>NC_140560.1:23871896-25087730 GCF_057381845.1 Rhamphochromis longiceps | reverse complement strand
ATTAGAATCTTTGATATTTCCAGGTAATAACTCTGCTCTCTCACTGCATTTGAATCAAAGCTCTCCACAGGAGAAAATGCATCCGTGTTTGTTTTCTTTCCTTCTCTTTTTTGATGATGCTGCTGAGATCTGTTTATTTTGATGTTTGTTTGTTTTTTGTTTTTTTTTTAATAGGAGAAGACTGTTTTAAATCATATCAGTGCATCAGTAGTAAGTAAAATAGCTCACATATTTGATATTCTTTTACTTGAAATGCATTGAAACGTATTGACCTGCTCTATCAATTCTGTGAGCAGCACAAAACTGTTGTGGTTGTGTTAGGTCAATGCAATATGCATTTAATATAAATTCAACCAGTGTAGTGAACCTCCTAGATATTTTGCCAGTGTGTGGGTTGCCTGCAACCCTTACTTCCTCTGCCAGTGTAAGGCTGAAGTATCAAGAGCTATTCTCTTCCTGTTTAATCAAGTCCTCCAGGCAGATACTGTGAAAGGCCAGTGAAGTCTCCACTTCTGTCCTACTGGTTATACCAACAGAGCGGCTTCAGTAGATAGCAGCTGCTGAACATGGAAATAGATTTTTTTTTTTTTAATGTATCAAAACATTGGTTAGTACAAACAAGTCCCTTTAAATAAACCTCCCATTATCAGTGACTTAAGAAAATATACAATCCCTTAAGGGCAGTGATTCATGTTTTCACTTTAAAAGACATGAACTGGATGCAAAAATCTGACATAAATGTGCCACATGCTATTCTTCATAGTATAGCCTACTAGCTTCTACATACGACTTTTTTTCTCGCTCTTTTCTTTTTTTTTTCCAAGGAAACTAGGTTACATAAAATCAGTTTATTTGTATTCATCAAACTCTCCTTTCTTTGCCTAGAGTCTGCCTGGTTATCAGAAATGAGAAACGATAAGTGCCTGTGACTTTAATATCAGACAGGAAAAAATTTATTGGCAAATGTCTTTACTTTGTTGGCACAAATTTTACAAACATAGAAGGAAATTCCACATATTTGACTATGGAAATGCAGTATTACCTTGAAGCCATTGTGCTGTATTAACATGATTTTTTTCTTTTTTTCCACATAAAATTTGGTCCTACTAAGAATCTAATTGGAGGGAACATAACAGATTTTTCCCTTCTTTAGATATACAGCAGGTACCAATTCTTTCTTACGTCTTTTTTCTCTCTCACATCTTTAATAACAGTATGTGTGAAAACTAAACCTCCAAAGCAGAGTCACTTAATCCTTATCCAATAATTTAGTGACTTAATGATTTAGTCATTTATATCTTTGCGGATTTATTTAATTTTTTGTGTGGTTTGATGTTTTTTGGTTATCAGTGCTTCCTTTTTTTAATAAAGGTCAAATTCAGGATGCTTCTGTTTATCTAATAAGACAGTATTTGCCAACCAGAGCAGTGTGAGGATGATGTACAGACATGGTCACGAATTAACATCCCCCCCATGCACCAAATGTAGGTGGATTTTCTATTTTGGTGAGTAAATCTTAGTGGACAGTCCCCCACGGTGGCATTTTTCATTCTTTTTTTTTTTTTCTTTTTTCTCCAAACCAAAATTAAAGCGACGCTTAGGGTCTCTCCTGTGTTTTGGGATCACTCATATGCTTCTGTCTTCCTCCCTCTCTGTCAAAGTTTGACACTTACACACACACACCCACACACAGCTTTTTTTCCCCCACCAGTATTCCACAAAGACCTGACCCTGACATTTTTGTATAACCCTAACTATCTAACCAATCGTCTCATCATAACTCAGACTAAGGCTGGGCTTTGCAGTCTTTTTTGAACAGGAGCCTAAATTCTTAGATTCATGCAAAAGACGAAGCATTAGAAAGCGATTACATTGTTGAGGAGATTGATGTGAAAAGTTTAGAATTTTTTTTTACTATTCATGCTTGACTTGATTAGCCCCTGATAAATATATTAAATGTTTGTCACTTGACGCTGCGTCTCAACAAAATATTTAGAAACGCGTATAGAATATATGAACGAAGGTCGATTTATTATTTTAGCAGATTAAAAGCACACTTGGTCAGTGAGTTAAAGTAAATTTCAGACACTGTTAACAGATTTTTGCAGGAGCAGTTTAACCCTACGCTCTAGGGGTCAGTTAATACGGGAAGCTGGCAATTTTGGTTAGTTGCTATTTCAGCATTGCCCAGAACGTCTGCTGGTCAAAAGCACTGGCTTAGTATTTCCCCTCTACTACAAGCATATCACATTTCCCTCTGAAAGCTGCTGAATGATTTCCCCTCTCCCTCTTTTTGTCACTCTTATTTCACGCTCTGAATACTTAGTAGTTAATAGCTTCCCTCCCCTCTTCCCGTCGTACCTTTCTCAGACGCACTCGCACACTGTTTTCTGCACACACAAGTTCATACCACTCTGCCAGTATCTCTTCCAGAGCTATCAGAGGAGTCTGATTTTTAATTTGCAGTTAAATGGCGCCCGACACATGCAGCTTGCTTGATAATTGACTTAGCTCAGCTGACGGGAGGAATGATTAGATCTGAATATCTAGGCGATCTTTTCAACTCTCTTAGAAGTGAGGGCGTAAGAGCAGAGGCTCTGATTAGGCATAAAGTCTTGAGATTGGCTGTACAGCGTGAAAATGTTGGCTCACTGCATTAAATATGTCAACCTGGAAAGAGTAAGTGGAAAATAATAAAGCCCAATCATAGAAAAGGACTGACATTTCTTTTATTTTCAGGCACTTACCATGTGCTTTTCAGTTTCTTTGTCATTGCCATCATTCTGTTTCCTGGAAGGTCTGTGACAATGGACTGAGAGGCTATAGGTCTTATACATTATTGATCAGGGAAACTGAATAGCTGATTGTACTGACTTTACAGCAAGCACTCTCCTTTTGTTGTTTAGCTAATCATCAAAGATATCCAGAATTTGCAAAGACAATGAATTGAAAATGGTGCTAAACATTCTATCACCCTTCTGTCGGGCCTAATTTACATCTGGGCCACAGCTCTAGTTATTCAGTCTTGTACAAACTGTGCAAATTTTCTTTACAAGTCCACACTGGTTTTAGAAAGGAAAAGAAATTAAATTGGGCATACGATCAAAATGAGCCACATCGTGGTCTCTTGGAGTGAAAATTGTTGAAATGTATTGTTTGGTGTGAGATGAAATTCAGCTGTTAGTTTCACAGAGCTCTGTTGCCATTGTTGGATGCTGCTTGTGTTTTGTTTTTCCCCCCCCCTGAACACAGTCTTTCATCAGCATGCACCTCCACCGTCTACTTTTATTCACTTCATTAGCAAGCTGCCAGTGCCCAGTGCTCGGACGCTTCTTTTCAAGAATTGATCATGACAAGTTAAATTTGTATGTGCTTGTGTGGTTTTGGTGATCTGTCACTGTGCGATGCATGTGCATGTGATTAGTTGCGTGATGTGCCATCCACTGTCCTGTCTCAGCAAACCCTGTACCCTGTTAGTCCTTCCCCAGCCGTGTTTAGTATTCAGAGAGCAGGCGCTGTCGTAATCTGGATTCCGAGGCAGGTTGCTGGGGTTTTTTGTTTGCTCTTATGGCCCTGATAATCTTGTTACACTGCTGTCAAGTGGAGCTGGCCCTCCCTGCAGCCCTGAACCACCATGTGTGCCACCTCCGGTACCAGAAATACACCCCCACCCCCTCCCCATCCCCAACAGCCCACCGCCATTTTGAGACAGCCGTTGATGGAAGAGCCTTGGATGTATCCTTGAAGAATCACCTCCTGAGCATCTTTATTCAGCCTCCCCCCGTCTCCCACCCCCACCTTAGGCGGCGAACGACAGTAATAAATATTCATCTGGGGGATGCAGTGTGTCGAAGCTGTAGCCTCGACTCCCCCTCAACAAAGAGTCCCCTGGCTAATGGTGTCCATCCTTGGCATCTCCCCTGGAGAGATCCTGCAGAGGGGACGAGATCATTAAAGGATGCCACAGGCTGAGGGCCGGACCTATCATGTCACATCAGCATTTATCGCACTAGAGTTGTTGGGGTTTTTTTTTGTTTGTTTTTGTTTTTCTTGTAAACCCCCTTTCCCTTCTTCAGAGTCAACCTAAGCCGACCCTACCTCTGCAAGCTGCACTGCATTGCTTCAGATGAACAAAGACCGCATTTGAAGGTTGGATGGGTTGCTCTCGTTGTGTTAGTTCAACTTCACAACTTCCTAATTGGCACCTTGGTTTTGGTCCTTGCTGAGATCAGGATTTATTTTTTCTCTCAACCTGTTCTTCTCAAGCTCCTCTAAATTTGTCGACCCTGCATTTTACATAAGGCTTCTCTCTGTTTTTCTGTCTCTCTTTTTCTTTCTCTCTCTTTGTGTCTCTCTCTCGCTCTCTGTCTTTCTCTCTGTCTCTTTCTTTTTCTCTCTAACACATTCTCTTTCTCTCTGTGACCACACTCAGCGTTTTCTATTTCCTGTGGGTGTGATGTCTCTCCTCCACAAGCAATCAGCTCTGATTTGTCAGCGTTCTTCCAGGCGATTCATAAAAATTCAGCAAGCATCTACAAAAGACGTCTATGTCCCTGCACTTGCTCCCTACCTCCGATGCCCCCGCACTCTAAGCTGCAGCTTTCGCCTCCCGCTCCTTCGGCTAGAAACACAAAAGACGTGAAATCATTAATAGGAGCTAATATATTAGTGCAAGGAAGACATCAGTGTCTTTTGTTTTTAAATTGTGACTATGTCTTTGTCAAATGCAAGGGCATTCTCCAACAGATCAGTGCACCAAGTCTGAAATTTCCCTGTCATTCTTTATGGGAAATTATAGGTGTGTTTTCCTTTCCTTTCTTTGCCTGTGTTTGTGTGAGCATGCCTCTTTGTCTCTGTGAGGTATGACAAGCCTGGTAGTGGAAGGGAGCAGCTGTGCATTGGACCTTGTCTGTGTTGTTCTGCCATGCCCTGTCATTGGTAGCCGTCTGTTGGCAGCAGCCTGTGCTGGAGGCTTGCAGCCTGGGTGAAGTCTTTCCACAGTGTCATATGGTGAGCTTTCAATGTGCCAAACCATGCCTACTATGTTACCCTACACAGATGTGTGACAGAATACACCCCCTCAACTTGGACAGTGTGCCATCTTTCTGCATTTTCAAGATTCCAACTGGTTTTTGAACAATGTTGGGTCTAGGCTACTGAGGGGAAAATGATAGGCTTAATATGAAATTTGGAAGATGCAACCTTTTTTTTCCTAGTCTCATCCCAGTAGCTATTAGTGTAGTACTTTCCTGTCTATTTGTCCATTATCTGTGCATCATCAGGCAGACCATTATCCCATTATGTTTTGCATCTGTGGTCCAAATGCTTACTGGAAATGAGTCACCACAAAGGCCAGTGAAAGGTATGTGTTACTATCAGACAGCTATTCATAGCCAGCCCATCAGGGATGAAAGTATCACATTTGAAAAGTCCTGTGCAGAGCGTGAAAAGCTTTTTATATGGGCATCTGCAGCGCAGAGAAACATTTCTGTTTTTATAAGAAGCCAGAGTACTTTTTTTTTTTTTTTTTTTTTTACTTTTTTTTTTTGAAGTGAAAGCATCAAGAATTCAAGTCACAGTCTGACCTCATGTTATGTCCCCAGCCTGTGTGATAGTGTCGTATTCAGGTCATTTTTAACAAGCGGCTGTCTCTCCCTGTTTGGCTCAGGTGACCGGTCCACCTGTAGCACCCTTTTGTTGCCATGGAAATATCCTGGCCATCTTAGTGCACTTTGGAGCTCCGACTCATCTGTTTTTCTTTTCTTCCCTCACTGAGCTTCTGTGCAGACGACATGAATTTCCCTGATGACTAGCTTAATGTGCACGCATGCTGCAAACTTCTGCACACGCTGACAGTAATTCTTTTTTACATTCTTTTGTTCAGATGCTTTCTTTCCTGTTTTGATGTGTTAAAAAAAAGTTCTAAGAGCTAGCATTTGTTTATGTGCTCAGTATAAACACACACTGCTGGGTTGTGTAAATCAGCTTACCGAGGCAATGTGCTGGCTGGGCTGGGCTGACTGTGGTGGGTGTCTGTGTTGCTGACACAGCATTTACTGTGTGTGGTGTAAAGCACTCAGGGCCACAGCTGTGTGTGTGTGTGTGTGTGTGTGTGTGTGTGTGTGTGTGTGTGTGTGAGAGAGAGAGGACATACTTATCCTGTGACAGAGCTCGCACGATGGAATTCACCTGACCTTCTGTCTGTCTTAATACCAGTAGGCTGGACTTCTCACCGACGCAGCTTCTCTTGGTGGTTCCCTCAGTGCAGACATGACAGAAGAAACTGCAGTGCAGCCCTGTTGTTCTGGAGGGCTCTGCAGTAGTTACAGTGGGTTGCTTTTTCATTGATTTATAGGATTATAGTTGGACACAGGCCAAATCTAGACAGGTGTGACTGTCTAGACTGGATAGCTTAAAATCTGCCCCATGTACTTTTGTGAATGTGTGGTGTTTGAGGATGGATGCGCTGTAGAAAGGCCCAGATCTGTTCTGTTTTGAAATGTGCCTATGGTACTTGTACTTGTGTTGTTTTGGGGTTTGCTTTCCAAGAAATAATTTTGGAATTGCTGCCAACTAGAGCTGGGCGATAGAACGATAACGATATGTATCGCGATATAACTTTTACTCGATAGAGAAATTAAGCTATCGCGATAGACCTCGCCGCTCTTGTCCTCAAAAAAAAAAAAAAAAAAGGTCAGCCAATCCAAATTAAGTAGCGCAGAGCCGAACCAATCACAGCCGCAGCGTCACGTCGCGTGACTTGTTACGTACAGCACAAGTGCCAAGCCGCACGTGTGTTTGTTTGGGAAGCAGCCAGCGGGTAATGGAGCCAGCGCGTAATGGAGGAAATGAGTGTGCCGACTAGAAAAATAAACCGAGCGTGACCGAAGAGAAAACAGATGATGGTTCCAATGCCGGAGAGATTGTCGAACGGAAGAGCCATAGAAGTTCCGTAGGGTGAAGGTATTTCGGCTATTTCAAGTCTGACAAAAAACAGAGTAGCGTGCACTGTAAATTGTGCCGAAAGCAAGTCTGGAAATACAATAAACTGGTGCATGCGTCACACTGTGCGCCACGTTATTGTTTCGGTGAAATGAATTTCTACAATACTGTTACTGTTAATTCTACTCTCTGCAGTGTTTAAATGCTTACAAATACACACAGTTACTGTCCGTCCACACTTACGACTCGGTTCTGCTTCTATGCCCCAGCTTTGTTTACTTTTTCCCACCGAGGCTTCTAGACTTCTGATTGGCCAACATTTAGGCACGGTTAGGAATCTAGCGCCACCTGCTGCTTTGGCATGTTCATAGCAGCGTTTTCCTTCATTTCTGCCTTTATGTGTGGACGGGATTATTTTTTAAAACGAAAATGGAAAATCTCCGTTTTCAAAAATACCCGTGTACGTGTGGACGTAGCCTCAGTCTCTGACTGGAAGCGCTAATTCGTCATTCGGCTTTTGTCAGACTAAAGTAACTGTTAAAACTGTTTGAAAAGCTCAGCTATACAACAAGGAGAGATTGAGAATTTCCTTTTAGTTCTCAGTTTATTTGATATTGACAAAAGTTAGTCAGTTTTGTCTGTTCTTCTGTAAAACAAACTAAGATTTATTTTTAGAATTAATATTTTGTTTCTAAGTGGAATTGACAATTTAGTCTGTTTCGTTTGTTCTATTTTGAAACTTAAACGCTTTAGCGGCTGCCTTTTGTGTAGTTTGCAATATTTGCCTTTATTTATCTGAAAAAGTCTCATGTTCCTTAAGTACATCTACCCTGTTGAACTTATTATGGGAAATAAATATTTAAATAAAAACAAGCTGCTGATTATTTCACATTTTACTTGTGAGCAACGGCACATTTAAATCTTACAAATATAGTTATTTGGCTTATATCGTGATAGATATCGTTATCGCCTGAAATGAAAAAAACATATCGTGATATGAAAAAATCTCATATCGCCCAGCTCTACTGCCAACCAATTAAATGTCATCTGGAAATGCATACCGCAAAGTTATTTGTTCTTGTCATAAGTGCACGAACAGTCCAGGTACCAGTTTTTCCAATTACTTAGAAGGAAGTCTGAAGTCCTTGACCCACTTTGTATTTTGTGTATTTAATCATGTGGTTTCTATTTTTGTTTTTGCTGTTGTTGTTATCAGAAAATACTTCAATGTGTATTTTGCAGAAAAAAATTAAGTTTCTTTTCTAGTACTCTTGTTTCATATATTGTCTTTTCTTTTCACAGATCAACCGGTAGTACAGGTGGACGCTGCTCTCGTGGCATGACTACCACAAACAAGGGAAACAAGGCCTTAAAGGTAACCTGTGTGGCCAAATGTCTGTGTGTGTGTATATATAAGATTTTATTTTTTTAATAAAAGGATCAGCACTAACTAATTTCCACGCACAGGTGAAGCGGGAGCCGGGGGAAAATGGCACCAGCCTAACAGATGACGAGCTGGTGACCATGTCGGTGCGGGAGCTGAACCAGCATTTACGGGGGATGTCAAAGGAAGAAATCCTGCAGCTGAAACAGCGGCGACGTACCCTGAAGAACCGGGGCTATGCCGCAAGCTGCCGAGTAAAGCGTGTCACCCAGAAGGAGGAGCTCGAAAAACAAAAGGCTCAGCTGCAGCAGGAAGTGGACAAGCTGGCTACAGAGAATGCCAGCATGAAGGTGGAGCTGGATGCTCTGCGTTCAAAGTACGAGGCCCTCCAGAGCTTTGCCAGGACTGTGGCCCGCAACCCTGTCACCTCAGCAAGGGGACCTATGGCTTCTGTCATAGGTCCCCTCATCCCCGGTAAAGTAGCTGCCACCAGCGTCATCACCATCGTCAAATCCAAAACGGAGGCTAGGTCGTAGTAGCAGAAAGGGCAGAAGAAAGATGTTTAAGGCTAAACTAGTCAGTGCATTGTAACATGGCACAGGAATGCCTGTGTGAGTTCTCAGTTTTAACCGTGGAGCTAACACTAAAAATATGCTTTCCAAATTCACTCTTACAGAACAACACACCAGTCTGTTTTTTTTTAACAGGCCTGTCACCAGGGTAATAAAAATCAAACTTTAGAATTTAGGACGATACAGTTGTCCCATAAACAAAGGAGAAATATTGCAATATTGAAACATTTAGAAAGTGGAAAATTGAAGAAGACTGCATCAAGTTTGCTTGTTTTGATTGAGATTTTTATGTCAGTTTTCCTAAAATCTGGCTCTTAAGTCTCTTCCGTCCTAAGAACTAGCATTGGTACAGTTTCACAGGTGGTCAAAACCAGTAAGAAAATAAATTGGATCCATTATTCCTCACAAGATCCACAGTACAGAGTGGGAGGAGGAAAAGCCAGCACATATCTCACTAAGAAGCCCTTTGCTTGTTATTATGCACTGACTTAAATTGGGATAACTGACAACTGGTCACAGACTCTTGGTCTTAATGCTACAGATGTCTTTGAAACAACCTGACAAACCCCAAACTCATAAATTAGTCCAATTTGTGATTCTGTTGGTCGTCTGTTGAGAATATAAGCATGCAATGATGCTCCCAAACATAGCATTCATTTCTGTTTATGGATCTGCGACAGGCTTCCGTGAACTTGTCATTTTCAAAATGACTGGTAGATGCAATAATAATATATATGTATGCACTGAAAATACAAAGAGGTCTTGCATATTTAGGTGGAAACGTTAAAAAAGATCAGCAGCACTTAATGATGTTGTTCCAGAGCTGAGTGCCATTCCAATATGACAAGATTCTTCTACAATATCTGAAAACCTGAATGTTATTACAGTAATATCCTCATGTTTTGTGGGGACGGTGAAATCCACAAACATTTTGAAACTTAATTTTTGCTCATAGAAGTAATATGTTGATTTTGTTTAAAAGATATATATTGCGTTTTTTTGTAATTACTTGTTGACAGGGCCGTCAGATATTTCCAAAAGAAAATCTTTACACGAGCTTTACTGTTTGAATTGTTAAGGTGTAGAAAACTTTGTCTAAAGTTGACGTCTTGGTTTTTATTACTAGGTAGATTACCTTCCATTGTTTATAGAAATACAGAAAAAGAAAACGTAAAAAAAAAAAAAAAATCCTGTGACATCTTTTTTGCAATTGTACCGAAAGTGGCTTACTATTAAAGTCTGATAGCTTTTTCTAGTGACTAGGCGCGTACTGTGGGGTAGCGCGTGATGTGATGTGTAAGTGACAAGTTGGCAGTGTCGTTCACTGTATAGATGTCAATGCTGTGCTATTTAAAACAAATCTGTAGAGCTAAACTAGATGGTGTAAACAAGGTCAATTGTCTTTGTGCGTATTGGCATCTGTGATATCCTCCGCTTCCTTGGTGTTAGTTACAAATCATATTGTCATTACGAGTTTACCACATTGAGCCACGAATGACAGAATTTGATGAAACGGCATTAGTGAACATGAAGTCAAAAGACTTTTTGAAGCATAAAGTAATAACTGAATAATGGTTGCATCTAGTGCTGGATGCCCTCTAAAAACATCCTCTGTAACCAGGAAGTAAAGGATTTTATTATTATTATTATTCCAGCAACATCATTGGTGTAAATTACATTGCAGGGATAGAGTGCCCTTAAAAGCTATCTTTTAGAATTTACCTGTGGGCGTGCGGTTATCCTGCAAATGTTGTTGACAAACCTTGCACCTTGTCACGCTAGTAAAAATAAGATGCTGCAAGGTTAACCTCAAAGAGGTATAGCATCACTCTTCTAAATCTACCCACTGGTCTTCAGATTGTCTGATTAAAAGCAGAAGGGTTTGGCTGAAGGTTTGTATGCACTAAGCTCCTGCTTGTTTTGCTCAGGACAAAACAGGTCACTTAAAATGAACAAACAATTCTAGATGAGAGGCAAGAAGGCGGGGATGGCAGCTCTGTTCTTTTTCTGTTTTTTTTTTTCCTCCTTTTTTTCTAATAAGCATGTCATAAAGGGCTTCAATCCACACTCAGAAAGAGGCACAGTGCGACTATGTAGAATTACAATCAACAGCTGCCAGCGAGAGCTCCTTCTGTGCCAAGTGTTGCATCACTCTGCTGGTCCTCTAAAAGGAATTTAACACTGAAGCAGGTCTACACCTCAAGGTGAAAGTAGGTGTTTAATGACATTAACAGAATGCACTTCATCCAGATCTCCCTCTCCTGCTGGTCAGAACGTCTTAAAGTGTCGGCTGAGGTGTTAATCTGCAGCCGCTCGCAGACGATACGCCTCAGTGAAACTGCCCGAGATCTGAGTGCTGGTAATACTGTCCGTATCCTAGCCTCACTTTGTCAACATGCTTAGCTATCTGCATTGACTGGTTAACTGTGGGATAAAATATATATTACCTGACTCTCGACATAGCCCAGTATCAATGTTGGCGTCCTTATTGCTGTGGCAGTCTTGTGGAGTGAATCTTTTTTCGTGTCAAGTGTCTTTAAGGTGTTCGAGTGGCACTGTTGACCAATCTCTCGATCTCCTCTGGGGATGATTCTCTTTCTCTCACATACAGCTGTATAGTATGTAGCTACAGTAGGTATTAATGACCATTGTGAAAAAGTGACCCTTAATATGCAACTCAGTGGAAAGGTGTGAAAGAGTAGATGTAAGAGTAATCAATATTGTCAGAGTTTAGGTCTGTTCTTTAATCATTCTTGATGTTTTGTAGATTTTTATTTATTTATGTTTTTTCGCATCCCTCTATGGGAGAGCAACTGGCCCTTGGTTAAAGCTAACAAAGCTGTCAATGTTTTTAAAGGAATCGTGACAGCTGCACTCAAGCCTTACTCAGTTACTCTGGTCTTCAATCACCTGAATACAAATCCATTAATTAAACTTGGATCTTAACTGAAATGAACTGCTATTATTTAGATATTTATGCACTAAATAATGTTGATGCTACGATGGATTCTGCCACAAGGGCCACTTGCAATATTTTTTTTTTTTTTCCCTCCGTGTGTGTGTGTGCGTGTGTGTGCGCGTTTGTGTACGGTTGAAGTTCCTCTGCTGCTACACCAGTCGTTAATGCTCATTGTTTTGCTGTAGCATCATCCACAACGTTTCTGTTCTCATTATGTGTCGTGCGTGTGAATTTGAAATTGATCTTAACACTGTAATTTGTTCTGCAGATTTCCTTTTTAATTAGTTTTTGACTTTTTCTTGTTTTGTTTTTTTTGTTTGTTTGTTTTTTGTATTTGTTTGAGCAACATGTTAGAGGATAAATAGCAGCACTTGTGTGGCAGTTGATTTTTAATAGCTCTCAAGACATTGGCTTTTTTCATGAAGTTATGCTTTGTAAATGGTTGACTGTGCAGGTTTTTTTCCCCTCTTCTCTATGGAGTGGGTCTGTGTTTCAAAGGTATACAAATCTGACTAAAGCGAGTAATACAAAGTTAATAATCTGTTTTGTTATTTTTCTGTATGGGTTGTAATAAAATATTGCAGTACTTTGTATGAAAACAGACAATAGTTAATTGTAACTATTTATAAATTAAATTATTGTACTTTTGCAATCTGTAGATAAGTACTATGTATTCATATATACAGTAACAACTGTGGATTTAAATGTGATTCTCTGAGGTGTCTAAGTTATTGATGTATATATTGTATGTTTGTTGATACAGCTTACTTTATTTTCTATAAGACCAATAAAATGTTTTGGAAAAGGGTTTTCAGCACTACTACTCTGTCATTTAAGGCGTTTAAAAAGTGTCGAAATTAGGTTTTGTCATATTCTGTGGCGTCATTGACCCAGTTTGATACTTTTAAAAATAAACTGGCGGGGAAGGCTTTTTGCCATCCAGGGTGGGTTTTAGAAGACAGCGATCATTTAGATGGCACAATTTCTTTTTCTGTGATCCAAAAAAAGCCGTTGGGCGACCCACTTTGGCTAACCTCGGTGGACATATTTTTGGCCCGACACGAGTAAAACATTAGAGTCATGAAGGATGTCTAGGTGTGCTTGTCCTAGATTAGGAGGAGTAGTGAGTTAGTCATCTCAGCTCCCTATGGAGCTTCTAAATCCCCCCCACCCCTACCCCTCGTCTCAGTGCACCTCATCAAACATCAGCCTCCTCAGCAGCGCTTCAACCCCCGCGCAGTCAAAATGCATCTCATGAGAGAACATTCAAAGACAAAGAGACAGATGGCTGAAGACAAACTACATCTTGCCACACCATCCTGCAGGGCATGTGTAAACCCCAGTGCCTGTATTGTTCTTTAGTTCTTTTAAATGGAGGAGGGTTCTACAGGTCTGCGTGACCTGTGCATTAAAACAGGCTCCTCTCCCCTCCTTGGATGCCTGCCCCAGACAAGCATACGGCCTCTGAAGAGTTGATTAATTTGGCAGGATGGGCTAAGGTGAGCTGGTGGGCAATCTAGGACAGCATTCTTCATCTTTACCCACTTCTGCAGCAGGTGCCTGCCCCAGTTCTTAGACCGCAACCTGCCGTACAATTAATGTTGCCAATGCCGTCAGTGAGGCCATTGATGTAACACATATGCACTGCCAAAGCTGAGCAAGGGGCTCTTCTCTACAAAGACCACCATGACACAATACATGTATATGTCCTCCTCCTCCCCCCCTCGTTCTAATCAGTGAAGATTGTTATGGTGGTGCATGTGAGTTAACTGCAAAAATCTCCACAACCATTAAGACTTATCAGAGTTGCAATCCCAGCTATAAGACAAATACTTAACACCCTTTCCTACCCTGATTGAAACATTCAAATCAGCTAAAGATGGAAGCCAGGGTATTGAATATAATGAGTAAAACTGTCTTTCAGGAGCATGCACCTGTTCAGAAATGTGTGGGCTTGGGTTTCCCTCTGCTGGCATATCATTGTTAAAGCCTTTATATGATTTAACTGGGTTTCCCCCATAAGATGACAGCACTTCTAAACAGGAGGATTTCCCAGTGTTTACCAGGCATATAAAGTGAAGTCATTTAATTATGCAATGTTTTACAAAACAAATTTAACTGAGAAAATGGGAGTATGCTATAGACTTTGAGCACTTTGTCTTGTAGCCTCGTTACTACTGTGGTGCGGGGTAGGTGGTTAGTTTCTGTTATAACCCAACTATGTATATTAGGAGCACTTACAATCTAATGCATCGCTTCTGTAGTAAATCTTTAGCCATCCACCCAGGCATACATCTGTAGGTACTGTTGTGAAAATCTGCTGACAGTGCTGAGACCTTTATTGATATACTGCCCCTGCTAAATGAGCTTGGACAAGTCATTAGACACAGTACAACCCACAGCTAAAATCATCAAAGTGGAATGAACAGATGACACCATGACAAATATAACAGCTGTAAAGTGCAATATTTAGCGAGCTTGGATGCATAAGGATAATAAGGAAAAAGAATTCGTTGAAATTTGAGTAAACTACAGATTTATGAAATCAGATGGTCGTATTTTTTAATAAAATTGGCTGCTATAGCTTATTTAAAAATGTTTTTTTATTTTAATGGGGAAAAAATAAAATATTACAGTGTCTACAAAATCTTTTAATCCTTACCTTTATTATTATTATTGTTATTTATGCAGAGATAATTGTGAGCAAAACAAAGTGTACTGGAGATATAGAGTAAAGCTTATCATGACCTCTCCGCTCATCAAAGACGCAGAGGCTGCTATTTTATATTGGAATCCAGATCTCGTCACCTGACGGTGGAAAACGCCGCTATTATGTAACAATGTGTCGGACGCGGCACCATCGTACGATGAGACCTCTGTCAAGTGAGCCTCAATAAACGTGGAGCTGTGAGCCAGACTTTTCAAAATAAAACCAACGCGCAGCGATGTGACACACCGGGTTTTATTAATGGTGTTCCTTTCCTCTCTGGTTCATCCGCGTTTTTGATCAGCTTGACGCAAAGGTCGTCGTGCGTCTCTGCGTCGCCGGTAGAGGAGGCATTGGCGCAACGCACTACAGCTGCTGCCTCGCCGCTGCTGATACAGACACCGGCTGTCCTGCTGAAACGGGACACGCACGAACCGACACGGTCCGGTAACCGCCTCATTTGACGAGAGTCCGTCTCCCGCTCCGGGCTGCAAATTCAGCACAGTCAGCACATCCACAATGATCAAGAACGGGCATCACCACAACCATCACCAAGTGAACACAGCAGCCGGGAAAGACGCAGGCACGACCCCGGGCGCTACAGCTTGCAGTCCGGAGAAGAGAAGGCGAAGAATCCGGGTGTGGTGCGATGGCTGGTGAGTTCTTAAATGCGTGATGAAGATACCACGGCATTATGGTTATGCTCACTGTTTGCATCGAGCACGTTTCATTGGATGTGGCAGCATTATACCTGCTGCTGGACAGGCCTGCTGCAGGTTACAGGACGCTCACAGCGCTGCTGCTTCATTCTTCACTGGTATCAGCATGCACACAACTTCTTGAGTGGGGATGCTGCTTAAAGTGTATATCCTGCTATCGGTCAATCACGTCATCATGCCCAGTTTTAGTGCTCTTCTCAGTAAGGACATTATTAGAACATCAGCACAGATGTGATCTTTGCAGCTGCCTTTGCTCATAACCATTTAACCGTGACCAGAGTCTGTAGAGTAGTTCACTTTATGGTGGATTTTGAAGAGGTCATGTGAGAAGCCAAGAGGACAAACCAAAGTAGTTAATTGATTACTATTTTATCTACTTACAGTTTACTGCGACTTCCTATCATTACTAGGTGTATTTACTGGTCTCGTAGCAGCGACCAGTTGGTATTGATCTTACTTTCATTTTAAAGATTTTTTTTTCTATGGAGTAGAAAAAGGAATTGTGTGTGTAAAGTATTAAATGGCAAAAAGAGGCAAGTGAAGAGTTTCTCTGAGAAACCTGAAGAATTACGCTTATTACAATCACATGTGCCTTAGTTTGGGTAAGAGGCAATTAAAAGAGAAACATCCCAGGACACTTATCCTTATCTTGACTCGGAATAACTGTAACGCCTCCTTAATGACATCTGTAAAACGGGGTGTCTGCTTCTGTGTGAAGTAATGGAATAACAAAAAATCATATCTGATTTGTGATATCATTATTTGTGCATTCTTTGATGTAATACAGGTAATCGATTCATATGATCACAGATATGAATTGTAGCTCTTGTCTTGCAGAACAGCAAACATGTACATGACAGGACAAAGTTCGATTTTTGCTTGCTCTGCTTCTTTAGCTCTAATGTCACGCTTTTAAATATGATATATACAGTATACAGTACACAAACAACAGTCAGACTGAGAAGTAAAACAGTAACTCTGGTTTTAAATAATTTAATTAAGCTGGTGGTGTTAAAATATCCAAGTAAATCACTTAGCCCTCCAGTAAGAGCAGCTGAGTTCTGATAGTCACAGTTAATTGTCGTAACCAGTCATGCAACGAGCACAGAGGTGTTCAGTGTGAATCTGAAGTATGAAAATGTTATTTTAGAAGCACTCATGGTTGTTGGTCAGCCTTTTAGTATTTCAGACATGTCACCTTGGCACTTTTCGGTGAGCTCACAGTGAAGCTAACTCCCCTTCAGAGCATGTGCTGGGAATATCTGTTTGCCATCGCCAGCTCAACAGAACATAAAAGTTGCATATTGATTGCTGAAGGTTTCTTTAGTAAAAGACACATTTGGCATTAATCCATACTCCTATATAACTATGGGTGTATTAGAGGGGTTATAGACTTATCCATGTCCATCCCAGAAACAATGGATGCAGATGGAATTTTGTTTGTGGTTCTCGTGGAATTTGAAAAACTCGACAACAGCCCAGCCTTTTCCATTCCATTGACCTCCGTGTGAAAAAAACGTGGCTGTTCGCACCAAGGTCCGTAGCTTAAGAATAAACAGGGAGCATTGAAGTCCGATTTCTTAGAAAATGTGATAAAATGTTTAAAAAGAGCTGCAAACATTAGCTGATGAAGTGAAAATATTTCACAAGAAATTTCTCATGTTAGCTGTTGTCACCTCCGCAAATGTGTGAAAATATAATGAAAAAAAAGCCATATGATGAAGGTGTTTGTTTGTAGTTGTAATGGGCATTTTTCAATACACAAATAGCACAAATAACTGAGCTTGCTGTCAAATGTCTCCACTGGTAGAAAGACCGAACTTTGATGGTGTCATGCTGCGGCGGCAAAATAGATGGTTTGAGTTTCTGTGTATGAAGGCAAGGATTATGGTGGCTTTCTCTTGTAGAAATCCTGCCATTTTTGTGTAGCTGTTTGATGGTATGTTGCAGAATATTTGGGATGCCGGAATATTAACCGGTGGGGTGAGCATGCACAGAGAGCCAATGCCAACAGAGCTCTTGTCATTAACCCCCTTAACCCCTCCAGCCCACACCTGCTCAGGCCGTCCACAGCTTGTGCGGCCGTGCCTCTCACTGAGCACATTGTTCCCCGAAGGCTAACTGTACAGTACATTGCCATGTTCCTACTGATATCCTGCTGTGTCAGCAACTTGTGAGGAAAAAGTCCAAGGAAAGTGCACATTCAGTTCAACTGCTGAGATATTTCTGACCCTGCACCGTCTTCTTCTTCCTTTTGTTTCTCTGTTCTTATTTGTCACTGTGAAAGAAGGTGACCGGGGCTAAAGATCAATTGTCAAACAGGCATCATCAAGGAAGAGTGTAAAGTCTATTTCCACTATCTGCTGAGGTACAAGCAAGACTGTAAAGTGGTTATTTAAAGCCTTTGTAAAGTACTGGTGTGTTCATTCATCCCAGGATTATCTGAGACTGTTGGTCCTGAGAGATAACCACTGAATTTTTAATCAGTCAGCCTCATAAATTGTAATCAGACGTTTACATACACTCATCATGGGCATGGATGTCAATTTTGTTAATTTTGTGGATTTAATGATTTCTTTGAACTTTTCTTTTTCCAGCATGTAATGATTGTACACTATCCATCTTTAATTATTTATATTTTGGGCGCCAGATGACATTTATTTCATACTTTCTATGCATGTATGCACACATGCAGGTCAAATATATACATAAAGCCCCACTAATATTTGGCTAAATGTCCCTCAGCAAGTCACACGTTAACCACATGCTTCTGGTAGCCATCAACAAGTTTCTTCTATAATTGTGGTTGGACATTTGAGTACTTTCCTTGACAGAATTTGTAGAGTTCATTTAAATTGATTGGTTTCTTGGCACAGATCTGCCTTTTAAGTCTAGTCCACAAATGTTCAATAGAGTTGAAGTCTGGGCATTGGTAAGGCCATTTCAGAAGCTCAGTGATAGCCTACTTTATTCTAAAACAAGTTTTGATGTGTTTAGAATCATTATCCCGCTGGAACACTAATTTGTCCAAGTTTCAACCATCTAGCTGCTGAGTTGAGATAAAGTTAAAGAATTTGGAGGGAGTTTTTTTCATTATTTTATTCAATTTGTGCAATGTACCAGTACCACTGGCTGCAAAACACCCCCTGAGCACGATGCTACCACCTCCATGCATGAAATTTGGTACGGTGGTACTCATCTTTACTCGTCCAAACTTACCCTGTCATTGTGGCCAAATAGTTCAATGTCTTGTCTGATAATTAACCGTTTCTCCAGAAGACATTTGGAGAAGTAGATTAGTCATCATCACTGCAGCTGCTCACATAGAAACATGCCTATATGAGCAGCTGCAAATTTAGTTGAATTTGAATTTTTTCAAAAGAAACTGCCTGTTCTAGTGAAACATGTTCACTAACGAGAAGTTAATAGGTCTTGACTTGTCAAGTTAAAAGACATTATAGAACCTTCAGTACCACTAATAAGTTATTTGACTGTATTTATACTTTTGACCCTGTGTTGACACAACTCTGAAGTCATCAAAAATCTATGCTGTATTTTTCTACCCTGGAAAAAAGAACTGTTCAAAGAAATTATTAACAGCTCAAAATTAACATTCGTGTCCATACGAGTGAGTGTATGTAACATATCTCCTCTCATACACTGTGGCATTAGAGTCCATTTAAACCAAAGGAAGATGATGATCTTTACAGATCCACTATTTTCTACACTTTTGTACAGAGATGTTTGTTATTCATACTGAGAAGCTTAGGTGCAGTTTGGGTGTCTCCTAACAGAGTACACTAATTAATATTTCATCATCCTCCAGTGATACGCTTGATGATCCACTCCTAAAAAATACAAGAGGAATATGGTCGCATGTTATAAGATAGTTTAGCACCTGTAAAAGCATTATTCCTGTCACTGTCCGGGTCTCAGTTTTCATCTCATATCATTCACCTCCAAATGCTCCCGTGTCACTTTCTCACGGCCAGTTCTGTTCCTTCAGCGCCTGCACACGTTGATCCTGTTTCCGCAGATTGGTAGCACATGACACAAACACAAAATTAATTCCTGATGAGTTTTTTTTAGTTTGTTTGGTTTTAGTGAGCAGTGATCACGATCAAAATTCTGGTTCATTTTTAAAATTTCTTGTCAATGCTCAGTGCAGTGCACGCTATTCGTAGCCTAGCTATGTAGACTGACATCACAGAACAACACGGGATCTGTTTCTGCCCTGGTGGAGCTGTTTTCTTATTGATTTTTTTAGGATGCTATTCATAGTGCTGTTCTGGGATTTCCTCATGAGAATGCAAATGTGTAATACAATAGTGTAAAAAGTTTATATAAAATACAATAATGTTATTTTCTTTTGTCCATCAAGATGATCCCACACTGCTTCAATAATGTTGCAATCTGGTAATGGGAATGTCAATCTATAACTGATAGTCTTTTATTGTGGAGTTTTTTGGGGGGGATTACCGTCATGCAGAAACATTTAAAAGTTGCCAAACTAATTATTGCTAACTATTGCTTAAGACCCCTTTGGCTCAGTAGAAGCTAAACATAAAAAAAATGAGGAGCGGCTCATTTAACGTACTTTAATCTTAATCCACCTCAGTTCATTTTCTGTGTTACCTGCAGTTTCCTTCATCAGAGTACATGCTTACTCCGTTGTTTATATCAGCGCCAACATATCGCATTCAGAGTAGATCAGAAAGAAAAACAGGATGTCAACTGTTGGCAGTAGTGATAGCAATGGAGGCCTAATGCCCATCTGTTCTCGATCACTATGCTAGATTACTGTGTTACAATCTTAGTGTCCAATATGTGTTAATCTAATTATGTACAGATGGCATCCTGCAAGGGGAGGAGAGAAGAGGAAGCGAAACCACACACCCACTGACATTTTGTTTGTAATTTTTGAGACTTTGATTAAATATGTTTGTGGTTGATACCAACTGATTTATATTAAAAGAACCTTGTAAATGTATAAATACATACTAGTATTTTTTCAAATATTATAATCCATGAATTAAAACTCCTTTTATTAATGCGCTTAATTTCACTTTAATCCGGAGGGCATAAAGACGATCTGACATCCAAGTTTTCAAAAGAGCCAAAAAAAGATTCAAAAGATTGTCAACATTGTTGTTTTTCAAAATTAAAACATATCACCCAGCTTTTATCTGGTTCACCAAAAAGTTCTTGGCTTACTTGTTATGACGAGGAATAATAAAAGAAATATGGTATTTTGAAGAGGAGTTATGCAACGAACAGCTGCCAGATCTTCTTGCTCTAATTCAAGCTTGATGCTTTACTTCATCCCTCTAGACCAGGGGTGGGCAATTCCAGGCCTCGAGGGCCGGTGTCCTGCGGGTTTTAGATCTCACCTTGGGTCAACACACCTGAATCACATGATTAGTTCGTTACCAGGTCTCTGGAGAACTTCAGGACATGTTGATGAGCTAATTTAGCCATTTAAATCAGCTGTGTTGGTTCAAGGACACATCTAAAACCTGCAGGGACACCGGCCCTCGAGGCCTGGAGTTGCCCACCCCTGCTCTATACACTGTACCTGACTACAAGGGAGCTTTTGTGAGTAATCATACTCTTCCTTCATGTGTTTTTCCTTTACAGCTATGACATGGTACATTACGGCCACTCCAACCAGCTGCGGCAGGCCAAGGCCATGGGAGATTACCTCATTGTTGGAGTACACACAGACAGTAAGGCTCAAAATAATGTACACATATATGTGTCCCTTACACATGTACATGTGTAACAGAAATCCTCTGTCTGCATTTGTTATGCATAGTCTAGCTTATACTATGCATTCTGCTATTTCTCCTTACCATAGCACCTGCAGGGCTTGTATATCTTCCTCAGTCCTGTCATTACCAGTCAGGCACCAGCTGCATCCACTGCACTTGGAAAGAGTTGTTGTGACAGTAGCAGGGCGCCTTAGCTGTGCCCCACCCTCCTGTGGTGCACAGAGTGCACTGGGGCACTCTGACATTGTGATAACACAGAATGCCTTGACGGTCAGGGCCGGCACAGATAGCAGCAACCTTTCTTTCAACTTAAGAAGAAATGCATCTGTTACGAGTGTCTCAATCACTCTACTTAGTGATGGCCAAATGAAGCTTTCCGAAGCACTGAAGCTTGTATTGAAAAACGGTTCATTACTCGAAGCTTTTCAACACAGTCCTCTCCGGTGACATCTGGTGGTGAAACTTTTGAAGAGCAGCTTGAATCTGCAAAATAAAACGGACTGCTCAATTATCACTGCTCACTCAAGAGTGGAGTTCTCTCTGATATTGGGCCACCGTTCCGTTGCTTTGAACATGTAATTGGTTTTGTTTTCTCGATTGGGGGGCTGAAAAAAATGTAATGCGTATTTGCGTAATACATTTTGATAAATAAACTTTCCCTATTTAAACATGCACTATGGTGGCCTTTCTTTGCTCATAACTCCTTGATGTTGGTAAATACAATAAGTGAGCAATATATATAATATACATATGATAATGCACAGCACATTATGGAGTATGCCCCTGCTGTGAAGTCCTGCCTCCATCTACTTGTCGTTTAATCACTGGACAGCTGGACAGGTTCATACAAAATATTAGATTAGGCCAATTGTCCTATACATATTTTTGACCTAGGGGTGGGATTGATTGTGAACTGGAAAGGGAAAATGCTTAGGAAGCTGAGTAGGGCTGCATCGTCACTGATTTGTAGAATCATTTTGATTCGATACAGGATCCGATTCAATTTGATTGGAATCTGGAAAGTTTTGCCTCAGTCAGAAATATTACAAGTCTGATCATTTAACAGTATATATCCATAATTTCGTATCTATTAAAAGAAAGCTGACACATGTGAGACTTAATTAGAGATGTAAACAGAGAGTTATGAAACCTGCAGCTGCAGAAGCCAGCGAAAAAAAAAGAGGCAAACACAGCGCGACCCGACGACGCACCAAAATCTGATTCTGACGCGTCGGGTCCGCGCTCTGTGTTTACGTTTGTATGCAGAATCCGTAAACCTGCTCCCAGTTACTGTTTTAGCTGCATGGTGTTTGACGACATGTTGTGAGGTTTAACCTGAGATGCTGGCGTTTCAGGCATAATAACGTTAATTTACAAATCGACACGGGATTTTAATGAATCAATATCACTTTATTCAATTTAGCATGGATTGTAATCAGAAAAGCGATAATCAAAACCCATCCCTAATCAAGAACTTGCAAAGTAAAAACATGATCAATGTAAGGTAGCCCTTTTGTTATTTACATTTAAAAAGAGGATTAGTGTTACTGTGCGCTGGCTGAGTCTGTTTCTTTTCTTAGAAATAGTTTCTCCTGCCCTGGAGAAAATCCACTTGCATGGAACAGAAGAGGCTGTGGAGTGCAGGAACCACACTGCAAGTTGGTAGATATGCAGGTATTCCTGGGTCCTGCAGACTATCACCTAAAAACAATAAACAAAATGATTTTCTAAACTGTGTAGCAATGTCATGTACGTATAGTGTCAAATACATTTTTGTAGTCTTCATCAGCTTTAATTCACATGGAAGTGTTCCTAAAGTCATATGCTGTAATGATATTTACATTATGAAAACATGATTTTGGACATTTCAAGTTTTTCACTTCGGCAGATAAAATGAATTGAGCAAAATCAACTCAAAATATTCCCACACGCCAGAACGTCCTCTCTTCCTCGCTGGCTCCATATCTGTCAGTGGAATGATCACCTCGTCGCTATCTGTCACCATCAACACACTCCACGAATCCCGTGGATGATTCACTTCCTTATATCTGTTTGAATCAGGTACCGAAGCAGTTACGTGCGTAATGAAGCTTCGGACATCACTGGTCACGTGACTTTTGCCAAACGAAGCAAGCCTCGACACAGTGCTTCTGAACCAGTGTGTTGTTTTTTTCGACACACGCTCCGGAGCGTCAGCTTCAAGCGGGCCATCACTAACTCTACTTATTTTTTGTTTGCAAGGTGAGATTTCAAAGCACAAGGGTCCCCCAGTCTTCACTCAGGAAGAAAGATATAAGATGGTGCGGGCCATAAAATGGGTGGACGAGGTCGTGGAAGGAGCTCCTTATGTCACCACCCTCGAGACCCTCGACAAGTACAACTGTGACTTCTGTGTGCACGGAGGTATGGAATATCATCACCCTACGTCCTTATTTAGACACGTAGCTGGAGTCGTAGGCAGCTGTATTTCTCTAAAGTTTAGAGAAGAACTCATGTATGCTGTTCTTTCAGACGATATAACATTAACTGTGGATGGAAAAGATACATATGAAGAGGTGAAGAAGTCAGGACGGTACAGGTGAGTTTTCCTTTCCAAATAAGCATAGCCAGGGTGGGATGTTTCTTTTTTTTAAAGTTACATACTGTGCCGTGATGTTACAGGGAGTGCAAGCGAACCCAGGGAGTTTCAACAACAGACTTAGTTGGCAGGATGCTGCTGATGACCAAAGCCCACCACAGCAACATTGTGAGTATCACCAGATTCTCTCTGTATGAGCTCAGATCAGAATACAAAGCTAAACTTCTCCTATCTGCTGTTTTAGGACACTTCAGACTATCAGGAGCACACAGATAACTTTGGAAAAGTAAGTAAATTTTCTACTTCATTTGATGGTTTCCTTATGAGCCAGTTCATATCAAAACTTCAGCTCAAAGTCAAGCCTTTCAGCTGGGTGTGTTTGACCAAAGATTGCTGGCTCTTTGACTTCCTCTTACTTAACTGTTTTGTTATTTAAGTAGCAAACTTTGGTGTTTGGACCAGATGTCAGAGATAATTAAATAAAGGTCTTTGATTTAGGACCCACTTTGTAATCAAGTGGAAGGCCTTTCCAGTCAATACTGAATGCCACTTCTGTTCTTTGGATGGGGAAAGTAACTCAGAGCCAGCATGCTGTGGCTCTAAACAGCTTCAAAGAAATAGAGGGTCTCTCCACATTTAAGAGTGGAAGAGTAATGCTGTGAATTTGGCGAGGAATGAATAAATGCATTCTGGATTTGTAGGCCTGCTATTGACCAAAGGTGACATTGACCACTTACACCACTGGGTGGCAGTGATGCAGCACAAGTTTAATTCTGGTCTCATATGTAGGGGCAATACTCAGTTTAGTTCAATTCAATTTTATTTATATAGCAGTTGCCTCAAGATACTTTATGCTGTAAGGTAAAGGACCCTAGTGTCTTATAGGAAAAAAAATTCCACAAATCTGACTTGTCCTGTCAGCAAGGTAATGGCGAGAATGAAGAAGCCCCTTTTAACAGAATGTGATCTGTTCTGAGGAAATGCTCAGGGCGTCACAGCAGGCTCAGCCTATAGCAACATCTACCTGTAAACGTTATTAAAAGAACAAGTTTTAAGCCTAATTGTAAAAGTAGACGCAGTGTCTGTCTGAAAATTTCAATTCTGGAGTTGTAATGGAACCACTGAAGAAAAGGTAGCATCAGAGAAATACTTTCTAGTCCCTGTTAATACTACCAGCTATACTGAAGTAAATCTGTTGTATTCCTACTTGTCACATTACACTTCTTTTTCTTCTTTCTTGATTGACCAGAAGGGCCATAGTCCCTGGACAGGGGTGTCTCAATTCCTTCAGACATCTCAGAAAATCATCCAGTTTGCCTCAGGCCAGGAGCCTCAACCTGGAGAAACTATAATCTATGTGGCAGGAGCCTTTGATCTCTTCCGTATCCTTTGTTAACCTCACAATAATTGCTAGAATTGATTATACACCAACCTTTTTTTCCCTTTAAATCATAAAACAGTTGCTACGCAATAGTATTTGGAATGCATTCCTGACTAGTCTCCTACCAGACATTGGCCATGTGGACTTTCTGGAAGCCGTGCATAAGCTTGCAGAAAAGCCTTACATTATAGTGGGGCTACACTTTGATCAGGTCAGTATTTCTATATCTTTGTGAGACATTTACTGCCTCCTTTTGAGATTTCTCAATGCTTGCGTTCATATCATTCAGGAGGTGAATCGCTACAAAGGGAAAAACTACCCCATCATGAATGTCCACGAGAGGACTCTCAGCGTCCTGGCTTGTCGAGTAAGTTCTGTTTAAACTTTATCAATCAACACAGAACAATGAAAGTTCATTGATTATAAATCTATGAATTATATTCTTTTTTTCTTTTTTTTTTGTTTCTACAGTATGTGTCAGAAGTGGTGATCGGTGCACCGTTTGCTGTCACAAAAGATTTGCTGGATCATTTTAAGGTACGTGCACATGCTATAATTAACTTTTATCACTGCATAGGTAACAGGAAGAAATAATACAGTGAAACACGTGACTTAATTTCCACAGGTGGATCTCGTTTGCCACGGAAAGACAGAAATATATCCCGACAAAGATGGATCTGACCCTTATGCTGTAAGACTCCCACAAATATGCTGCGATTTTTTTTTTATGAAAACACATATATAAGTGTTTACTTACAGTTTTTCCTTAATACTCAGGAGCCCAGAAGAAAAGGGATCCTGCGCACTGTTGACAGCGGGAACAGCCTCACTACGGACGCCATCGTGCAAAGGATAATCAAAAACAGGTAAAACAATCAGATGTAGTAAATTTATCGTACATCTTGATGCAATCATGGTACCTTTTAACCTGGAGTTAGTTAACATTTACAGTTACATTAGTTCGATTAACGAGCAGTCGAACAGGTATACCTAATAAAGTGGCCAATGAGTGTATATTTGTTTGAAACTAGGCTTACTATATATTACTTACACTTTCCCTTGACTCAGGTTGCTGTTTGAGGCGAGGAACCAGAAGAAAGAGGCCAAAGAGATTGCAGTGATCGAAGCCATGAAGAGACTAGAGGAGGAAAAGACTAAAGAAATAGCACAGGCTGTGCTGTAGGCACCTCCAGCTAACAGTGACATATTCAACTAATATAAACTCATGTACATTATAATCAACCCTTTTGTAAGTGCTATGACACCCTCCACACGTGATCCTGGCTAATATCAGTAGTCTTAACAGCAGCCCCTTCTTTGACGAGGGTGGCGTAACCTGCTGTGGGATCATCAGGTATTAATATAGTGTGTTACGAGGGTTTGTTAACATGTTCTGCATATGCAATTATATGTTTGTGTCAGTCAACAATCGCACATGCAAATGATAAGATATATTCAAAGTTTGGAGGAAGATGTCACTATATATTCAAATGTCTATTTTATGTCATTTTTAATTCTCAAAATACTTTTTTCCTATTTAAAAAAAAGGCATTTTATCTTATTTCTTGGGCATATGCAGTGTGAGATCTTGCACTGTCTTGCGATGTGATTTGATTTGTCATTTCAGCGGGACAGATGCTGCTGTTTAGCCCAGCAGTGGGCTAGCCTCACAACTAATCGATTACACTGTGTGTGTCTGTGTGTATTATAAAGTGACCGCAGGCTCATGGAGGACGCTGAAAAACACTAGAGAATCAGGAGATAAATCTCATTGCTTCTCTTTTCTGTACATACCAGATTCTGTTTCAGACAACACTGACTACTCCGGAATTTAAAGAAACATTTTCAATTTAGTTTTTTGTTCCGTTTCTTTTTCGAAACTTAAAAAATGCACATAATTGAGATCTGAACTGAACACCTGGACTTTTGTGTGCAGTAGCTCTTTTTTTTTTAACCAACACGCTACACATTTATTCTAATATACTGTTTAAACCTTTAGCTTTCACAGTATAACTAGAAGACTATGGCAGATGCTCAGAGTTGTTGAGTTGATCGTGCAGTCTCAATTTAACGTCTGTCTCTATATCAAACAGGATTAAATTATATATTTTTTGTAGATGTATATTTTACTCGCCTCCTCTCCATTAATTACTGTATAGATGTTTTTGCATCGTTTCAGAAACATAATGATATGTCTGTATGTGTGTTTGGAATGTATTAAGTATAGGCTATAATCTTTATGTTACATATGCTGCAGAAACCGATTAGGCTGCAGTATATTATTGCTGATAATAAGAATTTATTCTGAAAAGCTGTTTGCTGTCTTTTTTGTCTTTCATGCACACGGTGTGATTTGTCTTCACCTCTAATTTGATTCCTTAGTTTAAGAGGCGGATGATGAAGCCGCACATTAGTCACATTATAAAAAGGGTAGAGTTATGTTTTGGACACAGAAGTGACCTTTGATTAGAGAGACAGAAGGAGATAATCTGATCTTAATTTTGCCACATCTGAGTCACACAGAGTTCGCTAAATGTCAAACCGTTAATTTGAGATTATTAATAGCAGCTGATTAGCGCACAGCAATGTGCTGTAAGCTTTCAAAAAACATGTTGTGGAAGAAAGTTTGATAAAAACACATTTAAACTGGAGGCATGAAGCTGAAATAAGAACATGTTCTAATTTCGATCATTACTAATTACGATGTTTTAAAGCAGGAGTGGACAATTCATTTTTTCAAAGGTCCACATGAGAAACTGGGAGTGCTGCGGAGGTTCACGACAATAAGTCAAATGTGCTTAATTTCATCTTTGTATAATCTTATAAGCCAAACACTGATTTCTCAAGTGGCCTCTTGGGGAAATGAACAGCTCACCTCAGCCTTAAAGGAATACAACGCATACAGGTCAGTACCTATAGCTTATTTAGTTGGGTGTAGCTCGTGACCCTCTAAGAAAAAGCTAGCATGAACGCGGCGCGCATTCTGAAAGACAGAGGCACGCACGTGGCCCTAATTAAAGCCAATTAGCCATTCCGTTTGTTTTTATCACCCCAACGAAAAATAACTTCGGTTTATCACCATCCCAGAGTGACCAGCAACAACGCAGAGATGTTTTCATGTCTAAATGTGCTGCCAGCCTCACTGCAGGTGAGTCATCGTTTCATTTAAACAACTCAGGATCTCTTAAAATTAGAATATACAGTCATTGGCTTGACCCATTTAGACATTTGGCGGCAGTGAAAGTACTTTCTTCTGCTCCTCTTCTGTTAGCTGAACTGCGATTACTTATCCTAAAGTGACACCCCCACACACACACACACACGCACACGCACACAAAATGAGAGGGGAAAAACGAGTCATTCTTTAATTGCAGGGTATTTCCTCTCCTATTTTTGGATTTACAATAACCCATGCACTAAACACTAAAACCTATGTTTGTTGTATAAATTACACACCTCCTCAGACATGTAGACGTGGTTGTTGAAAAAGTTCTCAAAATTTTAATTTGTTTTTCATTTAAAAATACGAGCTAATTTTTGAGAACGCCCCCCCTCCAAAAAAAATTGTTCTAACTTGATAACTAAAATGCATGTAAAATATAACGATTAAGGTATAGAAACTTTTGTTTTGAATATTTGAAATGTTTCTTAAAACTGTTAAAAACGTGTCACCAAACAAAGCCTGCCCATCTGTCTGTGACAACCCTGTTGACATAAATATAAAACAAACATTACAAAATTATCTTTATGAAACATAAAATATTATTAAACAATATTTCTGTGGTCCAAAGTATTTATCACATTTATTTAGAATAAATATATATAATCATATATATTCCACCTCTGTAATATTCTTTGCTAATATTCTTGATATTTATAATTGAGCAATTTGTATATATTAGTGCTATTTCTTAAATTTGTAAATTCTTTAACTTGTTACTTAATTAGTTTAGTCTGTTACTGTCTTGGAGCAACTGTAACCCACATAATTTCCCGAGGGATTGATAAAGTATTCTGAAATAAATATGTGATTAATTTATTATTATTATTATTATTATAGATTTTTTTTAGTTTATTATTCACTATATTAGTTTGCATAATGTGAAATAAAATAATACCCGTTTTCTTATTTCACAAAGGTTTGAATAGTGTATTTGAGGAAAGAAAATGAAAGAAATAAAAAGAAAAGTGACTGTTGAAAAGTTGGGCAGTATGTTTTCTTATCTAAAATTGAATAAATGAAAACATGAAGTATGAACGGTATGTAAGTGTTAAAGTGAAAGGTGTATCTTATACATTATAATTTGCATATTGTTTTCTCTCTCTCATTAGCTGTGCCTGGGAATGTGCCTTCACAAGGATGTTGCAGAGGAGCATAAAAAGGCAAAAGTCCAAAGCTCTAAAATAGAACGGGACCTTCACAAACATGCCAGCATGGAGAATAATGTGGTCAAAATCCTTATGCTCGGTATTTATTCATATATGTATCAGTTATATATTTTTAGTTACGTTTTGGCAAATTAAAATTAAATTAATCCTTCGATTTGTATGTGTCAGGTGCTCCAGAGACTGGAAAGAGTACAATTGTCAAACAGATAAAGATAATCCATAATCATGGATTCTCCAAACAAGAGCTTATAAATTTCAAGGTAAAACGAGTTATCTGTCCTGCCTAAAGGCCAAAACAACTTTGTAGGTGGCAGATAAATGACAAAATGTCTTTGACATGTTTCACTCAGCCTGCAGTACTGGACAATCTTCTGACCTCTATGAAGACTGTTCTGCAAGGCATGGGGACACTGAGGATAAACCTTGCTAACAAGCAGAATAAGGTGAGATTAAGAGGTCTTTGTAGTCCATTTTAATTGCAACTCCTCTTCCCTGCACTAGATGACAGTCTCTATCCATACACAACACAGCATCAGTACAGAGGACTCATCATTATAACCCAATCTTTAACAAAGAATGAAATGATGCAAATTACTTAATGTATAGTATCAAAGCACATAAAACAGTCTGAGTTCATGATGCAATTAGATGAGCCTGTGAGCACAATCAAGATGGCAAGAATGGATTTTAAGGCCATGTATACATAGGTGTTCCAAGATATCGTCATATAAAATATCCTGCCACTGTTCACGTATAAATGCCAGATAAGCCTATTTAGTATTAAATCGAACAAGAACAAGGTAGAAGACTCTGGAGTCCAGGCGTTACAGATTGGAGGCGAAAGATCGTATTTACTCTAATGCCAAAATAAATCTAGTGTCTTCTTTTTTTTTCTTTTCTTTCTTTTTTTCCTTTTAACAATATTGTCCCTATCAGGATCATGCTCGCTCCATCCTGTCCTGCAGCCAGTGTTTAGGGGACGATCAGGAGCTCCTTCCTTTTATGGCTCATGCTTTCTGTGCACTTTGGTCCGACCAAGGAGTCCGAGCAGCTGCAGCCCGAGGATACGAGTTTGAGCTGAACGACTCTGCTCTCTAGTAAGTAGATTGACATTAAGTGACTTTATGTTGCACAACACGACCAATTATGATTGATGGTGGCAAATGTCATGGGAAATTGCCCAGTAAGAAGCATAGCGTCACATCTTGCCAATACAGAGCTACGGTAAAGAGAGCGCTGAGAATAACTTGTGCTCAGGAAATGATTTCTGTGACATTTGTGTAATAGGCTTAATTGGACCACATTAAAAAAACTGTTTGCAGAGATCCAGGGAGATGAAAATTAGAGTGGCGCAGATAAAACAAACACAATTAATGTCTGAGTTTTCTTGTTTGAGAATCCAAAGATGTGTATGAAGTTGCAGTTTCACTATCTTGGCGTATGATTCAGTGGTGACATAACTTTTCTGGATTTGATAAACTGTGTGTGTTTTTAGATATTAGATTACAGCTAGTATGTTTTCAAAACAATTTATTTATTTATTTATATTATTATTATTATTATTATTATTGAAGTGGTCAGAGCGTGTCTTTTCCCTATTGTTGTCCTCAGGTTGTGCAAATGTAGATGCTCAGTTAAAAACAAAAAGCGAGCTGTGGCAGCTACACTGCAGCCTGTAAAATGTCATGAATCCTACATGACTACTCAGCATAGATGATTTGTGTGTTGTGTCATCAGGTGAAGTGGGAATTGTTAATGTGAGTGTGGAATATGTTTTAATAAATGGCCTTATTGTTTTTCCCTGTAAGTGCAGTTATGAGACCCCCTCTCACATGTGTGATATTTTATTTAGTAAATATCTGATATTCCCCGGGCAGCTTGCTAAATTCTGATTATTATGTAAAGGCAGTTTGTTTTGCAGTCATTGTTGAAATCGTTCTTAATGCATCACTGTGACCCAATAAACAAATCAAATTGTAATTCATGTTTGATTTGAAGGTTCATGACATACGTTTTTGCATTATTATTGACTACTAGTATTAAAACATGTCTCTTTCAATTATGGCTCAAAGTTAATCTAGACATGTACTGTGACTACTTCAGTTCGTTTATTTCTCTTATAAAAACCGCTACGTTCAGATAAATTGATTTAACTTTCTGAGATTTCCTTACCTTGATAGTTGAGCATAGATCAAGATGCCTTTAATGACCTCTCCTTCAGCCTGAATTAATAGTGGAGTGTAAGTTGGTCATTCATTAGGATGTCTCTTGAATTTTGTGACTTATTGGCTTAAATTGCAGGTTACTCTTATTTAAAGACCATAAGACTGTGTACTGTGGTCAGTGTTGGTTGCATGGTCTTTTAAATGGAAATTTCTTTAGTAATTTTTATCTTTGAATGTAGAACAAATGGACTGAATAGAAGCTGTTATCTCAAAGGGAAAGGCAAGTAGATCTGTTGAGATAAAGTTTCTTTCATGTGGCCAGTCTCAGAGATTTGTGACGGCTTCATTATCAGAACTCGGACTTGAGAGCTGGAGGATAACGTGAAACCCGACTGCCTCTTTGTCTATGTTTTCACACTGCTGGACCCTGCATTGATTTCTCCCTCCGGAAATGTTGGATTGGACTATTGTGATACACTTGACTCCCCCCCCCTCATTTTACACATTTACCTAAATGTGTAAAATGACTTCTGATATCAGCTTTGGCGTCGGCTGAACTGTTCATGTTGCTAAATTGAAATTTGCTGTTACTACAAAGTAACTATTGATGTAACTGCTTTTTAGAAACAGATTCTAATCAGCACTACTTTATATCAGCTTGAATTTGTTGCTGTTAAGGAGGTAAAATTTTGCTTTTTTGTATGCACAGAATTATAAATAATGCATATTCAGAGCAAAACATTTTTTAAGCTTGTGTGATTGACTTTTCTGTAATATTATATCATTCATGGTGTTCCCCTTTAATTACTTTAAAGCAAGTAGATCACTTTTAAGCAATATTATTTGATCATCTTGCCACTAAACTACAGTTTTGTCTTAAAAAAAATGTTGCCTAGAAAATGTAAAGAATGCAATGATTTGCAAGTCTGTAAAACTGCTATTTAAATGATATATAACCCTTTTAAATGTGAATAAGTGGGGACTTTGTGATTGGTTTAACAACTAGCATGTATGGTGAGCGAGCATAACTTGGACCTCTGTGAAAGCAGCATTAATTCTGAAGAGTCACCAGGTTTTTGGAACAAATGGTTATTTTAACATGACGTAACTAAAAACTGTGTTCTTTGCAAATTGTGAGCAGCATGGGTCCATAGTAAGAGCAGGGTGATAAAATAGCCTGCCTGTTGTCCAGGCCTGTCTGGTGCATTATTAAATGGTAAGAAAAACAGTCTAACAAATCAAGTGAACTGATGAGGACCTCAGAATGGAGAAATGTGCTTTTAAAAATTGCAGCAATTTCTTTCCATCATTCAGAATTTGGATAAAGTCTGTTTGTCCATTAGACTTTCACAAGATTTCTGGAAGAGCTTCAAACTGTTAGAGCAGGACCTTTAGGAACATGCATGAATTAAAATCAAAATGTCTAAAACCCTTATTTTTAGCTCCTTGTGTATATAAGTGTTGGCATGTTTATTTTGTTTGTGTGTCAGAAGCGTCAAAGTGCAGAAAGTAGAGTCTTCAGAATTCCTGATGTTTTTCTGTTAGTTCCTAGGGTGTCTTACTTTGGAAGATGACTTTGTGAACACTTTTACTTTAACATATGTTGACCCCAAAAAATAACTGCTGGGGAGCGGTGTGCGCTTCTACAGTATGACGCATGTGAGAGAGCTGCATCCATAAATATCCATGCCTTGTTTACAGAGACTCCCCTCCATCTGCATTCTAGTTGGGCTTGTTCTCAAACTTCATCTGTGCTCCAAAGTTTTCTTTTTGTTACTTATGCTGACTTTGGATATGCGAGTATCTCAGCATGAAATTTAAAATAATCATGAACTGACTTTTCTTCACTTGTCTAAATCAGTTTGATAATAGTTGAAATAGTTGCTGTGTTGGAATAATAATTTAAATGGAACAGTAAATTGTTTGTACCTATAATTAATGATAGAAAACACAAGTTACCATATGCCATAATAACATGGCCTGTCTAAAAACACAAAGCAGCATTTTAAAAGGCTAAAAACACTAGCTGCCAATTCCTTAAACTGGGAAGTTTCTATTGATGTTTTACTGACATGTGACTACTAACCACATGACGTTAAGTTTCCCCCATTTTGGTCACATGACAAGCTGAAGAAGTGAAGAAGGGCCCAGTTACACAAGATATAGAGTGGTCCGCAACCATGGGTCATGGGGAAATGAAAAATGAGGCATGACTCCCATTAGCTGTGAGTGATTGCTGGAGACTTTATAGCAGTCACTAGGAAAATGATTGCTAAAGCTTGATCGCATATCCGCCCACCCACCAGCAGCCACCTGTTGCTGGGAAAAACAAACTATATTCCCCAGCTGATTGGAGAAAATATTTTTGTGATTGCTTTTGTTGCTAACACTTTGTTGTACTTTAAATGGAGGTAATGGACTTGTCTAGAAACACTGTCCAGCTACTCTGAGCTGTAGTGCAACACAAACAGGAAATGGAAACGGTTTGCCTTCAAAATAAAAGCTGCACCTTTACTACCACTTGGCAAGTAGTTGCTAAGTGTCTACAGACAAAAATGAAAAACTATAGGCAGCTGTGTCAGTCTAAGATTTTGGTGCAGCGGCTTTTTTGCAACCAGTTTTACCCAGTGATAGCAAGCAGCCTCTAGAACCATTGCCAAAGCAGTTGGGGAATATGCATTTTTCACCTGCAATTGGTGGTTGTATCATGTCCAGTCACACCTACATGTACAATGTAGGTGTGATCTCATACAAACTAAATTTTGGCAAAAAACAGTGACTTGTAGTCTGAAGTCATGTTCCTTCTCCTTTGTTCTTTTCCCTTCCTCCAGTTTCTTTGAGAACATGAGTCGAATCATCGCACCAAACTACGTTCCCACAGATGCAGATGTTCTGAGAGTCAGAGTGAGGACCTGTGGAATCATTGAGACACAGTTTCAAGTTGATAAAACTATGTTTCGGTAAGACACAAAGTCCAAATACGACAGTGCAAAGATTAAATAACTGTACCTGTAATACTTTTCCTTTTTTTATTTTTTATTTTTTTTAATTAATATTTTATTTTTTGAAACAGTGCTTTAGAGTGGACCACTGATTGCCTGAAAAAATATGAGAAAAAAATCTGAATCACATTTAAGATTTACTGTTTGCCACTCAATCTCCCCTGTGCTCAGTGAATATTAAAACTATTTTACCTCACTATACTTTCAAGAGACGGTTGAACTCTTTGCATGTTTGCATAAACCTTTGTTATCACTGAATGAACTCTTTTATTCCCTTAACACTCTTCCAACACAAACAAAATGAGGAAATCTGGATTAAAAATCGGCCATTATACTTAAGCCTGATGAATCAAATCCCTGCTCTCACACACTGCAATATGCTGCTGTGTACAAATATAGACCAAAACCGCACATGCAGCTGAAACAACACTCATGGACTATTTAAATAACACGGGCTGTTATTTAAATAGCAGCCCGTGTGCATTAGTCAATGCACTACAAATATTTTATGTTACATAGATTAGAGGTCTTTCATCTTTAGAAGATAACATTTTATGTAGTTATAAAAGGACTCTAGATATTGATGCATAACCACTAAAGACCAATCTGATGACTTATGTCAGGAATGTTGTAGTTGCACATAAAAAGGAATAAAATATACCAGTGGTGCTTTACGAGAAAGCTTTAAAGAAAGCTGTGATTTGTTGTTGTAGATTGTGCGCTTGTGCACAAATGCATTATTGGACAGCCGAGTAATGACTGAGTCAAGGAAATGGGCATCGAGAGCGCCATAAACTGCAACAAACGCATCCAGAATTAAAGTGGTGGAAATTACTGGGTCATAGTTTTTATGAAACTGCCTGAAGGCTGATAGTTTCAGAGATTTTTAACACAAAACCAATGTAACTTTAGCACACTGTGCTAAATAGTGATAGATTATCTACTTGTGACTGTTTCTCAAGTTATTTGTTGAAAAGTTAAGAAATGAATCAATATTTCCTGCATATCAGTTTGAGGTTATCGAGATGCACTCTGTCCAACCTCATGAGCAATTCTGAGTGAAGGCAGGTGGCTTCCTGGCAATGAATCAGTCTTGAAATATGGAGGACTTTACTCTATATTCCACTCAATATTCCAAAAGTATTAGCAGAAATATAGAGAAAGTTAGCTATGACTCATTGAAATCCCAACTTTCTTTCCCATAACTCTTGTTTTTCAGAATAACCAGGCATTCATGATGCCTCCTGCCTACTTTCCCTTCACTGTGATTCTATTCGGTCTGTGGGTCACAAACAGAATCATACCAAGACTTGAATATGAATATTTTATATACTGTAGCTGCTTCGAGGACCGCAGTGTCACCCTTCAGATTTTTTCCTGTTTTTCTTGATAAAATATGAATAATATGACGTTACTAAATTATAGTTTGTAAACTTTAAATTTGATATCTGAATGCACACAATGAAAACTGAAATATTGTTTAGATTCAATTCTCTGAACTTGTTTATCGCACAGTGCTTTTGTGTTTTCAACCAGTCTACGAGGTGACATTGGTTCTACTAGCTGCTTCTAGCTTTTTACTCAAAATGCAGTTGCAATGGACGCAGGAAAAAATCTCACCAAATTAAGGAAGCATACTGCTTTTTGTAGCAGGTGATATGATATCACTGTTGTTCAGTGGTTTCATTTAAATTTATTTCATTAAATTCATTTAAGTTTTCTTGTCTTGTGTTCTGTCTTTAAATTGATCTTAAATGCTTTTTTGTTTTATAATGAATATTTTGTTGCCCTGCAAATATGGCTAAAGCAGACTGAGTCAGTCCCATCTCTTTTGCTGAACTCAGTGTTTAAGTTGTCTATATCTAGTTCTGATCCTGTTCTTGTACTTAATGGGGAAAAGCCATAAAGAGCCCTCTTTCTATTATAAATGATGGCTTTTCTGTCCTCACTACATAAATACTGCTGTTAAATGCCACTGTTAAAACTTATTGTCACCCAGCTTGTTAACGCTTACTCTTGACCAATGGGGTAAATGCTTCATTGTCTCTGACATGAAGACGGCAATCATAGCACCCCAAAATGGGAACTCATTACCTGTGTCACCAAGACCCTTCACTTCACTTGGTGCAGAGTCTTGTTGAGATAAATTGCTCCAATAATTTAAACGGGTGAAATGTTATTTCTGAGTGTCGAGCACGCTGCCGTATGAATTGGGTGCTTATCCAGAGCTGCACAATGAGGCAAGTCAGCTGCTGGTTTGATTTGTAGTGAGACACTTCCTAACTTAAAAAAATGAAGTAAAACTACTTATACAGATTGTTGCCTCTGCTTCTCCTAATTAACTTATTTGCATAATGGCATTCCTTCTAAATAAATTGTATCATTTCTAAATATGAAATGTTCTCAGGCGACTTTATTTCAGAGCACCAAGGCCTTAGCAATTTAATTTTGAGCTATAAAATATGTAAAAGGTAGTGATTACTCTATTTCCCAACTTGTTTTTTTTTTTTCTAAATAAAGCTTAAAGTTTTTTCTTGTTGACAGGCTGTATGATGTCAGAGGCCAGCAAAGTGCGAGGAGGAAGTGGCTAAGCTGCTTTGAAGGTATTCAAGCTGTGGTGTTTGTTGTGGCCCTCAACAGCTATGATATGGCACTACTGGAGGATCCTTCTGTGGTATGTTGTCACAAACTGTGATTAGAAATCTCTACAGCCAGTGGATTTTGCTCAGTTGGAGTTAAAATTGCCGCTTTCCTGATTAGAATCGGCTGCAAGAAAGTCTTGAACTTTTTTCATCAATCTGCATCCACACGGTTTTCCAGCAAACCACCATGGTAAGTTTTTGCAGTTTGAGTTTCTTTAACCCTTTATTGGATCATGTTCTTCCTACCATTAATTGATTAAAGGGTTCAAATGTTATATTTGAAAGTTGGATATTAGAGTTGTGCCGTGTCTTAAACTTTGTGGGAATGACTGAAGGACTGTTTTGTTCATTTCTAGTATACATATTAGGCATACAAAGTCTGAGATGCAGGATATTTCATTTAGTTAAAGAAGCTGCGAGGACTGTTTCAGAGACGCTGCGTTTAGTTTTCTTTCATACTGAGAATGTCAAATTGTTTTTATGAGCAAAAATCAGCCATCAGCACCTGAACTTAATACAATTGAAGGATTTAATTTTCTTTCAATTTGAATCATTTCTGCATGATTGTGTGTTAAAACTGAACAACCAATTATAGTGTTACACGAGAAATGTGAAGAAAATCTATTTAGATGGTTAGAATTATGACTTCATACTGACTGTAGCTGATTTGGATGGATCTGAACTTGCATGTCTTGGCATACCGGTTTTTGCATACCAGTGATTTTAATGCTGCTGAATGTTCAGATATTTTTCTTTCTTTAAAATGGACCTCGAGTGTACGAACAGTTGCTTTTGTAGATATTTGAGACTGAGAGTCATGTTGTTGAAAATCCCAGTGAAGAGGTTTCAGCAGGAATAATTGTATTATTAACACTCCTTATTTCTCTCCTACAGATTCTGTTCATGAACAAAACGGACCTTTTCCGGGAAAAGATCCTAAAATCTGGAAGACACTTGAGACTTTACCATTCTAGCTATAAAGGTACATTATAGAAACCCTCCACCCACTTTTCTTTTCTAAATGTCTTTTTAAGACATATGAAGGAATTAAACCTTTATGAGATTTTTTTTTTTTTTGTGAACTACAATTCCAAGAGAATTAATTTGCAACACAACACACCCACATTCTCAACCGCTAATATTCAGCTGCTTGCTAATGCCAATATCTAACCATCCAATCACATGATAGCATTTTATTGCATTTAGTATGTGTACATGGTTAAGATTTCATGCTGAAGTTCAAATTGAGCATCAGAATCAAGAAGAAAGTTGATTTGAAGTGACAGAGTATTTCAGAAACTGCTGATCTTCTGAGATTTTCACACACAATTTTTAAGCTTCACACAAAATGATCTGAAAAGACAAATTATCCAGTAAGCATCGGTTCTCTGGGTAATGTCAGAGGAGATTGAGCAAACTGCTTCAAACTGCTAGGAAGGAAAAGAACTTCAAATAACTGTTATTTAGCAAAGACGTGCAGAGGAGCATCTCTGAATGCACAACATGCTTGCACATGGGGTCATTAAAATTGGACAATTGAAGGTTGGAAACGATGCCTGATCTGCGTCTCGATTTCTGCTGCAAAATTGAGATGGTAGGGTCAGCATTTGGCATTAAAAAACATGAAAGCCTTTTAATGTTCAGGCTGGTATAATGGTGTGGGGAATATTTTCTTGGCACACTTTGGCCCCTTGGTAATAATTATGTACTGTTTAAGTGCAACAGCCTACCTGGGTATTGTCACTAAATGTCCACGGTGTATCAATCCTCTGATGGCAGCTTCCAGTAGGATAATATGTCAAACTGGTTTCTTGAACATTACACTGAGTTTACTGTATTCAAAAGACCAGGGCCCGTATCCCTAAAGAATCTTTGTGCAAAAAGTGGCTCCTAGCGGCCAAATTCTAAGAAAATTCTCAGAGTCATGACGTTTTCTTAGAATTTCCCCTAAAAGTGACACGACAATCCCAGTTAATATAAAAGCTATTCCTCAAGATTCCTAGCGCTTAAAAGGGCTCCTAAGGCGAGATCTGCTAAGAGCAGGGAAGAGGACTTTTAGTGGCTTAGGAGTTCCCCTAAGCAGCTGCACAAAATGGCCAACAGAAGAGGCAGGAGAGATGTCCTGCAAACACTGGATGACAGGGAATTATTGAGATGCTACAGATTGGATCGTGCAGGAATCATGTTTGTGGTGGATCTCCTTAGAGATGCAATTACTTCACCAACTCGACACCACAACGCTATTACACCGGAGACGAAAGTAATCACAACCCCGAGGTATTTGGCAACCGGGAAAATGCAACAATGCAGCAGTGATGACTTGGGTCTGCAATCACAGACATTGCTAAAAGCTGAGCCGTGTTACCCTCGTTAAGACCACACTGGACTTGTAACGTTGTGATTTCTACTTCATTAAGGACAGCCTCTTGAGATAGGCCATCTTGTTTTCAACGGGGTCCATATGGGAGTGAAAGTACAAAATATGCCAGCTAGGATATTTATATGAGCAAAATAAGACATGAATCATTATTTGAACAGGGTGTAATGAGTTTAAGTTTTCACATATTTTAGATTCTAATGGCTATAACCCCTACAGCTTACTATTCATTTTCCAGATATTTTCTTGAATGTGAAATATTATTTACAATTACAGTCAGCATAAGATTAGAGTATATAATATGTTTATTGATTTGAGGGTACATCCTTTGCTCATTATCACCAAAAGCTCATTTCCATCAAACTTGTAGGATCAACCAATCACGGCTTTTGAAATGATGACTCATACCTAGCAACGGGGTCAACCACACCTCCTCACTAAGATAGGATTTTCCATCCATTCCTTGCTCAGAGTTCACTGAAAATGTTCTGGAATCACTTCTAAGCTAAAACTCCTGGCAAGGAATTTTTAGGTTAAGTTAGGAGCTCTCTGAGAGGATTCTCAGAATCTTTAGGGATACGGGCCCAGGTCTCAATCCAATAGAACACCTTTGGGATGAGGTGGAACAGGAGACTAACATCCTGGATGTGTAGCTGACAAATTTGCAGCAACTATGTGATGCTGTCTTGGCCACATTTCAGGTCATTTAAAGGAAGCTCTTAGTCCGTTTGGGGATTATGAAGAAAAACAAAAAAATGCCTGGTTTGAAATGTACTGATTAACCTTTGCGCAGTTAATTCTTTTTCTCCTGCTATCATAGGTGCTGATGGTGATGTGGATGCTGCAGCCCACCATATCACTGCAATGTTCTCAGCATGTAACAGCAACCCTGACAGGCCTGTGTACCACCACTTCACCACTGCCATAGACGCCACAAGCGTACGGGTGGCATTTCATGTGGTCGTTGATCAGATTATGAGGGGGAACCTAGAAGCTGTTCAGCTTGTTTAAGTCTTCTGAGACTCTTTAAATTGTTTTAAGTCATTCATTGCTGTAATTTCTCTGTAAATTCTCATGTGTGCTTTTGTCTTTTAGAACTTCAAAATCTGATGAAGTAACACTATTTAATTGTTCTTTTTCCTTTCTGACTTTATAACATTTTAAATAAACATATGCTTTTTAAGCATGTCTGATCATTTTATAATTTGGCTCTTTTCTTCTTACCCTGTCTTTTACTGTTAAAAACCCAAAAATATACATGCAGCAACATTTCGTTGACAACAGAAGGTTAACTGCAACTTTGGAAATGTTTCATTTTAAATGTTGACATTTAGTACCACTAACTTGTCATTGCAGTGCTTGAGCTAAGGCATTTCAGCTTGCAATTTTGGGTGCAAGCAAAAAATCACACTGTAATACCTCAGCAGACTGAACAAGGATGAAATACTTTATTCAAGAAAACTCAAACATTAATACATTTCTTTTCAAGCTTAAAAATTTAGAGCAGGTTTATTCTAGTCAAATGGTTCATAAGAGTAGCGTCTCTAGTGCAACACCTATTAAAATGTCCAGTTTTAAAATGTCAGTCCTGCAAGAAGTATGCTTGGTCATCTATCCCAGCTGTTGGCTTTGCTGCTTAGTCTGCTTCACAATCTGACGAGTCCAGAGAGAGGAAGACGTCGGCTTTGCACCGAAATGAAGCCTTGATGTCCTGGATGCGTTCACAGCTCTGCAGGTTTGGTGTAATGTCTTTTATACAAACAGGCTGTTTGGAGAGAGGAAAAAGACAAATGGTACTGCATGAGAGAGCATCCGAAATCAATAACCTTATATATTCTGGAAACCTGAGTAAGTTGACATAAGATTTTTATTTTTAATTTTTAAGGAAGTACCATTGAGGTATTTTGCACGTAACATTTACACAAAATTTAAAGTGGAAAAAAGTGCTTAAAAGTTGTTGCTCTAAAAATAAACATTTGGAAAATTGTAGATTACAGACTGGCACAGTTAAGCTTTAAATTTTTATATTTTGCTATAAAATGAGATATTTTTTTAAAACTTAACTTTATTATTTGTGCTTAAAAAAAAAGTACAAATAAGAGTCTAACGGTGCTGAATGGACAGCTCCTTCCTTACTGAAGTGACGGTAACAGATTATCATAAAAACAATACTTTTCATTTTTTTCCACTAGATTTTATTTATGTTTGCCTGTAAGCGTGCTATCCTTAGTCGAAAAGAAAATTAGATTTTTAAAATTCTTTTTAAAAAGCGACCACTCACCATCGTCTTCAAGAAGGAACTGGACGCCGGGATCTCGGAGAACACGTTGTTTGTTGCGGACTCGTCAGTGTCTGCATGGTGCGGCTCCTCTCTCCTCACGTAAGCTGATCTCCGAATACCGGACAGCAAACCGGACGCCCTGCCTACGGAGTAGTAGGTTGGGCCGGCCACCTGCTTGTACCATGCCTCCGTTGGACTGCAAGCGACCAGCACTGAGATGACTACAATGGGGAGCGCGAGTTTAGGAGACCTCTTCATGACGAGCACTGACGCTTGAATGTTCGCACCTCTACTCTAGAGCAACAAGTCCTATTGGAAGTGACCGCTCACTGCTTGTATCCTCGTTTTCCGAGTCTACTTATAGCGACCCGTGATTATGCAGCTAGTTTTCGTCACGGAAAGCTGCGCGATCATTGATATACTATAGGCTAGATTGCGCTTTTAGATGGGGTGTGTTTGATGCGTGTATTTCCAGGGTGACGCAAATTCTCGGTTTATTTCTGTAGGTTTTAATCAAAGGGATTTAACAAAATATGGTAAATTACAGGAATTTTTTAAAAACATTGTCCCTCCACTTACACAGGCTGCAAAATAACTGGGCAGTTGACCATGTTAATGTCCAAATGTATGGCCTTTTATTTCAACATTAGTTAATTCCGTAGGTGTTTATATGTCAGTATGGAAATCCCTCTCATTGTGTTATTGCGATGGAAAGTAGTCATAGAAACTGCTGCTGTGCAGAACAAAATACAAAGCCTTTGGTCTGTTATAAATACAGAGTTAAATGTGCTGCCTGTTGTGTATCTTTGCGTATAAACAATTCATGGGGCCAGTCTGAGAACTCCTCACCAACTCTTCATGGCTAGTGTGATCTTAAAGACCTTTGGTTGCATTTTCTCAAATGGTCACATTTCAGTTTTTGCAAATATTTAATCGTTATACCTGATCCAGACTGACTACTGTTGTTTCTTAACTGAAGCCCCTGTGTAACAACTCACCTATGATAAAGGCTGAAGCTGAATTATATGTCATCATAGAAACTCAAAATAAACAACAGACTTATTAAAAAGACATCAGATAAAAAGAAAGATGATCAATTTGGATTTTCTTAGACATGAGGAATGCCTAAAATCTCCACTCAAGACAGGCCTGCTGAAATCTAAATACAGATGATTCACCTACAGTGAACAACAGGTGACAAATCAGTCTTTTCTGGAAAACATCTAGAAAAAGAAAAGTCTGCTCAGGTTTGAAACATCATTCTTTGAGTGGATGAAACCAAGATCATCTTAAGGAAAGGACAGGCTTATCATTCAAAACATATCACATCATCTGTTAAACATGGTGGATGTGACTTGATGACACAGTTTGAACTGATCGATCAGTATTCTGCTAATTATCATTACAATTTACATATATATATATATATATATATATATATATATTTTTTTTTTTTTTATATAAGCTGTGCATTATGTGGGTAGAATTCATATACTTTATATGACCTTTAAATATATAACTATCCATGTATTTGACAATAAGGAAGATGATTATCATGAGAATGATAGGGGCGATCGTGGCTCAAGAGCTGGAAGTCATGTAATCGGAAGATTGCCGGTTCGAGCCCCGGCTTGGACAGTCTTGGTTGTTGTGTCCTTGGGCAAGACACTTCACCCGTTGCCTACTGGTGGTGGTCAGAGGGCCCGGTGGCGCCAGTATCCGGCTGTGGCTACAATGTAGCTTGCCATCACCAGTGTGTGAATGTGTTGGTGAATGGGTGGATGACTGGTTGTGTAAAGTCCTTAGGGACTAGAAAAGTGCTATACAAATACAGGCCATTTACCATTTACCATGAGAATAGGATGCCAATTATAACATTTACAGGGTGTTCCCTGCCTCTTGCCTTATAGTAGCTGGGATAGGCGCCAGTTCCCCCGTGACCCTGAACTGGATAAGAAGAGAATAGATGGATGGATAATGATTAAATAATGGTTATTATTGTTGTTAATAAATCATTTGAACATATTTTTCATTCCATTTTCTCTCTGTTTTTCTCAAGCTGGTTACTAACAAAAGTGACATACGTATTAGTTCTTGTCAAGCGTTATGTGTTACATATACTCACCTTCCCCATTATCACCCTGTGCTAATGTCTGAAACAACGTGTTTTTATTACTGCAATATTAAAGATAAAACATTAAAAATGTGTGTAATGATCATTTGAAAGAAGATAAATGCAAAAGTGGCTTTATGCTAGGCTACAGATGGTAAAGATCCACAACGCAGCTGCAAAACAACCCAAAAATATCTGAAGACAAATAGATTGCTCTTAAGTGGCTGAGTCAATAACCTGATCACAAGCATGTTATTCATTTACTGAAGACAGAACAGAAAGCAGAAAGACTCACAAAGGAGCAACAAGTGAATGCAACTGCAGCAAAGGCCTGGCAGAGCATCTGAAGAGAGGAAACACCGTAGACAGCCTGAGTAATTCTAGTAAAGCTCTTATGAAGTTCCTATGATCCTGAAATGCAGAAAAAGCTGGTTATCTAATCATGTCAGCCTCTCAGTTCACAGCTAATGCAACTGTAAGATTTTAGTCTTACACCACCCCTTCACCTCCACACTTTATTTTTCATAATCACTCAATCCAAAAAGGCAAATAAATGAAACACATAAACCAAAACAGTGTCTTATGGACAACGACACAATGTGCACATTGTTAAACAAACAATGATTAAAAAACGCAGCTCCCGATTGCTACCTCTGCTCTAACTCTGCTTTCACCACAACAAAGCAGCATCAGACTGTCACGCACATGCACAGGGGATGGGGTTTCTCGGTACTGCTCTCAGTTAAACGGCAAGAGATATCGTTTTTCTTGAAACTGCGGCTTAGATGACCTGATTTTAAGTCTTTTTTTTTCTTTACAGGAAGCAGTGTGTACAGTATCTAGAGTACAAAATCAGTAAAGAAGAAAAAAAAGAGATGTTCATTTTGAGAACAAAAGATCAAATGCAAACTTGCAAATGTCTCTTCTTGTGAGCATTTTAACATCAGAAAGGAGTTTCAAGTATGTATGAAGAACACAGACACCTGACATGGATGTTAATGTTGCTGTTTCTGACAGGTAAATGCAGCACTTGTATCTTCTTTAATGTTTTACAAGAATGCTAAACGATTACAGCTATCGAGTGAATCTGTCTTTTTTAGGTGTTCTCTGCAATATGTGGAAAGTGAAGCATCAGCAGCGTCTTATTTGTGCAGTCAAAGGCTCCTCAGTCATTTTTCTTTGTTCATTTCAAAATCCTGACAACCAAACAGTGAGGGTCCTGTGGGGTCACCTACAGCCTGCTACTTTAAAGGCTCGCTTAATTTCTAGCAGTTTACGAACTCTTTTCACAAGATTCCAGTACATCGGAAACACATATCACAATTGTTCTTTGAAAATACACCAGGTGGAGTGTAGTGATGTAGGGAGATACTTTGTCAGATTTAACACCATGTCTAATAGACCTCATGAAGAAAATGCCCCAGTACTGAAGGTTGTTGGTAAGTTTTTGTTGCTGCTGTTGTTGTTCTTTAAATAAATAAAAGCTTTTAACAGTTAAGATTAAAGTGTCGCTTTGCTTTTTCAGATTTGACTATTTTTATGTCAAAACCTTCTGTAAAGGAAGCAATAAGGGAAGGCGACTCTGTAAATCTCACCTGCATGAACAGTTGTGATGGTGGTAAGATTTCATCTGCGTACACCTGGTTTAAGAATGGAGAGCCATTACACGAAGGAGCAGCTCTTTATTTAACAAACGTGTCCCCCACAAGCTCTGGAAACTACACTTGTTCTCTAAAAACACACTTAGGATCAACTTCAAGCGTCCTGGGTATAGATGTTGAATGTGAGTACAAGACACAAGATCAGTACTTTAAGGTAAAAAGAAATAATTAATGATGCTGAAATAGTAATGAGTAATGATCTCCTACATTCTGCCTTTTAGCATCTTAAATCTCTGAACTGTTTATAGCATTGAATAACTTGATAATGGGAAATGTCTAAGAATTATTAGTGAGAAGTAGATCAGTGAATTACACTATTTATACTGTTATATAGTCATTGAGGTATTACATCACAGAAATGCACGGGGGCTTTTAATGACTGTCTAATTGGTATGATATTTCTGCTCAAGCTTCTGGGACTTATTTTAAAAATAACACATACGCAAACTAGCTTTAATGTGCACACTAAAATACATTAATTCTGATGCAAATATTCTCATGCAATATTTATTTAGTCTTAATTAAAACTTCAGTCTTTTCTTATTATAAGCTAAACTGCTATTGTTACCTACACATAACAGATCTAAGCTGGATGTGAACCCCGGTCTCTAGCATGAGAGCCGTGCTTTATATGCTGCCATCAGTTCTAGTCACCTACTGCTGACTCATAGGGAGTTGAGTAATGTGCAATTATGTCCAAGGATAATTTCTGGATAATTACACAGTTTTTGTGACTTTGTCACTGCACACCAGCACAGTGGGTTTTAAATTAAACAGGCAAGATGTGATCAAAGTCCAGATATTCAGCTTTAAATTAAGGATCTGGAGGTTAGTGTACTCCTAGTGCTTGAAAAATTGGGAAGGTTGCTTCTTATGTGGTCCTTTGCATATTTCTAAATTTTCACAATGATAACTGACAACGATAACGCCCAAATAATAAAATTAATTTTCAGATGGCCCTAGGAACACCACAGTGCTTGTCCAACCACCTTTGGGGGCAGACCCTGGCAGCGACTTTACCCTGATTTGCAGCAGTCATGCAAACCCCCCCCGTGGAGAATTATACGTGGTTCAGAATAGCTGCAGGTGATTCTGTAAATGTTGGACATCAGCCAGTGTTCCACCCTAGGGACAGTGACCAGTATTTATGCAGTGTCACCAACAAACACGGAAGTCAAAACTCTTCTGTTGTCACTTTAAACATTAAAAGTAAGTAGGTTTGAGTGGCTGGTGCTATTGGATGCTTTCTGACTCGTATCAATAACCATTAAAAGTTTGCTTGGCTCTGGCATTACTGAATTAAAACAATGAATTTGTTTCACAGAAAACTGGCCAATGTTTTGGGGATACGTACTTGTCATTGTAACAGTTGCTGTAGTTCTGATTGTGACCACTTTTATTGCTGTTAGAAGGTGAGTGTTACCTAATTTTGAAATGTCACTAATTTTGTAACACATCGCCTAAATTCTGTTTATCTTTCAGACTTAACAAAAAGCAAATGAGGTCACCGGTGGAAAGTGGTGAGAAAGAATCGCAGGTGCTACTATTACTGCTGGACAATCATTAATTAATAACAGAAGTTCAAATTTAGAGTTCAGTAGAAAAAAATGAAGATTGTTGTTAATTGTGCGTTGCTTCTTTGTGACTTTATCTAGAACACAGGTCGTGTCAGCAGGCTCTCAATGTGTGATGATAACCAACCACAACATCAGGATCAGAGTGAAGGAGAAACCACTGAAATCGTCTACGCGGCTGTTTACTTCCACAACAAAAGAAAGCCAAACGCGTGAGATATTTCAACAATATAAGATAAAAATATATTATTTATTGTACTGGAGGAACATGCTGATAGAATGTATTACGTGCAGGGAGCAGCAGAAGAACACCCAAAGTGAAGATGTCATTTACAGCACAGTTTGCAGGTAAGACTCAGACAGTATACCACTACTACTACTAATAATAATGATAGTAATAATAACGATAATATGGGAAATTGTGTATCTGTCAGGAGCTATGGACACTTCATTCTGTTACATGCTGTCATTTCTGTATCATTACTTAGACCAGTTTGTGCAGCTTTGAACCACCCACAGAACCGACAGGAGGCAGCTGGCCCAATATATGCCTCGCCTAAAAGAAAGCAGCCTCCATATACTGAAGAGGGAGCCTGTTTGTTAAAGGGGTCAAAGTTCTAGTGACTTCACACTGGGTGAACTTGTGAGGAGAGGAACAGTGACCTGCCCACTCTCCCATACTGCCCATTCATGTCCCAAGATTTGATGTTGGGGTTCGAGATCTTCTGCTTGATTCCAGCTCCAGGTTGAATTCTTTGTCATTCTATATTATTTATTATTTTAGTATGTTGTGAGTACTGTATTTTATTTATGCATTCCCCCCATTTTTCACTATTGTTAATGCTCGGCATTCTCTTGTGTTAGCATTAACTTCGGTGTTTGTCTTGTTTGTTCTCTTTTCTGTTTTACTGGTTTTACTGCTTCCTATCTGTCCTCACCTGATTTCCTGTTGTGTAATCCCTAATCAGCCCTTGGTGTGTATGTATATTCCTTTGCTGTGTTGTGTCGGTCTTGTTCAGTTACGTTCCTGATGGTACGCTGTACTGTTCTAGTCTCCTTTGTGCCTTTTGGATTTTGCTATTTGGAGTTTGTATTGGATTTATTTCCTCCATTAAAGCTCACTTTCTGTTGAACATTATGTCTCCTGCGATTGGGTCTTCAATTACTCAAACGACACAATTTTAGATCTGAGGTAGCAGGTCACAGGGGAAATTTAGAAAGTAAGAGAAGGAGATGATCCAGTGGATAATAGTAATCAGAGGCAGTACTATACTGTCAATATTCCATTAGTATGTGATGTATAATGCAAAGAAAAAGAAAACAGACAAATGAAGTAGGAAAGAAAAGTAAAGAGCAGTGTGTGAATGCTTTTTTAAAAGAACTACAAATTGTTCTTGTCTATGATTCGACTTAAAGAGACAACAGTGACAAATTCTCAGAAGTTCTTAAACTTCAAGAACTCCGCCACTCACCTCAATTATAGAAGTTCTCTGCAGTTCAGATCGATTTGTCACTGTGGACATGATCAGTCAGTGCGTTCATCTATCAGTGGACTGACCTCCTTACCCAGGGTAGGAGGCAGGGTCAGAACCTAATGTGACCCATGTGGCCTATGGATTGTGGTAGGAAGTCAGAAAGACCTACACAGACACAGAGAGAACATAGAAACTCCACACAGAAAAGCCTCAGTGCGGATTTAAAACACGGATCTGTGCACCATGCCACTGCTTGCCTTCATGCATTATAAGATAATGTGAATAAAACACTGTAATGGCACATTACATGCATCAACATCAAACCTAGCAATAATGGCTGTGCACGTGAGTCGTTTCCCATTTTTCCCACAGAGGGGTTCATATTATAAATTTGCTGTGAAATCTGTTCATTGTTGTGTGATATGAGTGTTAGCTGTTAATCAGTGGTGGGCAGTAAAACGTCTGGTGACATGCATGAGATTCAAGAGAATGAATCGTTATGTTCCAGCAACATTTGGTTAGAAAAGAAGAGCAGAGAAAAAAAAAAAACAAACATACCACAGCGCCTCTGATGCTGCTACATGGTTTCATATGCTCTCTTCTAAACCTTAGATGTTGACTGCATCTGTGGTTTGCATGACCAGATGGCACCTACCATGTAGAAAGTAGCACATAGCAGAGAAAGAAGATAAAGGACAAAGTCACTTTTTCTCTGTCCGTTCGTGATAACTTTAAGTGATTTTAAACTTTATGCTTGTGTAACTTAAAAAAGCTCCAACATGTGCACTGAACACATCACCCTAAAATTGACACTAACACTGTTCTTTGGAGGTAAGTACGACATTTATTTCTTATTTTAAGGGAATTTCGAAATGTTTAAGCAAAAGAAAATTAAGATTAATGCTTCTGTTCCAGGTGTTCTCTGCAGTAAGTGGAAGGTAGAGTATCAACAGCCTCATATGTGTGTAGTGAAAGGATCATCTGTTGTCATTCTTTGTTCATTTTCCTATCCTGACAAACACATAGTACAGGAAGTCATGTGGGGACACAAAAATATTTTTGCAGGTCCGTTCATTTATCACAGTGGCTCAAATAATAGCTCTTCGCGATTTCAGTATGTTGGTAACAAACGGAATAACTGTTCACTGCAAATACACCAAGTGGAGCACAGTGATGAAGGAAAATATGCCTTTAGATTTATAACCAACTCCACAAATGGCCAATGGACTGGAAAAAGTGGGTCAACACTAAAAATCGTTGGTAAGATTTAATTTTGGTTTTCTTTTTAAAGAATTTCGACTCCCCTTTGCTGTTTAATCTGACAAGGTCGAAACATAAGTTATTCATTTCTCTCATAGATTTTAACATTTCCATGACGAAACTCAAAAGACACGAATCAATCCAGGAAGGCGACTCTGTGAATCTTACTTGCACAGACAGATGTGATGTTGGCAACTTCTCATCTGTCTTCATCTGGTTTAAGAATGGAGAACACCTGCAGGATGGACGAGTGCTGCAATTAAGAAATGTTTCCTTCACAAACTCTGGAAACTACACTTGTTCTCTAAAAACAGGCACAGGAACAACTTCAGGAGTCCTACATGTTGATGTTGAATGTGAGTATTGTATAGCGATGTTTTAAACCTTACATACTGCTTAGGCCAAATTTGACCCATTTTGACATTTGACCTGAGCAACAATACCAGAGATGTGATTCTTTCAGCTTGAAATTGGATGACTTTTGCAAAAATGACCCAAACTATTACAAAGTTGAAAGTTTTTCTACAGTTCAGCCATGACAGTGTTATGAGAACTGTTACTGTTCACATCACATTTGCCCAGGTTCCCAGAGATAGGTGCCTGCTGGCTTTTGAATTGTAATGGACTCGTTAAACAGTGAAATAGCAAAACAGCATAGGAGTGATCAAATAGGATGTGCATAATAAGATAATTCAGAGGGTCATAGATGTGCGGCAGATAAAATCTTTGAAATTTACAGAATAAAATGCTTTATAAATGTAAGGTTAAAGCATGAATTGTAGTTAAAAGCATTTTAAATCATTGACTAAATGTTGCAAAATCTAACAGATACACAGTCCTTACTCTCTAAAACTTAAATTAAGAATGAATGATTCATTTACTAATGCCAAGTGGCTGTTTGTGCATTCAAATACTGTGAAGACATATGAGCAGTATGTAAGAGTTAAGCATGGAAACATTGTTCTTTACTGCAACACATTAAATATTTCCTCACAATTTAGATACCAAAATAATGAATCTGATTTATGTAAGATGATTTCACTAATGACTTTATTTTAGATGGCCCCAGGAACACATCAGTTTCTGTCACACCATCAACAGAGACCCTGATCTGCCACAGCCATGCAAATCCAGCAGTGGAGAACTATACCTGGTTTAAAATATATAATGATCACATTTCAGCAGCAGGACACCAACGTGAACTACATTTGAAGAAGGATTTTCAGGATGATCACAACTATTTCTGCATGGCTACAAACAAATACGGGAGTCACAACTCCTCTACAGTGCTGTTAAGGGGCAAAGGTAAATAGATTTATGTTCCAAACACTGTGGCTTGTGCAGACGCAGCTTTGCAAAGAAGAGTCTGCCCTTGGAAACCCTTCCAAACAAACCGTACTTGTTCAGTCTTTTTTACTTTGACGTGCAACATCCATGTTTCCTCAGTGTACTGGTGGACAGGCACCAGAGATCAGATTGCTATCTGTACTTCTATTGCTGCACTCCTCATTGTGGTCACTGTTGTTGCCATCAGAGGGTAAAGTGTATTTATATTTGTTACAGCTCACACATGCAACAATAAAGTGATGGAAATCTCTTCTTTCAGACAGTGCACAAAAAGGACAGAGTCACAAGAAAATGAAAATGAGGTAAACATGCAGATGGCGCTACAATTAAGCTTACTGGTTGTGTTGTTTTTTTCCTTAATGCAGAGGTTAGCTCATTATGAGGTTGCCTAATAAGTTAGTTTATTGAAGAAACCCATTTATAGTTTACCCAAGTTATTCGCAAGTTATTTTGTGTTGTCTGACTGAGTACAATTCACCAAGCAGGAAACTTATATATGTGTTCTTTGATGTCTTATTAATTATTGTATCTAGAATACGGACTACTGCAACTATCCCGTGGTTGACATGAGCCAGTCACAAGAGGAACAAGTCATGCACTCAACGATCGTTTTTAAAAGCAAAACAAAAGCATGCGTGTGAGCTATCCCTGCAGCTTCAACATATTATTCAACTTGTGCTGCATTTTTCACTGATCCACTATGTCATCATCAGGGAGCAAAAGATGGACTCAACTAATGATGATGATTGTACCATTTACAGCACACTGTACAGGTAAAGTTCAACAAGAACAAATTTCATAAATCACAGTTCAGCTCCAGACAATAGTGTAGGGCACAAATTGGACAACATCAATCAATCAATCAATCAATCAAACAAACAAACAAAGTGAACAATGGCAAAAATGACTCTGCTGCCATCCTTCTTGTATGCTGTGTCTGAGTCAGTGGAAACCCCCACCCTGAACACAAGCTTTTGTACTGCTGTCTGTTTAGTGGTTTCTACTTATCGCGGTAATGGACCTGCCCAAAATGAAAGCGATGTACCAAAGTGCAGCTATTTGGCTGAAACACCAATTTTGGGTGTTTAAGTCAGATACTTGAACTCAACTTCAATTTTGTCCAGACTCGAGAAAGCTAAACAGCATTTCCTGTTTCGATCCTTATCCCTTGCCTTTCATTGATGAGCTGCTGGAAAGACTAGGAAAGGCCAGATACATCACAACCTTAGATTTGTGTAAATATTACTGGCAAGTGCATTTAGAATACACAGCCTTTCCGATTCCAGGAATAGGTTTATTTCATTGCAGTGTTTTACCCTTTGGTCTCCATGGGGCACCCTTAACTTTTTAAAGGTTAATGGATATAATCGTTAAGCCTACCTGATGTGGTGATTTACAGTGACTCGTGGGAGGAACACCTACAACATCTAAAGGTGGTGATGGCAAAGATCCAGTGAGCTGGTTTGATCTGAGTGACTTTAACCTAACATTTTGCTTGCACATTGGTCCACAAAGGAGTGTTCAGCACTCATTTTACATCATTTAAGACCCACTATAGGGGAGTTGTGGAAAAACTTAGAGCTAACAACTAACACCTAACAACTCGAGATACTTTTTTTTTTTTTTTTTTTAACCCTGATGAGCAGCCACAGTACAGTGTGAAATACTACTACACATAATTGGGTTATTCTGCCCTCTGTTGAAAATGTAAGAGCATAGCATGAGCTTGGGTTCAGATTTTTGACTAATATGACTCAAAGACATTCAAAATAAATCTCTCTTCAGTAGGTGAGTGGGTGTCCTGTGAGAGCTATGGAGAGGCACAGCTCATAACAGGACTAAAGGTCATTCCACAGGCAACACAGGACACTCAGTGTAACAATAAACATATGCAGTTTGAGCATGTTGGCCTTTACTGAGAATTTACTGTAACATGATGGTGTGGATCGGTTTCATTTTTCACTGCATATTCCTTTCTTATCAGCTTATAAATGTTACAAACTAAACAGCTGTTTTTTATGACTTTAAATATTTGTTTTCAGTCATCACCCAGTGCCTGCAGGAGCCTGCATGTAGACTTCAAATGTCAGCGGAACAAACCTGCTGTGTTGAGGGCCACTTATTCTGATGCATGAAAGGATCTGCTGCTCCAGTGCTACTTTCATGAGTGTTTTGCTGTTAAACAAATAAATAAATCTGTCAAATGTGACAGATTGCAGAATTCCATTCAGTTTGGAATGCTTTTTATGAAGTTTCCTAAAAGATTTAAAGCCAGCCTTTTCCCCCCCCCTCTCCTTTTCTTAACAGTCTCAAACTTTTACACATTATGGGCACATTTCCAGGAGTTTGTAACTGCAGCATGCTTATTTCCTCCTGCTGGTCACACAGAGCATGTCTATTGAGCAGTTTGTCCTTGCCTAAAGGCAATAGGAAAGTACAATGTAATGACAAACAAACACCATCACATGGCAACTGACCGCATGTGACCAACCCCATTTTAGCTGTTTTTCCTGTACAATTATTGTGTAATATAATCGGTTTTTGTACATTTCAGATGCTGAAATATAAACTGTAGCAAACAAATGAACTTTATTTTTTAATCACAATCTGTGAAAAAAAAAAAATATATTTTTAATTAAGATGTTTAATATGTTGCATCCACAGGTTGTGCCATAAGATACTTTTTCATAAACTTCATTTATGCTAAGAAAAAAATAAGGTGAGTTTAAATCACTTTACAGCACATGCATCCATGCACTCAAGTACCCCTAGAAGAGGTCGTTTGTCTCTAGTTCAACTTGTGCTTTCATTACCTATGAATGAAAACCAGCTTAGTCAGAGGCAAAAGAAACCCCGATTTTATTAGTGATTATAGAAGTAAACTTAGCTCACGCCCATTTCTGACAAAACGAAACTTTAGTAGATACGGAAACGAGGGGACAGCAGGTCTTGGACGTGTCTTTGACGGCTGCGTAGTGGGACCAGCAGAGATGATTTGCAGGCTTTCTCCTTTTTGCAGCACAGAAGAGAAGGTAGGAAGGCGGCTCAGGTCGGCTGTTATTTATTTATTGTTATGAGCATTGGGTGACTGTCACAATGTCAGAATTTCCGTTGTGACACAGTAGGAATAAACTCATCCTAATAACAGAATTAGCTATCAGACTGCGCTGCCTTGGGCCAGGTCTGTCTGGCTCCAGCTGGGTTACGGGGTAATGAAGTTTGGTTGACGTTCGTTCTTTCTAATAGTATCTCCGTTTATTATTGAGAGTGAATCAGAGCTAACTGCCCAAGCTAATGTTAGCTGCGCAGCTCATTAGGCTGGCTGCTTCGGGGAAGCTAGTTAGCAGAGTCGCTACTTAATTTTAGCAATAGTGCTCTCTGTAGTGTGACTAAGAGCCTTCCCTGCTGCTGCTAAGCTTGTCGTGATTCTGCAGGTTTTATTTTGTCAGTGACTTCGTGGCCATTTAGTTCGCTTTCTCTCTGTTTTGTTGTTGTCAAACGCACTGGCACGCAAGAAGTGACGTAAAACGTGTGCGTTTCTTTACGCAGGGAACATGTGAATGGCCGAACTTCTAAGCCAAAGATCTTTTCGCTTCAAGAAGAGTCACTCCTTAAGTTCTTGAAAAAGGTCGTCCCGCCTTTATCTGTGAAAGTATGAAAGCTCATCTCCTAGAATGGAATAGTCACTTGTTATTTGCAGTATTTTCAGCAATATAGAGATACGGTTTAAACACACGCGATGGTGTTTACTGTATTTGTTACATTTTATTAAGAAATAAAGAAATCGTTTGAAGTCTAAATCAAATCGCAAAAGACCTAACCGACCTTGATGCTGATTGTTCATTTCCTTTCCTTGCTTATACTAAATTGATTATATTCCTGCAAACTTACTAATTATTGACATCAGTCTCACAAAAAGGCATTATTGGTTGGGCTCTAAAATCAAACTGGGTTGAACCAGTTATATTTCACAGTGTATTTATTTGTATTTGGGTCAGATGTCTTAAACCTTAATAGCTTTTCTCAGTGGATTGAAAACGCCCAAAGCAATTGTTGCATTAAAGTGTAACCAGAAGTCCAATGAAGACCATGCGTTTGACAAAGAGGGAGAGCGATTGCCAGATGAATTATGCAGAAATGAAAGCGAAGTATCCATCGCTGGATTGAATGACTTGATCCCAGCAGATATAAGGATTACCCAATTTTGACTCTTTATTCATGACATTAAAAATCAATCGAAATCAAAGAATAATGGCATAATATTAACTTGGGTGGTTCACGAATTTATGTTATTTTGAGTTATTCAGTCATTCACGTAATATCGCCTTTACATTTCCAGCTAATAAGTAATGTGAAGTATTTATTGAAAGTATGAGGAAAAGGAAGGAGGAAAACCACCTTCTCCGCTTCTACTCTTTGTGAAATGTCCTATATCATGTTTGAACTATTTATGGCATATAAAGAATTACTTATTTCCTCATTAGAACTACTTTTGGTCAGTGTTAACTGAATTTTTCTTTTAAGGGCGTGCTATTAAAGTGTGCTGTGAGGGTTCCCAGTTTTTTTTCCTCTTTGGTTAATGTCAGTTTTTTATTGGATGCTTGTTCGCGGGCCATGAATGTGGGCGTTCAGTTGACTCGCTGACTCTCTTGTAAAATGACTTCCAATTCAGTCTCTCACAGGCCAGCTTCTTGGGTATGACTGATCAAAGTTCAGAGGAGATAAAGACAATGCGACTGGTGTGTTGTTGTGTAGCTGAACACAGTTTCATGTGACATCGGCTGCCAAAATAGAAAGTGAAAGAAAATTTTGAGATGGTCTTGAAGTGAAAATAGTTTCTTTCTTTGCAGTGATCACTGAAGTCTGAAGATGAAGTGCTCACGCTGTGGCCATAACATTGTAGAGAAAACAGCCAAATTCTGCAGTAACTGTGGCCTAGGGCTGTCTGTTAAACCTACAAATGCACAAGGTAAGTAGATGAGGTCAGAAATGTGGTTTCATTTTATATAGTTGTTTATAATATTTGAAGAAGTCCAAGTGACAACTTTGTTGTTCCTGTTAATTTGGCATAATGTACTGTATTATTTAAACGGCTCTGTATTTGATTAACAGTGTGGATGCTTTTTTCACGGCCTGTCAACAAATAAAATTATAGTTTGAACATGCAGCTCTGCAGACATAATGAAATTACACTTTTCTATAAATATAGATTAAAAACCTGTATACAAGGAATTTAATCATGTAAAATTATGTGATGATAAGGGCTGTTCATCTGCGCATAACTTATATTGCACATTTTTTCCTGACATGAGGATTTACATTAGTCATGTTGCACATGTCAAAGCAAAATTAGGTACGGCTTGCATAATGTGGGGGAAAAAAAAGAGATTGTAGATACATCTGTGTTATCAGTTCATACTAAGCCTTTAGTCAAGGAAAACTAAGACTAAAGGCCATTATTATATCCTAAAAATCAATCCAGCATCCAGTATTTGGAAAGTTTAGATTCCTTGCATGTATTCTTTCATTTCTCATTCCTGTTTCTTAATTTTTTTAACTCAAAAAAACCCCACACTTCTAAATTGTGACATAAGGCCTTCTTGGCTGAACTGGAGAAAATGATCCGTGCTCTTGTGTCATTACGTGTTACTGTAATGCCCTGTTTCCTGGCAGGGATAAACCTGTTTTGTCTCTGAGGTAAACAAAAATGCAGCTGCCAGACTAGTAATGGATTCTAACAAGTGAGCTCATATTATTCTTGCTCTTTACACTGGCTCTCAGTAGACTTTGATTCATTTTAAAATTCTTGTACTCACCTACAGAGCACTTAACAGAAAGGCTCCAGACTATTAATCCCAGCTTCTTACCAAACATACTGCTGCTTGCAGTCTTCGATCACAGGCTCAGAATTTGCTAGTTGCTCTTCATACAAGATTGAAGACTAAAGGGGAGCAGAGGCTTTCAGGTGTCTTTCGTGTCCCACTACGACTGCATTTAGCTGACTCTGTGGACTCTTTTAGAAAACAGTTCAAAGATTTTTTTTTTTTGTTTAACCAGACTTTCCATTAAGATTGTACATATATCAACTGTTTTCAAACTACGTGTTTATTTTATTCTGTGCTTTACCTTGATTTTTGTATTCCTGTTAACAACACTTGAATTTTCAGTTATATTTTATAGTTTTTTGTTTAGTTTATTTTTGTTTTATAGGGCAAATAGGCTCTGATTTAACCGCATGTCCACATAGGTGTAAGATTACCTATCGTGACAGCGTGTTGGCCTACTTTTTAAGGGTCAGAAAATGCAAATTTGTGCCTTGTGACTTACTGAACAAGCTCAGGTGTTTTCTTTATAGTTAAAAGAAAATTTGCCTACGTGGGTCAAAGTGAAAACATACAAATGCCACCTTTTGTGGTTTAATATATGTCCCTATTAATTTATGGACAGAAATCAAAATGTCATTTTAACTATTTATTGAACATGCATGTTGACTCTGTCAGAGTTCATGCTTCTCTAAATCTTTGACTGGCAAAGTGATGTGCCAGAATGAAAAGCAGGACTATATACTTATCACAGTGGTTTTCACATGTCTTTAGAAATTAGCTCATTTTATTTTATTTTTTCTAACTTATAATTTATAATTTGTTATTTTTATTTAATTAAGTTATTTATGTATTTTTATTAACCCCTCATTGTTAACATAGATGCAGGCGATCAGCCAAAGTCTTTGGTAGCAGATGGGGAAGGTCCAATTGAGAAGCCAGATTCACAGAAAAACACCCCACCGGTGGACAACAAAGAATCCAGTAAATCCCCCAAACGGCCAAATGACGAGGTCATCAACAACAACCCAAAGAAAAAGGTGAGCGTGTCATAATCTTGCCAGGCCTGTTGGTTTAGTCTGTGGGAACGACATATTTTGTACAGTAGGTGTACAGTGAGTTTATGCCACAACCCAGTGTAAGGTTTATTCCAAATTCATTTTTTCTATAATAATTAATCCACCTGTATATAATGAAAATTATATATATTTTTTATCACTAAACTATAATAATTTCTGTGATTTGTTCATTTTCAAATTTACTGTTTTATTTGCATTTATTTATTTGCATTCCTAAACAGAAACATTAGTTTTACTGGTTGAATGTTTCGATTGGTTCATTTGTGGCTTCTCAGAGAAGTCCAGTGTGCTGGCTCGAATTTTGTTACAAAAATGCGAGTTCAGTTTTATTTACCTAATCAATAACAATCTTATTTTTAGTTTTAAACATGTTTTTGACACATTTGTTATTTTGTTTTTATTAAATTTGTTAAGCACTCTAGGTGAGTGTTTAAATTTAATTTTTTACATTGCAAGAATATTTTCACAAGTGTAAAGGCAGACTTCTGTGACCTGGAACTAGTTAATAGTATAGTTTAACCCTTTAATGTTTAGTCTGTCATATTTGAGTCAAGTTTTGGTGAAGTTTGGTTTTTGAGACTTCTACATCATCAGTCTGATCCCCCCCGAATTTATAAACTAAATACAAAAATTCCTAAATACATTTTAGGCAATAAATTGTACAAAGCATATATGCAAATTAATATATATTTCTTTTACATTTATATGCTTCCTTAAAAAAAGTAAATTTTTCAGTCTTTAAAATGTCAAGTGGGTTTGAGTATTTATGAATCTAAAATATGTTCTTGTTATCTAATATAGGAAATCATATTTGTGATATTTTCAAAACAGATCTGGGTTTTTTTTGTTTTTTTTGTTTTGTCTACATAGAAAAAAAAGAAAAGGAAGAACAAAAAGAAAAAAGATGGCACCTTGTCATCAGATCAAGATCTGTCACACATTTCTCCGGGAGATAAGCAGGGGAAGGAGACACAGGGAGAAAGAGACTCTTCTGACAGTGAAAGCTCAGACAATGAAATGGACACAACACCAGATTCACTCCAAGATAGGTTTTCCTCGTTAGAAAGCCAGCCTAGTTTCTTGCCAGCTAATGATGTTGTTGCCATTGCTGAAGATGCACAAACCAATCAGAGTGAAAAGTCTGATGCCCCAGTACAGGCAAAAACAGTGGAGCAATCTGAGGCGGCAACAAATAGCATGAACGAGATGGAGAGCAATGCACACACATCTCCTGACAATCAGCCACAGAAGACAGGACCAGCCGACACTCCAGCTCAACGTCCTGCCTCAGAGGACAACAAGAGTACAACCCCTCAGTCAGCTTCAAGTAAAGGGACCAAGGCCACTACGGCTAAAGATCCAAAGGAAAAAACCTTGAAGAACCAGAAAGAAGCAGACAATGCTAAAAAACCTAAACAGGACCAGAATGCTAATGTGGCTGCAAATGCAAAGCAGTCAAAGGAAAACACGCAGAAGGGAAAAAATCAGCAGGAACAGAATCAGAAGCAGCCTGTTGCAACTGGCCAACAAAAGGTTTTTGGACCTCATACTGAAAAGGTATTACTGGCTAAGTCAGAATATGTGAAAATAATTGTTATTGACCAACAATAACATTTATGAGGGAGACCTGAGTCCCATAACCTTGAGATGTATTTATCCAACATATTTAATGCTACAGGCTGACAGCGGCTCCAGTGTGGACCCAGTGGAGAACATGGAGATTCAGCAGTCAGGGAGCGGGCAGGACTCGACTCCAGCTCAGCCTTCAAATGATAACAAAGGATCTAAAGACGGTGGTGATAACAGCAAAAGCTCAAAAGCTCAAACAGCTCCGCCCCCCAAAAGGTGATAAAATCCTCTCAGTAAACTGTATACTTTGCCTTTAACTCATCTTTGCAAATTTTTTTTATCCAACAAATTTACTTTTGCTTTTCAGATTGACAAGGAACACGAATATTGCAGCACATGACAGACTCACAATTTACTTCCATGCTGTTCTCTCGAAAGATTTCAAATTTGATCCTGGAGAAGATCGAATATTCATCAGGGCTGGGTCATGCATTGGAAAATGGGAAGACAATGCAGCTGAACTGTTTGTGACCAGGTACTTTAACAAGCTGGAAACACTAGGCTGTAGTATGAATAGGTTATTTGACATCAGTAATCTCTGAATTGGTGCCTATGCAAGTAGTAAGCCACAACATTAAAACCAACTGGTAAGGCACAGACTCCACACAACCTTGGAAGATAGTCTGTACAGATCAGTCCTCAGCAGTATTAAGAAGTGAGACGTCTATAGATTTGACTTGTTTTTCCCACAGATGCTTGATTAAATTTTGATCTGAAGAATTATGCTTTTACTGTTTATTCCCCAGATCGTTGCTGAAAAGTGTGTGTAGTTTGTCTGGAAGCATTGAACTGTAACTGGGAGTGTACATTTTCTAAAAAAAGTTTAGTTAGATGCCAAGGTAATGGTCACCAGAAGCCAAGGATTCCCAGAAGACCCCTGTCCTTGTCCCATAGCATGCCCTCCTCTCCTTCTCATATAATTTATAAACACACACTGTGCCAACCATGTGATGCAAAACAAAATCTGATTAATCAGATTTCAGTGGACTACTGTTACTGCCGTGTCCATTTTTCTTGTTCAAGTGCCCACTGTAAGTGCTTTTGCCAAAGCAAGGGTGGGCATCATGGACTGTGACTGGTCCACTTAAGAAAAAACAATAAAAACATACATAACTAGTTCTTAAAAGATTGTTTTACAAACTCTGTAAACATGTAAAGGTACCAGGAACCTTCAGAAACAATGCCCTAGTGAATCACAGTGAACCATGATGCTCTATGTTTTCATGCTTTGCTGTCATAGCAAACATGAAGGTTTTTTTTTTTTAACAATTTTTATTTCTAGTAATTTTTTGCTGGAATTGGACCACATGCTTCAGCCTATGTATATCAAGAATGAGCCTTGGATACTCATTACCCTGTTGTTGGTTCACCACTTTCATTTCCTTGGCCGTTCTGTTAGGCAGTAGCCACTGCATACCAGCAGCACTCTACGCTGAATGTTTTGCTGTGAACCAATCATTTCTTGTTAGTCTGTTTTTTCCTCTGTTTTCAAAACATCAGCCTCAGGAATTGTTGACTTCCTGTCTAATACATGTCACCCAGTAATATGTATGTTTGGGAAGAAATAATATTCACGTCACCTATCAGTGGTTCTATTGTTGTGGCTCATAAGAGTATATTTACCATTTATACCATTTATTTTATTTTGAAATTCTAAATGTGAAGCATCTATTATCCTAAACGCTTATTATATCCTTTATGACTGACTTGACAAAATGTACCACACATTTCTTTTTCATGTAGGGATCTTGGAGAGCATGGGTTTCTGGTCGAAGGCAGCCTGCCAGCTAGCAAAAAAGCTGTGTCTGCGTCAATACCATACAAATATGTTGTCTACAGGAATAAAAAAGAGACATATGAGTATGAATACATATACAAAATGGATTCTACACACACTACCAACAGATGTTTGTTTGTGAAACCCAACCTTATCAATGATGATGGTAAATATAACTTTCATGTAGCCAGCTTTGTTTTTATTGGCTAATGGCTTCACTGTATTTTGTTGTATTTGCCTTACAGTTAAATGTGTGTTTTTATCTTTTTTTTGTTTTGTTTTTTCTTAAGGGGACTGGCATCAATATGATGACATCATTTGCGCCGAGCCTTCGAAAAGCATGCTCAAACGTATTAAGGAAGTATTATGGCCTGATCAAAGAAAGAACCTGATTCAAGGCAGAGAAATTGCAGGAAACATAATGTTGGAAACCATATTTGACCTCCTGAGGAGCTGGACTGAGACCAATTTACGAAGTTTTATGATCCAGCTCAATCAGTTCATGCAGGTTTATGGGGAACCTTTTGTGTATGAAGAAAAAGAAAAGAAGTGGTACTCCCTACAATATGGGGAAGATGATGTAAGTTCAAAATCTCTGTGTACAAGGTCTAAAAATACACATGTATGGTATGGTCACTGAAACTTACCCTTCTTTTGGCTGTTATACATTCTTAGGTGAAGAGGTTGCTTAAAGAATTTATGCTGGCAGATGTAATTCCTCAACTGCTGAAGGATGGAGATCGTAAGAGCCGTTACATTCAGGATCCCTTAAGAGCTGCGGCGGTCATGGTTTATGTATGGAGACAGTATCGAATCAGACTCGAGAATTCTGAGCTCAATCAGCTTTGTACTGCACTGTGTTTACCCAAACTAGAGAAGGATAACTTCCTTCAGTACTGGGCAGAATTTTCTCAAGATGTGTCTATTCTCAGGTACTTACCTAATCTTTTTTAATAATCTTGGTATCATACCTTCATAATCTGCTAATTTAAAAGTATTAACTTTACTGCCCCCATTTACTTTAATTTTCTGTTCATGTGTTCAAATAATCTTCTCATAGTTTGCCAGAAACATTGGTTCTTCTGATAAACACTATAAAAAGATTTGGGATGACTCGATGGATTATGGTACTGCCACTTCTCCACCTCCTTAAAGGCACTTCAAAGCCTTTTGAAGCACCAACATCTGGAAACTTGAAGTATGGCCCAGCTTGGGCAGGTTTGGGAGGCCTTGATTTAAACACCTCGGCATACATGAACAGTCAAGAAAAGAGGTGTGATTCCCTGTTCCTTTGCCGACATACTGTTGCACATCTTCCAGAAGATTTACATTTATCTGGAATTAATGGTTCTCTTACTGGGTAATCTTTGTTTGCTTATGTTTCAGGGCGCTAGTAAAACTGATGAAAAATTACAGCCACTTAATGGAGGTGGACGCGCTCTTAATTCGATCCTGCTTGTACCTGATGTCACTTGATGAACTGATAGAGTGTAGTACTGAACTTAAGGCTGAGCTTCTGGACGTACTTCATGTCTTCTTCAATAAGGCTCCTCAGGAAATCACCTTCAGTACCATGCAGGTAAGTGGAGTTAAAGAAACAGGGATGTAGGATAATCACTGTAGATTTTGGACCTCACAGCTTTTTCTTTCAGTGGAATGTGCCCAGGTGACAACTGTCCATGACAATTGAGCATTTTTTAGCACCCAGGTTAATAAAATGATTAGCATGGATGGTTTTCTGTTTTTAGGGAGTATCGGACACAATCTCACATATCCTGGGGCTTCTCGTTGAGGAAAAATACAGGTAATTTACAGTTTATAATTAAAAAGCATGGACATGATGTCTGTAGACACTTGCTGGAAGTGTAAAAAATGTCTGCCTCTTAAATGAATTTACATGTTTTTCTGTATTGAAAAGCTTGTAATTTAGTGTAGGCTTAAGAGGGGTGTCTGGTTTTGAAGTTATGACATTGACAATGTGAATGTTCCTCTGAATGCTGTTTATATCAGGTGTTGTGTGTTCTGTAACTAAGTGTGTCCATGTAGAGGGAAATCTATGGAAGTACTGGTGTTCTGATCTTCGTGTTTTTGTTTATCATAGTTACTTTACAGAGTCTTACAGGAGAGAGTGCCTGGCAACAGCAGTGAAACTGTTAGAGAAGATCTGCAGAGGAGTCAAACCAGCTTTAGTTACCCAGAACTATCCTGATATTCCTGTGGCATGCATGAATCTGGTTGCGTCAGTGACAAACTTTGTTCAATGTAACAAGCAACAGGTATTCAACGTGCACACATCTTATAAATCATGGTTTTAGTTTGGCAGACAGTAAACCTTCATAATCTAATGATTCACATTCAGGAGACCCAAGAAGGAGATGAAAAGCAACAGTATGTGAAAGGCATGGCAACCACACAGGCGATGACCATAATGAGAGGATGGATCAGTCGGTCCTTTAAACAGGCTTTGCTCACCAGGGGCGTGTTATACTTACGCCAAGTTAAGGCAACAGAGGAGATTGAAGTGAGCAGTTTCGTTTAATGTCTAAAAAGAACCCCCAAAATATAAAGAAACATACTCTAACCTCATCATTGTAGAGAATGCATAAAATATGGTTGTGTTTTACAGATGTGGAATAATGTAATCTGCATCCACTTCAAAGATGAAGAATGCACAAAAGAGTGGAGGCAAACACTCACCATGGATTTTGAGGGCAAATATAAACAGGTAGGTGAGATACATTTTGGAGATTGGGCAGTTAGGCATTTGTTTCTTTAAGATTCAACAGATTTAGGTGAAAATGTGCTTTTAGGAATCTGCCCTGGATCAAGTTGAATACTACTGCATCAACATAGAGAACCTAAGTGATTCCCATCCACATGTTGCAGCTAGTATTGAAAGGTGTGCTCTTGAGGCTGTTACATATTTGTGCCAGGTATGAAGTCTTCTAATATTCTTTTAAAACTTAGATGTATTGGTGATTTTCACTATTGACTATATTTAAACACAATATCAATCCCATGAGTTAAATATGAGATGACAAAAAACACAATTTCTTTATGTCACAATAAAAATTGATTCAAATCTGAATCAAGACAGAATTCAATTTTTGATTCTGTGTTATATGCAGACCAAGAATGAGGGCAAACTGTTTGGGAGGTTTAAGTTCAACTCAAAATTTGGGAAACTCATCTCTGCCATTATCCAAAAATCCTGGCCAAGGGATAGTCAAGGAAGATACCACCAAGATGAAGAAGTTGTCCTTCGGCACCTACTCTCCTGGACTGCTGCCAAAGACATTTTTCAGCTCCACGGTATTGTCTAAGAATAACACTGAAGCGTTAAACATTGCACAGACCAAACAGAAACAGATAAATGCCACTTTTGTAATAATAATAATAATAATAATTATAATCAGAATGATATTAAAAAACAGAAAGCACCCCACAGTAGGTAACCAGGCATCTGTTTACGAGTTGGTGCCAAAAGTTAAAATCGCTGCTGTGGTTCAAGATAGAATTATCAGGTGAATGTTTTGTCACTGCAGGAGCAGATGAAAAGCTGATTGAGGAGCTCTCTCACGATGCAAAGGACAGAATTGCAGTAGGGATATCCTCATTTACAGCCATGAAAAATCAACTAGTTGAGGGAAACATTAAGATCAGCCTGCTGAAGATCATTTTGGAAAGGCGAGATGCCTTCTTAGAACTGCTGAAGATCGGTAAGAATTGTACATTTTTCAGCAAAGATGTCTTGATTTGTATTTAGATTTTAATAGTGTACTCTGACCTAATAGTAATTATAAAATTGAGTTGTTTGTGTTTTTGACTTGATACTAACAGACTGCCTCGCTGAGAATGGGCAATACAAGGATCATGACAAAATGAAGAGGCTGTTGAAGTGCAGAGAAGATGAAGTAAAAGCTGTATATTATGAAAAGGAGCTTGTAGATGTTCTCTTAACTAAGAGCCATCAACTTGAGGAACACATGACAGGTATGTTGACTGAGTTTGTGCCATCAGTCTTAACTATCAGTCTTAATTATTAACATCCATATTAATTTCCATAATAGTTGATGTTGATGAACTGGAAGGAAACCAACAAGTCAACATTATGACCACACCTTTGGACCATTTCATGGAGGTTCATCAATTTGGCCAGATGCCCTCCGAAATAACTGGCATTGTCACCATCTTCAATCTGGACGAAGAAATCAGAAACATGGCAAAAAATTTATACACATTCAGGGACAGTATTGTCTTCAAAATGTGTTGGGACAAACAAGCCAAGTTCCTGGCCAATGAAGAAATGGAAGACAATCCTGATGAGCATCAGGTAGCGGACATTAGGGCAACACTACAAATGATACATGATGGCATTTACATAGATTGCTACAACCATTATAAAGATATCTACACTCGCCTGAAGGATGGCACTATAAGGCTTGAAGAGGTTAACCAGTTTTTTAAAGCTTTCAAGGGCAAGTATGAAGATCTTGCAAAAGACTTAGACATCATGTGCAGAATGAATAAATCAAGGGACAAACAATGGATCAACATCAGGGTTCAACAGATCGAGCAGTACCACGAACTTCATCTCGCTGTGACTTCAGCTCAAGTAATCATGAAAGTCAAAGAGACACTTGGTCTTCAAGGTGACTTCAGAGTTCTGGAGACACTCACAGAAGTTGTAAGTAGCTTTGTGTATAAAAAATTATCAATCTAAAAAGCTATTTTGCACTCCACGCAAGCTTTGAGTTATTGTATTTAATGATGGATATACATAATAGATGGAACATAACAGCACAGTTCTTTGCTTTACTTCATTTTAAACAGTTTAGCACGTTTTAATTTAAGGCTCCCTGTGAAGAGTGTCTCTGATCATATTTCCATGGTTAGAATGTAACTCTAGTTTTCCTGTCTCCCCACCGCTCAGAACAATATAGACTTTCAGAAAGAGCCACTCAGCCGGATTGACAATGAGTTGATGCAGGCAAAGACTGTTCTAGTGGACATAACCGAGCCCCGCAGGCTGTGTCTGCACGAACTGGAACTAAGGGGACACTTTGTGAAATGGGTGAAGGATGCCCTTGAAGGTAAGTGTAGTTATGCATTTTCTTGTTAATGTCTATCCATTGCACACTACTACAGCCATGCTCCAATGGATATTGCAGCATGGCTGTAGTAGTGTGCTGAACATTTTTTTTTTAATTTCCTTTGTAACTACTGACATCAGCAACTATGGGAGTGTCTACTGCAAGAAATAAATTGATGGACTGCACATATGCTTCATTTTCTTATGGCAATGACTCCATCTTACACTTTGTAATATGGTATAATGCTACGTACAGTTAGAAACCTCTCGAAATTAGACTGGTTCTCTAAAGTCACCAAAGAAAAAATTGGCTGCACAACACCAGGGTTACCAGGATTGTGTTGCAGGAAGCAGGTATGCAGGTTAGACAACCCTATATGCTCACATTTACATCCATACCAGTTTAAGATCACCAGTTAACCTACCATGCATGTTCATGGCGTGTGGCAGGAGGCTGGAAGACCCAGAGAATATTCACACAATCGCTGGGAGAACATGCAAACTCAACATAGAAAGGCCCCAGCCTACCAGCAGCTTCAAATTCAGAACAGTCCTGATATAAATCAATGTCACCAACCACTAACCACCACCCTATTTCTGCTTATTTAAATGTATTTTGCAGATATCAATGAGTTAAAAGTGTTTGTTGACCTGGCTTCTATCTCTGCGGGAGAGAATGATATGGACGTGGATCGTGTTGCGTGCTTCCATGATGCAGTTCTTGGCTACTCTTCATTGCTTTATGAGCTCAAACCAGACTCTGGTTTTAAAGCCTTCAGAGAAGTGCTCAAGAAGCTCTGGAGGGCTTTGGAGAATGACAGCAACCTACCCAAAAAATTGGTAAGATCCCTCCAAACACTTAAAGCAAAAATATGATCAGGATGGCCATGAAGGCTTTCATATGAATGTTAGTGTCTTACAGCAGGGTTATTGAGGTAAAGGCTAACCTTATTAAAGGGAAACTGAAACACAGCACAATTATGAAGAGTATCTTTTCTTACAGCGGGACAGTGCACGTCATTTGGACTGGTTGAAGACTGTGAAGGACAGTCATGGATCAGTGGAACTGTCATCCCTCTCTTTAGCATCAACCATCAATAACAAGGGTATCTACTTGATCAATGCACAAAATGTAAAAAAGGTAAATAATGCAATGAAAGTTGATTGCATCCCTAGATCAGTACAACACACATGTTAGACAAAGAGTCTCCAAAAATATGCATGAGAATTTCTTTTTTCCCCCCTGATCTAGTTGAGTCTTGACACTGCCCTGAAGCTGCAGATTCCAGAGGAGCATGATGACGGTCAGCAGATGCGCTGCTATTCCCTTGAGGACTTGAGGGAGCTGCAGAATAAACTCATGCTCATGTCTGGGAAAGGGGATCAAGGGCAATGTGAAGTTGATTATTTTGCAGAGGTACGTTGCAATATTTTCCTTTTTGGTATCTTGAGGTTCCAAGATGTTACCCACATGAAAGCTAGGCGAAGAGGGTGGGGGACAGTAACAGTTGGATCCGGGTTGAAATGAAAAGGACACCAGGGATAGGGGTTTAACACAAAATAAATCTTTATTATAATTAATTAACCCAATAATCAGTAACAACAGAAAGAGACAGCAACACTGCTTTAATGATGACTTAGACAGGCCAACGCAAAGAGATGGTGGTCACTTAAACTAAGATAACAACAAGGACTCAACAGAAAAAGACAGCAATGCTGCTATTAGCAATAACCAGGCAGGCCAAACCAAGAAATGGAGGCCGCCGTCACTTAAGCAAAACCACGCACGGTGGGGCTGGTCACACACACAGCAGGCCTTTTCCACACCTAGACCAGACTCACACACTGACCAGCACAGCGGAAATCATGTCCTAAAGGAGAAGGCAGGGGCAGAAAGAAAACAGGGGAGGGGCAATAAAGAAGGAGGAGGAGAGGGAGAGGACAACACCACGCCCACACACTCCCACAGCCTCACAGGATGTAACACAAGAACTCGGATAATTCAAATAATATATTTTGTAAATATTATTTTAAATTGATAAAATTATCTATATAATCAATAATGCTCAATAATCCATAATGTCAAAAGCTAATATCTAGATGATCTAGACCTATTAAAATTAGGTCCTACAATTTACAGTACATGTGAAGACATGTCCAAAAAATCCAGATAACTCTCTTCAGATTTACTTGATAAAAATGTGGTGATGTATAGGTCAATTTTGGGATATACTACCATTTCAAACCTTTAGTGCATTGCATTCAAAATTTATAAAAAGAATGAGAAGAGCTATTTACTACATAAATGTGCAGCTATATGATCATAGACTCATGCTTGACAGAGAAACTGATTCCACAATGAAATTGGTGTAACTTTGTATGCTTTTTGAACTTATTTATTTACAGCTGACTTGTTTCTGTTTTTCAGGTTTTTGCCAGCGTTCAAAGACTAACTGAGGCATTCATTGCTCTTTACACTGCTGGGAATCCACTGTTTAGGCACTGGGAAGTGCAAATCAACTGTTGTTCCAAAAGTCAGGCACCCAGCATTATGATGGATTTCAACTTGGACAGTGTTATCAGTGTCATTGTGGAGGGCAGCATAGAAGAGAAGCTTCCTGAACTTTGCAAGAAAATGGAGAAATGTCTTGACTTCTGGATGGATTTTGTAGACAAACAGAGATCCCAGTATTACTATCTTAACTACTACACAGCTGAACAGATTGTCTACCTATGCAACAAGCTGACTTTGCAAAATGTTACCAATGTAGAAGATCAGGTTCTCATGATGCTCTCTTTCATCAAGCCAAACTGCACATACTCAGATTTGAGGGAAGTTTGGCATGAACTTCAGTATGAAATCCTCAAAAAACCAGAAGAGCAAAATGAGGACATTGAGTTTCAGACCTTTGTTGTGGTGCAAAGCAGTGAGGGGGAAGACCCAGACTTCACCAGCCAAATGGGTCCTCTGGCAAGTCTCATAGAACAGGCAGAGGGTTTACCAAAATTTGATCACATATGGAATACTTATATGAAAGACATGAGAAATTTTCTCCCCCACATTCTTGATATAAAAAATCTTGGAAGACTTTTGGATATCCTGGCCAACAAACACAACGAGAGTCACGAAGAAGACATTTCTGACGATGACACAGGGAATTTCATAAATAGACATGTTCCCAGAGGTCTGGCTGTTGGAAACCCAAACCTCATTGTTTGCCCACATGATGAGGTGTTGTCATCTTGCATTTCCATTTACATGAGCAGTGAAAATGAGACACTTCCCACGTATGATGAAGTCCTTTTATGCAACTCCACGACACCATACGAACAGGTGGAGCTATTTCTCAGACGCTGTCTCAGCACAGGCTACAGAGGACAGAAGATATACTGTTTACTGTATGGAGATCTCCTCCCTTATGATGTGAGCTCTAAAGCTGAGAACTTTTTTCAGCGAATGAAAATGCAGAGTAGAAAGGATTATAGACTTGTTATCATTTGCAGCTCAGAAAGAGAACATACCTACCTTCCATCAGCCTTCAGCCAGTACAGATTGCACATGGTTCCACAGGAACCTTTGGCAAGAATCCAGAGTTACCTGCAAAAACACTATGCCGTCCCAGCAGATGAGTGCAGCGCCGCAGCTGCGTTTAAGGACAGACTCTGCGTTGGTGTCATTTCAGCCACAAGAGCTGGTGTTGGTATGTATAGGTGTTATTTACTGTTACTAATGGTTAAAAAGTTGTTTATGAAAATTCAAACGTGCCATATGATCTTTTGAAATTGCAGGAAAATCGCTTTACATCAGAAGGCTGTATGAAAAACTGAAGAGATCAACCAAAAAATCATCAGTGATGAAATGCATTCGCCTGATTGAGCCAAATGTTGATGAGAATGTCATCCTTCAATCACTGTTGGACGCCCCTAGAAGGAAAGAACTCACTGTGTTCCATTTTGACGTCACATCATCGGTAATCGTCAATCACTGGATTGTTTAACGTAGTGTAACCTTTTCAATATGACTTCTCTTTGCAGCTTACATAAAATGTGAAATGACTGTGTTTGTTTTGGAAAAGGTCCAGAAAGGCCTGCATGAGTTCCTCTTCAAACTGTTGATTTTGCGATACTTGCTGGACTCAGAGGGAAAGATGTGGAAGTGCAATAACAAGCAACTGTATCTTGTAGAGATTTTGGAGTCCACTGTGAAGTCGGGCAGAAATGTTTCACTTCAGGTTAGAGTTTTTATGAACACAAACATTCATGATTTGTTATCTGATTTAGAACTGTTCTTTACCTTGAGTTGTGTTTTTCTTTTCTTCTCGTATAGACTCAAAAAATCAAAAGCTCATTCATTGATATGTTCCCAAATATTTTCTGCCGGCCACCCAAAGAGGTACTAATGCTAGAGATGAGGAAGCAAGAAGATCCCACCATTGTGAGCAATGATGACCCACTGATGGATGATGAAGAATTCAGGAGCGAGGCTTTTCAGAGACCATACCAGTATCTCACACGGTTTCATAACCACATTAATCTAGATGTATTCGCTTATAACGGTGTTGAGGGGACACATGTTGAATGTCTTCAGATGCTTCTCATGTTTTGCGGCATAATGGATCCATCCTGGGCTGAACTAAGAAATTTTGCATGGTTTCTCAACCTTCAGCTGAAAGACTGTGAGACGTCTGTTTTTTGTGATGTCACTTTCACTGGGGACACACTAACTGGATTCAAAACCTTTGTGGTAGATTTCATGATTCTGATGGCAAAGGATTTTGCCTCTCCATCACTCAGCATTTCTGACCAGAGTCCTGGCAGGCTGGAAATCGATCTGGGTAGTGTCAGAGATGAAGACCTGGCTCCTTTTCTTATCAGGAAAAGATGGGAAACAGAACCACATCCATACATATTCTTTAATGATGACCATGTGTCCATGACCTTTATTGGTTTCCATCTTCAGCTCAATGAGCAGAACTTTGTTGATGCCATTGACCCAACCTCTAACAGGGTGATTAAAAGAAATGTCATGACAAGGGCATTGTATGAAGGTCTAAAGCTGCAAAGAGTCCCCTTCAACATTGACTTTGATCGCCTTCCAAGAGCAGAGAAAATAGAGCGAATCTGTAGTGTTCTTGGTATCCAGTGGCCTCTTGATCCAGATGAAACTTATGAGCTTACAACTGACAACATATTGAAGATGCTCGCAATCCACATGCGGTTCAGATGCGGCATCCCTGTCATTATCATGGGAGAAACAGGGTGTGGTAAAACAAGGCTCATCAAATTCCTTTGTGAACTCCGGAGGAGTGGAGTGGCCACTGAGAACATGAAACTTGTCAAGGTGCATGGAGGGACAACTTCAGAGATGATCTACACCAAAGTGAGAGAAGCAGAAGACATTGCTTCGATCAACAAACTCGACTATGGGTTCGACTCCGTTCTGTTTTTTGATGAGGCCAACACTACAGAGGCCATCAGCAGTATTAAGGAGGTCCTCTGTGATAAGACTGTAAAGGGGGAAAGTTTGACAGCCAACACTGGGTTACAGATTATTGCTGCATGCAATCCTTACCGAAAACACACAGATGAGATGATTCAAAGGTTGGAATCTGCAGGCCTTGGGTACCGAGTTCGAGCAGAAGAGACGGACGAAAAACTTGGATCTATTCCTCTCCGCCAGTTGGTGTATAGAGTTCAAGCACTGCCACCAAGCATGATTCCCCTGGTATGGGACTTCGGGCAGTTAAATGATCACACAGAGAAAATATACATCCAGCAGATTGTACAAAGAGTTGCTGAAAAAAAAGCCATTGATGAATGTCATATCAAGTGGATCACTGATGTACTTTCATCTTCACAGAAGTACATGCGTGCGAGAAATGATGAATGCAGCTTCGTCAGCCTGAGAGATGTTGAACGTTGCATGCAAGCTTTTGTTTGGTTCTATGACAACCATGAAATGTTTTTTGCGGAACTTAAAAAGTTTGAGAATGATAGAAATGTTGAGAAGGATGAAATGCGTCCAAAATGGCCCGAGAGCCGAGACCCTGTTCTCTGGTCTCTAGTCATGGCCATTGGAGTGTGTTACCATGCCTGTTTAGAAAATAAGGATAAATACAGGCAGAAAATCAGCAAAAGTCTTCCAGCATTATACAGTCCATCAAAGGTGATGCAGGAAATCTCACTCATGCAGGATTTACTTTTGAGTGGTGTGCCAATGGGGGATACAATTGCAAGAAATAGTGCCCTGAAAGAGAACGTCTTCATGATGGTTCTCTGCATTGAACTGAGAATCCCTCTCTTCCTCGTGGGCAAACCTGGAAGTTCAAAATCTCTGTCTAAAACTTTGGTGGCAGATGCAATGCAGGGTCAAGCTGCTCATTCTGACCTGTACAAAAAGCTCAAACAGATCCACTTGGTGTCCTTCCAGTGTAGCCCTCACTCAACACCAGAAGGCATCATTAATACATTTAAGCAATGTGGACGTTTTCAGGAAGGTAAAAACCTGGATGAGTATATCTCAGTTGTGGTTCTCGATGAGATCGGGCTTGCAGAGGACTCTCCAAAGATGCCGCTGAAAACTCTTCATCCATTGCTGGAGGAGGGATGCATTGATGATGAGCCACTACCACACAAAAAGGTTGGATTTATTGGAATCTCCAACTGGGCGCTGGACCCTGCAAAGATGAACCGAGGCATTTTTGTATCCCGTGGGGACCCTGACGAGAGGGAACTTATTGAAAGTGCTAAAGGAATCTGCTCCTCTGATGTAGTGGTTCTGGAGAAGGTCAGGGATTTCTTCCAACCTTTTGCAAGAGCCTACTTGAACATCTGCCGCAAACAAGGCAAAGGATTTTTTGGCTTACGTGACTACTACAGCTTGATAAAGATGATCTTTGCGGTCGCCAAGGCTTCTAAGCAAAAGCCCACACCAGAGGAAACCGTCAAAGCAGTGCTGAGAAATTTCAGTGGCAAGGATAATGTAGATCCAGTTACTGTCTTCACTATGAGACTGGGGATTGCACCAAACCTAGAGAACATCAGTACCATTGAGTTTGTGAGAGAAAACATTGAAGCAGTTGGACAGGAAGAAGAATGTCGATACCTCCTGGTGCTAACTAAAAACTATGCAGCCCTGCAGATCCTGCAGCAGTCCTTCTTTTCAGAAAGTGGTCAACCAGAAATTATCTTTGGTTCCAGCTTTCCAAAAGACCAAGAGTATACCCAGATCTGTCGCAACATCAACAGAGTAAAGATATGCATGGAAACAGGACAAACGGTTGTGCTCTTAAACTTGCAGAACCTCTATGAAAGTCTCTACGATGCCCTCAACCAATACTATGTTTGCTTGGGAGGGCAGAAATATGTGGACCTTGGACTGGGAACCCATCGTGTAAAATGCAGGGTTCACAAAGACTTCCGGCTAATCGTCATTGAGGAAAGAGAAGTGGTCTACAAACAGTTCCCAATACCTCTCATTAACAGGCTGGAGAAGCACTACCTGGACATCCAGACTGTTCTGAAAACCGAGCAGAAGAGGATGGTGGAGGAACTGGAGAAGTGGGTCCAGCTTTTTGTAACTCTCAGCAGCCAACATGCAGCGGCAGCTCAGACATACAAATACAAACCCCCAGACGTATTCATTGGGTACCACTCAGACACATGTGCTTCTGTAGTTCTCCAAGTAATAGAGAACCAGAAGGACAGTTTAGAAATCTCAGATTCTGAGAGGAGAATGCTCGACGAGGCTAAACTCATACTGCTGAAATGTGCTACACCAGACTCTGTGGTAAGGTTGGACAGTACAGCCCTTCCAAAAGTGGAAAGTGAATATCTGGCCAGGATGTACTTTGAAGAGCAGAGTAACAGCTGTTTGGCTGACTACATACTTGCTCACATAAGACAGGAGGCCCATTCTTGCTCCTTCTTCACAGAGGTAACTAAATTTGACAATTTTATATACACAAAAACACAAAAACATACGGTCTAATTGTAATTTTACACTTCAGGTGACAACATTCTCCAGACTTTTGACTGCTTTTGACCTCGAACCATTGGAGAGGATGTTGCACAGTGTTGAGCTTCTCTCACTCCAGCAGTTTGACACAGAGCACTCCTTCTTGAAGAAGATAAGGTTTGTTTATCGATCCATAATTTTACTCTTTTTTTTTTTTTTTTTTTACATTCACACAATAAAGTACAATAGAAGCTGTGAAACACATGTCCTAGTAAGAACAGTGATAGACTAGTTGTAATATCTAGTAATGTAAACATATTACTAACTAATGAGACATATCCCTTTGTTACTGAATTTAAAGATTATTGTGATTGTTTTAACCTATTGGCACATTTTGACATTTACATTTTTAGAATATGTTTGGAAGCAAATATTGCATGAGAATAACTGACTATGATCTTGAGATGTGTTACAGTGTACAAACCAAGTCCTTCTCGTCTTGTAGGAACTTCCTCACAGCTGAGAATAAAAGCAGCAGCAACAGGGTCCTCATCGTCCAGAGTGATTTTGATGAAGCCAGTCTCAGCGCCAACCTCATTGCATCTGCAAAGTAGGTCCAACACTTTTTTTTGTGGGCTTTTAGCTACCATGTGGTTTGGCCATATTAACTTTTGCCGTTCATTTCCAGGTATTCATCGATTAATGAGATCAATAAGATAACCCAGGAGAACACAAGTAGAAAGGTATTTGTGTACTTCATCACCAGACTGCCAAGAATGGAAGGAGGGACTTCTTACATTGGCTTTCATGGCGGTAAGGCTTATGCAACATGGACTATATTTTTTATTATGTAGTGTAAAGAGTGGACAATAAGCTGAGCCATGTTAATATTCACAGGCCCCTGGAGATCAGTTCATATTGATGACCTCAGACGCTCTAAAGACATTGTTTCCGACATCAAAACTTTGCAAAACATGACAATCAGTCAAATGTTTGAAACAAAGGCACCTCAGGCTGAAGGTTAGTTAATGATAAATCATTTATATAAAATTATGTTGTTGTCTCCATATATATTGTTCACTTTACAGCATTGTGTATTAAATTACAACATTTTTGTTAAAGCCATGGAGACTGATGACATGTACTCTGAGAGTGAACAGGAGGAAACTGTGCAGGAGGAAAATGTAAGTCTATAAATCCCGGCATGGTCATCACATTGTTTTCTTACATGAATGACATGTTTTTTTTATTGGGGATTAATCTTAACACTAGATTTTAACTAGTGTGTTCTTCTTCTGCAGACCTGGGAAAGTGTTGTGGACACTACAGCATTGCTGAGGAGCTGTGTGCAGAGTGCAGTAGCCATGCTGAGGGACCAGGTGGAAAGTGGCCTCCGCAGTACTCGGAGAGTAGAGATCCTTCTGGCACTTCTGAGTGACAATGACGAAATAACAGGTACTAACAAAACTTTTTTCAGTACTTGTTGTTGCTTTTTTTGTTATTTGCTTTTGTTAATGCTAATTATTCTATCTGAATTTGTCAGGTGAATTCCTACAAGTGGTGAAGCGGCATCTTCACTCATTGTTGGTGACTCATGACGGCAACACTTTCTCATCCATCAAGAGCAACTGGGTCTTCAAGGAGGCCTCAAACATCGATGCCTTGCAAGAAGGAGGCACCTTTAGGTGAGTGGTTCGGTCTTGTGTAATATGCAGTTTAATATACAGTATTATCCTATATTTATTTGAAAACCACTGTAAACTTTTTTTTCTCCATTCATGACAGACACACCTTATGGAAGCGTGTTCAGGCTGTGGTCGTCCCCCTCTTGGCACATCTAGTTTCGCTCATAGACCGTGACCAAAACATGGACCTCCTGCTTGATACCCGCTGTGGTGAATCTGTTAAGAAGCTGTGGTTAGATATCTTTGGCAATGAAAAGCTGCTGGAAATCTCACATCTAACACTAGACCACACGTAAGTGTTGTTAATAATGTAATTATTGTGCATGTAATAATGTGTAATAATTGTTTTGTTTAAAAAAGTACATTCTTGTACCTAAAGATGTCTGATGTTCACTTTGCTTTTTTTAAACTGCTTACAGTTCTGAGACGAGAACCATCCTTGTACAGCACTACATTGCCCAAGATAAGAACATGAGCTGCAGCATGCCATTCAGCTGGAGGATTAAGGACTACCTGGAAGAGCTCTGGGTTCATGCACTTCAGCATGAAGGTAGTGGTTTGTTTAAGCCACTATATAATTTATATAGTGATGTTGTGTTTTTGGTTTGTTAGTTTGTTTTGTTTTTACATTAAATGCATATTTCTTCCAGGGCAAACTCAGGAAGAGTTTGTTAAGTTCTTTTGGAAGACACCGCTCGGCCGCTACATAGCGAAAGCAGACCCAGAGATGCAGGTTGAGTTTTTCCAGCGCTACCTTCAGGATTTCATCTCCATGACAATGAATGTCACTTCTCCGGAAGATCTTCAGGTTTTTTGTTTTGTTTTTATTTTGTTTTTCATTTGATGTTGGCGAGATTGTGTGTGACAGTATATACTAATGCATGTTATTTATTTTTCTAGCTCCTGTGTGGTGCTTTGAATTCTTGTGTTAACGAACTGCGGTTGCAGCTCAGTGACACTGAAGCGGTGACGTCTCTTCCGTGGGTCCATGCTGCATATCATGAATTCAAAAACCGGCTCCAGAACCTCTGCAGAGTGATGTGCATTGTACCTCAGTTGACCCAAAACCTCCTGATGAATCCTAATGCCAGAGACGGGTTTGAACTGGTAATCCTTATTTACATAGTGTTTTTATTTTCTGTTTCTTTGAAGGATTTTTAATTTCTCATCAACAATCTTCTATTTTTTTTGGTTTTTTTTTTGTTTTGGGTTTTGTAATTATTTCTTTTTGGTTTTGTTCTCCTGTCTCCAAGGTACTCGATGTGTATGCTGGGTTTGCGTGTGTGGAGTACCTGGAGCCCATAGACTTGAACACAGATGCCCGAAGACAAGCCTGGCTCAGGCAGGTGAAAAAAATCCAGGTTGCTATTGAGTTAATCTGCTCAGAGGACAGCGTGAGACGTTATGGAGAGAGAAGCAAGATAATCGCCAAGAGAGTCCAGTAAGTAAAGCTTAAGGAAAAAATGTCCAAATCATCACAAGTCTGAGGTTTTTAGTTTGTCTTTAGGTAACCACTTGAGCTGCATTGAAAGGTTATTTGTTTTATGTCTTTTAGAGCTGGATGGAATCGGATATTTTCTCTGTCTCTGTTTGTGGAGCACATGTTACTGGGAATAGAGGAGCTGGAGAAGAAACTGTCTCCTTTAGTTTTGGAGAACACTGGGCGGCTTGGCCAGGTGCGTCTGGGTTCTTTGTATTAAATTTTTTTTAACAGTACAGATAATTACCATAAAGCATTCTTCACGATAACCACAGTCTTTTCTTCACCCATAATAAACATGTATTGCCTCTGCTCTCCCTTCAAGATACTGGAAAAAAACTCAGACCTCAAAACTCAGGAGACGTTCGAGGCAGTAATTCGTTTGCTCAAAATCTGCAAAGATGGAGCCATCGAACGCATCTTCAGGTAAACATCGACTTTTATACATGTTGTGTGTTAACAGAATCTCTCATCCTGTACTTTAGCGCTTCTGGGCACATTTAGCATTGTATTTGGTTGCTTTAAGAAGGTTGTAGAAGGTACGAATGAACTGAAATCAAAGTTTTAATGGCCAAAAATTAGCATTTTCTTTCTTGCTGGAAGCTAAGGTACTATTTTTAACAATTTATTGTTATATTGACCTATTTTAACATCTAGGGGCTTAGAATATAGAAGGAAGCACTGCAGGAGGAGGGCTGTCTAATTTCAGTTTCATATCATAGCTTTAAATAGTAATATTTCACTACTGAACATCAGAATTTATAATTGTTTGTAAATGTTATAATTGTTTTTTGGGTTTTTTTTCCCCAGGTTTGGTCTTACACTGTGCCCAGTGTGTATGGGAGACCCCCAGGACCCTCTCTGCCTGCCATGTGAACACATCTACTGTGTAGCCTGTATCAAAATGTGGTTGGTGCCTGGACAGATGTACTGTCCTCTCTGCATGCAGCCAGTTAACGATGACTTCCCCTTGGTTCCCTCAGATGATATAAGGTTGGTAACTATATGTGAATAAGGCCAACCTCCCACGTGTAATGAACAAAGATATCATTCAATTCTTCCCACACAATACAAAAAATTTTGATCTGCCTTTTGCTGCTGTTTAGTTATGTTGCATTTAAGTACCTTGTTTTTGATTAGATGTGTTGTGATGTGCTGTAAAACATCTGTGTGACTTTTGTAAATCTTCTTTCATGTAGGATTCCCATCAAACAACACACCCAGTTCAGGAACAAGTGCAATGCTTTCTTCATAGACCTGGTGTCGACTGTGTGTTTCAAGGATAATTCTCCACCCTGCTCAGCTGTCATTCTTCATTTGCTGTCATTTCTCATGGTGGAGCCCGGCGCTGTCCCAATTCTGAGAGGTACTCTATTACTTTCTTTCCACCATGTATGTGAAACACATCCATGTGCGACTGTACAACTATATGTTTTGTTAGTTCTAAATAGATTTATGTATTTTTAGGCAATAAGCAGATTTTGACAAAGGCACTTTCTCCGTTTGACGACTCTGTGGATAAAAATCCGGTGGTGCGGTCAGTAGTGCTCAAACTTCTTCTGAAGTACAGGTGAGGTCCCTTTTCTTTCCTCCCTTTTTTTGGTTATTGCATGAGGTGTTATTATGTCTGCGCAGTGCAGTTTCTAATTTGTGTTTAACCTTGACTGTTTTTGAAGCTTTGATGATGTTAAAAAGTACCTGCAGCAGCATCTGACAGCAGTTGAGCGGAGCAACATCTTGGAGGAGATGGATAAAACGGAGCTCTACACCTTGTACATTAACTGCTTGGAGGTATGCGCTAACACGCAAGCTGCATGTGGATTTGATTGTGGATTTTATTAAAATGCCTTTTTAAATGTTTATTTTTCTAGGATTCCATGTTTGAAAGGATGCAGTTCAGGTCCACTGCAGACCAGCAGGCATGTCTGCAGGATGAAAGCGCCTTCTTGACTGATTTCTTGCAGTCTCGTGATCAGCTTTCTGAAACAGCTACTGTAGAGTACCTGCAGCAGGTGGCCAGAGTGCGTATGGACCTGGATATGGCAGTGAGCATGTTTGTGGAAAAACTGAGAGCTCCAGGTGCGTATTTTTAATGAGTTACACACTCTTATTGTGTGTCATACTCCTACAATGTGTCAGGAATGTTCTCCTTTTTACAAACACATTACTTTGATTTTATTTGATACCAGGATCCCGAGAAGTTGGCCAGAATGGAAGCACAGCTTTTTTGACCAGCGTCATAGACTTGTGTAGGCGGAGTGGAAATGACTGGTATCGGGTCTATTTGATCCGTAAGATGTGCAGTCAGTTTGGAGTAGAGTTCGTCAAGAAGCTCCTCAAATCGGATCAAATGAGTTGGATCTTTCCTAAGGAAATTCAGCAAAAGGTTCGCTTAGCAACCGTTTGATTTTCAGCTTATAAAGAAGATAAACGATAAAAGTTTTATTCAAAATAACTCATTTTCATTTCACTCTACCCAGGATGAAGAAGTCACACCAATAGATCAGTATCTCGTGTGTGGGGAAGATTACAAGACCATCAGAAATGCTGTTGCAAAAGTAGTTATGGAAGCCAAACTGGATGGACTGGATGAGGCTTGCGAGGTAATGTTGCATCGTTTTCTTGGTGGAAATTCAGAATCAGAGGTTCGTTCTTCGTACCTCGCTAAGTAAGTTAGCTGGATTTGATTGTTGACGATTTCGCGTGATCCTGGATCGTTCGGTTCTCCGAAGCTCATCCGGGACTTGCTGTCATAGCAACAGATCCGTAAGCGTAAACCTGCTTGGGAGCAGGTTTACTTTATGTAAACAGGATTAGATCGCGGCCATTCAGGTATGTCCGCTTCATTTATATGAAAGCAACAGCGATATTTTTCCACTGTTTTTCCATAAATAAATATTATCAATATACCTAAAGATAATGCAGTATTTGATTCTTTTATTCATTTCATTCAGATACATACATGTCATTTCCTAAAAAAAGGGAAATGTACTATTAATCATTCTATTTCATGTATTTGATTATTTCAGATGTAATTCATATTTTAGAGTAGTAATAGTAAATTACTTCATGTAATCAAGATGAGAGACCACGGCTATAAAAGCGAAGGTGGATTTGGGAAGTCTGTCGCAGCCATGTCCTGTCCGTTTACGCGAGCCACCCATTGCAGAAGGTGCAAGATTGATAAGGAGAGTTTTCAGAATTCAGCGTATATTGCGGGATAGACAGGACCCTTTAGCTCAGCGCGACAGTGTGCTCATAGAGAGATATCGATTTTCCCATGAGGGTATTATTTACTTAACCAACTTGTTGACGAGGGGATGCAGGACCACCACCTGTCTTTTTTTGCTCTGCCCTTTTCTTGGTTGCTGTTATAAACAAACAGATTATTTCAGGGTCTCTTTCCAAGAGACTAAAAGCAATATAAGTGATAAATATTACCATTCTGTAGAATATTCTTATATTTCACTTTTACTTGTTCCCATGTTCTAGTGGGTCCTGTTGTGGCTCTAATGTGAAAGAGGACATAATGTAATATAATATTGGATAATATAGTGTGATATGATAAATCTACCCTACCGCCTACTGGTGATGGCCAGAGGGGCCGATGGCGCGATATGGCAGCCTGGCTTCTGTCAGTCTGCCCCAGGGCAGCTGTGGCTACAACCGTAGCTGCTTCCACCAGTGTGTGAATGTGAGAGTGAATGAATAGTGGCGTGGTAAAGCGCTTTGGGTGCCTTGAAAAGCGCTATATCAATCCACTCCATTATTATTGTTATTATTAAATTACTTAAGAGTTTAATTTGTCAGCAACTTTCTGCCAGCCCTCTCTCCTTGCTTTTGCAGCCTTTGCAGTGTTCCCTTGCGTTTTAATTAAACTCTGAAACTCCTGAAATCCCTCAATCAAGAGTTCTTGCTCTGCTGCCGAAAAATACCGAGTGCGCTCCTTCGACATTTTCGCCGACCAATCAAAGGGTTGCCGATCAATGTTTCTACTCTCGATGCGTAGCCCCTGTTAAGCCACCCAGTGATCTCACATTACTTCATCCAGCTATACTAATCGTCAACAAACAGGTGTGTTCGGAGAACCGGAATAGCGAGCTCAAAGTTGGCGCGATGATTTGATCTTGGATGTGTCATTTGATCTTGGATGTAGTAAGCGAGGTACGAAGAACAGACCCCAGGAATCTAAATTTGTGTGCATAATGGTGTGGGTCTTTTGCTTTGTCTTTATAGCGGTGCAAATGCCCACCACAGTGGAAAACAGTTTATCTTCTCTTGGCACTGTATCGAGAAGTCACCGCTCTCTACAGAGAAACCAATGCGAGCTTCCATCCCAAGCCTGAAGTAGGTTTTCTAATTTAGTTACGCTAAATAAAATAACATCATCTTATCTTATTTTAGGTTATAGTTTTCAGTTTGTCTTCATTCAGTATTTAAGTATTTGTGTGTATATTTTTTACCAATAGCAAGTCGAGGCCCTGATGAGCTACATCCAGAAATCAAAATTCCTTCCCAGCCCGCAGGTGAAGGCCTTTGCCCTGTCTCTGGTAACCAACCAGATCGGGCCCTTGGCTCTTCGCTGCGGGGTCTCTGGTGCCCAGTGTGTGTCGGTGGACTTGGCTGTTCACTTAGCTGCTGTCTTGCTCTGTGGAAACCAAGGAATCTTGGCTCCACTGAAGCAGCTAGCTATGACACCTGCAAACATGCAGGTATGTATAATCGCTGTTGTAAGTGATCAAAACCTGTGTATATTTTTAAAAAATAAATATATGGAATGCATCTGTTGGTACAGGCGGCTTTCTTGCCCACCATGCCGGAGGACATGTTAGCAGTGGCTCAACAAGCTATGGGTCACTTGCAGTGGTATCGTAAGTATTATTAAAAAGACAAAAAACCTCTAATGTGATGATAGGAGGTGATGTGCTAAACACCTTTGTCGTATTGTTTTATACTTTTAACACAGACTGTCCAAATGGTCACCCCTGCACCATTGGTGAGGTATGTTAGCTTCAGTTGGATTCATAATCCATTTTTAAAAAGTCTGTTTTTGCTGGTATCCCTTTCATATTTATTTGAAACTCTTTCTATTCCTCTAGTGTGGCCAGCCCATGCAAACAAGTCATTGTGTAGACTGTGGTGCAGTGATTGGAGGGAATAACCACGCACCTGTGCCAGGATTTCGTATTGTGCAAGTCCAGTAAGTGTCCTACAGAATTCAAGTGGAAAGAGGAAAGTAGCAAAATAAACATATTCATCAGTATTTATTTGTTTATTGTCTTCTGACAGGGGTGACCGCACTCAAACATGCCACGTCCTCGGCGACCCCGGACGTAGAGACAATCCAGACATGCTGGACACCAAGAGCATTTCTCCCGTTCCCTTCACCATCATTCGCATGCTCACTCACATGGCCATGCTGCTTGGTTCCTGCAGCCAACCACAGGTAACACAAACAGAATGGAGTTTTTGAAAGTGCTGTTTTTCAGCAACCACAAATTATCCAAGTAATCTCCATCAAGGTAATGTTAAAAGCCTGTTTATAATCCACTGTTTGTAGTAAGAAAGGTGGAGAGTCATCTGCTTTTGTTTTCCTTCTAGTCTATTTCTGCCATTATCAAACCTCAAGTCCAAGATGCAGGAGAGTTTCTACTCGCTCATCTGAGAAAGGACATGAAACACCTCATCAGAAGTCTGGGTAAGGGGACAGACGACACAATCAGCACTGTTCACCTGGTCATCAACAGCCTCCTGGAGACACACCAGCAGCAAAGATGTAAGTAAAAGCTACACTAATACTGCAGCTCTCTACAAATATAAGATACCAGTGAAGTCCTGTGTCAATAATTATGGAAGCATTTTGATAACAAAGCTCAAACAATCCGATTGGACTTTGAATAGCTGTCCAGTAGGGGTGCAACAATACTCGTATCGATATTGAACTGTTCGATACAGTGCTTTCGGTTCGGTACGCATATGTATCAAACAATACAAAATTTTTAATTTATTTTATCAACTTTCCTTCTGACGATGCTGTCTGTGTTGAGCGCTCAGTGGATCTGCGCTCGACGGTGCAGCCTAGGCGGAGTAGTCGAACGCAGATTCACTGAGCGCAGGGCAAGCTAGCGAGACAGAAGTTAAGCTCACCTTGCAACATGGCAAATTGAACCTCCCCCACCCTCATTCAGATCTGGCGTTTGGAACTATTTTGGTTTTCATGTGACGTATGACCCTGAAGGTAAGTGCGTCATGGACAAAAGTAAAACAGTATGTCGGATGTGCCACGCAATGCTCAATTACATTGGTGGGAACTACTGTGTTAGCGCAGTTAGCTCGTTAACGTGTTGGCCGTCCAGCCCCAGGCACGGGGCGATCCGCGGTAGCTCGTTAACGGAGATTTGCCGTGTTGTGGCGTTAACGTCATTTCAACGAGATTAACGCTGGCAGCACTAGTGGGAACACAACGAATATGACTGCACATTTACGCCGACATCATCCTAGTGCAAAGACAAGTGGAAGCAGACAAAAACAACAAGCACGCATGCTACAAACTTTACCCGAGTCATTTAGACAGCCGTTAGCACATGATTCTTCTTATGGGAACTGATATGTTTAATATGCTGCTGAGAATATAGCCCAGAAGAAGCGTATTCTGTAGTATAGCTTTTATTTTGGAAAGAGACATTTCTCTGTAATAAACTCTCTTTTCCAAAGATGAGTGATTTCTCGATCAGATAGATTAATTTTTTTATTATTTTGTTGTTTCAGCAACATTAAATTTAAAAACTGTACTTTTGAGTTAAAATATATATTTAGAATTTTAATAAATGACAAATTAAAAAGGCATGAACATTTTTTTTTGTATCGAAAAAATATCGAACCGTGACACCAAAGTACCGAACCGAACCGTGAATTATGTGTATCGCTGCACCCCTACTGTCCAGTATAGTCCAGCATAGAAGAGAGAAAGTGTGCCCTCTAGAGGCCACAAATTTGAGCTTTTAAGTCAATATCTATAGATTTGTAAAGACTGAGAATAGTCATAGTAAAAGATTTTTTAATAGTCTTGACTCTCCTTTCAGGGCCTGTTCAGTATGACAATCTTCTCTCAACCAAAGAAGCACGAAACGGCTGGGAAATTGAAATGAGCGCTGCCATTATCACACCACATCTGAAGGTACTCAAAGTTTTACTCCTTTTTTCCCCAGAACAGTACAACTTGCCTCATATGTTTATACAAGATCTATGCATAACATAACATGTCACCTGCTCTTCCGCAGCACTTGGATAGACAGCTAAAGGAAGTGAACACATTTATCCGGGCTGACTCTCGTATCTCTGCCAGTCCAATCATGAAGCTAATTTTTGGAGATCCTCAGCTCTTCTTGGCTTCACTTCCTCCAAAATCTCTGATCCATGTTTCTGCCGTGTGGAGCTGCCGGGAGAAAGTGTCTCTGTTGAGCCTCACCCACATTGTGGAGCAAAATGATGGCAAAGACACCTTGCCGGTCCTCTGGAGATTCCTCCATAGGGTGAGAAAATGACAACATAAAATGCATTTGTAATGTTGAAGAAAGGAAAAAAAATCTGTCGGTGATCCTCCTACATTGTGTCATCGACTGCATTGGGTTTAATCTGTTTCAGAGCTTTTAATCCATATCCATCAGTATAGTTTCTGTACTTTTTGTAAGTGCGTTATTATTATTTTTTGTTTCCATGGATCCTGTATTTCTTTTCTTTTCTTTTTTTTTTTTCTTTTTTTTTTTGCCAAAAAAAGGCTATATTGAAAAAAACATATATAACATATACAAATAAGCAGCTCTTACAAGACAAAGTTCAACCACAGTTTCCCAAAGAGTACGTAACAGGAATTTATCTGAAAACACTACTACTATCATTATAATTATTATTATTAATATTACTGATTATTTATTTTTAGGAAGCAGAAATCCGACTGGTGAAGCACCTTCCTGAAATCCTGGCACTCCAGAGGGATCTAGTGAAGAAGTTTCTGAACATCGCTGAGCTAACGGAAGGCAGCATCGCTGAATTTCTCGGCAATCAGAAAGCAGGTATTGACTTAACTGTCTACATCAGTGCTTCTCAGCCTTTTCAACTACGTGACTCATGCACAAGAGATACAAAGTTCCATGCAACTCCTAATTACCTCTGTTCTCGGAAATGTCATGGTTAAATAGCTGGCAGAATGCAATTTAAGAACCTGCCTGCCAAGGAGTGAGTTGTTTTAACCTGGACGGAGACAATGATTGATTATTCATAAAGAGGAAAATCTCTTCCACACGTGAACGCCGCTGATGTTGATGTTCTAATTTTCTGTACCGTGTGAACTGCGGGTCTCCTGTGCGGCTGACATCTTTACACTAGGGATTAATTATTTGATTTCTTCTTGTATGCAGTTTCACTCAAAACCTGGTACGAAAAACACATCAGAATCTTCCTGACAACCTGGAATCAGCTCAGAGTATCGCTGGCAACCAATGGTAAGCAACCAGCAGTGCTGTTACACCAGCGCTGACCTGTCCAACGTCTCGTTCTAACGTCATTTTAAAATGTTTTCAGGTGAGATTAAGATCCCGGCTGAGTTCTGCCAGAATGACCTGGACCTCAACAGTGACTTCAGGGTGCTGTTGCCACGGCGACACGGCCCAGGCCTGTGCTCTACAGCTCTCGTCAGCTACCTAATTGCGCTGCACAATGACATTATATACTGTGTGGACAAGCACACTGGAGAGGAGACCAGGTGGGGGCGCTCATGCCACATTTTTCTCACTTGCGTATGCTTTGGCTTTCAGAAGACTGTGTCTCAAGTTATTATACACTTCATACGGCATGTTTGCAAAAATTATAAGATATAGATGGATTAAAATAACATTATGATATCTCAATTATAGCTGGAAAGAGCTGAAGACTGAAAAGAGAGTCAGAGTAGTAGAATCCCAAAATATAGAGACACTGTCTCCTGGGTAAACTTTCTATTTATTCCTCTCTCAGCTACAAAGTAAGCCCTGCAGATCTGACTGACCTGCATGTGATTCGTTACGAGCTGGAGAGGGATGTGATGCCGCTGATTCTGTCCAACACCCAGTACAGCATCGAGCGGGGCCAGGAGACCCTTCACGAGTATGACTTGCCTAAGATCGAGCAGCAGATCATCTCACGCTTCCTGCTGGGCAAGCCTCTCATCACTCTCAATGTGAGCCAATGAGAATCAGGAGCAAAGCAGCTTTGCTGACAATTCAACGCACAGTTTGTTAAGGCACAGTTTACCCCTCTTTGTTCTTCATCCACAGGGCCTTCCTACACTAGTGAATAGACACGATCGCAACTACGAGATTATCCTCAAGGTCATAAAAGAAAAAGTCAAACAAGTAAGTTGTGACAGGTAGTAACATGCTGGGACTTAGCATTTATTTATCAGAGATTACAAATTGTGTATACTGTACATGCTTCTGATGATAACAGCCATTATGATGTATGCCAACAGGAGCCTCTTCAGACTCTCACTCTCTTTGCTGTGGCTGGAGAGCTCCACTCCTACAGTGAGGTGTGTGACGCTTTGTCAATGCTGGAAGTGGCCCTTGGTTTCCTTGCAATGACTGGGGGAGAGCCTCATATGCAGCTGTCCTCCTACCTGGAGGAGGTGCTGCAGATGGGAAACCAGATGGCTCAGCACATCCTCAAGGTTGGCCTATCTGAGACTATTTTATACTGTTGCTTTTTCTTTCTGACGGCTATGTGGATACTGTTTATACAGAACAGAAATGTGCCAAGCGTGCTTAAAGAAACTTAATTTTGTTGCTAGTTAGGAGCATTGAGTTTAAGATCTGGCAAGATCTTAATTACTTTATGTTCTCTATGCCTCACATTCACATTGTTTTGCCCACAGGCCTTTGGCATGTGTTGCCTTAAACACTGTGTGGCACTGTGGCAGCTGCTGGCCTCACTTAAATCAGAAAACATGCTGCGCCTCAAGAGGGTAAGCATCACCGACACAGAGGTGTATTATTCTATGCATAGATGTGATCTAGTACAAAGGTGTCAATAGTTATTATTATCAATATTCCTATACATGTGTTTTTTTGTGTTCATCAGGATCCGTTTGTAGGAGTTTCAGAGAAGTACAAACAGGCCCTGGGTGAGGACGAGCACAGGCTGCTCATTGGTTTCTTCTCTAAAAACAGCGCTGACACTTTCCTCCTGGAGATGCACGAGTTCCTGGTGCTGTCCCTCAAAAAGCCAAATGCAACTGATACCTTCAGGCCTGACTGGGGGTAAAGATTCATGTTTATTCATTGTGTTGTCATATGCATTACTCTAGCAGTGGCAGATTTGATTCAAATTGCTTGTTTCATCTTTTAAAGCTTGAAAGACACGCTGGTGTCTTACATGGAGCGCAAAGACATGGACATTCCCGCCGATGTGGAAGAGCTCTTCCCAGAAGAGATCCTCCTGGCCCATTACGTCGAAGCATGGAAGTTTATCGTAGCCTTCAAGCAGGAGCGCGGACAGAGACAATGAGAACAAGATTTAAGCTTTATTCCTTTTTTTCATTCTGTATGCGATGTCATGAAAATCCCTCAGATCATGTTTACATCTTGAAATGACAGTATTCATTTGTCATGTAATTACACGTATACAGAGAAGACGTGCCTTTGACAGAGCACTAGCTTCATAGAATAAGACACATTTTACAGCTTGTCTATATGATAATGTGAGCTTTTTTTCCCTTAATGATCTCTTCTTGGATTGTATCACTTTCTATTTTCTTTGATGTTATCTCTGCAGCTGCAGTTTAAGTCTGCTTACTTGCACTTTACATTTAATGTGAATTTAAAAAAAATAAGTTAATTTACTCAGGTGAAAAAAGGTGGATTAAATTGAGGAAGGTAAAATCAGACTTATCTAAATCACTTTTTCAGGAACAAGCTGACTTTTTTACTGAAGTCATCAGTCACATTTTGTCATTTAATTTTCTGGGTTTCTTTTGTAACCTTTGCTTCATATACAGAACATCTACTTGCCCTTCTTTCACTTTAAGCTTGTCATCGTGCTGTCCACTTTTTCCATTCATTTTCTTTGAGTTGTTATTACTAATTAGTACATTTACTGAGTTCAATTCACTTTTTCTATTGTTTCCATTCTCCTCTTAGTAATTTTTGTATGTGGGATCTGTAATATAAACAGCTTCCAGCAAACCTTTAATGATGCCTACATTTGATTTTTGTTTCTTTTGTTTACACAGAGGTTGTAGGCCAAAAACATACACGTGTCAAATACAACCTCCTTTTCAACACACTGTCTCAGTTCTTACTGACTCTAGCTTCCTAACTCGTTTTGTTATTTGTTACACAGTACTGTGCAGAAGTTTTGAGCCACCCTTCAACTCTTTCTGTTTTGCTTGGAAATGAGAAATGGCTACAATTTAATGAAATATGTGCAAAAATACATGGAAATACAGCATATAAGGGGAAAAAAATCAGATTTTGTACAAGCTTGAATGTCAATATTTGGTATGACCAGTTTTATTCTTCAGCACAGCCTGAACTCTCATAGGTAAGCTTTCTTGTAATTTCTTTAATTAGTCTTCAGGAATAGTTTTTCAGGCTTTTTGAAGTATATTTAAAGCTCATTTTTGGATGTTGTTCGCCTTTTGTTCTCTATCACTTGCTGCTTCAATAATGTCGAGGATCTGGTTCTGGAGAGGCCAATCCATGACTGATTGTGTTCCACTGTGTGCTTTTTCAATGCTTTTACTGCAGTTTGGGATCTCTGTCATGCTGAAAAACAAAGCCAATCAATCAGCCAATCAGATGCTTTCTAAATGGTATTGCATGTTGGCTCAAAATCTGATGGTTCTTTGACAAGATCCACCGTTTTTTATAGATAACTGTAGGCACTTACTGCTGCACCTCTCTCCAGACCTTCCATAAAACTTGTTGCCACTGAATTTCAGTCCAGTTCTTGTGTAATTTAGCAAACCTCAGCTTTTTCCCCATCTTAGGAATGGCTTCTTGACAAGCCACCTTTTCACTGTGGCTATTTGGGGATAAAAACTGCTTCGTCCCTTGAGTTATGGGCCCTTTTTTATGCTTGAATAATTAACAAGTCAGCGATAAATGACTTAAAAAAATAAATAAACACAAAGTCCCTCTAAAAATGTTCAGATACAAGAACTGAGCTAAAAGTGAAGGGGGGGGGGGCAACTGATCTCCAAAGAAAACTTTTGTTGTCGCCTGGACAGATTTAAAAACGACGTTTTCGTCTCAAAACGCTCCGCGTCCACGCTAGTTTTCAGTCGTTTTCACAGAGTTGTGCGTCCACATTGAAACGGCCGAAAACGCTTACTCCTGCGCATGCGCAAAAGCGAGTGAGAATTAAAGAATTTGAAGAAAAGCTATCTGGAGCATGTACAAACTGATAATAATCTTTTTTAGGGCTGTCGAAATTGAGAGCAATCAAAACAACTGCTGTATAATGCCCTCCGCTATCTTTGTTTAATTGGTCACATGACTAAAATGCATCGTGGTTTTAGAAAGTCTGCGTCCACACTGCGACGGGGCAGCTCCGTTTTGAAATGTATGCGTTTTCGAGAGCGTTTTCAAAACGCTGCGTTTTTCCTTAGTGTGGACGGGAGGCCAAAACAGAGAGAAAACGATGTGTGGAGCATACATAGTGTGGACGTAGTGTCCTCTGCTCGTAGGCAGTTCTGATTAACTATGCCAGTTTGTATTGTGGTTCCTTATACCTTGTAATTCCCATTATTACTGAGTGTAAATAATAGATTTTCAACAGTACTGCCAGTGAAGTTCACATGTTAATTACTCCCTATTTACACTTTACGTCACTGCTTAAACCCAACGTAGGGAGTACATGATGTAGTGTTCAGGAAATGTCTGCCTACCAAGGGTTTTATGACTTTTTGACCCTCTGTTGGTGGGGAGCTCAATGTGTTTCTGATCAGCCTGATGGAAATGATAAGGACAAGACAGCCGTAAGAATGCCGCTGACAAGCTCCTTGATTCAATTTCCCCTATGTCAAAGTAGTGTTTAGCATAACAATGACAAATGGAAGCATTTGCCTGTTAAAGTAAACCATGTCAGCGACCACCCTCTGGAAGTCGTCAGTCAGTAAATGATATCTGCCGTACTCGTTACCAGAGTTTTTACCACTTTAGCTCTAAAAGCATATTTTTTCCCACTTAGTTCCACAATGATGCATCTATTGAGCTACAAAATCTAATCAACAAATAGACTTAATAAAACAGATGAGGCTATAATCGCAGCCATGCATTTCATTTCATGTTGACAGCCAGAGCTTTTCAGCGCTATCTAGGCACATTCAGTGCTGCTCATTAGCAAACTCATAATGTGGAAGCAGTGTACACGGGGTCAATAAATGCACTCACAAATGGGTCACAGGCAGGATTTGTGCAAACGCACTGTAGAACAAGCTTCACTGAACAAGTTCAATCTGTTCCACTTCCACTTCTGTAGGCTTCAAGTCCACCATGCCAGTGATACAAAGGGAGGGACACAAAGCGGCCAAATTATTTCCCCTGTTCTCTGTTTGGGTTTTTTTTTTGTCCTTGTTTCTTGATGAGGAGGAATTAGGGGCAAAATTACTGCGCATAATGGTTCACATCTAATGACATTCATGGTTGATGGACATTTGGGATCGGGACATGAGCATTTTTATATGTGGAGGATATTGTGATCAACAAAGCTGCATAATTATGTGCAGAAATTACCTGTTTTGATTTGCAAATGCAGAATGTTGGAGAGCTCGAGAGCAGTTTTGTAGGGCAGCGCATTTACAGACCTTTTAGTGTTAATATAATACAGAAGTGTACGGCAAGCTTTCTAAGAAGAATGGCTTCGTCCGAGCCAAACATAAATTGCAGCATATCCTCTCCCTAAACTGCCAGGCCGATGGAGACCTTTTGTAAATCAGTGAGTAGTTATGCTGGATCATTAATGAGTTTGTTGCTTATGTCATAGTTGTCCAATTTTAAAGCAGAATACCGTTAAAAAATAGACTATAAGTGAGTATAGTTAGAACAATAAAATTGGCTATTTTGCACAAATAGATTCCCAAAATAAAAGCTGAAAAACGTAAAACTAGATCATCATTGTCAATTTATTCTGTGTTATTTGTTATGAATTAATCTCGGGCAGTCATCACACCTTTAGAGATGCCTTCTAAACTTCATCATCTAGTTTAAATATTGTGGAATATGCCTGCGTCTCAATCCGCGGAGGAGCCACTTAACCCTTTGCAAAACAGCCTCAGATATTCATCAAGTTTTCACCTTGGGGATCCAATATCATTCATAAGCTCTGACGCCAGGCAGGCGCTTGGAGCCAAGAGAGAGCTAAGATTTTAATGGCTGTGGTATGAAATCAGTACCCTGAAATACCCCTGAGACCTCAGACAGCACACCAACAGGCTACTGTATTTTCTATGGGGCATTATGCTTTACTGGCGGTCTGGGGAAATGTTTTCTTTAAATTTACCCTTCAGGGTGCTGCTGTTATTGCATTATTATCAAATTAGTGTATTTTAATTACTACGTCATACGAAATGTATGCGCCAGAAGGTCACAATGGGGTGAGTGCAGGGGCAGTGTCCAAATTCTCAGGTTGTACTGTGCAAAGGCAAGATGAAGAACAGAGAAAGCGGGAAAAAATACAACTCGCTGAGCACATCTGTGAATTATATTAGCTAATTGTGTGCACTTCTCTTTGCACTCAACACTTGGGTTGTCCTCCAAGCACACGGAAGAAATTAGGAGCGCGGCTGCCATGTTGTTCTATTAAATACGTGAAGAGAAAATACAATTACTAGTTAAGTGGGAACATACCACTTGGGATTATGTGAGGCACTGAATTTTTACCTTTTTAGAGTTTTATTTTTTGCATGCATGGACAACTTTCCCAGACACAGTGTGTCATGAGTTTAAAGCATGAATATGGCTGTCAAACACAAAATTAAGGATTTTCCCTAAATTGAAAATGTGTGTGGGTTTTTCTTTGTTTTGTTGTATAATTAAATTCTGTGCAACAGTCTCCCTAAGCTGACAAATCTTAACTTTTACGTGCTTCACTGTTAAAGCTTGAATTTCAATACTTAGCTAGCCGCTACGGGCACACAGGGAAGGCTTTACATTCCATAACAATAATACATATTGAATCAGATTGTTGTGGTAAGAGGAGAAGAATTTTGGGAAGCTCAGAGATATATGCACCTTTTCCCAAATAATAAACAAATGCATGGTCATGAGTTGGGTATCGAGGTACATTTACAGTGTGAGCAGTTTTCATTAACTTTTGTTTTAGGAAAGATCTTGTGTACAGGCAAAGACGCTAGAATTACTCATCTGTGGGAGACAAATTGGAAATATGGGAATATGGAATCTTTTCTTTCTACTTTGACTTCTTGGAAGACATAGAGATCATCTTGCTATGTGCTCCATAAGAACAGTGGCGTGTCTAGAAAATTTTTGTTGGGGGGGCCAGGTAGGGGCACAGATTTGGAGAAGGGTGGCAGATTTAATTGGCAGATAATGTTTTTAAAAAAAAATTCTACCAACCCTTAACCATAATTCAATAATCCTATAAACCTAATAACCAAATGCACTTTTAACTCTTATTAGAATGAGATTTTAACCACTACGGTGCAAAGTTTTTAGATACTGCGTTGATAAAGTACAAGAGATACAATCAGTGCTTTGTCAGTGTTTACTCAGCATTCAAGGACAGCAATATTTGCATAGTATTTTTACTGACATATACTGCACATATGTTTTGGGCAAAAACATTTTTGAATATTAAAATACGAACATTTGTAGCAAACAATTGACAAATTAGCCATTCCAATGCAAAACTTTCTCTGCCTGTTAAAAAAAGAAGATAATCTTCTCACAAACTGGTGTTTGATTTTGAAACAGGAAAAAAGTGGAGAAACAACTGAAAAGACTAATATTTGAATAAAACCTGAAAGCAAGTAAATACTTTCTATGCTGCCTTATGGTAAACTTTGGTAATATTGATAAAGAACAACACTGGCTGATGATGAAATACATTCAGCTGGCATGGTGACACTGCCAGTATAACCTGCAGGGCTGGACTGGGACAGAAAATCGGGCATTTTGACTACAGACCGACCCACCAGGTATTAAAGCCATAAAGCCTTTGAATGAAAACAAACCCTGTTGTGACAGTGATGTACAGTCTTTTTGGTATATGTATGATTTCTATACATTTTACGTCAGATAAAAACTTTGGTTGTAAGATTTAGATAATTATTTAATAAAAGCTAGATATTTTAAATGAGAATAGGAAAGAAAAGTATTTCTTTGTGCCCCCTTTCCCTGTTAATGCCCTACCTGGCCCCCTGGCAAAACTTTGCTAGACCCGCCCCTGCACAGTTACCAGCTGTCAGCTACATAAAAAAGGATCCTGGTGGGTGGTCTTCACGTTTCCCTCTCACCAGATATCCAAACCGACATCATGACCAGCAGCTTTACAGCTGTGGCTCCAGCAAACATCAGCTGATACTAGAAATTAATATTAAATAAATTCTAACAACAGCCGATCAAGCTTAAACGTGCTGCTGTTGTTTAGCGTGACATCTGCTGGTTTCGTCTTTCTGGCGCAAAGTGGGCGATAAACAAACAAGAGAGAAAAGCCGATCAGCTGATCATCGATCAGTTTCATGATTGAAGTAGCAACAGGAGAGGGAGGATGAGAGAAGAGGCAGCTGTGCAGCGTAAAGACAGAATAAATCCAGCTTTGTGTCTTTTTCCATTCTAGCTGAAGTTCGGGACAAACTGCGTCTCTTCTCAGCTCAATACGAAACGTGTAATATTTTCTCTGATTGAGGGACCATTCCATTTTTTTAAGGAGCCGTTGGCAACTCTACTAACTAACCTTATGAATAAAATAAAGTTCACTATCAGTAACATCATAGCAACCGAACAGCTGTATAAAAACTCCAAGCTGGCTAGAACGCAGTATGAGTTATTGCAACTGACAGTAAAAAGTCAGCACAACGAAAATAAACTCCACCTAAACTTAGTTCATATCTGACCCAGATAGACTGCAGGTCATAACTTCTTACCTGAAGTTCAGTTCACCTGACACTCGGACTGGCGGCTGCCTCGGGGCTCTCCTCCTCCCTCCCCTTCCCTCATCCACCTGCTGCCTCTGTGGAAGCCCCGCCATAGCCACCACCAAACAACGGAGTTATTTCTACACATCGACCTGCATCTGGCCAATCCACCACCTCTCATTGTTCATGCCCTTACAAAAATAAATAAAAAATAAGTCAAATAAGCCCGATGGCCAGTCCAGCTATGTTAACCTGCAACCAAATCTGCAGCTCCATACAGCAATGTTACGACTTAGATTACATCTTATAACTCATAACTCTTATGTTAGCTGCCCTCTGTAGCATACTGTCTGAAATATTCCACGGCTGCAATAATTCTTTAAGTGTTATTTTTTCCTTGGTATTCTAATTTCGCCGAAGTTTACTAAACTCAACAAACTTAATATTACTTACCGGGACATTTATTCTGTCCTCATTTTCTTTCACCGAAAAATTGTTTCCTGCAGTGACGTCTTTCGTGCTTGGCTCTCCTACCTTTGCTAACGTGATGCACATAGCGCAGAAGCCGATGCTGCATTCACTTACACTCGGATATCTGAGCGTCACCGTGAAAACATAATCGGACATTTGATATTTGATTGAATTTTATTGTTTTGCCTTTGGGGTGGCACCTGGGGTGGCCAGTCTGGTTGGGGGGGTGGCCTGTGCCCCCCCAGGCCACCCCGCTGGACACGCCATTGCATAAGAAGATGACATTATCCAGCATTGCAGCTGCTCCTTATGATTATTCTTCCTAAGAGTAATGTTTCCAGAAATACGAACTCACTCACCCGGGCTTAATTCCATATCACACAAGGAAGTAAAATATGCCCCTGGAGAGGTTGGCTAAGGGGATTCCAACCTTCCACCCAGCTATCCTCAAAACACAGCAGCTTGCAGTGGGTTCAGAACTGAATTTGAATTACAAGTTGAGACAGGATAGTAATTCGATTAATACTCATCGACATGATGATATTTTAAGGCATTTACTGGAAAAAGTCTCCGACATGAAAGATGAATTAATCAAAGGAAATGGATCGCTCTTAATAAATGTACACAAAAGTTCATCTGTAGCTATTCTGATCTGTGACGCTGCCACACAGGCGGCCGCTGCTCATTCTGAATCTCTCCAGAAGATCTCCAGTCATTCCCGGCATACTCGAGCTCGTTTGAAGAATGATCACTTCACTTCTCCTTGACACGCTGAGTACCGGTAATAAAATAGATTATAGGCGGTGTTTAGAGCCACCTACCTTTCTGGCCTTTGGCAATCTTTTCTGTGCAAATCTGAGTGAAGGATTTAGCAGAACTTTTAGATTCCCACCTAGGTTCTCTTTTTGGCTTTCCATTCAGATTGTGTATGCGATTGTCTCTGAAAGCTTTGACTGTGTTTGCTTCTCAGTAATGGATAACTATTCTTTAAAAAGAATAAAGTGTAAAATGTCACGGGGCTGTTATTATGTAAGATTTCCAGAAATTTAACAGTGTAGACTTTTCATTCTTGCAGGGGTCATAAATCAAACAAGCTTTTACACCAGAAAGTTCTCCCTTGAAAGAGAGAAAGCAGTTGCTGCTGCTGCTGCTGCTACATAACAGAGTGTTATATAACACAATTAAATATGATTCCCACTCTCTCTTTCTCTTCTTTGTTCCCTTGCATTTTTCCCGTTCGCTGTCTTTCACACTCCTTCTTGTTTTTTTGTTTTTTTTTTTAGGTTTCTTCCATCTTCTTTCATTCATTCTCTATTCCCTGATGTTGATGTGCTTTGTCATCTGACTGCCTTTGGCTGTGTATAGATAATGACTGTGCAAGAGGTTTTTGTTTAGCATGGGTACAACAGGATTAGAGTGATTAGTACTGGTGCCAGTGTTGTAACAAGCCCAGGAAGCATTTCACGGTGTAAAGAGGTGCTGACAGTTATTCTGTACAAGATTAGAGAAGTTGGATTATGGCTTGTTTTTCTACACCTGGCGATGAGAGACTAAAAGAAAAGAGTGAAGGTTACAAACCCCGAGGAAAAGAGCTGTCCTGAGTAAAGTAATCCCCAGCTCCCCAGCTGCCCCTGGCTTATTCATTCTTATGAGCTGTATTAGCTGTAGGCTGTAATAGGCCGTCTCAGATGTGGAAATGAATTTCTACCTTGACCTTTCACCTCGGTAGCCCCTGATACCTCTGGTGGCCCAAAGAGCAGGGTGGCTCCTCTGCCTCCATTAAGCTCTCCTGTGGTCACGGCCCAAGCCGGTGTTCAGTTTCACAGCACCTCTCTTCCTGGCCCCAGCACAAATACACAACACCCTCTCCGATTGCACTTGATAATATTTATCCTCAATTATAATTCCACAGATATGGATTCTCGAGTGGAGTACAGTGGCAGCAGACAAAGCAGAGTGGCCTTGAGCCCCACAGCTAGGTTTTGCTAATGTGGGCTCCATGTACTCCAGACAATCCATGCTCTCTCTGGTAGTGGGGCAAAATAAGCAATGTAGCCATTAAGAGCTCCAGCGCAATGAAGAATCACTCAGCTGTATATTTGTCCTTGCGATGAGTGCATGCATTGCTCTAGTGAAACGTGAAACCACCTGGAACACACACTGGTGTCGCATGTGAGGAGTGGTCATAGTTTAAATAAATCAGTCGGGCTTCTTGTTAGCTACGGCCTTGTCTGTAGGAACCCCCAGAATAGGCGATGTGAAAGATGCATGCATCATAAGCGGATCAAACACATCCACCGAATGACATTTACATACTCAGAAAAAACATGTAGGCAAAAGGGTTGTTTATAGACATGAGTATGTCCATTATCTGCTTTCTCTCTGTGGTATCAACTAATGCTTGAAGAAGCTGTTGGGCCCCAGAAAACAGCACCGCTTTATCATCAATTTCCCCCCAAATAGTAAGAAAATAAATACAAATGGTGAACTGAAAGTTGCTAGAAAGCTACTTTCAGAGTCACTTGCTAGCACTAATGTTACATTGCTAACAAGAAAAACAACATATTGTGAAAAAAAAATTCTGCTGAATCCGCTTAATTTTCTTAGCTGATCACAAGCTCTTTACTACATAATGTCAGATGATTATACAGGATACTCATAAGTTGGTGTTTAATTTAAGTGAAAGGCTAATATCTGTACATGGAGAGCAATGTTTAGGTTGGCTAGCCAGGCAGTAAACACATCCCACAACTTCTGTATAGACCTCATTGCCTCGAGCTGTGGGAACCTGTTACGTCTGCAGATCATTCATCTCATTTCTGGTCAGCTAGCATCCAGCATAAGCTGGAGCCCTTATTGAGGATCGGCCTGTGATTTATTGGTTGTTTTGGCTATTAGAGATGGCAACAGAGTATTGAAGATTTTGTAGCAGGGGAAGTAAATGGAAATAATGAGGGGAAGGAACAACTGCCAGCCACTGCTTTTTTTAACTCGCTCACACATAGAGAAATCTGTGTGTAATGTTGTTGTTATTGGCAGAACCCATTTTAGGCAAGTCAGCACCACCCTGTGATGCCCAGGAACGACATGCATGTCATTTCCTGCCAGGAGCAGTCATTTCGTTCATTACTGCTGCTCACTGGCAGCCAGTTTGTGTTCAGTTTCTGATTTCCAAATTGAAACGTGTATATTTTTCTTTTGTCGACGGCAGTTATATTTCCAGGCGAATCAAGGCTGCGGTTCAAGACGTTTTGGGGTCTTAGAAAAGTTTCAGTTTATAATGAAATGTATAAAATGCTTGAATCAGACCGTTTATAAATATTCCACCGAAGTGCTCTTGGCTTTGAAAAATAGCCTGTTTACTCTACCTTTTTATGCCCTGTGGGATGGATTTCCAAACTGTATACATAGAGCTTGTACAGCCAGTCTTGAGTAATTACATGGTATCTTGAATTACACGATATTTAGCTGGTGATAACAGGAAGGTCACATGTAATTAAATGTTATTAATGAGCATACTGACTAAAATGAATGTAGCTTGAACTTTTAGTATCTAAAGCAAATCAGCTCCGACTTCTTTTCTGGATGTGATTCATTGGCCTGATGAGGCCACTGTCTGCTTGGATTACATCCAGCCATCTGATGCTCGCTTCTGGGTGTGTGACACACAGCAACAGTTTGGTTAATTTGATATTTCACTTTAAATAGTTTTATTTTCTTGAGAAAATAAACATTTTTAGAGCACTCAGTGGCAATTTATACATTTTAATGTCTCTGGCTTTCAGCTTTTTTATACCAGAGTCATTTATAAAACTTTTAATTGTCCAGAACACAACAAAGTAATAAAATGCAGATCAAACACGGAACCTGAGGGCAGGTTTGTAAGCTAAACAACACACGTACTGTATACGGAAAATGAAATGAACTGTCACAAAATGAGAGCCTTGACGTTTTTAGGAGTCGAGAGGTTCGTCCTCACAGCTGAGCATCAGTATTCTGCATCCATCCGACTGTTGGATTTGTTGATAACACAGCTGCTGTGGGCCGTGCGCCAACCGAGGACTAATGGCTGAATTAATGGCCACAAGCAGCTGGGCCCATCAAACAGACAGGATTACATAAGAGTATATGTGTTTGGACCGTGTATGACTATATGTGTTGCAGAGCAAACGGAAGGACTGTGCAACAGCAGAACAGCACCGAGGTGTCAGGATTCACTTAGAGAGGGGAGGAAGGCTCATGCTAGCCTATTGACCTTAGCATCTTTTTTGTGGAGACTCCTTCTTAGCTAAGTCTGGCAGCTGTTCTGCATGGGGATAACAAGAGTGGGCTCATAAAAACAGCAGATATCATACACTAACTTTGGACACATTCAGTCTCGTACAGTGGTGTTCCAGTTCAGACAAACCAAAAATCACTTTATCAGTTGGAAGTTTAAGTGTAAACAGTTAAATGTCTGTAGGCAGAGGATGAGCGCAGGAGGAGAAGCAGGTGATAACCTGGGATGCCCTCCAGCCCCCGCAGATATCACATAGCAGTTTCCTAACTGCAAGATAACCAAGGTCAGTCCAGACAAATTGTTCAAGTGTTTGTTGAAGCAAAATGAGTAACTTCAAATAAGCATTAAATGGGGACAAACATTTTAAAAACTATAGCTTGTATATAGAAGATGAATGCAATGTCATGCTTTGATTTTGAACTCTTTAAAGACCCAAACTTAATATATTTGGAGATCATACGGTTAAAATGTCTCCAAAGGAACGGCCATAACAAACATATTCGGAGAGCGGGGTAAGTTGTCACACGGGTAAGTTGTCACACTGTTCATAACTCCAACACTAGAGGCTCTATCTCAAAAATGAAATAGCCACTTTGTGTGACTTCTTCTTCTATAGTCAACCTCCTGTTCACATGTGGTCAAGACTGCTCTAATCTGAGGTGAGCACATCTTTTTTATTTTTTTGACCTAAAAGGAAAAATAAATCACTTTAAATTTTCTTCAGTACAACTTTGTTAGGTATAGATGTTACAGATTATTATTTTACACAAAATAGAGGAGACATTAACGTGTCTTTTGATACTTCAGCTGATGTGCTATGTTGAGCTAACCCTGACATTTAGCCAAAATTAGCATAAATGTCAGTTTGGGGCAAGTTGTCTCATTAACTTTGGGGCAAGTTGTCACATGTGACAACTTGCCCCAGTACAAATAAATGCTCCAAAAAATTGTGATATTGTAATTCATTTGTATTTGTAATAAGGTTTTTGAAGAAAGGAAGGAGAGGCAGGAATTAAGGAAGGAAGGAAGAAACTAAGATGGTTCGAAATTATCAACGAAAGACAGAGCGTGGCAGAACACCACCTGACATTATGTTAAAGGCAGTCAGGCAGGTAAAGATGCAGAACAAATCAATCACAAGTACAGCAAAGGATTTTGACATAAATTACCGCACTGCAATTACTGACAGCGGACTACCAACTCCAGAGGACATCCAGCCATATCCAAAAGCTGGCCGCCGAAAACCATCCAGCAAAGGAAGAAAACGACGCAAATCAGCAATTCTAACCAACACGCCAGTGAAGCAGCAACTAGAAAAAGAAAAGAATAAGGCTGAATCTAGCAAAAAGCTGTTTCAAAAGAGAGGGACGCGAGGGGGGAAAACATCTGGACCTATGAAGAACAACGCAGCTAAAAGAAGAAAAATAATTCAAGAGTCATCATCAGATGATGAAGAGTGCTTCTGCCTTGTCTGTGTGGAGCCATTTTCAAACAGTCGTCCAAAAGAGACCTGGGTAAAATGCGTAAAATGCAACAAATGGGCCCATGATGCTTGCACCTCAGGCCAGGCAATTTATGTGTGCCAGAATTGTGACTATGAAGTTGAGTCTGATTAATCAGAAATAAGGCATCTGTTTTGTTCAGAGGATAAACATGTTAAGTAAAGCAAGTTATTTGCAGCATTCCATTCAGTTATGATGGATTTATGTGCAAGCCAGAGAACATTTGAGTTTAAAGTTCAAACTAAAGTTTTCTTTCTACTTAATGTTTTGATTAAAATGTGTATTGGATTGAAATAATTGTTTTTTTCCAAATTCTCTTGGCATAATTGTTCAAATTTCCAGTTTTGGTTTGAATTTAACAATTAAAATCAATAATCATAATTAAGTATTTGTGTTCATATTTTAAGATAATCTAGTGTGACAACTTACCTGCCGATGGGGCAAATTGTCACAAGTGCACATTCTCCTTTCAACAGTCTACAACTCCGTAATGAGATAAGATATGAAAATGTAATCAATACATCATATGTGCCCGAGACTTCCGTCTTTCATTTGGTGAAACATTTATTACGTTGTGATGTATGGTGCTCAGTAAAAGTTAGTCAGTGTGAAGAGTGTGACAACTTACCCCGCTCTCCCCTACAGTTCAGTATCTTCACTCAGCATGGTTACAACTCCCTTTGTCATAAATTAGCTTCAGAACCTAAAACAATTTAAACCGATGCGTCGTAAAAGCACTCACTGTAAACATATTTGTTTCCACTTTAAAGTCACACCCTAACCTTCAGGTCAAAGAAAGCTGGCTTGCTTTTCCAGCGAATCTCAAGTAGTCATTTAGCCTTAACCAGGCGTTACCTGCTCTTCCTCCTGATCTATAGCTGCCCCTGTTTAGCCATTTTGTTAAAACAAGTGGGATTCACAGTCAAAAGCTGAACAGTTTCTCATTTTAAGAACATTTAGACACATCGGTAAAGTTTTTTTTCAAATATTTCGGGTCAAACTGAGGGCTTAGTAGGTCTCTACGTCAGGCTTACTTTGTCAGACCTTGACACCAGAGCAAAGTCTGGCCAATCATATAAATCTCTGACATACATTATGCAGATGATGTCTAGAATAACATTAATAAATCTGGTAATGGGCAGGATGGAAGGGAAGGAGGAGGCTTGGGGGGGGTTAAAAGTGAAACAAAACTCAAATAAGTATTTCATTTCCTTTTGAACTTGTGGAGAAGCCTCAGCGTGGCCCTGCTTTACATCACTGTGTGATGACTTTACCACACAGCCTTGATCCCCCTTTAGAATCATCCATCTCTAAGTTTTTAGTGCAGATAAGCAGGCAATGAGGTATCAGAGTTCACGCCAGAGTGGTGTTTAGCATACTGGCTGCTTTGCTGAAGAGCAAGGCAGTACTGTATATTAATCTATAATAGCGAGAGAAGGGCAGAGATGGAGGCAGCGTCTTCATGTGTTCGTATGTCAGCCATAACATTCTTTGCTGATATTCTGTTGACCTATTTCAAATAAATATGTCATTTGTCTTCTTGGTTCAGAGGAGCTCTTAGAGATTTATGCTTCTTCTTACTTATACCCCCTTAATCTATGATAACAATTTATCTCTAGATTTCTCATCGCTGACATGACCCATTCCTCCCAGCAGATTACATAAACCAACTAATATGAAAACAAACAAGTGGTTCTTATATATCTGTTTGATGGAGTAGCGATCTGGCCAGAGTGCACCCTGGCTCTCAAATAGATGGATGGTTGTGGGATCCTGATGCGATCAAGAAAAAAATGATGTGGCTGTGTAATTAATATCTTCTTTCAAGGCTCATTTCTAGCCTTAAACAATTAGGACACATGTTCTAAATAGGAACAATATTTTCTAATATTATTTACACCTACAGTAAATGACTGAGCTGATGTAGTAGAGCCCAAGGTATGCCTCATTTAAATGTTCAAGCCCGCATATCGAGCTATCGAGATAATACGTATATCGAGATAATACGCTGGCTCCTCTACAGTGTAACTTGCGCTCAAGCATCATGTACAGCACTGCTTTGTGCCCAGCATTGTAAACACAGTGTTATCCCAAACTGATGGCTCACAGTCTAATAAACAAGCTTCTAGTAACAATCAGAGCTTTTTGCCGAGTAATCACCGGAGATGTGGAAAGGTTGTTGATACTAATGGTGTACGGCAGGGCCCTCCAAGCCGCTGCTGATAGACTGTTTGCTTGAACAGCGCTCCTGCGATTGAGAGGCGATGATGGCCAAAAGGAAGTTGTCAGTCAGAGTTGGCCGTTGCTGCCGGTGCCAACAGGTGTGATTCCACGTCTTTTACTGCATCGTGGAAATGCACAACTTAAACAGCTGCATGGAGACGATGTGTGTTTGTGTTTATACCGATGCTTGGATAGGGGATTAATCGCAAAGGGAGGAAGCCTTGTATTCAATACTCCCTCGCTTTCAAAGCTGTGACCCTTGAGGGTTTCAGTGCACCCATAGATTGAACCAGGTCTGATAAATTTTACCCCTGAAGGTGAAAATATGCAATCAGAGATTTAGGAGAGGAAATGGTTTGTGTTTGCACATCACAATATGTTGAGAAAGTATTTGTACCCTACGTTTTGCATATTTTTTTATACTTAAATTTTATTATTTGTGTAAGATAAAACAAGAAAACACAAAATGCCATTTTAAACCATGATTTAATTAAGTTAATAAAGTAACTGTCACACTGTCCTGCTACAAAACCCAAGTGCACTTGATATTCTTGAGCAGCAAAGCAGTTCTGTTTGTGAAATGCTTATTTATGCAGGCACAAAGTGGTTTGCTTGAGCTTCAGACTGATAGATCCTCCTTTATGAAAAGCAGCTGGTTTTTTTCCCAGGGTCAGGTAGGGGTTTTTTTTTTTCAGTTAATACATTAAATAATTTTTTAAATTTACTGGGATTATCTTTGTCTAATACTCAAATTCTAACATCCAATTTTTTTGATGATTTAAACATGTAAGTGTGAAAAATATGCAAAAAACAAAAACCAAGCCAAAAACAAAACAAAGATATAAAAAAAATAAAAAAAATACAACTCTGTATGTGAAAAATCTACCTCTAAAAGTCGATTTGTGTTGCTGCTGTTAGGCAAGCCAACTCCACTTCCTACACGCCTGCCATAACATCTTGGTTTACAGCAGACTGTTGTATTATGGCTGAAGCTTGTGGTTTTGGAGTGGGCAGCTTTAATATGTCCTGGCAAAACTCATAGACATTAACTTGAGCCTTACTAGGTAGCACATTGTGTCCACTGTTGTATCAAAGGAAAGCGGTATGCATGACCATGTTCAGTGACTAAAACTCTGAATTTAAAGGTCAACCAATAAGTAAACGTTATTTATACGATGTCTTACTGTAGTTCAGAATTAACAAAGACTAATATACACAAGAAATAAAGGTGTTACCTCAAAATTAAGCCTAGTTTGAGCAGCCATACAGGATTTTCCACATTGCACATTATTGTATCACTGGATCTAGTGTGGACAACACAGTAAAACTTACTTTCCTGTTATAGCAGTTCGGCCCTTTTTGGGATGGAAGTTTCCACTTTTTTTAAATTCACCCATTGGTCTCCGGTGTGATTTTGGATGCCTGTCTGATCCTGGAGACGTCAACCTTTATATAACCTTTATATTTAAAAAAAAACCGACTATGAGATGATGGCATGCCTACTGACCCTGTATGTGACAACATGAGCTAATCTGTACTTTGGGAGCCTCCCTGCGCTCTGTCCTTTATGGTTTGGCAAGAACTAGTTGTAGGCAGTGTCACAGAATGACCTTGTGCCTTTTTAAAAAAAGTTCTGTAACCACTAGTGTAAGCCAAGCTCTACCGCTTTGTCGACAAATTTCGGTTTTCTCTTTATGGAGATTGCTCATTTGTTTTTTGCCAGGTTTGTTCAAATTGAAGCATTACACACATTCACAGCCAAGCTTAAGCAACAAAAGCTATATACTTTTATTTGCTCAAAATAAGTATGTTTGACAGAAGAAGACATTTGTCTTGTTTCATAACATATTGACTTGCCAAAAGCTTGATCACTAAATTGCATGGTGGATAGATTTACGCTCTAAGCTCCCTAAAGACAAGATCCAATCCTTTCCCCACAGCATTACCCGTTGTTTTCTGTCTATTGAACAAGACGCAGGTAGTCACACAGGAAAGCCCTATCTCATGTTTTGATCTTAATTTGCTATGGTCCTTGAAATTCCAGACTTTCAGAAAGTCTTCCATTCCTTTGCTCACACATCTGTTAAGATTTACCTTGTAAAAGTATTGGCTGCAAATTTAGCCATTGTTATTCCACTTTACTAAGGTTGACATAATGATCTTGACAAGCAAACAGCGCACAGCTAGAAAAAATATGTATTGTGAAAGTACCACTCTAGCACAACTTTTTTTCCCCATCTGGTAGTTGATATTATTTTGTATTGTTCTTGTTAGAGGAATATATGAAACGGAGAAAGGAAAACAGAAGAAGTCAAACACTCGTCTCTTTCTTAATTTCAAAGTTTCTTTGTAACACAAAAAGTGCTTTACTGATGGTACAAGAGGTAAAGGGGAAAAAAAGTTGCAGTACCGTTGCTGATCTAGTGGTGGCAATCTGGCTCCATTCAGATAGATGGACTCGAGTTACTTGACACGTTTTTTTTAAATGAGCTTCTGCCCCAGTATGTTCAGACCATGAAAATGATTGTTACAAAAAGTTACTGAGATGCACTGATGAGCTCTGCCTCTATTCTACAGACAGGGCAAATAATAATAAACGTGTGAATGCATTAATACGCACGTGTGAGCATATATTTTTATGTCAAGCTTGCTGGTTTTACTCGTGCATACTTAACTGAGCCACCGAAATGACATGGAGACAATTGCAAATATATGATTTATGATAATTTTTGGTACTGAATTCTTGCACATTGTGATGAGTAACAAGTCTAGTTTACTTTAAGTTTAATGGTTTTCCTAGGGAATGCTGGGAACATTTAATAATGAGCAAACATAGCTAAACATAGATAAACACACAATACCTCATTCCTGCTCAGGGAATACCATTATAATTACAATACAAACAAAAATTAAACATTTTTAATAAAATGTAACCAAAATAAATGTCAGTAACATGCAATTCAACATAAAGAAACTGTATACTGTAGCCTTAAAAAAAATACAGTAACTAAGTTTCTTATTTCCATTGCTAGATACTGAAATAAATGTTCATAATTTTGTTTTTCTCAGATCACTATCATCTGTCTCCTCACCTCTGGCCCCACAGCCACCCCCAACCACACACAACTTCAACTTCAACTTTAAGCCCTGACATAGTTTGTGGCTGACAGCAGTGTGAGAGTAAAGGTTATCTGCAGGTGCCCTCTCTCGAAGATGATGTCACTGATAGACTAAGAAATAGAGTGAAATCCCTTCAAAAATAAACACAAGCTGAATGCAAATATCTCTGCTATTTCACACATTTCATTTTTTCTCATGCTGGTTCTCCGCAGCTTCTCGGGTTATGTTCACTGTGCACGATGCCCACTGAATGTCTGTTCTCAGATAACCTATACCATCTCAGTTTGGGTGCAATCCCTAAACTCTCTATTTCAGGACATGTAATTCTGTCATAAATGTGCCAGAAAATTGGAAACACACAGACCGTCAGTGGATTTCTCCACATTATTAAGTCAACACAGACTGTTTGTGCAGCTGTATACAGCTGTCTGTAGTAAATAAAACTAGACTTCAAATGCATTACTGCCTAACAGTTTTGAATGTGAAACACCACCAGAAAATCCTACAGCCATTGCAGTCATGTGTTGAATTGACTGTGTGACTGGCAGGTATTTTATGAGTAACAAAGTAGCCTGATATCATTTAATATAATTCAATACAAGTTATTTGTCCTGTCAAAGGAACACATTAACACCAATTCGCAATTTTTTATTAATGACTTCCTTTGGATTACTCAACATCTTTGTGGACTTACTTAAATCTAGAGAGGGAACAAAAACAGCTACTGTAAACATATTATAAGATCTATTCACGTGCGTGAACACAATGTTCAGGACACTCAGCAGGGCGTCTTTTTATTGCTCATAATATGGACTAAAATCATTTGTTCAAGTAGTTGAAAACCTCCTTAGTTTCTAGCAGGCAGGAGGGGGCTGCGACTTGGCCAGTGTTAAAACAGCAATGTGGGCCCAAGGTGCCATTAGTGGCTGTGGAGCAGCTGGAAGTGATTCCAAAAACATGGTGAGGGGAGGCAGTTTAAAACCGCATGGTTTCAACTGGGTTTTAACACTGTTCTTGAGTTTACAACTAATGGCTTCGCCCAGCCTCAGTGTGACTTTGTTTGTATTTAATAAGAAAGGCAACAATGGTGACTGCATCAAAGATGTTCACCGGTGGTTTGACGCACACTGTGCAACCATGGCTACTGTACCGTAGGTGTTAATGGGCTTATAGAGAATATATGATCCCACATGGAGGGTGAAGGAAGGCCATCTGCTTCCCGTCTCTGACCCAGAGAGTTTGTTTTGGGTGTCCAGTGCGCTGCCTTGATTTTGTTGCAGTTTAAGTTCAAACCAGATGTTTGTTGTTCTTCTTTTTAATTTTTTTTATTTGAGTGCTATGTTTATGTGTAATACTCACATAAAATTAATGAAAGCTTGCAAAGCAATCTTTTTTTTTTTGCTAGTAGAGTTTATTCAGAGTTCTGGGAGAGCCAATATTTCCTAAAAGGATTCTTGTGCATAATCTTGTAGTCTTGTATCAGTGGAAAACACCTAAACCATCTCTCACTTTGCGGCTTTTGTGCTTGGCTGTCTGTCATACAGTAGAGACGGTAGACAGTCATGTTTAAAAAGGCCACCTGAATAAACTTCCTGTGCTATCTGCTCTAATTATGGGATCATCCCTCAGGAATTCCTTTGAATGCTCAAACACGTGGGAATACACACGCAGTCACCAAAGAACAGGCAAATGCAGTATGGATACACAGTTTTGTCAGTCCTGTACAGGATTTCAGTAAAGCAACAGTAATATACTAAAGTTTAAGACCACTTGAAAAATGGCAGAATATCATATTTTGCATGGTTGGATCTTAACAAGGTTCCAAATAGAGCGTCAACATGCAACAAGAAGGAATAGAGGTGAGACAAACACATTTTTTTGAGCCTGCAGTTTACTGAAAACGACGCTTAAACAGAAACAGGCTGTTTTACAGCTGATCAAAAGTGCACTACTCTGCCTGGTTTGCACTCAATGTCATTTACCCTTATATTGTATATTGTATAGCTTTCTTGTTATATGTAAAATTGTATTATATTATTTAATTTTTTTTACTTTAAAATATTTTACTTGCATTTTTAATCACTCTTATATTTAAATGTTCATTTTCTATTTTATCTAGGGATTGAGAGTAACGAAGTTTCTATTCTCTGTATGTCCTGTACATGTGGCAGAATTGACAATAAAGTTGAATTTGACTTTGACTTTGAAAAAGTTTAGGGCCACATGCTTTTAAAAGGCCAAATCTGTGCAAAAATGTGGATTCATTGTCATTTTCTGTCAGGTCGTCACACTGTCATGATGTTCTGATGGCAAAGGCCAAAAAAACGTTCCCTTTTTGAATGTGGTCGGGTTGTTGAACTGCATAAGCGGGGTGTCTTGCAGCACGCCATCGCTGCTGAGACGGGATGCAGTAAGACAGTCATTTGGAACTTTTTAAATGATCCTGAGGGTTTTAGAATAAAGAGGTCAAGTGGAAACCCCCCAAAATTTCACCAGCACTGAGCCGGAGGATCAAATTGGCTGCCTGTAAAGACACTGGACGATCCTCGACCCAAATTAAGGCCGGTAGTGATGCCGATTGCACCCCAATAACCATCAGACGGCATCTGACGGACTTTGCAAGAGAGCACCAAACATGGGACACTGAAAGATGGAAGAAAGTTTTATTCTCTGATGAGAACAAATGTAACCCTGATGGTTTGTTCCTGGCATGACAAGCAGATCCCACCTGAGGTGTTTTCTATGCACCACAGTGGAGGGGGCACCATAATGGTCTGGGGTGCTTTCTCCTTCAGTGGAACAATGAAGGCGCAGAGGCCTCAAATGGCTGCTGGCCGTCCAGATGTCCAGATGTTGCAGAGAGCATCCTTCATGACCGAGGGCCCTCGTCTGTGTGGTAACGACTGGGTCTTTCAACAGGACACAATACCTGCAGGACAAGGGACTTCTTCCAGGAGAGTAACATCCCTCTTTTGGACCTTTGGGGGTGGATGGCAAGTGAAGTTCACAAAAACGGACAACAGTTCCAAACAGGAGATGCCCTTCGTGCAGACGTCTTCACCGCTTGGAGAAATGTTCCTCCTCACCTCACGGAAAAGCTTGCATCAAGCACGCCGCAGCGAATTGTTGAAGTGATCAACAGTAATGGTGAAGCTACTCAGTACTGAGTTCATGTTTGGAACTTTAATTTCTGGGAGGGGTTACAGGTTTTTTGGGAGGTGTGATCTTAAACTTTTGATCAGCTATAAAACAGCCTGTTTCAGTTTAAGCATTGTTTTCAATAAACTGAATGCTCAAAAAATGTTTTTGTCTCACCTCCATTCCTTCCTCCTTGTTGCATGTTGAAGCTCTACTTGGAACCTTGTTAAGATCCAAGCATGCAAAATATGATTTTTTAGCCATTTTTCAATTGGTCTTAAACTTTTGATGGGGACTGTACTATCAGTGGTTCTAAAATAGCATATAGGTGCATAGGAATTTGTTGTGGCATATATATTCAGACAGCATATTTTTTAAAACAATGGAAAATCTGTGAAATACTCAGAGTATGCAATGCAAAAATGCTTTGATTTTTTCCTTTTAAAACACTATGTACAGCCTTTGAATGCACCCTAAACAGCTGGTCAAAATAAATGACCATTATTCAGTGTTAAATTCACCAGATCTAATAAGCAGTGAGTGAGATTGAATTTATCAGATTTGCAATGTTATTATCCAATCTAAAGTAAGAATATTTTCCTCTCAGCTTGGCTCAACACACTGCCTCTTACTGTAGATTGAAATGGGGCGGTGTGATGTCAACCTAATCAGCATGTTGTTTCCATCTCTCTGAACATAAATGGCCTTAATAGCACATAAACGTAGCCTGTTTTGTTAATAGCTGAACTGGCTATTTCATCCACTGATCTGCAAATTTGTTCAGTACCTCTGTGATGTGTATCTTGAATGTTTGCAGTCCATTTGCACAGAGTTACAGTGGTTGGAGATTCGGAGCTGTTAAACTTTGTTCTGTGTAACTGGAGCTCAAAGCTCGCCAGCAATTGTGTCATGAACTGTTTCTATCAAATCTTAGATTCCAAATACTTCAGTGATTTCAACTCAGGCCATTAGGACTTTAAATCCACAATGGAATCAAGTCAATGTATGCAAACATATGTACAATATTGTTCTGCACGAATAATAGCATTTCTATAGACTAAAAAGAGGCAATAAAGAAAGAATATTAATTTACTCGGTGTATGAATGGATACCTGAGTGCACAGACACGTCCACAGAAGCGTATGTGCACACACACATGCAAGTACGTGTAAGATTTCTGGTTCATTTCATTCGGTCACAGGTCCACTGTGAACAGTTTTGTTTCTCCTCTGAGTATTTTGAGCATTAAAGATGATTGCGGTACAGTGCTTCATGGGTGTCTCACATGAGAGTTAGGAACCAATGAGCTTCTGTAAGAAAGCACTTTAAAAGTCGTTTACCGTAGGGACTGAAAAAGCTGAAAAGTTCCAGTTGAAATGATTTAAAACCAGATTTCGCTCGAATTATATCAGGGCCTCGTCTCTCGTGGATTAGTGGACTGCCTGCAACACATGACTACTTCGCTCTTGCATCATCTTGCAGGGTGCTTCTACAGTAAAGCTAATCCTCAGAGGCCCGTGCTACAACCGGACCATATATTTCTTTCTCAGAAAACCCATGTTGATTTACATTTATGGACCATGGCAGCCTTACTGCATAGAGTCCCACTGCATCAGTAAAAAAAGACTTGTGCAAATGTAAATGTTTGTATCTCTGGCTTCAGTCTTTTTATTGTCCTCCTTTCAGCACATGGGGAAAAAATGTGGGAATATACCTCAGAAGCGATTGTTCTGTTTTAAAGGTTTGTGTTTAGTGGTTTGCTTGTCTGAATGACTGAGGAGGCATCTGTTGTATTAGTTATACTAGGGTGAAAGTAGGGCTATAGTTTACAGACTCTGAGTTGCATCTCTGTAACATGAGGATCATAGAATATTTACAGAGCTTATAAGGATGATGGGGTGAAATTTGAGGGCTGGGCAAAGAAGCCTTACTCCTTTTTCTGACATGCGTGTGCAGAACTGGCTGAATTTTTAAAACATGATGTGTTTGAAGGGATGTATAAACATCCAAATATTTTTCTAACAAATTTGCTGTCAGTAGCTTTCTCCAAATTAAGCATCTGGATGAAGAGGTTGTGGATGAATAGGCCCATTTAGTGTACGGTAGTCCTGACCAACATGAACATCACACACACGCACTTAAGAAACTAAAGCTTTAATAAAAAAAAAGTCATATCTGACTAACAGCACAGACTTTCAGAAACTTAAGGAAAAAACTTTTCAGGCTTGGACTTTAAATATTTAAGCACTGATTTATTCAGTCACATATTTTGTTTACAGCAATACATGTGGGTCGTAAAGATGACAATCACTTAAAATTGTTTTATGAGCATGTGAAGAGAAAGAGCCAGAGAGGGAGGTATATTTCATTTTAATTTCCTCCATAGACAGCATGTGGCCAGTAGAGCAAGTTATACTCAAGATAAGGAAAATAGTGAGAGTCTCTTGGCAGAGAGGGGTTGGTTTATGAAATTTATAAGCTGCTGAAAGTGACACTTTAACAGATATTTAAGTTTGTAACATCATATCCCAGAAATTGCTGATTTTTATCATGTACTGTAAAAATTAAACTCCCAGTGTAGTATTTTTTTCTGTGATTCTCCCCCAAAGTACTAAGAAAACACTTATGAACTTTGTTTTTAACTCGCACGGTCAGTTTAACAAAACTGCAAATGCGTCTCATTCTTGCTGACATTTTCAGAGGATGGCTTTGCAAGTCGCTGATATTTTGGGTCTTTCTGTATTTAAAACTCTTAATGAAACTTTATTTGTCATTATTTGTTTGTGAAATCCTGAAATCAAACTATGATACACAAAATCTATGTTTGTCTGCAAACTGTTCCTACACAATCAGGACTTGAGCAACCAAAAGTTGATACTCAGATACATCTTAACCCTCTGACGGTTCTTATCTATATCAGACATTATAACATTGTCATGCTGCTTAGCAACCACCTATTTTCAGTATTTATGCACCTATAAAGTATAGTACATATATAATTAATTTCATACAAACAAAACTTCAATATTATCATATAGACCATGTAACAAATTTATTAGACCATCACCTAATAACAGCTTTATGCCACAGCTGTAATGATTAATCTACCAGTATGTGCAGTTTAAAAAAATATTTTTATTCCTAAAATTCAATTATTATTGTTAATCCTGAATTTTCAAATGCATTGTTTTACAATAAAGCAAACAAAAAAAAAACATTTCTTTTGATTTTTTGATGCTAAATTACTTCCTGAACAGAAACTATATATTTTCAGTGGTTAAATATTATGCTTGAATAATTTCTGACTCCTCAGGGAAGTCCGATGATCTTTGGTAGAAAAACTTGAACTCTGTTATTTACCTTCTTTATATATAGTCCACAGTGTAAGTTTTAGTTTGAAACAACAATAACAACATAATTGCTTATTTTGTTATAGTAGCTATAGTAGCAAATTTAGCTACTATAACAATAGTACAATAGATTTGTTCAGCACTGCATATAATACATTATGATGCGATCATGTTGCCTCCCAACCATCTTACATCTGACTAAAATTACATTTATGTGGTAGGACAGGATCTGAGCAATGCAGGAACCATAAAAAATAGGCAAAACTTTAAATTTTGCCTTACATATGCTAGGAGGGTCATACTACAATGGTTAGAAAAAGGGAAGTTTATGCAACAGCATTCATATTGGATAAGCAAAATAGGAAAAGTAAATCAAAAAACAAAAGAGAATCTTATTTACAATCTCTATATTTTTTTTACTTTTCCCAGTGTCACCAAACAATTCTGTAGCATGGGCATGTACTGGTATAATTTCCAAATTACGGCATTTAGCGTTTAGCTTTTTTGCTCTCATGCATTAAAAACAAACAAGCCATTGTATTTTCCCTCGGGAGGTAAAAAAACAAACAAACAGCATTACTAATTGATTCTGTTTAGCTAAAATAGCTGCATTTTCCTTTTTTAAGAGTATAGGTGTTGCTGCACTGGAAAAACAAAAACACATCTCTTGTTGTTAACTTCCACAAAGTGTTATACTCCTAGTTTAAACCAGGGTCACTCACGTTCCTGGAGGATTATTAGCCAGGCCACTGTGTAGTAAATGTAGCAATTAACACCCACTGGAATGGTGTTGTCAATGTTATAAGGTGAGTGACACGAGGCAGACCATGACTATAACAGGTGGAAGCAAAGGTCAGGAGGGAGCAGGTTTCTGGAAAAGGCTATTATCAAAAAATGTAAAGCTGGAAAGGAAGTTTAATTTCCCCCTCAGCCGCTGTTAAACTCAGATAGCTACTTACACGGTAGCTGAACACTATTACCAGGCTACCACAGTATATTAGTGTGACAGACCTCCACTAACACATATTGTGATATTTTTTGAAGTTTTTTTTTTTTGAAGTAAACTGCTGCTTTACTTAAACACCCTTCGACCACTTTACTCGGTCATCAGCGGCGAAACCAGAGAACAGCAGAGAAGTTTAAAATGTTGGATTTGTCCTTGCAGTTCTCCAGAGACTTGTATGACTCTTTTGTCCACTATGTGAGCTGTGGTCCAGCCCTACATGTCTAGACAGAGGAAAAGGGAGAAATATCTGCCAGCGTATTCGGTAAAAGGACTCACTTTCAGGGGAGGGAGTTTAATTACTTTTTCCTTTCAGATAACCTGTTATTAACAGCGACATTTACTCTTACCAAACAAACATTTAAACAGAAGACACACGTTAAAAATGGAAAAAAATTGGGTAAAAAAAGTATTGTGTAAGGCCGGTCTTGTGATTTAGGCATATGTCGACAAGCTGGAAATTCCCATTTGAAAAATAAGTTGTATTGCTGTTAGATTTCATCCATTTTTGGCTGATTGAAAGTCAATTTCTTCAAGAACGGCACCTCTGCTTTCCTTTTCATTTGGAAACACAATAAAAACATTTCACTACTCATGCAGTGAATCAAAAAGTATTTAATGGCGATACTTTGTGGCACCCGCGACGATTTATCCAACTGTGTGGTCTCAAAATAGTGAAGGGCCACAAAATGAAGCTGTAATTTAGAAACACTAATAATAGCTGATACAGTAAATCAGAACTAATGTGATCTGAATGTGTCAGTGTTTTCTTCATCCCTCTACAGCAAGCTCAGCCAACCCAGACAGATTAACTTCCAGTCATTACAGCATTTTAGATGACTGACAGACTGAGCGGACCTTGTCCATCTCGCTGGCTACTGAGCATCTACTGTCACCGGGTGTTGCGGGTGTTAAACCACCGGCTCAGGCGATAATGTCATGACTGGCAGTGGAGAAAAAATAAACAGTTCTGGATTATGATAATTGGTTGGTTAGCTTCGGCCCGAGTGGGGCACTAAGACATGCTCAATTAATCAACTGTTCTGCTGAAACCTTTTATAAGAAGCAAAACAATAACCTTTTAACAGATGGGAATCATTTTCCTTAATTAAAAGCAGAAATAAATACTGCCCTATCACAACAAAACCACTCGGGTTTTTACACACACTTTAGCCATATAGTCAAGAATTTTCTGGCTTAGCCAGAAGCAATCAAGTCAATTGCAAAGTGTCTGTTTTCTATATATACATATAGAAATTGGGTTATCTGAATTCCACCTCAAAACTGAAAAAGCAGATAAATGAAAACATCGGAACTGTGCATTTTGGTATAAATGTGTACTGTAGTCTATATTTGATTAATAAAAAGTGTCAATGTGCGATAACAGATGTCAATAAATTATTTACAGTAATATTTTCAAGTCTTGTCTAAAATGATATGTACAGTCCCATTTGTTAATGTAGTCTCTTAGCATAGCTATGTTAACAGAAACTATAAAATCCATGACTTTGTATTAAATTAAGTTGTCACTGTGCACAGTAACAGTGAAAACAAATACAGTTTAACATCTGACAGCAATATTAAATGACATATTTATTGTAAAGTTATAGTTGTAGCAAAAATACGTAAACAAAAAGGTTGCAGTTAATTCATATTTAAACTATGAAATCAGAGTGCAGAGTTGCAAAAGTAAAAACAAAAAGAAAAAAAAGAAAGGATCTTTAATCCGACTCTTTGGGTGGAGCTTTCTGTGCACATTCCTGCACATCAAAACAATGATCTGACCGTGTCTAAAAGCTGCATCAAGCTTTGAGTGGGATTAGTAGTGGAAACTACCTTTCACCTGCATAGCTGAGCAAATCCACACTTGACAAAAGCCAATGAGCCGTGATAAATGAAAGACACCCCAAAGATGTACCAGTCGATCACGTTGCAAGGGCTGTGCTAAAGGCAAGTAAAGTCAGGCGTGTTAACCAGGGCAGGGCCATGCACCACCTCACAGCTCACCATTGTACTGTAGGTTACATTCCTACCTCTGTATGATGTAGCCATCCTTTGCCTTTACTGGTGTGCAACAGCACCATCAGGTCAAAACTTTGCATTCTTTTGTGAAACCGGTGTTTCCAAATTCCTACTAAACTAATAACATTTCTAAAATATGCAAGCAGAATGAAAGATTAAAAGAAAGATAACAAGACAAATGAAAGACAATAACCAAACCATAAAAGGCAACATCACATTTAATGTCATGAAATAAAAGCAATTATTAGCAATAAAAGGAATAAAAATGTATCGTAAGGTGTTTAAATGAGGTTACTGATTACTGGTCAGACCCAATCGTGCTTTATAAGTGATCTATAAAATCTTAAAATCAATTCAAACTGGCAGGAGAGAGAGGCCATGGTTGGGGCGATGTAATGCCAGGCTGTTAGCACTACAGTCAGCATGGTAATTAAAATGCTAATGGTGGTGCTAACAGACCGCATAGATATATGGTATATGGTAACAGCATTTAACTCAAATCTGCCAGTGACAGATCTGTCAAATATTCATTGAGATCTGGTGCTGGTTTTGCTCTGGTTTTTGTTTGGGTTTTTGTTGTGGTGTTGCCTGGCACATTGTCCTGCCTTTGCCATAGGAGGATATGCTTGGTCTGCAACAATGCTTAGGTTGGTGGTTCATTTCTAACTAACATCCACAGGACTCAAAGTTGTAAAATGACAATCACTGTTGTTCATTGTTGTGGTTTGGACTATGGCCGCTCACAGCTGTCAGTGTTGGGATAGATGGGAAGGATGTCTCTACAGGCAATGTCTCACTGTAACACCCAGAACATAAAGCTATACCACATACCAGACTACAACAAAGCAATGGGAGGATGTCGTTGGTAAACAGGGGAATTCTGTTAGTCTTCTTCATCTTCTCTTATATAAATAACACCATGCAGTTTCTATATGGTGAACATGAGGATCATAAAGGCAGAAAAACTCTCCGGGACTACTCAGTCACAATGTCATAGTCAACAATGAATAAAACAGTCTTCAAGATCTGTGAGGTCAGGTTAATAACAGTCCACAAATACTGTGCCCTATATAGGACTGATTAGAGCTTGTACACATTCTGATAGCTGTTTTTTTGTCACATTTCCTTTTTCTACTTTTCTGCCTCATATGCATTTACCCTGTGTCTCCTCCCTTTCCCTCTTCTCCTCTCTCAATCAACCAAACTCCGTACTGTGGTACAATAAAAAAGAAAAAAGCCACTGTGTTGCTCAAACCACACTCAGACAGGCTGGGGAGCTCGTTTGAAAGAGCCTCTCTCAGTGACTCTATTTCTCTTCAGAGTGACCTGAACTGCTGGCGCTGGGCTAGTTTAGAGCGGACTTTGGGAGGAGACAGACTGTAATCTCGGCCATAATCCATTTTAATCAACAATAACACTCTACATCCAGTCCCAGGGCGAGGCAGCAGATTTACATCTCTGTGAGGCAATGCTGAAATATGGCTTTGATTTATTCAGGTTTTATTTGGCACAAATTGTCCAAGGTACAGATCGCATAGCTCAGCCCTTTCCCCTCCGGCATTAATAGAAAGCGCTCTGAGTTGTGCTTAATTGCAAAAGAAGTCTGACGTCACGTGGACAGTTTAGCTGTTATAAACTTCCTCGCTGACTGCTCTCTTTTTCTAAAATCACCAATAAATTATTTCAAGAATTTTGACAAGCTCAGAATGCACAATCACAACATTTTCCTCAGCTTTTATGACTGCTATACACTAAAGTACTGTAAAACACTGTCATAAAAAACAAACAAAACAACACAAAAGCTAAAGTGAAAAAATATTTGATAGGCTCAAAACTGATTTTTTACCCTTTTAACTATGACGCCCAACACAGCATGACTCTCTCAACAGTACATGGAGTTAATTACACTTGCTGAAGTTGTATCCTTCTACATTACACCCCTATTACACCTTTGGACCTCTGACAAGTAGCCTCTTTGTTCAGTAGGTCTCCTTCGAGTGACAGGATGTGTTAATATCACTTGGTTGATTGGATGCGATAAATCTTGCGCGCTGCTGATTTTTTTCCCTGAGGTATTCCAGCCTAGTGTCCTGCAGAAAGCTCTGCCTGCATCCAAACCTTGTGGCCGACTTTGAATTGGCTTCTTTGTCTTCCCCCGCGGATCCAAATCATCAAGGCCAGAGCCATGCGCCTGTCGCCATGGGAACGAGGACCGTGGCTGCCAGTAGTTTGCTGTTGGCTTTGGCAAGGAATCAAAGCATGAGTGGAGGTGGGGATGGACAGGGTAGAGTAGGAGGTGATGTGGCTTCGTGGGATGGCAAGAGGTGATACAGCATCTTAAGGTACACTCCGGCTTTGTCCCCAACCTGGAAGCCAGAGTGCACTGGTCCACCCAGAGGGATATGATCCGTTTTCCTGACCACCTCTGCCTTGTCATCAACCCAAATGTTTCTCCTGATTCTGACAAGATCTGCATGTGTCACAGTCTCCAACGTGATCCCACCCCCTGCAAAAACCCAGCATGCTCCCCTGAGTCATTTTGTTTACTCTGGCGTGCATGGCTGGACTTGAAAACAGATATGGTGCGGTATTCTAAATGTGACAATATCAACAACTTTTCAAAAATCAATAAAGCTGCTGTTCACAGCCGCTGAGTGCAACAGATCGTGTGACATAGCTGTAGCACGATTCTGCTGAGAGTGACAGGCAGTCTTTTGTTGTCACGGTGAAGGCGAATCACATGCAAAGTAACTAAAAGCAGTACCTGAAAGTACACTGTTGCTCTTTATTTCCCTAAAGGAATACCTTTTTTTACACAGATCACCTAAGTGTCAGTTCATAAGTTATCACATTTGAATTTTTATTCGTCATCAGTTATGTTGTACAAATAAAGCTGTCTTGGATTGTAATTTTTGTGGGTGTAAATTCATATTCGATAGACGAGGCCATTTATCACTGTCAGAGTCGCAACTGACTTGAAGCCCCTTCACCAAAAGGAATCCCTGTTTTGACAGGCGATGCAGAAGCAGGCACTGGGACAGTCACTGTAGGGGGTCTTCTGGTTTGCAAGGCTTATATCCCCAGGTCCTCTCACATTCAGGTGTAAAACCCCTCAGCCAGCACACCAAGGCTAACATTGCTCTGGACTTGCAGCGCCACAGTGTCTGCTGCAGCCCCCGAGCCTCCCCGCCTGTTACTAAAATAGAGGCAACCTCACACCAAGACATGGCTTCACAGTTAGCTTAGAAAAATCTAAATGTTCAAAGCACTCAAAACAAATCCATCTTTTTTCATAATGAAATATACCTGAACTGACTTCTTGAGTTGTGTGATGAATCGACTTTCCTGGGTAGTCAAACTCATTAATGTTATACATAATTTATATTTAAAAGGTCTGTGACCTTGATGGTGAGACTTCTCTGCAGCTGCAAGAATGAACCATTTAGCTGCTTACCTGCTTTCACAGTTGAAAAATTACTGCAATGATTTTCACTGATGATGAGAATATTTAAATCTTCTGTGGTAAAAACAACAACAACAACAACAAAAAAAAAAAAACGCACACAAAAATGTTTTTTTTTTTTTCCACACTTCTAAAAAACGATTTTCTGTGGGGTGCAGGTGTTGCCCTTTCTGGCACGATATCCCAGATGATCAGCAGATGACTCCCTGTGCCACTCACCTCTGCTTCCTGTTTAGCTGCACAGCGGATATCAAAACCACACATGTTCCTCCAGCTCTCTAGATTCACTGCCTGGGAATGGCCCCCTAAGGGTCAAACTTTAGCTTCTTCCTGCATTTTTGCAGGTCAAAGGTGACAGCCTGTTACCGAGGTGTTTCCCACTGCTGCTATTCTGGATTCTCACTGAAACCTGCGTTAGGGAAGAAGAGACTTTGTGCATCAGAAAACCACACGGATACAATCTTGTGAGCTTGTTAAAATAAGTTGGGCAAAAAAATAATGGTTGTCAGGTGACTCCATAAGGAAGTGTGCAGATGAAAGATGGCAAATGATGAGATCGTGAGAACTGATTCATTGAGCATTATGAGATTTCGCAGCATGTGACAGGAAAGATATGGCAGATTATTTTGAATTAATAATATACAGTACTGTGCTTTGAATAGAACTTGTTCTCTCAATAGATTACTTGACAGATGAAATCAATCTGAAATAAAAGCCCCTTTGAGTATTATGAATTAGGAGAACTTGACTGGATCTCACAGCATTTTTCTTCGGCCTCATTAGTGTCATGACTGATTTCCCCTCCAATACTGAGCTTGGGTCTCCTTGAGAGATCTCGGTACCATGGTAGCGGATCTGTCGAGTTGAGTGATGATGATGGGAGCCTCTTGACACATGTGTACTTTTACAGTGAGAGGGCATGCATAATGCATGCAGCCTTAACCAAACATCCACGGCCTGACTCTACTGGGGTGTTATCTGGTGTGTGACTCGACTCTCTTCCTGAGTGGGATGTGTATCGCTTTCCTGGAGGCCTCGCTTCCTCCTGTGTATGCATGTAAATATTCACAGACTGCAAATATCAAATAGGTGCACGCCAATACACACACATTGGTAAAACCTTCAAACCAAAAAAGAAAAAAAAAAAGCATTGTTTTAAATGGTAGGACACACAATCTCGGATTTACAATAGAACAAGTAGAACAACTAGTGCAACTAGTTATTTACTAACAATTAGTTAGTTGCTCTGAAATATACCAGCTGATATGAAGTATATATATTGTCTTTTTCCTCCTATTCTATAGATGAAAGGAAGAGGAGCAGCTGTTACACAGGCATGTCTGGGTTCTCCCCAGAGCCCCAGTGGAGGCTGCGTGGGCTAACTCCAAGACATCTGGCATGATAGAGAATATCTTGACTGCCAGGTTAGCTTGTAAATGAGACAAATACACATATATAAGCTCAGTGAAAAACAAACGTTTCCAATAAAATTCACTGTTCATTTAAAGTATGAGATTCCATTTAAAAACAAATCCAACAAGCAGATAGAATCTACAGATTATGTACTGTATGGATTAGTGATAAGTAGTGCTTGGGTTTTCATAATTACACAACATAACAGCTAATATTTGAATGTCTGTGGAGGTCTTTGTCTGTAGAAGCGAGAAAAGAATTCAGAGTTTAATTCCAGCACATTAAGATTTAATCATTATTGAGCCCAATTATGAAATTAAGGCTAAAGCCAATTTGAAATGGGAAACGGAGCAGATGAAGTATCTTGGAGTAAATATTACTAAAGATCTGTCTAAGCTATACAATGCAAACTTTAATCCTTTAAGTTATAAAATAAATGAGGATATTAAAAGATGGAATTTATTACCATTTTTAAATTTTGAATCACGTATAGATACAGTTAAAATGAATATCTTGCCCAGGATGCTCTACCTATTCCAAACACTCCCTGTAGAAATAACTGACAAACAATTTCGGGAATGGGACAAAATAATCTCTAGGTTTATATGGCAGGGGAAAAAACCACGGATTAAGTACCAAACTATTCAGTTGGCTAAAGACAAAGGAGGGTTGGGGTTCCCATGTTTGAAAGACTATTATATTTCTGCTCAATTGAGGACATTAGTGTGTTGGTGTAATGTAGATTATCAAGCGAGATGGAAAGAACTAGAAACAGTGACCTTAAAAGATTCTCCAATTCAGGCAATTCTAGGGGATGTGACACTTATTAAAAAACAAATTCATCAAGGAAACCAATGGATTAACCTACCTTTAAAACTCTGGTTACAATTTCTTAATAAGAATGATTGGATTGAAGAGGTTAGGATTTTAAGATGGTGCGCTTTTGACAGTGATTTTTTACCTAATGAATTAGACGTAAGATATAAAAAATGGTCTGGACAAGGTTTAACGGCATATTGTATGTTTTACGATAAGGGAATTCTTAGGGACTTCCAATCAATAAAAGATCAATACCAGTTAAGTAAAACGGACTTTTTTAGGTTCTTACAAATTAGGCATCATCTATATAATTTTATACCTAAGAGAACAGATCTTTTTTCTTTACCTGTTCTGAGTATATTTGTCAAGGCTTATCAGGCTGACACAGGCCTTAAGGTGATTTCAAGATTGTACAAGGGTATACAAGAGGTTAAGAAGTGGAATACTACCTACATCAAAAAAAAATGGGAAAATGAAACAAATATAGCAATATCAGATAACATTTGGTATGAGCAGTGCGCTTTTCAGTAGAGAATTTCTAGTTCTAATACATGGAGATGTTACGGTTGGAAGAGTATCTGTAGGTTTTTTATTACCCCTGCACAAAGTAAACATTATTTTAATCACTCTAATTGCTGGAGAAATTGTGGGGCCCAAGGAGTAAAACATTTTCATCTGTTCTGGTCTTGCCCAAGGATCAACATTTTTTGGGTATTGATCCACTCTGAGTTGCAGATTATTTTTGGTATGCAGCTTCCCTTTAATTGGGACGAACTTTTGTTTGGATATTTATACTCAGTAAATGTAGATAAAATGTCTAAGCAGTTGTATGGTATCCTGAGTTTGGCTGCCCGTAAAATTATTACCAAGAAATGGCTTAGTGTGAAAATTCCATCACTGGGTGATTGGCATGAGACTGTACATGGGATGTTTAAAATGGAAAGAATTACCTTCATTAAAAGACTCCAGTTTGATATATTTAGTGAAATTTGGGGTAAATGGAAACACTACATCCGGTTAAGGAGACCCGATCTTGTTTGAATCTCTGTAACTATATATGCCACATTTCTGAATCGTTATGTGTTTATATGTATATGTTAGTATGTATGAGACTACAAGTGAACACATATGTAAGTAGGTATGTGTATGTATGCTTAAGAATATGGGTGTGTGAGTGAATATGTGTGTGCGAGTACATACACACTAGAGGGTACACCCGTCTGTTTTTCTTATTTTTATTTTTTATTTTTTTTATTATTTACGTCTGTTCTTGATTATATGTTTATTTTAGATTATTTGTGTTTATATAGGTTGTTTAATAAAAAGAGAATAACAAAAAAAAAAAGAAGATTTAATCATTATAAAATTGTCAAACAGTGAAGAACAACATCCCAGTCATCCCAGACTATAAAGTTTAGTTTTGAATTTGAAATCAAAACTTTTAGCTGCTGGCAGATATTTAGTTAAAATAGATACATTAAAAAAGGCATAAAAATTACACATGTTTTATTTATTTTTATTATATTTTTATTGAAAAAGGACTTGTTACAATAAAGTGCATTGATATTATTTAGTCAAAAAAGTCCTTTTGTTTTACATTCAGATAACAAAAAGTGAACTCGGTGGCTTGGCAGTGTATACATAATGCAGCGTGTTTAACTTATTTACATAAAGTACATTCAATACATATGAAGTAGAGGGTCGACCTGACATTATACAATACATGGAAAATACACCAATTCAGGGCTGATGTTACCTAAATTCAGGGCGGAGGGGGGGACACAAAGCTAATCCATTTGTTCCATATTTTGTAGAATTTATCTTTTCAAATTTTTATGAAGAATGTCAATTTTTCCATTTTAAATATTTCAAAAACCACATTAAACCAATCCTCAGACATAGGTTTTAAATACTGGAAACATGCTTGACATTTGGACTGATAAAAGACGTTAAGTAAAATGATGTGATAATGAGACTGATGGGCAATCACTGTTAGAATGTTGAACTAAATTTCATATATCTTATTCTTGAGTTGTTTTTAAAGTATACCAGATGGGAGAGCACTGCAGTAGTCTGGTACAGTTGTTCTCTGTGTGTAAGAGAAACAGTTGCAGTATTTTTTAATTAGTAACATACCTCTCAGGTATAAGACATTACTGTGATTTTGGCTTGCTGTGTTGGGGTAAGTCCTAGTGAACTTTGTGGCCATTTGCTCAGTCTGAGCCTTTGGACATATAACTGAAATTTCAGTTGCACTGCGGGCATTTATCACAGAGCAATCGAGTTGAAGTGTTGATTACACAGCTTTTAAGAGTGCGGTCACACAAACTCACCGTGAGTAGCTAAAGGTCTGTCATCAGGACCTCTTATAAAACCCGCAGCCAGTCTGATTACCAGAGAGTGAAAGAGTTTTTTAAGCTTCAGCTGAAAGGGAATCATACCCAGGGTGCCTTCTAGGACTGATTTGTCTGACTTTTATGCTCTTTGTGCATTATATGACCGATTTGTGGTTTCGGCCAACTACGGGCCTTGCCTGAAAATGAACTCCTGACTGCAAGGAGCTGAGTTATATCTGTGTGTTTATGTCTGTCAAAAAATGGTTAGTCTCAGCAGTGTAACCGAGGCTCCCTTGCTGATGTTAAAATTTAGATACTTCCCTGAAACTTGCCAGCAGCTTCCCCTGTTAAATATCAGGGGTCTATTGATCTCAAGGTTTATATAGCTTAATAATCACTACATTACAATAACGCTTTGGTTCCTGGTTTGTTGGAACTATGGCTTTAGGTAAACTACATAAGAAATGATGTAATTGATTTTTGGTTTATTTTAATATGTTTTTATTTACAGTTTAGTTAAAGTTGTCTAACACTCATTTTTTTTTCATATGAGCAGTGTTTTTGACACATTTTGGTGAAATTATGCTTAAAATTCTGCAAAACTGCAGCGCTTTGATACTAATGCAATACCAACCTAATAATAATAAAGGAAAAAACTGACTGTATTAAGCATTTAGCTTTTGCTTTTTGCCTTTCTGACTATTAATTTGTAATATTTAATAACTGAAGAAATGCATACAAGGATGTGAAACCCCTTGAAGAAAGCCCTTAGTAGCATATGATTTACATATACAGAGAGACTTTACCTGGCTTTGTGTAACACAGTAAGTGTGTCCGGCTGTTTGTATGCGACGTGCTGAGGTTGGAGCAGCTTCCCCTCTCGATTACAGTAAGTTGTGTGAGAATATGCAGAGCACAGGTCCAGGCCTACAGTTGCTTATTTATTATGGAGCAGCCACAGCAAGCAGACAGAAGTGAGAGCAGCAGCAGCCAGGGGGTGTCCTCCAGGGGCCTACCCCGGAGGCCAACACAGTGTCTGTCTAAAGCATAAACATCGGGGACCTCCAAGCCCACAGGGCCGCACCACTGCCAAACACCACCTACCATACCCACCACCACTATCACACACATGACATTCACTACTGTTCAGAAACCTCACTTTCCCACCAACGGTTTGTTTTCAAAACACACATTTTGGGCAGCCACAACCTGACATAGTGTGTGTTATGATTTTGTAGTCATGTACTAATTAAGCATAACAGGAAGTGTTGGCCCTGAAATGCTGAGGATGATGCTCAGATGAGGGCAAGGGGTGCGTCCATGCATTTTTGGGGGATTTTTCTTTTTATTGTTTTTTTTATATATGCAGGAAACACACTTTTATACATTCTCCATAAATACTAGCGAGTTCAGAGATTTGCTGCTGTACTTCTACTTTTCATGTTTTTTACTTTATACACTGAATTCTGCACATTTGAATAACATCTGACCTCAAGTCACTGTAAATGAATGACTGCAGCAATCTGAAGTGCTCCCGGGAACTGTTTATTCAGATACGTTAACAGTCTTACTGAGGAAGGCAGGGGGACAAGAGGCGTCTTATCGCTTATTACTGTCATTGGTGCAGCCTGTACCACCATGTGTGGGTGGACAACCAGAAACCTGCAACTTATCTTCATTTAGTACATTTGGTGTTATCCAGAATTGAGCCCTGCACTAGCTCAGACTGCATTTCAACGCCAGTGACTCTGTCTCTGCTCCAGGCCGGCAACCTCCACCCACTTCTTCCTCAGTGACTTCCAGAAAAAGAAAGAGAGATGTCTCAGCTGGATAGAGATCAAAATAAGGGGAAAAAAGAAGCGGAAGAGCTTCGTCAGAAGTAGTCACTGAATTACTCCAGTGGAGTCACTTCAAAGGAGCACCAACAAAGATAACTGCAAAAGGCATCGGCAGTTTTCTACTTCAGAGTGTTCTTGAAAGTGTTTTTATGACAGAGTATCTTCAGACATTTCACCTTTTTATAGACAAATGCTTACCTCTGTAGTTACTATAGCTCTGCGAGTCACACTTGGTCTATCACTACATTTCTTCTCCGTTCCTCTGGCGTTAGCTCACTCTCCAAGTTTGTGCTAAACAATGTGAGCCCACAGCCCTCTCTTCTAGAAATCTTTATACCTCCACAGGTATGTCTTCTCTCTCTTCATGCAGGCCCTCACGCCCTCCTTACTAAACCTCTACAGTTTCTTATTCACTAACTTTCCTCCACTTGTCCTTCCCTGGCTTTCATTTTCTTACGTATCAGCTCCTCAAAGTGCTCCACTATTAACTTGTTAGTTCAGTTCTCTATCCTTAATCGCCCTGAGCTGCTGCACATACTTTCCAGCTTGATCTTCTATTATCATAATGATGGCAATCGATACAACACACGTGTACATTTACTGTCTTTTAATTAATTCCATTGTTTTCCCCTTCCTCAATGTCCAGCCTATGTGCAACTCTCTGAAAACCTTTTCATTGACCTTTGCCACCTCAATCTTTGTATTACAACTAGCCTCCCAGTACTCATCTCCCTGACTATCCCACTATTTCTTTACCTCTTTCTCTTCCTCAATGAATATTTCTTATATAATCCAACCAATGTTTGTAAATCAATGAATGGCACAGTTATTATTGATATAATTTCATCCATATCAATGAACTAGAAATCTGCTAAACAATAAAAACTGAGAAAAAGATCTTGCCAATGTCCTCTGTCAAAATTGCCACGCCCCCCCAGGTCTCCCTGGTTGACCGCACCAGGGTTTGTTTCCTGTTTGTTGCTGTTGGTGTCCATGGGTGGGAACCATTCAAGGTGTCTGCCTCTGAAGCTATACACCTGTGGTGATCAATACACCTGCCTGCATTGATCTCATCTGTGGCCATTACTTGAGGTAGCGGCTGGCACTCTTGACTACAACGTTGAACTATGAAGTTAGTAAAGGCTCAAGTGCTAACCTTGTTTCTTTTCCCTGCAGCAAGTCTCATTCTGTTTCTTCCTTTGTACATACCTTCCCTGGATTCCAGACCTTGGAGTGTTTGATGAGCCTGCCTAAGCCGAGCGAGTGTGGAGTGTTTTGGGATATTTGGACCCCCTTTTCCCTGCATCCCTGGAGTCCCGTTTCCCCCCCTGCCGCTACTGTATATATCACATTTGTGTTTTCACTGTAAATAAACACACTTAACGTGACCTCCCAGAATCTTGCTCTTGAGTCCTCTCAGTGTTGTATTCGTGACAAAAAGTATAGCTTTTGAGAGATTCGATCTTGTCACTTGTATTCTGATGTTTGCATTATACCTTTCCTACTGCGGATGCTTCGTCATGCTCTAACAAAGAGTGAGGGCTGATTTCAAGACACACAAACGTCTGTGGTGGAATGTGTCTCATATTATCCAGGGTTTCCTAACAAACTGGAGGTGTGACATTATTTAATTACTTACAGCTTACAGCTCATGCCTGCCTTCACATTCATCTGGTTTAATCTGGTTAGTTTTGCAGAGCAAATATGAATATGAGCTTTTGTTTGCATAACTTTAATTGGGCCTTAATGAATATTGTCATTTCAAGACCAGGCCTCAAATCAAACTGGCAAATTAAGAAGACAGTGTATGTGAAATATGGCTCAGTTTCAACGTAAACTTAAGTGAGACACCATGGACGGAGAGGGAGAAACACCCTCATTAAGTAAACAAAATGAAATGGATCCTAACCTTGTGCTTGGTATTGCTTACATGACAAGACAACATCTGTTTTCGCAGGGCCTCCAGGTTCAGGCTGCAGACAAAATTATGTTTTATTAAGGAGCTAATATTTCCTCTTTAGTGGTGTTCAAGACGAAAAAAGGTTTTGTATCTCACAAATTAAAAGTCTTGCTTCTTGAATTTCAGAGTTACCTCGGTGATGGCCTTGTCTTTGGCACGATAGGATTTAGTGAAAACTAAAACCGTTTCCCACCCGGGTGGGGGGGGCATTATTTGCTTATTGGAGAACTCACACACTGCTTTTGTTTCTTTACAATTATCCACTCTCCAACTAAAAAGACAGGAAATGTACACATGTATTGTATACTGGGGTGGGAAAGAAAGACTCCAGTAAATGTCAAGTGTGTAAAGAACTCGTGCGCTCAGCTTTTGACCTACGGCGTCTCACTGCCACCTCCCATTCTCATTTCCAGACACACAAAACCAGAAGTACTCTCCAGGGCTGAGTGAACACCACATGAAGGCTGTCTTTGTCCTCTGTGACTGTGGTACCGTAGCTTGCTAACGGTGCAGTCCTGGCCTACAAACAGCACTATGTCACCCAGGAGGTGTTGGTCCAAGTGTACTGGTAACTCTGATATAAGAGAGTTTTTTTTCCTGACAATGTGTTTATTTCCATGCTTTTTAGGTTGTGTAGCTTATTCTTGGGCTTCTTGTAGCAGCTGGTTCTACCTCTGTGCACAGTGTAGCATGGGAGTCACATTGGCTCAAAGTCAGCTCCCATCAGAAAGGTGTGGATGCATATTATTAGAGATGTCCGCATGTACTTCAAGTCGTAGAAGCAAAGAATCTGCTTTCTCTAATCTAAGCAGCTACATTTATATGGACTTGTGCATCTCCGTGCAAACTCTAACACAGTGACATATATATATCCTAACACATACAAACAAACTAGCCATACTTGTTCTGATCATTAATTTCCTTTTTTGTGTGTAGTTTTTGCATTTTTATGGTTTCAGTTCTGCTCATGTCGTGGTTGAATAAAACTGTCAGCTTACAGTATCAGATCAGGCTAACTTCCACATTGCGGGGTCATAAAAGAATTATGCTTGTGCTGTATTTCTTTGTAGTCTCACAATCTACTGTTTCTAACAATTACCAAATATGGTGGATATGCTCCAGCCCCTCCACAACCTTAAACTGGATCAGCAGAGGTGTCAAATCATGGCTGGACTATAGTTGTTAAGAAGGAAGTTCATGGTTCTGTGCAGCAGGATAACTATTTATATAGTTACACAATGCTTAACTGAAAGTAACGAGAATGAATTATTAGGTTTTGCAGAAATTTATGGAGTTCATAGCAGCTTGATGCTGACATGCTGCCAGTGAAGCCAAAGGTAACTTTTCACTACTTTTTAAGCTGACTTTTTTTGGATTAAAGAGTTTGTGTTTAACGTCAGTGCAGAGAAGTTTTAGTGTCAGATTTTTGACTCTTCTACATTACAGCATACCCGTCTACTGTCTATTCTCTGCAAAGGTCTAAAATTACCGATGTTTTGTAGGAAGAGCTTGTAATAGACACAGACTGCACCACATGCTATCGCTCATGTTTGGCATGTCGACACAAAGCTGGTGGGAACCATTTTTCCCAGAAGTCACATGACATGTTTCCAGTCTGATGGCAATGCCAAACCAAACGGCCAACCTGCAAAGAGTCCACTCAGTACATGCAGCTGGGGTTGCTCCAAAACATTTTGGGAATGGATCCACCAGAGGTGGTGTGTGTGTATGTGTGTGTCTGCCTGTGTGTGGTTTTGCCTCCGTGGATGTGTGCGTGCTCACCATAATGAATATGTATGTAGCATGCCAGCTTCCAATACCTAAACCCACATATTCAGCAAGCTGTAGTACAGTGCAAGTCTCGTCTAAGCTGAGCCAAATAGCCTCTTGCCTCTTACCATGGTAGCAGTAGACAGCAGACAGGCACGCTCCAAAAACAGAGGCAAGGCACCACAGTACACCTTGCTCACAGTGTATGCCTTTGTGCCACAGTTTACCACAGTGTTCTGGACGCTTTATCAGAGGGCTTTAGCCATTTGGTGGAAGGTTTTATTCAAAAAGCAAGAATAACAGATGTTATTTTTTTTGCAGTACATTTTTTTCACCAGGGGCAGTCCAGAGCATGTAGTGCTGTTCTCCAACAGTACCTCACATCCAAAAGCCTATACCTGCAGAAAAACTGGAGAAAAGAAATGATGCATTCATTGCATTTTATCTTCCATTGCCACATTATCTGGGCATGTTCAGGAAACTACATCAAGTGTCACGTGTAACCAGTAGCATGCAGTCAAAGTGGGAACTGGTATTTCCCAATTAATGGAGGTGCACAGGCCACTGCTGACCTATACGATGAGGTCACCATACACCTGACCTTCTCACAGCATTCAGTGAGAGTTCAGATTGTAAGGATTTATGAGCGAAGGTGAGAGGCTCTGGCAGCAGCTCTGGCCCATGATTGACCCTCAAGGGTCCCGCGTTCCCTTGTGTGCTGACAGTGTTACTGCGCACGAGAACTCCTGAAACATTAGGTGTGCCTTTCTCCCAATTGTTCTGACCCCAGTAAAGTGTGGCCTGGCTACCAATAGCCTTTTCCACTTGGAATATCTCACCCTTAAATAGAGCTCTCAGGTATTGGGGCCTCTCAATGTGTCACTCCAATGGGCTACAGGAGCCCCAAGACTGGGTTCATTAACTCTGCATTGATTGCTTAGGCTTTGAAAGCGTGCAGCAATGCTAGGGATAATATGACTCTATTAAAAAGCATTGCAAGTCCCCAAAGACTAATTATGGCACAGACAAGTAGGTTTGTAAAGGTTTAATGTGCTTTGTATAGAAAGCACATTTCTCCAATTTGAGTTATGAGAAATCCTGTTTGAGTAACGATTGCTGTTAACCTCCATATCATGATAATGAGAAGGTCTTTATTTTGTGTTAACAGTAACTTTCCTTCATTGTACAAAGAAATAAGTAAAGTTCCATTGATTTTGCAGCAAATGAAGAACTTTACTTATTTGTAATTTTCACTTAACAAAGAAAGTGCCAAATATTATACAGTTAAATGCTTGCTTTTCTCTTTAGTAGTGTACTTTATATGCAATAGCAATTTACTACTTTTACATTTGGATTATCCATGCCTGAATACGTTTGATTTAAGGTTGTTATACTTTGAGAGTGATTCTCTGTCTAAGGCTGTGGCAGGCCTGCCCAAACTATATAGCTTGTGGAAACTGGCCTAGATGTGATTGATGAAGACCCCAGTGTGGTGGGCCCTCCCAGCTGAGGAGGCCTTCAGAAGTGCAGTGTGTCAGGGTGCTGTGAGATAACATTGAAGCTGTCCTCCCTGCCACCATCCTGCTAGGAGCCTCATTCATCATGAAAATAGGATACTGCTCACTTCACCGCATGGCTCAAGTATAAATCGACCTCTTTCCAAAGCTCTATAAAGGAAACACAAAAATAGCACAACAGAAAACAACATGTTTTCTGTTTTTTCTTTTGCATAACAAGGATTCAGGAACATTTACTTCTTAAAAAAAAAAAGAATGAAATATATAATACATATATAATACATATAATCTCATTAAAAAATGTACACACAGACAAGTGGAGACTTGTCTGCAGGGAGTGTAACACAGGCTAACAAAGTTAAGCTGAGGTGAGCAAAGTGCTGCCAAGGTCCAACTTGCCATCCCACATTTTATTCCCCGAAGCTTTTTTAGAGGGAGAAAGACATCCAGTTTCCAGGTACTGATGGGTTTGCTGGCAGACTGGACCAAAACTCCTACTGAACACCTCTGTTCCTAACAGCTCGTGTCGAGGCAAAACCTTTCTCCTTCCATCTGATTAGTGTGGTAAATTCTGACCAGGGAAGGCATTTCCACAAAGAACAGTTTTCACCATACCTCAAATAACATGGTTACTATATATTATCAGTTTAGTATGTATCCATACACATACAGCTCATTCACAACTGTTAAAATATTTCAAAAACAAATCAATGACAAAGTGCAAAAACATATTAAAGATATTGTTAAAGGGCTTTTATAATAGTGCTGTGTTGAACCCCTGCTGCCTTCAAAATTGCCTTAATTCAGGTTCACGTTGACGTGATAGCATCAAACAGTTGCTGCAGATTTGTTGGTTGCACATCCATGATGTAACACTGCATCCTCTATTAGACGGAGATCTGGTGAAGGTGGAGGTCATTCGAGTACAGTGAATTCATGTCTAAGAAACAAGTTTGAGATTAAACTTATTTTTTATTAAACTTTATTTATATATAACCTTTCAATATATAAAATCACAAAGTGCTTCACAAGAGCTAACAATGATTTAAAATATAACAAAACGAGAGGAAGTAAAAAAAAAGCAGATTTAAAGAGATATGTTTAGAACCGGCTTTTAAAAGGGATCGCAGAGTCCATTGATCTAAAGTCCAAAAGAAGAGAGTTCCAGAGCCTGGGGGCCACTGGACAAAAGGTTCCACCATCAGCAAGACCTGGTCACAGAACCTCAGGGACCTACCAGGGACATGTAGGTGCAGAAGCCCTCTGATATAACCTGGTGCCTGTCTATGAAGAGCTCTCTAAGTCAGTAAAATATTCTTAAATTGCACTGAAATAAGCCAGTGTAGCTGCATCAAGATTGGAGTCACATGTGAAAATCATTTTGTCAGAAGCCTGGCAGCTGCATTTTGAACTTGCAACCGTTTTAGGGTTTTTTTCTTCTTCGCTGAGACGTGTATATGGTACATTGCAGTAATCCAGTTGTGATAAAACAAAAGCATTTTCTCAGAGAACTGACACTCACTAAATGCCTTGTATTTTTAGACCATTGTCTGTAAACTCTACACATGCTTATGTGGGAAAATCTCAGGAGATCAGCAGTTTCTGAAATACTTAGACCATGACCATCAACTTGTCTATATCTGCACATTTAAATTGAGCTGCTGACTGCTGATTAAATATTTCCGTTAATGAGAAGTAATTTTTCAATAATATTTCTGGTTAATAACATCTAAAGGTCTGTTGTGTGCACAAAATTAACCTTTCTTTATATCGTTTTTGCTTGTTGAAATCCATGCTGATTTTGATGATGCATTTGGTTTAGGCCTTCGTCAGCGCAGGAGAAAGGTTTCATATTCATCCCCTTTAATTGGGACAACCTGGAAAAACTGACCACACTGCATGTTTTTTTTTTGGTGAGGGCCTGTGGAAAGGTGTGCGGTTTGCCTGAAGAATTAATGCATGCATGGCATTGCTCTACCTTCAAGATTTATAACCAAGTATGTTGGAGACACCGCAGTGGTTACAGTTTTGAAAGTCATGTAAAGCAAGTCTAAATTTCTGGCAGTTGGTTAGTTAACCACCAGTTACCACCAATGAACAAACACGCTCCTTTACTTTAACTATGTGAAGTTCTTCAAAATACACAAAAATACTCTCTGTTATAAATGAGGCAGTGATATCTCCAGATGTGTGCTTCTTTCATTAGAAGGAATATATTCATATGATAAGTCCAAGTAAGTGGATTCCTCTGTTACCAGTTTAGTATCGCTGTAGATAAAATAAGTAAGTATCAGATTATATTTGCAAACATTTTCTCAGCTTTGCTGGTAGGAAAAATTTCATAAATAGAAAGATACAAAACTTGAGCACACTCCTGATTCATGGTGATGAGCAGTCTTTTGTCAGTTTTACACTTTTTCCAAACTATGAAATGTTTTCAGCTGGTTTCAGCTAAAATGTATAGAAAATGCTGCTCATACTTGGCCTTTTCCTTTTCAGCATGAGGCAGAATGTTAACTTTTAACCTCTTGTCTGTGCTAAACCCTCTTTTTTATCCTTCAAGAATTGTTTTCAAAATAATCACAATTGCTTCCAGAAAAAACTTCAATAGCCAAACGTTGTCTGCAACCTTTATTAGAAGCATGCTCGGCTTGCTGAATAGATGTGCACCTACACGACTCCAGAAAGAAGAAGATATTGGTTAAAAAAACAAAAAAAACCCAGTTTGGTAAATTGTTTTTGACTCTCAGTAGAAACCAGTAAGTTCATGGTTCATCATTTCTTATCATATGATAATGGGATGTCACATAGCCAGCTCTATAAGCCATGAAAATATGAAGCGACATATGGATTTTCTTAAAAAGAGACAGTGTAAGAGAGCATTTGGCTAAGCGCAAATGTTTATTTTAAAAGTGATGTTTGAATATTGCTTTATTTCCATATACTTGTAGACTTAGCTCAGCAGGTCAGCCTGTCTCATAGACATGTTTAAATCCAGGAGCCTGGATTCAATTCGTGTACTGTAGGAATCTATACCAGGGAAATGTGATTAAAAAGAGAACCACGATAAGAGAATCTGTGTCACAGTATCCAAGTAAAATAAGCGAAAGGCTGGCATACTTTATTTGTGAACATGAGCATAGAATATGAGGCCTGCAAAGTGGAAAAATACCACAGGTAAAAAGAAACACTAATTCAGTACTTTTCCAGGCTTTGGAAAATTTCAGTTAAGTACTTTTTATTATTTTTAAACTTTTCATGTGCAATAAAACATATGTGAAAATGTAAAGATGGTGAAATTGGACAAAAAACCTGCTAATGCTCATCATTTGTGGGACAAAGTGATGCTGTCATATAATAAAATGTCTTTAAATATCTCCAACAAGTTTGTCTTTTTAAGAAAAGAAGCATTGCCATATCACATTAATAGAGATGAATGGAGAATCGTGGCAATTATAGTTGACACATATTAAAATAATACAGCTCTACAACAGCTGAATCAGTCAGGTAAAGCCTACAAGTGTGACTAAGGTAAGTTATAAGAGGAGTCTTGTCTCTGTGTCCTGTGAGAGGGATTTTTTTTTAATTCCACCTTAAGTAAATACTACATATGCAGTGGGAATTAGGCTCCATCACAATCCCTGGTTATTTGGCAGGCTGTAGCTAATGGAAGCATGGAGTTGAGTGGACGTCACAAGCACATGGTTGAACAAAGAGCTCCTTTCTGTGGACCAGAAGGTGCTGAAAGGCAGGGTGAGGGTGGCAGGCCTGTATATTGAGCAGCACTATCATGCTGGGCGTCATATACCAAATCTTATAGACAAAGGTGAGGCAAACCATTGCTTTAGACCTCTCCCGTGGGGTCACATCGGTTAATAACTATTGAGTATGTTGTTCAAAGATGAGGAGGTGAAGTACTTTTCAAGTACTCACAAAAAGGGAAACAATAATTAGCAGCGATTATGTGCATCATCATCACATATGAACTATTTCACAATACATCTGCAGTCAAAAGCAGGAGGAAGTGTGTGCTGAAGAAGGAAGTAGCAGTGCTGGATTGAATGATGATATGACAGAGCTTCATACCTCGGTGATTCTCTGTGCCACAATGTTTTTGCATCGTATAGCATAATTCATACTAGGTGTGCCCACATGCCCTCAATAATATGACATAAATGTTTGCGACAGTTAATAAGGAACATAAACATGACCCTTAGTAGAACAAAAGTAAATAAATGTGTGTTTGTGTGTTACTGCTTTGCATATAAAACACATCTCTAATAAATGGAGTACAACTCATTACTTTTACATCACCTGGTTTTACATCTTCTTTCAAATTACTGTTTATAGCTGTTACAAATAAATCAAGAAGTAGATTAGAAATGGGGGATTAGAGAACATAGGATAGATCTGAAGTTGTAAATAGGCACTGCTCAGCGTCAGGACCTGTGGAGCCACACAAGTGATCTCCTTACTACCACATATGCTCTCTGCTTCTTACCTCCTTGTGTGTGCACAAAGGGGAACTTATCTGAGTGCCCTACCCTCTCTATTTCAACCCTCTATTCCCTCCTCCCTCCATAGCCCTTCATAATGAGAAGGAGTCAGGTCCTGCCACTGCATAATAAAAACCTGCTCCCATTGCCAAACAACCACAGCAGGGCGGGAAGGAGAAATCACCTAAAATCAATCCAATGGAGGATGCGAGATTTGATATTGTTGGCTGAAAGAAAGCAAAGTTTAGTACAAAGAAGGAGACTTTCTAGACCTCTCATATAGTGTTGGAGAAGCCTGAGCTGCACATGGATCTGCTCATTATTAAAAGGAATGTTAAACTTCTGGTCAGGCAGAAGTTTTGCATTATCCACTGCACGTTTGTATTCCATATATGAATAATACAATGTGACATTTTAAAATAATAATCAAATATCAGTTACGCACAATTTTTTAGCAGAATTTAGTTGTTAACAGGCATGTTTTGCCATGTAAACATGTTACATATTGCAGTTAACAGAGAGTTCATCAATAGGTTCCTCTACGTCCAAGACATCTGGTTGCCTCTGTAGTCCCAAACATGCAGCCGCATGAAGTCTGAAATCCATCTTTCTCATTGTGTCTGTGTCTAACGTTTGCATGATCTGTCACCAGAAGAGAGTACTGTAAAATGTTACGTTTCCTCTGGCACGGCTTTTACAACATAGAAGCTCGGAGGCCACACACAGCTTATGAGATCCAACGATGAGAGTAAATAAACCATGCTTGAGCCATCCCTTACACCATGTGTGGATATGTACAGTGTAGACTGTTAGGAAAACAAAGTTGGGTCAAGCATGATTACCATCTCACCTTTTCTTAGGTTGTGTGTGGAGGGTCCAAGATCAGATTACTTCTGTGTGACTGAACCAAACTTAAGAATATACATTATTGAGAATTTTCTGTTATATTCTAAATATTCAGGTACATGGAAATTAGCCCTTGATTTTGACATTTTTGGCTATCTCGAGCCCTGACTGGGTATTTGGAGCAAGAAGTCACCATATTTAAGGGACAAGGAGGTAGATCTGACTGACACATCAATCAGGTCTCAGTCAAACTAGCCCAGAGACTGGTCCATATGCTTCTTTGCAACCAATTTCATCTACCGACAGAAAGCACCTTCCAGCAACCACTGACCCACCGGTTAGCAAAAATATGTTTTTTCTTAAATAGTCATTTTAACAACGCCTGCAATTAGAAATAATCAATGAGGCACTTTACATTAGCTTTCCCTTTTCAGACCCTTTGTCACTGCTGAGTTGAAGCGCCATCAAACAGGAAGTGAAAAACATTACACAGCTGTTTACAGTAGATGATGTCTTACTATATGTTTGGAGGTTCTCATAGGGTTAAGACCCCTATTTAAAACATTCTTTCTGTTGGGACAGTTTTTACAGTTTAATAAGTAGATTTCCATTGCTGAGATGAATCTACAGTACATTTTCAGTGATGTCTGGACTGTTATCTGTTTGTTTAGGTGCAACAACTTTTAAGTCCTGAAACTTAGGGCACGTGCTGCTCTGGATCGTATTCTTCAAACTTCAAATTGACTTTGGCATTGGTTGTGGAAATGCATTATTGACGGTCTCTCAAATTCACATACATACTGAATACCACAACTGGTAATGTGGAGACTACTTTTTTCTCTTGTTTAAGCTGGAACCACTTAAGTGTATATCTACTAAAGTTAGCTGCTCGGAGCTCAAGCTCACTCTTTTTCTGATACATTTACGACTTGGTTAATGTTTTCTATATCACAACTATTTCAAATATCAAAATTAAAGTCTGTATTAGGACAGAAGACACAACAAGTGTGAAGTATTGCTAGATTTATGTTGGAAATTAGGAAAAGGATTTAATGTAGTATATTTAGAAAGCTTTGGACTAGCTAGAATTAACCATTTTACAGTTAATTCTAGCTAATTTGCTGACTGTGCAGCTTTAAACGCTCTTCTCCATCACCTCTAAGTCACATGCTTAGGAAACACTCATGTACGTGCCAATCAAGACAGATTGTTTATGTCCAAGAATGGCCTGCTAACCCGCAGCCAGGTTCATTGCATCTGCAGGTTCTCCGTATATGTCAAAAAGTGCCCCAGAGCATTTGCCTTACAGTAATCCAGAGCAAAACAAGCCATCATCACTAGGATTGAGAGTGACAATACTGACATTTCAACAGTTATACAATCCCTAATCTATATTCCTAAACAGGATTCGCCACCAAATTGCTTCATTGCCTGTGGTCTTTCTGTTTGTTGTCGCCCGTTGCCGTGCATAGACTTAAATAAACACAGCTTTGATAAGCTAGGGGCCAGAGAGTAACCTCTGACCCAAAGCAGTTCCGATCAGAGTCCCGGGGCATGAAGTTCACCAGATGACATAAGCACAGCTCTAAATTAGCTGCCCTTTTCGACACAGGGAGGTTTATAAACTCTGTGAGTGGATGAGGGAGTGTAAGTAGGAAAATGACTTTGTCCAAAATTTGTTGACCAGGAAGAGAGCAGAGGTTAAGAGGCAAGATTGATTCTCCACAAGTTAGTATACATTATGCTAGTCTCTAAACAGTCACCATCAAATTAACAACTCCTGACAGATATCTGGTGCAAGTTCCACGTCTTATATATAATATAGTGAACTTGTGATTCATAGCAGTGATTTTTCTTCTGTGAAATTATTATTTTAACAAAGTCATTTGTCTGGTTTAGAGGCTTAAATCCAAGCATAAACTAAGAGGGAAAAAATTATGTAAATATTTCCTTCTACAGAATAAGGGTCCTTGGCTTATTTGTAGTGGATCTGGCCATAGGTGGAGCCAGCCAGTAGTAGTCTGAACCCTCTTTGTAGGCAGTCGAACATACACCAAACCACAAATTATCATTGGAGCAGGACAGGCCTCCTGCACCATAACCAGGACTACCCCTGCCTCCCAAAAACCTCTGGATTTATGGCACACGTCCAGATAAACATGTTTGAATGTTGTTGAGAAGCATTGCGAGCGAGTGTGAATTTGAAAAGGTCACATCTCACACCTGCATGAGCGACATGTACTGTTGCTAAGACCACATACTTTCCCCAGTAAATCTAAAAAAATAAATAAATATCTTATCTATTTGGGACACCTTTGTCTCTCTGTTTGTGTTTTTACGGTCACCTCAATTTCCTTTGTTTTTTTCCCCTCAACCTCCAGTTTGCTATCTTTTCTTAATTTTGTCAAACGTATTAATGGTAAATGAGGTGTGCCTTAGAATAAACATTGCTTAACTATGTTTACTTTTGTCCTTGTGTAATTTCTGGTCTGTACAGTAGTCACTTATACAGGTAGAGTAGAGAGTGGAAAACTTTCCTGTGGTTCTCTGACGTTTGTAACCATCTACCAGGGTGGGATGGCTTATTTTAATATTTCCTTACCCAAACTTAGGGCCATTTCTGCTCCTACTGGTGCGTTTGCATGCTTTTACTGACTATTAAAAACAGGATGCCGGAGGGCCTCTCTGCATTAATTTGTGCAGTTAATGAAACAGACCAGCAGTTTTGGGTGTTATTATTTTGCTGAAGAGTTGTCTTTGAGGATACATTAAAAATAAGCCAAAAAAAAGTATTAGTCAAGTATTTGCCTGTTGTAAACCAAAGTAACCAAAGTAGCACAAAAGCCAAGACATCCACCTGCTGTCCAAGTCTTGAAAGCGGTTTTCATATATGGGTTACAGTCCTTAAATTTTATAGACATTACTCAACTGAGGTGCATATAAGGATGCAAATGTCTCATTTGTTCCGAGTGGACAATAAATGGTCTTTACCCTGTTAGCTCTCTCTCAGGTGGAGTCACAACAGGCTAGTGGCATGTGATCTGCTTCTCTATCAACTGAACTGAGTAACCTTTTTGTAATTCCTATATGAAAACAGCTATATTCTCTGTTGTGATTTATACTTTTTCATAAAACTATTGTTCCCATAACAAGCTTTAAAACCCTGTCCACAGGGTTGCTGGCAGCAAGCAAGGCCAAATTGCTTGAATCTGATTTATTTGAAAAGGTAACGTATTCAAGTTACCGAATATGTCCCAGTACTGTGCACTGTTGTACACGAATAGATTTAATAGTTAGTAAGCATACCTTTGGTTTTAAGCGTTAAATTGGTTAACCTTGCAAGCATCTACTTTAGACTTTGAGAGTTGTTTCTCAAATGTGCTGCCACGTTTGCTCTTTTTTTCTTTACCACACTGGTAGATGAAGGTTTAGTTTTACTGGTTGTGCTGTAGGCACGTGTGTTAGCCTATAAGTCAGTGTGCACCCGCCAACACTAAGATTCTGCTTTTGGCCTGCTGTGTTGATGACATCAGTAATTTGTCACTCTGCAGACACACCGTGATTTATGGGTTTTCCCATGCAGTGAAACATGCCATTGGTGTTTCTTTATTACACTTAAAACCTATTACTGTAAAAAGGAGAGATTACAGCATAATACATGCTTGGAAAAACGCCGCAGGTTGAGCAAATGTGGTGTGTTTTGTACTTATAAAGTAGCTGAATTCAGAGTAAATGTTTATATTATTTTACAGCTCGCCTTGAGGAGGGGAAAGATTTCCATTAATAACCAGAGTGATGAATGTGAGTAATTACCTTGTGTTGTAGATACTTCACCCCCTAAAGCTTCACATTCCCGTTCTTTTGGATGTCTCAGTCGCAATTATAAAAATGTGTGTTTTTTAATGACGTTTGAGGTTTTACTGTTTTCTCGATTGATTCTTTTTTTTGTTTATAGGTATATTGATTTGAAATTTGATGTATAAGAGCTGTGTGTGTAAGCCATTTTTATATATTAGGGATTAACATGCCTCTCCCTTGCTTTTGATTAATGCTGCTTTCTGATGGGAGACGAACATAAAAAAAGAAGGGCATCCTTTTGGAGTGAAATGCAGCTTTTAGTCTCAGTAATTACTTCGACTGGCACCTAGGGATCTAAAGCAATGATGGACAACCTGCTTGCCTGGCAGTAAGGCAGTTTTTGTATATTTGCCCGGTGAGCGATCTGCAGAAAGACATTCTTGTAAAGGCCACCGGCATTGCTCTCTGAGGGCACCCTGGGTGCTGACATGCGGTGTCTATCAACTCCAGCACAGAGCATTTTTGCTAATCAGTTCATTCCTACCACTTGTTCATATTGTACAGTATCAGAAGAGGGGACCAAGAGACAGGGACCAAGGGAAAAGATTTATTTTAGGCATTTAGACATTTTAGCTTTGTCTATTTTATGGTAGACAAAGATTTATTTTTGCTGATGCTGACACACGTGCAGCGTGACTGCATTTAAGGAAAGTGGTGAAGGATCGTCATCATCAGGGGTGCAAATCAAATAAACACTGGCACATGTGCATCCTGCTTTAGGATGTTTTTTTGTGTGGATACCAAGTATTTATATGTTAACATGTTCCCATATTGAGATAAGGATTCCCTGTTAGTTTATAATAAAGGGGAAATGGTCTGGGGTCAGGTCATACAAATAACATTCAGCAAACAGGCACCATGCACATAGGCCAATAAATGGCTGATAGTGAAAATGACTGTACAGTTGTCAGCACTGGAGTGATGAGAGACTAGGGACCTGCAGTGTTGTTGGTAAAGGGGTTAACGTCAGCTCTGAGAGCAGGAGGCTGTCTTCACTGGGAGTCCCATCACAATGGTCAGTCTGGCAACTGTTAAAGGTGTTCATTAATCATTGTTCTAATTTGTTTTCACACTGTTGTGCTGACATAAAATAGACTGAATATTATGACAGTGGAAAAAAGGAGGGAATCTCAGTGGCTGCGACTTTCATTGCTGCACATACTAAAGGATCCACTGAGACTGCCCCACTGTTAGACATAAAGGAGTTGCTTTAGCTCACTTATGATAATATTTAAAATTCAATTTAGCTGAACGTTTTTGGTGCATTTTTAAAGTGGAACTAATATGCTCTCTACTCTCTGCTCCAGCTCAGTATTTTCACATTTGGGCTCTCCTAGCTAGCTTTGCATGAGTCATTTTCCTAATGGATCTCGGTACGGTGCCTCAGTTCACCCACCTTCTTAAGCTGTCTGTTTTATTGTGTCTCCCTTTAAGCACACCCACATGTTAAGCCAGTTTTTCTTTGATTGCCTGGCCCAAGAGAACCATATCAAGGACCATATTAAGGACAGCCACTCTCGCTGACATTTCCAGATGCATAGGTAATAGAAAAATAGAAAGGAAATGCAGTCAAAACCTGAGCTTTTGGCTCAAAGGGATAACTTGAACATATCCTGACCAAATTGTTTGAAATTTTAGCAATATCTAATATGAGTAACTATGGTAACAGTGTAAGAGAAAATAACTAAAACGATATAATGTTCCATTTAATTTTCACATATTTACAGTCTGCATCCATAATAAAATGTTTACCTTACATCATGTAACAAAAAGTCAATCCCTGAACTCATCTCACTTAAGACTGTCAAGACCTTTTTATTGTTTTGTTTTAAAAAGTAAATAAATATAATAGCTGGACTATACGCTTTAAGATCTAATTAGTTCCCAAAACTAAAAAAAAACATGCGAACTTGTTGCCTTAGAAAAACTAAGTAAAGCTTATTCCCGCTGGAGTTTTTATGCAAAGAAATTGAAGATGATTTCTCAAAGATGCTGAACTCTAATTCTGTTGGATTTCATGTGTAACAATTTTTTTTAGATGCACAAGAGAAGAACTCAAAAATAAGCATTTTGAAACTTTTTTTATGTGCCCGATCAGATTCTTAATGGATTAAACCAGCAGTAAACCTACATAATGGACACAAGCGTTATCAGTTATCATAGACTACATATAATATATGTTTATGTTTGGATAAAGTCTTACAAACGGAATATGCATAAATCTTAACAGATGCCAATGTGGATGTTTGTCAGTATCTTAATATAAAATCACTATAAAACAGTAAATCATTCACGAACCACAAGAATAAATGTATCCACACATATTAAAAATTGTCTGATTTTTATACTCAAACAGCATTTTCATCTTTTCAGCTATATGTAACCATCTAAATGTGTCAAATGGTCTCGTGAATAGGCTTTCCATTTAAAGTTGCTCTTTCTGAAAAGTTGAAAAAGTGAAAGACTTCATTGTTACTGCTTCAGCAGTAGCAGATAAGGCTAAAGGTTGCTATGGAAACTCAGCCACCTGGAGCCAGAGTCCAATTTAAGAAAACCACAAAGTCAACATGAGCGCGTGCTACGGTTGGGAGGGAATTTAAAAACATTTTGATTGTGTAGGCCATAATCAGAAGTCAAAATATATAAACTAAAAGCCCCTTGGATACAGTAACACATCACCATTAATTTCCATCAGTTCAGGTAAACTATCATGATGACACATTTAAAGTATACATAATGTGAGACTGTCACTTCTGCAGAAACCGTATCCTTTTATTTAACTAAGGCAAGGCCAAATGTTGCAGTGGTCATGAGCTTCCTCTAAATGTTTTAAATCAACCACATCTTTTTTGAGTGGAGACATTATTCTAATATCATCCCACCAATGTCTGACATGAAAACCAAGAGGCAGTGTAAGTCTGGCAGGATATAAGACTGTGGAAACAGAAAAGAAAAACATGGTTTTTAGACTTGTGTCTGAGAAACCGTTGCCAAAATATGACCTCATGCAATATCCACAATGAACTTTCATTCATTCATATATTAATGTAGCGAACACTGAGAAACGAAGATGCATTAGCTTAAAAGGTAGGCGTTTTAACAACAGATCTATTATACTAAATTCTAACTCAAATATATCCTCATCTAAGAGATAATAAACAAGTTAGATACCTTTAAAGGTATGTTTCTCTTAACTTGAAATATTTTTTTCTAAATCTGGTGACTGTGGTCAGGTTAGCGCACCCAAACCAGCCAAGCTACAGTGGCTCCTTTTGAGTGTTCTTTAACTGCACCACACAGAAAAATAGTCCATCGGAACCATTAGCAAAGTCTCTGATGTATGCTCGATCATCCAGGTAAAGAAAAGTTGATTCTTCTAATCTGGACAAAATGAATCAACTTTTTGATATTAGCAAAGTAACAAACACTAACGTCTCTTTTAAAAAAGGCACTACAATTTACTGATGCTGAAAAGCCTTTAAAATGAATCTTCAGTGCTCACAAATACTTCTTGTAACTTAACACAGATTTTGTCAAAAATAATGCTTATATCGAAATTTACAAACTGAGAGATTAATGTGAAGCTTAATACCCCAAAAGTAGAAGACCAAAAAAGTAATTGGAACATAATATTCTTTACAAATTGAGATTTATCTTCAGCCTCTAGCACATCTGGAGAAGAGACTGAGGTTGCATAAGCAACCATTCAAAGAGCGAAACAACTGAAAGGCTACAAATGCTGAGTGGTTCCAGGGACCATTCATTTATCTTCACTGATTTTGGCACTTTGATTACTTATAAATGGGTTACTTGCACAACCAAAACACAATATCAACTAAGGTGGGTCCTGCATTATTAGCTAATTATTTGGCCCTGTCTTGTGGAGGGGCCCTGGGTCAAGACCAAGGAGCACATTCAATTCAATCAAATTCAGTTTTATTAAATTACTCCAAGTGGAGACAAATGGAGTATTAATTCAGCATAGCGCTGGTTGAAGAACTAAACAGAAACTCAAAGGTGGCAAGAAAAAGGGGGCTGAGCACAAGGGCTCTTTAACAAGAATCTGGTCACAGAGGAGCATGGAGGCACGGAGGGAACAGGGTGGAGATGTTCAGCTGTTACAGCAGGCCTGCATTGTGGTAGAGTGGGTTGTCTACCAAGTGGAAGGCTGGTGGATTGATTCCTGACTCTTACACTCCTCGTGCATGAATGTGAGTGTGATGAAGGAATGAGACCTTTAGTGCTCACCTGAGTAGGAAGGCATTACCACAGCAGTGTACTTTGGTTTATCTACTGTGAAGAAAGCACACAGTGGACATGAAGAAATATCATTGCAGTGAGAACCCCCCTCTTCCAACCTATTTATAGTATGTCTGACAATACAAAATATTTCATGCATATTGCTCTTCTCTACATCCACCCTAGAGAACAAGTTCAAGCAAACAAAGTCATGGAGCATACCACAATCAGGATGGGAATCTCATTATCAGCACACACGTACTGGGAAGGGAGGAGGAGAAAAACAGCTCTATAAACTACAAGGAAACAAAATAGAAACAGGGTAATGTTCTTCGATGCAGTGCTAATTTATTAAGTGACCTGATCCAAACCTTTGTCAGTCTTATCCACAGGTCGTCTGCGGATAGGACTGCAACTTCCTCAATATAGTTGTAAAGCAAATCACAGAATACAGCAGTGATTCACTCCAGTTATTCCAGATCTTCATCAAACAATATGTGTCAAAAGCTACGATTTGTAGTTACGTATAAATCTGGAAACTTGATAAATGAACTCAAGCAAATTGATAGCAAAGTGGTCTTTTTTTCCCCACATCATTCTGGAGAAAAGTACTTTAGTCTGCCAGGTTTAGCACGGGTGACTCTAGCCACTGGTGTGGTACCTGTCCAAGAACAACTTGTCTGAGGTCGCTGCAGAGCCGGAGTCTGACACAGTGATTATAGGTGGTGCTCATGGGTGAGGAAAGCTGTGGTTTCGAGCTGAATATCTGAGAAATCCATTGTGAGCTTCACCTCTTCTGAGGTAGCACTTGACTGAATTATTTGCTATCGGGAGGAAGCGAGTGAGTCCCCAGTCTGTTACTAGGAGCAATATCTCAGCTACACTGCAGCGTGGATGGACCTGGCTGTTATATAGTCACATATGTGTTATTCATTTTCCGAAGTGTCTTAATTTGTTTGAATAGAGAAAATTGGAATAACTGTGGAACAAACACACTAGGTTTGTTTAAACTGATCATTTTCCATAAAGACTTACATAAAGGAGAGAATGGGACGATTTGAAGTGAATGACACTTTCCATTTTGTGGTCTTGAAAGGGGAAAAACATCCATTGGAGCCATTGTGAGTGGCAGCCCTTACCTCATGTATACCAGAAGAGGCCTTTCATGCAAATCTTCATGACTGAGGGATTGAGATGTGGGGAGCTCCTTTGGGTTTGGAAAAACTAGATCTTTCTATTTGACGAGCTGTGATGTCAGGCATGTTACAGTCCATCAGTTGGATGCCTGCCACAAATAACTTCTACCAAGTGGACCCCAGGGAGTCTCTTTTTAGGCAGAACTGTCTAGAAGCTGGCTCACACTTTTCTGTGCATATGTGGCGGGTGAGAGGGTGGACCATGATACGTGCAGAATGCCTAGATACGCGGGGAGAAAACAGTAATCATGATGCATGCATGGTTTGTCGTGACGTGCTTCATGCTGCTCTAGACACATTGTAAATTCTATCAGTCATCCAATAAATCCTGCTGGAGGGAAAACACAACACAAGATATATGACTGTGTTAATGAACATGAGCCAAAGGTGTAGTAGTCTGGACTGAACCTGAATGGGGTGCATGGATTCAGTGCGAGCGGGGTGTAATCCACGGGGACTTGGAGGTTGGAACGTACCTAGCAACATGGGGGCAGACACAAGGCCTTAGTCACAAGGGGTTAATTGTAGGTGTTTAAAGAGCACATGTTGTTAAAGAGCTGGTGGGTGGAAAGAGTTCTATTTATACATGGTAGAGGTAATGAGGTGAAATTATTCTGTCCGACAGAGATGGGATGTGACCACAGCGGGCTTGCGGAGACTCCCCTGCCCCTGGCTTAGACTCCTGAGACTGTTTTCAGTCCAAATACGGGTGCTGAAACGTAAGCTTGTTAATTAATTCCCATTTACATATGGCCAGCTGTGGTTTCCATTGCGCCCTAAAGCCCAGGTGCCCTGTCATTGCAACAGGCGATTGATTGAGTAATTAATGATTCCCCAGATGGAACGGTTAAATTGAAATTAGCTCAACAGGCCTCAGACGGCATTAGCTACAGTAATGTTTTCATTACTCATGTTTATATGATAAAACATATAAACATTCGGCTTGCATGTGGGAAATCGGAAGAATAATTTGAAGGCTCTGAGAGGATTAAGCCTCTGATTCTGGAGCCCTTCTCAGTTTAAAGTGCTCTTCTGTTTTATAATGAAGACAGCTCAGTTCTTTTCTGTGCTATTCTTAACCCAAAAGTGTGTTTTAATGATACTTTATGATATAAGAAAAAAACAAACATCTTTAGTTACTGAAACAATGTTCCTTGCTCCACTAGAGGGAGCAACTTGATAGGGATGACACAGGAAAGAATCACTTGATTTTGTCAGATACTGCAGTAAAGATTCACTCCCACTCTAAGAATGCGAAGAATGATGTTATTTAATCCGTCTTATTTTGTTTTCCTTGTTAATCCTGAGAGCATCGCAAGGATAATGCGTGTGAAAAGCACAGAACAAATTTTTAAATCCGTACAGAAATTTAGTCTGTGTATGTATTTATTTTTCTTGCTAAAAAATAAATACATACATACATTCTTGCTAAAATTACAATTAGATCATTTTGTAGATTTTATTGGTCTGTGAGGTGTTTTTCCCTGAACAGATGGAATATAGCCCGAGGATGTTCAATGGTTGCCAGATTCTGATCACAGGAAAGACCCATGTAATTGAAGTAAAGAAGAAAACAGCAACCTGAACAACTTGCCAAGACCATCATGCAATTTCTGGACCCCTCTAAAATGCTAAGAAGGGAATTTGAATCTGCTACTCAGCTGCCTTTAAATCCCCTGAAATGATAATTTCTTCCAATAAATGTTTGTACATTTCGATAGATGAAAAAAGAAAACATGTATTAAAAAAGTGATAACTTTCAAAGTTTGTTATTAATAGCTGGAGTAATGAAAATAACACAATTAAATGTTTGTAATTCATAGTGCTTTCCCCTCTGGCGCTCAGGTTACATGGACTGAAACAGCGTTTATCCGTGTTAGTGAAAGCCCAGGTTTTACCCTTCCTGTCTGCCTGCTGGTAAAGGAGGGAGGCCAGAGCGCTATGGCATGACGGTCAGTGGCACCCACCCTGCATTTCCATCGGCGCCTGCTGTCCGAGCCAAGGCTGAAAAAGGTGAAATGGCTGATATATAAACTCTCTCACACAAGGCCATCAAAAATAAGTGAAAGGCCACTTCAGTCTGGGTTGCTATACTTTTGAAAATCAAACTCTCCATTTATTCTTATGAGCGGGAACCATAGATCCATACTAGCTTCAACAGGAGCCTAAACTGGAAGTATGTTTTGGTCAATAGCTCTTGTTTGTTTCGCTTCAGTGGGATTGAGTAGGAGTGATTCACAGTAATCATACGGCCTGCTTTCCTCACTGAATTCATTAATTTCATCGGAAAATCGTAGAGTGGTAAAATTACTCTTACTTACACACCTTTCATGTTAAAACTTCTCAGTGAAAGGTTACGTTCTTGGCACACACGTGAGGCTGACTAAAGTCAACAGATATTATGTGATTGTGTGAGCTTGTCTAAAAGCTGTGTAAATTATATGTCACTCTCTTGAAATACCTTTACCCAAAATATTAAATTCTTACAGCAGACTCAGTCTCTGTTCAGGATGTTCATTTACTTTGAAGTGAAGGCCAGCATAAACATTTAGGCATTAAACACGATTAGGAGACTGAAACACAAGTTGCGTGATGAGGTAAAGACACTACAACAGAGATTCGGCACACTTTAATAACAGTATACAGACTTTTGCTGTGGGTTGTATCCTGATTGCTATGAAGATTTTTGAGTGTCTTGACTTCTTTTTCCTCTTCAAAGAAAATCAAAAGAACAAACAAACAAAGAAAAAAGAGAAAGAGGGAAGAGCATCATGTAAGATTTTTTTTTAAATCAAATGACAGCATTTGAATATGTCACCAGTTTTGATATAGCAAATTATTATCTTAAAATCAAATTTACCCAGGTGAGAGTTAAGTTATCAACACGTGCTGAATTGTATTGTGAGAACTTCCTGCTATATTATTAGTGCAAATTAACTGTAGCTTGGATTCTGCATTTTTAACTTGATATTTTGTCCAAAAGCATCACACTCAGCATTAAATCCAAGGTGTCTAATATGCAGAGCTAGGCCCCTTTAAGCAGAAAAACTCATCAGTTTATCCTCAATTAAGTCACATTAACACAGTTTCCAGAAGGAGTGACTGAACTCTGTTTGCTCTTTTTTTTTTTTTTTTGGAAACCCAACAGTGGTCTTTTGATGGGAATCCCAGGTCTGTCCTCGTTAGGCATCTGCTGGAGGGATCATCATCTATGTTTGCATGGCACCCGCTGAGAGGCCTGCACTCCATGGGCTAAGCTCTTTTAGATAATTTCCATAAATATGAATAATGTGCACCTTTTCCACTTTAGCGAATGTCTCAGGGGGAGGACGTGGGGATGAATGTGTAAGCTATAACATCCACAGACTAATAAGTTATCTGCAAATGTGTTTCTGGGTTTACACCGATTTGTTTATTGCTGTTTAGCAGAAAAGACTAATATTTTGCGAAGGCGTAACTTGACTTTCTTGTTGAAAAAAAAAAGACATGCTTGATAATGTTGGCGATTATAAGGCAGGAGAAGGCGTTTGGAGTTTTGCTGGTGAGTATCTGGGGACTTTTTGCATGACGTTCATTTTCAAAGGGTCTCGAAAATCAAACAAACCATGAAACGCATGAAGCGTGCAGCATTAAATGATGCATTCTAATGTCTTTTAAACATATTTTCTTCTTAGGCTTAAAATTCACATGATCTGCCATTTATTTCTACTGTTACCTGTGAGTTTTATAAGAACCCATAAAACCCAATGTTGTTGTAAGCAAGTGAAGGAGAAGAATGATGAACTTTTTTATCATTTTATGGACAGACAGGCAGGAAAAGAGAACAAAATAGTGAAAACAGACTTATTCTCTCTGTGATTAAATTATGTTTTTGGCTTACTGTTTTACATGCAACATGTGTTTGTTATAGAGCCGTAACTTATACAATAAGGTGAGCGTTGTGTGGAAGAAAATACCTCCTTCTTCTCTCTTTTATATAACTGAAACCCAAATAGCAGTTTCTCCTCAAGTTTTAGACTCCAAGTACTCCAGGTTCTTGACTGGTTTGTTTGAAAAACAAGGTTTTTGGTCCCTCTGAGCTCTTATTTTCTGCCTTCTATTTCTCTTCATCCCCCAGTGGGTCATATCATGGCTGCACCTCACTGAGCATGGTATCGTTCTGTTAAAAAGAGAGTTTTTACCCTCCACACTTTTGCCAAATACTTGCTTATAAGTTCGTTGGATCACAGGGGTTCTCTTTCTTTATATTGTAGGCTTTTATATACAATACAAAGGAACTTCAAATGACAGTGGTAGTGAACTGGCAACAGCCCGTATTAGGTGTGGTAGATAGAAAGCATGCAAACACACATGAGGGTAATAGTATGATGCTATATTACATTATATTGTCATTGTCATTATATATATGACACTTCATTCCTATCTATATCTCTCAGTTCTGTGTTATGATGTATTATGATATCCCATTTTGTGCTCAACTGAACTGTCAAATATATAAATATATACAATTGTGAGGTTTGTATGAATTACTTCTATACACCACATAAGTCCTGTTTATACAACTTTTATGGTTTATACAAAGTTTCATCAGTGTTGAACATATGATAACAACCAATATAAGAAGGAGGAGTATTTATTGATAATATAAAGGTAATTTAATTTAAACTAAATGGTAATTCTGTAGTTGAGTTTAAAAAATATATATAAACTATGCAGCTTTATATGTTACAATAAGTCGGTCAGCTGCGTTGTGGTCACATTCTGCCTCCTATGGGGTAACACGGTCAAAGGGCGCGACCTCCATTTTTTAATTCAACTTGACTCGACCGATAATAATAATATTTGAATTTATTTGTGCTATTGTTCTTTTAAATATAATTTGTAGTTTTGGGCTCAACCACTCTTCAGACATTCCCTATACCTCCCCTCTATTGCCTACACACACACACACACACTGTAGGTTAAACTGTGCTCGAGACAGTAAATCAAACTCCTCTGAGGAAACCATTTTTAAAAGCCTGACATCCAGCTTCCTTTTTCTGATTGCTGATTACACCTCAGAGTTTTTGAATGCAGCTTTGCTAGTCACCTCAGGACCAGCACAGGACAAGGTTAAGAAACCTCCAAGCTGTAAATTAAGCACATACATTATCTATGGCCCCAAATTTGATCCGCTGATCACCGTCTCCTCTTTGCAGCAGGCGACCTGAGGCCTCCCATCCTGGAAATGATGAAAGAGAAGAGAAAGCTCTAATGGCTTTACCATCGCTCTGAATCCCTGCTTTGTCTAATATTAAATCACCGCTCATATTTCTTAAAGCTTGCCTTGAATGGCAACTTTGAAAGCATTTGCAAACCTGTGCTTAACATATTCACAGATTGTATAAAATACTGAGAGGATAAAGTTCTGACCCATTAATAAAAAGTCATATTTTTACACAAACTTGGCACAATTGACAGGAATCCCCAAAACGTAACCATATATCTGGGGTAAACTTTTAATCGAGCATGAAAAGAACAAAATGGTATTAGGAGATGAAAAGTATGGATGGCAGCATAAATCATACTGACTGAATTTTAAAAAATGCATCTTCCCCCTCAAGTTGTCCTTCTGTAAGTAGCTGCTAAACATTCCTGAGACTGACGAAAATACTATAAGAATTATGAGCGCTCGGCTGATTAATATTTGTTTTATAAGTTATTTAGCAGTCAGAGTTGTGCTCATGTGGTCTATCTATAAATATCTATTTTTTTATATCTGCACAATTAAAATGCTGTGAATATACTAGTTTGAATTGCAGTGACTGAGTTTCTATTATTTCAATAGTTTAGTTGAGTGATTTTTGCAATCAGTCGCGTATGTTTAAAAATCTAAAAATTTGTTATAAAATGTAACAATTTTTTTGTCATTGTGGGATTTTCTGCTTCTATTTTTTGTAAATAAATAAATTTGGTAAAAAAATCATTTAATCCAAACAATTTTTAAGCCAGTAATTTCGCTACATCAACTCATAAGTTCCCTATGTAAAATCCTTTTGTGGTGGCCTTTATTCCTTCAAGCATAGTTTAATTGTTATTTTACTAACTTGTTTTCAACAGCTTCAGCAGACGAGTGAGGCCAGTCATGGTTTGCTGTCTTATGACTTCTTAGGAGCTTGCTCTGTTTTCAAGCACATTTCCCAAACAGATGTCCTAACTCTGAAGGTGTTGTTAGAAAAAAAAAAAAAGAAGGTAAAAGGCTTCTTTCATCAGTAATTGATAGGTGCTTGTTTTGGTTCATTGGCCTTGTGGTCACTCTTGCCACTATACGTTATGAATATATCAGAGCTAGAGTAGTGTGTAAAGCTTGGGAGAAGCTGGAAACAAGTGTGTCATGACCAGAGAGGGTGGCACATATGCCATGCTTGTCAGGATGACTAATTGCCTGGGGCAACAGGTCTCACTGTGGGGTGTTAACAATCAGCCGGGCCTCAAGTTGTAGCCTGACAGCCAGCCACATGACTTGGATATGAGCTGGTCACCTGCATTTTGTGTTGCTTAACAGAGGTTTTGTGTCAGTGAGCTTCATTCGAACTGCTTCGCCGGTTCGCACTATAAAAGAACATTGGCCCCCTTTGTTAGAAATGATTTACACGACACACAAGCTTCTTTAATATTACTACTTATAACTTGTGGGTAAATTTAGATTCTTAGTGACTAAAAATAACTTTGAATTACCTGTGACACAAAACAAAAGACGTTTCAAGACATCAGCTCATATTACTTAGGTCATTTAGTCCCTTTGCTCTAAGTGAGAGTCTTTATTTGACAAGTCAACTCAGAAAGCTGTTCATCAGTTCAAAGTGACATTTACACTCCCACTCACCCGTAATCAACCTGCCTGCAACGTGCACAACAGTATTCCTTTTACATTTTTATTCTCTGCACATAGTAGACAGCTCGGTCAGATCTACGATTTTATTTATTTATTTATTTATTAAGAAGCTATGCATTCAGACATGTATACCTACATATTATTCTTATACTAAGATTTAATGAAAAATACAACTTTTCAATCATCTGAAAATGATGCATGGTGTTTGTGAGAGTTAGATCCTGTTTATAGTGCTGAAAAAATGTGTCGTCGAGTGATAATTTTGTAATATTTGAGATTGTGAAACAATAAACTGCAGACACCGAGTGGTCGGACAACTTTGTTTGACGCCTTGGTGAAAACAAAGAAGTCTGTTGGACAGCTTCCTACAAGGGTTTCAGTAAATGTGACATAACATTTCCTCCTAGAACTTGTTCTGCCACAATTTATAAGAAGACAGACATTCTGAGAGCAAAATACCTTCACTACTACCTTGTGTGCCTCATTGTCCAAAAATAAATCACGGAAAATAAATTGTATTTAGCTCTGTTTCGCTTCGTTTCTTTTCTTAAGCTCACAGCATTCAATTATTTGGAGGAAAGCCCACAGGTAGACTAGATGCACGTACACTGGGAGAAAACAACTCAGCGCTGTGCTTGGCAGCACTCGGGAGACCTGTTTTCATGCATGTTTAGCAGTACGTGCTGCTATTTACACAGTACATGTGATATTATACACAGCTCCATCTAATACAGCTCTTGCTGTTCCCAGTTTACACTGGGAGTCGTGTCTTTGTTGACACAAAAAATTATTTATTTTTTTAAAAATTTCCAGCAAATTTGTGTTATAGCTAAAAAAAACTAGTCCAAATTTAAGCACTTTCTCTGTTTATTTTTGATCTCACTAGAAATCATTTATAACATGCACTGTGACTGTAAAGTGTTTAACTGTATGTGAACGTGCTGTAAAGTGAACCATCCATAAACAGATATTTATTGTTTTTAGGACACAGCAATGCTGATCATAGTGAAGTTATACATAATATCAGTTCAGCACTGCTCCATATTCAAGCACTGTTAACGTCTCTTTCCATTGTGCCTGTTCATTTGCACTTCAATGAACACTTAAGCTTAAGTTTATTAAAACAGTGTTAACAGCCAATTAGCTGTGAGTAGAGGTGACAGATTTTTCCCCCTTGCCTTGGAAGACAAATCCTTGCCAAGAGCATTTAATTTTCCAGGTGTGTTAAGCTATTTTTATGTGGTGTGGGCACACAGCCTTGCCCACCCTGTAAACAGCAATGGAGAACATGTCAGAACAATAAAAGAAAGACCACCCGAAATTTGTTTGTTGCTTTAATTGGCTCATTAGAAAATCAGCTTGGTGAGTGCTGATCAGCCACTTAATGTAGCCTGTCCTTGTGTTTTTGTTGTAAAAATGTAATCTGAACACAGCATAAAATGTTGCAGTTTTTGTGCTTCTATGAAGTAAATTAGCTTTTTTAGCTGAAACAGCATCATCTTATATGTATATATGGCCTAAAACATAACAAGCTGAGGCTTGTTTTGCCTGTTTGTCAAGGACGAGAGCCTTCAGATAACTACTTCAAATAAATATTTTTCTTGCATTATCATACGACAGAAAAAGCGAGTGAAGGAAAAGCCACACACTTGAAATATTGCTCAATTCCTATGTTGGCTGAAGAGGTAAAGATGCCAGATTAAAACTTTGGCAGGGAAAAACTCTTTTATCCATGTGAAATAATTGAAAAAAAGAAAAAAAAAACACATTAAATATAAATACCATTTCCTTACTTTCACATTGTGTTCTTTTAAGCATTCTATCTTCCTTTACCCTCTTCTTCTGCTCAGTTCAACAGTTCAGGGTCAATCAGCTGGAGCACTCCTTATCCAAATCTTCCCAACACCTACTCATTTTTCTGACCATGTGTGTGTGGATTTAAACATACAGAGAATCTGTTGTGATGGATGAAAGACTAACAGAAATCTACAGCAACAAAGAAGCGTAATCCAAATCTACCAAAATACCAAACACATGCTTTATTGGAGCCGCTTCTCACTTTCAGGAAAGAACTCAAACAACAATATTTATACATTAGAGGCTTGTTCACTTCAATGTAATTTTTTTCCCCACAGTTTTGACTCTTAATTGTGTACAGGTATTTTACATGGAAGCAATATCCCTGATTGTGTTGTTTTTAACACTTGTCATAAGGCGACTTATGTTTGACTAAAAATTGGCATACGGGTAGTGTTATGTTAAAATCTAAATGATATGTGTATCGTATTTCTCTCAAGGTAGTTGTTCTTGTGAGTCATGCAGTAATCTGAGGGGGATATTTTTCCTCCAATACAGAGATGTGGCTGCCTGAGGTCTTGGCAAGGTCCTGTACAGTCCGGGAAAAACTCCACTGAGCACTTGTGATTAAGTGTCTCTGTTTAAGCCCATGAACTCAAATGAGCAATCAGAGCCAAACCAAGGCTCCAAAGTTCCTAAAAATTGTGTTGCTGGAAGCACTGACTGGATATCATACTTCCCTTCATGTCAGCTGGTCCTGAACGTTATAGTTTGGCTGCTAGAGTTACAAAAACTCTGCTACTAAACAAGATATTGGCCATAATATTTTTTTTCTGGAAATTACGTAATACTAAAACATAAAATATATGCACCTTCATACAGGACTGCGTGATATTATGTTATTGTTAATGCTGACAAAGGGATTATTCATAAACATGGCATGATCTTATTCTAGTATATTGTCCTTTAAACTGACAGATCTAGGACGTTATGTCTCTAGGCCTTGACCCAGACATCTTCCATGCCCTCATTTCTTTGTTCTTCTGAGCTATCGTAGCTGTAAGTCTGTGTATATATAATATTTTATGCATGCATACAGCTTAAAATGATTCCACCATGCTATAAATTCTTTGCAAGCCTTTTTTTTTTTTAACTTGATGCTTAGAAATGAAACAACTGTCAAGTTCAAAAAGTAATTAGAACAGGTGAGACGACTCCACATGTCTGCAAGATAAAGCATGTTTTGTTTTCTGTGGGTTATTTTTTTTATGAATGAGTTTGTGTTGCAGACGGTGTGCAGGCAGGCCTGTCCTGTCTCCACCTGTCTGATGGTGAAATTCCCACATTCTCCCTGTCTTGATCACATTACTCACCTGGTGGGCAGATAATCTCAATGATATGCCAGTGTTTTGTTTTTTTTGTAGTTTTCATTACATTGCTGTGACATATTATGTGATAAAAAATAATTAATTACAATGTGCATACCATATTCATTCATTTTATGTGTTCACGTTATTTAAACAACTTAAATGTGCCTCAAGCTGTATGAGTTATGTTTTTATACTATTTGACAACATTTGACAACATCTTCTTGGATGTGTGTTGAAGCATGCTCTATTTTTTGGTCCATTTAAAGGATGGATTAGAAATTGGTGGGCTTAACAACACCCACATCAGGTTTATTCAGTGGCATAGACTTGTGAGACCCAGAATTTTCATGATGTGTGGGCCCGCACAGGTTTGTCTAGACTGTTTAACAGAGAAGAAAATGTGATAATAATAACAATAGTCATAAGCATAAAAGAAAAAAAAAGAAAAAAAAAACAAAATTAAAAATTCATAGAATAACACAAACTTAAAAATGCATAAAAAGCGCTATACAAATACAGGCCATTAACCATTTTTACCATTTACATTTTCTGGAATAAAATATTACATCTCTATTTTTGTGATTTTATTGACATTTTACATATTTAAAAATAACAGGAAAATTGTGTTAAATTAGTAGAAAAATTGGTTTGATTACAGATTTATTTCTTTTTACAGTACAATGATAGATTAGCAGTAAAAAGCAGCATTAAAGCATATTTCAAATACAGGAGGAAACTCAAATACAAAATATTTTGGACAGTAAAAACAAGTACAAATATTAGCAGTTCTAAAATATATAGGTAAGCAATACAGGCGTGAGATGTAGAACAAATAAAAAGATGCTGCTCGACTGTTTGTCGGGCTGAATCGTCCCGTATAGCTGCGTGCATGTATGTGTGCGTCTGCGTCCCACCTGCCTTCCATTTCTGTGAAAGCGCGTGTGTCACGGCAGGTTCAGATGGCCACACACTAACCCGTTTAACTCACTTGGCGCCTATGCCACTGATGGGGGCCCTGTACTGATCCCGGTTGGTCCGGCCCCTAAAACAAGCTTCTGTGCCACAGCAGCGGTTAGGACCCAAACCAAGCCTCCATTCAACTCATCGGCCTCGCTGTTTATTTTCAGAGGCATTAGAGGAAACACTCGACGGGGCTTATCAGATCCAAACAGTCGCACGTCTTTGTTATTTTACACACAGGCCTCCTCTCAACTCAGCCTCATTTTCAGTAATTGTTTTCTTTCTTGCTTGGTAGAATAACACGGGGGCTACATTTAACACAAGTGGTAAGTGAATCCGTCAGTGTAAACAAGGGAGATACAATACACACAGGGATTTTATCTGAGCCTTTTCTGTTTTTCTGTGTTTCTTGAGGGCAGGGCCGGAGCAAATATTGGAGAGTATGTTAAAGTGAAATTGGTGAAATGAAGCACAGGGGATGTGACACGAAGACTTCAACTCATAGAGACCTGTTTTTCTCCAAATCAGCTTCAGGTATCAGATCTCTGGAAATACTGGATTTATAGTTACAGCTCTTTCCTTAAATCGTAGCATTAAAATTACATGATTTTATATTTAAACAGCCAATTGTGTGTGTTTTTTTCTTTGCGTGTAATGCTGTGGTGAAACAAATGTATTATGATGCATGTTGTGACACTGTAAATACATGTGGTCAACATGGTGGCAGTGTTGCACTGTCTTCGGGACAACTGAAGCCCTCTGTGCTACAAACTGCATAGATGTTAGAGACAACACTGTGGATTATGCAGCAGCGATGTGCCTCAACAAGTTGATTTCAGCATGTTGCCATGTATAGTGTACATGTTAGCTCAAAATCAGCAGTAGTGAAAATGTTAAAGCATGTGAGATCTAAGCGCTTTTTTCCTTATCAGAAGAGACAGCTTAGTTATAGAAATCAGACTTTTAGGCAAGAAGGAAATAATTGCAATCACTCATGACTGACAACACAACCTCTGTTCAGCCATGAGGCCTTCAGACACGCCAGCATTACGAGCTGAATATCAAGGCAAACATGGTCCAAATCCCCCCGTCCACCTCCCCGTGCTTTCAGCAGGAGTGCTCATAGATGGGCCAAGCTTGACTCTGCCAACTGCGCCATAAAATAAACACACAGTAAATCCAGCATGATTAGCATTAATCACGATCACGTCACTGCTAATGCACTGACTGAGAGCCACACAGTGAAATCACACTGTGCTAGACGCTCCTGAGGAGGAGGTGGTCAGCACAGACAGAGTGACCTTCACGAGCCGCGCTATGATAAATTTCATTAAGAGCGGTGTGGCGAGGCGTAGCGATTTTCGGACTTGCGGATGACGTGACCCCAAAGGCACAAATCAACATAGGTGTTGGACACGGTAAACTTCACTTTATTTGTGCGACCCCTGTATCTGGAATGAGAGGCGCTTTGAAAATATGCAACTTTTGGGAAACACATTTATTTAAAAGGCTCTTTTCAACTGTGGCAGTGCCAGACACAGTTTGACTAAAAGGTCCCACAAGGCTTGTAAGTTATTGTCAGGGATTGGATTTCATCTAAAATTAACCATCAGACCCAATTTATTACTCTGATCGAGGACTGAAAATGCCAGCAATGGGCTCCCATTATAAAAGCTAAGCCTTGAGTTGAAGATATAATGTTGCAATTTAATTCAACCCACAACACTTGTGAGGCAAAATGTGTAAAAGTGGTGGTAATAGTGGCTTAGGTTTCCCCAATGTATTGAACGGGCCAAAGTCTTGGAAAAACAGGCCAAAATCCCCCACCAATTTTATGGAGGTGGCAAAACCTGTGTCTTTCCCTAGGTGACTCGACTTATTAAACACACCAGAGGCGGAGAGTTATGAAACAGACCAAACTCGAACTGGCACATTGTAGCTCGGATTGGTTTTACAACAAAACGCACCACAGGTTCAGAGCTGCAAAAAGGATCTGCTAACAATTAAAGAAGTTTAATGCTTCTGTCACATTATATATGATCCGAATTCAAAATAATCCCATCCTAAAATAGTGAATTTATCTTTAATATGCTTACGCTGGTAAGACGCATATTGCAACCTTTCAAAACTAAATGCTTCTGTTTATGATACCTGTCACATCAGTTTGCGACTGTAAATCATTTGAATAACTGCTAAAGAGAGTTTGCAGTTCCCTGTTTTGCAAGCTGAGCCTCTTTTACATATATGATCTACCCTGGGCTTTTTTATGTCTTATTATACTCATCTGCTTTTGAGCGAGCGGCGACAACACGGGGACGCGTACAACCTCATTTGAACACAAATGTTCTTTTGATTCAGAGAGCATGTTCTCCTCACTGTTCAAACACAGGTGTTGTGTCTGGTAAGAAACATACTGGCCCTGCAAACCAGTCTGCATGTGCTGTTTTAAATTTAAAGAGTTCTAAGTACACAAGTCAGACTTACAGGAACTCCAGGAGTTAATAGGGATTATTTGAGCACCACATCCTCCTGCACCCAACACCATTGCAGTTAGTTTTGGGGTGGGGTGTGTGTACCGTTTGCAGTCTCTACACGCAAACAAGCAGCTGAAGGTTTCAGCAGGTTTACAGCTTGAAAGGGGCCGCTATTGTCGTTGCCAGGTAACGTGGTGCCCCGCCCTCATGCAGCAGTAGACATGTAGACAGCACAGCCCTGGCTCTGGACACAAACAAAGAACCTTGGCCAGAAACTCCCAACTCCCTTCTCTTAATGTGATGTACCTCTGTAAAGTTGGATGTGCGTCACTTTTAAGTAAGTACATGTTTAAGAGAAATCCCGTTCTTTTTTTCCTCCCATATCCTTGCACATGATGACAAGAAGCACAGCGAAACAACTTGACAGCTTTCTATGCTGCTTTCTACATGATTAGATGGTGTGAATAAGATTTCACTACCTAGGGTGCAACATTGTCTCTGGTCACAGATTCTGGCCGGTGACACTGGCATCCAACCAGTACCACGCTGCGCACTCTTCACCACTGGCATCCTCCACTCAAATCAGAGACTGTAAACACAAGCCGACCGGACCACACACACTTCAAAATTCTAAGAGAGCTGCTTAGTGAGCAACAAAGGAATACTTCAAAGGACAGATTAGTAATTTTTCAGGTTTCTGACCAATTACTTCAAGTATTTTAGTGAAAGCAGGGAAACCAAGCGTATGACGTCGTTTTAAAATAAAGTTTATCAACCAGAAAATCAAAAATCATAATAAATCATAGAAATTGAATGGACAAATGAACACAGACAAATAAAACCAAACAGATAAACAAAGACTTGCAGTTACATAACATCCTAAACAGCACCGGGCGAGGTGAGCTGTAGGAAGAGGTTTGTTTGTACTGCACAACAATGTGTACTTTGTGAGTCTCTGCGGGTTGGAGTTTGTATGTATATTTTGGCCACGTTGTAGAGTTGCTGACCACTCGATGATAGATGCCAGTTGACAGACGGGGCCACTACACCTTTTACATTTGGACACCCAGCAGTTACAGCCTGATTTTTCATGAACTTTTATACAAATTGAAACAAACGTTTCAGTTCAGTTTGAACTTGCAGTGAGATTACAGTAAAAAAAAAAGGTGTTTGGCAGCTTCTGTCAAACTATGAAAACAAATCTTTTGACAAGCAAAACATAGTAAAGTATACTACTCTTTTTTTAGTCACCTCATCAAGTGTTTGTAGCTGTTCATTGAAGCAGATGCTATAACCTTGAGAGATCTGTAACTTCAGGCAATGCTGGCAGATACGAGTTTCCACTGTTTGAAACAACCAACTGAAGATGTCCTTGCATGACCATCTACTTTAAAAGAAGAAAATATTTCAAATTAGGGGGAAAGTCTGGTAGTTTCAGAAGGTTTCAGGAGGCCACTAACTGTATTCTCCCTTTGCTTGGTTAAGGTTAATGACTTTAATAACTTAGATATTTCAGTTTTTTCAAATAACCTGCGCAGCAACAGTGCACATTTTATATGCACAGCAACGTAAAGTTGAATAAAATCAAGACAGAAGTAACTGTAAAATGTAGTGGGTGAAGACAGCCTCTGGAGAGGACGATACCATTCTACACAGGAGATGTTGAAAATAAATTATTTAATAACAAACATTTCTGCATGTTTTTACTGTCAGTAGTGGATACTACTGAAAAAAATCCCCTGTAATTTCCTCCCTGTTCTTAATTTGAGGGGCGAGGATAACGAATCTAAAAAAACAGAACTCTGCTTAAGTAATCTTGTCAGCTGACATTCAGTGGGCCAACAGCTGTCATCGTGACCTCCAGATGACTCTACTAATTTATTCTGCATTGTCAGTGATTGGGTTGGTTTTACTCTTGTGGCTGATGCAGTGCCCTTGGCAGAAAAGTCATACACGGAGCATACAGTAAAAAGATTCATCAGCCCTTCTCGAGACTGGAGAAGAAACGAGAAAGTAGCAGTCTCCAATACAACAAGGTCGTGGCTCAAAAAGGCCTATCACATGAGCTGAGCCTCTTTTTGCCTCCATGGCTCAGAGGGATTTGCCAGGCTGTGTGTGTTTTCTCATCAGTTTTAAACAAAAAAGCCCAATTTCGAAATTTGATGAACAGGAAAAGTAGGCTGATGACGGAAATTAAGAGCCAATGCCACATTATAAACACTCGACTGAGGATAGCGTTAGACATTTACAATAGAACTAAAAACATTGTTAGTTAAGAAGAAGTACAGATACTTGTACTGTGTTAAAAAATACTCAATTAGGAGTTGAAGTACTGATTCAACTTATTACTCAAGCAAAAGTGAAAAGCACAGGCTCTAAAATGTACTCAAAGTAAACATTTAAAAAGTATGCCTTTGAAGGACATGCCTAACACCTTTTTTGTGCAAAGGTCGTCGTGTTATATTCACGTAATAATAAAATAATGTTGGTACATAGACGGAAAATTGTATTTCAACACAAATTCCAATTTTAATGAATGCGCTCAGTTTGAACACAGACTGTATGTAGAATCAAGCTAAGGAAAAGAAAGAGAATTTAAAAATTAGCTCTATTTTCCGTTGGCTACATTGTAGGTGGGTGACTTTGGCTCCACACCTAAACAGAAAAATGAATGTAGTCGGGGCTTAAAGTGAGATTTGGCAGGTGGGAGAATCCTAAGATTGTTTGCAGTAGCTACTCACAATAATTTCTATTGTGAACTGCAGTAGATTTTCTTTGTGGTTGTAATCAGCTGACCTGCTGCTGATGCTTTGAGGTTTACTGCTCTTTATGGATTTACATAACTGAATTCAACAAATTAGAAGCAGATGTTTCATAAGCTGTCGTGGCTGATTCCTGTACCCTTCACCGGCTACACAGTTTATACTGTCTTTATACCAGACAGTATATGCTCGGTAAAAAGGTGGAATTCAGGTTAAATTCAGATTCTGTTATCCTTGATGTAACATAACACTGACATTTACTGTAAATTCTGTTAATCTGTTTATCCTGCACTAAACTGCAGATTATTTTCATGCAGGCTGTAAATAATACAAAACTTAATACACTTTGGTTTGTTTTTTTACGATGTTCACAATATGAAAAAAAAACCCAAACAAACTTCACATCGTATACAGATCCCATATCTGATTTAAAAAATAATAGTATTACATGTAAGCTTTAAATTTCCAGTTTATCAAATGTCACTGAGCAGTCCTTTAGCTTCAGTTATCACCTCTTTTCTTCCTCTCCTCTCCTGTCCTTCTTACATTTTTCTCTCCCTGCAAAATACGGTAGATTTAGCTTTAGATAGCAGACACACTGTGTGACAAACCCAACAGAAATAATTTGTGGTTGCTAATATTTACTGAGCTGTTAGAAACTTTGCATTTGAAATTACCTGTCATTTAAAAAGCCGTTCCCTTTATGCACCCTTTCACCTTGTCTGTAACACTTTGGACCAAAAACACCATTCTGGCTCACTTTAGCGCCTCATAAATGATGCATAAATTATTTGGCTTTGGCACGTTCATCTCCTTGTATGTGATAAAAACTGGTGACTAATAGACTATTAGGACTGCGTTTTTTTGTTGCCTTGTTTTCACCATGTAGCCTCAAATCTGTTTGTTGCTTGAAGGCGTTAAAACTAAAGTAACAAGCCTGTTTTGAATATGTAAGTAAAGTCGTCAAGTAAAGTACAGATACCTGCAAATTGTATGAAGTCTTTTTTCTGTTTAAGGTCTTGTTGTTGATCCAGAGTGAGCTTCCCCTCATCTGTCAAAGCAACATTTACTTAATTAACCACAGAGTGACATATAGATCAACATTAATACAAAACCACTCCAATGAGATCAAAACAACAAGTTAACCGCTATCTGCATGATCTGTTGACACTGGGAACAAGTGAGATGAGTACATGCTAAAAGTATATGAATAAGAATAAAGCGGTTATATTGCAAATATCATCATGGCATAACAGCTGTGAACACACCATGTTAATAATTTTGCATGTGCTGAAAAATAGCCCTTTGTGTAAAAGATGAAACATGTGAAATGCCGGATGAAGCGACGGCATTCCTGATTCCCTGAAGCTTACCTGGGCTCAGGTGGGAGGTGGTGCAAACCTACATCTTCGTGTCATTAAGGTCAAAAGATGAATTCCAGCATGAGGTTTAAATCCTTCTATCTCATTATTTTAATCTTTAATTTTATTTTAACTACAGTGTCCTTCTGCTGACTTAACTTGACATGTCTAAATCATATCAAACATTTGGTTATTTAAATCATTGATATATGTTTTTTTTTTAAATATTTATTTCTTTTTTATGAGAAAAAGAGATCATTTTTGAGGAAATCTGCAACACAAAAGCAGCATACAAATAAATAAACAAATAATTATTGTCAGACAATTAATATAATTGATAAATATAATTATGAAAAAGAAAATGTGGCTACATTCGAGCGGTATCGATCTTAAAAAATGATTTTAACTCCATATAACCTGAGTTATATGGAACAAACCTTTTATGACATTTTGATTATTATTTTACATTAAAAGCATTTTCCTTATTTAAATAATTTAACTTCAGACGTTTTATTTGAATTGAATGACTCAGTCTCTGAGACTTTGTGCCTGTTAAAGTCTATTGGGGTTGAGACCAAAACAAAGGCCATCTGCCAACGACAAGTGCTTAAGCACCATAGAAAGCAAAGAGAAATCAAGTCCAATCAATCATGCAGTGATGAAGGTTAAAAAAAAACAAACGAAAAAAAACAAGACAATGTTAGAAAAAAATGCATATTTAAAAAATCCACAATGATGTCAGAGAACAGAGGTTACAAAACCTTGAGGCTTTCATTGTCCCAGGTGAAGGTTGCATGGTTTTAAGGATGAATGAGGAGGTGTACTCCCCTTCAGTGCCAGATAGGTATCAGGTTTCTTTTCCTGGAACTGTTTTTAATGTTGACTTCCCCCTCAGAGCCTGTTTCCTGCTCTCTTGGGCCTACTTATCATGTACAAGAAAAATGACTGATGAACTCTGTGAGGGAAAATCAGCTTTGAGAGCTAATGCAGCAGCCAGGTCCGTGCAGATAATACGTTAAAGTGTGAACAAATGCAAGTGTCAAAACTTGTTTTCCCTGATCTCTTCAGTGTGTCAGCGAGACTATATGGTGAAAACAGGTGCATAACTTGCTTATCACCCATGTTTATTTATGTAAATAAAGGTCTGCTTGGCGCGCCATGTACGTTTTCTCCTCTTTTTCCATCAACAAGGAAAATCGTGGAGACTGTTAATCTTTAAACCTTTATGTCTAATCATTCATTGGTGTTTATCAAAGAATTAATTGTTTTCTTTCTTCTTTAAATTTGAAATGAGCAAAACTCATTTTTGTATGACTTACTTTATATGAATATTCATTTACAAATGTCACAAATGACTTTTTTTTTCAGAGATTGCTTTTCAGTGTTTGAGACAAGGAAACACATGATGTGAAAAGAGCCAGTGTAAACACAGATAACATCCCTATTTAATTTATAGCTAAGCAAATATATTACAGTGGTTAACTCTGACTTTCAGTTCAGGAGATGAATATGTTGATTTAGAGCTTATAGTTTAACAAAACAGACACTGACAGACACCGTGGACGGTCAATAGGCAAGTCTGTGCACATGTGGTTTGATTACTGTGCTGTTTAAATATACTGAACATTTTCTTTTGTGTGATTAGCACAGGAAGTCAAGATATGGAGCACACTTATATATATATATACCAAGGCGTTCCCAGGCCAGCCGAGAGATATAATCTCTCCAGCGTATCCTGGGTCTACCCCGGGGCCTCCTCCCGGTGGGAATATATATATATATATATATATATATATAAAACACCCAGCACGCCCCTGCGGGCGGTTTATCCTTCAAGCTCGGGTCCTCTACCAGAGGCCTGGGAGCTTGAGGGTCCTGCGCAGTATCTTAGCTGTTCCCAGGACTGCACTCTTCTGGACAGAGATCTCCGATGTTGTTCCCGGGATCTGCTGGAGCCACTCGCCTAGCTTGGGAGTCACCGCACCTAGTGCTCCGATTACCACGGGGACCACCGTTACCTTCACCCTCCACATCCTCTCGAGCTCTTCTCTGAGCCCTTGGTATTTCTCCAGCTTCTCGTGTTCCTTCTTCCTGATATTGCTGTCATTCGGAACCGCTACATCGATCACTACGGCCGTCTTCTTCTGTTTGTCTACCACCACTATGTCCGGTTGGTTAGCCACCACCATTTTGTCCGTCTGTATCTGGAAGTCCCACAGGATCTTAGCTCGGTCATTCTCCACCACCCTTGGGGGCATCTCCCATTTTGACCTCGGGACTTCTAGGTTATACTCGGCACAGATGTTCCTGTACACTATGCCGGCCACTTGGTTATGGCGTTCCATGTATGCCTTGCCTGCTAGCATCTTGCACCCTGCTGTTATGTGCTGGATTGTTTCTGGGGCATCTTTACACAGCCTGCACCTGGGGTCTTGCCTGGTGTGATAGACCCCAGCCTCTATGGATCTTGTACTCAGAGCTTGTTCTTGTGCTGCCATGATTAGTGCCTCTGTGCTGTCTTTCAGTCCAGCTTTGTCCAGCCACTGGTAGGATTTCTGGATATCAGCCACCTCCTCTATCTGCCGGTGGTACATACCGTGCAGGGGCCTGTCCTTCCATGATGGTTCCTCGTCTCCCTCCTCTTTCTTGGGTTTCTGCTGCCTGAGGTATTCACTGAGCACTCGGTCAGTTGGGGCCATCTTCCCAATGTATTCTTGGATGTTCCTTGTCTCATCCTGGACTGTGGTGCTGACACTCACCAGTCCCCGGCCCCCTTCCTTCCGCTTAGCGTACAGCCTCAGGGTGCTGGACTTGGGGTGAAACCCTCCATGCATGGTCAGGAGCTTTCTTGTCTTTATGTCAGTGGCTTCTATCTCCTCCTTTGGCCAGCTTATTACCCCAGCAGGGTACCTGATCACGGGCAGGGCGTATGTGTTGATGGCCCGGATCTTGTTCTTACCATTCAGCTGACTCCTCAGGACTTGCCTGACCCTCTGCAGGTACTTGGTGGTTGCAGCCTTTCTAGCGGCCTCTTCATGGTTCCCATTTGCCTGCGGGATCCCCAGGTACTTGTAACTGTCCTCTATGTCTGCAATGTTGCCTTCTGGTAGTTCAATCCCCTCAGTTCTGACTACCTTCCCTCTCTTTGTTACCATCCGACTACACTTCTCCAGTCCGAACGACATTCCAATGTCATTGCTGTATAGCCTGGTAGTGTGGATCAGTGAATCGATGTCTCGTTCACTCTTGGCATACAGCTTGATGTCATCCATGTACAGGAGGTGGCTGACAACTGCTCCGTTCCGTAGTCGGTATCCGTAGCCAGTCTTGTTAATGATCTCACTGAGGGGGTTCAGGCCTATGCAGAACAGCAGTGGGGACAGAGCATCTCCTTGGTAGATCCCGCACTTGATGGTGACTTGTGCTATGGGCTTGGAGTTGGCCTCTAGTGTTGTACGCCACATCCCCATTGAGTTCCTGATGTATATATATATATATATATATATATATATATATATATATATATATATATATATATATATATATATATATATATATATATATATATATTTGTTTGTTTGTTTCATTGTTAAATTTTTACCCCTTTTATTTCTGTAACTCTAAAAATATTGAAAGACACAAATTAAATCCAGCAAATACTCCAAGTCGCCAAAACACGTGAGCATAAAATTATTTCCAGTTAAGCACAAGAAGGATGCAAACAGTGGTTTAATAGGCTCCACTTATTTTTTAAAAAGCATCACATTACAATCAAGGTCTGAGAAGGAAATTCATGAGCACAAGTTCGCAACAACAAAAACTATTCACTCGAAAACAACCTCAACACGTACGCACATGAACAACCACAGTAATTAAAGCAGATCACAAGTCTCTCTGCGTCTTTTACTTGAAACTATGCTGCAGCTAATTTCAGTGGTGTCATAAAATCTTTGTTATGGCCCAGACTTTGTATAAGGGACTTTTAAAGTGTGACTTTGTTAAAAGTTGTTCTAAATTCAACTAAAGATGGTAGATATCTCTAAAGATCAGACAGAAAGGTTTTTGAAATACACACACAAACCTGTATCGTGTGTATAGTGGCTGTATCATGAAGATATAGGATGATTCAGTGTAGACAGCATGGTGGAGAAACCCTGGTATAAGGTATAGGTATGAACTTTTTGTTTTACCTATAGAAAATAACTCAATCTGTGAGCTTTATATTTATACATTAAAGACACTTTTATCAAATATTGAGTGGATTATCTGTTTTTTTTTCTTTCTTGTATGTAACATTTTCTTATGTGACATATAAGTGGAAATTTCTTCCTTTTTTTGCCATCCATCCATCCATTTGCTTCCGCTTATCCTTTCCAGGGTCACGGGGAGCACCCCCCTTTTTTTGCCCGTCTTCTGGATATTATGTTGAGTTTTGTGTCCCATTCCAGTTGAGGTCTTTATTTTGTGTATTTTTTAACATAAAAGCTGGGAATATGTGGGACAAGCAGGTGGATGAACTCCAGAGGCAGGTGAGTGGTCAGAGAGCGTGTCTGTAGACAAGTCTGTTAAACGAGGAATGTGTCTCTTTGATCCCTAGATTTTGGTTTGATCTGTTGGGTTGGGCTGATCCGCTCTTCTCTCATCCAAGGGGCCTCTCAGATCTTATTGATATATAGGTCTAACCTGCCTGTCAGGATGATCAAATAATATAATCTGCATGGATCCCCAAACAAACCCAAATTCATAATCCTGTACTAACTCTGAATGATATTTAGCCTAAATCCTTTGCAAACAGCTTTCCAAACTGAACACAAACAACATTTGGTCTTTGTCCTTTTTTAGTTCTTCACTGAATCGGTGAAGAACTAAATTTGTGATGTATCTTGAGTTTGACTGACAAATTCATTAGCTTTGAATAGCTGAAATAAGTACAAAACTAATTTCTGCTGAAGGTCATAATTTTTAATAGAATATCATTTAAAATCCAGCACATATTTCATCTCTAAAAATAACCTTATAATAGAATTTCTAATATAAAAAAGCCTAACAGCATTTTACTGAACAATCGCGGCAGCAAAGTGCTGCATCTTGTGGCAAAATCAGGAAATTATGTGGCAAAACAAAGCAATCTTTGATGCTTTTTATGAGCCTTATTTCTTTCTTTCAGTCTGTTGACGTCAAAAAGAAGACGTGTGCAACAACCCTGCTGTGAACTCTGCACTGAAGGTGCCCATCAGTGGTGAATCTACAGGGGGGCCAGAAGGGGCAACTGCCCCCCTGCTGTAGACCCTTGCCGCTCCCCCCAAGTTTTATGTTCTTAAAAAACGTTTTTGCCTGTGCAAGATTGTTTTAGTTTAGCTATAGACTACTGCAGGGTGTGAGCAAAGTTCTTCTGCCTTAAACCTTGAAAAAAATCACCTTGTCTTCTTTTTTTTCTCAGAAGAGATGATGATACAACAAATAGTTTGAAAGTGTTTTTGTGGATATTTTGTTGATTCCTTTTACATATAGGGGATTTTCACATGCCACCCCACATAGACCTCTTACCCCTACTTTGCCACCCCATGTAAAATTTATTAGATCTGCCACTGATACCCATCATTAAAAAATAGCCGACTCAGATCCATTAGTTCCACTTTACAGAAACCTCATGTAAGATCGTGCTATCATGCATTTCAGTTACAACATGTGATGAAAGAGTGATTATCCCTCTTAGCAAGAAGAAAGAGGGTTGCACTGTCAGTGTCGTCAAGCTGCTGTTATGCTTTTATCTATATCAGATCAGAAAAACATGGACTCCTAACTCAGATAGAATGCAGTTATTGCTGAATCATATTTGAGTTATTTGCATATAAATATTTGCATCTTGATGCACCTGGAAGTTAAGCCAATATTATACCATGCATCAAGGAAACTGCTGGTAAAAAATTGTCATGAAAGCAGACGACTACCAATTGTATACGTTGTTTTGTCATTCATGTCATACATATTACTACGTGTGGGAAAATGTTAGGTTGCATCAGACATCCTTTGGTGCACTGGTTCTGATAAACCACGTCTTTGCATGAACTTCAAACACTGTTCAGTCCCAGCTGTCACAGATGAAATGGATCTTGCATTCCTGGATTTGGCGTGTCACATAAAACCCCCCACAAAAAACAGGACGGAAAGCTATTTAGATTCTTCAGTCATAAAGTCATGTACAAGTCTGGGAATTTCTAATCTGTTTTATTTGATCAGGATTTGTTTTCAATGAGCTATGCAGTGATATATGCTTTCTTGTGTGTTATGTACTATTTAATAAAAACACAAGATAGATTTTAATCTATTTCAGGTCAAACTGCACATTTCCTAGAAACAGTGCTGTCAGCTGATCAACTACATATTTTTCTTTTTGCCACTCTACATTAGTCTTCTAAACACTTTTTACTTTGGTGCGCTATTCTTTTGCAGACCTGGGCATTTGTGTGAAATCACATTTAATCTCTGTGATACTTCTTTTTGTTATATAAACTTTTTAAAAGCCCTGTCATTCATAGATCTTCAATAACATGGAGATCTGTTGTCAAGCTCAAGGCACATTATCAAATTACCTAAAAATCAGACCTTTTACCATTCAATAAGTTAAAGAAAATGTGCAGATTTATTCATTTTACTGCTGACATGCCTCATGTCTCTTAGTAGAAATAAATGTTGACTTGGAAGTCTGTGAATCGACTTTCCTGCTGAGCGTCACTCAGGCTCTCTCCACATTTGGTGCCAACACAAGTTTTGTTTTCCTTTCAGTATAATTAACATGTCAACACAAGGGCTAAGCAATAAATCTACTCTCTTAGGGCATTAACTGTATGAAAATAATTTACAATGTGATGTATATAAATATATACTCATTAAATGGAAAAGTTGTGATTGTAAATGTAAATGTTTATGGAACTGATAACTAAGTTCCAGAAAAAAAAGGGAATTATACAAATTATAAATTATCTTTTAGATTAAAAACTAACATTTTTCAAGCTACTTACTTATGTTATTACCTATAAGATATATAGTAAAACACTAAATCTGTGAAATATTCAGTTCAGTGTAAACTGTAAATTGTAGAGTACTCCCAACACAAAGTATACCTTCTTTGACCCCACCACAGCTTAAAGACAATAATTACAGCCTTTTCGTCTTCGTGTGTTTTACATTTCCCCTTTTAAATGACAGTGCAATGAAGCATTCCTCCACAAGTCCCGCAAAGTTTATCCAAGTGTGGACTCTAAGCTTATTATATGAGTATGTATTCTTTAGGAAATAGAAAAAACAAGGAGATGGGTCTCAAGATTAAAAACTCTAAGCCCAGCAAGTTCATGTCACTGAAACACCTCACAAAAAAGAAACAAAAATGCTGGTAATTTAAATATTTGACATTTTCAGCTGATTGATAGGTGATACACCATGACTCTCATAACTCAGTCAGCTTTGTATGCAGAACTATAACATTGGCTATAACATTGGTGTGCTGAGGATATACTGTGGCTTCCTCTGTGGCAACATGTCTGGTTTGGACCCATGTTTGAGGGAAAAATAAAATTCACCTTATTAGTCCACTGACAGTTTCCTGCCACAAATTCTTCCTGTCACACATCAAACTTCATGTCAAAAAACCTGTTAATTTTCCCATAGACTATAGTCTGAATAGTGATACTGTTACGCAGACGCTATAATTAAACTCGGTTTCATCTTGAAAGTAAGTATGTGAGATTAGATCCCTGACCAGTCACATTGAGGATTGGTTTGTAAAAAACAGGAGATATGGAAGCTGGAGATATGTTTTTTCTTTTTATGGAAATTAAAATGTAAACTTAAAAAAATAAAGGTTTTGAAGATTACGTATGGATACGGAGTCATCAAATATTGATCTTTTGTTGTTTCCTGATGCATTTTCTTGATGCTTCTAGTTCAGTGGGAACAGGGCCAACAATCTCAGACAGACAGTAGGGTGCTGTCTCAGCTAATACATTTTCCAGACGGCCATGAGTGATTCATTATGGCGCTGCACCCTTTAGTCTATGGATCAGATTCATGCATAGTCAATGCACAAACCTACAGTGAACCAGGCCTTAAAAACATGTATCATGTATAAAATCATTTCCAAAGATAATGAGAAATTTTAAAATCGTACAACTTGTCAGGAAGGTTACACTATTTGCCACAAATCATGGCAGATAGGCTAACTGAAAGACACCTGGCCAGACAAACAAACTGGGTACATAGTATCAGAAGGTACTTGCTGCACAATCTAATCAGTGTACGGAGGCCAAAACAACTGATAACATTAATACAAAATTCGGTCCTTTATCTTTGTATCCATTAGTATGTACTATATTGATACTCTAATGGATAAAAAATGACACAGCAGATTAAGTAGAATTATGCTCTGCATTGCAATATACAGTTAGATCCAGTTGGTGCACAACCACACATTTTTTTTTTTTGCATTTTTGCTTTTGTACAGCAGCTGATGGAATCAGGTCACCAGTGTTTATTAATGGTGTGGCTGCTGCTACAAGTGTGGGATGAATTCTGAAGTGTACAGGACTATAGTCTATTCAGATATAACCAAATGCTGCAAAACTGACAGTGCTTCAAAGTGCAAATAGACCCAAAGCAAAAAGCAAATACAACCCAAGGGTTTCTTTTTCAATAGTTAAGTCAGTCACCTGATCAAAACCCAGGTCAGCATGTTTTCACTTATTAAATACAAAACTGGATGCATAGAGACCCATAAACGTGCAGTAAATGAGGGGGCTGCAAGGCCTAACAGAGTAAAAAAAGAGGAATCGCAGTATGTGGGGGTGGTCTGTTGCTTACAAAAAATGCACATCCACTTATTAAAAACACTTATCTTAGCCTGTCCAATGTCATTTAAGCACCTGAAACTTGGGCATTCTGTATAAAAATGTCTGTATTTTTTTTTTACTTAAACCTCCTGAACTATATCTGAAAGTCTATATTTCATTCACATCTTGACTGCTTGATGTAAATGCAGTTTAAGACTGTACAGAGCCAAACTTGTAAATGTCCATATTCTTACAATCTAAAATAAGCTACTAATTCATTTCTCCATTAACTAATGATTGCAGCAACTGTGGTACCAACATTATGACTTATAACAACCTTATTTTATTGCTTTTCTCAGAGGGGGGGGGCATTTTTTCTATCTAACCTTGAAACGCATCTACTTCCCTTTTGGCCTCACACACACAGAGTACCCTCCTACTCATTTGACCTCTGACAACTGGGGCCCCCTGTACCACAGACTATTGATTCCGTGGCATTGAACTTGAATCTTGGGGCTACAATCAAAGAGGCATTGTCTCTCTCAAAGACAGATTGCAGTCCAAACAATACTTGTTAACTTTCCCTCATTTTTCCATTCAGAGAAAGAACCACTTATCCTCAGCTGTCCTGGGCTTTTTAACCATTCAGTTCATGCAGAATGTATGCATTTCCTGTGCATAGAAGACGTCTTATTTACCCTGATTGATCACCGGATGATAACAATCTTCATACACCCTTTGGTGTAACCCAACCATGGTTGGTGGCAGGAAGTCTGAGAGGTCACATTGAACCAGCTTAGAAAGATAGAACAAGTAATCACACTAGTTAACATCTAAATCCTAGCACAATGTGAAAAACATTCAATATCCACTTCCCCAGTTTAATTTCGAACAAAAGTTAATAGTGTTGAACTGTTTCTTCCTTGTGATTGGAGAACTGAGCTCTGACATTATTTACACTTTATACTCAGAACGCTTTACCATCCAACCCTTTCTCCTGGCTGTACACCATATTTGGACGATCCACTTATGGTCCCCATGCACAAAAGCCTAAAGCTTAAAACTAACTTTTATTCCCTTATTTCTCTCTATAAAGATCTGGACATTACTAATATATGTTCGGTGCCTATTGGTATTTTATGAGTTGGTGCTTTATGAATAAAACTGAACTGACCCTGGGAAATCCTAATTCAATATATCCTGGTAACAAGATCACATTCACAAAGATTTCTACATTCCATCCGATGCAACAAGAAAAACTAGCCTTTCAGGTTGAGATTTTGCAGCACTATTGTCTTCTATGTGGCTCATGCAAACATGACCAAGCACACAACCTAAGTATGTGGATGAAGTTGAACAATGGCAAGCATTCCTAACAGAGAAAAAACTCAGGAGGGACTGCAACTGCGTAATTGTTTCCATCATACAGATTAGACAGTTCTTACTCAGCAAGCTCATAGTTATGTTGTCTAAATCTGCAGAGTCAAACATAATGCTCTCTGCAAAAAACAAGGGCTCTCAGGGTGTGGACATTTTTGTTCTCTCTTTGTGTCATCAAGGTCTGGACTATTGTTTCCTGCTGTGACTAGGCAACTGCCTAGTTGAAGTATCTTAGGATTTTTAGCCAGCCAGAGTCTAGGCATGGGCATGGCATGGGAAACTAAATGCCAAGAGTTATGCCATTCAATTCACATTTAGTTAGCCTCAGATCCTGTAGATGTCATGGTCCTGGGCCATGTGGGCCCAGTATTCTTAGTTCCTTGTATTTTTGTATTTCGTTCCTTATTTAGGCCATGTTTTCTGAGTTGCCCTGTTGTGTTGTTCCCTAAGTGTTTTCCCTTCATGGCTTTTACCCCCTGTGTGCCCCTCTGTGTATCTGTGAGCCCTCGTCTCTCCTTATGTTTTATTCCATGTTTCCCCTGCCCATTATGTCTAAGTTCTCCCCGTGCTCTCTCTCCCCCCTGTGTGCCCTCTATGTATTTATGAGCCCTCGTCTCCCTTTGTGGTTGTTTCATGTTTCCCCAGCCCGTTATGTCTGTGTTTTCCCCGTGCTCTCTCTCCTCCTGTCTGAACCTCTGTGCCTGTACATGTCATGTTCAGTTCACCCCGCCCTGTCTCGTTATGATTATCAGTGTCACCTGTGTTCCCCGTGTGTGCCCACTTTCCTCGTTTACCCTCTGTGTATTTCTGTCTGAGTCTCCCTCTGTTCGGCGTCGCGTTCTCCCTCATGTTGTGTGTAATTCTCCCCGTGGTTCGGTTCCTTGTACAGCTCATGCTTTAGTTTTCCCAGTTTTAGGTTATTTTGTATTACTTCTCGTGGCCAGCAATAAAGCTGTGTTTTTTGAGTTTATCCCCGTGTCTGTGAGTCTGCATCTTGGGTCCTTCTCCTGCCTGCCACACAGCAAACCATGACAGTAGATTATATTTAATGAAGGTTTATTGTAGTTTTAAATGTCAAGACATAATAAAAAAAATCTACTCCTTATCAGGTCTTAGAATTTGACAACTACCGCAAATAACAAAACCTGACATATTACACTGCGTCATTATTTATTTAATAAGAATTAAGCTGGAATGCAGAAGCACTGTGTGAAAAATTAGTTAGAGCACCTAGTTCCTGATAATCACTTGACCTGAACACAACAGTAAGGTTAACTCATAATTAGGTGATTAACACAATGCCAAGGAAAAGAGGCAAATGCAATGATCTTACAGATGTAACTGTTGGTGCCCAACAGCAACAAAAGATATTCACAAGCAGATTTGGCAAATTTCAGGCAAAGGTCAGACCATGCAATACTCAGAAAAAAAATCCAAGTGGTACATCTCAGACTCCATGAACCTCAGCATGTTAAATGCATTAGAACTTTGACATTTGCATTAAAAGACTGAACAACTATGTTTGTAAAGTTTGCCAGAAGGAAGCTTCTTCTATATAAAAGGAACATGGAAGTATGGCTAAGTTTGAAAGCAAGTTTCATCTGAACAAACTGCAAGACTTCAAGAGGAATGTTCTTTGGTGAGAATAATGCAAAAGAGCCACGTTTGGTGAAATCATCACAAACACTTCACACCAACTATCAAGCACAGTGGGGGGATTTGGGTTTGGACTGCTGCCACGGGACTGCGGCATTTTGCGGAACTTAAGTGTTCACCAAAATTTTCTGGGGTCAAATCTGGCCAACAGTGAAAGCTTGGTCGAAATTACATTCATGCAACAGGACAAGGATTTCAAGAACACCAGGGAATCTAGAACAAAATGAATCAGAATACTTTATTAATCACTGAGGAAATTATGTGGTTACACTTGGTCCAAGAATGTAAGACCGAAAGAACAGAACAGAATGTTATTGCAGCTAAAAGTGGTTCTGCTATGTGTTGAATCATTGTGTTTCACAATTAAATAGGAACACATTTTAAAATGTCATGTGTTGTTGTCTATCTCTGGTCCTATTTAGCAAATTTCAAGACCTGGCTAGAAGGTCATTTTTCTTATGGCTACTATGCAAAACTGTTGAACTGACAGCAATCTGAAAGAGAACAGATCAGGTTTATTATCCTCAACTTCAAGCTAAATAAGTCAGATTCATTTATCCCCTACATTTGCCATGCTATAAAACTGCTCTTACAGTTTTATAGTGTAATTTTAAAACTGTGTATGCACTGTATATTCTGTGTATTTATTATCTCATTCTTATTGCCTGTTTATGCCCGTCCTTATCTTCAACGTCATGCTACTCTGTTGTATCTTAATTGCCTCTTGGGGATAAATAAATTCTTTCTGATTCTGAAACTGAGAAATTGTTGTTATTTTCAGAATGTATTACACAAACTGCTCCTGAATATATGTGGTTTGTTGACTGACACCTAGTAGACAAAAAACTCTGGGAAAACTGAGATGAAGTCATTATGTCAAAAGTGATAAATCATGCACCAGACCTAATAGTTAAAACATTCATACCAGGCCAATTTCCAGGCCTTCAGTAGCATAGATCATATCAAAATGTCATAATAATTCTTGATAGAAACAAAGATTAATATTGAATCTATGTGCTGATTAAAAAAAAGGTTACCACAGAAATATTGGATTTCATGTAGCTTATGGATTGTATTTTTTTCCCTTAGTGTTTCTCTCCACAGTGTGAAATAGGGGCGCGACAGTGATTCAATCTCTCACACGTCAACCTTTTGCACACTTCCCTGTCCAAATAGCCAATCAGGATTCATTTAAGCAGCAGTTGTCTGGAACAGGATCTGACAGGCCTGGCAGAGGTGTTCTGCACCACATGTGAGTCATGGAAGTCCTCAGCAGTCCAGGTCTGAAATCCATACTGTGGTGTGCACAGACATTGCTGATTACCACACCGCTGTTGCAGACGTGTAGGACAAGGTTGTCATGCCTAATCGTCTAATGAACAAAGAGTGAAGTCACACCAATAATAAAAAAAAAATCTCGCGTTTTCTTTTCTTTTTTTGTTTTCAAGTATATATTTTACTCTGTCTTATTTTTTTTATGTTTACAGCACTTATATTTGATCGGTTGAATTATTTACTTCTTTCTTTCTTTCTTTCAAGGCTTATTTTAGAAATGTTAGAAAAGTTTTCTACTTAAAAATTTTTTAAAAATGGTAACGCACACATGTGATAAATTTATAATGAAAAAAAAAAAGAAAAAGAAATAAAAAATCTCTCATGACTGAACAAGATAAATGCATGGTTATTTGGCACTCAGCACTGTTATTTTGTTCTTCATTATTTTTATTTATTCTATGTAAACTTCAGTACTTAGACTGTGGTTCTGCTGCCAGATCACCTTTCAGGAGGCCTGCAATTTCAGTGTCCTGCCTCGACGCTTGGATTAATTTGGTTTAAACAAACCGGCTCTGGGCTTTGTGAAGCCATTCAGAGCACAATCATTGTTGAGAACCCAATCACACACCAAGGCAAGTTTTTCTTGCCTCAGTGTTTTACACTTCTGTAGACATTTGAAGTATCTTTTTACATGAAACAATGCGATTCATAATATCATATTTGTCATAATTAGACTCATCCTGCAACAAAATTACAAGAAGCAGCGAGAGGTTTTATCTCAGTATTCATCTCTATATAATTTTATGTGATGATATGTTTCATTCATTCATTTATTGTCCTATTGTTGTTATTAATGTTCTGTTTGATACTGTTATTACACAGTATCACACAGAGCCAAAGACATCAGCTCAAACTGACTGGATTAGATTTGACATGATTTCATGTTTTGAACCCTTTCCATATTGCCACATTAAGCAGCCTAAAATCTAAATAATGTCTGCTCAGAGTTTCTAAATATCATGGATAGCAATGAAAATATTTCTATGAGGGAAAAACTGGCTAACGTTTAGCTTGTTCTCAATCCAGTGCACAATCCCATAAAAAAGGTTATCTGTTTACATTCCATTCAACATCGCATCAGGATATTTCCAGACATGTTGGATTTGTGCGCCGAATGTTTGAAAAAGCACTTTAAATTTGAGGATATTATATGCCTCGCACAAGTTTTCTCATTAGTTGAAACGGGAGGCTTAACTTTATTTGACATCTGAAAAATGAATTTCCAAAAGGTAATTTGGCAAAAAGGCAGGGTCAAGAATTTGTCAGGACTATCCTCCAGGAACGAAGCTGTTTATTAAAACTGAGAGCTTGACTGTTTTTGCAAACTAACCACACACTATATATTATGACACAAAGGTGTTAAGACTGTGTTTAATGATGCACGGGCACGGTCGTCACCAGTGTTCCGGTCGCTACTGGATGTATACAATACTTCTTATTACTTTTGTAAAATCTAATACATCACTTCACTTACTTCATGAAGAAGAATATTTGAGTCAATATATTTTCCATTACTTTTAAGTTACTCCACAAAATCAGCTGAAATGCTTTGACATATAATTGTTAGCAACACATCTCAACATAAACTCCTTTCCTGATGATCACAGTAAAGATAACACTGGTTATTACATACTGAGGCCTTTTGTCAAATGTGATGTTTACCAACATGGAAACTTAATGCTTCGTGTTGTGGTACAAGAAGGGACCATGTGGAACCAAAAGCCCTGTAGCCAACGTGACTTTTTTCAAAGGCAGGACTTCTTAAGTTGTGCTTTATTGCAAAGACTTTGGCTCTAGCTCTAATTAACAAGAGCAATTTAATGAGGTTCAGTGAAGTTGACCTACATCTGTGTTCCCTGTTCGCAATACACAAAACAACTTTATGAATGGTCTTTATATGAGAGAAGTAATCGCTGAAGGAGCTTCTAACTTTGTCTGAAACTCACAAAGACTGATGGAAAGCAGGACAAACACAAAGACAAAGGGCCAAAGATTTCACGCTGCACATTCTGTTTATGACTGTGAAAGCGCTTTTCTTTTTTTTCCATGCCCAAGCATCCCACATATTTTATAAATCAAACCATCAGTGTGAGGACAGGTTGATGACGTCATTCACGGTCGATTTCCAGCAGCCGGCAGGGCTTTGATTAGAGCAGTAAATCTCCTCCTGTTTGACTGTCCTCCTGAGTGAAAGGGCATTTTAATGGTCACTCCTCCATATGTTTTTGGATTTTATTTGTTTTGAGCTATGCTTTGTAGGTCAAACTTGCATTTGTCATCATTGAGATGTTATTTTTATTTTCATTTAATCTACCTTTGTTGATAAAAAAAAGAATTTAGTTCAAGTTTGAATCCCTATAATCCTGATTCCTAATTTATTGTCGTATGCACCACAAAGCTATGCATATTCACTGAAACTACTTTTGATGGCTTTGACAAAAATGACCTTTTACACAGTGAGACTGTGCTATCTAATGTAATACAGGTTCCTTCACAATTGTTACCAAGCAACAAAATCAACACCAAAACATACACAATGGCTTCCTACACGTGGATGTAAAAAATCCCCTTCTCTTTGCATATAAGGTTAAACTGTTTCTTCATTAGGTATATACAAAACAAAAACCATTGATGAGCAGTACTGGGAAGAGGCTGGAGGAACATTTCCCCACTTTCTCCGGCAACTACTGGACTCACTTCAGTGGCAAAGAGGAGAAAATAGACCAATTAAATCAAAGATTTAAAAGAATTACAACTTGCATTGCAATATGTATGATATCTACATTGATATATATATTGCCTATATCATGGTGGCTTATCATAGACACCAAAAATGGTTTGCCCTCAAAGTTTCAGGTGTTATTCCACAGAGTCATTAGTGATGGGAGACCACTATTGCCTGATTTCTTATCAGTTCTGTGCACCACTTAAAGAGATTCCTGTTATGGGCTAAGAGTCTAAAGACCAGCAGTAAGAGCAAAGTCCAACATCAGGATTATATCACCGAGCACCAAAGGAGAAGGGAGGATACTATTAATATAAAACCAACTTCCAGCACTATGTCAGATAAGCTGGGTATTGCATTAGTTTCATGCATCTTGCTTGACTGATGAGGTGAACAGTGTTGAGTGTAATAGTTTACTATAATCACATTACATTTTTCTGTAACACAGTAATCTGATGTTTTATTGTCCTAAATCTAGTTGTTCTAAATTTAGTAATCACTTTGCAGTTACAATTATGTCATTAAATCTTGCGTTACAAAGGTTCTTAAGTTATCTGCATGATCGGCCAATAGAGCAAAAAAAAAAAGAGAAGCATTAAACGTATCGTTTTAGACGCACTTGCAGTTTGTGAATAGCTGAGACATGGGCATTACTTTTATTTTTATTGACCCAAAGAACAACAGGGCGATGGTAAAGTGCAAAAACTGCATCCAGGACAGAAACAACTACATCATACTGCTAACACAATATCGACTCTTTGTAAACATTTGCACAGACAACAGAGAAGAACCCGGAGTTCATGCCGCTCCAGCTGATCTTCAACGTGAAACAAAGGCAGTGATGAGCTGTCAGGCTTTTCTACCTGTACATGTTCCTACAGCACAGTCTGTTTGGCCTGGTTTTTGTGTTAATATTTAAAAACTAAAGAAAAGTCGCGCTCTCAGATGAGCAATTATGTAATGTACTTTGATACTTTTAAGAAAAGTAAAAAGTAAAATTAATTAATTTCAATTCATTTTTTTTTTAGTAACAACGAAAACACGGCACATGCTATACCGTGAAAGTCAAAATTCGGCCCACGCCACAGACTATAATGGACATCCTGGGTAAACACTGAGAGTAACGCTGCATCTCAACATGCATTTCACTGTTCAAGTTGTCATTGCTCCGTGAGCCTGTCAGTGTAAGTGCTCAGCTGGTAAACAAATCAGAGTTTATTAAATACACACTTGTCACTCTCCACTAGCCAAGCGTGGAAAAATTTATTTTGACAAACATTGCCCCACAAGACTTAAGTGTCCCTCGCTGACGCCAACAGATAAATACCTCTGAATTAGGAGATGGATTTCAGCAAATGTATGCTTTTAAAACATGAATTTCACGCTGTCCCTGTGGCTTATCTAAGGTCAATAAACAGCCAGTGAGTGACACACACAATTACTTAATCTAATTCTCTTCCTCAGGTTTAAATATCTGACTACTGTACACTAGGGCAAAGTGGTTAGCTAGAAAAAAACAGTCAGAATATATGCATCCACAGAAGTATTAATTAATGTAGAACAGTCTGAATCAATTCTTTTCTGTTTGAAAAACAAAAAAAGAACATATCTCAGCTTGAGCGTGTTTATTGCACCACATACTTTTGCACACTGGTGTTGACAGAAGTGCTGGAGTTGATGGTAAGCTGCTTGTTTCATGTTCTATAATTGAAGTTTTTAAACTAAATATAAATAATTCAGCATTTTATATAGTGTTGGTTATTTGGTTAGTTTATGTATTTATTTATTTTTTAGGGGACATGCTCAACCATCTGTCTAATCTTTGCAAGGTAGACAACTGAGCTGTCAAACCTACAGCTCTATAACAGTAGCAGTTATTCTGTTTGAACTGTATTGCTTTAACTGCTAGATAGCTTGTCTATCTAAGATTCTCTTGCTCTTCAGCATTGCTGAATGCAACGGTTAGGCTACAGACTTTGGGGAACTGCAATGAGAGCTTCCAGACCTGAAGGAGACCCTCAAATATGCACGCACACACATATCGTGTGAAGTTCCACTGCAATCATGGTATTTGATGCTATATGAAAACACCCTGGAAAGGTGGGAATGATAATAATAGCTGCTGTGCATTTCTTTACTTTGTACAATTCTGGCTGACGCTAACCTTTTCAGGCCTTTTTACAATTTCTGTGCTTTAATCGCACATGCTGGACTCTGTCACAAAGCTATGAAATGTAAGAAAATAAAATACAGTTATGTTTCCATTCTCCTCTTTTTTTTTCCACTGGTAATGTTTAGGTTTCAGTAGGGAAAAGGTCATCACAGCCTGTCATGTATCTTTGCTACTTGGTTTGTATTTAGACAACTTTTCTCTAGATCTCTTAGCTAGTGCTATCTGATACGTATGCCACTGTTGCATTCCTTATACAAATATCTGCTCTACCCTCTTTCCTTTACTCTCTTTCCATGTACCTTTCTCAATATGTCCACCTGAGCCACTTGTTGCTCATCTCCAGTTACTGAATCCAGTAATCTGTCAAATGTTCATCGTGATTTTGTTTAAACTTTCTCCATGCTCTTCTTTTCCGTTATCACTTTCTCTTATTTTTACCAGGTTAAGGGAGATAGCCACTCTCCATGAGCATGATTCTGCTGGGGTCTCCTGTCTCCAAGTCAAAGGGAAACACTGAATAAATTATTATTCTTGTGATTATTTTCAATTAATAATTTTCTTTTGTAATTAAACTCTGCATATATTAAACCACACAGGAGGCTTGCAACATAAAAGATCAGGGAACTCTGGACAACTACATAATGTATTCAAATTAAATTATATTTACCCTTAAACAAGCCCAGCCAGTCCTCATGTAAGTTAAACAAGACAGGGTTGTTTGCATTCCATATGGGACTGTGGCTGTGTGTATGTGCGTGCATGTGAGCATTAATGCTAGTGTGCTAGCTCTTTTGTTTGGAAAGACTGACTTGACTTTCTGAGAGGAACTCAATAATTAATTAAGAATTCTTTTATATTTTGTCCTCTCTTTGTTTCCTATTGGTTTTCTCTCTTTCAATTTTGTCTGCAATCAACTTTTAACATCTCTCCTTTTTCTTCATCCCTTGTGGGCTGAAACATTACCATAACAACAGTCAGGCACAAAAGCCCTGTGGGCATGTGACAGACTTGTGGGACGGGGACACATGGACTGCAAAAGCAAGAGAGAGAGACAGAGAGAGAGACAGAGAGAGAGACAGAGAGAGAGAGAGAGGGAGACAAAGGCAGGGAGAGAGAGGCTGCCCATGCTAATATCTGCAGCTGGGCCTTTGGTTTTGTTCTCTATGCAGCTGGGCTGGATGAGAGAGCCTGGATTCCAACACACCCCCGTCGGCATAAATCTTGCCATGCTTGAGGCTGCACACACTGCAACAATGCCACTGAGTCATTCTATGCCAAGTCGGCTGGCCCTGCACATACACACACAAATGCACACAGACGCACACATGCTCACAGATAATTTGTTGTTGTGTGGTCATGTTTATAGCTACCAGGACTTTTTTTTTTTGTCTTTTAGATGGAATATATTAAGCATTTATCATCTGTTCAGACTGAGGGTAAATGAAATCCCAGACGATGCTAATTATTCCTTTCAGCCTCATTTGCATTGTCTACAGAACAAGACCAGACAAGATTGTGTCATGTGCAGGGGTCAAGTACAAGATTAATTTTGTCAATCTCTTGTCAGTAAAGGTCTGGAATAATTGCAAGATATCCCTGCAGTTGTTGATGTAAGGTTGGGTGAATACTTCTGTATCGAAGCAGATCCCGGACTTTAGACACAGTATGACAATTTGATGTGCCGCCTAACCGCTTAAAAATTCAACACCCACAATATTGCTCCTCCATACCACTAAAATGCATCCTTACCAGGGCATCGTGCATTAAAACAAAGCAAAACCCACACACAGTAGCAAACTTGTTTCCAAAACATTTGTCTGCAGCTTTCAGCCTATCATTAATAACCCCATAAAGAGGTCTTTATGTCTGAGTGGACAGTGTCACTTTTTGGAGTCAACTTTGACGAGATGAATGTGCATGGTGAGCTTGAATGCTTCGCAGCTGGGTGTGAGCAGGGTGCTGGTGACAGCGGGTACCAGGGCACAAATCCCATGGCAGAAAGGGCATCTTTGTTTGGCCCAGGTGCTCTCTCGATGCACTGCCCTCACATCCTGTTTAGGCTTATTCATTATGCATGAGCCGTACATTTAAAATCATGAGCTTCCTGTCAAAAGCCAGAAAGGGCCAGCTTGGCCAAGTGTGCTTTCTGTGGCTTCAGAGGGAGAATAGAAGCGTAACATTTTCAAGGCTCTGAAAAGGCTAAAAAACGAAGGCCATTGTGGCATGGGGAAGCCTTATAAAACACATTATAGCTCTTTCTGAGATACAACAAGGTCTCATAAACCAGTCAAAGCTTTCAGCTCTGTTGACATGGACTTTCATAGTTGTCTGCCGCCTCAGGCAGCTCTGTATGGACCACATAAATATGCATGATTTTAGTGACATGCAATGAATTTTGTGCAGCTTCTTGGGAAACTTTTACTTGTATCAGTTTGTCATCATCATTGGCTGCCATAATGAATAAAAATGCAAAGTCCACTCCCCTTGTGTGCCCCACTGCTCCCATGAGAAGATGTGGCTCAGTAATTACTGAGGGATTACAATAATCTACGTTTAGAAGCGTAACCTCCCCCTAGCCTTTGTGGCTCAGCACGAGATGAATCCAGTACAATTAAGCCATTTTGTTTCACTGCATGACTGTTAATTAGCATTATCTACACCACTGGCTTCAACTCTCAGACTGGGTTTCTCTAAGGTTCTCATCATTTCGTCAGTTCCCTTGGTTACAGCTAGATCTCCCAGGGTCTGGGGTCACAGGGGTCACCACCTAATGTCGTGATCAGAATACAAGAGTTTTGCCTTCAAGTGTTAAAACTATCTAAGAGACTTTTCTCTTGTATGTCATAGCCTGTTGTACTCATTATGTATGTCGTCACAATACGCTTGCTTAAAATACTAATGTGGCTGACTGTATTCTATAGTCAGCAAATTAGAGTCTACGCTTTGCAGTTCACAGTGGGTTAACCTCAGAGCAGTGGGTTACCACACCTCTGGTAAAAGGTGTCACAACCCCAAGTAAATGCCATAGCCTGGAGGAGCTCTCCCCAGTTGCCACCAATCAATATAACCAGGATCTGAGCAACAGTCAGGAGCACCACAGGTGGAGACATTAACCATTAAGAAGACATGTCTACTGAGTGTCTGGGGATAAAGTGGACCCTGTGGCCTCACTGCTTGAAGTGATCTTCAGGGCAAGTTAGCACAGTTTGGCTTAAACAGGATTTGGGGAGTGAAAACCCCTTTATCATGGCTTACAAGGATGAAACTGTAGAGCTACTTAAAGAGATCCCAAAGTTCTGTGCTCTCTTAAAAGTGGAGACATAATAAAATAATAGTCTGTTATATGATTATGTGGGTCAAACTACCAAGTAGAAACAAAGATTTGCAGTCGTGCTGAATAATAATTGAAAAATATCACTGTGGACCCATGAATATATTGAATCTCTTATTTCATTTCACAAACAGACAAAAATTAACTCAAGCTACAGAAAGAAAAAAGCAATAATAGGCCTTCGTTTTCATCCACTTTAAGTGGCTTCATTCCAGTTCTTGTACAAACTTGTGATTAACTTTAATATGAGTCCATCATTTCTTAATTTAGGCCAAACCTGAGGTCACCTGGCCCACTGTTGTAGCTTTAATCATATCACAAGCAAAAGCTCAAGAATGTTTTACGCTTTTAAAATGTATTGCACATTGTTTCATTCGACGGCTATTCCAAATAAATGTAATATAGGAATGTAGGAATGTAATATACGCACACCCAGACACACACACAGAACAAAATCATACAAAAAATGCCTTTTAGCTCATAGCAGGGTGTGTCGATATTTAGTTTGAGCTTCCAAGTTTGACTTTCATTTGCAGTTCTTACAAGCTGTCATATTAAATATGTTACTGGTATAAACTGAGATCACCCATTAGTGAAATGGAAAAATTAATTTGGCTGCGAAGTAGATTCCACAGTGAAGTCAGTGTCTGACAGCTATAATCTGGATTGCTCGCAGCCTGCTGTGGGTCTGTCTGTCCCTGCCACAGGCAAGATATCCAGTCATAAGATCCAAAAAGAATGGCATCAGTCACACTTTAATGGATCCTGGATTATTGGGCCTTCATTCCTCCACCCCTACGGGGCCCAAGGGTGGGTGGTTGGCTCCGCCACAGTCTCCAGAAGCAACCTACATCTTCCCTTGTGACCCTTTCATCTGCCTGTGGGCAAACTCAGCATGATTGCTACTAACCACAGGGTCAGAGCCTGCTGTGTCATGCTGCTCACTGGCCTCAATTTTGTCAAATTAGTAACCAATCTTAACTCTTGTTCATTGAAAGTACTTAAAGTCACACTGGGAGCACTGAGGGATCGGTTTTTCCCACTGCAGGTGGACAGACAGAAACAAATGCACTCCCCCTTATCCTGCTGATAACATTCTTTCAGGTTAAAACTGGGAGGAAGCCACTCAGGATGTTTTTTTACATTTATATCTGATCATTAATGATTCAGTCAAACTCTATATTTGAAATTATTTACATTTAAACTTATACTTGCTCTCACTTTCATCACATTTTACAATGGTGGCTTTCAAATGAATGTGCATTATTGTGACTTATTTAGCCTAATACAGCCTCTCAAACCAAGGGGCTGCTATCTGATCATTGGTACCACTTAGTGCAGACCAGCTGAGACCTCTGTTTATGCTTTAACTGGGCAGCAATAATGAGCACTGGTCTCTCACAGTGCATGAGTCAAATTAAATTCCCTTGCCAATTAAAGAGAGATTTTCACAAGGCCCTGTAGCACTGACGCTAATCTACTTGGGTGATCTACAGTGTCCCTACACTAAAACACCCTCTTATATTCCGGACCACTGGTGCTAGCCTTCGTGCTGGGATTTGTTCCTGTTTTCATATGTTTCTGCAGGACTGGGAGGATGGAGCCAGTCTGTGTGTGAGCATCCTGCTTGTGGAACAAACTTGGTAAATGGCCTACTCAGGACATTTGACCCTGTGGATTTTTGATTCTTCGGTGTGGGTATTTTGGAGCTAAGACTTTTCCTCTAGCAAGGGCTAAAAGGCTCAAAAGGGTGGAAAGCAAAATATTTTTATAAGTCCTGGACGCCTGGTTGCATAAAAGGTTCCACAGGCGTTTGCATCAAACCTGGGCTGAACTGTTGAGAATACTGATTCTGTTTCACACACACACACACACACACACACACACACACACACACACACACACACACACACACACACACACACACACACATATGTATACAAAACTCCATGATTTAGAGTCATGTAGAAACACTCTTAGCAGCACTAACCTGAAGTAACTGTTTTATGTATACTGATCAGTCTCTCCCTCAATAGAGGAATCTTAACAATGTTGCTTCAGTTCATTGAGGGTTGCAGGGATTTATTTTTGCACGGCCTTCTTAAGGTCCTCCCCAAATCATTTTATTTGAGCTCTGGACCTTGATTGAGCCTAACACTAACACCTTGGTTATTTTTTTCAGCCATTTGTTATTGATTTACGAGTGTCTTAGTCCTCTTGCACAACCAAATTTAGTCCATGATCTGTGGCTGTAAAACAAGCCCAAATCACCACACCTCCACCGCCGTACTTGACAGCTGATATGAGCTGTTTGTGTTGATATGCTGCGTCTGGTTTTCGCCAAATGTGTCACTATGTGTTATGGCTAAACATCTCCACTTTGTTCCTGTCTATTCAAAGTACATTATTCCGGAATTTGTTTGTTGCAACCCTTCTAACCAAAAAGGGTTGTTCAGTTGTTCAGTCTTCTTTTCTTTTTTTTCAAACTGCTGCCATGAACTTTAATATGTAACTTTCTAGCTGTGGCCTGCAGAGCCTAACATGTAACTCTTGGGGTTTTTGGACATCCTCCAGTTGTGATTACGTAGCAGTTATGATAACTGCCATAGTAACAGCTTTGTAACAGAGGTGCTAAATTAATTTGTCTAGGGAACACAAAAGGAAACCCCTAAGAATCTGGAGACCTCCCTTGTTTACTAATTCTTTGTGCAATTCTCCTTTGGTCTTATAGGGCAATGGACAAATCAGATATGTGTATGTGTGTGTGTGTGTGTGTGTGTGTGTTAGGGGGTGTTCCTCTGTCGGCTGTTCCATCTTCCTACTTTGCCTGATACTAGTGATTATAAGCTAGTTTGCTGAGGTTGTCTGGTCACAGTAAATGCAGGTTAGTTGTCAGTCACTCCGTGGTCTGTTGGTGGTGAAAAGAAAGAAAAACGCAGAGTGCTGGGAAGTATAGGATCCATTTAATCAGAGGGGGAAAGCGGACTCATATTGCATGGGGACTCTTCACAATGACGTGAATTCAAATAACTACAATATTGAAACGGGACTGATGCATCTTATAAATATCATATAGGATATTTTATACAGAACATGCAATATATTTACTGTGCGTCCTTATATATAACAGTGTTAGCATAAATACTGTGATTTTACTCCCTTTTTTAAAGGTTATTTGAGAGAACAGTTTAGCCATCAATCATTGCATTAATGAGGCTCACTGGTTACCCAAAAGTTAAAAAAAGAAAAATGTTCCAGTGATATTTGAGGGTGTGAAGTTATATAAGGCTGTTTATAACTTACAGCTTTATTCACTGCCTGGGCTTTCAGAGGTGGCTGTGCTGCCACCTGGGAGCTGCTAAGGTTGGAAAAGCTATGAATAACTTTTTACCACATTCCCAGCCTTAAAAAGAAAAGCCACAATATGGATATAAACTTGGATTCTGGGAGTGAACTGAAAAATCTACAGGTATGAACACAGGTATATGTTTACATAACAAGAGGATTCTAGGAATAAGGAGGTGCTCTGTACCCGCCGTGTATTATCAAGGTTATCGAGTCTTCAATAGGAGTTATAGGCTTCCTCGTGTATTGTCACTGCCTTCATTTTGTGTTTTCAGCGTAAGACTTGCTTTCGTGACTTTATCAGCGACTGGGATTAAGTATATTTGCTCAGGAACAAGAATGCAATTAGCACAGTCACACTCACTGATCAATGCTGGCCTATCGGTAACAGCTCATGAGCAAACACAGTTTTTTTTTTTTTACTTTAAACAGATAGGAAAGGAATGTCAAATACAATTAAAACTCCAAATAGTTGACTGCAAGTGTTCAACTGATGTTATGTAAGAGAAAAATACAATTTCCCATGTAGTCTGGCTACAATGGCCACAAACCTTTGTGAAGTCGCCTGTCTAATGTGTGCTCACAAAGCCAGGGAGTCTATTTGTCACCCCTCCCTAGTTCTCATCCCTGTGTTTCAGGTAAACAATAGATATGGGACCCCCAGCTGCTGTGCCAGGTGACCTCATCACAGTTTCGCCAATCAGCCCTCGCTCACGCAAACAAAGGTCAGCCCGGTGAAAATGCCAGTGTCGGTTCTCACAGTCACCCCGATAATATCTCCGTCCTTCCAGCCACACACTCATTGACATGGAGCAACCACACAGATAGGGTTGCAAATGGGCACTTCTATGAGTCAAAGCAGGGGTGGGTGGGACACTGGACATCCCCCCAGCGGATACCTTGTTCTCCCATTAATTGATCGCTACTTGATCTTGGATGGTGATTCAGGGGTACTCTCTAGGGCAGGCCACCAGTCTCGGTGATATGTGTGGGAACTGTTCGGAGGCCACGAAGGTGCACCTGTTAAATGGCCGTTTCGACCTATTCCCCCGGCACTCTGCCCATTGTTGGGGATTTATATTCAGTTTCCTTCTCAGATGGACACACAGTAGAGGACTGGTGGAGTGGAGTACTCTCTTTTCAGAAAATGGGCTGCTTAAAGGCAGACCTGCTATGGTAGGGAGTAATGAAAGAGTGACATAGATCTTTATGATTACTTTATGTTCCACAGATCTGATCTTTTCAAATATTTCTGTAGCAGTCATTTATAATTTGATTCTGATGGAAATGTAATGAAACAATATAGTCATGAAGACCAAACAGAATCTTTTGTGGGACAGAGGACGATCACAAGCAAGCAATTAGCCTTAATGACAGCCTGATGTCCCGTGGCCTGCTTGTTGACCTATGACCTTCAGTTTAATGAAGGCTGTAATAAGTGCCATTACTCTGTCAGCGTGGCATCTCGGTCAAAGGTGAAAAGCTAGATGACAGGTAGCCACTGTAGTGAGGACTGCAGGTGGGATGACAGTTTAAACAGACAATGAGAGGCAGGTGCAGTAATGATATCTAACAGACAAAGTGTGACAGTTGCCAAAGTGGGAGGTGTCCATGCCAAAAAGTATTTGCTATGTACAGTATGCACATTATAATAGATGCAAATTTGTCACCATTTACAATGTTTTGCCCACTTTTTTAAAAAAAAATGCTGTTTTTTACCTCTTCAGTATCCACAGTATAATGAGCAAAATAGGTCAAATTAAACATTTGGAGGGAAAATAAAACTCTGTGCATCCTGAGATAATTATTTTAGTACATTTCTCTGTTAAACTGACTTTAATTTTATTGTTGCGCTCCTTTCAGCGCTCTCTCTGTGTGTGAATTAAACCGTAATCCATATCATCGCCGTGTCATTCTAGCATGTCCACGCTAAGCTGAAGCTGCTACCCACTGACACACCACTGCTGTGATCTTCAGAGAGAAGATAGAAAGGCAAAGGAGTGGAGGAGCGGTGGGAGTGGAGTGTTGTGGGGGGTGGGGAGGGGTAGGGAAGGAGCCGGAATTACCAGATTTAAATAAAGTCAACTTTCCGGCCATCTGGCCAGTGTTTGGGATAGAGGGGAAAGCCTTGAAGGCTTGTGGAGCCTGAGTGAGAAAGCTGTATTTTTAATACTCCCGATCCAAACCTCTTAGCAAAACAAGATGCATGGTAGGTCTACCTTACAATATAAAGCACCTTGAGGCAACTGTTGTTGTGATTTGGTGCTGTATTGAATAAATTAAACTTGCTTTTGTCCTTATCACAATCCACCAGCTACAGAAATAATGTCCTTCAGTAGCATTTATGATGGGGGACATATTTGCCTAAGATCAGATACAAACAACTGTGATACTAATAATGAGGTTTAGTTATCAGTATCAACTGAGTGAATTTTAGATTGATGAGTCAGTCACAGCACAGCCTGGAGTCAGTGTAAGTGGATCTTGAGACACGCATCATGGTCCAAGAAAAGTGGCACATGGGCTGGTGAGAGGAAATCAGGAGAGGGTGACCAGGAGGACATATCCCTAAACCAAGCACTCTAAAATTAAAGACAAAACAATGTGTCAGGGCATGATTGATCAGTCTGTAGTGTTTTGTCAAAATTCAGCCGTCTTTGCAGCCCCACCCCCAGGCACTTCCTATAATCAAAGGCCATGCCCACCCATGGCTAATTAGACATTAAGCAAACGTCAAGAGGGTCTGATTTAAAGCAGCCATCCTAGACCTGAGCAAAACAAAGGGAGCAGAGTGAGGAAATGGGAAAGATCCAGATCAATACTGAGCGGGACTTTTGTTTGCTGAAATGCCATAGAGGCTGAAATAAATCAGATAGAGGAGGGAGAGAAGGCCCAGCGATTGCGTTCTCACGGCTCCCCGGGCACTGCACTGAGAACAGGCACACCTGGCCTAACAAAGCCCAGAAAAAGGGGAGGGATGAGCATGCAGGCAGGCATGCATCCACAGAACCACACACCCACAGACGCTATCTGACTTCAACTAAATCATTTGAACAAGAGGGGATTTAAAAGGATTTCCTATTGACGCCATCAGACATATAGCGTGAAGTCTCAGTAGAAGTAATACTAAAAATAAGAGGACAATAAGAGCATTCATGATAATCACAACTTTTATATGTATGTATATTAATTATTGTCAGCATCATTGCCAATACAACTTCACCATAAAAACACTCTGAATTCTGAATAAAGCGAAAGGAGAACAGCCATGATAATTTGATAAATTGATAAATTGAAAAGTAAATTAGAAAATTGATTAAAGGGCTTCAAAAGATATAGGTGGCATTTTAATTGGCATTTCATTTCATGTGATGATGCCCGGTGGTTTCCTGCTAATGCAGATTTAAGTAATAATATTCATATGGCGGCACCACCTCTTGGTGTTCACAATGATGCCATCAAAAGGAGTTTAATTCAGCTTTGGGTTTTCCCTGATCAGTGATCACTCCAGAGTTTTCTGATATAAAACGCCTCACTTCACCCCTCCTTCCCCCTTTCTGCAGCATCTGTGGCAGGGCTCCCCCTGTAAATCATACTGTCACTTCTCACACTCGGCACCTCTGGAGCGTGAGCACCCGAGCTGGTTTCAATTTGTGCCTTGAGCAAAGTTAATAAGTTTGAGATAAATTTAGCTGGCCTGGCTGGAGCTGATTTGGCACGGTGTACGCTTTCACCCCCATGATTAGCCGTGGTCCTAAACTTCACTGGTAAAGCACAAAGAAAGAGTCTGTTTCACCCTAATGCGGTATGACCCCATGCAGAGAAGCCTGTTATCACTGCTTTTTAGTGAGTTCAGGTTACAGGTGAGCCAGGTACTAAAAAGATAATACTGACATAGCGTATGCTGCTTATGTGGGCAAGGGGGGGTTCAGTTAGGAGGAAGTAGTAAGAACATCCACAAAACGTTCTCTAGCAAAGAAGAAATTCAAGCAAGTTAATTCGCCGAGGAAAGATGAAGGAGGAAGCTGTCACAGAAGAGAAACTGAGAAGTAGCACAAGTCAGGATTATACAATGACTGAAATTGTTCACAGTCGACGAGCTGGGTTTAAGGGCCACTGCCATTTAGGTAAATTTACTTTACATCAAGCTAATACTCATCTATGCTAACCTTCAGCAACTGGCGAGATGCTAGTAAGCAGTCACTTGGCTATTAACCAGCTGGAAGTGACTAGAGCCCTTTTTGCTTACAACCACATGATTGGGGGCTACCCCCAGTAACCTAATGCAGGGACCAATTATACATAATTTAAGACTTAAGCAATTTCGACAGATTTCTGGAAATTACTGTAGAGCTCTTGTTGCTGTTGCTGAAGAGAAATGACAGTGGGATATTTTGACAGGTTTTTACTACAAACCAGTTCTCAGATACACAAAAGTAGGGGTACATGGCGGCTAATATCCATGTGTTGATTGGGGCTAAAGTCAGGGGGTTAAGTAAGGTCTAGTTAGCTGGGTTCTGAATTACCACAGAGGAGGTTAAGCAAAACAACAGGCCTTCATCCCACCTGTCTACAAATTACTGCTACATAAACACGATGGCCGGTCGGCTGCATGCACACGCATAAGATAAATTTACCTAGGTGGTCGAACGTCACGTAACACAGCTGACAACTGGAGACGGGCTCAAAGATCGTGAGTTTGAGCCTAATGCTAAAAAAACTGCGAGCTGTGCCAATCTTTGTGTGTTTTGGAGAGGCTACTATTAGTAATTTTATTCACCACAACTGTATTCCATGGTTAAATGGTTGTCATTGACATTACAGAAAGAGAAGCGTGAAACTGGAACAAAGGTTTTCTATCATGGTGTAAAAATACAGTTCAGCCTGAACCCTATAACATGCACATATCTCCATTAGGAGCTGATCCTGTCTCCCCTGCTGTTTTTGGCTGTGTGATTTGGCACTGTTAACAGGTGGATGCCCCTATGTTTACTACCCGTCTCTCTGTGTTTGCTGATGGTCAGACAGGAAGCTGGCCAGACTGTGGTCAGCCTGAGTCAGTACTGGAAAAAAAGAGACAATTTTCAGATTGGTGTGAGGAAGACTTGGTGACATCACTGTTATGGGATAGCCTTCTGAAGGTGGAGGCAACTTGAGTATTTCTGGCTCTGCTTATATACACACTATCCTAAACATGAAACGCTGAAGTAGTCTCAAAATATCTGAGCAATGACATCATTTTGGATTGGAGCGGTATCTGCCTCCGTGTAAGCGTCATGATTAGGTGAAGCTTAGTATGTGCCAGGGACTTCTGTGGACATTAAATATCCCAAATTAGTCATGTCTAATCCCTATAACTGTGATTGTACTGCATACATATTAGTATTTGTGTGAATGTGTGTGTGTGTGTTTGAAAGCATGTAATTGCGGTGTGTGGTCCTATTCACATCACACATAGGTGTCAGCTCCCCACTGCTGGGCCGCTACCACTTCACCTAGAGACACAATTAAAAGCCCCGGCCGGAAAGCGGGGCTGAGCGGGTGGATGCTGAGATGAGACAGGCTTACTGAGCAGTTCCTTTCCCTCCTCGTCTCTGAAGGCTACTTGGCAAGACGCAGACGGCCCGACATGTCAGTTCCAAACAAAAGTCCAATCTGTCTCAACACAGTTGGTTGACTACAGGACTTGAAGCAAGCCCAACACGTAGCATCTCTGTGCTTGCTTTGCACTGAGCCATGCATGCTCACACAAAGGGAAACAGGAAGGCCTGATCAGGTCAGCATTTCACAGCTATTCAGGTGGTCTGCATGTAGAGCTGCAGAACTCAAGGGACACAGCCACTGATAATTTTCTCTGGCATACGCTGATTTTTCTTTAGAGGCAGTGAGAAAAGTGTTCTTTCTCATCAAGGCCACTGCTACATGGTCAGTAATTACCAACAGATGCTTGCCCTTTATTTGTATATGTCTTTATTTTTATTTTAATATGAGGCATTAGTCAAACACAATCAATCTAATAACTGAGATTTTAAAAGGATTTTTTTTTTTACCGCTGGAATAGTTTCCTAGAAAACTTTTAGATAAACATCATAATTGATGTATGAATAAGCTGTTGATCCATGTGGCATCTTAATTATTAGATCTAAATAACATTTTGAGGATATAAATCAGGAAACTGAGACAAATCATCTGATAAATTTCTGTTCCTGGGATCCAGTGGCAATCCTATAAAATCCCACATATAGAACGCTGTTTTGTATTGCCTCTAGCAATACATTAACCTCTGACCTTAAACTTACATTTAGGACATCTGGTTTGTGTACTGGGACCAGCGATCATTCACCTGTCATACAGTCTTAATGCACTCATATTAACAAGGCTAACAAGACTAAAAGAGCTTCTCCAAATAGATGAAATCAAATGAGGGGAAGATTTGTTTTCAAGCCTCAGACGTGTACTCGGAACAAACAAACAGATTTACTACTCAGACAAGTAAGTGCTAAGTGAAAGTGTTGCATTTTGTTAGGTAATCAAGAGAGTAATCATCAAACTTTTAAGCTTCTCTCACATCAAGTGTTTTTTTTTACTCTTTTTCACCCTTTGATGTAACGACAGAGAAAGATTTGCTTCCTTTATCAGTTATGGTCCCTCATAGCTCATAGCTTTCCAAAGATTACATTCATAGATTTTTTTCCCTCTATAAAAAGATGATTCCCAGAGTTTACAGGGGAATACTCAAATTCCCATTTCCTAAATTCTATCTAATTGGTTTTTGGCACTTCACACCCAGGTAACAGGTGTTTGTAGTATTTCCCTTCCTGAAACCTACAGTGGGTTTATTTAGGTTTTCACACTCACACTATATCCACCACCCAGCTCCCACTTTTCCCCATATAACAGGAGAAAAGCATCACTTGCGTGACTCACAGCCCAGCCAGTCTGTTACACAGCTGAGGTCTTGGATGCAACTTAGCCGTGCGCCTCTATAACACAAGCTGTAAAATGACACAACTCCTCAAGTAGCTCCTCAGCAGCTATCAAACCCCAAGTGCCTGTTAAAGCTCACTGACTCCCCCTCACCTCTACCATTCCACCCTTGTCTTATAAAACCAGGAGCCATAAAAGTGCCCCAGGGATCACTCTTTTTTTCTCCACGTGTTCTCAGTGTTGTGACAAATAGACAATTCATACATAAACATGCTGTGGCAATATTTTGGACATGATTCTTTCAATTGGGGATTAATAAGAGCTGATTTATTTGCTGAAGATCAGAGGTCAGACCACAGATGGAGAAAAATAACCACAGTGGATGCTTTGTTTCAACGTGAGTAATTTCCAGTATAAGCAGGAAAAGCAGTGATTATTCACTAGTGAGGGTCAGAATCAAGCTCGCCTGATCTGCAGTTACCTGATCTGAGTATGAAAAATATCCCAGTAATAAAGCAATAAGTCAAAAGACAATTTTATGACCAGTGTCCGTGTGGACATGAAGAAAATATTACAAGCCTAAATAGGGCTGAGGACTTGGAATGTCAGCTTCAGCAGCCCCTCCCAGCCACTGCACCACCCCTCCTACCCAGTGTTTCCACCCTTTTCCTTTTGTCACTCCTTTCCCTCCCAAACTTTTCCACAGGATTGCCAACAAAATTCAAGTTTTAGCAACTGCTGGCATTATTTTTAAAAGAAAAGCAAAAGTATTGATCGACTGATCAAATGTTATGAGATGAAATAAAAATTGGACTTATAGCACAAGTAATTTAACCACATACCAGGTGCAAAGTCTGCTGTGTTTCCTTCCAAGATTCCAAGATAGGGTTTTATACCAAACAGTCCTACTACAGGTCTTTTAAATTGCAACCTTTGCAATATTGCTTCAATTTGCATATGTTTGCAGACACTTGCAAAGAAAAAGCTGCTGAGTTCTTATAGCGCAACATGGAAATGATTACCTCCTGGCAAATGCAGATTTGTTGGCAGATTTCTGCTTGAGTATGTGTGTCTGTGCACATTCAAGTGTGTAGATACACTTGAGCACAAAGAGACTAATTGCCACTTAAACATCACTAGGTTTCATTTGACAAGTGTGCTGTGCATCAGCCAAAGCAACATCTGGACTCAAACAGAGAAATGAGATGACTGCCAAGCACATGCGTTACAGCTCAAACCTCAGCGCAGGAGAATGCCTGCAAGGCTGAAAATTAGCTGAGAAAGTGTAAAGGCTGCACAGCAGAAATGTGTTTCTGTCTCTCTTTCCGTGCTGATTCTGCAAAATACATTCGAAAAAGGAGTTGAAAACAATATGGCAAATGTTTTTTAAAGTATATGACTGTTAGATGATTTTCGAGAAAGCCTCCACAAATACAAATAAAAACTACCCTAAAGGTAAAGGTTATAGTCACCCCGAGGAAGCGTAAAAAAAACCCCTTTAAAATAAAGTCATCGAATACACAAAGATCTAATAAATATTCATTTCACTACTTTTAAGGGATACATTTATTTTACAAGTGGCTTTTACGACCAAATCGATGTACCCCTTACAGAGTGGTGTTTTCTTTTTTGGTGTGTCTGTGTTTTCAAGGATTCAAGCATGGCTAACGTTTGTGGTAATGACAAAATATAGTTACGATTAGTAGCTGAGGAAAGGTGAAAAGTGGAAGAAGATGTAACAGATAGAACAGCTTTGGAATGGCTATGGAAATATCATAAAATCTTCTCCAAATGAAATGATCTCAGGAACATTTGCCTTTAAATATTAACAGTAGCCAACGTGACAATTTTGACATGTACTTAAATACAAGACTACAAGCATTTCCTTTTCTTGTCTTCTGTAAAATAAATTATTACTAATGATTGTAAATATGCCATACAATTAAAAACCATAACATTATTTGCTTGAGGCAAATCACACATTGTGCTACAGTAATGAAAATGGAGGTGCTATAGCCAGCCCCTAGGATTTAAACATTCAGGGTGGAACACCTCGTGCCCTTCAGGAAGTAAGGCAGAGGGGACCGTTCAGCTGCCCGGAAGACGTCGGCTATCCTCCCACCTTATACCAAATTCAAGGGTAAACTCTCACAACTCAACAACATCAGCAAAAACAAGCAGTTTTTGATCACAAACCTCCCTCTGAAAAAAAGTTGCAGTTGTTACTTGGTTTCTATAATGCTGCACACTCATCAGTTCCCTACAAGAGTACGAATTGTAATAGAAACATTAAAGCAATGTTGATGTTTTGACTTCAAATACTGCTGTTATCTAATCTGCTAATGGTTTCATAATTAAAAACTTTATCATCAGACAACTTGTGTTTCCTGTCCAATGATGTTATCATAACCACAAAAACTTGCAAACTGCACAGAAGAAAAAGTGATAAACTGTTGTTGGACCCTAACTATCAACATTGGTTTCTTGCTGTAAAATTTTTCTATGCATATCATAATTGTCATGTGCAATATTAATACGGCAACAGAGCTACATCTGAAAATGCAGGTTAATCGCTAAAGCTGGAACTCCTAATGCCACCGAGTGGCTAATCAGCTTATTGATGCATTTCTTTCAAACCTAAATGCATGCTTTTTTGGCAGCGGTCCTGCTCATGTGTCCTGTTGTAACTTTGTTGGCCTTTTTCTTTCAGGCAGGCGGTGATCACACATCTGTTGTTGGTTTCACCGTATTCTACCTTTTCATATGCAATAGGTAACATTTTGCAGAGCATAAGCAATAATTGGTGAGACAACTGTTAAATGGTGATCAGGCTCTGAGTGTTGCAGAAATCTTATGACAGACTGTAAGGCATATCTGGCCTCCATTAGTCTGTCTGAGTGAATGGCTGTGAGGTTTAGTAATCTGGATTTTCATTGAAGGGTAAAGCAGGGAGATTTTTTATTTTTTGGTTTTTTGGGAGAGGAGTAGAGGAAGAACAGGGAAGAGACGGTTTAGGGAATTGCAGGCAAGGACATTCCTTTATGGTTTTGATTTGGGAGTGACGCTTCATCAATTGCATAGTAAACTGCCTGAGTAGAAAAAAAAACTTAATACCACTGAGCATCGAAGTGAAGTGATGAATCCAGCAATGCTGATGCTTTTTTCCCCAAGTAATGTGACTTTTCAGGCTGCCTCAGTAATCAAACTGTGGATTTTATAGATAGTGGTGATGATAATGATGATAACATTGATGTCACAGAATGTTTTACTGAAAAAGATAAATTAATAATTCTGCTGTTCATAGTAAAAAACTGATCCAAATAATACAGATGGAGGCAAAACTCTGTTAGCATTGTGTCTACCCATTAAGCAATTTACATTAGAGGGATGCTAATCCTCTCTAGTCTCCACTACAGATGGATGAGAACATTATTTATGCAATTGGCTCCACCATTATAGTTTCACTGAAACTGTAATGGCAATGCAGAGCACTGAGATCCACCGTATTTGAGACAGCCACCCTGCCAACCTTCAGGCAAAGAGCACCTCACTGGCTAATTAAGACCAGAAGTCCTCCAAAAACAAAAGAAGAAAAAGAAGAAACCCAGAGGATTTTCTTTAATTCCATACACAGGAATCCAGGTTTCACTCAGCACTCACCCAGATGCAACAAAGGGATTACTTTAACCTTCAGCTGCTAAATATTCATAAGCAAAACAGTATCCATAACAAATATATCAGCAACATTCAGTCACCAAAGACCTATGTATCTTACATAAACGCTGATGCACGGCACAGTTCAAAAATGGATTGCCTTAATGCGAGGATGAAAGCAAAACAAGCTATGCAAACAAAAACAAAACAGAATAGTATCAACAGACTGGAAAATCCATTTTACTCTGCTAGATTTGCTTAATGATGGGTTAAGTAGTAGAGTAAGTAGAAGTAATAACTGCTTCATGATCAAGCCAAAAGATGGTAGATTTTGGACCGGTCTGATAAAGAAATACCTGACTTCAATCATGCCAGTGAGAAATGTATGCAGAACCCCAGAGAGCGGAGAAGTTGGGGAAGCGGAGACAGTTTTCAATACAGATAAAAATCAGCTGGCGCCTGCTGAGGAGGCGCCCGAGTACAGTATGTCCTGTCACCGCCATGGACAAAACTCTTCCTAGTCACGCCTAAAAAGAGGATTTACATCTCCATTTTCACATTTGGCTTTTGGTTCATACTAATATGAAAGTGGCCAAATGTGTGCCATGCAATATGAATGAAGGATTTCACAGCTGTTTCTTAAAATAAACAAATAGTTGTATATGTATATGCTTTCTGTTTTCTCTCTTATATCTTTAAGTCAAAGCCAGATGGCAAAATTCATAAACAAAATTCTTATATAAACTAAACTAAAACTGCCAAGTAACGTTGCGTTCTTTCCCTTTCACCTCATATTCTCCTTTTTTCCTTATGTTGTTGTTTTTTACTTGCTGTTAGCCAGCACTACTGCCCATTTTACCCCCTGTGGGACTGCACGCAGTCTCTGTTGCAAGCTCTCCCTCCCTGGCACTTGTGATCTTTGGGCTGGTGGGAAACGTGCGGAGGTATTCCATTTTCTCCCTGCTCCGTGCACTACTTTAAGCGCCATCCCAAGAGATGTGGATTGGGTTTACCGTCCAGACCTTCCACTCCCCACATGCTCATCAACACTGTATACATCCACTGGTTTTCATCAGCTCCTTCTCAGGGTCTGCCACCTGCATGTTCTTCTAAATAGATACTATTGTTAAAAAAAAAAGAGTTAAGCTTCAGTGAGCAACTTCAACCAAACCAAAGTGCGCTGGAGCCACAGTTTCAGGTCACAGGAGTGCGCTGAGGTGTAGGTGCTGTGTAACTCTAGATGGTTAATTACAGTGTGTCCGTGGCAGTGAAATAAGAGGGTCATAGCTTCCCGATACTCTTTTTCATGATTCAAATGTTCCTTTTCTCTGTCCAGATGGAGTTATCTCTCAACTTCTTCTAAAATCAAAGCAAGAGTCACCATCTGCTTGCTTCTCTTGTTTTGGGTTTCATTCATTCAGTAATAAAAAAAAAAGCTTGTTTGTGGCTAAATTTAATGATGCTTTCTTGCCTGCATGCCCCATCATTAGAGTCATCTGATCTGCTCCTCTGCTGCACCCGCCTCACTTCACCATCTCTTGTTTGCAAGAGTTTCTTTGAAGCTTTACCACAGTGGATTATATTTACCTGTTACTTTATTTTTTACTTCAGCTAATATAGAGAACATATTTATGCATTTGACTATTGCCTCCTTGTTTTCACTTTTACATGCATGCTTGCAGTTTCCCAAACTGACACGTTCAGACACTCATTTAAAGGTTAAAGATAAATGATCCAATTCTGCTATAGTTAATTATTTGTGAGCAGGAGCAGTGCTTTGCTTTGTGCTCCAGTAGTTCCAGTAGTTCTTTCTAATAGTGTAAACTCCTCTTTAAAATACAGGGCCAATAATCAGATAGCCCAGAAACTGATGCCCGGACACAGCAAGCTACAGCAAACAAGATGGTACTCAACTGTGCAGCAAATCCAGTAAATCAGTTAGAGTTTTCTTACTCCTACTAAGAAAGGTAACCAAACTGCTCAAATATTGGATATCAGGAAATAGTGGAGAACAATTTCCTTTCAGAGTAACATTAGAATGCATGAGCCTGGCTCCCGGAGGTTCAGGGCCAGCACCGCTGGGCTGCTCCAATTAGATGGCGCTTCCCTGCTGTGTCTGACCCAGCCAGAACACAGAAGCACCCAAAGGGAGCTGGAAGGAAGAAATGGAGGAATGAGAGAAGGGAGACATACATACACACAGGCGTGAGAGCTGTGTTATGTTTGGCACGTATCACCTTATGTCTCTCACAGTCTACATACGCTGCGTGTCATGCTGCAAAGTGATCATTAGATAACTCCAAAAGGTTTAGCAAAATAAAAAGATGAAAACTCAAAAGACTAATGTGAGGAGAAAGCCTCTCATATTTAAGAACAGTTTTCATGCTTTCTGTGTATGAAATTATTGGACTGCATGGTGTAGGAACAGTAAAGAAAATAGTAAAGGTGATATTGATTGCTCCTTTTTTTAAACCCAATTAGGTCATTTGTAACTTACTGAGTTTTAAAACGTTGTATTATTACACTTAACCCACTATGTAAACCATTAATAACAAGTTTTAACTATATTTTAAGAGGTCTTTGTTTTCCACAGCACATAAATGATAACAGTAAAAGCATCATATTTTGTGGAAATAAAATCCAAACTGTCTGGAGTCAGAATCTCGCAGTCAGTTGTCAAAATTCAAATTTAACCCCGTCTCCACAGGTTACAGTCACTAAAAGCAATTTGTTCACCTTCTCTTCCTTCTCTTTTTCCTTTTCTCTGAAATAAGTTTTAACAAGAATAGACTTGGCTCCCCCCCCACTGTAATAAGACACTGTTTTAAAGCCCTTGAAGTATGTCATTGTTCATTTCACCTCTGCCCTTTCTGAATGTAATAATCTTATTGCCACGGTCTAATGCTGAAATCCCTGAACACTTAAGAAGACTAGTTTTTTTCTGACCACACAAGATATTCCTGCTTCTCCTGCAACAAGCGGTATCAAAGGCACATGGTGAGCAGCTAAGAGGAAGTGCATCTGTAGAGCATCCGTTTGCGAGATTTCTGCAAAGGTTGGGGCACTGGCTCTGATGCAGGTGCTATGCTCTGGAAGGTGATTAGATATCATCACTCTTTCATTAACTTGGTATTTCTAGTATCTCCATGACCATGTGGAAAGAATGGCCCCTTTTCATCGGTGCTCCCAGAAAATGAGCCGTGCTGAAAGAGCCAGGTTAAGTTGGGAGGATAATGAAACAAGAGAAAAGGGGGGAGAAAGCTGACAGAGGAGTAAATAGGTGCAGTGTGGGTAATTTCTTCTTAGTATTTAAACCCATGTGTTTAACAGTGTAAACACTCTAATGTCACTGAGAATAAGCAAATATCAGCCAGCACATAAACAAATGCTGTACTGAGAAATAAATAAATGGGGATCTAAACAGGCGCAGGTGACGTAGACAAGAAGGGGAAGTAGGGGAAACACATTAAAGTTTATTTTTAGGTTGCGACAGTACGGGCGACAACAAAAGTCTCCATTTCACCTGATCGCTGAAACAGGTGGAGGGAGGGGGTATGATATTCCATTTCGTAGACCAGACCCAGGCGCATACAGGTTCAACGTGAAAAGCGTCTCTGTGGGTAGGCGCTGGTCTGACATCACCCGGAGTCGTGGATGGGAGCTTTTATGTGTAGTGGTGCCAGGAAGCTGCTAGCACTGTCAGCCAGTCTGAGTCAGCGCTACGCTCTAGACACAAACGTGCAAAAATCCATGACAGAGATGAGTTTCACAACTCTGCCTGCATTCTGCTCAAAATAACCTAAACAAGAAGGCCCGGCCCTTGGGGGGTAAAGTATTTCACTGGCAACAAAAAAGAAAAACTGCAATTTATTAGTGTTTGTTATGCAAATTGTCACTGTGACATTTTTATCTTGGCGATGAGGCTTTTTATGGTTGTTTGACTGTATATTACACTGAACAAGAGTACAGCTTATTGAGTATGATTTTCAACTTTCTACTTTCTTTACGTAGTCTTCCAAAACTTATCTACTGTGTTTCTTTAAAAAATAAAACTCTAGACGTCAAAAGAAAAGCAGCAGCTCATTAATGTTGTTCAAGTAATGCTTTGTGACTGTCACCTGCTCTCGTTCCAGAGGTCCCCTGTTGAGAGCGCAATCACCTTAGCGACCTCTGCAAAGACTCGGGTAATGTCATAACATTTTGTCAACACCTTCCGAATGAGCTATTGTCATTCAGACATAATTATAGGTCAAGGCCTGTCATTGGAAATGGAGGCCAGTGACCTACAGATATCACACTCTGCTTTCATTAGCATTTCATTGTCATTCAAACTGAGTCTGAGCCACTTCACCTGCAGGCATGAAAGGTACCAGAAAGTCACTCAGCTGAGTTCAATATTGGATTTTCTTTTCAGGTGTGCTTCCAGGAAAAAAATAATTTAAAATATTGTTTAAAAACTGATGCTTGGCAGTTGCACCTATCCAAACAGCTTATGTTTACCAAGTACCATTGGTTCCACTGTCTTCCCAAATCAGAGTGTGTTTCCTTCCTTACAGATACACTATCAATAGGTACCTTCAATGTTTCAGTTTACTAGAAGCCAAGAGCAGATAAGACTGAGATTACTGCTGCACTATCTCCAGGGGAGGTCAAAGCAAGAAGAAAATATGCAAGAAAGTGCACAGCAGTGACTAGTACACACAGCTGAACCTGTACAGGGGTGAAGGCCAGAATACATCTGCTTCTCAGTTGGAAGGTATTTCCTTAGTGACATAGATAAGCTATAATCTGATTTGACCTCATGAGTGAGGTGACTGCATGGTGCACTTTAGTATCATTTTAAATCAGCTTTTTAAAAATTATGTTAATTATAAATCAGAATTTTCCTGAAATATTGACCTCTAAATGTATCTTCAGTGTTTTGGGCGGAAAGCCGTTAGGCTCTGTTTTTGTCTCCTCTGTCTTTCTGATGAAGTGGAGCTGTTGTGGTTCTGAATGGGATATCAGGGAGGTGCAAGAGAGTCAGAGCAGGGAGTAAAAGGCTGGCAAATTCTTAAAAAGTCCCTCTTAAATTTTACTCACCGCAAAATGCCAAAGCAGTGCCGAAGCACTCTGACCTGGAATGGCAAACACTGAGGAAGCCCATCCGTATGAGAATGCCATTGACAGTGGGTACTGCAACCAGTGTGGTCTGTTTCAGACATAACTTGTTTAAGAATCAGTTACAGAGAAACTGAGGAAGTACCCGGAAGGACACTTGATTTGTTTTGCCAAAAAGGATTTTGTTAGTTTTCCCTCTTGTGGTCTTTTGCATTTCTAGTGAATTATGTGCTAGTTGTGGTACGTCTCAAACAGATGTGATGTCAGTTGTGAGTGCTTGAAGCCACTTCTGGGGGGATTTTTTGTTTTTATTTATTTATTTTATTTTAGATATTTGGATAAAATCTTTTTTTTTTTAAAGAACAAGAATATGGAAAACAAAAGATCAATGCCAATACCAATTCTCCTCATAAAAACTATCATTTCTATTTCTTTCACACACTTCAATGGGAACACCACAAAGATTTGCACACCCACTAAACTAACACATCCACACACAAATGAAAGGGGGAAAAAAAGAAGGAAAAAAATGAGGGGCGGTCTGTTCAGACGGTTGCAGTGGAATCTGAGAGTGCTAGGAGAGGTGGAAGACATGATTTGGCAGTTTACCCCCAGTGTTTGCCTCAACATTTTGACGCCATGGCTCGAAGTCAAGCTGAGAAGTTTCCCAAGACCTGCTCAGCCTGCAGGTGGGTGTTCCGCGAAAGCGCCGAGCCCGGCCCCTGAGGATGTGTGTCCCCTTGATCGAGCGTACGCCACTGTGTAGGGCACCTCAAACTCTTAGCAGTCAGCACTGTGAGGGTGCGAACATGTCCCACTCCTCTGATGCCTCTGTGTTAGCCATCACAGGGTTTACTCCTCAGTGTGTCGAGACGAGCTGCCTCGCAAACTGACAAGGCAGCAGCTCTCTTTGCACTTCCCATGTCTGTTTAAAAGCTGAAAATTCTGTAAATTAGATCAAATATTCAGTTTCTAATGAGATTATGTATTAAAGGAAAAACAACAAACCTCTACTATGTTCCTCTACTGCTTGTATTTCTCTCCAACAGCCTTTTTTACATTTGAATCTATGTCATCTAGTTATATGAAGGGAAGCTGTAAGGGCCGTCTGCCACAACATCTGGTCGACCAAGAAGGCAAGGAGCACAATGAGAAGGGAATTAAAATAAATGTAATGAAAATCATGGGAACAAGACGGGAAACAATAGACCTTTACCTTTAAAAGAGAACACTTAAATGGGGGGAAAGGAGTTCTTTAAAATATATAGAGATTAATCAACATGTGTAAAATAGTTTATGTACATGTTTAAAACACATATTTTGACTACACCATACCATGACAAATATTCTCTATTTAAGCAACATTAAAGCTATATCAACATGTATTAACAGCAAAGATTTTGAGACTTCTCACAGTGGCATTTGTAAACGTTCACTAATAGAAATCCAAATCATAAAGTTTTGATAAAAATGGGAAGCTTTCAGTCCCTTTCTGTGTCTCCATGTGATCTCATAACTTACAGTTGGATTTCATTTCTAAAATTGAATACATGGATTAGAGGGACTGAACTCTGAACAAAGTGTCCTTTGTCCACAGGAAAACAAGTGTTGGAGGAAATCCAGAAAAGTAGATTTTGCCATTGTGACATGTTTTTCATGCACTCTTTTTTATAAAAAAATAAGTTGCCCTCACTTTGAATCTGTGAAATGTATAAACAAAATCAATGAATGTTTTATGCATTCTGATTTTTTTTAAAGACAGTACATCTACTATTAGTAGAAGTTAGAGTCTAAATATGTAGAGAGTGACAAAACCTTTTTTTTTTAAAAATATAACCTGCGTGTAAGTTCTTAAGACAAATCACCCGTCCAATTCTAAATCCAAAGCTAACCTACCTCACTCAAATAATACTGAAAGTCTGTCTAAATGACGTTAGAAATAACCACCAGTGATGTCACTTGTTGAGTTTGTTTAGGGGAAAACATGAGGGTGAGCGGTCAACCTGTTTGGACCACTAATTGTCCACAGATAGGAAGCTACAATTTTTAACTGGCGATTACATTTAAATTATTAAAAGAAAAGAAAAATTAAATACCCTCCTGATTTGTTTTAATCATTGCAGCACCGCCACAAATCCACGGCTTCCTCTCAAGTTTCTGGACTGCTGTCTCCCCCTGTTGGTCAATGTGCACTGTGCAGGGAGCTGAGATGACTGAAGGCTGCCGCTCCGGAGCAGCTCTGCAGGGACTCACTGGCAGAGCTGTCTCTGTGCAGCACTAGTTTTTGACAATAACAGCCTCCCTGTATTCAAAGACCCATAAACATCAGCTCTACTCTTCATCGGTTCCTCAGCTCTGATTTAACGTAACTGACCCTGTATTTATAAAATATAAATAAATAAAATGTTTTACTTATTTCCTGTAAATTACTCACACCGCTGAATATTTATCATAGAAAAATAGCAGAAACACAAGGATAAACTTAGTTGGTAGAGCAAAGGATTAAAACTGCAACATCCCAAATCTACATTCCACCAACAAATGTATTAAAATAAATCTAAGAAGAAGAAGTTAAAGAAAAGTTGAAGATTTGTAAGTATGACTTCAGTAAAGAAACAAAAACAAACTTGATTTTATAATCAAGTTTTTAAAAAAGAAAAATACAAGAGTTTTAATGACAATCATACCTTTATTAAAGATGGGGCGGGTTTTTGTGCCTGTTACCATAAAAAGGAAGTTCATCTTATCTGATTTTAATGTACGAGTAACTAAATCAGTTTATATCATAAGCATGCTCTTTTAAAAGTTACAAAGTTACAAAGTTGAAATGAAATGAAAGACAATAAGAGGGGAAAAACACGTTTTCCTAACTTGAGCTGAGTTTTCAGTTGTTGACTGCAAGACTGCTCTGGAGCAGAGTCAAATTACGTCCCGCCTACTAAAAAAGTTTCCCCCAATCATTTCCTTGCCGTTAAAACATAAATCCAGGCATCGCCTCCCGTGTCTATAGACTCTTCAGCAATCCTGCAACAGCAGTTCTCTCACGTTTGTCTTCAAAGTCACAGTTTCGAAGCTAAGTATTCGAAAGCGACCACTTACAGATGGTTTTCTTCTCTGCGAAATTGTGAGCATTCAGCGGAACAGAAATATTTCCATATTTACTTATTTTTTCTTATTTTTTTGTTTATTTTTATTTTTTCATTTTAAAGTTTGCCCCCGGCAAGCTGACACTGCAGCTTTGGGGCATATCACCTGGATATAGAAAGAAGGATTTTTCCTCCTATTTTTTTAATTATTTTTTTTAACTGCGAGAAGCTGTTCTTTAATTTTTTCGCATGAATCTCCTCGACCCTTACCTGAAGATGACAGAAGAACAGGAGAAGTGTCACTCTGACGCTCCCAGCCCAAGCATGTCTGAGGATTCCGCGGGCTCGCCTTGTCCGTCCGGGTCGGGTTCGGACACTGAAAACACTCGTCCGTCCGACAACCACCTCCTCATGGGTCAAGACTATAAGAAGGAAACCGAAGAGGAAAAGTTTCCCGTGTGTATCAGAGACGCGGTGTCTCAGGTGTTGAAGGGTTACGACTGGACGCTCGTGCCTATGCCGGTGCGCGTCAACGGCTCGAGTAAAAGCAAACCCCACGTCAAAAGACCCATGAACGCGTTCATGGTGTGGGCTCAAGCTGCACGGAGAAAGTTGGCCGATCAATACCCACACCTGCACAACGCAGAACTCAGCAAAACCCTGGGCAAACTTTGGAGGTAGGCTCGCTTTAGTTTATCGTTCACTTTTACAATGCACTTTTACGCGCCGCTGTGCGCGGCACATTATTTATTAACGTATAGATTCCTGCTCTTTCAAGTTTAGCTTTGCAGTATTTTGGCTTGAATGCTTTTACTCACCTATGCTTTTGATTTTATGAGTATTTTAAGTTCATTGTTATGCATACAATGACTTCTAAAGAATTACGATGCTAACTTTTTTTTCTTCTTTTTTGTAATGATCAATGCTAATTACCAACTGCACAGATTGAATCAGTGTGCTTAGCTTCTGCAACTGTTTACCAAGCGCAGTTTAACAAGTTTGTACAATTCCGTGTGCTATTTTCAGATTGCTCAATGAGGTAGAGAAGCGCCCGTTTGTGGAGGAGGCTGAGCGTTTGCGAGTGCAACATAAGAAGGATCACCCCGACTACAAATATCAGCCAAGGCGGAGAAAGTCTGTCAAGAATGGGCAAAGCGAACCGGAGGACAACGACCAAACTCATATCTCTCCAAATGCCATTTTCAAGGCGTTGCAGCAGGCCGACTCTCCGGCTTCAAGTATGGGCGAGGTGCACTCTCCGGGAGAGCACTCAGGTGAGGGAACAAGAAATAAAAAGCAAATATATTTTCTGTAATGTTTATGTTTTTTCAAAAGTTCCGGTTTGGATTAAAAATATATTTTTTAGAAGCCCTCAGGGCCTTAACTGGAGAACTGTTAATGATTAGTAGTTAATGATTATTAGGTTTTACAAGCCATCATGCAAATACACCTGCCTGTAGTTACAATAAACCTCTCCTGGAGGCATGTACAGTTAAGCTTTTATATCTCATGTGGGAAACATGTTCTTAAATTCAAACTTTTTTAACAAAAATGTTATGCTAAACAAATGTCTAACTTTGCCTTTGTCTCACTAGGTCAGTCACAGGGTCCACCAACACCCCCAACCACCCCGAAGACAGACCTTCCCTCCAGCAAAGCTGATCTGAAACGTGAGGGGCGGCCCATGCAGGAGGGCACTAGCCGCCAGCTCAACATTGATTTTGGAGCTGTGGACATCGGTGAGCTGAGCACTGATGTCATCTCCAATATAGGAAGCTTCGATGTTGATGAGTTTGATCAGTACCTGCCACCACACAGCCATGCTGGGGTGAATGGTGCAGCGCAGGCTGGCTACAGCAGCGGCTACCCTATCAACAGCTCCTCTGTCAGCCAGCAAGCTAGTGTTGGAGCCCACGCCTGGATGTCCAAGCAGCAGCAGCAGCAGCAACAGCAGCTCTCTCTGACCACTCTGGGTGGAGGAGGAGAGCAAAGCCAGCAGGGTCAACAGAGAACCACCCAGATTAAGACGGAGCAGCTGAGCCCCAGCCACTACAGTGAGCAGCAGGGCTCCCCACAGCATGTCACCTATGGGTCCTTCAACCTCCAGCACTACAGCACCAATTCTTACCCCTCCATCACCAGATCACAATATGACTATTCAGACCACCAAAGTGGTGCCAACTCCTACTACAGCCACGCAGCTGGCCAAGGCTCAAGCTTGTACTCCACCTTTAGTTACGTGAGCCCCACTCAGAGGCCGATGTACACCCCAATTGCTGACACCACCGGGGTGCCCTCTGTGCCGCAGACCCACAGTCCGCAGCACTGGGAGCAGCCCATTTACACACAACTTTCCAGGCCCTGAGGAGGCAGTCTGAGCACTGACTATATAACACATATATCCCAGACTTCTTTCTGCTCGGTGGCCTTTGCACCGTTACGTCACACACCTTTCATTGCCAACAGAAAAACATGACAAGAACTTTTTTTTTTAAGGTTCTGAAAAAACACATCTTTGGATTGGCTCACAACAGTGCCTTTTGTATTGGTTTGAATTGTGATTATATTTTTTTAGATATAATGTTTTAAAAAAAGTTAAATCCTCTGTGAGGACATACTGGCTATAAATATATTAGTATGTACTGTGTATGTGTTCTGCTCTTGTCATTACTATCATATTCAGTGTCATCAGCACCCTCGTCGTCACGATTTGAAGGTTTAACAAACGTAACAGAGCAGGAATGCCGGGTAAAAACACCCTTCAGTGGCCTTACTTCTGACTAATGTATTTTTGTACAGGAAGTAAGAAACCGTTTACTGACACTGCCGTCTCATAATAGCCTATATTCTGCTTTGAACTTTTGTACTGTACATATTTTAATGTAATTCCAATGAGATGCAAGGATTGAGCGACGCACGTTTGAAATAGATGAGAATTTTTGGCCATGATATGACCGTGTCATCAGTGAATTAGTCAAATATTCTACTTCTTGTTTGCTTTAGCTCAAGTTTATTGTGTTGGAAACGCTATAGCAGGTGCCATGTAATTCTCCTAAGGGCCTTACTGTGTTGCTAGCTGTAACAGCAATGCTTGCTTTGTTTTGTTTTCGTTTTGTTTTTTTGCCTTGAAACCATTGGTGCCTCAAGAGCTACGGCAGTGAGGCTTCGTCCACTTTGAATTGCAGTGTGAAAACTACAGCATAGTTCTGACTTCCTGCTTGATGAGATACAAGAAGTGACCTTTGACCCCATTATTCTCACCAACCATCAAGTCTGAGTCCGGTGTGTTTCTATCAAGCCTTCTGCCTCAACTTTCTTTTCCTAACCCTTGTCTTAATTTATTCTTTAGCATTAATTTTATTTGAAAATAACTATTTGCAATTGTCGTTTTAATTCAGCAGCAGCTAGCTGAGGAGAAATAGGTTGCTGTCATATGTGGTACAAATTTGTTTATTTATCATTTGTAAATGTTTTCCTTATAAAAGTTTCTTTTATTCATGATCTAGTTATGTACAGAATACTTATAATTACACGAGTAAGTAAAAAGAAAAACTGGAAGTCTTTCCTTTTGTCACTCTATTTCTAACAAATGTCTAAATGAATATAAAAGCAGCCGTTTTGTAAAGAATTTGCTGGAATCAACATGTTTTTTGTTTGTTTGTTTGTTTATCAAAAACATTGTGTTCCCCATTTTATATTCTGTCTCATTAGTTCCCATTTTGTCATCTTCTTAATGCAGTTTCCCTAGGTAAACATGGCATTTTCTTAAAAGCTTATCTTTTGTATTATATTTGTTTGCAATAAAAGCAAAACAGCAAAACGTCTTGTCTCGTCCTGTGTTTTTGTACAGCGCTGCTCGTGGTTTCCATCTGTCAGCATTTCTCACCAACACATCTGAGAGTTTCGGGGGCACTCTGGCAGTACGGGTACCTTAATACGGTGTGCAATAAGTAGTTATGGAAAAAGGCATCTAGTCATCACTGGAGATGGAGAACAACAATAGGTGGTATTTTTTAAAAAAGGATTTAGTTCAGTTGATGTGAGAAGAGACATCCCCATCAAACCAGTTACAAAAAGGTGCTGACATGAGATCAGCAGATTGGCGATGCCACTGGATGAGTCTGAATTACCTTGGAACAGAAAAGGGGGGGGGGGGGGGGGGGGGGGATAATAGATTGCACAGATAATTTAATTTCTGCATTACTTGGAACCAGCTTGTCATCCACCAACAGCAGTAGTTTGGTAACGCTGCACATCGACACTTCTCCCTTCTCAGACCGTGAGGTCACAGGTCCATTATTACCGTGGACTACTGCCAAGATGTATGTCCACCCCCAGCCCCCCTCGCCTGTATACTCAACGGCTTAAAGAAACAAACTAAACACTGAATATTTTTTAGTCATTACTGGCCTCGTAACATTGGAGCACGGCTGACCTTAATAAATCAGTGACAGTGTAAACACAATCAGGTACTATAGGTTTGTGTTGAAATTTGAGGCACATTCACAGATGACGTCTCTTTCCTCACGTCAACTGGACTAAAATCTTTTTTTTCTTTTTCCTGCCATCCACTGCTGCACTTCATTTCACTGTGATGACTGGACATTTTTTTTACCTTGTTCTGTAGCTACTTATTAGACATCATACTAAGGTACACAAAACCTGTATTATGGATAGAGAGCCAGATATATTAACTAGACCCATCAACCATTTCAACACCTCATTGTAATGCAGACTGGAATCGGTCTGAGTGACTTTCTCCCAAAGTTTTTTTATGTGTTTTTTTTTCTTTCTTTTCTTTTCTTTTTTAACCATATTTTGCACTCTTATGTAAAGAGGGGGAAAGAGAAATTGCTTCTCTAAAAATATGTCCATCAGACTAATTTATTTATTAGATAATCTAAACTGTTTGCTATTCTGAGAGAAAAATGTCTAGTGGCTGTTTAACATTTAGTTTTATGATCAGAGTAATAAAAAAATACAAAAGTAATGCTTTGTGACATCATAACGCCAGCTTTACTTCGTTCATCTGGTCTGGGATTTTCTGTGGCTTCTGGTAAAGCGTTCAGAAACTGATATGCGGTCACTTAAGGTTTATTGTGTTGAGGACACAACACTGTCCTAAGGCTTGACTTTGGTGTCTCTGGTTAAATACAAAGGTAGTAAACTTCCCCTCTAACGGTGAGGAGCATGCGGGGCATGTGAGGCCCTGAACCTACCTCCCACAGAGAGCCCCTGAGGCACATCCATCACTGAACCTCCAGTGGCTCAAACGTGGAGCTAGGCAACAGGGCAGAACGGTGATGTGGGCGTTCATGAGAAAAGGACAGAAGAACATTAAAGAAAAGCGCCCCTTTTATCATTAAAAGCACTGATTGTCAGAAAATCTCAGGGAAAAAAATCCATCAAGAGTTGTTAAGCACGAGTTCTTAATGAAAATAAAATGTTACCTGACCTTAAATGTCTTGATGCTGCCTGAGCTTGCTCCAGCAGGCGTGACTCAGTGCTAAGGACATGATTGGCTCCTCGTGAAAACTGCTGCCTGAAAGTTAAACTGGGGCCAACATTTCTGTTCAGTAAACAAAGAAAAAAAGTCAACTTTAGTAAACACAGGTTCGCTAGTTATAGGAAATGACCAAAACATTTTTGCTAAATTGTTTCACTCTCAGGTTGTTGGCAGTGTTAGTGCATGGGAAAATGTTAAGTGTTTACACTTGCAAGTCCAGCTCCCCCCAAAATCAATCCAGATCAATTCAGAACACATAAGGTGATCATATTAACACTTCTGGTAAAATATTAGCCTGCCTTTTTTGCTTTAATATTTCTAAAAAGTATATTTTTGATAATTTCTTTTAATTGATCCTTTCTCTGAGTATAGTTTCTGTTGTTCCTTCTATGCGAGTTAAACTCACTTGATTGATTCAGGGTGAATCAAGTGAGTCTAAGTCACTCTGTTACAGAGGAAAGGTGTTTGAATGTTTATCTTTTATTATTCACAGAGAGTCTGGATAGGACATGTTTGAATTTCTCTGACTTCAGTAGAAAAAAGAAAACATAGAGATAATAGAGAACATGATGATAGTGACTTTCATCGTATTTCATCAGAATGATGTGTCATGTAGTTTTGTCAAATGGTAGCACCACGCCAGGAAATGACATCAGTACTGAGGTTTTCCCTGTGTGAGACCACAGTGATTCATTTCTCAGGCTTTTCTGCAGGCACAGGCGGTCTTGGCCAGAGGCGAGTCAAAAGTAATGTTAAATTTAATGTAATTCATCCCAAAAAATTGCCACAAGAAATGATAATAACGTTTTCCCTGATTATAACTTCTGTTAACAATTCAAAGCAACTGCACAACATCAGATATTCAGGAAACGACATATACAGTCACAGCCTATCATTACTGGGGATCTATATTAAAAACAAATCTGGGCACAGCAAAAAAAAAGAAAAAAGAAAAAAGAAAAGCATCTTTCTAAACTAAGCGTCCCAGCCTGCCGAGCTAGTGAGTGGATTGGGGCTGAAATGGGTCTGCCCACCAAACAGCAGGAGTGCCCTGATGAATGTTTCCGAGAAGGATCGGAAACAAGACCAAATTTTTCTTTCTTTCTTTCTTTTTTTTTCAGACAGGCCTTTCCATGGGCAATTTTCCCAGGACGACTCCATTATTATTCCGCAGAGACGTCTGCCCCCTCCGAACCCTATGGGTGGTCTTTCTAAAGGCAAAAGGAAGAGGAAAAGAAAAGAAAAGCTGAAAAAAATCTGGTGATACACCCACGGTGAGTGGACGACAATAAGATACACAATAAAGTAAAACGAAACAAACCAAAAGTCGATCTCAACAACATACTGGAAGCACACCGTATGCTGATGGACTTTGTGAGTGCGCTTTCTTTTGCTTGGAACATCAATTTTAAAAAACAAATACTGCAGATGTTCAATGAAACCAAATATTATGGATGATATTTAGTTTATTGATGACAGGATTGTTTCAATGTCCTGTATAAAGAATTTAAATTGCTCATCCAGTCCATAAAGTTGCTTCTGAAACTATTAAGACACATCCAGATGAACTACACTAAATCACATGGCAAGACAAGCTGACTACAAGGCTGTTTCCATGGAGGCTACACCCTCAGCTGAAGAACTACTGTGGGAGTAAATGGGGAGCAAATAAAGGGCACATTTCCTCCGTCCTGAACTGCATTAGGTGGTGTGTAGCCGAAATCGCAATGTGATTACATCGAGCAACAATAGTCTTCTTTCTATTGTGAGATTATATTTACAATAAAATTTCACAACCGTCACTGCTCAGTTTTGCTTTGTTACTGTTGGAGCAGACTTAGGAAGTAAGACTTTGCCCCAAAGCCATCCATCTTCCACAGGCCCTAGGAGGAGAGCGGCCTGTGCCAAGAGGCCGAGCCGGGCCAGCCTGCTAGAACCCTTGGTGAGTTTTGTGCCTTTGTCTGAGGATGTGGAAGAAACCTGGCACCAGCCCGAGGTCAGCGGCACAAAATTATATTACCATAATCCCATTAAGTGTGTCTGAGGCCTCATGAGCCCCAGCTCAGTCTGGGAGGAAGGTAGGTGAGGTCTGGCAGTGGGTGGTTTGTGCTAAAGTGCACAGCCAATGAATAAGATGAGACTGGCAGTTTAGGCATTTATATATATTTTTTATTTTTTTTATTTTTAAGAAGTCAAAGATCAGTCAAAGATAAATAAATGAGTAAAATCTTGGTGTCAGTCAAAAACATGCCTAAAGCATGTGTTTTATATGAGTATGTGGTACGTAAAATGCAAAAAAAAAAAATAAAATACAAAAATACAAACAAAAAGCATGTATTACAGAAAAAAACATGTATTAGCAAGACAGTCTTCCATAATTGAATCCAGGGGCCTAAACAAGAACATGGATCAACTGGGTTTGTCTATAAGCTTTATTTAATCAAGGTTTCTCATCCTTGTCTCTATTATCCCTCATTGTTCAAAGAAGGATTCTCTCCAGTAATAGAGATGAGATTTTCCATCCATGTTTCCATTTGTTTCCAGTTAAGACACTTAAAGTTTTGTTGACGAACCAGCCACAGATACAGTAATTTGTCTCTTACTGCGACTCTGTACCTGACAAGTCTTGACAGAACATATCATTTAACTGTCCATATTTGCTTATTTGGGACAGATTGTTTGAGAAAAGTCAAACTGACATGTCGGTAAAACTGATGCCATTCTCGCAGGGCATGAGGACTTGAAATAAGCCAAGCTCTGCTAGCTGATCCTTGAGACAAAGCCGAAGCTGTCATGTACATGGAGAAACTATGAGGCATGTAAGTCAGGCATGAAACCTAGTTCCTGTTTTGTTTCAGTGTTAAACCACACCTATTTATAAAATAAATAGAGTGGAATTACTATTGCATTCATCTTTTTAATAAGACTTTTTAGCTCATAAATTAGAAACAGGAGAAATATTAGGTTGCTTTTTTTCTTAGATCATAATTGTCCGTTTCTGTTATTGCATAAAAACGACGACTTCTTAACTATCGAGTTATCTAATTCTCTTCCTGGGGCACAGGCTGGGAGAATTTTTACATGAAATGGGAGTGCACTGTTTGTGTTTCTTATATCTTTGTTGGTTGTCTGCAAAGCCACTGCTGTGACACAAGCTGCAGAGCATTATTAGCCGTTCAGCAGCCTGTTCTTTACTGACAGACCCCGGTATCTCAAACATACCTCCCTTATGTTTGTCCATTCCATCTACGGGACAACCAGTAAGCCTTAATCCCCAGTCTAAATAAGTTAATACCTCAACCAACATGTAAAAGTAAAGTTCATGGCCAAATGCAGATTCCAGAGAAACAGCCAGTACCTAACCTGGCAGTAAACCAATTAATCAAACACAGAGAGACTCTTTGTCACAGCAACAGAAAGTGACAACCAAACCAGCAGCCAGTTTGTACTAAAGGAAGAAATGAAAGAAATTTTGCATGGTCATGTGTATTTATTTGTTTTTAGCATTTATATGTGTCCTACTTTTTTCCTCCTTTCCTTCTGTACAGCTCTTTCTTTTGCTGAACCCAGTGGCCTGCATGTGTTAAGATATGAGCTGTCTCTTTTCCTTTGAGAGTGGAGCTTTTGAATATCAGCAGAAGGCCAGGAGTATTACTAACTAGAGCCAACAGCATATTTACCATCAGAACTTGCTTAAATCACTTTTATCATTATCATTTCACTGCGACCAAAATAATCAGTAGCCTGGTTTTAGTTTAGAAGCTAGTCTCTGACTTGTGTCTTGTGATTTGGTGCTCATTGTTTGCCGACAGATTATAGCTGCAGGAAATCTGACTTTTTACAAAACTGGCTGACAACAGGGTGTAAGCAAAGTCTACAGACAAAAGCAGAGCTCTGGTAATTATAACATTTTATCATATAATTTTATAGGTCTGTCAAAGAAAAATAATGTATCCATGCAGGCAGCCTCTTAAGAGCATTAATTGGTAGCAGTACTGGGATGGCGATCGGAAAGGGCTTGGTATGATTCAGCTGTGTGCCTCTATTATTTTCTCCACAGGTAGTTTAATGCTTTCCAACTACCTCTGAAGGATCAGCAATTTTAGCGTCATTGCGAGCAGAAGGGAATACTTTAAAACAAGGTGCAGGAGAGCACGCTGATGTTAGCTGTTCTGCAGCTCCGACTTTTTTGTTTTACAGATACTTCGATGGCCCCCTCCCTTTGCTGGTGATTGTCTGGCACAAACGCACCCTGTGATTTAAAACTCTTCATTAGGTGTCAAATGTATTTCCAAGAAAAGAAAACGTTTCTAAAAAAACATTTCTAGTGTTTTTTCCCCACAAGAGGTTTGGAAAACATGCAATTCGGATGTCCTAGAGTGCAATGAAGCTGCAGCAGCTGCAGGGAACAGGTGTTTGTAGTGAGCACAGGGTGAAGGGTAATGAGGTCTGCAGCAAGTTAGATGCATAAAACACAAAAAGGCAACTTAAACAGTGCAATAGTGAAAGAGAAAGAAAAATATAACTTAACCTCAACGGGAGCCATGTTTTTGTGTCTCTGTCAGATTATAAGAGTAGAAGAAAGTAGCCAGTACATCTGGAAAAAAACAGACAGTGGGAAAAGAATTAAAACTAGAAGAGACTGGGTGTTTCTTTTTTCTTCTTCTTTTTTTCTTTTGACGTGGGCTAGATGAAGGAGAAATTTGAATCGCTCACTTTATAGCAGGATCACAGAGTGGGATTTCAATAAATGGGTGAGTGCTGTGCCCAGGTACAGAGCCAAAAGTGCCAGACAGTACATCCAGCTCTCTCTTTCTTTCTCTGCCCTTCTCACTTTCTGTAACTTGCTGTGAAATTCCAAGTAGACGTCAGGAAGTAGAGAATCAGTAGGGACACATTTGTTTTTCAAGAACAGAAAAGAAAAAAAATGCATGAATTGAACGAATAATTTTAATTTCTTGTTGTTTAACCCCTGGCATTGAAACTATACTACAGAACACTGTTTCTTCTGACGCTCTCATAATTTGCTTCTGTGGTAACGCAGCCCGGTGTCACTGACCACCAGAGAGTGACATGAAGCCCTGGGAAAAATCATGCCCCTTCCTGATTTATGATACCTGTGAACACTTCGAATTTCTCTCCCAGACGTGTCAACAAACATCACAGCGCAGGTCTAGTTATGCGTGTGCTTATGTGCGCAGATCCAACGTGCCTGTTTAACACCTTGTCAAGGTTTTCCTCTTCTTCCTCGCGCATTCTCTACCTCTGTACATCCATGCTCAGTGTGACCTTTTGATCTTTGGTCACTGACCTCAAAGCCCTGAAGTCCCCTTAAAGGAGCCTCCTAACAATCTTGGAACATTTGGCTTCCAGATTTTTTTTTTGTTTTTGTTTTTCCCTGAACCCTAATCTAAAACTGTTCTTTATTATGTTTGACAATGGTTTTGCTGGACATATTTTTACAGCTATGAGCCTAACAACGATACATGTCAAACACAGCCTCATCAGCATAAACTATAAAAGTGGAAAACAAACTTGTTTTTCTACGACTTTAAATCAAATTTGATTGGGAATAATTATATGAAAATACAAATAACATGTATATGCATGTATTATATGTGGTGGATATGTGGTTAAGAAAATGAACAGATGGATAGATATATATAGAAGCTATATAAATATTTGTATGAGTGTGTCCAATTTTACAAATAGAAATTGATGGGTCTGCTGCAGGCTATATGTATATGATAACATGGACCCAGGAACCTGCTTCCATGTGTCTAACCAGCCAAACTACACCACAAAACCCATGAGAACAGACTCTCCTGTAAGATCCAAGAATGCACTGTTGCATATAAATGACCCACAACAACACAGAAAGACAGAGAGCGAGAGAGAGAGAGACAGAGTGAGAGTGCAGGAGGGAGAATGAAAGACGGAAGGAGAGACAACAAAATACAGAGGAGAAAAGGGCCCCTTCCTTACTGAGGCACACACACAAGCACGCCACAGACACACACAGGCAGGCAAGCCTGTGAAATATGACAGCCCCATGGTGAAGAAGGTGGGGGTGAGGGAAGCCATATTGTAACAATCTGATTCTGTGGTCATTAATCGTATCCTGCTGTTCCAGTCTCCCCGACCGTGTGCGCTGAGCGTATGTCAAACACATTTCCCCTCTCGCGGTGGGCGCACTCCCAGCCTGCTCTAATGCTGCACAAAGACACAAACCCCGAGAGCTCCTGAAGGCAGACAGGCCAGATAATCTCCCCCTCGGACTCCAGCGCCAAGTCCAAAGCCAACCATAAAGACACAGAGAGACACGGGCATACAGGGAATGTCCTTTGGCCTGGCTGCCTCCGAAGCTGCTATTCTATTGTCACACCAAATGCTATGACAGATAATATCATGAATGAAAAGGATATATTTCGGCAAACTCCTTTAGCTACGTCCCTACTGGCCTCATAACTAAGAGCTACTGTTTAAATGTACACTGTCTCTGTTTCTTTCCACATGGCTTTCCAAATAACTCTAATCCTTTCAGTACAGTGGCATGGTTCAAGTATCTGTCCTAAGACGTCTATTCGATGAGATCAAAAGGACACTTAAATGTCAAATTAAGCTGGAAACAAAAGCAAAAGCAATCATTTAAGAAAAACTTCCTTTATGTAACTGATTATAGTTTTATAGGTCTAGTATTCCAGAGCAATCCTAAAATCTATTCCTTGATAAACATAGACAATCTCTGGGCAACCGTCGGTATTTGGCAACTATAAAGTGGTCTATCTTCCTTTTATCCATCTCTCCCTCCATACTGCTTGTCTTGTTCCATCTTTTCCCCTCCTGCTGTGAGCTCCCTCATTAGGGAAGTGATGATGTAACCCCTCTGTTTCATCAAACGCTGTCATTTGTCATTATGACTGATAAGTGCCGAGCTGGGCCAGCCAGGAGGAGGAAGGGTCTCCCTCTGACCTCCTAGCTGTGTCACTAGCTTCGCCTATCAATACAAAGTTCTATCACTTATCTGCCTCACTGCCCATCTCAATGCCTAAGTGCACAATGACAGAAGAAATGAAAAAGCTAAAATGCCTCCAATACTGTTTCCTGGCATCAGTACCAATGCTGTCAAATGTAAAAATATGACAAATATTGTCATCATCTCTCAATCTTTGCATTCCCATATTTTAAACTAGGTCTGAAAACATCTCTGAAACTGCACCGGATTACTATTGCCAGGAACCTGAGAAGCTTCTTGACATACGGAGTCTCCGGAGCAATGGAAAATCTGCCTGAAACCTCATCAATCACAGAAAAGCAGATTGGATGAAAAAAGTGCTTTTCATCAACTACTTTAAGATCCTGACAAGATAATACATTGTGAAGTTGTCACAAATACTTGACTGAAGACACATATTGATTGCAAGCCTAAGATTTTCCAGACTGCAGCTACTGTAAATGCTGCTATTAAGAGAAAATCTCTTTTATGGCTTTCATTAGAGTAGTGGAAATTGTCAACTTTGTAGGCTGAAGAATGCCACATTTATCCGAGTACATAGTCGTTTCCTGGATTTTCCACATGCGACTCTGAATCAGTTGGTTTAGGAAAATGAACCACATCAGAAACAAAGAGTGATACATCAGTAAGTAAGACTTGAGTATCTAAATAAGACGGCAGTAAGAAAATGAACAATGAACACTTGGTGTATGAAGACACACTTAAAGTGATCAGATTAATTTGCCTCTGGTCAAGGGATGAGTGTAAGGAACTGGAGATGTCTTGACAGAACCCTTGACCTGTGGGTCTCGGTTTGGGTGGGTGCTCGTCAGTAGGGACAGAAGAGTGGGGTGATTGATTGAGTTTCTGTTTGTGGGCTCAGCTGGACATCCTGAAGAAATTTCCCCATCCATCAGATCGTCCAGAGTTGGGAAGGTCTGTTTCCAGATGGGCATCATTGTTCCTGGGCCACCCTGACAGACATTTGAAGGACCCGGCGAGAGCCAAAATGTTGTTGACAGCAGCCACAGACAACCCACAACACCAGCAACTGCGCCTGTCTGTCAACAACCTTCAAAAGTTGTGGCTTACACCACCCTAATCGATAACATGCACCAGATAGGACATGTAGAAACAATAAGTGTCATTACAATTACAAGCCATAACTCAGTAATCATGCACAGAACGCAGATAAAAGGTAGCAGCAATGGTGCCCTGGCAATGATCACTGTGTCTAGTGACCAGTGAGGCGTAACATAGAGACTTAATTGTGGTGCGAGGCCTAATTGCATGGTCAGGATAGGGGGTAATGAGTTAATCGCAAGCCAGTCATCCATGATGAGAAGAAACAGGTCCCTTGCACAGTAATTACACGGATGGTCATTAACCTCTATGCTTCAGGACTTGAGAGAGGAGGATGTCTTTTGGTATCTTTTTTTACAGTCCAACCTGTAAGCATTTGGACAAGTATGCAGCCTTTTGTACTTGATCTTGAGTATATTTGAGTCAGTTTAATTGCATCTAACATATAATCTAGGGAGGATAGATGTTCATTCAGGGATGTAGAAGTACTCTTGTCAGTTTGCAAGTCATGTTGACATATTGAAAGAGCTATTCAAGAAAAAGGACCATGTAGATATTTAGGGGAAATAATGGGGATGGAAAGCATGTGATCCCACAGTTCCACTGCAAAAGGCATAACATTACTGTCTATTGGGTGATTTCCTCCATGTGGATCCAGGAATAGTGTGTCTGTGTTTACATGAGCTGATCCCCAAAATGTGTCCAGAGACTTGGCACTGCAACTGGCAAAGGCAACTGGCAAATCAGGGCACCCTAATGGAGATCCATTAAGGCCGTCTTCACAGTGAGACCAAGCAGACCAAGAAACACCTATGCACTTTGATCCATGCACTTAAACACGCAAAGCACTATGAAAGATTCCCCGCTTCATATTTTCATAATTGTTGGAGGCTACTTAAGTCAAAGCCAAGTCAGCAAATTTTACCTGGCAACGTTTGAAGAGAGCCATTTGTGTGGAGAAGTGTATCAAAAAAATTTTTCTTCAGTGTTTGCTTTATAACACTGAAGAAAATATGAAGGTGTCACATTGAGGTGGTAGAATATGAGCGTCTTTGTCAACCTTGGACTGAAGAAAGTGTCAGTTCACGTTAACAAGGTGTAACCATAAAGTCTCCTAAGTTCTGCTGCCAAACTAAATTCTAGTGTGGAAATTAGACCTGGTACGACTGACTGAATTACTTACAACTTCCTGTTTAAAAAAAGGAGTCAACTTTGAGCAGTAAGTACTTTTGGGGAATTTAGTGTTGGACACAAAATAAGGTACACTAAACTGCTTGAGGGATTTATATTAAAACTACTTGAGGGATCTCACAGTCACAGAAAAAATCTGCAATTTGGACAACCTACAGTTATCACGCCTTCCTCCTCTGTCTTCCTGATAGCGGTGCCTTAATTTACTGGAGATTATGTATCTGAATTTCAGGATCGGGACCACGCCTCCAAACATGCTCCTTCCGGTTGTCATCTATATAGGTTCCCCCAGTTCTGCAAGCTGTTCATTCTCGTTTACGTGCTCCACCCTCACTCCCTCCTTGTTCCCAATTCTTAAACTCTTTCGCTCCTATTTAGTGCATGGGGATCTGCCAGGCCCAGGAGCTGTCGCCAGTCCCCTTTGAGGCCTTCCCCAAACCGCAGCTCAGTTAATGTCCAAGCATTCACCTTTACCTACTAAAATGCTGTCAAGCCTAAAATGAGGACGTGGGCCCAGCTAGTGAAATACATCATTTCACGATCAGCTTAAAAACCCCTCCGTAGATGTTTCGAGAATGTGGGCTCTCCCTATAGTCTACTTAAATAACCACTTCTTCAGTAATGAAAAGAGATCCACTGGAGGATCGACTACACTGATATCTCCTTTTCTACTGGGGCACCTCTGTTAGTGTCCCATCCTTTCTGTTTTCAGAGGCTAGACAGGATGGGATGACATGGCAGAAAACTGCCCATTCCCTGTTGACTCAGAGCTGGAAATGAGTAAGCTGAACTCAGACCAAGTCTCACTAGGGACCAGCCGCACCTCACTTCAGACATCCAACCCTTGACATTCTTAAAAAGTCTTTGGTTATTAAGGAAAACAAACAAGGACATCAGACACACACCTCTCTGTGTGATACTGCCCTGGGTTAATCACAAAAATCAAGTGAAGCTATGATAATTTTTAACGTTCAGAAATGGTGACCACCATTTAGTCTATGAAGGAATGTGAATTTGATGCCAAATAATATTTGGAGTAAATGAAATGTGTCTATTTCACATGGAGGCTTTGCAGTTTGTTACCCCAGAAGGAGACACCATGTGCAACCTCACAAATATTTGCCTCAGTGCAAGGGGCTGCACGGTGGGATGTGATTCTCATTCCATAGGAGGGAGCTCTTTCACCCCTTCAACCTACCCCCACATCCTAAGCTCCTATTCTGCTTCCTTCCCTCCCTCCCATCTTGCCACACATCATTGCCCCACTAAACGCTGACAATTGGTGACAAATGGACTGCACTGCACACTGCGCATCAGTTGCCCCAGGAGACAGTGGCAGACTCAGGGTAGCGAAGAAGTGCAGAGGAGGAGGAAAGGAGCAGGGAGCCCTCGCAGCAGCAGGGCGCCTGGCACAGGTGGCTGAAAATCAATACAGATCCGGCCACTGATTGGGCATGACAGCACAAGAGCAGTGGAGTGTGGGAATCCACTGAGTACCACACACAGCAGATTTGGATGATGGAGGGAAAGAGAGCAAAGAAGAGCCAAGGGGAGAGGGAGGGGAAAAGAAACATTATTCCACATTATTGCAACTAGGGCAGTCCCATTTAAAACATACTCGTTCCAAACTGTGTCTTGCAGCATGAGTGAATGACTGAAGTCATTAGCAGCAGGGAGAATGGGTTATGTCAGCAAAATACACAACTGATTTGGAATGACAGCATTTCAATGATGCATTTCAATGAAACGATTCAGCAGCATCAGCCTTGAACTGCAATCCAGATATATGACGTTATCAAGATTGATATCACACACATAGGATAGCATTTAACAACAATGGCTGAAGTGAGCCTATAGAGCAGAGCTAACACACACACATGTGCACGGCATTGCTGTTCTGAAAAAGACAGCTTTGAGGACACAGTTACTCTCATGGGGTTGAATGCATGTGTCTGTTGCATTTGGAGCAGAGCTAATGCTAACCAAGCAAGCCACCCATTTTCTAAGAAGCTTATGCAACCACAGAGTCTAGCTGTTGTGGGACAAGAGGCAAAGTACTGCTCAGTAGTCCATCACAGAAGGCACAAAACTGCATGCATACATTCTACAGCCAACTTTGAATTGCCATTTACCCTAACGTGATTAACTAATGTAGGACAAATATGTCACTCAACTTCACCCAGGAGGTCCAAATCAGGAACTTTCTAACTGTGAGGCAACAGTGCCAGCTACTGTATCACCCCGTGACAAACTAAAGGAAACTCCTTTTCTCTGACATAACCTTTGAGGTGATAAATACTTGGTGGGATGGATGATTGTTATTAAAGAACATCACACGTCAAGCGCTAATACCTTTTCCTACATTCAATCTCACTTTAAAATAAACTTTAGTGAGTAAATGAGCTCCGAAGGTTTCCTGCCGAGGTGCAAATTTGTGTGTTGGCTGAATGGGATGGAGATGGTTGTGGTCACAGTAGTACATTTTGAAACCTGGAGTAAAATTTGTCAGCCCTCATGGTCTACTAACAAGTCACAAATTTACCTCTTTGGCTGCGAGTCTGACTGTTATGAAATTATAATGGAAAATAACCTTTAACCAAAATATGAAGACAGCATTTTCAAACAACTTTATGACTGACAGTCCACTTCAGCAAGTTCCTGTTATCCACTTGCCAAGTCTGAAGCAAACAGTGAACCATAGAAAAGAGAGACCGTGTCGCACATACACTCAAACAGAGAATCCCTCATTTGTTAAATAGATTACATTCTGACAGGACGATAAGGTATACTTAATAAAGAAGGATGCAGTTGGCATTTGGGCAGTTCAAGTTTTGCATATTTCTATAGCTTATGTAAATAAATTACACTCCCAAAGTAATCACACTGCTCAAGTTAACAATGCAGCTGCTGATATGTTGAGCATATGTTCCGGTTCAGTGCAAATAACAAGGATTCATGTATTCATACATACAAAACCTTAATGACTTTCTGTCAAACAAACTCTTGTTGGGCATTCCACAAATTTCACTCAAAGCTGAGTGCATGAAAAACTGTCACGTTGACCACTTCACTGCTGCTTGGCATAATCATGTGACCAGATGGATCTGCAGGCCAAGAGAGATGCAGGTCAGTGAAAGAAGAGATGCAACAGCAACAAGTCTTTAAAAACTACAAATAAACATTATCTATCATAAGCAGACATAAAATACATCATCTTATAATCACAGAATTATCAAAAATGATGTGACTGAGTCATTTCAGCAACTTGAAGAACTTAATAAACTTCATCCCCAATGGGAAACATTTTTGCACTGTCAGAAAAGATTTAAACTAAGTTTGTAACCTTACCTTAACAGTTTTCAAAGCTTAATTAATGTTACTAACACATTATAAGCTGTTTTAGAACATTTAATTTAGTCAAGCTAGAGGTTCATGTTATTTATTACCAGTAAGTGTACAGTGCAATGTACACTGGTGCATTGAAGTTTACCCTGTAAAACATCCCATTATTTTTCCAGTGGTTTAAACAGCTTTTACTGAATGATTGAATTACTCCAATATTAAAACTCATTGTGTAACATAGAGTAATAGAGTAGTATCTATTTGAATTGAACTTTCCCTTCTTCAGCTTAAAAATCACAAGGCGAAATATTTTCAAGTATATAAATTTCTATTTGATTTTGATGAATGGTGATTCTTTAACGAGTCTGATGCACTGGCAAACTTAAACTTGACATAAAAGAACTTGGGTGAGTTGGGTGAGTGGCATTCCCACCCTCGTAACCCCTGGCGAAGGACCCCTCCCACATATGACAGTACAAATTAATCACGATCCCAGACAAACCCTCACCCATCATGCAACAAAAGATTTTCCCTGGCACTGTATGGCCCCCTCCAGGCAATAAATTACACGTGGGAGTGTACGTGCACATATGAATGAAACATTCAACAACGGCATCGCATGTCATAAATTTTTAGTCATGCATTAAATGTTTCATTTCATTTATTTAAAAGGAACAACGCAATTTAATATAGATCCAATATGAAGCATAGCTGTTGCTAATTTTCAGCTCTTGCTGTCCCTTGTTGGGCTTTACATTCACAAAAGACTCAATTACATAAAACCATTGTACACTAAGATGATAAAACTACAAAACTTACACATGAGCAAATATCTGTGTCCCACCAGCAATGTATGTAGAGTGCATGTGAGCATTGGGTTTGTAAGCGTGTGTGTGTGTGTGTGTGTGTTGACACAAGCATGTGAAGGAAAATTTTTTTGTGCAAGTGTTGTGAGTGGGGATGGGGGGGTGTCGCAGCAGGGGACCGCGATCAGCTGTGTGCAGGTTGCCGTCTTTGAGCTGTGGCTGGGTGGGGGTGTGTGGACATGTCGGCCCTGTGTGTGGGAACCCTGCGCTCCTCACTTCTCATACATTGTTCTCCCGTTCCTACAAACCGTTAATGCCACAAAAGATGCTCAGCCTATTGTGGCCCGGGACAGCTGAGGGAGGGGGGAGGCCAATGGAGCGAAGGCAGGCGAGGGAAGAGAGGTCTAGCCAGACCTGAGCATGGTATAGATGTTTTGGTTACCGGCCCACCTTTTCTCTCCTCCCATCTACACTCCTGCCCTCCTCAACTATCCTCTCTGCTTCCATGCTCTTTCCTCTCCTGTCCTCTCCTGTTCTCTCTCGTCTTTGCTCCCCTGTGCGCCCCACTCCTCTTCTCTTCTTTCCTCTTCTCTCTTCACTCATCCTTGCCACTTAGACCCTCTTGAGAGGATTTGGCTGGGCCGGATTTGGAGGGGGGGGTGCTTATCATACAAAAGAATTAAACCAACTCAAGGTCCAAGCTTTCTCTTCCAGTCTGCAATGGCTAATCTGAGAATCTGTGAAGGAGGGCTTAGGTGATGTTATATTTTCATTAGACTAGATGGCAAACAGGCCACTAATGGTAAGAGCTGTGCGTACCATTGTGATGCAAATGCTGATTATTTCTTTAATTAAAGCACTGGAGGGGGGCAAGAGGGGAGAAGGGGTGGAGTTGACACTGATAGAACTGCATGTACTTACCCCTACTAGACAAGAATTCTCACGTCCGGCCCAGACTGGATATCTGGGGCTTGGGGGGCGGCGGGGTTTAGCTGGTGTGTGAAGTGCTGGGGATTGAGGCTGAGTCTTTCAGTCTGTGACCCAGGGTTTTCATATATATTTATAATGCCTGAAGGCATACATTTTTCTGAACCTCAAAAAAGATCTTTGACTCAGTTACAAGAAAAGCTGACTAACTACACATCCAACAATACATAGAATGCATAACCTGCACTGACAATGCCTATTGAGCATTTACGGGTGAGGTAATATCTTTCTTATTATGTTTCGTATCCTGTTTGTACGGTGGCCCCTAGAGACAAAGCACGTACAAACTCCAAAACACATGCAAATTCCAAAACACATGCAAACTCCAAAACACTTGCAAACTAAAGAACACATGCAAACTCCAAAACACGTACAAACTCCAAAACACTTGCAAAATCCAAAACACGTACAAACTCCAAAACACTTGCAAAACCCAAAACACTTGCAAACTAAAAAACACATGCAAACTCCAAAACACGTACAAACTCCAAAACACTTGCAAACTAAAGAACACATGCAAACTCCAAAACACGTACAAACTCCAAAACACTTGCAAAACCCAAAACACTTGCAAACTAAAAAACACATGCAAATTCCAAAACACGTACAAATTCCAAAACACGTACAAACTCCAAAACACTTGCAAAATCCAAAACACTTGCAAACTAAAAAACACATGCAAATTCCAAAACACGTACAAATTCCAAAACACTTGCAAAATCCAAAACACTTGCAAACTCAAAAACACATGCAAATTCCAAAACACAACGGAAGTGCTCCAGGACGCTAGGGGCAGTGTTGAGCTCGATTTGCAAAATAAACGGCAAGTTTGTCTGTATGGGACGGTCTAGTCTCCGTCGCGCTTCCCAGGTTGCCTAGCAACCGTGATACTAACCGCTGGAAACGTGTCATACAACTTGGTTTGACAGAAATGAGGGAGAACATATTTTGTTCATTTGTTTGTTTGTTTCTACATGAGCTTTGTGTGATTTGATAAGTATCTGAGGCTGAGACCACAGGACAGTAAAACATGATTTTTGGGCTTCATTTCTGTACTGAACAGTCATTTCAAGATTAATTAGTAAATAAGAATTAGCTGATGTTGTTCATGAGACTAAAGTCATATCACTTTGGTAATGTAAATATAATATGGCCAATATTCTAGTTATTATATTAATCATTATTAGCTATTACAGCAGTGAACATGAACTTTGTGTCAAATACTGAGCCTCAGTACAGATTCAAGTTGCAGTTATTTACATGTCTTATCACCTTAAATCTTCACTCAAAGACAAGTATCTTTGACAGTGCATAAATAGGTGTATCATATATAAGAGACAAATGTTGTTCCTTCATGTTGGCATTACTAAATTTGGCTCATTGCTTACATATATTTATAAAAAGAAAATGTACAAGCTGTGATAACTGTTTCTGATAAAATGAAGAGTAGACTGATATATGAAATATTCCTTTATTGGGTGAGAAAATCAGACCATGTCATAACTGCTTTAAGTCATACAGAATAGATATCAGAGCCTTAAACAGGCTGGCTTCTGCTAAATGGGACAAACTGGACAGAAAGTAAACAAACACATAACATCCTTATAGAATATGATGTAACACTATAGATCAACTTACCTCAGAATATATAAAGCATATAAACAATTACAGCAATATGATGCAACAAACACAGCAGTGCTACTGATCCAAAATACTCAAAGCTTCATAGAACTGAAACAAACATTTATTTTTAGCTCCATTCTGCTGCTGATACATACTTTAGGTTTCTGAATATTACACTTGTTGCTGCCTTTCATAGTGTGTAACTTGAAGGCCCTGAGTACTTTCTCCCACACTGAAAACACTGGAATGATAAAATTATTTGAACATTACCTAATAAGACTGATTCAGGACAGACAATTAGTTATTTTAAACTTTTCTAGCAGTCCTTCACAAACAGGGAACAGTCTGTCTCTTCTCTCCATCTGTCAGCTGCTGCTGGCTCTTCCTCCTACTCTTCCTCACACACTGCTGAGTTTGTCCTGGTGGATCATCAGGGGTGCAAAGCCTCACAGATGATGTGCAGCAGTGGGTCCCTCAGTCTGTCCTCACTCTGGACACTTGCAGTTGTCACACATGGAAATCAAATGTGTGATAAGCTGCAGGATTCAAACACAAGTGTGACTTATAAACACATGTTCATACTTTTATTACACAATCAGAGAGAAAGAAACAGAGAGAGAGTGCAGGACAGACAGACAGGTTACAGTCTCAGGTGTATACACTGCTACAAAACAGCACAAAAGAAGGAGGATTTAGTGTTTGTGTTATTACGAAACAAGAGGAGTTCCCAGATGGTACAGTGGACACACATGTGTGACTCCTGTGATTAAAGCATCTTTCTTTCAGCTTAACGAGTGAACTGTCAGCTCGTTCAAACACACGTTAAAGTCCGTTTGGCTCGACACCACCGAACAGAGGCAGCAATATAACATAGCTAACATTAACAGTGCAGTGAATCTTCCTTGTGCTGTGATATTCAGGACTGCAAACCGAGCAGCATCACTGACTTTCAGCTTGTTGTGTTTGTGGATATATGACTGACTTTAATTATCCACAAAATCATCACAATCTCTGTAAGATTAAGGTCGACTATATATATTTTTTTAAAGTAAAGGCTTTAAAACCAAGTTAATTCTGAAAGTACAGACATGACTAATGTCACATAACTTTCCCGACATGTGGCCAACAATAATGGTTTAATGTTCTTCATTAAAAAAATATTTGCGCATAAATAAGTGACATAATATTCAGTACTTACTTCTGAAAGTTTACTCTTCCTCCGCTCTGCTTCCACCGTTTTTTTTTTCGGCAAAATTATCCACACCACCACCGCACTATGAAGTCTGGGATATGTTGGGCCATGAAGGGAAATTATGGATGCATTTGAGGGCCGCATTTCGAGCAGCCTTTGAATTGGGAAAGCCTTCTCTTGTCGCTGTGACGTAATCGGCCTTAAAATGCGGCCTTTAAGGCTGCAAACCCCAAATCCGGTCATTGGTACTTCCTGGCTTGTGTAGTTACTAGGTAACAAAAGCTCAACACTGCCCCTAGCGTCCTGGAGCACTTCCGTTGTGTTTTGGAATTTGCATGTGTTTTTGAGTTTGCAAGTGTTTTGGAATTTGTACGTGTTTTGGAATTTGTACGTGTTTTGGATTTTGCAAGTGTTTTGGAATTTGTACGTGTTTTGGATTTTGCAAGTGTTTTGGAGTTTGTACGTGTTTTGGAGTTTGCATGTGTTTTGGAGTTTGCATGTGTTTTTTAGTTTGCAAGTGTTTTGGAGTTTGCATGTGTTTTGGAATTTGCATGTGTTTTGGAGTTTGCAAGTGTTTTGGAGTTTGTACGTGCTTTGTCTCTAGGGGCCACCGTATGTTTGTACACATGTGTGTATATTATTTTTATTAATACCACTCTATGCATTTCCAAAGGGGGATTGCTTTGAGCTGAACTGGAGCTGTTCATGAAAACAAATAAATAAAAACAACTGATTGTTGCAATGCTTGTGCGGTTGGAAATTAAGAGACATTTGCTGATGGCTTATACCCATTCAGATAATGTGCATTACAAAGGAAGAAGGTAGAAAAACATTCACTGTTGTGTAGAGGAGCCATCCACCCTAAGGATCTGTACTGTTTGTCCTTGCCACGGTTCTGGTATTCATGGGAAGTCTCTAAGGCTGTAGACCAGATGTGGTCCTAAAGTGACTGCATAGCATGACAGGAACAACTGTAGGCACTGGAGACAGAGGGAGGGAGACAGAAACAGAGCGGTGGGTCAAATGGGTGCAAGAAGTCTCCCAAAACACCTCAGATGGTGGGTGAAAACTGTGCGTATGCATCATGATTGGTGGTGAGTGAGCGCTGCTGCTGCTCATGACTGTCGAAAGTGAATATTTGGAGGTGGTTGAGGGCGGGATAGGAAGGGGTGTGTGAGGAAACCCTGAGAACGTTTTTTTTTTCTCTCTTGGCATAGCTGTGCTGCTCTCCAGGACCACGAAGTGTTGCACCCCTGCAGCTTAAGCCTCTGTCTCTTTTTGTCCTCAGCACAACAGCCTGTGGCATTCCATGGCAGCAAATCTGGCTGTGCTGTCACATGGGGGAGATTAGCCAAACTAAGACCTCAATAGAATGCTCACTTTACTCACCCATTCCAGTAGTGGCTGCCCCCCTCCGCTACACCCCCACTTTCCAGGGCCCGAACACCCTCACACACCCAATTTAACCGTTCCTCGTCTAGACAGAGTGCAAAGCGATTATTATTGTCATTATTAAGACTTATAAGCAATGCCCTTTTTGGTCATTGTCACATTCCCAGCAGTACACATGAGCTGCCAAGCAATGAGCCCTATTTCCCACTGGGAAGGAAACTTCCTCCATGGTTGGGACAGTGCAGCAGACCACCCGGCCAACCTTCAGCTTCTGGGAGTAGATGCAAATATCTTGCAGTGGATTTACATCTATTTCCTATCTATTTTCTTCTCTAACTGTGGCTTCTCATGGCTTCTGGCTCCTCCGGTCCACCTCCCTTTTATAATGTAGTTTTTTTGGGCTTGGTCACAGATATTTCACAGGATTATTCTTGCAACACCGCCACTACCCACACTATCCTCATCTGGCTGGGGACACTGGGAGGAGGATCTTCTGGGAAACAAGGCTCAAGCAAGCAAGAGAGGTTTGTGGCTGCTTGAAGGGACCCGGGCTGAGCAGAACTCTCTCCTAGGGGGTACTGCAAGAACAAAGCCATCTGACTGCATTTACAGACAAAGAGAGAAACACATGTGGTTCATGTTTGTAGCATGTAGGACTTACACCATTTTTCCCTTTCTGTAGAACCCCTTCAGGCTCATTTGCATATGCATTCATGCCCAAATGATAATTATTAGATTAAGATTTACGAGATTCTCTCTGATTTTCTTTTTTTGACAAACATCTTGCATCAGATTGGAGTCAATACACTGAAAGAGGACACTTCACATATTATTATAGTAGACAGAATCTGATCATGGTTATGATTTGAGAGTTAAGCGCATTGGTACAGTTATTGGCTAAGTGAATCACTCTTTCTTTTTTGGGTTAGTTTTACAGAGATGGGGAAGGCTGAGCTTCATTAGGCCCCGGAGCTGAGGCCAGAGCACGAGTCTAAGTTTGCAGCTGGGGATTGGGGGCCACAGTACAGCAGCTCAGAAAATAATTAGGTTTACTTTCACATAATGGTCTACTGGTCAGATCAGCACCATTGCTAAGCACAGGCAAAAAGCAATTTTATCGCTTCTACATAAAAGGATCTAGCTCACTGCCTCCTAAAATGGATGTCATTAATAGACCAGGTCTGGCTAAAAAGGGGTGAGGGCAGGGACACTGCAGGCAGGGTGATAGCCAATAGATTAGCAAATGATATATGGGCAAGAGCTGCACCTTTCAAACTGGGGAGCCACCTATGCTGTGCCTCAGTGGCACTGCCTCCACCTGTTTTGCATTACAGGCAGGGCAAAAGAAATGGTAAACCTCAGACCACATGGTATATCTAAAGTCATATATACCTAAGTTGATGCATGCATGATAATATAAAAAATCAATGCTGCAACTGAGGATAGTGAACATTTTTACTACCTATCTAATCTCCCTTTCCTTCCAGTACCAGTTCAGTGCTTTCTCTGAAGAGTTTAACTATGGGCACATAATTCACTAACATTGTGCACCACAAATAACAGCTCACTGGTTACTGGTTTCACCAATATGTGTACATTAATTTCTTATAACATCACCATATTTTAGATTCAACTTTAAACACACCATGCAGGCTGACTTTGTTTATCCTCATCTTTCGGTCTGCTGCCTGCTATAGTCAGAGATGTCTGCCAGCTGCAGCCAGCTGTAGCCAGCTCAGCACACTGCAGCCCAGCAAAGTCCCGGCCAAGCCTATGCAGGCGTGTTGCACCAGTGGGCCTGCTGGCATTAACTGGACAGATTAAGTCATGCTTTTACACTTGGGAGATATTGCGAGTCCCAACAAGCATTTATGCCACTGATGATCTAACACACCCAATGAAAGATAGCATCAGCCACTCACTGAAATTAAGTAATTCCCATAATATCTCCTACTAATGGCCAAAAATGACTCCTATCAACTTCAATCACAGAGCTAAGCTTGGCTCTGATTATGAGCCAGATATTTCAGTGTCTTTTTGGAATAAAATGCTGTGTTGTTAAAAAAAAAAAAAAAAAGTAAAACTGATAGGGCTAATATGACATTAATAGCTATGGCTCACTGCAGTGCTGGGGGTTATGGTTGCATAAATGATCAGAGTTACTGTGCTCTCTGTCACTAAATGCGTATGGCCTTTTGGGTGTGTGCCTTCATCTTTCACCTCCATGAAAAATAAGGCGCCAGAGTTAAGTTTACCTCTCTTTGTCAGGCTTTGGGTTCCTGTCAAACAGACAAACCCTAATCACCTCCTCTTGGCAGTTGACCCAGTTAGGCTGGCTTTGCAACATGGAAGCCTTGGGCATATCCAGCACATCCATTATGAATTAATCCCAACTCATTACATCCCCGGGGTCATAGGATTACTTAAAAAAATCAAAGGAAACAAGGAGCAGATTATTTATGGGGAGACCAGGGAATGTGTTTGTCAGAGATGACCTCTTGCAGCTCTTGTGACGCACTCAAGAGCAAGAGTGAAGTAAGCGCTTGGCAAAATGAGCTAGTCTAGCTGGTGTGGGTACCTGAGATGAAGGTTCCTGGCTCTCTGAGTTTTAGCTGTTTGTGCTCCTTTCCATGTTTCCATACTTCCCATTTTCCATTCACACACAACGGTGTCTTGCCAGTGGGGTCACCGTTTCACACGACAGCTTCACACTGCTGTATTTTCTGTAACATGCCAATTTTGGTAGTAAAAAGAAATGATTTTAGACAAAATTGACAGGTTTGTGATGTTGCTGTAGCAACAATTAGCCATTATTTGACAGTCCTACTATCAGGCTGTCCAACTGGCTTGTGTGGCACCCTTTAGCCTTATAGCATCATAAGTAGTGTACAAAAAAAACAAAAAAAACATCCTACACTTCTGTTTGCTTTCTCAGTGCTCGATACTTACCATGAATTTGGATCCCTACAACACTAACTTACACAAGTTTCACTAGTACTTCTTGTTTGTGACTGTGCGCATGTGCGCCTGCTCACAGTTGTTATGTACAAATGCACAGGATCATATTTGCTTTATTTGCATGTGAGATTCCTCGCAAAAGCTGCAATGCAAGAAGTGATTCTGGAATTTCCGAAACAACATTTGACCTTTGATGTTTGATTAAGTCTTGTTGTACTTTACAGGAAAGCTTTTGCTGATGCCTTTCAGTTCTGTTCTTGTCAAAATCCTGACATTTTTCATGCAGACACACAAACATTAACTTTAAATTGAGGCAAGTGGAAATTTTTAACCCTTGGTGTGGTCTGGAATTCATTCAGCCACAGTGGCATGTAGGAAATGGGAACAAGGGAGTAAACATGCTGAGGCACAAACTGTGAATCCCCATTTTTAGGAGGAGCTGGGAATGTGTGAAATATGTATAACCCATGACAAAAGGGGATGCACCTCTGAAGACCACAGGGCACTCCCAACCAGCTCCAGAGAAAAGAGAAGCACAAGCCACAGAGGTTATATTAGATTACTACTTAGAAAGAAATTGTCATGCATGTTACGTCACTGTGCAGTGGAAATGAAAAATGAAAAGTGCATTTAGGCACAGTGAGAGACTCAAACTTCCCCTCTTGAGCAGGGTGAAAAATAAAAAGTGCTTGAATCATATCAGTAATTTCAGACAGGCATGAGAAAGTAAAGAGAAGTGAAAGAGCATAATGTCTGTGTTCAGCCCACAGTGATGATGTCAAAGCGTCTCATGAAGATCAAAAATCTGATCACTCTGACATTGTCTCCACCATGTGAAACATGACTTGGGGGAAAAACAACAACTTCTGAGCTTAAATATGATTCAGCCAAATTAAATTATTACCATCTGACTTTGATTTAAAAGAGACGCTATTAGTTTCAAAGAGGAAGTTAAATGATGAACATGACTTTTAAATGACAGTCTGCAGTAAAACCAAGTTCTTTAAGTGTTTTATGTGTATTTGTTAATATCTAACTCACAGAGTTATCAGGTGTTTCATTCTCTTTTTTAAATGCATATTTTGGTAACTTTAAGAAGAATATGGGTACAGCTCTGCTAATTTAATATTTATAAGATAATTCATATATAGCTTTTAGAGGAAGTGAAATATTCTTTCCTCAGCTATACTCTTGGATGCTGTTTGTTTGTCTGTTTGTCTGAGTTTGTCTTGGCTACTAAGTAAATCTTGTACATGCTGTTGTCCTTGATTTATCTTGTACGTTCAGGTACCGCTGCTCAAAACAACAAATTGCCAATGGAACAATTGAAGTAGTTGCAGCCATAATATTGTACAATGATTTTTTTGGGTCTTTTTTAGCACTTTTTCCTGAGTGCAGTGGAACTAAAGTCTCATACTGGGTATCAGTTTCCACTTTCCAGCTCCCTATAACTGAACAAATTGCTTTGAATCAGATTCACTGGCATGGTCTGTTCTTTGTTATATTGGTTCAGTGTGATTACAGGATCAAGACTAGGCTTTGCATCAAATGATGACAGACTACATGGATTCTCCTAGTAATGTGTTCTCCTGTAGCCAGCCATATGTTGCTAAATTCTTGGCTTGTTGCTTGTTGAAGAGCTCCGCTGACTTTGGATCATAAAGGAAAGATTAGAAAGCTTGTATGATTGAATAAAAAGCATAATAATCAAAAGCATTATCCCATTCAGGTACTGGCTGCACTTGAATTGAGTGCAAAATGTTTTTCATTATAAAATCATTCGGAAAGTGTTTTTCAGCCAAGTTGTTAAGTTATTAATATGCCACTTGCTGCTAGTTACTAACCGAGCCACTATAAATCCCAAAGTAGATTATTTGACAAATGCATGTTACCCTTCATCTGAACCCAGACGCACACCCTTTATAGATACCTTAAAACATATGCAAGTGGTGATACATGCAATTGCACAGAAAGACACAAATGTACAGATAACTTCACTGGATGATTACATTTTATTTATTGCAAACTTATAATTACCAACGTTGTCAGCTATGGCAAATTTGCTCTTCATGGCAGAAGAAGAAAAGGTTCAACTTCACATATGAAAGGTACTTTCAACTACTCCATTATTTTCCAAGAAGTCATCACAGCAGTAGATCTGCCCTGCAGGTTTGATTTGGCACAGATATTGCACCGGATGCTCTTCCTGATGTAACCCTCCCAATTATCCTGGCTTGGGACAGGAACCAAGAGTACACTGACTTTGACCTCCTGAGGCTGTATTTTCGTCTCCTCCGGGAATCACACTGTAAGCCAGTTTCACATGAAAGGCAAATGTGTTATTCACTAACCATGGAAAAGCCATACTTTACAATACCTTACTTTATTATTATTATTATTATTATTATATTTATATACATTAACATAATCGAAGCATAGACACAAAGAAAAACAATAACTGGGAGGATATTGAGATGTAAGAGCTGCTGACGTCTAAATAGCAGTGCCTGAGGAAGCCGGCACCAAAAATAAAAGCAAAGTTGGGGCAATGCAGTTCTACAAATCCTGCAAATAATCTTCATCAATCCATTAAAGAAAAAGCTATGAAAAGTTTTCTTTTCCCATAAGAAAATCACTTCACACCATGTACTCCATACACAATAATACTATACAATCCTACAAGTGCCTGATGTTTCTATTTGACAGACATTCCCATGGTATCAGCTGTCCTAGGTGCTTGCCAGGATGTTGCTGTCCCACACAGCTATTTCCTCTCAGGGCCAGGTGATTGACAAAGACACAACAGACCACAGAGCCAAAACGACCCAGTGCTTTACTGCCAAGCACTCTGGGTTACAGGACTATTCCCATACTGAACAAAAGCATTGAGCAACTGAGCACAGAGAGCCATATCAATTTCAGCTTTAATGAGCACCTTCTGTAGTCAAGCCTAATAAGCAGCGTCACCAGCTATCATCTCTGTGTATACTTACAGGAACATGAAAAAACACATTTTATGATTGCGGCTGTTACTCTAAGACTAACGCACAGTCAGCCAGTGGCAGATTTATGTTGCGATAATGATAATATAGTTTATATGGAAGTGAGTAAAACATGTTTTTCAGCTATCGTACTCATCTCATCACAGCACAAAACGCGATTGTGAAGCGACATCCGTCGGAAATGAAGGAAAAAGTGCAGATGTGACAGAACACCTATCTCTGGGTTTGGGGGCTGCCTTAAGTTGTAAACAGCTGCATGTCATCCAGCTTAGAGCAATGAGACGTGACCAAGTCTCCCTCCCTGCTGCACATCTCCCAGGACCTCTTCAAGGTGAGATACCATCAGAGTGATAACATCACATGCGGGCCCCAAACATCCCTTCGTGAACAATATCACTGATTTTCTTTTTTTTTCTTTTTTATCTCTCTCAGTTCTCCTGAGTTCCACTGAACGTACGTAAGCTTTTTTTTTTTGTCAAGCGGAGACACTGAGACAAATTTTCTGTCAAAGCTCTTTTCCTTCAGGGCCCTTTCGTGAACAGTTTGATGTCCGCATCAACTGCGCTGACGATTCTCATCTGTGAGGTGCCTGTGAGTGCACAGTAAACATAAGCCCGTGCATTTCCACAGTAGTTGTTGAGCTCATCAAATTTCACAGGACAGGCTTTCTTTGACAGGTGTCCTTAATGTTTGAGTATCCGTGCGCGGGAACGCTTACGCACTCACAGTTGCCTATTATTAAAGAAAACAGTCTGCCGTCACCATAGCGATGGCAGCGCTCTGAGATGGCTGCTGGGAGCGCTGAGAGCCCCTTGTCAGAGCAGAGTTTCCACTCGGCCATTTAGGATCACACCATCTCTTCACCTCTACTCCACATTCTGTTAAACAACTGAATCTTTCTGTAAAATTACTTTTTTCTCCCTTTCCTTCCACTCATTTTCATTTTCCTCTTTCCATATAGCTTCTTATTGGCAGTAACTCTATTCGCCAACACGCTTACACTCTCTGAGACACACCTCTATTAGTTTTTAGCTTAACAGACAGACAGCACAAGAAGGAAGGACATTGGCTGTCCAAGTTTTCCCACCTTGGACAACCATAATATCCTCTTAAGGCCTCATTATCTGGCATTACTCAGGGGTTTTTTGCACCTCAAACACAGTTTTCATCCTCAGTGAACTACAAATGTGTTTTTAGATTATACAATTTATTCAGATAAAATAAAGCATGTTCCTAGCTGGCAAGTACAACCCACAATAAACACTGTCGCTCACTTTAACGTCAAGGCAAATGATTCTGTCTAAAAATACGTGAGTGTGAGTATAGCATAAAGCAACAAGTACCCGTTCATGTGTTTCACCCACCAAGCACAGTTGACTGGGCACATGCTGTCAGCTTATGTGTTCTGCATGACTCAGATTTTCTGATTAGTGGCCTGTTTGCATAGATACTGAGCAACAAGAAACAAATGTGGCTGAAGAAAAAAGTATTCAATAAAGGAAAAGATTTGTGCAACTGAAGGTTCACTTTACCTTTGGCTTTTGACTCTTAAACTGACCTGGTTTAATTGGTTGTGTGTGAAAAATGCTGCAGATGTTCACAATCAAGCATCCATTAGCCTAAGATCTTACATATTCTACATTTTGCATCCTTGCTAAAGTGAGGTCACTTCCTGAATGTTGTGTATGCTCATCTTTGAATGCATAGCAACAAATGTGTCAGTCCTTTCCAACTCTTTCCAACAGGATGTCAGACAAAAAAGACAGTGATCTGTGTATCCGAATTCTTCACAATTACATGCTCTAATTTTCATTCTCATATGAAATGAAATATGCTGCAGAGAGCAGCAGCAGCAGCAGAGAGAGGTGGAGAATAGTAAGCTGAGGTGGACAACACACAGCAAAAAGGCTGGATTTTATATGGCTATGATAGGCTGTAACTATCAGATCATGGGTAAGTAATAAGATATTTTGTGGTATGCATGTTTAATATGTTCTTTTAATGTTTATGCATTGTTTTCTTAATAGTGCACGATATATATGCTAAACTTCACAAGAGATAAATTATTTCTCTATACCTGATTGTTCATGTCTTACAAGACATTGGATAAAGTTCATACATCAATTATGAAGCAGGTTACAACCTGGACAGAGCACCGTGTTGTTACTGACACAAAGAAACAGGCAACAACTCACATGCATATACACACCAACTTCAAGATTTAAGTTGCTGGTCCAACCTGGAGAATATTCAAGCCAATGAGGAAGAAACATCTAAACACCTTCTATCTATACAGCACTGCTGCATTAAAATTGTTTACAATTTATTAAAATGCTTTAAAAATATTTTTTCAGACATACCCCATCTCGTCCATGTAGCCTGTTTAGCTTTGCTTTGTTTCTTTTTTAATGTGTTCTGGCAATCCAGCATATTTCCAGGTCACGGTCCTGCAAGCGAGCCTCTGAGAGACTGGTCATAGTGCAGCTACATGACTTAAGAATAATTTTCCACTAATGTGTAATCATCACCAGTGTGCTTTTATGAGCCGGATAATACTGTAAAACTTTGGCACCCCTAGCCAAGTTCTTTCATCTCGTTCTCTTCACCCTTAATTTTGCTCTTAATTTTTAAGGCAGCGGGATAATAAAATAGCTAGTAAGAACTGGAATGGCTGCAATCTGATGACAGAACTTCGGAAGAAGCTTTTTATGTGATGCGCAATAAAATAATCACATTTCAAAGAATGAGGGAGCGCTATAAAACCTGCTGGATCCAATCTGTTAACACAAACAGCTGTCAATATATGCTGAGTACAGAAGAGTACACATCGCGCTGTACACATACATGAGCGTTGGGAGAGCATGACGATGAAGACAATACACAAACACACTTTATTCCTGTTAATCAATTTTGCATAGTCATGCGGTTCTAAAAAATGTATGCCAATTTGTGCAAGTGTGCAAACTTATACACACCCAGCACAAAGCCACTGGATATAGAGCTACTGACACTTCCTCTGGGTTGATACTCTTGAACTACAATGACAGGCAAAACAAGTCTTAGCAGAGTATATTCATGCACTATTTAATAACCCTTGGCCTAAGGCCTTCAGCATACTAGGCAGGCAGTGAAGGGTGTGGCTAACGTACTTATTAGTCTTGGACCAGACCTGGCAAGACAACAAAATATTCACACTTCTGGTGAGCAAACAGTAGTCCTTCAATTCAACAAAACTTTCCACTGATAATAAAAGCAGTATTTTTGAGCATTTTATTTGAGGATCTCTTTTTGATTAAATGAGATAAAAGTTTGTTTTGCTTGAAATGCCTGAATGTCAAGTCTTCTTAAAACCTTTGTGAAATTCAAGACAAAATATAATTGCTTAGTTTCCTGGGAAAACTTTGTATAACTGCTGCAAACTGCTGACTATTCCCATACATGACATCCCATAATTTGAGTTCCGTCTCATTCTCTAGCGGTTGTGTATCACAGAGACAACATCAACAGTAAGCCTGTCCTCCAAGTGAACTGAGCTCTGTGCCCTGACGAAGCGAAGGGGAACAACAGCCCTTATGGCTATGGGACAGGTAAATTGCACGGGGAGACAAGGAGCTGTTTGTGTGAGACAGTAACATGACACTTTCTAATGCAGGAAGTGATTTTTTTTCTCCCACTGTAAAATAAAGAATCAGACCCTGAAAGGAGGGAGCGTTATAGAAACAATACTGGCACCTTTGTGTCTGTTAAGGTGTTAGAACAAGGTGATGTATGACTGACAAGCAATATGTTCCCAAGCCATGCGTGTCTCATCGTGTATAAAAGTTCACCGCAGTTTGAGCAGCAGTGGCGATATTACCATTCAACATGGTATGGTACAAGAAAATTGCCCTTGGAGCTTGCCCAGGCAGTAACTGAGCTGTGGAAGTGTAACAGACTTCTGTGTACAAGTCGCTGCAAAGGAGACCTGGAAGGAAATTTAAAGTTCTCCTCTTTCCTGTTTATAATTGCTTGTTGCATCAGATAACACTGTCAAACTAAAGCTACAGATCTGAATCCAGCATGCATTGTAATTTGCATTCAGGTATACAATTGTACCTGGTTGCGACTCATCAGCTTCCCTCCTTTCCTTCCCTGGAAGAAATCTCTTTTTGATCACTGAAAATAAACACCAGCACCGTCCCAATGATTAAATCTCCGTCTTAATGTCTGAGCTTTATGTCCAGTTTAGCAAGGCAGTCATGTAGAGAGATGAGGGATATGGTGCTTTCTTAGCGGTTTGGCTCGAGACTTGATAGGCCTCTGTGGCATGTAACTGTACCCAAACATAAAAAGCTCCTCTGCCTTACCATATAGCCACCTTGGCAGTGCTGGTGTTATGCTAACATATCACGTCATAGCACCATCCTGTAATGCCAAGAAGCAGACACACTAATGATTTCTGCTGTGTGAAGATGGATGTGATCTTGATGAGTAACATGACCATGATACGGATAACATATGCTCTGTTGCTTCTTCCCCAGATCAGGAGGTTGAAGGATGATGAAGTGTTAAGATGCCAGATCCCTGAAAGAAAGCCGGGTGATAGTAGAGAGAAAGAAGCGGGAGCAGAGGGAGAAGAAAAAGGAATGGGAGGTATGGGATTTAAAACAGTTCTCATGCAACATGCCAAGTATTAGGCTGGGGCACGCAGTCTATGACCTCACAGCGAGGTAGAGCCTCTCAACAGTCTCACTGCATCAGCCCCTCCGCTTTTGTGGTTTTGTTTGGGACGGATCAAGAAAGCCCAAATTGAGCACAGAACATGGAGGTGGGATGGCAGCCCGAAAATTAACTGAAGTCGGCCAAGCGCTTGTGGTCGTCTAGTCAGGTCAGCACTGGTCAAGGCAGAACATTGCCCCATCCATCCAGTAAAGCAGGCTTACCCTTGTTTTCTGGCATGACTGCGTCACAAAGAGAAGCCCCTGTTTCTGACCCAGAGCCTTTGTCTTTGAAACCTTTTTGGACAAAGCTGCCATGCTGCAGTAGTGGTGCAGACCCTGGACCTGGAACAAGAATCACAGCCAACAGCTTTTGAGGTGGAACCACTGCTCAAGCCCCGCACTAATGTGAAAAGTAAGGCTGGATGTGAGAGCAAGTAGAAGGACCATTTTGGGATTAAGGAACTGTACTCTTAGTGGATAAAGTGAGGCAACCTCACATCATGCTGAGGCAAAAATGGGAAAATGATTACAAAAAAAAAAAAAAAAACCGCTACGTAAGTTGAATATACAGTTTATTTTAACCTAAATCTCATTCCACTGACAGAGAGACTGGAAGGGGTTTTTCTCACAATTGCTGTCTCATTTTTTGATTCACAACTGGGAAATACATGACTGTCAGTTACTGTTTGTGTTCTCATCAAATATTGTGTATCTTCTCTTGTATTATTTGTAGGGCAGGTCCACACACAAACAATGTTCAGCGGGCCTGTGTGACGCAACTGCAAAGTGCACTCTGAACATGATGCTTGGTAAGTGAGACATTAGACTGTGCATGTGTGAATTGAGAACATTTGGTGTCAATCCTGTTATGCTTACATCAGAAATCTCCTTCTGTCTTTGTAGATTTTGCTCCTCTCCCACAGAGCTGAAATTTATCCAGCAGCAATGTCAGCTAGCCAGGATGCTAAACAGTCCCAGGTGCTGTCAGAGCTAAGCTAACACAATAGGCCCACCTAAACTGTAAGGCCTTTGGTTTTACCTCAAGCTGCAGGCACCTCTCACTTAAGCATCCAAACTATAACATGAAAGTAATGGGCTAAGTAACTGAGCTAACCTTTGTGCACTCATACCCTGTCATGCATAACATCTATATTTCAACTACTATGAATCTCAGTTACATTTCTATGTTTTATGGGCAGGGACTGTTTTGTTTCGTTAAGTCCTCTGTAAGCTTGTTCAATGGAGGTGCTCAGTGCTTGCTGCCAATCACTTGGGCAGGTTTAATATAACTAAAGGATGCCAAACCCAAAACCACTCTAGATAAATTTGTTGGCTTTTGTAAATCCTGCTCCTGTTTAACCAGTAAGGTTAAGGCATTTTGTTGAACTTCCTACATTACACACAATACTTCCTGTTTCTGTTTTAGAAATATATGTGTCTGCGTGATAAAAGAAGCAGAACAAACTTGACTTTTTGTTTGAGTTTCTGCTCTGAATTTGATACACACTTTTAATCTTCAGCAACTGAGCGCGGTGCAAAACCAGAGCTGTGCAGCTGCTACTTTGATGCTTGTAATCCTCCTGTTTGTCAGGTGTGGGTAGCATTGGAGTCAGTATGGTATCTGCACTGCTTAAATGGCTATTTGCCAGCAGTATGTGAGGGCAGTGTGATTGCAGACATAAGCAGGTGAAGGGAGGGGTGCAGTGACTACGTGCTTGCAGAGTGGTTTTACAGAGGCCAGGTTAAGGGGATAGAGGAAGAGAAAAAGCAGAGGATAGATCATGATAAACTACGCTCTGCCACCATGCTCTGACTATAGATATGTCATTCACATTATGCACAAATGCATACCAAGAATGAGGTAAACAATATAGTATAGTTCGCACCATCAGAGCCCTTCTTATATTCCGAAAGTCATAGAAACTCGCCACCTCTGCACCTACAACCTTTTAACCACTCTTATCTTTTCTTCCTTTTCCTTTTTTTCTTTTAGTTCTAGGAGACCAGCGGTTCTAGATAGCAGCCAAAATCCCTCGATGACATCATTGTTTCCACTGCTACCACATTACCCTAAAAATCTTTTCAACAGTGTTGTTATCTCCTCTGGCACCAGGCCAATCATTTGTTGATGGTGCTCTTTGTCACTCCATCCCCTAGTAGGAAACATAAGCATCCCTATACAGTGTATACACACACACACACACACACACACACAAGCATACTCGCTGCCACCTCTGCCATGGAGAATGAGCCAATGTCTGCAGTAAGCAGACTTTGTGAAAACATGTCAGCACATATCCACTTTCTCGGAGGCCATTTTAGCTCGTTTAACTTGTCTAAAACGGAACACAAACAGTGCAAAGCTGCTCTGAACCTGTCTTCCAGTGCAGCTGAAATCTTTTTCATATCGTTTTACATCAGCAGCACCACGCAAAGAAATGGGCTGGGAATAGTGCACATCTCTCTGACTTAAGCTTTAACACAGAAAGCATGTCACCATGCCAAGTGGATCCCACCCCACAGCTGCAACACTGCAGCTTTTGGCCTGCATTGGAAGCATAGACACAAATCACTAATGTAAACCCTCAAAGACAGCCAAAGAAATAAACCCAAGCAACAGCAAAAAAAAAAAAAGAAGAAGAAGAAGAAGAGAGGGAGAAAAAAATGAATCATTGCAAGAGATACAACCCTATTCCAACATAATGAGATCATTTACTTCATCCTTTCTCTTCTAAACAGAGCTCTATCACTTCCTCTTACATGTCTGATAAAACCAGTGTTTTCTTTTTCTTTTCTTTTTTTATCTCTCCAAACGTTTGTTGCAGCATTGCCGGGTCAGCAATGTCATCCGATTGTGAGCTCTGATTTGTTGTAGTGTCTCTATCAATAGTCATCTTTATTCAGCTACTGTTTGTTTTTCAACCCACACAGAAGCTAGACACTTGTCAGCGCTCACACATGACATAATGAGCGAGAGGTGGCTCATTAGTGTGTCAGTTACTCGGAGGATACGACCATCTCGTGTCAGACAGAGAAGCACAGAGACAGAATGGAAGAAATGGGGAGAAATGCAGAGCACACAGTAGGCAACGAGTTATGAGGAAATGAAACATAAGCTGCCTTTAAAACAGTGCCATGTGGAGAGAAGCCCTACAGAGAGTAAGGTAGAGGCCTTTAGTTCCCTCTGTCATCTCTTTCACAAAAAACGATCCTATCCTTAACCCTTAACAAACAGAAGGACCAATCTAATTGTTCAAACTGTGTTAAAAGGCTGCGGCACTATCGTTTAATGCAAAACTAACATTAAAGAAGTGTTTGTAGATGCAGGTAGATAGATTTGGAAATCATCACTGATGCACAGGGTAGGTAGGAAGGGTGATATGTTACAGATAAACCAATAAAGTGGTGCAAATAAATAAATTAGCTAATTAATTGAATGAATTAATGCTGCTGGATCGACAATTAAAACGAGACAAGAAATATAGGTGCTCAGACTTTGTCTTCACATGTCAGTCTTACATTATGTCTCTTTCCAGATGCTATCTGAGTTGATTAGTGAGTGATGAGTGTGTGAGTGTGTGGATGAGTAACTAAAATGGCATTAAGACAGAACACGAAAAACAAGTATTGTTTCCTGTCTGTCACTGGGAGCCATACATAATAAAGAACAATAAAGCTCAAGTGTTCAGCCTGCAATGACAAGACATTTGTTATGAATTCATTTGTGAATTTGTTATTAATTAATCTATTTCACAGATCATTTGTTCAGTGATTAGTTTAGTCTTTATTGTCTCCCTCAGGAGAAATATGGCTTGGACAAATGTGACTATGAGAGTGAGAGAAAGAGGAACACGGCTCTAAATTCACTGCTGCTGAAGTGTACTCAACATGTTGAGTACTGACAACGAAACTACGGTGCATGTGTGCGTGTGGGTGACCTGCCTGGAGTCAAGTTAGAAGGGCTGGAAGAAAGGAGGTGAGTTATGGGTAGTGTGGTGTTGCATTGCAAGCAGGCAGTGGGTGGTAGAGGTGGTAGTGCAGTGGAGATAATCCCCGGCTTTTGCCCTAAGTCCTGTGCATGCTGGGCAGATCAGTGGCGAGGGAGGGAGGAGTAGTGCTACCCTGTGATAGTCACCCAGCCTCAAGCCTTCCACCTGACCAGCCTGGAAGCCCTGCGTCCCGCAGGCCTGGAAATTGAGCCTTCAGCTCTAATCAGGAGCTGCTGAACAGTTCCTGCTAAGTCTAGCCGAACAGACTTTGAGCTTGTAGTTGGTGCGGCTATGTCCTAAACTGCCCCGTCCACTGATGATGCTATGATCTTTTGCTCACATGCAAGGGGACCATTTAGTCTTCAACCTATTATTCATTATATCTCACTATTTGCAAATCAGTGTGTATAAAAGCCATTGCTGCTACTGAGTGAAAATGGAGTGTACTAAGGAGCACAGAGCGGGTCAGTGGGTTAATGTGTTCAGTATGGCTATGGGTTTGACCCTGGGGAGAGATGAAGCTGATAGGTTAACCCAGGGGCCGAAAGGTCAGCTAACCCCATAGCACTCTTCGAGGCTGAGCCCCTATTCAGCTGGAAATCCTGAAGAGAGACCCCTTCAACCCACACATCACCCTGCATGCAGTTGCGAGCGCCAGCTGTTTAGAAGAGAATGGAAGGAGGGAGAAAAGAAGAGGAAGTTCAGCTGACAGGATGTGCTCCAGTCCCAAGACGCTCGATCACTCCCATCCATCCCACACTATTTGTTATCAATCATACCAAGAATTTTCTTATGTTCATTTCAAGCTATTCCCCCTCATAAAAGCTGAGTTGTAATATTTTTTTAGTATCACAGCTATAAATAATGCATTTAATTGGGATACCAGTTTCTGAAAAGGTTCTGGTGTTAAAAACAAATACATACAATGCATTCCTCCCAGTGGCAATAAACTCTGTCTCTTCCTCAGCCCATCATAACCTCTTGGTAACCTCAACACCATCACCACTGTCATTATGGCCATCACACTAATCACGCTTGGCCCCAGCTGTAAAGCCACAGTATAACTCCCATGTCCGTTGCTAAATAACTCCAACATGCCCCGGTTGTAAACACTTAAACACTTAGCACACTGCTATACTGGAGGGATTTTTCAGATTGCTAAGCTGACTTTTTTTCCCCCTACACCATAAGGTCATTGTTACTTCCCTCTGTTTACTGATTAAGTTAATCTCTTGCTTTCCCTCTTTCTGGGGAGTTCCCAGGTGCTTTAAAGGCATAGTGTGAAGTGTGAGTAGACTGTATCAAAACAGGAAAAGAAAGAGTTTGACATTACTATGGGGAATTTAATGCTGTGATTCTTATTCTATGTCAAGCAAAAGCTCAGCACCAGGATCAGACTGAATTTGCATTTGGTTTCTTAGATGTTAAGAGAAAGATCAGATGGGAGCGTAACTGTGTGAAAAAAGGTTGAATCACTGGTTAGCGTGCTTCTTTCTCACAGCAAAAAAGCAAATAATGAAAGGTGTTCAGTAAGAGTAGTACATTCTAGACGTTAGTTGCATTACATTGTATGCCATGAGAAATTGGGCCTAGTCCAAACAGGTGCCAAATAACAATAACCTGCAGAGATGACAGTGTCATTCAAGCTGCTTCTGGTGGAGATGGGACTGTTTTCTAAAAGCCATTCTCAGGAGGATTCAACATGGGTACTCCCATGAGTACAATGAAGCTTCACAAAAAGGGCTGAATCATTCAATGCCGGAAATTAGATTACAAGCACATGACAGAATCACATAAACAAATAAGCTCATGCACAAATACAACCTGTTACATTCTCTCCAACTGAGAAATAAACAAAATTAACAGTGAGTGTAGGTAGTTTTATGGCGCAAGTCTTGCAACTGTCATTTTACACTGGGAGGCAAATCCACCTCCCCTACAGAAACACATTCCTGAAGAGAGGGCATACGGAGCCAATTGCTGGGAAAATTACCCAACCAACCTAAAAGCCTGCTCACTGTCAGACACTGATGTACGTTCCTGGAAACCTCAGGAAAAAAAGTGTCTCAGCATCGGAACATATCACACAAAACATCAATATTAAGAGGATCTCGCTTTTTTAGAGAAAAAAAAAGGGTTTTAGTATTTAACTTTCCCCAATCAGATTGTTTTAAGTGTTGTGTGACTACTACTCCTGCTGCATTTCACCCAGAACTAACTGACTGGAAGAGGGCCAGTGCGACGCGTTTCTCCATCCAAATAAATTTCCCTTAAATGTGTGAAATCATGCTTGATTCTGCACACAGGGGAAGTAAACTGTGGGAGTGGCTCAGCTAAGTAAACGCATTTTGTAAAGTGAATTGCTCAGTCATGGACAGACATTTTACAGATGTTTAGAAAATGTAGATTCATGATTTGATAGGTTGTGTAACTCAATGTTTTTTTAATTGGGGAGGGAGGGGGCAGGCATTATTACGCTATTATCCGTCATATTATTTAACCAGAAAAAAACATCTTGTCCAAGGTGCAGAATGAAATGCAGTGACACTGCATTAAAAGTGAAAAATAAATACAAATTTTCTATTGTTTGGAATTCAGAGTTTTCAGAGACGTGGGAAGCTTTTTGAATTTCTAATAAGAAAAGGGATAAGATCACATAACATCAACTTTCTGGGCTACATTTCAAGCAGGATGAATATCAAGAGAAAGCTGCCTTTGAAATACAATCACAAGGGAAGAAAAGCCCTGAGTCTGCAGTATTTTTACATCCTCTGTTTCAAGATAAAAGCGCATCTAAGTTCGTGTCAGATTCCTATGATTTCTGCACATGCAGAGCGCATCATGGCTTTAACCTTATTTACCCACAGTTACCAGAATGTTAAGCCTTAATGGGGACATAGGAGTGTTGCAATATTTATTTTAGCATATCTCTTGCTTTTCAGCACATTGTAAGAGCAGAGGAGCCACTAAGCGTTCCACATTGAATGCAGGACAGGACTGGCACAAGTTCATGGTTTGATTTTCCCAAGCTGTGATTTTTTTTTCCTTGCAAAGTGCAAACATTGGCTATATGATGGCGACCTTGGTGTACATGCATGTGAAACGGTGTGTAGCAGCTGAATCAGAGTTGTGTGTTGGTACTGAGGGCCTCACTCATGTGTGTAGACTGTGTAAACAAGGGCCGGGTAGCTTCAGACCTGATGGCTATCAACCAGTCTAGATACAGGAGTGACAGGTCTTATCTGGCAACGCGATTGGCTGTGTACGGTACGTCTGTGTGTGTGCAACAACTCACGGTGTGTTTTAGGATTTTTCTATGCAGATCTGTCAAAGAGCAAGCTTAAGAAATAAATAAGAAAGCAAACTGCACACGCTGGCACCGCCACCATCTTTGTGCTATCATTGTGACAGATCACTACTTGAATTCTCGCTGCTCCGCGCCGCTCTGTTAGCTTTACACGTCAGGAAATGAAATTCAAGTGCTGTGTGTAAAAAGGAACTTTGGGTGTGTGTGTGTCACAGGGTCACTCTTTTTCCCTGACCAAAGAGGTCTGCTTTGGTGGGCGTGTGTGGGAGGTAGAAAACCATCATGCTGGTTTTTACAACGAAATGAGATCCCACAATATTTTTTAATTACGCAACAAAAAATGGTAAATTTACTATTTTCAGGAAGTAATTAGCTTCCTTCTTGTGTATACAGAAAATCCAGTCTTAAAGGTTGATTATAAAGACTTCAAGAACCACCTTTAATGATGAGGAACATGAACCTGTTTTTGTTTCTTGTTGAGTCAAGAAACGTCATAGAAATTTCTAACATACAAGCAAACAAACAAAAAAAGGTGTTTTACCTGGGATTCAAACGTGATGTTTCTTCCATTTAAAAAGGAAGTGATCTTTTTTTTTTCTCAAGCACTTATAAAACGTTATAAACTGTAAATAAACAACACATGGCTACATGTGCTTTTAGGGGAATTTTACTTTTACCCTAACTTACCACACACCTCTAAGGAGAAGTCTGACCACAGTGCCTTTTTTCTGAGCATTCTCACCATATTTTACGATACCTCTTTCTGACAGCTTGACATTAAGACATCATTTATCCTTGGAGCTGACAGGTTGACACCATCCTTCTAAATTCATCAGAGGCATAATGAAACATCTCTAGCTGACAATGTTTCTTTTGGTAAAGTCCAGAGTATCACCAGACTTTCTAACGAAGAAGACAAGTGCTGACCTGACCTTTGACTTGACCTTTTCTCCACAGAGAAAAGGAATGAGCAACACTGTTTGAGAGAACTGACGCCCAAAAATTTTAGTCTTTTCCATTTAAATTTGATTCTTCCTCTTTATAAGTCGTTAAAGGTCACCCAGAGCTGATGCGGTGAATCTCCCTCTGCTGGAAAATTTTCAGATTTTCTGTGTAAAATTAGGAAAGGGAATTTTAAAAAAAAAAACAATCATTTGTCATAATTTTCTTAGCTGAACAGATTCGGCTCTGCCAGCTGGCCAAAGTTCAAACGTGGTGTTCAGTGGCCTGGGAGTGACGTTCTCACCATGCGGTGACAAGCCCAGAGTGTTTGAGGTGGTCTCTCAGCCTGGATTCTGAATCCAGGAGTGAAATGGCCTGTCAGAGTGATGTATGATGTAGGAAGGGAAGAGGGTTGGCATCCTGGACTTGAGAACTTCTGCCATGCTCCTTCACTTTACACTGGCTCATATATGTCCATGCAACCTTTTTTCTTTCTAAAACATCAATTAAAAAAATACTGTACATACAAAAAACTTTCAGATTGCAGATGTGCCCTTAGCAAGAAGTTGAAAGCATTTTTAAAAATTGAATAATGGTTTAATTTAAGTCTAAGTAAATTAAATAATCTCCACTGACAGTAATTAAATAAAAGCACTGACCTGGACCAAAAACAAAGTGAGAAGTGACTTAATCAGAGAAATAAAATGTCTGTTACAGATAGTCGTATAAATATATTATGGTAATCACTTTTCCAGAAAGCTAAAGGGAAATGTTGCCTTGAATCAACATGTGCTTTCTCATGAAGCTCACGTCATATTTACCATAATTGAAAGTAAACCCACAATTCTTTCTAATTCACCGCCTCTTCTCATTTTCACTCTTGGATCTGCACCATTATTTCTATCCTTGACCGACCCTCCCCCAACCCCCTTCCTTCTCCCCAATCCCACCCCCAAAACTCTCCCACACCCCTTGCCCCCACCCCTTGCCTTGCCACTGCCTCTTTGCATTGATGCTGATAATTACCACTGAATGGATCTGCAGATTCCCATGGATGTCAGTGGAGCCTTTGGCCTGCTCTGTCACTCCCCTCCTCCTCATCCTCTGCTGCTTACCGAGTCTCTCCTTCCCCTACTCAATGAGGATTAGGAGTGAGTAAGAGAGGCAAGTGATGGAGAGGATGATAGATGGTGCTTGCCCAGACCGAAGGATGGTTTGCCATGCAACCACCTTATCTGAGTCACCCCTCCAGTCCAGTCAAGGCTGTCACAGTGAATAAGTTGTGCAGTATCTGTTACCTTAATGTCACTCTCACTTTGAAGTCGTTTTATTGATGAAGTTCTTACTTGGGAAAATACAGCCAAAATACACTCAAGGTAAATCCCATGACACGTGAAAACCTGTTGGAAATAGGTTCTCTCCATAAAAGAACAATTGTGGAAAATAAGGAGAAAGGGCAGGGTATAGCAGATTCCCACCATTTCTTTTTTGCAAGCAAAGCTGAGCGGATCGACGTCATGGACATTGGGAGCCCACGCATCCTCGGCATGCCAGAGGTAACCGATACCCAGTCGGTGTTCAACCAAGCTCAAAAACCCACTAAAGCTGCTTTCATCCAACAAAGTCCAAAAAGGGGCCAACCCTGTGCACCACAGTTAATCACATCACACCACAGGAAAGACGAAAGGCAAAGTATGAAAACTAGAGAGAGGAGCACTTTAAAATGGGTAAGAGACTTTACATGATGGGCACGATAAAGACAAAAACCTGCATGGAAAGAAGGAAAAAAATTACCTTATATTGACTATTTAAATCAATACGTACCAGCAGAGGCACATGCGTCACACGACTCTTTAGTGCAATATGTAATGTTCAACATGAAGCATGGACTCTCTCCAAGACCAAGTGGTAATTGTGTCATTTTTTCTTGGGATACAGCACCAATTTGAGGAAATGGTTTGGAGCGTGCTGAAAGGCATCAGTGCTGCAGGAGAGTTTGGAACCAACAAGGTTTGGCTCAGAGCTGTATGTCAACCACCTTCAAATTATCCTCATTAATGACAATTCCAAGGGGAAATGGTCATTTGTATGTGTGTGATAGTCTGGTATACAGGGCCTGTAATATTTCTGGATGCATACCAGTATGAAAAGTGGCATTCATTAGTTAAGGACACAGGTTTTACAGAGCTGAGCCATAGGCAGCCAGCAGATTTTCTGGCTCTGATTCTGTGTGAGAGCCTAGGATGTATTATTTGATGTCATAGACCAGTGGAATGACAAATACCACCACTGCCCACAGTTTTAGAAAAAGTGTCATATTATGTCAAATTCGGAATACATATGCTGACATTATTATTTTTTAAAGGCAACAAGTACAAAGTACAGCTTTGAAAAATCATGTATTTTAATCATCACGTATTTTAACAGGATAAAAATCTGTAATTAATAAAAGCAAATTAGCCAATTAGCCATGCCTTGTGGGCACATACTCTCTCCTTGAACTTGAATATAAATGGAGACAGAGTAAACCTTATACCAGAACCATGTGGAGGCTTCAAGTTGTAAGAGTTCACTAGTTGACAAGAATCTTCACATCAAAGGTTTGTGACTTGACACTTCTTGTTGAAATACTTCCTGATGCTGATAGCTACATAAATACTCCATGTAGAGGAGAGGTTGAATGAAAAGGCAAACTATCATTATCCCATCCCTTCTTCCCGTCTCCCCCGTATCATTTCCCAAGACTGTTTACCACAAACACAACAGCAACGCTGCCTGAGCTTATTATGGACAGCCAAGCTGCAACACGTTGCCAAGTCCTGCCCCATGGCCTGGGCCTAGCTCTGTTGTCTTGGTAACACAGCATCCAAGAACAGAGGGGGGGTTGTGTGATAGTGCTGGAGGTGGTGGTAGAGTGTTTGAGGGGGAGGCTCGCATGATGTCATCTTGTGGCATGGAGGGGGCCAATCAAACCCTGAGAAAATTATGTCACCTTTTGTTGAGCCGGTCCATTCAAGGCTATAGAAGTGCAGTGAATTGAGAGCTGCCGAGAGGTCATTTTTTCCCCCCTGAGTTGTGTAAATGTGTATGTGTGTGAGAAAAGGGAGGAGAGAAAAAAGGGGGGAGGCAGACAAGCAGAGAAGTGCATTGTGGACATGCTAATGTTGTTGAACATAAGCAGGGCCATAAAGATGTCACAAAGCTCAACTTCCAAAACATCACCACCGGGGCCTTTATCCCGCTTGTCGGTTTTTTTTTTCAGACGGCTATGACCTCGTCCACCTCAAATTTGAGTCTTAATATGATTCCTATGATGCCCGAGACAAGTTGTCAAGCACTAGAATAAAAGCCTGAACAAACTGTAATGGAACTTGCCCAGTCAGCTTTGTTTTATCACTGAGGCAAGGACAACAATAAGTAACCCCTTGAGGAATAATTACACCCTTAGCAACTATACACTCCTTCACCTATGTGCCATTCCCTCTCCCCACATGGCCCTTAGCTCCCACCCACCCTGACGCAGACTTTATTGAATCGTAACTGAAATGACAGCGAAAGACAGCTGAATGGGAAGTCACTGCTGAAATGCTGAAGTCACTCAGACTAAATGAAAACAATGCATGCATTAGCGACGTATGTTGAATATTTTTGGGACAAGACGAGGGATCTGTGGGGATTTCTTCCACAGTATGGTTGGAAACTCCCTGCATTTTGACACACGTTGACCTATTATGTGACATTAAGCACTTCTCCATCAACATCATACGTGACACGTTTGTAGAGTGTAAACTCAGCAAAATGATGTCATCTTTTTACTGTTACTTCTACAATTTTTTGTGATTATAGTAAGTGATGCATTTACACATTACATTGTAACATCAACCAAAAATATACATTCAGTATGTTGCGATTGCCAGTAAAACTATTAAAAATCACTGTTTCAGTTTAAATGTAACATATTACATTTTTACTGTAAAGTTCACCTTTACCTTGTCTTCCTTTGAAGAAAAAAAAAAAAAGATAACACCCCATTTATTCCTCAAATGCTAGACTAGCACATACTGGCCTAACTAGTAAGGAAGCCAGCATGAATAACCGTAACAATGAACACCACTGAAACATCCAACCATTTATCTCATGTATCTGGAATGACAACACAAACAAACAGCAGCTTGGATACACCTTTTAATTTCTGCTAACAGGGCTTAACAAAAACAACAAAAGCTATGGAGTCATAAATCATAATGAGAATAAACTGCTTGACAGGATTATTAACTGAAATTAGCAGAAGCTGCCAATGTGTCACAATAAAATGCAGCGTAAGAAGGAGAATTCATGGTTTTACATTAATGACAATGGCTTCTTTGTCGAAGATGAAAATCACATATCCACTGATTGAGTGATTCGTCTGATTAATCTCAATCACATGTGCATTAAGTCTTTATACACAGTAGGAGACATCTTTTGTGCTCCTCCCTGGATAAACGTTCTTATGCAGTTTTAGAAGAGCCACTTTGAAAACAGTCACATTACCAAAAATGACAAAAATTACACATTAAATGCTGAAGTTACTGAATGAGCGACACTGTAAATAAAATCTGCAAAACAAGAGAAGATACATAGATGCCGGGAAATTATCATCATAAAATCAATTAGAAAAATAAAGTCAAACAACATGCTGTATCCATCAAAGTAACTATGGTAAATATATGACTCTTCTATAGAGCATTTCTCCAGATGGGGCTTACTGATCTGTTCCATGATGTCTGAGCAGCAAAACGCGATTCACCGTCCTGCTGCGTTTATGTCATAGCTTCTCCAAGCTCACGCTGCTCACTGAATCCTGGGAGCTAGATTGCCAGTGTTGGAGCTCATGTTGTCGGCAGCCTTGCCAGGAGCAAACATCTGCTTCAGAGGATGCTGGTCCAACAGTCCAAACCAGGATTTAGTATGATCCTGGAAACATAATACAGAAACTAATGACTGACTGGAGCCCAAAACCACTTACTTGAATATTGAGACATTTCTCATACCTGCGCTTAAGAAAAAAAAAGATAAGTATTGGATCCTTTATAACAATGTTTTGCTTAAAATGTTGAGTCAACGTTTTTTAAAGTTACGTCAAATAATTATTAAATTAATAAAACATCAAAACTGATCAACTACTGCGCAGCTGATTACTTTAGCAGAACAGAACTGGCTCTTTTCAAAAAACTGCTGACAAAAGAAATGGGCCTGAGAAGAAGAATTATCCACAGCCTCATTATCACATTATGGTGTGTTGGCTAACTCCAGATGCCTTTGTTGGATACAGCGTACCAGGCCAGGTAATCATGCAAATGAAGCTAACTATTTTTCATAAAAGAAAAGAAAGATAAGTCCATCTTTAAGACTAAAGATAGAAATATAAGCAAATTGCTTAATAAGCAGCTGAACAGCTGAGTTATTTTCTGAATTCTCATCTAATCTGGCTTCAACATCTGCTTTTAAGATGACATAATACACAGAGGTGCTCTCCTGACAACCCAGGCTTTGCTTTACCCTCCACAAAATGACATGACGTTGTCTACCACCCACTCAACCCTGCATGTTTTATGGCAGAAAAGTGGCAGGACGGGCCTGCCCCGCTTGTTCTTTGCCCGGGGAAGGAACATGTCAGAGGATAAGCAGTCATCTATCAATGTTTCCTATCTTCTTTCTGCTTGTCTGCACCTCTGAGTTGGTTTACCTGTGAGTAGTCACGTTCCATCAGTGTACAGTATAGCCTCATTCTTGTACTCTTTCTTCATGCGCCTATTCCCGCTCTCACTTTTTGTTACCACTACACATTCTTAGCTACCCTTCTTTTTTTCATTGTGGCTTTAGTTTTGAAAATCAGGGAAAGGAGGACAGATTTCCTTTACCTGACTTTGTGCATCTCTTCTGGCCTCCATTCTGGATTTTCCCTTCCCACGTTTCTCTCACATGCCTCACCCTGGAGCACAGCCAAGCAGAGAAACATCAGCATACAGCACCAGGTTTCAACCTGCCTCTGAGTCTACGCCTGCCTGTGTATGTCTCTCTCTGCCCGAGGCTGCAACTGAGGCCTGCCCCTATCACCATCCCTCATCAGCACATCTACTGTACCTGTCTGCTGGCACCCTGCCATCCATACACAGTTCTCCATTTGGTGAGAGAACAAGATGGAAGGGAAGAAAAAAAAAAGATAAGGCAAGCCAAAAAATCTACAGAAAATGACTACTCATGTTGAGGTCAAGCAGATCTGACCTCCAATGAGAACACCCAGGAGTATCCTGAGAGGCACAAATACAGTACCACTCATTCAGTTGGCTGGGTGCACTGTGCAATCCCATCAACAGGTTTCTTTGAAAGCCACCGACTCTGTGGTGGGCCATCAAAGCATATCTTCATTCAGTTCCACTGAAAGGATCTGAGGCTCCTGAGAGAAGTTGTGTTTGAAGTGATATCTCTGTGTCCCTGCATTCTTTACTGTGCTGTCATGACTTGGGTTACACAATAAAAAAAACAGCAAGAACACGGGCATGAATCCAGTGGCACCACCCTGATCACATCTCTCATATATGTGAACTACCACTTCTTCCTCTGTTTATTTAGTCAACATACCATACTGTGGTTGTTTATAGCAACGGTCGCTGCTCCTCATAAGACGACACTGTGTGTAATCACGTACTCCTAGGCTTTAAGATCAAACAAAAGACAGAATCTTACCTGTTGAATCTCTTGAGGTCATGTTTCCATTACTCAGCCCCTTCTTGGTGATCATCTGAAAAAGATAAAGAATGGCGAAATAAAGTGATTCAGAGAGAGGTGCACATATAAGACAAAAGAAAAAAAAACTGGAGTCATATTTTATCTCGACCAACACTGCCCAAACTTGTATTAAGAAACTTTGATAACTGTAAATGAGTAATGCCAAATGTTCCCTTGATTTACAGATGCCACAAGATTAACCCGCAGTGTTGTATAATCTCTGAGTCTTGTTGGGTGTTAAAATGAAATCATTTAGTACACTTGCTTGAACTGATTTGGATTATGTTAATATTCCTATAATTAATTATATGGTTTCCCATTTTGCATGGCCTCTAAATATTATAACAAGAAAAAACAGAGAGAAGGAAACAACAGTACAATAAGAATTACAGGTCATGTGCACTTTATCTTTTTAAAATAAATGAATAGTACATAAGACAACTTGCTTCCTCTCCAGTGTCTGTAAAAACAACAGGTCTCTCACAGACATACAGATCATAAGTGACTTGACTCATTTAGGGAAAGTCCCACTTACTCATGCAAAATTATATTTCAAATTAGAGCCAAAAAAGCTGCAGTATGTAGAAGTATTTTTTTTTTTTAATGGCATGTTCAGGGTTAAGCAGCTGGCATAGGCAGCTAAAGGCAGTACCGGTTTTCTAGTCTTTACCTCTGCTAATTCACTGAATGGGAGAAATAATATCCTGCTATGAGTTTGCACAATCTGTGCACAGAGTTTTGCTCTTTGCTCCACTGCCTGTGAGTGAAACCCCAGTACACCTCTGATATCTCTGTCTGTGAAATGGACCCATACAGCTGACAGATGTAGCTTGCTATCCTAGCTTGCTAGCATTAGCTGATAACTAATAGCTCAGAATTACTCTCTGGCCTAAACATAGCAACTTTAAGCTCAAGAAATTTAACATGGTAAGCCAAAGCCTCTTTTATATGGAGTCTATGGGCACTATCGTTTGTTAGCTCTAATAACTGAAATTTGTGAGCATGTTGTACATGTAGAAGTTAACCATATGAAAAAGAACAAAAACAGAAAATGACTCATATATGCATGACTGTATATAAAAATAAGTGAAAGCAGTACTTTCGCAGAAACTAAAAAAAGTCAAATCCGGATTAGAAACTGAGATCTACGTTTCATCTTTGCTTAGTGTAAATCTAGGGTTTCAGGGGAGCTCTGCAAAACCTGGCATCCCAGGAAAATTTAAGTAACCAAAGTAGCTTTTCCATTGTAACATTTAAAATTTATTTGGTGTGCTGGTTTTATTTTATGAGGTCAAGAGGTTCAGGTAGATACTGAATCAAGACTCTTGCAGGTTTCTACAGCACATGCAAACACGTTAAGAGGCTGGACCAAAGACAGCGTCGGTCACTCTTCATCCATTCCAAGACAAAGGCGCTCTCTGCTTCTGAGTTTCATTGTCCCAGAACTGTTGCCTTGGCAACAAAGGCACTGTTTCCAAGTGACACAAAGCCTAAACTAAAAAAACTCCTTTTCAGGTTGAAGGCTCCAAGAGTTGAGGGGAAAACAGCAATAACAGGACGGTGGGGAGAGAAACTGAATACCGGCAAATTGCTTCCCAGAGTTTCTGGAGGACATGGTAAAATGATTCTTTCTTTCCTCTGCCTTTTAAAATACCTTTCCCTGGCACTAGGCACCATAGGTAGTTGTGTGCTGGTCCCATTTCTTTTATATCCTTTCTTATATTTCTAGCTATCATACTGTGCTAAGTGAGTTATCATGTACACCAGCAGACTGGAGCTGCATGTGGCTAGGCTAAGCCTCCAGATGAGGTAATGTTTAGAGAGTTGGTGAGCCAGCAGAAGGGTTGGTCAGGTCTTGATTAGCTCAGGGGTAGGGGCTCTCTTTAATATTGGACACCCCTTTGTCTGGTCAGATTACTACCTTATGAAAAACTACTCCTGCTGACACGCCTATTGGGATCAGAGCTTCCTGCTTGCTACATCATCCTGCTTATGAGTTCTCCACACACAGGAAAACACTTTCAAGCAACAGCACTTTCACACACACTTGCAACTCTCACAAACTCTCAGAAGCACAATTACTAAGAAACTCACAAGACCTGTGCATGCATTTACACGACACTCCCAGGAGCACTCATTGATATCACCTCCTAGGGCCTCCTCTCTTCCATTTGTGTATGCCATGACCGCAGTTGACGACCTCGAGATGGAAAACAACCTGCAGTTATTAACAAGGCCAGATGACACACAAACACACGCTCATGCACGCTCACTTGTTTTTATTGTGGTCGTCTCCTCCGGCCACTCTCCAATGAAAATCACATGATGGACCTCTTCCAGCTCAAAAAAAAAAACCCATCTGAGAATCTCGACCACAAAAACATCAATAAACATTTTTTTTCTATTTATGTAAAAAAAAAAAAACAACCCAGCAGATTCATAGGGGAAGCTTTAAGGGGATTTGAATCCTAGCAGTCTTGTAAAAAGGGCTCAGGCTACAGGGTGATTTCAATTATTTGATATAATTTCTGATGGTCCATTAGTTCAAAATAAAGCTCTGATTATAAGAGATGTGTAAACAGAAAGCTGCAAACAAAACCTTCATCCGAGTCTGTAGCAGAGCTTTGCTTTTTTCCAGATGTGTAATTGACTGTTAATTAGTGGTGGCTTTATTTCTGCAAATAAACCGTGTTTAAACCGAAGAACAACGGAATAAAAGCAAAACTCTGGTGTGTTTGACCACATTGCAAACTTCAACACCTCTCTTTTTCTAGTGGAGGCAAGCCTATAGTAGCAAATGATCACATGTCTGCGTTGCACTTTGTGAAAACAAATTAATACTTGTAGGTGTATACACACAAGTATTGAAGTACATATATCCATACACACACACACACACACACACACACACACACACACACACACACACACACACACACACACACACACACACACACACACAAATCAGTCAGGGACACTGGCACAACCTTGCGCCAGCGGTCCTTTAAACCAGTCATGTGAAACGACCCGTTCCTTTCTGCAAATCAGATTACATCTCCGAGCTGAGCTAAGGTCTGCAAGTCTACACACACATTCAAAGTTTGGTGGCTATACTCAGACACAAACACACAAAAACACCCACACACACACGCACTCAGTTAATCAGATTTTTCCCCACAAAACTTCCTGTCTTTGTGAATGTACAAAAAAAATTGACAGCATCGGACATTGGCCAAAATAATCATTTAAAAAAATGCAATATCCAGTTAATTTATCGCAGATTCCTTTGATTCCACATTCCATTAAAAAGAAATATATATATTTTCATAGAAGGCTGTGAGATAAGCCTTCTTTCAGCAGCCTTCAACTGCTGTTTGGCAGATCAGCTATGGAATGAACACATGCGGAAACATGTTTATAGCGTATTTGGCAGGAATGCAAATGATAGATGATTCACAAATGATTCAAATCCTATTCAAGTTACCATGCACCAGAGAATTAAGCCAGGAAAATAACAGTTTATCAAGCTTAAGTAAGTGTCAATTTGGCTTTGGTCAATGATTTTACTTTAAACAAGCCTTATTATTCTATGGAGTAATGAAGTTTGGGTTAGCACATAAATAAGCACGGTGTGGCAAAGTTATTATACACAGTGTGCATATCCTTAATGACTGCTTGGTTCTATGATACGCTGCTGAACACATCTAACATCTTTGTGCGTTTTAGCTTCAGTGGTCAGATTCGTAACTATTTGCAGTTTTTTTTTAAGTTACAGTGTTAAAGAGGATGCTTGGCTTGATGCTGGTGGACTGTTTGGCTTAATCAAATCCAGACAGTTGGAGAAGTATAAATTGTCTCTACACAATCTATGTTAAGTCTCTACTTTTTTAGTCTACTCTCCGTCTACTACCACTTACCATTTACGTCTTTAAAAATGTTTTAAGGAAATCTAAATTACTTTTGAGTCTGGAAGAAGAATCAATGCTTTTCAATTTCCATTATAAAAACAAAGAAAGTTCTTCGTGGATCTACTGCATAGCTGAATGCCTTTGCCTGTTTTGCCCTTGGTGCCACAAAGGTCAGAAGGTGGGAAGCTGTGGGTGGCAGGTTGAGACAGGGTGCCTACAATGGGGTGTCAGGACTCTGTCAGTCAGTCCAACTCAACTGGGTCATTCTCTCTTCACAGTGACATTTGAGAAAACCAGCAATGGGGACCGGCTGCACAGGGAATGGAGGAACAGAGGCACCGCACCCTGGTTTAGGTTGCACTGGATGCTCAGATAAGACAACAGGAAGGGGAAGATTTGAGCAGGGCAACATGGGGAGCAAATCATGGCTACCATTACTCAGGAAGAATTCACTCATCCCTCAGATCACTTGCCACACCTGTGGAGGCCAGTGTCTAAATCACACAGTGCCACCAGTCAGAAGTTTAGAATTGGTCACCAAAGCCTCAGATTAGAGTCAATGTAAATTGAGATAGCATAATGCCCACAAAAAGCTATTGAACTGGAAGCTCTGGTTGCGTTGCCCAAAAATTAAAATAAACGATACAAATATTTAATATATGACACAAACCTTATTAGCTTCAACAATCCAAATCATGTCAATCAAGTAATAGTAATAGTAATTTATCAAAAAAGCTGATTTATCCCTGTATCTAAAGCAAGGTAACAACACAAGAAATTATTCTCTACAACCATATGCCTTATTTTTGTTATAACAGAACAAATGAAGGTGAAGGGTATCTAGTATCTGCTATGTAAGAGGTCCAGTGTCTAAACAGCTGCAATATGGTGCAAGACATTGATCAAAACAGTCTTAGCCACTGAGTTGCCAGTTGAATTTCTCATGTCTTATGGTTTTATCTGTAATATTTAGAATAAGAAAACGAGCAGTGTTCCACATTATAACTTGTGATGATAGCTGTCATTATTTTAGATATTTAGGATATTTGATAAAGTCATAGACCAATAGATCAATAAAAAACCTGTTATGATCCTACAATTAGAATAGATTGGTGGAAATGGAGATGCTGTGTGCTGTGCAACTCAAAAGACAGTCCTACAGTTCACTTACATTACAGTATGTGCACACCCACACACATAAGCAAAATAAACCACAATGTAGTGTCTTCATCTGGAGTTTATTTCCTGCCCTCCAGCGTGACATATGGTTACTTGTTTCTGTTTTACACCTCTGAATCTTTCTGTTGAAGTTTTCTGGCAGCACATAAACCATTCATCACCAGAACTGGGACCGAACTTTGGTGACATGGGTCATGACCTTAGCTCTAGGTTAATGAAAATGTCCACATGGTGGATTAGGTTGGTGTTTGGATATAGTTTTTATCTCACCAAGTAGCAAGAAAGTACAAAAATCTGTGTTATATTGGTGTTACTGACCCACATGGAAACTTAGGAGGATAATGAAGTTCAGGTGGTTCTAAAATAAGACATATTCAGTTCTAAGGGTGTGCAAAACCCCCCTTTTTGGAGGTTTGAGTGGGAACTCCCACTTGCTGTGCCATTAATTAACCATCATACACTGCACTTGAAGAATGTTAGACAAAGATCGAAATCGAGGCCTACGACTGGGAAAGTGTGAATCAAGCAAACGTGCTGCACCCCTTGCTCATTCAAATGTACCTTATGTCATTTTGTTTTCCAAACCTGGCCTTGAACTCTTCCCTTTATCCATGCATACTTGGACAAAAATGTGTGTCAAGTTTTACAAGGTGTGAAGTGAGGAAACAGTTTTATTCAGAAGCAGCAGCGGTAAAGATTCATCTAGTCTCAGATGAAAGTGTCACCTTCTACGACCCTTTTAAACCAGAAGGTGCAGTGACCAAGAATTGTCACAAGATCCATGAAATGTTAGTTTTGGAGCAAAGGTAAACAGCTTCTCCCATGGTGGGCCTGTACCCTACACAGAGTAAGCACATGTTTCCCATTGTGGTTGAAAGGAAAGGGGATTAAAGTGTAGCACAGCCGGAGCCACAGCTATACACCCCATGGTGGGATCAGAGTACTCTCAGGTCTTTGAGTATTGCTGATACAGCCAGTTAAAAGTGACTGGTGTGTAGGGAGAATGCATGGTCAGATCTAGCACTGATCCTCTAGAGTCCAACATTGGGGCCTTTTCTGGCGTCTAAGGAGGCAGACATGTTACCATGTTGACAGCATGGCCTAACTATGGCCGATGGAGTAACACACACACACAAAAAAAACAGAATAGTTCAGGGTTATGGGAAGGCGTTGAAACAGAGCGGATTTTATTTTCAGTGACCCAATGCTGCATCGATGAAAAAGAGATCACCAACTCACACTGGAAGCAGAAACAGAGGGAAAGAGGAGAAACAGAGGGAAAAAACTGTAAGTAGCAGATGGTTAAAGCTTGCAAATACAAGGTTCTCACCCCGAGGCCTCGAGGTCAAACAGGCCACATTTAGGTTCCACAGGGGAGAGTTAAAGCAGGAGACTGTGACTGTGCAGCCAATTAAAGGACACTTTAAAAAAAAGCAAATAGTGGTGGGCACATTAAGGAAGATATGCATAGTGAAGCATATCTGCACATACCAAAAACTGCCAATTAACTAACACCCCATGAAGCTCAGCTGTGACTGCTTCAGCTGAAGAGCTTACATGTGCAGCAAGTAAAGAGACTTTTCTGTGGTGGGTCAGAAGGGATGCTGAAGGAGGGTTGAACATTCATTTTGTCAATCACACCCAATATTAGCATCTCTATCAAAATGTCCGAGGGATTTTTAATCTTTGAGACTTTACCAAATTTCAGCGGCGGTGACTCACTATAGACTTGATGGCTCTAAAATACAACTCGCTTTAAACAAGACTTTAAACAGAAACGTCAAGAGCTCAGTAATGACAAATCACACACTAACATTTTTTTTGAGAACCTTATACATTTATATAACCTTATATAATTATCTTCTTATATTATAAGAAGAGCATTTAGCCCTGGCTATATAGAACTATCATAACATCCTTAAATGCGAGATTATTTCCCTGAAAATTACCTAAAGAGACAAAAGTAATAAAAAAAGAGACTAATAATGTACTTAGAAACTAATGAAGTCTGACATGCCTTAAACATCCAGAAAGCAGCAGTTTTAACATAAATCTAGTGACTTACTGTACTCCTCCGCCCTGTGAGATCAGATTCTCACCCAACTTGACTACTCCAAACCATCATTCTTACACTTTTGACCTCAAAATTCACACTCGTACGCATAGATACAAACTTCCTATATGTCTGCCCATCTTGCAGCAGTGGTGCATGCTTCTGTGCATGTTTGTGGGGGAATTTGAGGAGCGTGAATTATGTGCTGGGCGTTTGTGCAGATTTGCAGGACTTTCTCACCCACAAAAACACTGTTTGGGTGAAGCAGTACGGCATGTTAATGAGCATGTGCGTGGTTGTGTTTTGAAACTGGAAACAGATTTATGTAGTGTTTGGGATCAGCTCTGTAAAGGTCATACTAAACAAGCTAGCTCATTTCAGTAAACCCTATTCCCTTTCTGATCCAGGTGACTCTCGGCCAGTAGTTTCACGGCACACAGAACTGGCATAAAATCGCCATTCTGACCACTTTCTCCATCTTCATGACATCACTAATTTCCGATTCCAGTGACGCCGCACTGACATTCAGCTTCTTTGATTAATTGTTTCCTACAGGGCTCTTGCGAGTGTTTCTGTTTGAAAAAAATAAATGACAAAAAATATTTTCTGGAGCCCTATATTGCTAGATCCAAACACTCCTTCAGCTCCAAGCATTGACCACAAAGATGACCTGGCATGGGATAAAATATCAGCCACAGCAATAGTTTTCCTACAGACCCTGATTCCTCCAATAAAGAAGAAGTTAGAGGGGTATCAGTCAAACTCTTGATTACAAACATCCTTCAGCGATACATGTGCAATAGCATTTACTTAAACACACATTCGCGCATTAGTGCACAAGCCTAAAAGCATGTCTATGCATGCGCATGTTGTCAGTGCAGCCATTAGCAAAACATGCAAAATGTAAATGTCCCTAAATGCCAAAGTGGAAAAAGGTAGGATAAGAATCACCTAATCTGGCTAATCCAGCCAAAGATTAGGAGCAGGCAAATATTGCCAATAATAAACAAATGACTAACATTCTCAGTCTGTGTGGTTACAAGCCCAAGGGCTCCAGCTATAACCCAGCAGGGTCTGGATCCAATCCGTGCTGTTTATCAGTGCAAGCAGAAGTGGCCACTTGTGAAAGCTCTATGATAAACACTTGGGGGACAAACCGAGAATGGCTAACAGATCAGTATGACCAAATCACTCCTCTCAGTTTGATTTACAGATCTGACTTCAAGGACCAAAGCACGACATTCTCACCATATTATCACCACTTCATTACTCACTCTGACACTACCTTCATGATAGCCATATTCTGTGGGGATATGATTTAGCCTTGACCATCTCTAGTGACGGTCGCATATTTAGACACTTAAATGACAAGTTTGTCATAGCATTATGGCTGAATTAGTTAGCATGCAATCAGCAATGCAAAAATTCAGTAGATACACAGACAATGCGATTAAATAGACTTTTTTCCCAAGTCGTGTGTCCCAGTTAAATAGGTAACTGCGACCACATGGAGTTCAACATCACAAGCGGTGGTTCAGAAGAGCGACTGAACTAGTTTCCAAGTTCCTTAAATATGAGCATGTTTGTTTTTCTTTGTTAAAATATAACAAAAATAAATATAGTTAGAAGTAGTAGACAGCTGAGCACTGTATTTTGTTCAGGATGATTGACACAAAACCATTCGCATGTCGAGGTGTCACCATGGAGGTTATGGCAAAATCATGTCTGATAGATACTGTGACTGACCATGAATTCCTTTAAGTAGTAACAGAGCTGAGTAAATAGTATCTGTGTGATGAAACATGACCTCAAAGGTAAAGCAGTGAAAGTACTGAATCTCACCTTCATGCAGTGTACATGTGTGTTTTTTGTGGGTGTGGTGAGAAGTAAAAGTTTCCCTTTGCTCGAAACCACCTATTTTCTTTTGGTTCAGTGTTAAGATTCAAGACGGAAAAGTGCAGAGCAGGCGGTGCTTTCATTGTCTCGTCCACAGTGCTTTACCTGCTGTGCCCAGGGACTCAACGGGCCTAAAGGACTCTGTCACTTTAACCTTGTCCCCAAGTATGTCCCTGGCCAGCACAAAAGCCATCTGGGGTGCGGCTGAAAGCTTAAGTAACAAAATAACTCTTTCAATCTGCACACTGCATGGTTCTGACTGCAGGGTGCTAAGGTTGCCAATACCAAGACACTGGACCTATTTCTCCTCCTTCTCCTCCACCCTTCTAATTCTGGCCTACATGACTAACTCCAACTGAAAGCCCCACACGCCAAAGGTGGGAGCCCAAAGCACTGTAAGATTCAAAAAAAGACCACCTGCTCATCAAACTAAATTGTACTCACTGAAAGCAAGAATAGAGAGAATGAAAAGGAGTTGAGCGAGAGGGAAACAAATGAAAGGAAAGACAAGTCACCATTCTCCCTCTGTGATCTTGGCAGACAAAAGAACAAATTGTGTTTCTGCCTCATGGCACCAAGCGTCAAAATTGATATAGGGTCCCACTCAGTGCTGTTTGTATTTGAGCATACTGATATAGGCTCCATCAGTTCCCACAAGAGAGCCAGAGAGGTGCATGGACCTACCTACCAGCCTTTCATCTAGGTTTCTTTTGTATTATGCCCACTTGTGTCTGTTGTTTGTCTTGAGTAGAATTGACTGTTATTATTCCAAACAGCATTATCTTTATTAATGCCACAGGTCTCAGGACTGTGCACTCCCTAGGAGTCGGGTCTGGACAGAGCTGCAAGCAATCTCCCTAGATAAAAGCTCAGTAGAGAGCTGTATGCAAGCCAGACAGCCGGACGGGCCTTTACCCTCCCTCCTCATTCTCTGAGAGAAGTGTAGGCCCTACAAAGACTGAGATTTGACTTTAATCTTAGCTCTTTCATAAGGCATCTCAGCTGAGGGCATGGCTCTAGAAGCCTATCAGAGTCACTTTGTGTCAGCCACGAGTCAGAACAAACAAGTGTAATGTTAGTAAAGAAAATAAAAAACTTTCTATAATAATTCACAGAAAGTAAAATATACATGATCAAAAAGTTTTGAGAACTTGAAATACTGAAATCACAATATACAGATACACAGTTTATAATGTTGGTGGCTAATATGTGCTCAGAAGTGAGGCCATTTTCCAAAGGCAGCCATGCATGATGAGTTATTTTAGAGGTGGTGTGGAGAGCTGACGTGTGGCCAGGTCAGGGCAGGGCAGGAGCTGGGGTCTCGGTTTAGTGCCTAAAGCTGCTTGCTCCAGTGAGGAACACAGCATCAGCTCCCGGCCAAACCCTGGACACTGATTTATGGGACATGCGGATTACCATCAAATCAGCCATAAGGACCACCCAGATAGTGGCACAGGACAACAGCCACACAGACTCACAAAAGGCGCACAGCTATTCGAATATACTTGCAGGCTAATAGTGACTAATATGGACATTGTTCAACAGACATCCACAAAACACCGAACCATTACTCAATGACACTTTAAATGCAAACACATATGCTGTTTAAGATGTAGTAAATATTGTAGATTAAGACTTTCTGGGACTAAATGAAAAGCTGCACATGCCATGGGTAATGGCTGGTTAACCACTCAAGTGCAGTGGGAGAAATGAGTTTGCTGAGTCTTCCTCACAACCACAAAGCGAGAGAGCCAGCTTCTCTCAGAGTTCATCTGCATCTACGGGATGTGCCTGGAGGATAATGGGTGATGTTCACACTGGCATTCATTTTCTTAACGGCGATGTGGACTCCTCTCACTCATATGCCATCGTTAATACTTTTCCACCAAGTCACACAATCCAATAACATGTCCTGAACCAAAGAGGAAAAAACACAAAAAAGGACATTTCTCACTTGAAAGGGCACAACGCAACTCAGCCATAAGGGACCAGTTTGATGAGCTAAACAATATGTGTCATGACAAATCGGACATGGTACATTCCCTAGGCAAACACTGATCTCATACGGGGAGACTGCTAGGCAAATATTCACCTGCCCTAAGCTAATAACATGTGTGGGGGCAAACACACACTTAAGCTCGTCAATACTGAGACAATGATGGGAATTAGATTGCACAATGACTAAATGAAAAAAGCATCAGAATTTTCTTTTAAAGGACCATCTCAGTGATAGTCACATGTAACATTTTTAATGACAAACTCACCGTATCATGAAAGAATGCAAGATTTGTATCAACAGAGGTAAATGGTGTTAACTTGGGCCATCACAATGCCTTTGGTAAGAGGACATGCACAGTGTACATTTTATTGTGCAAGAATCTAAAAAAAATATCTGCATGCTTTGTGTGTCAGGAAATCCTACTAAACAAATGGCACTTATTTGTCTCTAAGGCCTTTCTAACCTAGTTGAGCCAAGCTCCAGAGACAGCACCACGCTACACAGTGGGCACCCTTGACACTTCCTGACCACGTGACTCTCTCCAGCTGCCTTTTGATTGGTTTCTCTGAGACCAAGGGATTGAAGAGAAGAGGAAGCGGTAGTGGCAAAGGGTGGCGGGTAACTGCCTGGCAGCAGACACATGAGAAAAAAAAAAGAAATTCCTGCCCCATTGCCATGGAGATGAGTCAACAGCAGGTCGAGGGAGAGCAGAGAGGGCTGGGGGGCTGCAGGGCACTGGCTGACCTGCTGTAGTTAACAATTCATCCCCGTATCCGGCTCGCAAATGATTGGGCAAACATGGAGTGCCCTGGAGGCAAAAGGGCCCCAAGGGGCTGAGAGAGGAGCATTACCCTGGGGTGACACACTGACAGGCAGACAGAGGGTGGACCAGCTGAAAGAGGGAGTAAGGGATAGGGGCTACCAGTGTGGGGTGGGGGGGTGAAGAGGCCTAATTGGAAGTGGGATAGTGGCGAGGCACACCGAGTACTGGGGGCTACAGTACAGTCACAAACGGTACTGATGGTTGTGCCCTTTTAAAGTAGCGTAATTAAACGACTTGTGTTAAGATGCCATTTTGAGGATGAGAACAATCTTTTAAGGACACCACAACAAACATCACCCTGGAAATTTGGTTTCTATTCGTCATTCTAAGCTAAATGGTTAACAGCACTTGGCTACTTATACTGTTGTGCCAACAGTAAAAGCAGGAGTTACGTCAGTTTTATAAGCCTAAACCACAGTAACACCATAAGTCTTTGGCATGTATCCTCTTTGCTACAGAAGATTTTGCCACAAATGCGGCAAATAAAACACTCATGCACACTTTGAGTTCACGGAAGGTTGATTTGCAATGGTTTAGAGGAGAAGACTCTAAAACTAAAACATCCCAAGCTCATCAAAAAAGTCTGCAGTGACTTTGGAAACACAAACTCACCAGAAGATCGCTAGCATGCAATTAAAGGTCGAACTCTCATCTCGAGAATTTGGATTCCTTCACTGTAAAGACAAATCAGAAGAGGAAATATGTCAGTTCACACCTTGATAATATGCGGTACAATTACATTGCTTACACTTCGCTCTCCTTAACAGTGACAGAGTAGCTAATACTCAACAGGTTTCGAACATTACCCACTCTGCAGTGGCGCAGACTCACATCCATAATGGATCAGAGTAAAAAATAACAGATGAGCGATGGGTGGATTTCATCAATGTCACATCATACAGACAAACCACAGGACTTCAATGCTGCACCTATTTTGGGCTAGACTTTACGTAGTGTTGGGTTCTGTCTCACTCAGCAGAAGTTCTCATATGTAACTTTATGCACTGTCACAACTTGGTCTGTTCCCCAGAATGGCAAACCAAAATTCATTATCCAATTGGCTGTCTTTGACTTTGAAGGATTGAAATGCCACTATTACAACAGGCCTTTCACTGGGCAGTGGTGTTTAGAGGGTGTGTTAACAGAGCAGACCTTTTACTGGTCCTTCACTTCTACTAACGTCAGAGCACAGTGTTTTCAAAAACACAGCTGAAGCATGCCCTTCCTTTAGAATCCTCTCAGTAATAACGCAGCCAACAAATCTTATAAATGAAAAACAGAGCAACACTTACTGTGTCTGTGAGAAGGAAAAAAAATAGAGAATAGAAGGAAAACAAGAGGAAAAAGTGTAATTATGATAAACATAGCAGATGTTAAGAGTCACTTCTCGAAAGGTGTGTCATTCAGGGAGTTTGGGACAAACTTTTGGCTGCGGCTGAGCTCTAAATTTAGCATATTTGCTAAAATAAAAAGTGAGTTCAGTCGCTGGCACTGAGAGTTTGTCCTGCCCATTCATGACCTCAGTGGTGCAGCCGGCGTCACTCGTGACGAAACACAAACCATATAAAACAACAAAAAAAGACCTCCTCAAATACTCAGTACATAAGGAAACAGGCACACTTTAGCGTTTCCTGTAAATTATCCGGTTAAATAAGGCAAGCCAAAAAACAACAAAAAAAATATAGCTTCCTGCTTTCTATATTTAGAACAAAGTAAAAGTACAAATGTGCCTTTTACATAACTTTACAGAAAAAGATATATAAAAAAAAAAAGAGAATCATCTGTCTTCAGTTTCTGTGCATATTGGTTTTGTGTATCTAACGTGAATAGGAGACTGAGGATACATGAGTTTGCTGTATACATTCTGGAGATGAGCCTGTGTGTGTGTCAGAGCTGCAGAGGATGCCCTCGGGGATAAGATGAGGAGTAAATGAAGCAGAAGTCCCATCTAAGCTCAAAAGCATGTGTGTATCAAGGCTGTAACTAAAACACAAGCATAAACACAAGCGATGTTAGGGATTACACCCTGCAATACCACCGCAGGAAATCACTGACAGCACAGGTGTAACCATCATCGCGGACGCATTCTTCCCCGTCTCCGCTCTGCCAGCGGAGGCCTGATTGGCAGCTCATTCTCCACGTTCGTTGGCTGCTTGAAACCTGTGTAAACATCTTGTGGGCATTTGTGTGTGGGACATACAGGTGAGGAGAACACACACAAAGAAGGATTACCGTGGCCTAACATCGCGTCAAACATGCCTTGCAGCACAATACCACACAGTCTCTCGAAGACTTATTATTTCCCCCGAAATCCTTTCCTTCCTTTGCCTTTAGAGTCGAGTCCGATCTGAAACATACAATACGTAAAATATCCACTAAATGTGAGTTGTTGTATCTATTACGATCTTCTTTACGCTGGTCGGATAAGTTTAAGACTTCACGTTTAAAAAGCAGGAGGAACAGAATTTAGTGTGAGCTGCAGGAAAGGAAAAAAGGGAGGAAAGCACATTTCCTCAGCAAACAGCACCCTCTAGAGTGACACAATTCATTCAATCCTGCATCTCACTCCTGGTCTCTGCATGACGTGCAGAAAACGTTGCTCAAGCACAGCATTAATCAGCAACATTTGCTTTACTTAAAATGCAGATAATTCCGTTTAAAACGTCAGGCTTGCGGTTATTTTTTTGGTTTTCTTTGAGACACTAACTAAGCAGGTTGCCTTGTTCTCTGGATTATTTGTGAGCCACATTATAGAGGCAAGAGTGAACCTTTCGTTTTCCCAATGCGAGCTGATAATGAGACAGGCCATTATTAAGATGTTTGCTTTAATCGTGTGCAGGGTTATTAGGTGCAGTTTACAGTACACAAGAGAGATTAAGTTAGGCCACGCATGATGGAAAGAGCTGAGGAGCCCCACGATAAGCCAGCTACCCCACAACTGTGAAGTGGGCTGAGAAATATGAGCGCACAGCAGGACATGAAACGCAGCAAGACAAACCATTTTCCCTCCTCTCTCTCTTTCTCCCTCTCTCTCGCCTTCTTTCTATCTCATTTTCTCTCCTTTTGCCCCAAATCATGTTACACAACTGCCAAGGAATGCCTGCTATATCAAAGAGAGACTTAAAACGAGCACAAAAGAAAAGAACAGTAAAGAGTGGATCGCAGAGGCAACTATGGAAGCTGTAGGTGTTTGATTCTTTTATGTTTGTAGAAAAGAAAAACATGGCAGGGAGCTTGGCATTAGTGTAACAGTGACACACAAGTCCGGACACATACACGCCTGACTGCTTAACAAATGCTTGTATAAACTAAATCAGACTGAGACACACAGCACGGAGCACCAAGCAGGGAGCCCTACATGTTTCCTATATATTTTTTTTCCATGCCATTAATAAAAAAACACATTGGGCTGTTTCATTACATTTTGTTGGAATAAAGGGAGTGCTTAAAAATCCATCATTTTATGAGTGCTCAAACTTTCCCACAGAATTCCCACCATTTTCCGTGCGTTTGACCCAAACGCATTAAAGTAGCACTCAATTAGGCTGGCACACGGAGCCAAACCGGGGCGTTCGTTTGCTGCTTAATCATGACACACAGCAGCCACCAACAGAGATCGCACGACCTGTTGTGCATGAATAGAAACAATTCCCTGCATGAAGACAATGGGGAATCTAAAAACAGAATAAATAATATGTTTTAATGTTTAGAGAGAATGTAAGGATTCAGCTAAAGTTAAGAATGAGTGGGACTGTCCTGAAAAATCAGGTGGGTCACACTCACATCCTTTAGCAAAAGGTAAAACGCTGTATGTGTGTGTGACTGCATGTTTGTCTGTGTGTATGTCAAGTTAGCAGAAGGTCGGAGCGGTGAAGTATTAGAGCGCTGTTTGCTCTCTTCCATTCTTCCATGTACTCTTGGGGATCAATTTGTTTGAGAGTTTGAACAGTGACGTGTGAAACCCGTAAAAACAGGACATAGCGCCACACTATTTGCTCAAGAACACCCAGAGAATGGACTGCCATTACAAAACAAATCCCTCAGCCCGCATTCCTCCTGTCCATCAAACCCTACCTGTTGAACAACATTTGACATAGAGCGGAAAAGGTAGCTTGCAGAAGGACTTCAATTTATTAAAAGTGTTTGACACTACAGGTCACTCCTCCTCCACGTACATGTCAATGCACACATCCGCAAAGTGTAATAGGAACACAGTATCTGCTCTGGACATTATTTATAATGTTTGAAACTTGCTGTACTTCCACAAAGAGGATAAATTGAATGTCACTGAAATTTGATACGTCAGTGGCTATTTTGTAATGTTGAATTTTTATCTCTTCTGTCTGTTATCAGTGTTTTCAGCAGACGTACCCAAAGTGCTATTACTGCTATTAGTATTTTTATTATGCGATTTCAAATGGGGATGATTACTCAGCTTCATTATGCAATTTTGATTCTTAACAAAACTACAGATGACTGTGCTGAACACTGTTACTGTAACAGAGTGCATATTACTCATCTCTTCATTGGTTGCCAAACATTTTAGAGGATGTTGGAATTCTTCTGGTATCTTTATGTCACATGAAATCAGCTGATTTGTCTAAAAAGCTGTTAAATAATTTTTAGCATTTTCTTCGTTTATTTGTTTGCTTGTTTTTTTTTTCTTTTTTATTGAGAAACAATGCCTAACAAATGTGTGACATGTCAAAAACTTTACATTTTTTTGGTTGATGGAATTAACCAACTGGAACAGAATAAGTGGAAAGAGGCAGAACTAGATTCCAGTCCCTTCCCCTTTCTTTCCTGCTGTCACCCTCATATTAGAGGAGCCACTGGGAGAACTGGATGTGATTTGTATGTGTGTTTTTGAAGAGGGGTGCTCATAAACAGCCATGAAAGGGGCCCCTCTATTCAGCCGGCCAGGCGAGATGCGCTTCACTGGGCCAGCCTTTTGTTTTCCCCTGGTTCACAAAACCTTAAGCATGGAAAAAAAAAGGGGGTTGATTCTCTTGATGTGTGCAGGCCCAAATGATGCCATTAGATTGGTGCCCGTTTTGGGTGAAAAAGGCTTCAGTAGCGCTTGAAGTGATTTAAAAGATGCAGGAGAGAGCGGCCCACAAATCCTGTTTGATAATAACGCTGAAGGAGAATGGGGAGGCAAAATGCCAAGCTAGTGATCATTCTATAGTATGCAAAATTGCTCTCAACCCTATGAGTGCCATGGATGTTAAAACAAAAGATGAGGAACATTCCTTTGTCACGTGATGAGGGTCAATGTGCTGTGGTGGTGTGTGGGGTCAGGAAGTTCAACAAACTTCCCACGCTGCCTTTCACCACAAGACCATGGTTAAAGCCTGTGACACTTCATTATAGGCAGGAGAATTTTGTTTCCCAAAGGGGCAGTGCCTCAGTGCCCATACAAGGATGAGCCATAAGGAAAAAGAAGAAACAAAAAGCAACAATTAAAAAACAAAAAACAACCATACTCAATTTCCTCATTCACGTGGCAGGACTAACACATCAATTACACAAAAGAACGTCTGGGAAAACATTCCCACACTGTCCATCACGTGGAGTCTAGAGAAAATATCAAGGTACTGTATTTTAGTGTCACAAGAAAAAATAACAATAATCTACTGAACATGTGTTTCTGTAATGCGACAAAGATGAAATTTTCTTGAACATCTAAAATTATTTCGGCTATTATTCCGGTTAAGTCGATGGTAAAACAGTGTCACCACAGTCCTGTCTGTCAACAGCAATCAAATAAGTATGAGAACCTGGCAGTGTCAACAACGGGGTAGTGCCAAACAAAACCACTTGTGAGTAAAAGAGCTCCTGATCAAGTCCGGTTCCACTACACTCCTCTCAGCCTCATTTCCAGTCATATTACAACTTATCCCTTTGACATCTCAGATCAGGAAGAAGCTTTTCTGGTTACTTTTTTTCTTTCACAATTTATGTGCTAATTTTGGAAGTTACCTACATTACTCTCAGATGGCCTTTTTATGGTCTCTGTCTTTTTTAATATTATTATTTAAATCTACTGCCAAAATCACACTGTTGTTGCAGCATGATAATCTCTTTCATTATATTTTCTGTAGGAGAAAAACATGTATGAATTTTATTAGGGGAGACTTTTGACATGGATTAACATATTCTGAATTAAAAACTTTACTCAAATGTGCTTCAGGTTGTTGGGTTTTCCCCCACTTGGCATGATTATCAGGTGTCGGTCCTGCTGAGCAATATTACCTAGACTGAGGAATGGCCCAAATACCTCTCTTATCAGTGCACATTAGAAACACAGTTTAAAAAGTTTGAGATAAAGTTTCCGCTGTAGATAACAGTCACTTCTTGGATGTATAGACAGTGTATCCACATGAAGATACTGTTTCCTACATGATATCTATCAGCTTATTCTCAAGGTTTGTGCTTCACTGAGGAGGATACAGAAGTTCAGTCCTATCAGTTCTACCATAAGTAATTATCTTATTACCTTTAGTTTTAGGAATAGATCTGGTGGCATGGCACCACTGTGGCTGTTTCTCAAAAGCTTGAGAGCATTATGTTTCCCACACTTGTTTATTAAAATGATATGGAGATATTTTTTTCTTTCCAGGAATGCAACCACAGCTGTCAGATTAAATATCTGTAGTCCATACTGATGGGGGGAAAGCCGTGTTTACATTTATACTCTGAATTGTTCGTAAAATGAATCTAGTCTCTAGTTCATTTGAAAAAACAAAACTAAACAAGAAGTTAATTTATTTCAGAATTTTATTATCAAAGGTGAATTTGAATATATTCTATATTTCAAGTGTTTTGTGTATTATTTTTGGATGATTATAGCTCACAGAAATCTGAAATTGTGCATCTCAAATTCTTAGAATATTCCATTTCAAGTTTGAGGAAATGCATCAAGAGCCACCATGCACAGATATTTTATGTTGCTGGTCTAAAGTCCTCTTTTCATATGAAATTATATTTTGCATTTTATTTGGAAATTAAGATCCTAGCTTCTGAACACAGTGTGGAAAGAAACAGATACAAAGGTCATCTGTTGGTTGCTGGTTTACCCTGTTTTTTCAAGTCCAAAATCAACGTAGATGTATGCCAGAGGATTTTAAAGCACTTCCTGCTTCCATCTGCTAGCAAGCTTTATGGAGATGCCAGTTTCCTTTAAAAGCAGCACTCTAACATCTGCCCACAGAACCAAAACTACAACCAAATGATTTGCTGACTATATTATTACTGTCTTTGGCTGACTACACAACATGCTTGACCTGAACCCCATAGAGAATGTATGTAGTATTGTCGAGAGCAAGATGAGAAACACTCAATCCAAAACTTACAGAAGCCCGCTATCAAAGCAACCTGGGTTTCAATAACATCTCAGTAGAGCCATAAGCTGACAGGCTTGATGCCACACTGCACTGATGCTGCTAAAATTTCAATCTATTAAACAGTTGTGAGAAATATTGCAGAAATTCAAATGTTGACAATTTATTTATGGCCGAAGATGTCTTGGTTTTGTGCCTGCTTGAATCACATTCATTTCAGGATTTTCTGACATATTAACATCAGCACGATGGAAAACTGGACAAATGGACATACAACCCCAAAACACAATGTCTCCAGGGTAACGGAGTCATTTTTGTTGTGTTTACTCTAAATGCAAAAATTCTCACGACACCCCTACATTTACAGTTTCTGCCCTTGATAATGCAAAACAACACAGGTTCTCATTGTCTTAATGTTTCTTTGCAAAACCAAGTAGCCAATTCCCACCTAAGCCCATGGTGTCAGTGGAAGTGTTTTCCAGGATGCTTATGGAGCCTCCTAGCAATAAGACTGAGAGAAAGTCAGAAGGAGGCCCTCAGCAAACTCAGTGTTAGCTAACAATAATGCCTTAGTTCCAGATATCAGGCCATCTCACCACAGACCACATGTGGGATAGCCGGACACAGGTAATCAGGGCTGTCAGAATAGGACCAGTTCCTCTTGCAAAAACTATAAACCACCAGCTACACCCTACTAAACTATTTCTACTGTATACACAAGATAGAACATTGTAAAAAGAAAAAAAAAAGGAAAGAAAAAAAGAAAACACATTATATGATTATCATTTTAAAGTGGTGACAGCTCAATTCCTATTTCCTAGAAATCTTTAAACAGGCTCACTTTGAGCCACAGTCAGTAATATAAAGCAAACATTTCCCTCTTCTCCTCTCAAGCGACACTCCTTCTACAAGTTTTGCTACAGACTCTCTGTCGAACCGGTTGGTGGTGAAATATCTGTCCATTGTGAAGCCTGTTGTCATAGATACACCCAGGTGTAGCTCGTGGGCCAAAGCTGAAGAATCAGAAAGCCAAGGCACTCGCTAATCCTTCGCCATACCACAGTGTGTCAATAATCAGGAATGCACTGCTTAAACTGAAGCATTGTTCCTCTGCCAACAAAATCACAAATATAAGCACTGATACTGCCTTTGGGCACTGCCGTCTTTGGGACGGGAGAAGAGATGGATTGAAGAGAAACAATGAGAAGTCAATGATGGCAAAAGGAAGCTTTGATATCTTTCCAGGGAGCTTAATACTGTCTACAGCATAAAACTTTCTACTGCGGTACGTGGGGGATATGTACAGTTGTGAATGACAATAGCTTCTTCATACAGTAGGACAAAGTCGGAGGGCCAGAGAAGACCAGCTGCCGTCAACAGTTGGATTACTTTGAAGTAGCTCTGTGCCGTAAGACAGCAGGAAATATCCTCTTGATGTCTTTGAACCCATTAGACTCTGATTCATAATAGAAAGTTTAATGAAAAAATAATCTCACAAGCACTTATACACATGCACCTGACAAAGGGGGTCTGATCTTGGTGGACAAAAGCCCTCTGAGACAAACCAGTGATTCCCCGGAGTTTATCTGTCAGACTATTATTTTTACGACTTTTATCTTGAGGATGGAATGTGGAAAGCTGCCATTGAGGATGACTCGAGAGGTGTCTAAAATCATTTCTCACTCGTGTCATTATCTTTACGTCTCCCACTTTCAATAAACTAAATGGTAGCTGACACATTGAAGAGTCATCTTGGCAAACACCACTAGGAACTAAACCGTCTTAAACCACAGACATGCAGACATGAGCAGTTCTGAGCCTATCCTATGTACGACAAGACAATAGCTCGCCTGTTGTCTCTGCTTATCCTCTTTCTCTTCTTCCTGTGTGTTTGCGAGCGCATATGTGTGTTTTCACATATTGCGACATCACAGAAGAAAGATGCGCAGAATGGGGCAAACGGATGCGGCCAAAGTGGTGAGACCATTGTGGAACGCCGTGGGGATGAAAAGGTCCTCCTGAGAGCTTTATTGTGTGATGGGACTTGCCGCAGCCAGTTCTGTTTCCCCAAGATGCAAGGCCTTGGTGCAAAGCCGCAACAATGAGCATCTTTGTCAAGCAGCGCTATTATCTTTATACATTACTGTAAATGACAGGAGAGTGTAGTACAGTGCATATTACATTTAATGAGCTCCAGGTATGTGTCTGTCGTTAAAAAAAAAGCTAATTTAAACATCTGCAGATCTTAGCTCAGTGTTTAAGAGGATGTACTGTGTTGATCAGAAAGCTTATACCAAAGAAAATGAGTGCATTACACAGTCCACGCAGTCTGTTCAGTTATCCGACTACCATTGTTTCTAAAAGCACCTGTGCAGAAGATGCGCAATTAAAACTCTTCATCTTGGGTGACGTAATAGATAAGTAGATATGGTGCAAACCCCACGAGCACAAAAGCTGCAATGAGCTTCTCTCTCATACTGACTATGATCCTATAAATACAAGTTTGTGTTTTTTAGACATAGTTTTGCCTTTGAATATTTGAAGACTTAATATATGGATTTATATTGGTCACTCTTCATTTTGAAACCAAATAAACAACAACAAAAACCCTATAGCTTTTACTCTTACCTGCACACACTATAGATTAGATACACGATTAAAGCACATTTGGTGCACATGAAAACTATGCAAATATTCTCAACTGAACAAAACACTACTTATATGTTTATATGCACACACTTGGCACTCTTTACTCGGTATAAACGCCTAAAAAATTAAACACAACTCAACTTGTTAAGTCAACGGGTCAAAGACAATCAGACAGGAAGCACTTGACTCTCTCAGCTAAATTACACCTCAACCTGAACTTGACCTCTCAGTCACCTGATTTAAGCACCTGCATATCAGACAGAGCTGCTTGGTTGAGGATTATCTGACCCCAAACTGAAGAACTTGGCTCTCCTCACTTGGCAAGTGCTTACTCGTCCTGATGTCATGCATCTAATTGCTTGCACTGCGTGGGATATGAAGTCTGATATAAGGTACATTGTTGTGTGCACAGGCTTGTGTGTGTGTGTATGAGTTTGTCATCAAGCTAACACTTGCCTGCAGCAAGATACACATATACACTCATGTCTTCACCTGCCACAACCTATCATTACCACTGTCACGTAGCCACCTCCGCAGAAGGCCTCACAAGTCCTAACAACCACCGGCGCACACACCTGGAGGGCCAAACACTTAGTTCCCAGCCCTTTCCTTCATAAAAACAGCCTTTTAACGCACACATACATAAACAGACATACACACACACACACCTATTCATATCCTGCAGCCTCAGCTTCTGCCCTGCACCTCCCATTTGCTGTAAAATCTGTCTCACTTTTCTATCTCCCAAACCGCAAATGTTTTAGTACTATTTAATTTATTTCCTTCGTTATCATTTCCCCACAAGGTAAGTGAACCAGCACACAACCTGCAGAGCCCAGTTGGCAGCCACATCCAGGCTGCTCCTGTGACTAGACAAACAACAGGCCACAGTATGTACTCTAAAGCAAACAGTTTGGAGAAATGGAATCAGATAAGTTGAACAGTTCAACTCAATGGAAGAAATGAACTCTCTCATACAGTTTCAATAGCAAATTATGAATCCTTAAGCCTGATATTTTAAATGCGATGCCTTCCTCGTGTAGATTTCCTCATCCATGATGGCCATTGTTATTTGAGAGTGTACACAGGTGAAAGAACATATAAACCCACTAAGTAAACGTGGATAACAATACACACAGTACACACGGCTCAGCTCACCTGGTGCACATATACCACCTTAAAAAAAAAGAAAAGAAAAAAAAGCAAATATCTGAAGATCACAGCCTGCTGTTTAATGGGTTCTCTCTGCAAACACATCATCTAATCAGGGTTAATCAGAGGATCAATCAAAGAAGGCTGCTGGGATGCGCTACCCCAACAAACTCTTTCAAAGGACACGGATCGCTGTAATGTTTGCCCCCCTTTATCTTCTGTCACGTTAACAGAGTTGTGTTAGGCCCTCGCTTGTTCTGCACTATGTCCTAGTCAGAGATGGCTTAGTGTGTAGCAACCTGTTCTGATAGGTATGTCAAAGCTGAAACTCACAAGCTTTACAGGCAAACTGTGCAGAAGGAAAATCAAGAAAAACAGCATGTCACACCTTACCAGTTTCTAATCCCAGAAACCAAAAGCAAATTATCTCAAGTGCCAATGTTCTTAAGACTGACAAAACTTTCTGTAGGAAATTGTAGCATACTGTTTAGCCATATATTACAGATATTGGAGGTTTGTATAAAGTACAAATTGGCTAAAAGTAGAAATTTGCTGCTGCACATTGAAGGTTAAAGAGTCGTGTGCTTTCTTTTACCTGTCTTAAAGGACAACCAATTTTGCACCTCTTTGCAGACAGAAGCAATGGTCTTCAGCAAGGTTAGGCTTTCTTCTCTCTGCCTTCATTATATCTTGGCATGAGCATGCTGCTTATGCACATGTATATAGAACACTGTGTGTTATAAATGATCTCCTAGAATACACAGCAAATGGATCTGGGTAACATCAGTCGCAAATTTTGGCCCTTAGAGCTTCAATAAACGTTCTTTGCTTCATTAACATGCAACAATATACAGGTCCACTGTCCACACTCACTAACACTTAGACAACCAATCCACGGCATGCTAAACTTAATGTTAGTCAGAGCATAACTGCACAAATATGTATGTGTGTGCATGTTTCTTTGTAACAGGCGTGAAAACACGGCAAAGCATGACGTGGCAAGGTGGTTTTGTTGCTCACAAATCAATAACGCTCCACTTTTTTGAATGTCTTTATAGCTTTTGGGCAGACATCTGTAAATATACTCCACTTCTCCAAAGGTAGAGGCAGAGGAGGTGAGTGCTGTGAGAAATATGCAGAGCTGTCTCCATTTAGAGGACGGAGAAAAGATCCAGCCTCAGGATACGAGTATGTGTCTGTATATATGTGTATGTGTGAGTGTGTGTGTGTAAATGCAGAGGGCTCAGGCATGATCAAACAAAGCACACCCAGGTACAGTATGCCATCTGCACTTCCCCCATCCCCCCCCAAAAAAGTACTCTCCTCCACCCTCTGCATCTCCAAGTGGAGTCTTTGCACTACATGGCATATCAGAATGAAAGAGGCCTTGTCTAAGAGGCTAATCCTTGGGCGATTAGTCAACGCGTCTCAATTAAAAGCTAGCAGAGCTGCCACACCACACCCCCATCCTTCAACCCCCCTCAATGGAAATGGCAGTCCACAGGTGTCCCTACAATGCCTGTCTCATTAGGAAAAAATGAGAGATGGGAGGTTGGTCAGAGCTGACTTTCACATGAGACAGAGGAGTGGAACGCGGCAGGGGCAAGGCCCGAACAATCTCTCATAGACCAGGAGTAGCAGGAATGCCAGCGCAGCAACTCTGCAAGAATATGATTTTTTTTAATGCAACAACAATAACAACAAAAAAGATTTTGTTTCCATTAATTTTGCTTTGCACACGGAGTCAGTTGCATGCATTGATTAAATCTGCCTTTTTTTTCTTTCCTAAAGATGCAAGAGCAACAGAAGTCAGTGAGAGAGAGAGAGAAAGTGAGGCAAACAATGAAGGAGTGCACACTGTGCAGTATATTTTTGACAGATTATCCCCTCATCAGCCAATGTTTTCAGTAAACAGTCGTTTGAATTGGAAGGATTGAGAGAAAAGACGGGTGTTTCGAGTAATCAGCCCCATACACCCTCACTTTCCATCAACATAAACACCTCACTTCAGGAGTATTCCCATGCCCGAGCATGTCGCCATGACTAAAATATTGTGATTGATGACAATGTACACAATTTGAATGCTTAGAAAAAAGCTTCAATGAAGACACAGTCCACAGCAAAAATACAGTATGTTTGTGCTGAATTACATGACTGAATCCAAGACCTTTATACTGAGCTTGAAAGTGGGATTTTTATATTGTGTTCTTCAGCGTGTAAAGGCATACAGTAGGTGCTTATTAGATGAGAGGTGTGTCAGAAGTTGCTACGTGCATCCTGAAAATCTCTCCATTTTACAACTGACATTTTTTTCCACCTGTCAAATACAAGCCAACAAAATGATCAATTTATGTGATTACAAATAAACTGTACGTAATTATCAGGGCTTCACTTCCTCCATTGTCATTGTGAGTCTGAGCCATTTTTCTTAATCTGCTCCTAGTTAACCCGTGGCAGCAGGAAATGACCTTTGGGCCGGGTGACAGACTACTGTACTTCCCCAATCACATCCATCGTGTGCCTAACCTTGAATGAAAGCTGAAAAGGGGAGGGGTTTTTCTTTGGAGTCTGGACACAGGGAGGAATCACTTACCACTTTCCCCAAGAGACCCCAGTGGAGCTAAACAGAGACGGGATTCAAATAACAATAGTGGAAGGGGGAGGGGCTGAATGCTTCCTGAGATCACATGTTGTTAGAAAGACCACATCACTTGCCAGCCGGGCAGCCAGGCTGGCTGTATGCGGAGGTCCACGGGGTGAGAACACACATGGTTTCAGTTTGGTCTGGTGTAGTACCGGGAGGAAAGAAGGGGCCTGGTAGCAGGAACCCTCCAATTCTCACTTCCTGCTTCTGCTGGAAAGATGATCTGCGCGCCTGCCATCACCATCAACACAGAGCACAGTGTTCACGCAGCAGCCGAGGGGATGGCATGTTCATGCGCAGGGCAACCCATCACACCAAATCAGGCTGTCAGCACCCTGAAATCCGGGCTGGTGTATTTCCCCTAACGAGATGGCGGAACAGAGCAAAGACAATCCCATTCAATCATGCCGCCAAGTCTCCTGTGACACACATGAGCCTGTTAGCTGTGTCATTTATACAGGAAGTAGCTTTCAAACAAATTAAAATGCATCAAGTTAAACAGAGTAGCCGCGATATATACTGTATATACATATACTTTTTTTGGTTGGCTTTTTTTTTAAATTAGTATTATTATTTTCTGAACTACATGTGACACGTAGAAATTACCGTGAGTGTGACAAAAGGGCTATATACTGACAAAATGGAGAGAAGGCATAATGATAGGCTTGTGCAACCGTGTCAACTAACTTTACTACCTGAAAGCCAGATCAGTGTCACTCAAACAGCTTCTGAATGAAAGAACTCCAGGTGACCTCTCGGTCCCTCCTCGGCAGCGGAAGATGACTAACCTCCGCAAATCACGGGTTGCATTTGAGTAAAATAAACACAGAGCACTAATAAAAACCACTGGAGCGAGGAGTTTGTATGTATGCAGCATTGACCCAAATCTGAAGTAAAGATTTTAAAAATCAGGAAAAAAAACAGCTGCAGTGAACCGCTGCACAATTTGCAGAAATAAACAGCTTTTGGGTACTGACAATGTATGATGTGTGTGGTAATGTGTGTGCTTTCATGTGTGCTGCTAAAGCCTTAGCAGCATTGTTTATACTCTGCTGTGTCTGGGTCAGCAGGGTCCTTGACTGAATTCTTGCCTCAGCATGCAGACAGTTTTAATAGTGTTGTTGCAGGAGGAGGAATGATTACATTATAAAAAAATATGCCACACCATATGTCCTTGTAAGAGCCCAAACCACACACAATAAAATCCAGCAGGCCTTCTAACGTGGCTTCTGCACTTCACAAGCTGACACAGCCTCGCTTTGGGCATTTCACCAGAAGTTTTTTTTTTTTTTTAAAGAAAAAAAGAAGTTATCAAAAGGGAAAATTTGTGCTTAAAAAGTGTTAATTCTCTCTATTTGTGATTTCAGAATCTCCCAACCTAAGAACTACATACCAAAACTTGTACCGCTCTTGACATGTTGCCAGATACTGCAGTGGGCTTGTGTAGTGTGTAGGCTTGATGGTAGTAGTCAACTGTGTGAGGTGGTGCGAGAAATGGCGTAGAAGAACAAATGCAAATCTTTGGCCAGATGCTAAGTCCAACTTCACACACACGTACATAAAAATGGCACAACCAACTCAGACATTTTTATTCAAAGTTGCCTCTTCTGACTGGAAGCCAGCTTATTACTTCGATCAGAACCTCATTCTCTACGTTCCTCATCTCTGGTTCACTCTCTCTGTGCTCTGTGCTCTCCTTGTGTCTCACAACAAGACAGAGCATGCTCACTGTAAACCTCTCGGGGGGGTGAAAGGGATTGGGAGATTAAATTTATTTTGAATTCCTTTTCCTTAATGTGCCAATTACCCCCACCCTTCCCTCTCCTTCACCTCTTCTCTCCACCCCAAGCAGCACAGCACAGAGTCTGTGCTCAAAGCACATCTCGTTTATGTTTTGTACACAGAAAACATTTCTTTCACCCCCAGCTGCATCTCAAACTTCACAGCTGTAATGGGATGCTATTCGCTGAAAAAAAGAGGGCGCATTAGATATGTTTGCACGGCTAAAAAGTGTGGGATAAGTGGGATAATAAGAAAAAAGGTTTGCTAGTTGTCAGTTTAGAACACGAGTAACTCTAAAAAAATGTTTTAGAGTTTTTTAATTACAGGTATATCTCATTCTTAAGGTTAGCAGTTGTAGCTTAAAGTTTATGGGAACTCACGGCTTCTACTAATCAAACCAGTCTTGTGCAATATGTTTTCCTGAATTAGACAAAAGTAGATGGCCCTGAGCTCTAAAACCGTATTAAACCATAATATTCTACAGCGTCATAATCCCGGTCATTTATGTCTAATCTTAGTAAGCAGATCAGAAACCATGCGTGTACATGTGCTTTTGCTTTGAAAGACATTGCCGGGCAATTTTTCTATTTTTTTTTTCTGCATCAAAGGTCAGGAATGCTAAGGTCAATGTAATGCTACAGTTATAAAAGTGCCTGATAATGACGTCTGAAATTCCCGATCTAACCCACTTGTGTAACAAAACGAGCTTAGGATGTGAGATTTCTCGACTCCGTTTTTGTTCCACTATTCAGAAGTTTGTTTCTTAGCTCTCAGAGGCAACAAAGACTATGCTTTAGTAAATGAACCCTGGCAAAAAGCTCAATTTCCCTCTTTTCTTTGGTTGGAGGACCAGTCACAACCCTTCTTTTCACTACATTTTCACACATTCCATGCATCCAAAATGGTCTTGTTTTCTATCAACTAAGTCCCTTAATTGACCGTTCTATCCAAGGAGGGATTAGCTGATAAGAGGGGGTAAAGAAGAGAGTGAAAGCAAAACAAAAAGAGGAAGTAGACGGACAGTTGGGGGTGGCAACACACCAAAGGATTACCCCTGTCATCTGTGCTCTGATAAAAATACATCTTTAGATGTGTGAAGAGACTTTGTTAGGCATCCAAGAAAAACCTGCGCTATCAGGCACTTTGGGGGCACCTTCTCTCCAGGAAAGAACAGAGGAAGGCCCCTGCAGCGAGGATTCAGTATTTCCTCCACCAGCAGCTACAGTTAAGACACTCCGAGGACCCAAAGGTCTTTCCAAAAGCCTGTCTCCGATGTTCTCCCACAATGCTTGGCCCCACTTTCTGTTTCTTTATGTCATTTTACACAGCTGCAGGGCCCATTCTTGCACTAAACATTTTGCCGTCACATTATGCTGTAATGTTTTAATCTGTTCTTTCCATTGTTTGCCGAGGTGCCAGCGTGGTTCATGATCTTCAGCACAAACAAGGAAAGTAGAGTTGTAAAAGGTGGTTTCGTGCTGTTGTGAGATCTCCAAACTCTTTAGAGCAAATCTGTAGAATGACTAAGTACAACAGGGACTGATATAGTACATAACCTGTGAGCACACACACACACAAAGTAGCCAAGTGCCACCCACACTGCTGACGTAGGTGGAGTCCGAGCATCAAGCCAAAACAGGCTTTTATAATTGTGCTAGATTTATAGGTGTGGCGCCTTGTGTTCCATATTTAATTACAGATTTTACAATGAGAGCATGTTAAGTGAAATCTAATACAAGAACATCAGAACTATTGCCTTGGCCTAGATGTAGCAGTTTATGCAGCCCTACCTTGTAATTTCACCATATAAGGTTTCTGCATAAAATGCTAATGTATGCTTCATCATTAAGGGTAATGTGAGTAACAAAAAGTTAGAAAAGTGTGTGTGTCCATCTCTGCCTCTCCTATGCTTTTCATCTACATCTATACGCTCTCTTTTTTGTCATTTTATGCACATTCCTTTGATCTTGTATTTGAAAAAAAAAACGAAGCTGTTAAGCGGCATGCCTTCTCGGATTATTTAATTAGGTTAAAACAAGTAGAAATAGCCTGTGCTGACTCCAGGGAAATTCCACCTGGGGGATGACAAGGGCTGTAAGAGTAGTGGGAGGGGTCAGGTGAGGGCGATTTGGGGAGGGGGGTGAAAGTCGAGCCCCATCTCTTTTTGACAGATTGGTACAGACACGGGAAACTTTACACGCTGTTTATTTGAGCACACTTTCTGTATGCACATATCATATTAAAAACCACAAATGTCAGGAGAAGAGTCAGAAGAACGCGCCTTTCCTCCCCTTAACATTACCCGAGCTGCTCCGGCTGATTTATGCAGCACAAAGGTCACGGCGAAGAGAAAAAAAATACACACTTTCATGTGTCAGTCACCAAGTCCCCCTCTCTCTCTCTACTTCCACTAATGATTGGCAGTGACACATTCAAACTGTTGTGTACACAAATACACATGAGCACATGGGCATAGGCACACATATACGCACACTTTTCTAGAGCATCTGTCGGTTAGTGCAAGAAACTTCAGTGTGACACCTGGCGATCAGCAAACAATTCTAAAGCAATCAAGCATGAAAAGCTGAAACCAGCTAAAGGTAAAAGGTGTTGAGTGTTTTCAAGCGCTGTAAACCAAAAAATAAATAAAGCTGTTGAAACAAATTATCAGAATATTACAAAGAAGACAAATGCCGTATGCTACTTTTGAACAAACTGAAAGTAGCACTATTAAACATCATAATACATCAAACTGTGCTTCAGCTAAGCTCTGAAGAACAGGCTCCATGTCCCCCAACATTTGCAAAGCAGATGTCTTGATTAGTGCATACCAAGAAAATCTGTCATTCCCTCCAACAAGACAAGGACCATAAAAAGTTAATAAAACTACGAAATGTTCTGCATTAAACAGTTCTGCTTTTTAACAGAGAAGAAAAAAAGCGATTTTACACGCAGATACCTGAAAACACAGGACACCATAGTGCATGCAGTGCATGCATTAAAAACACTGGGATTCTTTCCAAGATGATTAGTGAAGAAAAGTGAAGCCCACCCATGTTTACTCAAACAAAAACCCTGGCTATCCAATCACATTTTGTGGATCAGGCTATTTAAGAGAGTACCTGTAAAGACCAGAGGCAAAGGCTCGGGCACATGTTTTACTGCTCTGTTTGAATAATCAGGTACAAGTAAAACAAACAGCTACAGAAGGGATGTTTAGCAGGTCGCTCAGGATCCAACTCAGGGCAATAAGTGTTCATTAGTTTTAATAGCCTGGCTCCCGGAGCAAATGAAATGAAGACCAGGAGACCACATCCAGCTAATGTAAATAAACCAAATAAACCAAAAAAAACTCATCAACTGTCTGTTGTGAGAGAAATTTGAAAAAAATATTTAAAAATCATCCTGACTTTTCTAAGAAGTTTGCATAAGAGTAGAGGAGGAATGGGAGGAAATAGCCTATTTCTGAAATTAAAACTGTGTCCTCATATAATTGATGAAAAAGTATTTAACAGATGAGTTAATTCACTGTAGGATGATGATCGTAAAATACTAAAAGTGGGAGGGAGTACTCGAGGAAAACTTTAAAGTTACATCTCAAAAGCCCATATGTCTTTTGCCTGTGTTAGTCTGTTATGCTGGCGGCACATCTTGATTCCACCTGAGCTCAGAGAAAGGTGGTGATACACTCCCAGTGGTCCAGATGGTCCCCCCCAACACTGGCCCGAACATAAACATGGCTTGGGTCTGGTTGAGGAGAGGGAGACCCCGTTTATTTATGGACATGTCTGGGTCTGGGACACAAATATAGAAAGATAGATCGACGAGATGAGGGACAAAGGAAAAGAGCAGGGAGGCGGTGTGCTCAGACTTGTGGACGTCTTCCAGTATGGTCAGATGGTGTGATATGGCCCACCTACACAGGAGCTGAATATTCATGTGTCTATGTGCAAGTGTTTACAAGGTTAAAAGTGCATATTCCCATATGCCGCTTCTCTTATCTACAGATTCAGTCCAATGTACAAACTATAAAGCAAAATATCTTTTTAACCCGAGGAGCTAATTACACCCTCCGTGACGTCAAATGTGCCGCAAACAAGCACATGTAGCCAGCGGTATTGGCTGTCGGGCGGCAAAAGTAGAGCGAGGGTGTGAGGCCGGGGAATTCAAAGAATTTTCCTGTGTGCTTACCGGCACAAACCAAGCCCACTGTACATCTATGAAAGTATGGCTGAGTAAGGCCCTTTTCATCTTTGCAGCGCTCTCCTTAAATAAATCGGTTCAATCTCGATTTTTACAATAGGGTTTTACAGCTTAATAACCTGGCTACAGAAAGCCAGACATCGTAAGGTGTTTTATGGCTCTTGTAGTTCCTTTATGACCCAGCCAAATGTCATTGCTTCACTGTACACCAAAAGGGGCAGATACTTCTCTAGAAAACAAGACAGTTATGATGTTTTGGAACTTTGTTTAGGCTAAGGAAGTGTTGATGAGGAGAGGATTGGTCCTCCCACACAGAAAGGTACCATTTGCTCTCACAGACTTCTACTTGAGTTCCACTAGAACACAGTGCTGCACAAAGAAATCTATTTCATGCATTTTTGGTGCTGTTTTGTCACACACACACGACCTATCTATGCTTAAAACCAACTTGCATAATCGCACTGGACCTACCCTTATGGAAGACATTTTGAGATCGCGTAATCATGATGCTGCTACAAAGCAAGATGACGTACATTGATGCTACAACAGCAGCTGTTTTTCGTTGCTATAAGTCATTAAAATCACTATTCGTCCATCGATCTTCTGTCTCCGTGTGAGGGTTCTTCGCTTGTCTCGCTTCGGCATCGTTACAACATCGCACGGGGCAATAAAACTAAGGATAGGTGATTAGCACTGTGGCCTGACACAGCATGCACTCACTGAAATATAAACATTACACAATCACACCAAACATATGAGCAGCTTCAGCTAATTAAGACCACGCTGCTTTTTAATGCCTGTTTATATCTGACTCCTAAATGAATGCTACCCCTGGAGCTCCCTCCAAAACAGGTCAGCCAAAGAGAAGAGGACAGGGGAGGAACGGAGGCAGGTTGGAAATTACAGGCAAACCAATCTGACCTGCGGTGCCCGAAACGAAAAGCTTTACTAAAAGAAATGAAATAAATGCAATGAAAATGAAAAAAGTCCTAGCATGAATCTTGATTATTTTCATAAATCTCTCGGAAATCTGATGATTAAAGAAGTTTACACAAAAGCATTTGAAGTAAGCAACCATTTTCAACTTAAAAATGACCAAATGTGCTGGACATATCTGAATTTCTTTGATCATAAAGATTTAGGAAATGTGAGCTTTAATACTTCTCAATCAGTACCATGTGGAGCTTTATTGGTGTACTGCTGCCATTCTTATTGCCTTGGCAGGCATGAAGGACACAGAAACCCAGGAGACAGGGGGACTGACCATCGCTCTCTAACATCATTAAAAGCGATAAGCTGGCAACTGGCAGAAGCCAAGCTTGCCATTTGTAGCCGCTAGGTCCCTGGCCACCTTACTCAAACTTTCCAAAATGTTTTCACAATCTAAACTCTGCCTCTCCTCCCCGGTTGTACACGACTCAGCCCTCAAGAGCTCAGTGAAGTTGATCTTTTGCATGGCGCCAGAGTTCTGGGAGAGGGCCAGCCTCACCTGAATGACCTCTGCCTTGTCTTCAAAGCCATTAAGATTGTCTGCTGTGACCACGATCAATACTTCCACAGACCTCCCCTTGCTTTACGAGACAAAGAAAGCACGCTATCTACATACAATAGAGCACAGCATTGTCACATTTGTAATTATATTGGAAGGCGTATTACCTGTTTTTATATGCACACATTGTGGTGCACGGGGGTTGGATTTCAAGTTGCAGCTTGTTGAGACTTGGGGATTTACTGAGAAGGTGGGAAGGCATGTGAATGTGTGTGTGACAGGGAGAGCGAGCGAGAGAGAGAGACAGATGTCTGGAAGAAGCTAGGCTGGCAGAGTTTACAGTGAAGGAGGACTGGCTTTGTAAGCAAATGAAGGAACACACACAAACGTGTGTTAACCTCACACCAACTTTTCTCCTTACACCACACTGAATGCCAAGCTCACAACAGACATGCACCAGTGCTAACCTGGTGTCTGCATGCAGGGGCTGGTGTCTTTGTGTGCATGTATATGTCTGCCTCTAGTTCACCTATGCTACCTGTTGGGCACTAGACTCTCGCTCTGTTAATAGTGTTACGTGCTTTTACAGAAGCCATTAAGAGCATTAGCAGATGGGCAAGATGTAGTACTTTACTGTGGTAGGATTTCCCCTGGTTTTAAACTGAGGTATTGCCAGTGTTATACCAGGGAGGGCTTGTGTGGAGGTGACCTGCTGGAAAGTTTAACAAATAAAAAAAGAAGCTATGTGCACCAAAAAAGGCCAGTCAAGGAGCTGCTGCTCTTAACACCCCTTTTAAAATCAACTGTAAGGAGCCACGGCACAGAGCAATAATAAATAGCTACAGAGAAATGTAATTCTTTACTGCCCAGCTGCAAAATGTGGTTAATGCAAAAGCCAACCTTCTGAGGTTTGAAATCTAAAAAATGCAGCTAATGAACAAATGTTTTCCTAAAGTCTTGGCCTCTTACAAAGTAGAGAAAGATGGTGAACTCCGGCATCAATGATTAACTTGAACAGTAGACTGGGGTTTACCTGAGCCATTGACTAGACAGGCACATAAAAATACACTACAGACTTCCTCCTTCATATCGCTACCAAAGCTCCACCCTAACTTGCTCATTCGGCAGCTCTACCATGCCTCAACAAACTGTCTGCAGTAAACAGCTTGGGGAAAAACACAGATCTTTACCGTAAAGGCAAGTGAGCTCCTAAGATTCCTGCCTGACAGTTTCGAACACGCCGGGTCAGGTTCTGAGCTCTGCTAGCCTGCAGTAGCTGTTATCAAAAGCTGCTGAAGGATTTCAGTGATCGATTATTATGAAGAGATGAGTAATTCTGGAGAGCTTAGAAGAGATGGAAAGATAAGCAGCTGAAAGCAGTGTTGCAATCATTTGCTTATGTTGTATACAGCAACTGTCTGAGAATGAATGAGTTTTAATTCAGGTGCGATTGTCAGCGAGCTTTCCACAAAGACCTGAAAATAAAATATGGGCAGTACAAGTTTGCACTTTCACTGAGAATAAACAGAAAGTATATGGAAAATGCAACAAGAACAGATATGAATGGTCAACAGCTTTGATAAGCCCGCAGGTTGGAAATGTATTTAGGCTTTGGTGAGAAAGAAATGAGGCGATAAGAAGGACCTACAGTACATGAAATATGACTAAAGTTAAGAAGGCTTTGCATATCTCAGTGTGTGTGTTCAACTTTTTTTTTAAAGTGTCAAAGGTCCAAGTTCCATGACTGACATACTCAAAAAGAGAAATCTGATAGGCCGTAGATTATGGATGACTTGATATAGTGCATTTGTGCATGACTTGCAGCTTTGCATTTAAAATGCACACACTTTACATATACACAAATGCATGCAACAGTAAATGTCTAATTGCACATGTGCACATACTGCATTGAGAATGAATGCACAGACTGTTTGAGAGACATTCTGAGACACGTCAAAGACACTACAGGGCCAAAAGGTCACATAAAAATCCTCCTGTGATTAAAACCTGTTCCCATGACACTCTTTTCCATCTCTAATCTCAAACTTTTTCAGGTTTATCTAACCTGAAAAACTGCATAGTTTCAAACCTGTTTTGTTTAAAGCAAATTGGTCAACGTACAACAATGTGATGTACACAATAAGAGGACATGGAAAACTTCACCTTTACAAATATGCAAAAGCTGCAAGATGTGTAGACCAAAGTATGACTTTGGCCTACACACAATTTGCGCAGACACATGCATATGGGACACCCGTGGGAATGAAAACTCTACTTGCATTGTACTAATGACTGTGCTGTCACTTTGTCATAAGTTGCCCCACCTGTTCCTGAAGTAGGCCAGTTTTATCTCCGCTTCATTCATTCTCTGTTCGTTAATGTCTGAAGTTTATAGCAGAGCTGAAGTACATGAATGAATTGATTGCTCAGTAGTTGTTAAATCTAAAGGACAGAGTGGGCGTTGAAGGCTGTTTTTGTTTTTTTCAGCACTTTATCAAATTATCAGGTATTTAAAACTTTGTTGAAATCGTTCAGATTATCTTGATAGCAGTAATCAAAAATGCTGCATATTTGAGTTTCCTGTAATTTGACAGCAACTTGCAGGGCTGGAAAAGGGTCATGGGAGACAGATGTACAAAGTGAACTTTATTGAACTTCACTCTGATTTTATCGGTGTCGGTACACACAGAGGCACACGGCCACTTTGATCTTCAAAGGGAGATGAGCTAGAATGAGGGGCAATAAGAAGATAATAACGCCAATCTATATCCATTACTCCATAGATCACAGGTTCACTGCAACATGCAAAGTAGCTTTCCTAGCTTTTATTTTCCAGACAGAGAGCCACATTTCATGTTACCACATTGCCACCTAGTGGTCGCATGTACCCGGACCAGCAATGGAAACCTACTGCAAATCTAGCCATGCATTCAGTTTCTTAACAGCAAACCTAAACCTTCTCCATCTTAGGTTAGGTCAGCTGGATGCAGACTCGAGCCCATCTAAGATGTAACAGAGCAAGCTGCAGGTTACACCCTGGAAAAGTTTTCAGTCAATCCCAGGGATAAAGCAGAGACATGACCACCATAAACTCTTCCATCTATATATAAAGCCAATGTAAAATCACCAGCAAGTCACTGGACTGTGTGAGGAAACCAGAGCACCAAGAGAAAGCCATACAGCCACAGGGAGAACACGTAAACCCACAATGAAAGGCCCAGCCAACCAGGAGATTCAAGACCAGAAGCTTCCAGCACTGCATTCTACAAATACTGCAACAAATTGAAAAGTGAAGGATGTGAATGAATGCTATTCAAAGCATTTGTAAGTATAAAAGTATAAAAATATTAAAAACACTTTTAGTGATAAAAAAAAAAGTCAACCTCTAGCAGTAGAGGACATATTGTACTAATGACTGTGCTGTAGTAGAGGAAAGAAAGCTCTGCTGTGATTTACAGTTAAACCGAGGGCAGAAGAGTCAGCGAGGTGTAATAACTGTATATGAAACATGCTTATCTACTGTGACAGGTGACATATGTAATCTAATTACACTTAATAATACAATAAAACACAAATAGAAAGTGGGGCCTTGAGAAACCCCACAGAAAAGATCCAATTGTGACCTCTAGTGGTGAAGTCAAGGAAGTGTGTGGGGGACGTCACAAGGCACAGAAAAACAAGAGAGCAAGCGAATGTGTCCCCAAAATGATATTTTTTAATTTTCTTTTAACTATTTTATTATGTTTTATCATTTTTTTAGACTCTATTTACATTTTATTTAGCTTGTGACATAAAATTAAATTTGCAATGCTTAACAAATTTAAGTTTGTCTCATTTGCTTAATAAAAACAATAAAACTTTTAGTTTCAAACAAGATTTTAACAGATTTCCTTTTTTTTATGACAGACTGTCATATAAATTTGTTAAGCACTGTAAATTAGAAGATCAGATTTCAAAGATGGATTTTTACACTACTACGACAGATGAACATTAGATAGATTCAGTGTAGTCAGTGTACATTACAATGGGAGACCAAGGTAACAGTATGAAAAGTAGAACATGTTATAGATGAACGCACAATCTGTAAATGCCCCCTTTTTTCAGTGCAGCCTGCACATTTAAATATATATGTGGTGGTGGGTGATTAATCACACGCTGTACAAACAGCACAAAGTGCCCGAGGGGGCACCCAAATCATAAGGCCCACAAAGCATGAGTAATACCTGGACCCCAGTGTCATATCTGATGGCAGCAGCTCAACATGTACTCCCCTACTACTCTGGAACCCTCAGCACACAGCGTGATCAAAGAGGGTAGAAGAGTAGGAGGATATCATCAAAGACTCTCAAGTTGTTAGCCACTAGAAAATATTTATTAAGTTTAATTTCTAAGTGTTGTTTGTTAGCATGCTAACTCATAGTAAGCCAAAGTTGTCTGAACAAAAAAGGGTGATCTCTCCAGCTGTAGTTTGGAGAGCCAGAATTACTGGAAGTTTTAATCAGTTAAGGTGACAATGCCATTGTTGAGATTTTCATAACTCCTGAAAGTCATTAAAAAAAAAAATCACAGACGTGTGAAATGTTTTGAATGCCTTAAAAAACATTTAACTAGTAATTATGATGATTTTGTCATTGATTTTTAATCTCTCTTTGATTTCAAACCCCGATTTTCTCTCTTCAAAATAAATGAAGATATTGTGATCATAATTCGCTGGATAAAAGGCACTAAGAAAACCACCACAAAGCTTAAAAAAAAACCCCTAATGAAAACTAATTTCCCGAGGGATAAACCTTCTTCTTCCACAGGGATGCAGACAGATCTGCATGTTCGTTGTGTCATAGATTTTTCACTGGATGCCATCCCTGATGCAACCCTTCCACTTCTGCTGGCTGCCGGAGGTAGGAGTAAAGTTCCAAATTAGCGCCACACATTTTAAGCGACCACAGAAAGAAATGCAGGCCAGAAAACCAGGATTATGTTGTTGCACACATTAACCACAAGAGTGCAGCAGAATGTAAGGCATGCATCAAGATAATCCGAAAGCTTGACTACAGATGGCACTACAGCACAGCAATTCTCTCAGTGTTATTTTACACAACTACTAACATCACACCTATGAAGCCCAGATTTCATTTTAAGCCAATGTAAGATAACAAAATAAATCAGTCCCCTGGGAAACATGAATGGCTCTGCTTATTTGACTGAAGCCTTCTGATGACAGCCCAAGTAGAGGACAGCTTGCAGTCAATTTAACTACTTTGGTGCTGTAAGTCTGTGACTCTGTTCAGTGACACTGGCAAGCAAATTCTTCCCTGTCTGTCAGGGCTCAAAGTAATAGTTTGACAGCACAACACACTGGCCTGCTCAGCATCTGCCCCCCTACTTATCAGGCCTAAAATTTGAATTCAGCAATGAGCCTCTATGCGTCAAGAAAACCAAAGGTATCAAACAATCAACCTTAATCAAGCATTTTATGTGGAGACGACTGCGAGTTGACGACATTCAATCTCTTTTAAAGGAACTAAAAGCTTTCACAATTGCACGGATCTCCAACACGAGCACATGACTTAACACACACATAAACAGCGGTCTGAGGAGCCTGGTGTTCTGCTGTGTCCCAGGGAGGTCACACAGGAAATTTCACGCTCCTCTTCACACTGAAAATGTCTCCTTTATCCTCCCGACTGGAGACAAAAGAAAAGAAAAGAGGAATGAAAGACCGAACTGGAAAAGAAAGGAAACCCACTCTGTCTTACTTATGTAGGTGTGACTCGCTGAAACACAGCCATGGCAACCCACACCCAGCAAAGTAAAGGAGGAACGTGGTCACAGGTTCAGTGGAATGTGACATTTATGAGAGCAAAACACAAAGGGAGGAATTTTCCTTCCAAAACAGGAGCAAGAAAACTGAAGGAGAAATGTCAGGAATTTAAAGTATTTCTAACTCTCGATCAGATTTTTTTTCCATACAAGGACGGTTAAGAATGCACCTGAAAGTTCACTCCAAGTCTGTTTTAAAAGAAATGCATTTTAAACTAGTGTCATCATTGTTACACTGCAAACTATCAGAGCGGGCTGTTTGTATTTGAGTTTTACTATTAAAGTAAGAGTCTTTATTTAGCATCGTTCCTCTTTGGGACAAGTTTGAGGTACGTAGAGCATCCTGTGAGAATGGAGAGCTGTCTGCCCGTGCTGACAGAGGTGCCCCTGTAATGTGGCCTGCTGAGCATTTTCACTGTTTGCTCTCTGGTCTTAACATTTGGGCTGACACTCTATCTTCTATACTCCTGCAGAGGTCAGTGTGGTTTTTCTTATGCACAAAAGGTAAAAAGCCCACGGGGTAGTAGGATCACAATTACAGTTCCAGGAAACATACCGTTTTTTATCACATAACAGCAAGTGACAGGCTATATGACAGCTATGTAACTTCAAAAGGTGTAAACACAAAGTGCACTGGGAATTTTTAACCAAAGAAGTCAGGTTTCGTGTCATACCTCCCAGGCATCGCTCCAGAAAACCCCTCCACCCAGGTTTGCTACTTCCTCTAAAACAACCTTCTTCATTCTCACCTAAGCACAGGCTGGATGCCTCTCTCAGCCTCACACTTCCTGGTAACTCCCACACCAGGATAACACCACCCTGAGGCAAATATACACACACGAGCCACCTTCTAAGTTGTGGTTTCCCTTTAGGAAATCAGCAATCTGCTGCCATTACCCACCAGCATTTACACCTCCTCTCTGCACCCTTTAATTTTTCTTTGCCCCAATGTTTAAAACAAACAACTTCTCTCCCTTATGAGAGATCATTACAGGAAGAAAGCACCACACAGACTGTTAAAAGACGCCAAAAACAGCTAATAAATCTAAGGCGGTGATCTGGTGTCAGAGCATCAGGGTGTTATCAGTGTTATTAACAAAAGCTATGTACACATTCTGATGTGACTGCTCTTGAAGGACGTTTCGTGATTTCTAAACTTCAGAATATTCTGCGAATTTGAAACTGTGAGCAAGACGAGAGGACCGTTCAGAAAAACATGACATGATGTTGGACCGTTTAGCTGCTGTGTCAGTTCAATTTGCGCTCTCTTCCTACCTTCCTACCACAAAATTTTAAACACGAGACAGCACATATGGAGACACAATTGCCAAAAGCCCTGAGAAGAAAAACACTTTATAAAGCGCTCCAGCTTTTCAAAAGCTCTCTCCTTCTCCCTTTCACACACACACACACACACACACACACACACACACACACACACACACACACACACACACACACACACACACACACATAAACACATAGACACAAACACATACACCTCGAAACAAAGGTGCCATTTTACTCAGGAAGGGTCAGCAGTTCTCTCCATCAGACAGGGGCTTGTTCTTGGTCAGAGGCTGCTGCCCAATCTCAGGCCACCCTCCCCTGGCTCCACTGCCCCCCCCCCCTCCGGCCCCCACCACCCCGGAGACAAGCTCCCCATTGTTCCCGCACTACTAATAAATGACAGTTCTCCTGTTCAGACAAACTTTAGGGCCCATTCAAACACACACACACACACACACACACACAAAAGTTTAAATGGTGCTCTACATAAAAAGATACCAGGAGCATTTTCTTTTAAGACTGGTATTTCTCGAGCTCATTAAGTGTTTATCTGACACTAATGATGTAAGGATGTCTTCCTGCGTCTTAAGCTTTGAACCTGAGGACAGGATGAGATAATCCTGAGGGCCGTTTGTGTAATAATGAATAACAACTGTTCCTATTGCCTTCCATTTCTCTTCGGTGGTCAAAAGCAGTCATGACATTGAGTCATAGTTCACCAGGAGGTCATGCTGCTCAGTGCGTGTTGTCACCCTGTGAGCTCAATCGGGGGCCAGGGAGCTGAGGTAGGCCTTGAGTTTAGACATGATAAATCACCACTCAGCTTAAGCTCATAAACACACCATTAACACGCTCGACCACATGAACTCTATCCGTTTACCTTAACCGCATGGTGCTCGGGACTATCTGCCTGTGATAGCACTCTTAGGGGTCTGATGCACATGGCTGTCACAGCTACATGAGGATCTGTGAGGAGCATGGGGAGCTACATGAGATCCTTTCCCATCACTAGTAATTAGATATGTAATGTGCTTCAGACCGCAGTGTAGAAACAGTGCACGCGCTCCCTGATTTGCTTAGGTGACATTTATATTCAGGGAGTGTAAACTGGTGTTAATCGTCTAATAAACATCAGCTGCATCTTACTAAATAGAAACAACTAGATTAGCGTATTATATTCCCGACAACACAAATCAACTTGAAGCTGAAACTCAATTGCCAGTGATGACAAGGTCCTCCTGAAACGTTGATTGGAGTAAATACAGGGTTGTTAAGTCTTGCCCCGGTGTGTGTATATGGTTCTTTGCTGTGGTTCACCACAAACATATCATATGACAGGACAGAAAACTGAGAGAAAGCAAATTCCTGCTATTTTTAGCTATGACAAACATAAACAAAAGAATCAGAAAAAGAAATACACTTGCTGAAGCGTCATGGCTGCTTTGATGTCTATCCGATCACTCGTGGGCTTCCATTTAAGCATCTTTATTTTTTGATGGGCTTAAACAGGAAAAGGGGTGATGCTGGCCATGCGCAGGACAGATGCTGGACAACCGGGGTCAGATATTGCTCCCGCTTTGCCGTTTAAATAACAAAAGGAGGCGGAGGAAGAAGAGGCAGAAGTTGTGAGAAGAGGAGTAAGGGGGAAAAAAGCCCCAGTGTTTAGTCAAGGCCTGCTCACTGACACAAAGTCTGTCTTTGTCTGCCTCCCAGGGTGCCAGATAAAGGAATTCTTGTGTGTCGGGGGCTCTGACCGAGTTTATTTGACACTTCAGCTCCTTTTGTGAAGCAAGTGTCCCACCGTCAATGCTGGCCATGAGAGTCACTTGGCATTAGACAGAGGGTCGCTCTTCAGTGGAGAAAGGGGGTCTTGTTTGGAGAAGATTTTTAATAGAGGTGGTGTGTGTGTGTGTGTGTGTGTGTGTGTGTGTGTGTGTGTGTGTGTGTGTGTGTGTGTGTGTGTGTGTGTGTGTGGACAGAGGGGTGCTCAGTCGGTGCTCTAAGCTGTATACGGACATATAGTGGAGCTCTGTGCCCTCCCACAACCACAACAGGAGAAATTCTTCATTGCTACAGAAGTGCGTGGGATTGAGAGGACTGGGTACTGAAAGATGAAGACAGGTGAAAGTGGAGGCTTCAGCAAATGAAGGAAGACACACACACACACACACACACACACACACACAGCACCCATTATGAATGCAATGCCGTTAAGTCACACAAGGCTTGTAAAAGATGGACATGCTAACTTGCAAAGCAGGTTATCTCACGCTATTTTGAGCATGTTTATCAGTTGGGTGATCACATGGACCTGTAGGTTCAACATAATCCAATTACATTCCATATATATATATATATATATATATATATATATATACATAGATAGATAGATAGATAGATAGATAGATAGATAGATAGATAGATAGATAGATAGATAGATAGATATGATTGACAGGTGTTCCACTACCACTGAGGTCAACGTTATAGTGCTCAAAGCACTTTCCTCTCACCTTGAATGGAGTTACTGTATGAGCGGTGGGAGGGCCTGCTCCTTTTTATGAACACTGTATCCACACTGTGGATTTATTTCAGCTGCACCTGGTCTTTAACAACTTATAACAGGTCATTGCTCTCTAGGCTGTGAACACCCGGCAGTGCAGGTGCATAGCCAATGGCTGTGCTCAACACATGCATGTGAAATATTAAATTGAGCCATTTCCCCTCTTCTTTAACATTTACAGATGCATATGTAGTGATGTTAGAGAATAATAAAGAAGAGTTCTCACCTACTGAACAGGTGAACTTAATGAGAGTTTGGCGAGGCTTCCATTGTCAAAATACGCAGCTCCCAACTGACAATGAGCAGAAACACACCTTCTGTGTTTGTATGTATAAGTATGTTCCTAATGAGTCCACTTCCAAAAGAATTTCAGTATAAATTATAATTTGGTAGAGAAGATATGGGCACCCATGTGGGTGTGTTGAGAAGATAAGAACAGAACCTTTGGCCAAAGCAGACAGTGCTGAATGCATTGTCACGTCGCGAATGTATAACATAAATACAAACCTCCATAGGTCAAGCATACTTTGGGGTTTTTATATTGACGTTGTCCACATACCTGCGGAATCAGGAGATGCGCACATATTATCCAAATCACTGGACATCCACTGGAGCACAGCTTCCAAAACATAATCCAAGATATCCAACTGTGCAAAAAAAAAAAAAAAGAAATCCACCAAATACAGATTTCATTTCCGAAATCAGCATATAACATTAACCATCTATGAAAATGTCAGCACTTGACCACGCGTGTATCCCAAATATCCCAAGAGACTTGTCCAGCAGCTGAATCTGTGGCAGGAGTAGAAACTCATCCCAGACTGAAGTCAGCATTTCCTTATAACACGCGAAAAGATCCATAGCTGGAGTTTTCAATCCATCAGCTGCTATCATCGTGATCACGTTTAAACAAAAACACAAAACAATAATAACTTCTCCACGTTTGTCAATGTCGCGATTAATCCCGTTAATGCGTCCAAAGAGCCCCAGCATTAAACGATTTACGCCCAGGCAAATCCAGCAAAGCAATCAGAACGATTATTTTCGAAGATGCTGATTCCTCCTTAGGGTCCAGCGCAATGATGGTATCTGCGGCAGCTGCAGCCAGAGTCTCTGCTGACACGACGCGCTCTCGTCAAGAGCCGCAGCTTCACTGAGCCATAGTTTGTGCGGAGCGCCTCAGCACATGCTGCTTTCACCAAACGTAGATGCGCAATGCATGACGGTAAGTGGAGTTAACTGGAATAGGAAAACAGCAGCAGGTTTAAACCTTAAAAGCAGTTTTTAAAGACAAAAAAAAGAAAGAAAGAAAACACGGAACGCAATGAAATGATTTCACAGGTTAACCTTAAAATAATGAAAGCAAAGTAAAGGTGAAATAACTTTTAAACTTTTAAAAGTTTTAAAATAACTTTTAAAACAGTTACAGGCATTAGAAATTAGATCATATTATCATTATTATTATTATTAGCAGTAGTAGTATTAGTATTATTATTCTATAAATATCAGTAAAGCTGTCATGGATATCAGCTGTTACAATCTCTGTTGCAATCGTTCATCACCTGTTAGTTTCATTCCAGGTTGCGTGTGAGCAGTGTGTGTGAGTAATAATGATCATCTGTAGCTGTGCAGAGATACAGAGATGTCGGTGCCTTGAATCACCTTCCCATGAATGAATCTCTTGTCTTTCTTACCTCACTTTCATGTCCTAACCACCTCCAGGCTTGCTTGTATTGCCGGGATCACGCTCTCAAACTTCAAAACAAGGCCTGGATTCACGGGAATGGAGCACAGATCAAAATCAGAACAGAGCCCACTTAGTTATAATAAGCTGAAGCTAAGTAAAGCTGGACATTTCTTCTCTGTTCTACTGTGGACTGTGGAGTCAAAGCTTGCATGCATGTTTGCTGTTATTTGTGATTTTGTTGTGTTTTTTACTTCATCATATTTAAGAAGTACTCGGATGAAGTGTTTATGACTAAAACACAGCAGAGAGGATATAAGTGACAACAAAGCTGGGATTAAGGGAGTAAAGCTGATAAACTCTGACCTAAACCAAAGGGGAAAAACCATGAATAAATAAAAAAGTATATTCACGTAGAAGTTATATCAGTCTTTATTATACTTTCGTTCCTCATACATTACTCCTATTCACACAGGGCCTGGCACGGTTCCATTCCACTTTTTACTTTGTTCTTTTGGCTGCGATCCAGTCCAGTCCAGGAGTACCTGAATTGCACGCGATTCTGTCAATTGCAGGTACTTGATGGCTTTCTTGTGTGCAGGGGTTGAAAAGTTGCTGGAGGTTTGCGCACACAGCATTGCGTGACTAGCGCTGGGGACGAAAACACAAAGACATTGTTTTCAGTGATCAAACCCCCTTTATAGTAACTCAACAGCATTCCTGTCTCACATTCCTAAGCCACCGCTGCAGTGTGAAGGGTTTTTTTTTCTTTCCTTTAAAAAAAAGGAAGAAAGGAAAAAAGAAAGAAAAGGAGGGTTGCACTTTTTTAATCTGGTTCACTGTGTCGACCTCGCTTCTTCCACAATTTTTCTCGTAGCTCATTAATCATTAATCAAGACTGAATTAAAGTATTAGTTGAGGCAATTATCTGCCATGGGGTAATTAAGAGGTGTTTATCCCTTATCCAAAACAATGTGATGAATGTAAACACAGTGTGCCAGCTTTCATGTTAAGCCAGCAGCCAGCTGAACAGCAGTATTAAATCAAATGAAAATGCATTGCTTCTCAGTGTATCCCCTTAAAGCATGCGCGGGTGGGATTTCCAGGTTGTTTGTGCAACAGCCTGCAAATGTGTTTATGCTCACTTGTGTGCATCCTCCTACACCGTGTCTCCACTCACGCCAGCATGCGTCTGTAGGTATGTGCTAATGTGCACACAAATGTTTTCCACATTGGTGTGACAAGGATAATCATATCCAGGGAGCACAAACCCATGCTGAATGCTTCTCACACAGATGGGAGGAAAAAGGAGGAATGCATTAAAAAAAAAATCCAGAGGAAACGAGACTGAGTGTACACCCACAGACAGTCGTGCAAGTGTAAAACTTATGATATGTGGAAATCTACTGGCAAAGGAGCCAAGCGAGGCCGCCATCACCTGGAGTGGGTGAAATAAATCTAATATTTACTGAAAGCGATGACCCTCATGACCTTCTGCTTTCAACGTAGAAAACATAGAGACGAGGACAATTGAGTCAGTCATATCTCCAGTGTGTGCTCTGAGAGTGATTAAGACTAGAGCACATTCATTACTGGCCCAGCTCAGACAGAGAGGGGCTTCAGAGCAGAGCCCTTGTGTTGGACTGTTTGGATGTCCTATCCCCTTGTATCTCTTTGACTACTTCCAACACAAGGCTCTATTCAACCAGACTGGGAACAAATGTTTCCTTATGTGACCCTGAGTACCTAAGCTTCAGCAGGATATAGAGAAGAGCCTATGAGACTGAAAGAGAGACATTACTGAAGGCCATACCTCTGCTCTTATAGAGGGATATAAGCTGGATCACAGGTGGGGACAGGGGGAAGGATGGTAATGACCTTACAGAAATAACAGGGTGGATGGCACAATGACACATATTTCCCAATAACTATATGCTGTTTCTCTGGTAACCACAAAATTGCTAGTCTGCTTAGGTTTCCGTTCTTTATTTTCTCACTTTCCCACTTCTCATGAGTGTTATTACTTCTACATCCGCCTGGGAATTAATTGGGTAAACATCAGCCAGGAAACATGAGGTTAGATTCCATGTTGGCAGCTCATGTAATTTCACATACAGCCAACATGCAGATTTCCGTCTGGTTTTTTTTTTGGCACGCCTGTGGGAATGGGCAAAGTGTAGCAAAACAGAGGTCAAGGCAAGGTTTCTCACTGAAGTGGGTGAAAATTTCTCATGTGAAACTAAAAATGGCTTTCACCAGTTTTACATAATGAGACACAATGTGGCATGTACCTCTTTTCTATAGAATCACCCAGGATAAAGAGCTAATCCTCTTGTGCTATGAGACTGATAGAGCTGGATTCCTTCCAGCACCTTAGGGAGTCAGATCTATGGAAGAGAGAGCCTTTCAAAGAAAACCATGTAATCAATGGCACAATCCCCCTCAAACCCCCTCATTTGATTGATGCTAACCGTAAAGATTTTAGTAAATCAGTTCGCTCAAGCCTTTCCCATCTCATCTTGCATTAAGATGTCAAACTGTAACTGGAGTTCCAGTGTTTACCCAACCAAGTTTTCTCACTTGAGGAGAAATTAAATGAAGTTTTGGCCTGGACTAGGCTTACAGAACCACTGACATGTAGCCTATATGACTCATTCAGTCTTTCACTGGACACAGGCGGAATTTATTCGGAGAAACACACCCTTGCTGGCGTGTAGCATAGTTTGACCATTGCAGGTGTCTTGGTTTATTGGGTTTCTATGTCAAAGAGCAAATCTTAGTCTATAAAAACCTAAATTTATAGCTCTAATTATGAACACACTAAGCACCAAGGAGCATGCAGCTGCATACCTGTGCATGCATTTCAAGGAGCATGAGTTCTGGCTTGGTGACTCTACAAAGAGCCCTCATGAAGTTTAAAATTTTAAACAGGAAAAAATGAAGGTGAGGCTAAAATTGTTCAAATAGGGGAAATACTATGAGTAAGTTTACACCTCTAGTTGGAGAATAAGCATATGAAGCCTTTTTTTAAATTTTTCCTCTGGATGCTTTTCTAAATGTCTGTGTGTGTGGGGAGGGGTCAGGGGGGTAGATTTTGGTGCAAGCAGTGTGTAGGCAGCTGGGAGTGTGGCAGGGCTATGCGTGACTAGGAGAAATACACCTGTCTCTGTGCTCAGGTATGGAGGGGGAGTCGGCAAGCAGGGGCCTGCCAGGTGAACAATGCTCCCTATTGTACCTTGCGCTCTGACTGCTGATACTCGCAGGAGAGGAAGCCCTGATCCCAGTGTGTGCATAGCTCGCTTGCCCGTCTCTCCCTCCCTGCTCACACAATCACACGAGATACACAGCCAAATTATTTACAGTACACATATTGCGCTGACCGCAGGCGCCCTGAGCTAAATCCCAACAACTCTGCCTTTTACACGCAAGTTGCCAATCAGAGCAGTGACTGACAGATTTTTTTATAAGATAAGATAAGATAAGATAACCTTTATTAGTCCCACATGTGGGAAATTTGTTTTGTCACAGCAGGAAGTGGACAGTGCAAAAGTTATGAGGCAAAAATTAGAATACAATAAGAATAAATACAGTACACAACTGTACAGAATAGAATAAAATAAAATACTATATACAGTAGAATAAAATAAAATAAATATACAATAAGATAAAAATAGAATACAAATACAAATACTATATACAACTGAGTAAAAATACAACGATGACAGAAAGGATTATTGCACTTAGTATTATTGCATATGTATGGATGTGTGTGCTTGATCAGTTAAAGTCTTTATTATGGAGTCTGACAGCAGTGGGGAGGAAAGACCTGCGAAATCTCTCCGTCCCACACCGTGGGTGCCGCAGTCTCCCACTGAAGGAGCTGCTCAGTGCTGTCACAGTCTGCTGCATGGGGTGGGAGACGTTGTCCAACAGGGATGACAGCTTAGCCGCCATTCTCCTGTCACTCACCACCTCCACTGGGTCCAGAGGGCATCCTAGAACAGAGCTGGCCCTTCGGATCACCCTGTTCAGTCTCTTCCTGTCCCCAGCAGAGATGCTGCCGCCCCAGCAGACCACACCATAAAAGATAGCAGAAGCCACAACAGAGTCATAGAATTTCTTCAGGAGTGGGCCCTCCACTCCAAACGACCTGAGTCTCCGCAGCAGGTACAGCCTGCTCTGCCCTTTCCTGTAGAGGGCGTCTGAGTTATGAGTCCAGTCCAGTCTATTGTTCAGATGAACACCAAGGTACCTGTAGCTGTCCACAGCCTCAATGTCCATACCTTGGATGTTCAGTGGTTGCAGTGGAGAATGCTTGTGCCTGCGGAAGTCTACCACCAGTTCCTTGGTTTTACTGGCGTTGATCTGGAGGTAGTTCAGCTGGCACCAGTCCACAAAGTCTTGGGTCAGACCTCTGTACTCCTTGTCGTCCCCATCAGTGATGAGGCCGACTATTGCAGAGTCATCAGAGAACTTCTGCAGGAAGCACTGGGTGGAATTGTGGGAGAAGTCTGCAGTGTAGATGGTGAAGAGGAACGGAGCCAGAACCGTTCCCTGTGGGGCCCCCGTACTGCAGACGACCCTGTCCGACACACAGCCCTGAGTCCTCACATACTGTGGTCGGTCGGTGAGGTAGTCCAGGATCCAGGTAGTGAGGTGATGGTCCACTCCAGAGTTCACCAGCTTGTCCTTTAGAACCGAGGGAAGAATGGTGTTGAAGGCACTGGAGAAATCAAAGAACATGATTCTCACAGTGCTTCCAGCGGTCTCCAGGTGAGCGAGGGAACGATGTAGGAGGTGAATGACGGCATCATCCGCTCCAATGCCAGGCTGGTAGGCAAACTGAAGTGGGTCCAGTGATGAGCTTATTAGGCGCCGAAGCTGAGCCAGGACCAACCGCTCCAGGGTCTTCATCAGGTGGGATGTCAGAGCCACCGGCCTGTAGCTGTTGAGGTCCTTGGGGCGTGAAGTCTTTGGCACTGGTACAACACAGGAGGTTTTCCAGAGCTGTGGAACTCTTCCCAACCTCAGGCTCAGGTTGAAGAGGTGCTCCATCACCCCACACAGTTGGTCCGCGCAGGACCTGACGACCCTCGAGCTGATGCCATCTGGACCCGCTGCCTTCTTGCCATTAATCCTCCTCAGTTCCCTCCTAACCTGGGTGGTTGAGAGAGACAGGCTGGAGCCTTGTGTTGAGTGTGTATTGGATGCTGTTGTTGGGGGTGGGGGGGAGTGAGCAGGGTGAATAGAGGAGGTGTGAAGTGTCTGAGGTGGAACAGCAGCAGTGGGGGTGGGTGAGTCTGCAGCCGATGTTGCAGACTGCCTCATGGCTGAGTCAAATCTGTTGAAGAAATGATTCAGTTCATTTGCCCATCTCACATCCCTCCCAGGCAGAGAGTTCTGCTGTTTGTGGCCCGAGATGGTTCTGAGGCCTCTCCAGACTTCACCAACGTTGTTTTGTTGAAGCTGGTTCTCCATCTTCTGCCTGTAGCTCTCCTTCCCATTCCTTATCAGTCCCCTCAGCTCTCTCTGCACCCTTTTCAACTCCTCTTTGTCTCTGGATTTGAAGGCCCTCCTCTTCTGCTTGAGGACGGTTTTAATTTCTGGGGTAATCCAAGGTTTGTTGTTGGAGAAACACCGTACAGTCCTGGTAGGTACAGTGTTATCCACACAGAAGTTTATATAGTCAGTAATGCATGTAGTAAGGCTGTCGATGTCCTCACCGTGGTCATCACAAATCACCTCCCACACAGTCAACTCAAAACAATCCTTAAGAGCCTCCTCGCTCTCCTCTGACCATCTCTGTACTGTGCGGGTGGCTGGTGGCTCCCTGCGCACTAAGGGCTCATACACAGGGACAAGGTGCACCAGGTTGTGATCAGATCTGCCCAGGGGAGGGAGAGGTGATGAACTGTATGCCTCTTCTGCATTGGCATACAGTAAGTCCAGTGTTTTATTGACTCTGGTTGGGCAGGTCACATACTGGGTGAAGGTGGGCAGTGTGGAGTCCAGTGAGGCATGATTGAAGTCCCCTGATATGTGTGCCTGTATGTCTGTGTCTATATGTCAGGTTGGGTGTCAGGCGCCACCTCTCTGGGGACATCTCAGGCCCTCCAAGGTTTGGAGGCCTATCTCCCCCTACCACCACTTCCCCTGCCAGTGGCGGACCCCCTCAGACATCGGTGCGTTGGTGGTTCTTTGTGTCCGGGGGTGGGCGTCCAGGTACACACCGGCTCACTCCTTGGCGGCCGCTTATCGGGGCCTGGAGCCTGGGGCTCGCTCGGGCCACTTCGGAGGTGGGGTGCCCCCGGCCTCTCGGCCTGGGGCTCAGTCACTCAGGCGCAGCTGGCTGCCGGCGGAGCTCACGGGCGCGTCACTGCAACTCCCCCTGGCTTCTGCTCCGCGGCTGCTGAGTGAGCCCTCATCTGGGACTCTCCTCAGCTCTTTCCGGGACAGTGGCGCAGCTGCCCCTCTGTTGGTCTTCCTTGGTCTCTTGTGTTCTGGGGGCCTCTGGATGTCTGGAGTTTTGATCTCATCCACACCTGCTTCATGCCCTGGAGGACGGGGCTGTGCCCCCCCCACACCCTCTAGCAGATCATTACATGAAGGAACCTTTTAAAAAACAAAAAACAAGCGCGTCCATGCTCACAGGTGTACACACGGGTGATCACATCCGCAAACTACACCCTTTTTGGCTCCTACCTCAAAGCACACTGTGTTCTGTTGATCTTATGTGCTGCACAATAATGTTTAACATTTAGTATTTACTGTCATATTCCCATATATCATTGTGATGTTGTTTATTCTATTACTCTTGTTCTCTTCTGCTTGCTTTCTTTTTTCTTTCTCAGCAGGTGATCCAGGTGATTGATATATGCATTTTTTTTTCTCTGCCCGTTCTGTTGGTTTTTGTCTTTTGCCCTTCTCCCCCGTCCCTCTTCTCAGCTGTTTCTCTTTCCCTCTTTCTTTCTCCCCTTCTTTCCCCCAGTCAAGTCTGTCCCGTATTCAGTAAGTGAAAATAAAATAAACAATAAAAGGTGAATCAAATGGACCATTACGGCAAGGCTGGGATGGTCAGTTTGGTAAAGTAAATCCGTTGGGCATCTTTCTTTGCCTTTAGACAACAATTCTGATGGCAAAAGAGCCAAACGGGACAGGCCAAAAAAGAAAAAAAAAAAAAAAAAAAAAAAAAAGAGATTATGAGAAGTCCCCTGATATTATTATATCCAAAAAGTTGAAATGTTGGATTTTGTAAAAGTTCTAATTGTGTTGAGGATATTTTGTATGTGCAGTATTATGAAGGGGAATATACAACACACTGTCATAATAATATAAATGGTAAAAAAAAAAAGAAAAAAAACATGTCTTAATAGGTGTGAATGTTATTCGTAGAGAGATTATTCAGAGGTGTCACTTTAAGGGTCTATAATTGAGAGCACACAATGTAAATACATGACGTGACTGTTGATAGTAATCTATTATCAGTTCTACGCCAACCCATGTTTTTCCAGCCTTTTTATTCTCGTTGCAGATAAGGCAATTTTGACACGGAGAGTCATGCAGATACTGTAGATTGCAGATTGAGAGAGACCCCCAAAGAAAGTAAAAGGGGGGTCGCCTATTGGTGAATTACTGACACTCTCTGTACTTTCAGCAACAAAAGCTGTCTCTCATTTTGTTGTGATTTGTTGGGCAATTATAGAGGGAAAGAAATGAACAGGGTAACTATGGGGAGGGTCTGGAATGTGTGGGAATGCTAAACATCTGCTTTGAGAAGTTCTGGGTTGAGCTTGGACAGTCGCAAGTAAATATCTCTGCCAAACAGAAACTCCAGCTGTTCCACAGATGGCATCAGTTATTTTGTCCCATTTGTTGTTAAAAAAAGCCCATGTTTGCCTTAAAATAATCTAAGTGCCTTTGATCTTCCTTAACCTTTTCCATTGTGTGACAAGGAGAGCTGCAGTGTAAATGCCACCACTTATCTATTCCTGTTAAATTCCTCGACTTGTGTCGGTGTGTGCTTGTGGGCATGTATAACACCAACGCTATCTCATGTGAGTGTGTGTGTGCTCACTGACTAATGAAATACAGTCTTCATAAAGGTAGTATTGTTAAGTTGCGTGCGAAGCTCATGCTTTAGGCTTTGGGTCCCCGCCCACCCCTGTAAACCACGGCCTTTTTTTCCTCTCCTTTTTTGCCTTCTACACCTTCCCCTTTCTCTTTGTTACAGGTAAACATTTGATGTCCGCACGCAATCCCCGGAGAGTCTCCTCCCCTTGTTCTTTCCTCAGCTCCAAGGCTTACTCACACTCTCTTTTACACACACTTACCACACACCTCTCATTCTCAGTCTCTCGCTCATGCACCCTCTGACACGCTACCTTTCCCTCCCCATTCTTCTGAAATTCCTCTCCTTACTGACTCAGCACCTGTTTCCTATAGAGGACATGAAGTTTCCTTCTGTTGCTCGAGAAACTGGTTGAATATCTGATTGACTCTGAACATTCAGTTTCACAAACACTTTACACACACGTTTTTTGTTACTGAACGTTCGTCTCCTTTGTCTGTGTTGTTCCTTCCTGTTTGTTGTATTTGTTTTTTTAACCAGTTTGTCCTGCAATATTGTGTTACATTACATGAAGTTTGTCTCTTTTTTATTTCTATGTGCTTGTATTTCTTTTTAACATGTTCAAAATTAAGATTCAATTCAATTCAAAGTTATGGACAAAACCAACAAGACTTATTTCAGTAAATTTGCTTTTTTAATTCAAGTTAATGTTGCCAGAATCAAAACTAGAATTCCTCCTGGAATCACACTGGCCACAACAAAGTCTCAGATACCGGAGACCGATAAACACGGGGTTGGTGTGTTGAAGTTTACTTGGGCAAGACACAAAACCCCAAGATCCTCCTGAGAGTAGTCTAGGCTCTTAGATGGTTCTGCCTGCAGCTTTCAAGAATTTATCTAAGGTTAGATAGTAATATACAAGCACTTAATATTTAATATTTCATTGCCAACTACATGCATGTCACATCCCATGACTGCATCCCTTAGAGTTGGCACCATATGCTAAAGCTTGCCAGCCAGGTTACGCAAAACTGCCTTTCTGCTAGTTTCCACGATAGTCGGTGCTCCAAGAACCGCATTTTGTCACAGACTCATAAGATGAGAACATGCCAGCTCTGCTGTCACTTCTGGTAATATCGATACCAACAAAATTACCTTTGGCACACTAGAAAATAATCTTCATTGGTGGGGGTACACCCTGGATACGTTTCCAGCCCATCATAGGGATAAAAGAGAGACAGAAAACCACATCTACTGACAGTTTAGATTAACTTAAAAAGTGTGTACGGTCAGTGAGGGGAAAATGAAAACACAGCCCAGAGCCTGCTTTCTGTGAGGTGGCAATGCTACTGAGCACCACCATCGTGATATGATTTGACAATCCAAAATGTGAGAAAAGGGGGGAAAAAAAGGATTTCTCACTGATTTAAATCAGAAAGAGATTATACTGTTTTAACCGCTTTCAACTTGTGTAACCTTCAATTTTCTGTTTCAGGTGTTGTACATAGTTTTGGTACAGCTTTTACTGACATACAAAAATATGTGTGAATAACTTCCAAAATATTTATTGGTGTGTGCGTGAATGATTATGATCCAACACTTAAACTCCTGGGGAAGGTAATAAAACAAGTCGAAATCTGGTCTGCAGACTCAAGCTCTAGTACTACTGCCAACCTCAGTCACGCACTTCCTTTGAGCTGCACTTCACCACAAACTGTGAAGCAATGAAAAGTCCTGTCAGGTTCCGATACACGAAGATCCATGATTAATGACCGTCATGGCTAAGCAGGGGAAAACCAAAACCTCTGTGCCAATGTTAGCAGCATCAAATAGAGCTGAAATCACTGAAAATGAATGCAAGAGAAAAGGAGAATCGTTTTATCATGTCAAGGACACACACACACACACACACACACACACAATGCGAAACCCACACAAACGTGCATGTCTGTACACATACTCACATGCTGCGTAGTAACAAACCCAAAAGTGCTTGCAAAGTTCACACATGAGAGACAACTGCATATACACATCGCTGTTCTCCAGTATGCTTAGATCATATATGAACAAAGATTCAGGATTCTCTCAGATTAATTGATAAATAAATGTAATACATGAGTCCTGCCTCCATCTATCAGTTTTTTTTCTCCTGATCCAATTCAGCATCGCAGCATTTTACTGCTGTCATAGCAGTAAAAGGTGGGGTGCACCCTGGACCACACAACCAATCACACTGACACCTACGCTCAATTTAGAATGACCAGTTAAACAACCCCATGCATGGCTACGGCTTTGGGAGGAGGCAAACATATCCAGGAAGAACCCACAAGCTTCACACAGAACAGCCGCAGCCAACAGGTGAATTTGATCCCGGGACCTTCATGCTGTGAGGCAACCCCTGTCTGCTCTTTTTTGTATTTGGGAAAGTCAGACTGTCAGAGAGGAAAAGACAGTCCCATACAGCCACAAAATAAATTATTTCAATCCCTTCATTGTTGTCTCCTGTGATCACTGTGCCTGCTGCTCTCTTTCATCAGGGGCTTTTGGCTCCCTCCAACCAGCCCAATTAGTAGCCCTGCAGAGGTGAAGTGTATTATGCAAATACAAACAGTTACTGTACCAGCTTGAGCAGCCCCCACGGGTAGCGTACAACAAGGCTATGTTAAATGAATATTAGATTTGTTGTGCCTACAACAAGTTACCTATTGTTGTTCTGGCCTTTCTGCTGCTCTGGAAAAGCCATTCAAACAAGATAATCTGTCTGCATCTCGTCAATGCAGCTCACTGTTTCACTGTGCTTGGACGAAACAGTGACACAAAGGGGTTGTTTGATAGGGGATATGAAGCAATTGGTGCAGGGGACTAAATAGATATTTCTTACAGCCACAGCTGCTTGTCACTGGACCACTGAATACGGCACAAACACTCTAAAGGAAAATATCAGAAATTCTCAATTTCCCACACATTTTTACAATCCACCACCTTTCCTGTAACTTAAACTGTGTAATATTTTTTGCCATCTGAGTCCATTGTTTCATATTGAGTTCATTTCTGTCTCTCTCTCTGCTTTCATTGCAAACAATTGCTTTTGTCCCCGTCCTGGATAGGTGTGATGGTTGGGTCAGAGCTGTGAAAGGGCTGTATTGTCCTTCTTCACACCCCAAGGTGTGCTTGGAGGGAGACCAACAAAGTGGTAACTAAACAGTGAAACAAGTTTTCTCTGTAAATGTGTACCACATGGCACCTCAAGGAACCATTGTTCCCTTTCATTACCCGCATCATGTGGGAAATATTTCAGTATGTATCCATAAAATTAGCCAATAATACAAACTGTGCTTTTTTGAGAAGTTAGAAGGCTAATGCAATTTTGACAGAAAGTCACGCAAATGAAAGCTGCTATCAAAGTTCTCTCTTTTTTTGTTAAATTTGGTGAGTGCTGCACTTCTACTTTTTCCAATGTTTTATTAATAGAGAAAGCTGTCACAAAGGCAAATTTCAGGGTGTTCTGTTGCTGTCTTGTTTGTCTGTGTCACTTTCTCTCTGGTCACGTCAGGCAGCTGTTTGCAAACAGTCTTCCCCACAAGCCAGTCATCTAATAACAGGGTTGTGTTGGACGATAATGACTGCTTTCTGGCACGCTCCAGCAGAAGAAAAGAAGCACATTGGCAAAGCACCTCTGAATACAAAAAAATAATCAACAATAAAAAGCAAAAAGTGTGTTGTGATTGTCATCATTGGTGCATATTTTCAGAAAAAAAAACCCTAAAAAGAGTTGATTTCCAACTACCAAAAATTAGAAAGCCATATTTCATTTTTGTTATGACATAATCACCACTTTCTTATACTATATTTCGCATTACTGATTTAAAAGGAACATGGCCTCTTGCTCTGAATCGTAAATATATCTTAACAACCACTTCAAAATAAAAGTAAACATTTACTATGATTTACTGTATCAGTATAATTAGCTTTAGCTCTTATTTTGTCACCCTTGTCCCCTTTTGGTTCCCGCAAACTGAATGACCTCAGAACATTTTGTTTTCTTTCCCGACTGGTTCTTTTGAGTCCTGTGTACACCATGCCACGGAGGCTCAGCGTATGGAGTCACTTTAGCATGCGCCTTTGATGTGTGAGAATGGTATGCCGAGGTCCAATTTCACTTGCTGACGCTGACTCACACAACTGTAAGCTAGCGTGACAGCAGAGGCAGGTTAATGTGTTCTCCCTGCAGGCAAATACAGGGAAATATGAGTGACTGACTGTTGGCTTTAGCCAGAAGAGATGAAACACAGAGAGAAGGAAGTTCTGTTTGAACAATTTGAAGGTTTTCATTTGCAAGCCCACCTTTCAAGAAATAATTACATAGGGTTTGTGTTATCTTTGCATTTAAGAAGTCAAGTAGCAATAATTTGTGTGATATATCACGCTTACTGTATACGACTCAGTGCACACATGAGGATCATCACAGTCCACGAGTAAAAGCATACTCTCCCTCCCCCTGGGTAGATACAGTGTCCCCTGATTTCTGTTTAAACCATTATGTGCCTCTAACACGTATGCCCCTTAAATCTATATTCAGAACCCCAACAGAGAAAGAGTCCTCGGCAGCTTTCAACGTGCTTGAAATTGATTTTATGCTGTAGTCGTTCTTGAAATAAGTGTTTTTTAGCACATTCAAAGTCCGGAGAGAGTTTAAAAAGAATGAATTAATCCACCGATGCACGTCAAATTTAAATACAACAAAAGAACAAAGCGACACTTCTGACTCATAAGATAACAGACCCTGTCTACATCAACCTTAGCGATGTTGTGCATTTGCATATAAAATGAATGCGTCTTTGTTTTTATGAACTCTAAACTTATAAAATCCTGTCTTTCAGATAGCTATCAAAGTGTTAGAGAAAAAGACACTTTAAGAGAAACATAACACCAGGGCCAAAGCACAACTAAACCCTATCTGTGGCAGCATTGTATATATTTCCCACAATCTGAAATACACCCTCAGCACTTAACTGCGCAACCATATTGCGAGATAATGTGGGTTTGAGGGGAAAACAGATCTAAGGGTAAAGAGAAGTGGGCAAGTTAAGTAGTATGTGGTGGTGGGTTGTAAAGGTTGGATGATATATTCTAAGAAGTAAAGTATGCGTGTGTTTTGGTGTGTGTGTGGTTTATAGGGGCTGAATGGGGCACTACTTTTGAAAGATGAGATACTGCAACAATGTGGAGGTCACAGTATCATCACTCACAATAATTTAGGAATCAGTGGGTGTAGGTTTAGAGGTTTGGGTTGTAATAAATTAATAAAGAAAGGGATGATGTATACATAAGCGAGAGTAAGCCACTGATATACAATATATATTAGACACACACACGCAGAACAAACATTGGGTGTCTCACCTCTTTCTACTGGCTGGCATTTATAGTGCTTACAATGGACTATAAACCTCACAGTAGCTCTTTATGATGGTGAAGGATCTGCATTTTTATTAGGGGCAAACATTGAAATTACAACTCATTCTTCTCCCAAGCATTGCAATGCACAATTACCACCTGTGACACAAAGTCCAGAGTCTGCTGCCAACACACTGAGGATGATGTCAAGGATTGGTTTACCTACTAAACCCCAGTCAGCCAGGTGAACTCTGGCTCACCTCCCAGACTGGTCATCACTGGCTGAAAAATACAGAACACAAATAAGGCATACTCATTTTAATCTTAAATATAAATGCAAACAACCGAATATGCAGGGATCAAGCGTTAAACATGAGATGTTGAATAAAGCTTAATTATTATTGTAGGACTATGCTGAGAAGGAATTGCATTTTTGCATTGAGTGTTCATTCCTGTAAACCTGTTATTATGTTATATAGGTGTGCGGAGTTTGATAACATCACACTGAAATGTCAACAGAAGTTGACTCATGTTCTTGGAGTAGCTATAATTATTTTCCCTTCCTGGTGGCTGAAGGTAAATTATGATTACAAGTACAGATGAGTGAAGCAAAAAAAAGGACATAGATCGAAGTGCATCAGTGGACAAAGTCTGCTGAAATATTTGACTGAGAAATGCATAGAACCAAAATCATACTCATCACAATGGACATGGATTAAAAGAATCATGAGTGACTGTGACAAAAAGGTATGCACCTCATACGTGGCAACCTGCATGTGTATACAGAAATATTGTTAAGCTCGGTGTGAATGTTTAAGGGCACTTACAGCTGCTGTGTGGAGAAGTGCTGCCCCGAGGGCCGCGGCAGCATGAGTGTGAGCTTCGTGGTGCTCTGGAAACAAGAAAAGCGGCTCTGTTTTTGGATTGCTGTCTTGGCTTTGTATGAACGCTTCCTGGCACACAGTCAAGTTTCTGCCCCTAGTGAGGGAAGATTAATGACAGCAAGTCACGGAAAGGCAGAGAGCAGAGGAAAGCAAAGGAAAGCAATAGGGTGAGAAGGGAAAGACAGGAGGGATGGGGGGTAAAACAAAAGGTAACGGCTGTTATGTTGTTGATGGTAGCAGGTATGAGTAAAAGGTGTGTGACTCTGTGAGTGTTTGTGCCTGGGTGTGCATCAGTAAGAGTACAATACTAAAAGAGATTTAGCAGATTAGTGGAATCCTCATAAACATTCCTGACAGTTGTACAAACACGATGAATATAATCACTGGACAAAAGGCCATGCCCTCCTTAAATTTCATCTCTGTAAATCCAGCTAATGTCCACATACTCTTGTTATCTCCCAAAACCTTAGCCTACTTCTCCAGCTGTGGTCAATCTCCATATTCTCACAACACCTTCAAATCTGACGGAGGGTAAAGTAGTAAAGTAGTTGAAATGGCAAACATGGATCAAGAGATCAAGCTCCGCAAGTGGGAAAGCACAGACTTGGAAGTGAAGTAAGGAGAAAAAACCGAAAGGCATCAAGAGTTCTTCTTTTAGGTAACATGGATCATGACTAATCTGTGATGAAAGAGCCAAGAGCTGAGTAGATCATGACGCTGCCAGGGCTGACCCCTCTCCCTGTCTCCCAGCCCCAAACCCCCAACCAAAGTATTAGGCTCCAGGACAAGCACAGGTCATGGTGAACTCACTCTCCTCATTTCCCCTTTCTTTTCTTGACCACAAAAACAATGACATCACAGACCTTGGAGTCTCTGACAAACCTGAGTCTTTGTATCAGATGAAAAATGATCCTGAGAAAGAATATTCATCAAACTAAAGGGGAAAAGAGCGTGTGAGTCTGTTTTTTTCAAAACAGTTCACTTCATTCTCGAGCTATGCTGGGTTTTCCCTATGACAGTGAAGAGCAAACTGTTCCGTTTCACAGTGCCAGGACATTCGAACAATGTGAATGAAGGGAAACTGTAAAAGCCTTTTAATCCAAAGAGCATCTTTATGCGATTGTTTTATCTGAAACCGAGGTTGCACAGATGTCACTTATTCTCAATGCCATTCTATTAAAAGCAAAAGTAAACAACAGGTAACTGTTGTTAGACGGCATGTGTAATGGGCTCAGCACTGATGCAGACTGGATCGTGACTTAGAGCAGCAACAGGTGACAAATGGTCTGTTCTCTTGTCACAGTCGATCTTTTAGGGCTTTGCCAAACTTAAGTGAACCTGGAGCGGTGCTGCTATTGCTGTAAAAGTGCAGTTGAACAGATTTTGAAAACAAAGAACTCCATGCTTCTCTTGCCGAGCTCCACTAGCGCACCTGGAGGAAATTAATTTAGCTAAGCAAAACAGTCAAAGCCCAGTGATACCTTTCAACACGTTTTTTTTCTAATGGAATATTCACACTTGTGATATATTTTAATATGGTGTTTCTAGAATTGAAACTTAACAGTAAGTAATTTGCAGATGACAGCAATGTATCTGTCTGCATACACATTCCCATTTGGTCCACAATACTTGAATTCTTTTGAGCCAAGTCATGCCCATACTTCCTATCCCGTGGACATGGTGTTTTACCCAAACACCTGCCACCCATTCCGCTGACTTTATCTGGGAGAGAGCAGAGTAGGTGGCGGGGAGTGAAGGAAGAAGGGAGGGGTGCTATTGTTGGCACACTCCTATGGTTCTGTAGGATGGAGAATGTGCAGAGGTGGAGAAGGGGATTAAACAGCAATATTATTCTTTCACAGACCTGCTTTGAATCAGAACTCAACACCACACATAAAGCTGTGAAGACTGGATGAGCTCATTGGGGGGAAAATGCCGCTGTAGTGACCCGGGAAAAAAAATGGGAAAAAATGTCTAGCAGTAACAGGAAATAGCAAGAAAGAGAGGAAAAAAACTAGCTGGCTGAGGACTAAAACATAAGTCAACATGTTTACCTTTCTTAGATGAAATAATAGCTTTTGGAGGCATTCCAGTTAAGGTTTCTGTGATCAATTTCCAATCCTGATTGCTTTTTTGGGGTGTATTCCTCTGTGGAAATAAGGAAATGTAATATCAGGTTTCAATCGTCTTCACATTGTGGCTGAAAGCTTGTTTGATGGTTGGCCAGATGCATACCTTTTTAAATAGCATGAGTGCAATTGAAGAATATTCTATGTACACAAATTCACAAAAATGCCCTGAAAACATTTCCTCATTCAGCAGGACAATGATCCTAAATATGAATGCATATTTAGCCAATGCAACTACATAAAAATAGGAAAATCTTCTTATGAAACATGCTAAATGACCATTTGCAACTTTTGTTACTTTTCAGGTAGCCTTAAAATTACAGCTAAGACCTCATTAGCTGTCCTAGATTGTATACTGTCACACAGCATGATGTGCTAAACACACAAGTAACCACACCTGGTGGAAATCACTCTTTAAGTTGAACACTTGTTGACAACTGACTCCATAAATGGCAAAGTGATTATGTTAATAGGGATGTTGATGATGCAAAAAGACCATTTACAGACTGCTATTTTAATTAAAAGAAATTCATTAACAGAAATACTGCCTCGCCTTTGCCAATGAGTGAAGTTGTCATAACATTCCATATCCAGACTCATCATGTGTTATATGGTTATGGGATACTTTTATTTTCTTCACAATAAGTGTATCTATTTTTGAGGTATGACATTTTAGAAAGGGCTGAGTTTTAGGTAAAAATGACCTCAACCCCTCAACCCCTAGAATCTCAGAGTACACTGGGAGTGGCGATGTGCAGAAGATCAGATGTATATGGAGAGACTTCAAAGTAAGAAGGAGAATCTTAAAAATACCACAGACTTTCTGAGTACTGTTCCTCTATAACCACAGTGTACTGATAACTCTGTCCAGCAGAATAACACAGCAGGTCGCAAAGCTCAAAATTGTTTCTCCATAAAATCTGTGATGCTGTCATGTCAGTACCGACCAAGGTCTCTGAGGAATGCACGTTGTTGACTCTCAACCTCAGTTTGTGTCTCCTTTACTGTACAATCCCTGGAAGTTATGGCATGGTTCCATAATGTAAGATGTGGAAATACTGTTTGTTTTTCTGCTAAATTACAAGGAAAGTTTAATGCAGCACTTAAAATTACGTACACTTACAGTATAATTACTTCTGTTTCTTGTAAAAACCTGACTTGCTTTACTTGTTTTAGTTGTTGCTGGTCCCTGTACAGCTTTAGTGAGAGCTTGGTTTGCACTGCCAGCAAGAACTCTGATCGGAGAGATAGTTTTGTGCTTTTCATCAATTTGTTCTTATTATCTATGAACAGAATTAATAAGGACAGCCAAAGTTTCGAGTGTGGTGTCTATGGTCTCAGGATCCCATCTCTGCTGTTTGGAGAGATTTGGTCCCATGGCTTAATTGAGCCCCCCCCCCCCAGTTTACACTGGTTTGCAGCTGTGTGTGAAATGAATGTGATGGAAATCAGCAACTCCTAATCTGAGGCTATAGTTCTCAGCCAGAACAGGGTGGGCAATCCACCGGGTAGAGTGCCCACTCCAGGTCACAGACAAGAGTGAGATCACAGATACAAGCGGCAGAAATGAGCTTCCTCTAAAGTGCGCCTGAGCTCTGCCTTTGAGATGCTCGGTCATTTGGTCTGTGTGGCGTGGGTGTGGTCCTTGGCCAGCTGCAGAGGAGGAGTGACGCAGTGAGCTCCCGGGGCGGCGCAGGGGCGGGGTGAACAGGTGTGCTGGGATCTGACAGTGATTGTGTCTCTTTATATGTTGGCAGTGACAGACGGAGACGGAGGTGACAGCAGAGAAAGAGAGCGCGGGAGCATATGTGTCCACGTACAACCCCGAGTTTAATAAAAAGTTCTGCATTGTCAAAGTCGCTCCGGCTGGTATTTCTTGGGTCCACCGTTACAGTCTGCCTTAGAGCTCTAGGTTGTTTATTTCACTTACTTTATCATGGGATCAAATTGAGTGATCAAAATGACTCTTAGCAACTTCATCATATATATATACAGCACAAATAATATTAACTTGAACTGACTGAAAAACAAAGTGATAACAGAATAAAGTATGCTAAACAGTGATAATGTGGAGCACATGTTTGAAAAGTTGCAAGTTATATGAAAGAAAACTTTGTTTTATTTAATAAATTATGCAAATTACTTGTAACAACAATAATTTCTTTCTTTAAATGACACCAATTACATAACTAATAAGACTTTGAGAAGAAATGTGTTTTGCTATTGTTATTATTCTGCTCTTATGACTACTTCTGAATTATTCTTGGGGGACCCAGGTAAACAGGTAAAAACGTTAATAGGATCAGAGTTAAGAATTAAGTCCATTATGAGGGCAAAAGGTGGTCCATCCTGGTATTAGCAAGGTGTATTTAATGAAGTGGCCAGTGAGTGTGTGTTTGCAGCTGTATTTTAGTTAGTATAATATTGATTGTATAATAAGCACACCTCTATACTTCAAAATCATAGCTTGAGATTAACCAGCCTGCAGACAAAGGTGGGTAGTGAACTTGTTGAGATTTGCTGAAGTGGTTATGGGTGTGAAGCAGGAAGAGAGGCAATAGTTGGTCATGGACTATAGGGTACAGAGAGGGCAGTGTGTAGAGGAGAGAGAATCTAGGATGGACAGGCACAAAGGGACCATTGGTTTGGCTGAGACGCAGCATGAATCCAGTCGGAGTTCCGTGGGAATACTCAGCTCAGTGAGACAGATCTCCCTCTCTCTCTTCTCAATGAGTTTGTGACGGAGAAGAGGAGAAGGAGACATCAAAAAAGATCCTCACAAGCAGCCCTCACTGACACAATGTGAGCATAATTTCAAACCAACACAAGATATGCAGCCTAGCAACACGTCTAACAAGGAAGTGAAACTAAAAAAGAAAGATTGTTCTGAGGAACTCTGGAATACATTATATGTAATTATTAACACGCACATTTGATAGACTTCCTGTTCTTGTTGAACAAACAACAGAAATAATTAGAGTTGTGTTTCCTCGTACATCAATACCTGGAAAAGTTTATTTCTGCCAAATCCTAGTTCAAAATACTTCTCATCCCCTACAGCCAAGTCCCCCCCCCACCAATTGTATCTGTATCATGACCCACGCCAACACATGTAGCAATCCAAAGTACACACCAATTCCCATGAAATAGAATCTGATCCAAAACTACTACAGAAATCCCATTGTTCTCCATCATGCAACACTGAGCCTTCACAATCAGACTCTATTGGGAAACTGCACTCGTGTTGAACGGAGCACCAAAATACACATATGGATACAGATTCTAGATTAGCTCTGGGAAGATGGGCGGGGGCGCTGGGCAGCAGAGGAAACATTGCAAGAACATGTAAATCAAGAGCTTGACAAGTTTTAAGCTTACATATTAATTACAGTATTATAACTCCTAATTCAATAAGTTGTCACATGATGGCTTAACTGCATTTATTTACATTTTTAGTTTATCTGTCTTCCTCTAAAGCAGGGGTGGGCTGTTGTGGGGGGCTGCACCAGAAACTCAGTTCTGTGCAATTTTAATTGAATCACTTCATAAGCTTATTGATGAGGCCCTCCACAACAGCCCCATTTTCTCATGTGGCCCCTTGGAAAAATTAATTACACACCCCTGCTCTAAATAGTGATAATCCCTAGTTTCCTCATTAGCAACTCTTCTTACATATACATCTATGTTTCTCAGAGGGATGTGGCCCTTACACACTGTTCCTGTCACGGTCCTGGGTCTCCTGACCCAGCGTTTTTAGTTCTTTGTGATTTTTGTATTATTGTACTTGTGTGTGATTTATTCTATGGCTTCTAGTTTTGATCCCTTCATGTCTCTCTGTGTCCCCTCTGTTCTGTGTAATTGTGTGTCTTTGCATGTTTGAGTTTCTTGTTTTCTGTCACTCTGCATTGTGCATTATGTTCTCATGGTTGGTTTTTTGTTACTCTCTCTAGTCTAGTCTCTTGTGTTCCCAGCTGAGTATTTCCCTGTGTATTTTGGTTCTTAGACCTCTGCCTTATGGTTTATGTCTCTGTATTTCTTAGTTGCTGTCTCCACTGTGTCAAGTTCGCGTCTCTGTGTGATACTTCCTGTTTTACTTTGATGGTCCGTGTCTCATGTGAATGCGTCCTGCTTTGCTTGTCTCGTCAGTCCTGATTTCTCCCAGCTGTGCCCTCCTTCTGTGTCTCATTCCCCTCGTTACTTCCCAGTGTATTTAAACCCTGTGTTTCTCTGAGTCAGTGTCGCGTCGCCCCTCATGCTGTGTGGATCTCCCTGTGTGTCTCTCTGTGAGTTTTCCAAGTTCCCAGTTTAGATTAGTTTGTATGTTTTTTCCCTGCCAGCAAATAAAGCTGAGTTTTGAGTTCACCTCCCTGAGTCTGTGAGTCCTGCACTTTGGGTCCAACTCCTGCCTGCCGCACAGCGATTCATGACAGTACGACACGACCAGACATGGACCCAGCAGGCTCCTCCCGGGAAAGCGATTTGGCCCGCATCTTCAGCCTGTGGGAGCGAGTTTCCCATGCCTCGGACATTAAAGCAATGTCCATTGGGATAAACGCCATCGAGGCAATTCTCAAGGGGAATCCCCATCTTCGCGAGCTCTCAGGATTTTCGGGCCTACTGTCCAATCTGCAGAAAGCCAAGGAGACAGTACAAGCTCGCGAGCTCGTCATACCGCAACAGCGACCGCCACAATCGGGAAACGTTTCCACGCCGCTGCCACTGGACTCCTCTCCATCCACCCTCCACTCTGACTGTCACTCACCCGCTGCTTTTCTCGCAGCAATGTGGTCGGAGGATGAGGAGCCGGCCGTGATCTCTCAGTCGTTGCCAGTTTCCTACATCACCGCACCTCCGGCTTCCCGAAGAAAACGGCATTCACGCCGCCGACACCCACCGCCACAGCCAGACCCCGAGACGTCTGAGTTGCCAGCTGTGGTGAGTGGAAGGGACAATCAAGAGTTTCCTGACTTTGGGACTGTTTATTCCGGGGCTGTGTTTTTTCACTTAGCTGCCCAGCCAGAAGCGCTAGCTCCATCTCCTGTGTCCCCGCTAGCACAGCCATTAACTCCACCACACGCTCCATTTTCACCTCTACCATCGCTTCAGTCATCAGTTCGGTCTGCCACTCAGTCGCCCTTAGTTCCGTCATCCACACTACCACCTGTTTCCCTTCCACCACCACCATCACTACACCCAGCCATTCAGGCTGCTACTCAGTCAGACATTCAACCCATAGCCCTGCCGTTAATATGCTCTATAGCTGAGCCACTAGCCGCCCGACCCGCAGCCACTTCAGCCACTCCTCCACCCGTCACACCTCCACTACAACCATCACTGCAATCCCCAGTGCAGTCTCCAGTGTCCCCAGTGCAGCCTCCTGCAGCCCTGCTTTCCCCAGTGCAGTCTCCAGTGTCCCCAGTGCAGTCTCCAGTGTCCCCAGTGCAGCATCCCTTAGCACAGTCATCCACTCAATCACCAGCTCCACTTTCCCCTCAACTATCACTACCACCTCTAGCTCAGTCTCCTGTGCACTCACCTCTGGTTCATTCTCCTGTGAAGTCATCAACTCCCCTGCCTACTCCGCTCTCACCACCTCCGTTACAACAGACATCAGTTCAGTCCCCTGTGCCAGTGCAGACGCCCTCAGTTCAGTCTCCCGTGCAGTTATCTACTTCACCACCATCAGTAGCTCAGCTCTCACTCTCACCCGTGTCGCCAGTAGCTCAGCTCTCACTCTCACCCGTGTCTCCAGTAGCTCAGTTAGCTGCCCAGCAGCCTCTCTCTGCTCAGTCTCCTGTGTCGCCAGTTTTGCTCATTCACTCCATGCAGAGAGGTAACTTGATTTCTACTCAGGGTACTTTTCATGGTTTAGCCGCCGTTGGCACAGTTGGCCACTCCAGGGCTTCCCCAGAGGCTAGGTCTCAGTCCCCAGCTGATTCTGGACCCCTGAAGTTTAAGCAGCCCCCTAAGAACTGCACCATGTTCGCATTGCCTGGGCAGAGTCAGTGCTCAGTGCAGCGCCAGTTGTCCTCATGTCCGCCAGAGGACTTCATGCCTGTTGGCTTTGTTTTAGCCTCCGCTGGAGGGTCCGAGGGGCCCGTTCAGCCTCCCGTCTCCGCTGGAGGGTCCGAGGGGCCCGTTCAGCCTCCCGTCTCCGCTGGAGGGTCCGAGGGGCCCGTCCAGCCTCACACCTCGTCAGCTGGAGGGTCCGAGGGGCCCGTTCAGCCTCCTGTCTCCGCTGGAGGGTCCGAGGGGCCCGTCCAGCCTCACGCCTCGTCAGCTGGAGGGTCCGAGGGGCCCGTTCAGCCTCCTGTCTCCGCTGGAGGGTCCGAGGGGCCCGTTCAGCCTCCTGTCTCCGCTGGAGGGTCCGAGGGGCCCGTTCAGCCTCACGCCGCATCAGCTGGAGGGCCCGAGGAGCCTGTCCAGCCGCCACCTGCGACCGCCTCGTCGTCGCCTGGTCCGGCTGCATCTGCCTGTGCTTCTGCTACGCCTGGGCCAGCCTCTGCCTGTGCTTCTGCTACGCCTGGTCCGGTCTCAGCCTCTGCAGTTCCGCCTGGTCCGGTCTCAGCCTCTGCGGCTCCGCCTGGTCCAGCCTCAGCCTCTGCGGCTCCGCCTGGTCCAGCCTCAGCCTCTGCAGCTCCGCCTGGTCCAGCCTCAGCCTCTGCAACCTCGTCTGGCCCGGCCTCAGAGTCTTCGTCCTCGTCTGGCCCGGCCTCAGAGTCTTCGTCCTCGTCTGGCCCGGCCTCAGAGTCTTCGTCCTCGTCTGGCCCGGCCTCAGAGTCTTCGTCCTCGTCTGGCCCGGCCTCAGAGTCTTCGTCCTCGTCTGGCCCAGCTTCGTCTTTGGCTTCTGTTTCGCTTGCTGCAGCCCCGTCGTCGCCTGGTCCGGCCCCGTCGTCGCCTGGTCCGGCCCCGTCGTCGCCTGGTCCTGCCTCGACTGGTCCTGTGCCCACCGGGCCATGGCCAGCACGCCTAACACTGGAGAGCCGCCGCTGCCTTCCGCGCGGTCGGCCTCCTGAACTGCTCCGTTGTCTCCTTCGCCGCCGCCGTTGCCTTGCGCACGGCCGGCCTCCTGAACTGTTTCCACGTCGCCGCCGTTGCCTTGCGCACGGCCGGCCTCCTGAACTGTTTCCACGTCGCCGCCGTTGCCTTGCGCACGGCCGGCCTCCTGAACTGTTTCCACGTCGCCGCCGTTGCCTTGCGCACGGCCGGCCCCCTGAACTGCTCTGTGTTTGGGTTGTTTTCTTGGGCTCCGGTGTTTGCTGTGCTCTTTTGTTTTCTGTTCCGAGCCCTCCGTCCTGGGCCCCCGCCGCCCGCCCTGGGTTGTTTTCTGTTTGGTTTTGTTTTTCTGTGTTTGGGCTGTCTGGAGCCAGCCCTTGAGGGGGGGGTAATGTCACGGTCCTGGGTCTCCTGACCCAGCGTTTTTAGTTCTTTGTGATTTTTTTTTTTTTTTTTTTTGTATTATTGTACTTGTGTGTGATTTATTCTATGGCTTCTAGTTTTGATCCCTTCATGTCTCTCTGTGTCCCCTCTGTTCTGTGTAATTGTGTGTCTTTGCATGTTTGAGTTTCTTGTTTTCTGTCACTCTGCATTGTGCATTATGTTCTCATGGTTGGTTTTTTGTTACTCTCTCTAGTCTAGTCTCTTGTGTTCCCAGCTGAGTATTTCCCTGTGTATTTTGGTTCTTAGACCTCTGCCTTATGGTTTATGTCTCTGTATTTCTTAGTTGCTGTCTCCACTGTGTCAAGTTCGCGTCTCTGTGTGATACTTCCTGTTTTACTTTGATGGTCCGTGTCTCATGTGAATGCGTCCTGCTTTGCTTGTCTTGTCAGTCCTGATTTCTCCCAGCTGTGCCCTCCTTCTGTGTCTCATTCCCCTCGTTACTTCCCAGTGTATTTAAACCCTGTGTTTCTCTGAGTCAGTGTCGCGTCGCCCCTCATGCTGTGTGGATCTCCGTGTGTCTCTCTGTGAGTTTTCCAAGTTCCCAGTTTAGATTAGTTTGTATGTTTTTTCCCTGCCAGCAAATAAAGCTGAGTTTTGAGTTCACCTCCCTGAGTCTGTGAGTCCTGCACTTTGGGTCCAACTCCTGCCTGCCGCACAGCGATTCATGACAGTTCCGAGTGTAGTCAAATGGTATCAAAGGCATTTTTGATGCAACTGCACAGATACTGCCCTACCACCTTTCGCATTTGGACAGGGCAATCACACAAATAACATAGTTTAAATAGAGCTAATGCATAATGTCATCAAACTTTTACTACTGTACATAAAGCTTTTATAATCTAGACAAACAGAGGAAGAATGTCAAAATGTCATAATCACAAAGTTGCTGACTGGTCTGGTTGTTTTAGACCAATCGGACTCTGATGGTAATCTCAGCCTAGTGTCTTGTCTGAATCAAGAGTCACTGCCCAAACTGAGACTTCGCTCCTTTTATTCTCTAGCAGCCTGCAGCATCTCAGACCCCCTGCAGTGTTCTAATACCCCTGTGACCTGCTGGACTCTGCCTGCCTCCTGCCCCCTGCACTTCCCCACCCTCCCGTGCCCTCCCTGGCACCTTTGCCCCACGACCATGCCTCATTCATCTAGCCACCCCTCTCCGGCCAGGGAAGCTGAAGGCCTTCTTTGTATGTGCTCTCTGGGAGATATTAACCCCCGTCTCTATGCTCCCACCAAACAAAGGAAGCACTTACTAACCGCTAAAGCCTTAACAAACAGTGGCTTTCAAATGAACCCTGCTCCATGCGGTGCAGAAGGAGGGGAGCGCCCAGGAGAGTAAAGCCCGAAACATTTGCTTGTTTTTGGAGATTACAGAAAAACCGGGTGGCGTGGTAGTCGATCTTTTTTGCATCGATGCACTACAGGTTTATGTGGTTAAGACGGAAACAGGAGTGGAAGTAGTCCACATATACATATATATATGCCAAGAGAGAAAGTCACAGACTTTCCAGCAACAAAGAGTGCAAAATATTTTTTCATAATTTTTTATCTACTTCCTCACGTTTTTTCAAAGATTTGATATTTCAAATAGAAACCTTTCACATATATACAGTGAGGTGTTTTCATCTCACGAGTCTCTTTCAGTTTTAGAATGTGTCATCATCGCACAATGCGATCCTTGTTTTACATGCCTATCTGTCATAGTTGTTGTCAAACTGATTGTGTGGGTAAGTATTATAGTCAGGTCGATTTTGAAAAAGAATGTAGTCTAATACATCTGCTGTGATTAAAGGACTAGAAGTAGAAATGGGCAAAAGTCTTACTCGCAACTGAACTGTGGATGAGACACATTTGCAAGCACAAGACCTTTACAACTGTGGGCCTACTATCAGCATTAGATGTAATAGAAATCTGGTGCATTGTGAAGTGTAATATAAAAACAAGTTAAAAACTGTATGATGCAGTTAACATTAACTAAGGCTACTATATAACTGAATTTGCTACTGGAGCATAAACTAAAGTAGCTGCAGGGATACCTAACTCATTTAATTAGAAGTTAGCAATTATACTGCGCTAGCTAAGGTTACTTTAGTCTCTTTCATTATGTTTAAATAGCAAAATGTCAAAGTGTGCTTGACACAGGGAAAGCATTATGCTTGAGTGACATCAAGTAGAACAAACAGATTTTCATTTACAATGGTGACAAAGACAAAAGATCACTTGCTCCCACGTTACTTCACAATGCAGGCGCTAGCATGTTTTGTTTGGGAGACGGAAATTGTTACGCCTTAGAAGGATATGACATGGTGCATTGCATGAGAAAACATACTACAGTGGAAAAAACTAAGTAAGCCCTTCCTATTGTATGTAAACAAGTACGCCTGATAGCTTTTGTTGGCTTTGTTGATCAGGACCTATCAAGCCAGTAAAAACAGAGTCATGTGTTACTTAAATTTGTTTTGTATGTTTCTGGGAAAGAATGGAATATCTTTGAGTTACACATTACAATCAATAATGCCTCACAGGTCTGAAATGAATGTGCCAATGTCCATTTATCGCCTAACAAATGTGCATGTAATATCGTAACTGCCACCATTACATTTTATTATATGTACTGGCAAGCTGACTGTTTTCTGGGTTAAAGCAGAAATGAGGTGAAAGGAGCCATAGTGAGAGAGACAGAAATATAGAGCGCAAATGCAGTTTAACTGTGGGGATTATATAGTGAAAAGACACTGGACAATCATACAGGAGTGCCTTGTTTCATGAGCTTGTAGTTGGACTAAAGGTCAACAACCTCTAAATGATGACTGCATCTCCAGTCTTAGCAAACTACACTACAAATGCACACTGTAAAAACAATCTCAAATTAAAGAATTGAAACAGAATTGATGCTTGGAATTAGGGCTGAACGATTATGGAAAATAATCTAATTGCGATTTTTTTGCCCCAATATTGCAATTGCGATGCGATATGCGATTATTTTTTAAGGTCTTTGTCTTCTGTATTATTAAACAAAGACAAGCAATACATCATATAGTATGGCCAATACTATATTACATTAATTTTAAACTGTTCTTTCCTGGAAGACAGACCTCTGTTATGATGACATGAGGTGATGCATGAATTGATGACTGACATTTTTATTTAACTTCTTCAATCACAACAGTATATTTGAACATACACAATAGTTTATTTTTAGCTTACAAACATCTGAGCATAAAGTGCTGACAAGGAACCCTGGTGTAAACATTAAAATGAAAGTCAGTACAATGTGCAGATTGCAGAAATATACATAAACAAAATCAGTGGCTTTACCACACTCAGTTTTTCGACATCTGTGAACTACTAGACAGTCATTCAATTAAAAAATAATATTAAATAAATAAAACTAATAAATAAAAAATACACACATCTTACTGATCTCTGCAGTCAGTAACATTACACATAAAGTGCAAACATAATAGCAATTGTATAAACACACACACAAACACGCCTTTAAAATTTAAAGGCGTGAAATTGGACGGTCTAGTTCTGATTAGCGTCACCGCTGTCTCGGTGGAGTTTAATAAACTCGGCCGTCTGCTTCTTGCTATCTAAAATATAACCAGACACTGGCGTAAATTCTCGACTGTCTCATACTTCTGTTTAATAAGTTTTCTGTTTGACGTTTAGTCAGCTGTGTGAAAACCAAGGAGGAACCCACCCGGGGGATTAATAAAGTTTTATTTTATCTAATCTAATAACTTTAATCTCAGCCAAACCGATTTACTCACGAACAAACAAAACACTGAAAAAAGCCCAACAATAACATTTTTAGGTTGTCTAAGTGACTTATATATTACGTTTAACCCGAGCAGCGAAACTCCGCGGTGATCTGAAAATGATGTGCCGGGAGTTGTGCCGTTCTCGGCCGCATCAGTAACCCTCGAGCTCCCGGCTAGCTGTCGAGCTGGTGGGTAGCAGACGCCTCTGAAAACGTCGAAGCACTTTTGCAAATATGGGATATCTTGATAAACCGAGCAGATATTTGATGTTTACACAACTACTTTCTCGCCTGAAAATATGTTAAAAGTTTATTTTGTGACCCAGAAAGATTAGTATGAGTAATTTTAAAACTTAGTAGCGGCCGCCATTGTTGGAAACTGGAGTTTGGCTGGGCCGCGCTATGAATTCTGGGATATGGTAGTAATTTGGACAGCCTTCGGCGCGTCGCTGTGACGTAATCGGTCTACAAATGCGGCCTCAGGAGGATGCAGCCCATGAATTTGGACATGTCCAGAGTATAATCGCAGCCTTTGCGGTTAGAAAATTGCACTTGATCATGTCGCGATATTATCGCAAATGCGATATATCGTTCAGCCCTACTTGGAATAAAAGTAAAATTGAAAAATGCGCTAGACTTCGGTCATTTCTTGTATTTAATTAACCAACATTTATCATTTAGCTACTGTACCACAATTCAAATGTGAACCTATGAACCAGAGATAACTGCAGTAAAGCGCTTTACAACAACTCTTCTACTGATCTGATAGCTGCTGTTTTAAACTGTAAAGAGCGTACGTTTGTGCCCAGGAGTGTGCTTCTGATGTTTGATTTTTTTTTTTTGTGACTGTTTGAATTATTAGTCATCGTTGGTGGAGCCTAAGGTTTTATCCAAGCACTGGCGCTCGTTGATTTTTTTTCCTCTTTAGTCACACAGAAAGCAGTTAGAAAAAAAAGGGTTAAGCTGTCATCAGCAGGTTGCCGGACCTCTCAAGGTGTGCCATCACCTTTCCAGCTCTGCAGCCACGCACTGACATTTGGTTAGAACATATCTCGCTGGCCAAACAGATCATTAGCAAACAAGAATGGATAAAAAATATGGATAAACAGCTTACTGGTATGCTGCAGGAGATCCAAAGCACACACGCTTGTTGCACGCTAACTGCAAAGAATGGTTGTAAGTACATCAGCAGATAATATAGACAATTATTTAATGCCTCCAAGATCTACGGGCCAGTGCCTTTGAAGAATCTCCTTTCTTTCTTTTTTCACTTACAAAATGTGCCTGATTTTCAGCTTGATTAAAAATATCTGACATTATTCCCTTAGATCAATAAGATGCCAGATTAACTCTGGTTTCATTATCAGCACTATCTAATGGAAAACAAATCCACTTTCTACTCTCCTCAGACAAGAATACAACATAGCGTCTGATGTACTCTTACACATGTGGTCGTCCCCGCTGTTCACATAAAATGAGACCCTGAAGGACAAGACCGGCTTGAGTCCAAGTTACAGAAACTGTCTTCCCACATCTGAGCCTTCTGCCAATGAATAAGGCTTTGTCTGCAGACGAATGAGATCCATATCTCCCATTTGGCATTACTCATGTCATCAGTAATCAAAAGCAGATGAGCAGACAAGCTGTGCTTTCCACCAACTGTGTGTATGAGTGCGAGCATGAATGTGTGGTTGACTGTGTAGAGCTTAGATGGATTTTACTGTGGACCTGCGGGATATGACTGAGGTTAAAAACAAAGTTTATGGAGATATCAGAACATGCTGATGTAAACCATGCACTCTGGTCAGTGTTGTGTTTTACGACCACAGTCAGCAAATTATTCACAAATTTGTGTGTGGCTTCTGCATGTCATCATCATTTCTATTCAAAATGACACGGGCTGAAACATAAATATAGATTTACATTTGGCACATTTAAGTACTTTACTGTATGCGTAGTTAGCCAGTGAGGAAGTGATAAAAACAGAGGATGGGAAATCTAGGCAGGTCAGTGCCTCATGCACTTGTAAACAAGTGATGGTTTCTGGTGTCATCAAATGCAAATGCAAATAGGTAGCGCTAAACAGCAATAGTGAGGGACTGGAGGAAAGATAATCATCTGCCACCCAAAGGTCAACTAAAGAACAACCGCAAAGTCATTTTATCATCTGAACCTAATGGGAATGGTTTGAGGGAACATGGCACAAAGACATTAGCTTTCAGTCTCCTTTACAAATAATTTAATAGTAAAACTGTAACAGAGTTTACCCTTTGCTTCATGGTATTATTAGCAGCTCCCAAGAGATCAATGGTTCATTTGTTAAAAATGAAAACTGAGGACATGAGGAAGTAAAACGGGAATTTTGAGAACAAGTTTTATGTTTCCGCAAGTCCAATAATAACACAGAAAATACAATAGCTTAGACCCTCAAAAAATGTTCAAATGAAAAGTCGGGAGAAATAACTTTATGAAAGGAATTCATTTATTAGGTCCAGAGGGATATATTAACAAAACTGGGACAGGCTGCAAAACACACTGCCTAGAAAGCAACCTGTTCAGGTGGCTGACAGATTTTGCAACCAAAATCTGTCAGCCACCTGACAGTATGCAGTGAAGTGGTCAGAAATCATTGTGTTGCTTGAGGGCAGCTTAGCAAGACAGACGCAGGGATAATCACGAGGTTTAAACAGAGTGTGCCATTGAACAATATGTCATCTAATCGCTGTCACTGCCAGACAATTTGCTGAGCCACCGCAAACATACTTTGGATTGTACTGGGAGAACGCTGACTTATATATTACTACAAACATGGACACAAACATGTGTTATGACCATCATAGTATGATCTTATAATATCAGTATATTGTGACACACCATTAAAATCTGACATTTAGTTTGGTGCTCAGTTGAACTGCCAAATATATATATAGATTCGCTATGATCGTTATATAATGATTCTGTACTTTTTTTTAAATTTCTGTTCTGGGAAACACAATGTGTGTGTTTTATAGAGTCACGGACTTTGTCAAAGGCAATATGTGGCCAACCGTGACGTCTAAAACCTAAACGTAGATGGTTTCCTACCAGTGGAGCTTTTTGAAAGCAACTTTTAGATGTTTCTCGAACCACGCTGTTCCCAAACTTTTCATGGCCACATTCATTCTGTACAAAGGATCTCTGTTCGGCCTGGCCTCTCTCAGTATCCTTTTGTGAACTAAGTCGGCAGTCCTCCTGACTGGAATGCCTATTCTTGGAGGTAAAATTCACAAAGATAGATGCACAAAGACATATGCATGTTTTCCCACAACATATTTCTCGGACACACCTCACGTTAACATCACTGAAAGCAAAAGACAGGTAGCTATAATTCCCAAAATGGAGAATACGCCTTACTACTTGCCAACCTGTAGCCTCCATTGCCATTCACAGCTCATAATGCTCAGTGATTATGTAAGTCACATAGAGAAAATGAAGAAAGTTCAGCTCAATAAAGGAATGGAGACAGAGTTTGAAAATGGTGAAATATCTGAGAAAATGACAGGAGATACAGACGCGAGGAGAAAAAAAAGAGTGAGAGCTTGGGAGCTTCAGACAGCCTCTTCACCAGTAGAGACTGTATGAGAGGGATGAATGTGGTCCTTTGTGCTGGGCAGACTGTGGGCTCCAATGTATGTGTATGTGAAAAAGAAAGAGAGACCTAGGCGGCCCAAACTCAGGGCCTACAGATGTCTGGAGCTGCGCCGCTCACCCCCGGCCTCCACAGGCAGCAAGCAGCTGTTGTCAGAGAGAGACAGGCCGCCCCGGAGAGACTGGGAGGGGGCCAATGGGCAGAAAACAAGAAAGAGGCTCTTTCACTGCCTGGTATGTCCTTCTGGATCCCTACACAATGTATCCTTTGAGGACCCAGAAGAATAACATTTAGATTTAAAGTTTTCTCATCCTGGGAAGTTTGGGTCAGCTCGCTCATTCCTCTCACTCTGTAAACTGTTGAAGGGTTGATGTTGAGGTTAGGGCTGGTGCTGTCATTGCAGTCAATCCAGGAACTCAAGCAGATAGTTAGCCTGTCCTCGGAAACATTTCAAGCACCCCTGACTAATACGGTCAAGGAAATGTCAAATGTGTTGTAAAGAATTATGGCTCTCAAGGACCACAGAGGACTGCTCCACTGGTCATGGTAAATGGTTTTAAATATAACTTATTTGCCTCAAAGTTACCTAAGTGGCTAATAGACAGCACAACCTGTTTTTTAGGGCTAACCCAGTCAAACACTTTCAAGCTCTGACCGGTCACAGAGTTTCATACACTCTCACTCCCAGCAGGTGTTTATGAAATGTACTCAGAGCACCTGCAGAGTCAAGGGAACCAAGTGACTCTGTGTTTCCGCAACTCAAAGAAGCACAACAACTCACTTATTGCAGTACAGAATGTGCATTCACAGTCTTGGAGGCCTGCTTTGAAATGCTTTATTAAAATAACGAAGAAAGCAATATCCCAAGAGTGTTCAGCTCTGAAAGATTTCTCTGTAGTCTGTGCAAACAGGTTTTGTGACGAGAAAAGAAGGGGTGGGACTTTCTTCAGGTAAACTGCGAAACTAAGAAAATCAAACATGTTGTTTTAACAAATCAGCCCGAACGTTAACATTTTATAGTAACATGTACCTGGCAAAGGACGTTGACTCTTGAGTTAAAAAAAAAACCCTTATTATCAATAAACGCCAATAGATAACTAACACAATAGTAACTGTCAAATAAAGAGGCTGTTATGATGCAGTGATGTTGGCTTTAAAGTTCACTGAGATTATATCGTTTACTTTTATGCCACTTCTATCCAAATAAAACAAAATTTGGTTCGTCACCAAAGGCCAGTAAGTCAACAATCCCAGTTGAGCGCAAGTCAAACATAGTCATATGTTCTTTAGTAATGTAAGTACTTTTTAAATAACGATGGTAATATTAAATGGGCATGTTTTCTTTTTCTTTATCTTCAGCCATGAAAAACACATTAGAAGGTTGCCTGACAAGAAGTGCCCTAAATTTCAACAAGGTGCTGGAAATAATATAACCTAAGGTGATGTGGTCGGTAGGTTTTTTGAGTATGTTCAAAGACCAGTTTGAGATGATCTGAGCTTCATGGCATGGTGCGTGTGCTACTCATTGGTCATAAACAGATGGGCTTGGTCAGCAGCAGAACTCGGGGAGATTGTGGTATTCAGATTACACTAAATTTGTATTAAGAGACCCAAAAACTCTCCACTGCACATCATCACCTGCCTGAAAGGGAAAGATGGAGTCATCCTTTTATGTTGTTCATGTCAAATTCTGATCACACGATCTGCTGCAGCAGAAACCAAGACTCATCAGTCCAGTCAATGTTTATCCATTTTTCTGGTGTCTAATTTTGATGATGGATTGCATTTATATAGCGCTTTACAATTCCACTATTCATTCACTCTCACACACTGGTGGAGGCAAGCTACAGTCGTAGCCACAGCTGCCCTGGGGCAGACTGCCATATCGCGCCATCAGCCCCTCTGGCCATCACCCAGGGATCGAACCGGCGACCTTCCGGTTACAGATGCGCTTCCCAACCCCCTGAGCCACGGTCGCCCCTAAATTTTGATGAGTTGCAAAAGAAGAAAAGGCCGGTTGGTATAACAGATAATACAAAGAAGAACACACTGCCAAGACACACAAGGGAGAATCGAGTCACAAAGCCTCTTGCCATATATGTCCAGGCCTGACCAAATGATTGGCATGCTGAGGCAGGAGTTAGGCCTCAAGAATTGAGTTAATCCCGATGACTAGGTTTGGCTGTAAAGGAGATGAATCTAATAAAGTCTATGATAGAGAAATCCAGGAACTGGGATAGTAATCTTAAAAACAGGATCAACTTATCTAAATCTTTGGCCAAATCTGGCCATTATAAATACTAAATATTATGACTATGAATGACTAAAGCTGGGTGAAAAATAAAACAATGTTCCTTTTGTGTAAGGCTGATGCTTTACAAGCAATATGTGTCCCTGCCACCATCCTACCATGTCTGAGTGCAGAATGAGCTCATCATCACTTCAGAGAGGATTATGGCCTTAAAAACCTGGATTAAAATTGAGAATAGTCCTTTTGTAATTTATGCTGAAGTTATTCTTTATGCTAAATTGCAGAATATGTGGTGTCTGATGCACGTTATCCAGTTTAAAAGCTGCATTCATCTCATTAGTCCCTGCACAATGGATGCATTTGTTATTATACATACACAGAAATTGGTTAATATAGCAACACAAGTCCCAAACTACAAAAATACCAAATGACCTATAGTTGCCTTGTGGTGTACTACACTACTTATGTGATTATATGAAGATCTATTACTGGTAAGGTGTGAGCTCAAGAAAGTGCAATTTGCAGGGTGTGTGTATACAAAGACGTATTATGACTCAGGCTACAACTGAGTCACTATTTGTCCAACTTTCAGGAAACCGAGAGGGCTGAATGATACAGATCAATCAAAGCAAATAACGCAATGTAAAATTTGAAATGTAATAATACATTTTAAGTTAAATCACATAAACTTTTATGTTTGGGAGATTAGTTCCTTGTTGTATAAATGCTTCTTGACAATAAATCTTATACTGTTGGAGAGCCTGTGTATTTCCCTTTACATTTTGCCACGTTTATAAGAAAAATGCATTTGTGGGTTGAGGAGCATGGTTGAGTGTGTGGGTTGCGCCCATTAAAAACGTATGACTTCTTGACCCTAATATTTGTGTGTGTGTGCACAACAAAGAGAGGGGAGAAATGCCTCCAATATGCACAAACATTTGACCACACAGTATACAATTAATTTGCACAAATATGTCTTTGATATGCTGCTTAGCGATGATACTAACGCTCAAACTGGAGCCAGCAAGAATCGATAAGGGAATTAGAATCCCTAAATTCTTTTCGATTCCCATCTCTACTTTGGTTTGCTTTTGTGTGCTTGTTTTTGTTTTTGTTTTGTTTTTTGTGGTGTGAGTGCTCGTCTACTTCATTTGTAAGGAAGCATTTCACTTCCCCACATTTTAAAGCTAAAAAGCAGGGACTGTATCTTTAAAGAAAAGAATTTATTCCAAGTCTAAAAGCTGCAGATGGCAGTAATGAAAAGACTATTAAAACTTCTAACTTCTTAACTAAACAATCTTATATTATAGAAAATAACAGTGTTGAGGCAAGAGACAGACATGATGCAGGGAAGAGAAGGAGAAGACTAGGAGTGAGAAAACCTGGAAAATGTTTGAGAGAGACAACAGGAGACAGTGAAACATGGAATATTGGAATAACGCAACCACAAATAGCCTCGCAAATAGAAGGAATGTATAAACATACAGTCTAGTTTCTTGGGGAAGTCTGGGCATCCCGTGAATGGATTGTTTGTTTGTCTGCCATTAAAACGATGTGGGGAGCAACACAAAAAAAATAATAAATGACTAAAGCACTACATTAGCTGAAGTTCTGTTTCACTTAATATGTTTCTTCTGCTGACTTTAAAAGTAAATAAGTGGCGAAAACAGCAAAGATGATCTCATTTGAGAAAATGAAAGAAACGATCTTTGCCACCTTCTGCCTCCAACACTCTGATTAGGGCTGGCAGTGAAGTCAGGACAACTGTTGAAAGCTGCTGGCCACCTTTTAAACTGGGCAGTTTAAAGGGTGAAGGCAAGTTTGTAAAACTAATGTACCCATTAGGACTCAAACGAAGATGGAATGAAGAATGTAGACGAGAGGTGTAGGGAGGGAGGTGGAGAGAAGGGAAAAGGACCCCCATGGGCTTACCAAACAGCCCAGGAATGCAGTGGTAAAAATGAGTTGGGCTCTCTGGCACAAGATGGTCCGTGTGACTGGGTTTAGATGATGGCTGTGACAAAGACTCCTTTCTTACTGACTTTAATAAGTACAATGCACCGTGGAGCCGCAAACAAGCAACTGCTTGTTGTCGAAAATATGGATACACCCCAACACGGCGATGCACCCACGCACTCACACAAGAAACCTTTATAGAATTTCATCTATTATATGTGGACAGCCGACACTGCCTTTACAATGAAAAGGGTTTGTGTGTGTGTATGTTCATGTGTGTGTGTATGAGCCACTCCCTTTTAAAAAACATCTCTGAGAAGTGCAGAGTAGGCCTGTCATATTTACAATAACAGCAGACTTTATTGGAAAAGCCATCAATAAAGCTCACGGCAATATAAAAGATTTCATGTGCTGCACATTTTCATAAAGATCGGCATGTGAGAAGCCACCAGCCAATTTAAAATCTTTCCGCCGATCTCAACATTATTTCACCATAAAAGAGAAATACGTGCCTGTCAGATATGCTGACTGTAAAGGTTTACACAATCTAGAAAATGCATACTATTCGTTATCTCACATTTTTCAGTGAAAATGTCTCTATCTGGATATATCAGAACTCACTTGACTACACAGACAAACCCTGGTAGAAATGGAACATACAAAAAAACTGAAAATGTCTTAAAATAGAGCAGAGCTCTTTTTTTTTTTCCAAGTTTGCCACTAGCTCAAGTGACATCACATCAGGCAGTTGGCCAGATTCTGAACACAAAAGGACATTTTCTCCATTTATCTATAAAAGTTCTGAGGTGTAAAATATATGCTCAGGTCAAAACATTAGATTGTATCAATGTTTCCAACACGTGCGTCACCATTCATCGGTGGACTGTATGATATAAGGGACTAAAGTGTCTTTCCTGAGTATACATTCGTTTTTAATAGAACCTCCTCAGTGTTGTGCTCCCCATTCATCACCATTACAGCAAATGTGTATGTGTAAATGCGAAAAAACATACAAAACGAAGTCGACATTAAGCAACAATGAGCTGGAACTGATATTTCTAAATAAGAAAAGGAACAAACTGAGATTTTGGGTTTATGAAATTGGCAGCACCAGGAAGAATTTCAGTCAGAAAAATGTTTTAACTACATGCAATATTACATAAACAAAATATTTATGTGTCTCAAGAATGGCATACACACGATTTTATTGTTTGATATTCCAACTAAATTTAAGTCAGTTTTAATCATTTAGCACCAATTCACAACAACGTTGCCTCACAGTGCTTTATATTGTAAGGTAAAGACCTTAAAATGATACAGAGAAAACCGCAACTATCACATGCCCCCCTATGAGCAAGCACATGGCAACAGTGGAAAGGAAAAACTCCCTCTTAGCGAGAATAAACCTCTGGCAGAACATGTACCAGGGATGGGAAGCCATATGGCGCAACTAGCTGGAGGTGATGGGAGGACGAAAGGACAAAAGGCACACTGTGGAAGAGAGCCAGAGATTAATAATAACTAATGTTTAAATGCAAAGTGGTGTATAAACACAAACTGAGTTGCAGCATAACTAAGGGAGGATTCAGGGTCAATTGATTGAGCCCTAACTATATGCTTTATGGAACAGACTCAATGCACAGCTTTACGAACTTTTATTAATAATTAATACCTGAGAATAAAAGTCTATCTCTTTAACTTGTTAAATGACAGAAGGAACAGAAAATCATCATAACGCTGAAAATAAATACACAAAATGTGTTGTTCTGTTGAAAGTTGGGCAGTATGTGCACATGTATGCAACCCTAAATGCTGTTCCACCTCAGGCACCACCACTACATCACCATACATAACGCCTTCCCTTTTCACATCTGCACAGCGGTTTAAGTCTCTCACTTGCTCTACACACTTCCACTCACCACCCAGCATTACACACACCTTACATATGTGTGAAAAAAAAATCCCCAGCCCACCAAATGTTATTCCACATTGTTTTTAAAGTGAAAGATTTAAAACCCAGCTGCTGGCCACCTAATGCATTTGGGAACAAACTTGGTGTAAGGGGGTTAAAGTTTTGTATTTTTAACCAGGCCTACTCCCTAATGCATCCCATCTGGTCTGGAAATAAAGTAATACTATTCACTGCTCATAAAGTTCCCACCTGGATCCATTACAGCTGATTCTAGTGGGATATGGCTTTGAGAGGTTTTGAGGTTTGTTATTTGAAAAATGCGAACATGCTGTTATCTTTGCACCGGTGCTCTGCAGAGGACTCGCACTCTTGAGCATGTTGAAACCTTGGCTGTTCCAATACGAGCTTTGTTCTACTGACAGTTAGTGAAGATTTACCATCGCATGGTCTAAAAGGGGTGCTTTGTGTGTCTTCATCACAAGACAAAAAGTGTTGTCTTTGAATTTTGAACTAAAAAAACAAGCAAAAACAAAGCCAAAAAAATAAGGCAAGCAGAGAAACTGCTTTTATCACACACCTTACTACTCCTGTCTTAATCTTTCTTGCCATAAATTCTGCAAAAAGAATTTATGTCGGCCTGCTATAGTGCTACAATGAAATATATACACATCTATGTTTTTAGCGTTGACGCACTTCTCCTGCGCTTTCCGTTCAATAAAGAAAGATCAAATTTTTACACGAGTTGTTCCTTGGCCAGAGATGAGCCAGTTTCCATCTCCTCCTGATCAGTTTTCACTCCTACTACCAGTTCAGGTGTTACTCTCAACAATAGTCATCTTGTCCAAGCTGTCACCCTTCACATTCCTAAACTCATGTAATCCCAGCTCCACTACATCATAGTGTTACCACATATGACAAATATCTCTAGCAGACACAGTGTACCCTTTGTTCCTCTGATGTTTAGTTATTCTTAAAAACACAGGATATCCCAGACTGGGCACAGATGCTGGTGAACTACCATGGGGGGGGATTGATTAGGCATTTGAATCCAAGGCAGGTGTAGGGCTTTGACACTGACACCCAACACCTGCTAGGAACAGCAGACAATCACTTCATCGGGTCCAGTCAAAACATTGCACGTCAATGAATGAATTCCAGTTTTTCTGAATCCAGCGACTGTTTATGTGAAACCTGCACCGAGACACAGCTGCAAAAGGGCATGTGATGAAAATTATGCCAAGAAAGAAATGTTTAATTCTGTGGATAGGAGCAACCCACATTTTGACTAAATATACGGTCGAATTGGGAAGTTAGGTTTAGTCTTTGATCACAAAATAATGTGCAGCCACGGTTAATCCAGTAGGTGGCATTACTACACAGTAGACAGGGACTAACGGTCGTCTACACAAAACACTCAGACAGATTTTGCAAGAGTGCCTGTACTGAAATGATAAGTCTTGTTGGTAAGTTGGGATATGCGTACGTGTAGGATAGGAAAATAAACAGCATCTGTACAGAATTGTTGTGACTTTCAAACATTTCCCAGTGCAGGTGGATACAAACTAAGAGCACAACAATACGGCCTTTTACTTGCTCATCACTAAATCTCTGTGCTGAGTTGACCTTCACCCACAATGCAGTCATCTCTCTTTAGAGTTTCCATCTTTCACAGACAGTGAAATCAATCATTCTTCAGATGTGACATCAGAGACACTCTGTTCTTGTACTGTGCTAAATAACTCCTGAATGTGTCATCTGCGGCTCAGCCTATCATCCTGTAGCATCTTGCATCATGGTACAGGAGAGATGTGAAGAGTTCATTAATATTTACATGTTTTTCACTATCTCTAAAGCTCTTACTTACATGAAAACCGTCTTAAATTATGACACAAACCTCACAGCTACTGTTAGTTACTAGTTTTCTTTCTAACCTCATCATCTTCTGCAGCAACACACTCCACCTCTGCACTGACTCCAAAGATGCCTGATAAAACAGCACCACCACCGCCAGAGGCCATCTGTGCCTTTTCTCAGCATACTCGCTTGCCAAGGATTAAATCACCAAATTGCTCTACAAGTTTGTCGCTGCATATTTGTTCAGTTCCTGCTTAAAGACAAAATGTAACAAAACAAAAACAATGTGGGAAGACTGTCTAAATATGAGAACCTTAAATCTCATTTTAGTGCATAGCAAGCCTTTCGACAAAAATCCAGCGCAGGCTAAGATAGGGCGAGAGATCATCTCGCATTCGAAGGGTTTCACCAGCTCGGTAGGAGATCACAGCCGTCCATTTAGGCCTGCAAGGAAACCCTACTCTTCTCTGATCTGATAACAGAGCTTAAAAGCAGAGACAGTCTTCTAGTCTTCTAAAGCTTTTTAGAATAGGCTGTGAGTTCTGAGCCCCAGATGGAACAAATCTCCTAGAGCGATGTATAGATCTATAAGAGTCGCCTGCCAGAAAAAAAATAACCCTGCTAAAAGGACTGAAAAGTGTTACTTGTAAATCTTTTGCTCTTGGAATCAATACTACCATACATCTAGACATGTCTGGGGATATTATGGTCCTTATTATAAGTTACTCCAGCTGAAAGTGGTAGTATTTATGGAGACATTTGTTGCATCTGTCGCCGGTTGTAACTGTTTATTTGCTGGTTTATCAAAAGCCACAGCTTGGGCACCGGATGGTGGATTATAAAGACGTGCAGATAGTGCTGTTGATGTGTGGGCCTCTAATCACACACCTCTGCATGTGCAGCCAAAACACCAAAGTGCACTCCACAGGAGCGAAATGTCTGGAAGGCAAAACTTAGAACACCTCTTAGATATGGAGAAGGCTGCAGGGACTCCTTGTGCCTTCACTTATTCTAATTGCATATGGTAATCTGTGAAGTCGTGGCGGGTGTTTGAAAAGGGGGTTAGGTGTATATATTAAGACATAGTTTCCATGTTGGGTCATGATTTAAACTGAACAGTCCCAAATGAAGGGAACACTTCATTTTTAACAAGCTGTAACTGATGTAAGCTTGAGCCTTTGCATTCCTCTGACAATTGATCCAAGTATCCACCGGCCAAAACCACCATCTGTCTTTCTCTGTCTAATTCCTTTCTTTTTTCTTCTGTTTGTTTCATTGATTTCAACAATAAAGTGGGGAAACACAAGGGAGCGATGTTGCTGTGTGAGGTCGCTTCTGTCGAATTACCCCACAATTCTTGGTCCATTTTGCAGGCCTCATTTTTCAACTCTTCAATTGGTTCATTGAATCACTCCGGTGCTGCAGTCAGTGAGAAGGAATAAAAAAAAAACAACAACAACAAAACAGCACCTCACACAAAATCTTTCACTAACTTAAAAACAGGCATGTGTTGTGTTCCTGCGTAGAGTGCGTTTGTTTCTATTTTCAAGCAGATTCTTGGAAAAGACAACATGAAGTATTTGTTTATAGGCTGTCTATGAGGGATGTACCTACGGTAGTCTCTATAGCCTTCACAACCCTGTGGAGGAAAAGCAAGCACAGAAATTTGCTGGGTAGTTGGTCTGAACAGCACTGTTCAGCTCAAAGTGGCTAGGAACCAAGCAGGCATTCATCAACAGATGACAGATCCTTGTGACTTTTAATCTAAGCAACCCAAAAGTGCACATCTGTTTTGGTGAAATAAGTGACTGACTCAGGATTAATTGCGGACTTTGCAAACCCACTAACCATTTCTCTAGAACAACCTTTAGTTGCTTGAAATAAAATGGCAAAAATGCATTGAAAGATTGATAAAAATGTTACACGCCAATTAAAATCTGGGGATGTGAGTTAAAGATACAGAAACAACTGTGAGCAAATCATGCAAAGGTTTAAAACTGCAGAAGCATATCGGCTACGCTCGGTAAAAAGAAGATAGCAAGGTGAAAAGATTTAGATATGTTTCAGTGACCTGAGCGGGACTTAAGCAGTTTTGCACCACAAGAGACAGGAATGAGTGACACAGGGACATCATGATTGGTATTTCGTTTTTAATAACCTGCTGTTGTACGGTCTCAGTGCTCCCTGTCATTTGAGTTCATAAGTAATTGCTATGCTGTCGTATACCAACAAACAGCATAGATTGTCATGGGCATAGCTGGAAGCCACAGTCTTTCATTTTGTCTCCTATAATTGAATACTCCGAGTTCATTAAAACCCATCTGGATGAGCATAAATGTAAGTCCCTGAGGAATGTTACTGAAGGAGATTCAAATGTTCTTATAAAGACTGAGAGACTCACTGCAAAACTAAATGTGACAGGGTTCATCCAATTTATACAAGATGTGTTCCAAGCTGGTTGCAGAGAAAATGGGAGAGAGCGTCCAAAGGCAACACACAACAAAAGAGCGTGGGTGGAGAACAAATAGAAACTTTAGAAAAGCAGAAAATAAAATAATGACCAGTGATGTATTCTTCTTTTACTAATAGTGTCGTTCCGGCACCGTTAGAATGCTTCACTTGTCACAGCACAACATTAAAAGCTTGCAGGTATTAAGAGAATGAATGAAATTATAGCAAAAGGTTTGCATATGAAAAAGTTTATAAGTTGATGGATTCATTTTCCATCAACAACCGCAAATCAAGCACAGAAAATAAACAGCTCTGTTTCACATCTCCTGCCCACATGCTTCATCACCAAGTAATTATCAGTAAAGGTGGCAAACAAACAATATACCACGAGTAGGTGAGGATCACTGGCTGGTTGCTCTAGAGAGCGGTGGACCAGATGATGATGTGATGAGGTTTCTTAAAGGAAACTTCTAGATTTAAAAAAATATATCTTGATGTAGTTTACATTAAAATGTCAAGCACAGAGTTGGGTCAGAAACGGCCTATGAGACTATTCAGAAGGTGATTTTATCTACAATTTACAGGAAAGAGTTTCAAATGTAGTGAACTGGAAAACAATATATATATAATATCAACAAATGTTCCCCAAGTGACATTTGGTCCATTTTGGTTGTCAGATATGATGAATTCATTGTATTGATTAGATTTTCCTCAAGTAGCCTGTTGCTTTAGCTGCTGTTTGCCAATAAAGTGTCAGCTCTGTGAAGATCATTTTGACTCTGCTTCAGGCAATAAAGCTCAGCCAAGTATTATTAGACTGTGGAAGTATACCCAGTCATGCAGGACAGAGGAAAGCACCCAAACAAATCAACAACCACTGTGACAAGGTGTGTGTCTGGGTGCTTCTCTGCTGATTGTGATTATCTTAGACTGTCATTCGCCAGTGGCTCATTTTGTTCTTTGCACCTTTGTGCTATGCAAAAGCCCTAACCACCCCTCGTTTCTTTACATTTTGCCAGGAAAATACAAACATCAGGTTATTAAAATATGAACAAATATAAGTGGAAATACAGTATATAAGACAAAAATATACTGCATGTTCAGTAAATATACTGAATCTTGTTACAGATTGTCTTCTTACAGAATCTCGGCACCGAAGAATATTATCATTATTAAATTATTGTACTATTTGCCCACGCAGTCTTTCAATGAGTGGGAGCTCTTTTGATCATCTTATTAATTAGTTGTCAGATTAACTATTAGAAAGTATTGGTTTATGTTTTATTTTTAGGATTACACAGCTATCCCCATCTCATATTGTTCCGCTCCAGACTTACTTCAAACATGCTGCTGGGATCAGTTTCAGATAAAATATAAAATATATTTTTTCAATACACGCACGAGTTCCTAAAATTACTATAGATCTTACACAGTGACCAAAGACCTTTGGTCTTTCCAATTCATGTACCTGCACCACTAGTAGCTAGCTAATGGATTAAAGAGTGAGGATTTGAAGAATCAGCATTAAAATTCATATGTGAAGTAATGAGGGTGATTCCAACTGATTAAAGGTCTCAGGTCACAGAAGGATTCCAGCTCTGATCATTAAAATCATCCCTGTTACTTATTGATGTAACGTCAGTGTAGGAGTAATCTGTTAACACAAAGCAATACAGAGAAGTCAACACAGGGCAAAATATGACTGCTCACTGTTAGCAAGACAAGCATTTTTATCAAAAACTTGACCTTAAAATGTTTTGTTTTTTGTTACATTTGAAAGCAAATAAAGCACTCTCTAAATCAGCACTGATCTACTCACATCTATTCACTTCACCGCACAGCTTTAAGTTTCCTGGACTGGTGTAATGAATGACATATGAACGACAAATTTACAACAAAATTCAGACGTCTGGCGCAGCGGACGCCAAAGAGCTTGTCCTGCAAGTGACATTAACGAGGACAAAATCATATTCAAAGAGGGGAAACAATGTGAAATGAATGTGTAATGTGAAACACTGACCTTAAGATTTAACAAAAATATTGTGATTATCATTTTTGTCATTACTGTGCAGCCTATTTAACCTGAATTCAGCTTCACCAGAGTGAAGTTGCTCCATTGCACTATAGTTTTAAAATAAATAAATAAATGCATGTGTTAACACTACATCAGAATTTTAACTCGCCCTGGCATTGTTCATTAAGTTTACTATATTTCACAAAGCGGATGCTCCTCAATTAAAGAACATACCGACTCCAAACGAGGAAGATATGTGAGTCACTCTTGAAAAATATTGATTCTTCTCTGCTCTCTGACGATGCCTCAGCTTGCTGTCAAGCTGTCTTTCAGTTTTGGTGACTGTTAAGGATTACAGTGTGAGAACTGTGGCTGAGGATATATTGGCTGCAAAGGAAGATTGACAGATGGATCACTGAGACTGGTATTGAAAGCAGGGGTTGCACTACAAGTAACTCTGAAGGACCTACTGAGCCTTTTCCTTTTGCAGAGTTCTGTTCTTAAGCTTCAGGTATACAATATGTACAGTACTGCCATCTACAGAGCATACAGATTACAGTCATTACAGATAGACATCGTTCTTGAGGCAAATATCCCATGTGTAAAGACACACGCCAGAGATAAATATCTATGCTGTGGAACAATAAAGCTAGATCTGTCTGTATGATATCATTCAACAATTTAATGACAATCCTCTCGAGGGTAAAGTAGATATAACAGGATATTACCAGGAAATTGCAGACCAATATCAAGCCTATTTCATTTTTAATCTTTCATCACCTGATCCTGACACCTCTTCCCCTGCTGACACCTGTTGAAAACACAACAGAGATGGATTCACTGTGCAACCTTTGTATAATTAAGGGTTAACTGATACTGGAAATTAAATAGTGGTGAAACTGATTTGTACAAAAGGGGGCCAAATGTGGCCGGATATAGTTATGCCAAAGGGAATGCAAACATCTACTCAGGGGAATCAGTGACATACAGTCATATGAAAAAATTAAGCTTTCACAAGAGTCTATGTAGTCCTGTGAAAAACTGAGTACACTGCATGATGCAGTGTACTCAGTTTTTAACAGAAGTAACTTTTTACTAACTAATAACTCATTTTGGCCCCATTCTTCTTTACGACATTGCTTCAGGTCATTGAGGCTTGCAGGCATTAAGTTACATACAGCTCTCTGAGGTCCTGCCATAGTATTTCAGTTGGGCTGGAAATACTATGTCATCAAAAGACTTACTGAATTATAAAGATTATATTTTTAAACAAATAGAGGTCCCTCTACAAGCACTACTGAAAAAAATTACACCACCCTGTTGGTTTTGCATTCAAAATTCATATCAGTAATGCCAAATCAGATGACACGTTCAGAGTTATACATGTTCTGTTTCTAATTTGAGCTTGAGTTATATTTCACTGGCAGCTAGACAACATTTTATAATCAATGTGCTCACACTCTGATTCATCGTATATTACTGGATAACAAACATGATCATTTGAATCAAGAGAGCACAGAAGAGCTCATCAAAATTCTGCAGAATGACTATCACCTTTTTTATATGACTAATTAGAAGTCTTTCTGCCACCAGAGAAGATAAAGGTTCAGAAATTACAACGCTGAGAGGAGATAACACTGTTATGTTTTGGAGTGCTTTTCATATTTTCAGCAGTAAAACTTCAAAGTATCAAATGGCTAATAAAAATGATTTAGCAGAAGCAATTGCAATATAAAGAAAATGAAGAAATGAGCGCATGAAATACAATTGTAATCAAATACATAAGTGAAGTAAGTGCATGAGATAACTGAGAGATTATCAATCTTGCGTATCATTCATGCACACAGTATGTGCAGTAGAAGATCTATTGTAGCTAATGATAGAGTGGTAAACCTTAAAGCCGCAACAGAACAAAAACAAAACAAAGAAAAAGAACTTGCTGCTACGCAGATGTCAAATTGTTTTCAACTAGAAGATGAAAAGCAGATTAAATGAATACAAATGATAAAGGACATTATAACAGTTAGAATAGAAATCCAAAATGTACCATGTTATCAGTGCAACTTTTACAAAGCCTTATCAACTTGCAAATCACAGCCTATTGTTATACTGTTAGCTGGTCTCTCGTATATCGATTGTGTTGGACACAGCTGACTGGAAGCTCTAATGAAAGCAAATCTCCCTCAAGCCTGCTATCTGCCCTGACAAGAAACAAAGTGTTAGCTCCCAACCTTTCAGACGGAGAAAATATCCCCACTTGGCTTGCAAACAAACTTTTCACTCTACGGCTCTCTCACCACAAAGTTAGACTGAGCTAATGACAAGTGCTTTAATTTGAGAAGTGTCCTTATGGTCCTTTATCTTAGATGTGCGACGGGCATCGGGCGCTGTTTTCCACTGCTGCGTCCGAGCTGAACGCAGATGATAATTTACTTGCAAGGATAAAGTCAACAGCAGAACATCCAGAGACACATTTTTCCCCTGCTGGTGACAGTGGATGGCTAGTGAGAAATTAAACGTGGAAAACTTTCAGAATATAAAAGTAATAGTGCCCACATGATGCTAACATAATGTCCTCTAATATAATATACATACTTATTGTTCCGCATAACGCATTAGTGTCGTAATAAACTAGACTAATGAGCAAGGTCCCATAACATGTCACGTCTTCTTCTATAATAGGAGAGATCACTTGTTCTGCAACTGTACCAAATAATGTTGTTAAATAACCAGAATGACATGAGCGGTTATGAGAAGCATTCAGCACTGAGCACTGCACATGCACTTGTTATGAGGCTTCAGTACGTTGTTTAGATTTTGGTCAAATGTAAAAGTGTTACTGCTAATCCACTAAAGATTCTCAGTTAGAAATAAACACCAGACCAGTAAGGGGAACAAAGAATAGTCTTTTCGCCGTCTTATCAGAATGACATTTTGAGCAGCATCTGTTGCCAGTTAATCCTCCCAAAGTGTGATGAGGAATGCTCTCACTGACTTTCTCCTTTTGAAATGTTCCTTTTAATCAAATTCAGTCTGGTATCTCAATGAAAATATATGATATCATATATGATGATGGTAAATAGGAGCAATGTAGCAATGTAAATAAATTCAGAGTGAAGGCTTAAGTAAATCATTTAGGTTAGACATAAGTCATCACTTATTCTTCAGTTATCCATTGACATTTGAATATTTTACCACAGGTCTTTTGCTGCGGAATTTGCATAATTTTGAATTTTTAGATGAAAAAGTCAAAAACACCACCGGTAAAATGTGTCTGTTTGATAAGTGTATACTCATTGCAAAGATTTGAAGAAACACATGCAAAATAAAAAGCAGCTCAGTATTTTTAGTGAGGTCCAGTCCGACCAAAGGCCTGTTATAGCAACTCCTCCCCTTCAGTTCAGTTAATGCCATCACTCCGAGACAAGTGAGCAATCCAACGACAAATGCAGCTTCCAGCCATGAAACATAAAGCCGTTACACAAGTGTTTAAAACCTTCATTTTTCTTAAGCTGCATCCACACAGTGGGCACTTTGCTTGTGGATCACATGCCAGGCTCTGGTTGCCTAGGTAACCCTCTAATGTAATCACCTACCTTGCCATATATCAATCGCCATCACTCACCTTGAAGGAGAGAAAGATTTATCTCAGGGCCCACCCATTTAAAATTTCCTCACATTTTTTTATTTGGTGATTTTGGTTTTTAAATTTTTCACCCATATTCTCTTTACATTGTCGAACGTCATTGAGTTTCTATGTTCGCTGGTCACTAGGTTGCTGTGGGTCACTCCCTGTGTGGATGCAGCTGAATGTTCCAAGTCTATCTGACCAAAAAAAAGAAAGACCCTGCAGTAATCCCGTAATGTCACGAGTTTCTTTTGACAGTGAAATCATACATTCACTTACGTGAACCACAGATGTTTAGCCCCCCACAGTGCAGCAATAAATGCAGAGAGAATCCCAAACCGTTCTCGGATGACTCATTTGAGATCTAAAGCTTTAAATCTTTTCACAACAGGTATGGTCTGGGTGAGCCTTCTGGCTTAGATTTTCAATTAAATTAGACCCAAAGCATCCAGAAATATTGTGTTTGTTCATGCAGAGCACTGCATGAAAAATATGTTCATAAAAATAATTTATCCAGCCATTAGAATGATGGTAATGAGGACTGTAATGATCTCTGCTGAAGACCCATTTGTGTCTGAAAGTGCACTTCATTTATGAGAAAAACACTACTTTTCATATCAAAAGTTAAAAACAAAACTATTGTTAAAAAAGTGAGAAAGAAAACCTACTCCTTGTTTGATTGAAAACTCATCAGTAAATTGTTATAGATGTACAAAAAAGTTAATGCCATTTTGTTCTTACCCTCTGGAAGAGAATACAGAGGTTGCTGTGTGGTCTTCAAACAACAAGCCTCTTCGATTCACATAGGCAATCAAAAGTATGTAAAAAGTAAAATTATCATAATGTATACAACTGTGTATGTGCTATTTTTCACCTGTTATTAAATAACAAAGGCCAGGCGACATCATGTGCTTACACTTAATCATTTGTGGTATTCCCATAAGAGAAACGGTTTTCTATCAAATCGACTCACTTTATTTGTAATCAAAGTTGCTGAGCAAAGTCTGGACTTCTGGCGCTCTGTCTGCTGGACACTTGATTAATGATCCCAAACATGTTTCTCACTCCCCTGAGCCTAAACCTATTTCTTCTGATACTGTAATACATTTCAGCAAAAAACACACAAACACAGATGTAGTGCACACACACACATGTATAAATAGGACAGGGCAGTGAAATTTTTCTCCAAGCAGGAGCAACCTAATTGATGATAACATGTTTGAGAGCTGTCAAGACATGCCACCAAAGAGGTCTCGCACAGAATTCCTTATTCTACAAGGAAAAGAGAAAGTAGAGTGTTTGCCTGCAGTCTCTTAATTCCTTTAAGCACATTCCAGAGTGAGACCATGGATTTTGTCATGTTTCATTTTAAAACTAATATTTGCTTAAGGTGGAAAAGCTATTTTTGTAAAAGTGTCACTTGCTTATTGATATTCATAATTCTTAGCAAGTATCTTTTTTGCACTCAAATTCATGCCGATCTAAGACACATGCTGTTTTTGTTTTCCACTGAGAGGTGGAAGCGTGCCTCTTTTCCTTTCAGCCCCATCTGTGCAGGTCAATGGATTAATGTAAAAACTCAAGTGTTCTGACTCTTAATTAATGCTGCAATCGAGGGTCAGCATGATTGCTGATGGAGAATAAACGTATGGAGTTGCTGCTATTGCTTTTGAAAGGAAATTGGGGTCAGTAATGATGCAAGGTCATATAAAGCGAGCTTTCACAGGCGTAAATGTGATGAGAAATCAAACCCCTCCAAAAAACACGAGGGAGGTCTTCAAGGTGCAATAGTGCAAATGTCCTCTGTGGGCATCATTTACCTATAATATCTGTAGCTTGATGCTTTATACACTGTTAAGTGGTAATGGTGGTGCAGTGCACGTATTTTTTATACTGACATATAGCTTATTGTAGGTATTTTTTTTCCACGCCAATTGTTTAGCTGTGAATTTGTGTAATTTATTATTAATTTATCTATTAGTGATATATTATAAATGGCATCTGTGTTAAACATATTATTAAGTCACCAATATCTGATTTCTACAACCTTGCTATTTGAGTGAGATTCATCAAAGGCTTATAACTAACCTATAAAGCAGTAGTAAATATTTCATAACATGGAAAAATATATAACTTAAGCCAAGTTATAACGGAAAGATATTCTTATGCAATTTTAATGTATTTAAAATAATAATAATATTAAAAGCTGAAAAACCTCATTTAGATCAAAAAACAACCTGTGGCGTGCTGGTCTCTAGACCGAATACCTGGGTCGGGTTGGTTCAGAAAGGACATTCGGCATTAAATTGTTTCCAAATCAAATATGAAAATCATCAAAAATGAGATTTTCATATGTGAGTGATAAGATGAGATGGAGGGAGATTATCCACTGTGGTGATTCCTAAAGGGAGTAGCCAATAGAAGAAGGTTAATACATGGATGTATGATAGGGAGACTTACTGGTCTCACCCTAAGCCTTTCACATAGGGACATCTGTTCAAGATCCCTCTGTGTTCCATTTTAATGCACTCTTTAGCCCTCAGTGCACTTTTTTTTTAAAAGTGGAGACTTAACATTGTGAACGCGTGTTTTATATAACCCAAACCATCATTGTATTGTAAGCCTGAGCAAGTAGCTTTGCCCAAACCTAATCGAACAAAGCAAATAAACAGAACTCTCTTTCTGAGAGCCTCATGGTTTACAAAACTGATGCCCGTCCTGCATTATTAAGCAGACTTTTTTTCTCGTGCAGTCTGTATGTCGACTAGGGCTGTGTCATATTGTATCATTTGCGTTAACACAAAACGCAAATGATAGCTCAGTGCTGTCAGAGTCTCCCGCATGGGGTGGAAAATGTTGTCCAACAGGGATGACAGCCACCGTTCTCCTGTCTCTCACCACCTCCACTGGGTCCAGAGGGCATCCTAGAACAGAGCTGGATAAGCCTGTTCAGTCTCTTCCTGTCCCCAGCAGAGATGCTGCCACCGAGGCAGACATGGCTGAAGCCACCACAGAGTAATAGAAGGTGTTCAGGAGTGGGCCCCTCACTCCGAAAGATCTGAGTCTCCGCAGCAAATACAGCCTGCTCTGCCCTTTTCTGTAGAGGGTGTCTGCATTATGAGACTATATCTCCCACCCCTAATGGAAAAGGAGTTGTAGCTGGAGTCAAATAGACAGCATTTTTAAAGTATCCATTGAAGATAGTAGAGCCAGCAGTACTCCTGGATATATTTGGTTACACTTCTGACCTTGATGAAGAAAGAGCTGAGGAAATTTCATTAACAATTCATTATGCCAACAGCACAGCTTTATGCCCATGCAACTACTGTCTTCAGTGACTGCAGTCTTAATGATGCCTTGCAAAGAGACACATAATATTTGAGCAAGTAAGTAGGGTCACCTGGGTGGCATTATGTTGTCCTGTTTTGGGGAAGTTTGGGGGAGGTATGGTTTCAAACCACACTGACTGCTTTAGCCCAAAATTGTCCCTAAATCGGTATAAATGCCGGTTGCAAATGTAACAAAATCACTACAAAATAAAATTTGAAAAATAAAATTATACTGAGTACAAAAGATAAAATATCTCCCAAGTGAAAACAGAATTACCAGACACAAAAAGAAGCGACGTTAATACATCTCATGTTGTTTCGTGTCACAGCTCTCAGTCTCACAAACCACTCATCTCAACATGCTAGCCGTCTTCCCTGTAAGCCTTTAACAAAGTCCTTCAAAACTCCCAACTCAAGCAACAATTGCTCATTGAACACTGAAAGCCTTCACCACCACAGCTCCCTGGGCAATCAAGCAATTTCAATCGCACCTTCCAATTCCAACAGTGGGGGATGAACCTATCCCTGCTGTGACATCTACAACCCTTCAGACTTCCAATATACATTCTCCCTCTAACTGTCTCGCTGTGAGCACTATGTGCTGCAAACAGTATGCACTCTAGGTTTTCTCTGCTGCGAGACAAATCCTTGTGATTTTGTCAGTTGTATTTTTGTTTGCAGAGCCATATGGCTTCGTCTCGGCAGCAGTCACCAGTCACTCATCTCAGTGTCGCAGCTATAAACGTCTCAATTAAATAAGATTCAATCTTCAGATGAGCGGTTTCACGACTGCTTTGATCCTTTAATCTTCAGGTTCATCATTTCTACAATTTAATTTGGAAAAATGACAAGGCTGGGTTGAGATGTGCTTTTGAGCGTGGTACACTAAGTCCTAAATCACAACTGCTATGATTAGGTGGCTCACGGCAGGATGGTTATTCCAATGAGTACTCCAGTTCAACCCTCTTTTAAATACAGAAAACAGACTTGGAGTGTGCACGCAGTGTTCCAACAAAATATGTGAATTCATAACTACGTTTGTGAGGGTCTGATCAAAACTGAAGAGCATTATAGCCCTACAGCTATGCACTAAAGTATTCCTTACTGTCACATAACATCTCTGATACTCAAATGAGGATTAGTTTGAGAACGAGTGGTGAGCTTGAAAAAGATTAAATGCAAAGAAACAAAGATATAAATGGTTGCATGCAACAGCACTGCAGAAATTCTATTTTTTTTTTTTGAGTGCCCACTTTGATATGAATCTCCTGCCTATTCATCATAAATCAGGAACAGTCCATCTGAGCTGATATTGTTGCTCAGGTTTACTGTAATCCATATATAATTAGAGTTGAGCAATCATACAAGAGATTAAATCCAGGATATGGAAACACAGAGAAACAAGTTAAAGTGACCCCAACTGTAATCCAGAAAAACATATTAGGATGAAACACAGGACTTCAGTGAGCTTCTACTGCAGATTGTCTTGGCTTTATAAAGAAAGAACAACCGTTTAAAAGGACAAAGAACTCAAAGATATCATATTTATCACGCTCTACCATGCCATAGAAGAAGAACAATGACCAAGAATGCCATGTTCTTGTCTTTAAGCTGAATAAGTGTACTTAAGTGTGTGCGAGCATGTCACAGGCACTCCCGACAGACATCAGCACACAATGTACCAACACCTTCAGCACCGCGGCAGGCCTAAAGAGACACACCTGTTGTTTTCTTCTCTTAATTTACGCTCGTTAAGACGTATCCTTTCACATTCAGCTCCCCTCAACAGAGGCAGGTCAGACCACCAACCTGACACCTACGGCGGTGTGAACACAAACACAGAGCGCTCGATTTTTACTCTTACTCGGGTAATGTGACTTGAAGACATTCATACTGTGTAGCATTTGGTGTGAAAAGAGTGGGCAGACTATTCTCTCGAGGATTGCTTTCAGAAGTGCAAGCTGTTGTAATATACATCCCCAGTTTCCCGTGTTGATTCGTCACTATTCGCTCACATTCATAAAGCTGTTAGTTGCATACAATATGAAGCTATTCTTATTTATCTGTTCTGTGGCGCTGCAGTGTACTTGTTCACACTATTGCCTAACAAGCAAAAGGGGGGAAAAAATCCTTGGTTTGGTCCTCATTGGTTCCAGGAGGAGACATAAATCCCTTTGGGGTTGGGTCAGGAAGGGCGTAAAAATCTGACAAATCAAACATGCACAGCTACCCGTGCTGATGATCCTCATAAATAAGAGAGCAGCCGAAAATATAATTTCATATGAAAAGAAACAGCACTATAAACTGAATATTAAACCCTGTTAGCTACAGTGGCAAACAGTGTACTATTTGCCATCTGTTGTGCTTTAATATAATTCCAGCTTGTTATTATTTCATTACTAAACCATTTATAAATCTCCTCCTCAGTTACACAGCCCAAAACCAGTGGCGGGTTCCAATAACAACAACGCTCATGGTTTGTTCAATATTAAACATTCATTAAGAGGCAGGCAATGCTTTATTGAAACATGGTTTGTTTCTTCAGCCGGAGGCGGCTAAGCTCTCCATCTCTGTCACTGCGTCTCTGGTTGTCTTTAGCAACACTCTGCTGCTGCCACAGGAAAGCAGCGTTCTCACTTTGTGCTGCTCCCTGTCTCGGTTTTCCACTTGTATTTTTTTTCCTTACACAGCCATCTGTCCCTAGCCTGTGTGTTTTGTGTTATGGGTTTCTGAACAAACATTAAGCAGGACTCACTGCTACAGATTTCGAACATCAATCCATGAGAAACACTGGGGCCTATCCACATAAACAAATGATTACCTCTTCTACTGGTAGAACACTTTTGAATAAACGTGTGAGTAAATAAATAAAAGCATTCAATCTGTTAGGGGTGATTAACTTCCTCTTTACTGATACTGAATTTGTGCTAGGCTGCAGCATTGTACCAGTACTGTGATTATTACATACACAACACCGGTATTCCAGATCTCTTTCTTCTGAAAAATCAATGATGCTGGAAAAAAAAGAAAGGAAAAAAACACAAAAAGATTTTTTTTCTTTTAGAGAGAATCTAATCTTGTGGATTTCGTTCTGCTTTTGTGGAGCAAGAACAGCTTTGGCAAGCTTGAATAAAGCAAAATAAAATAAACCAAAACAACCTACTAGTAGCATAAGTGCCTGAAAGTGTCAGACAAACAATATGTGGTGTAACTTTTTCCTAAGCCTCTCTCACATAATCAAAATATGGTATGTGCTCCCAGCAAAATTACTATCAAATGTCTTTTGGAGCATCCATAATCTTTCATAAAATCCATATCTCCACAAGAGAAAAAGGTGACCACTATTATATACTGATGGCTTGCTAAAAAAAACACTGACACACAGAAACACAACCAGGATTTGATGCAGAAAATATACATTTTCATCCCAAAATGAGAGGATTTACCAATGTGTTTAAAAGATTCAAAGCTGTTTCATTTAAACAGGACTGACATGCACATTCATGGCACTCGATGTAATCCCTGCAGGGCAACAGGCTGCAGACTGTAAGCCAAGACTGAGTCATCTCAGACAGACAGAGATGGAGAGAGAACGTCATGAAGCAGGTTACTTTTCACCCACCTTATTAAATTGGATGTCCAAACAAGCCTTATGTCGTGGTGATCAACTCTCTCTCCACTACCTTCCTTTTAACATGATCTGTTGGGCTTTTATGTGCGTTTCTCACACGTTTAATGGATCGGAAATGGATGGTACCAAAGAATCATTATGACCATCTGACAATGTGACTGCTGCCACGTTCTACATCTAACAAACCACCTAAGACTATTCGTTATGTAACACGAATAGTGCACTGATAAAATGTGACCTTGAAACAACTCTTTGAAAAACTGAATGGAATGAATGAAAGGAAAACGTTCAATATGAAATGTTGGGGGATTCAGTGAAAAAGAAAATCTAGTTTAGTAGTGGCAGTGGAAGCCCTGGTTTCATTATGTCTCCTCCAGCTGTTTTTATGACTGCACCATGGGGACACAGCAGTTGAAGAACTGCAGAGAGATTTTGATTCAGTAGGTTTTAAAATCGTTCTCTACTTCTCTACACTTTGTGTGGCTTGGAAGAAATTCCTAACACTGCCGAAAGGTTTCTATATTCCATAACTGTCATGATGGTACAGTATGAAGGGTTAAACTGCTGCCTCTTATGACCCACTAGCTTGTGTTTTACTGGGAACCTGTTTCTTTATGCATTTTATGACCTGAACCACACTAACTCATTTTTTGCAGCGTCATGCAACAGGAACCTCTACTGCTTAGGAAAAGATGAGCATCATGCTCCACTTGCAGAACTGACTGGTTAGTAAGGTGGGATTTAATACACATCGATCATTTAACCTGTTTAAGAGCAGGTTAGGTCTGCACCTTACGTTACCATGGTGATGTACCCCAATGAGAATAGAGCATCTCCTGAAGCTACTTTTCTAAGACCATAGCTCCGCTTTGTAGTAAAAGTGTGGTGGCGGCCTGTATGTAAAGTGGTGGATTTATTCAGACACAATCTCCCTATTTAGAATTTCTTTTCTTTTTTTATTTTTCAGTAACTTATTGTAAATTTCTGGCAACATTAGACTTGTAAAAGGGTATTTATCTACACTTGATGCTTTATTTCATTTTAGATAGCCCAGTGCCAATACACTCTTAGCATGACTTATCAATTAACTTTAAGTTTAAATTGTTGATTACAAGCCATTTAACTATTTTTACATTAATTTGCTTCTCATAACTGAAGCTTGTATTTCTATTTCTTTATTTCTATTTGAATATTCTGTTTTGTTGTGTTTTGTATCTGATTTGATTCATCTTGTCTATTTTTAAATGTTTGTTAATAATTCAAATAAATCCTTATATTATAAATGAGGGATACCCCCAAGGATTTGTCCAGTCTAAATAAAATGCCTTTTTACCCTTTAAGACAGGTCGGAGCCAGCACGCTCCATTTTGCGTAACCAGAACTACAACCATGCAAGCTCACGCAATAATTTTTTTGCACATGAAACAGGAGTTGTACCTACATCTTATCCCATCAGCTTGCCCTAGGTCACAGTTTCCTTCCACATATAGCTTTGCAAAAATTGCATAAAAAGCACTTGCAGCAACAAAAACATAATATTCCAGAAACAGGCTTTGCCGATCCGATCAGCTGTTCGTAACACTTCCTAGGTTGACGTCAGCATGAACTATTGCATATCCGCCATTACCAACCTAAACCGGAAGTGACGTCATTTTTGTGGAAAATGTAGTTTTTTACCTTCAGGGCTTTATAAGCCTTCATTGGTGTTTTTAAAAGTCATGTTTGACTTTATGCTTTTCTATATAGTTTCTGGGATTCTTAGAACTCAAGTTGCACAGCTGGAAATAGTTTATTTTGATGCACATGCTGTTTTGTTTTGTTTTTTTACAAATTTGCAATATAACATTTATTTTAGTTTTTCCTGCAGGATATAAAAATTGGTGTATTTCAAAATTAAAACTATGAAGACACTCAGAAATTATTTTGTGCAACCTTTTTGTATTTGCAGTTTTGAGGGATAAACCTCTTAAATTTCTCTTTTACATATATTTCTCTAGAAATATATGTAAAAAACAAAAACAATTTTCAAATTTTTTGTAGTTTATTACACCTTTCTGCAATTTATGTAGTTACTATGCACTTAATGCATACATACTACTAGAATTTGGGCTATATTGATGGTTGTATTGATGTATAGCAACTTGAAATGCTCCTAGAAATTGCACTTTAGCATGTAAAAATATAAAGATAAGCTCTGGCGGACTTGGTTCTATGGTAGGTCTTAAAGGGTTAATACTACAAAAATAGTAAAAAATCATAGCTGTGAATGAAATACACCTCTCCGTAGAAACATACATCTATTCCCATCTGTACGTGCCACTTATGCTGCACAAAGTTTGTTGTTTCTTTCAGCATGATTAAATATATTGAATACCTCTATTTGTCAAATCAAAACATATAAACATAACCTTTAATAAGAAACCTTCCATTATTCCAGAAAAGCTCCGTTATCTGCTGATATCGCTTTGTGTTTTCACATGATGAAGCTTGCAACCCTTAGCCTTCTATATCGATGGCAAAGAAATCACTAGAAGATTATTATGGAACATATGGAAATGATATAATAATAGATACATGTCCAAAGATGCTACAATATATGTTACATATAATCTATGTAACAAGTTTTTTGTAACATATACTTAACATAGATCTGACAGAGACATGGCTAAAGAGGGAAATTTCAGACTATCCAGTGGAACAGCTAGTTTCTCACTAATTCTGGTGACTGCAGAAAAACAGCAAGAAAAAGCAGTAAGAAGGGCTTAAGAGCTTTGTTTACTCAATATGCTCAGCACTGGATTGAGGCCATACTATTTACCACTGGAGTTTTCATCATTGTTCAAATTATGCCATCAGTGCTCTGCACATGTGACATGATTAATTCCACAGTCACAGGCCAATACATAGCAACCCAGTGCACTGCTCATGAGTGGAGATGGAGCCCATTTACCAGTTCTTGACAGTGCAATTAAACAACAATGTCAAGATGCGTTCGCACAGTCACTGTAACTTTTTCCAACTATACCAGACAGAGAAAGCAGTTAGACTGCACTGCATTGTTAAACAGTCTGCACCCTGCCTGCTCTCTAGTGAAAGATTCACTTACACTGCACCTCATAGAAAACCAGAATAGTACAAATTCTGTATATAATATCAGAAAAGTGAAGCCAATGCAGAAATGCCTTAAACTTGCATTCTTTTGAACAGCCAGCAGGTCGTATTTCATGAGGAAATTATGGTTCAGTGATAGTAGCGCGTGGGCAGCACATACGCAGCATGTGGGCAGTCAGTTGGCAGTCCATGAGGCAAATACAGACACAGTCTACCTGCAGAGAACGTTTTTTGTCAGATCGAGACAGTCTGTGGGTAACTCTTGCTCGTGCTGTTGCTGGTCCATCAGCCAGCTGAGGAGAAGAGACAAGTCCTTCCCTTCCCTTGTCAACCAATTACCATTCAACCGATGCACAGTGTCATCCACATCATGCACTGGGATGCTGGGACTTTGGGAAGCTGCACAAGAGCAATGGTGGTTATTGATATTTTATAAATAATCAATTAGCATTTCATAGTACAATAAAGCAAGATATGCTTTAAGATTGGCCTACCTAGCTTGGAGCAAAACTGAGACTACTGGGCCACATTAACTACTATCCATGTCCAGTTGATGTAGACATGCACAGTCTGCTGTGGTTGTTTTTCCAATCTGCAGTGGTCAGTGTTGTATTTTCTATGGTTTGCTGGGGAGGTGGCCTTGGGCCTTATGATGTCAATACGCTTATGACGAAGGCCAGCTCTGTGACATGGATGGAACTGGGCAGTATATAGGCAGTGACAGAGAAAGGGATGAAAGGAAATCTGAAAGCACTCATGAACAACCCCTCTTATCCTTTGCCAAGCTGAGGAGGCTCAGGAGCACATTCACACACAGATCCAACCAGCCATGTGCCTCAAAATGCTTGGAGGATCTCTCATGCCATCAGCAATCTCCAAAGTTTACGTCCAACCTCAACTAACCGACACTCAAACACATGGTCTCTATAGCTTTTTTCCATATATAATGCATGAAAAACAAATGATGTTGCCTGGAGAGGCAAAGAGTCAACTGGAAAAAGTGGACTGTTGTGTCTATTACACACTTTGCTGTGATATGGGGTTGCACCAGCAGATAACATGGCACCTCAAATCATTACAGACTGCAGAAACTATACCCCTGGACTTCAAATCCTGTATTCTATGCCTCTCCACTCTCCCTCCAGAACCTTGGGAAATCGGAAATTTAAATGTCAAATCCAAGAGTATCCCAGCTAAATACTGCACTGCATAGGACTTTATTTTAACCATCAGTGTTTTTAATGTTTTCAGATCATGTTGAAATAATCAAACTCCCAAAGAGTGGTGTGAAAAAAAGTTTAGTTTTTTACACATTATTTATGTAAAAGAACTCCAAATGCTAGCAGGTGTTTCTGTGGTCAGTTGATAAGAAGTCTGTAATATGCAGATGGCTGTGCATTCTGTTTACGCTTCCTCTGAAGAACAGAGCTGCAGCCAGATACCCTAGGCCTTCCCCAGGCTGAAAGCTAATACATTAAGTGCAAGACAGCCCCCACTGATGATAGTACTCATCAAAACACACTCAATTATGCACATGTCCAAAAAAAGAAAAACTAACCCACAATCTCAAGCGAAGGCTCCCCTTGTCTTCAACAAAATATATATAAGCTCTATGAGTCAGTAGTTTTAATACAGTCACTTGTTGCTGTATCTTATTTGTGTGTACATTTATCCAACTGCTCTGTGAAAAGGATTGAATTGAAAAGAAGAAGTTGGATTGAAAAGAAAAGTGATTTAAATTGTTCGTTGGAGCTCATTGGTTTGAACATTTCAGAAACTGCTGATCTACTGGGATTTTCCCACACAACCATCTCTAGAGTTTTACAAATTATGGTCTTAAAAAGAGAAAATTTCTCGCGAGCAGTAATTCTCTGGGTGAAAATGCCTTGTTGATGCAAGAGATCAGAGTAGTTCTTGCTAAAAGGAAGGCAACAGTAAGTCAAATAATCACTTGTTACAACCAGGGTATGCAGAAGAGCATCTCCGAACTCACGACATGTTGAAATTGGAAGCAGATGGACTACAGCAACGGAAGACCACACCAAGTGTCATTCCAATCAGCTAATAACAGGAAACTAAGGGTAGAGTTCTCACAGGGTCACTGAAATTTGGAAAAAGTTGCCTGATCTGACAAATCGGGCGAACATGGTGTAAAAAACATAAAACGTCAGCTCCATCCTGACTTGTGTTAAAGGTTGGGGCTGCTGGCGGAGGCGTAACAATCGCACACTGAGCATCGTTTAAACACCACAGCCAGTTGTTGCTGACCATGCGCATCTCTTTATGACTACAGCGTACTGATCTTCTGAGGCCTGCTTCCTGCAGGATAATGCAGCATGTCACACAGCTCAAATTTATCTTGGGTTTCTTGTATGTGAGAGTAAGTTCACTGTACTCAAATGGCCTCCACAGTCGCCAGCTCTCAATCCCATAGAGCACCTAATGATTCTCTAATAAAACTAGGGAAAATTGCGAACAGTGTTGTAAAAGCTAATTGTCAATTTATCTGTTGTTTGTATGTGAGATTAAGATGTATTTCTTTCATAAAGTTGGCCTGAAATATCAAGCAGTTTTCAACATTAGCGATCTGGTATTTACTCATTAATATTTAGTTCTCATCTCCTAAACTGTCATGTATCTGAGAAGAAAATAACATAATGGCAGCTGTTGTTTTAGTCATGAAATTACTGTTACAATCCCAAGATAATTACAAGAAGAAAATGTATTTGGAATTATATGACTTCATTTCACACCATCATCAATATGGCACGCTACACAACACTTACTAGAGAAAGAACAGGCAAAACAAAAGCAAACCAGTAACAGACTGAACTTTTAAACCCTTTAAAGTCCGTTTTTGAGAGTTTTTGAGACATCTACATAATCAGTGTTATTTTTTTTTTCACTCCAAAAAAACCGAGGTGAAATTGAAGAATACATTTTTAAGCAATTTATTAAAAAAAAAAATGCTGGAATTACAAAATGTTGATACAAATGAGCTAATATATCCAGATAAATTAGACATTTCTGGCAATTATTTCATGGTTTGGGATTTAAAGGGTTAAAGACTTTACTTTAGATGTCAAAAAATGGGACAGCACAGTTACAGCAGAAATTTTCAACCCTTAATAGAAGCTTTGCACACCACATAATGCCCCAGGAATCAGGCAGAAAATGACACCTGAAATAAAAATCAAAGCTACATTTTAAATCAAGAGGCACTGTTTATCTGCAATAAGCAGCACTGATGCTACGATTATAATTTTAAAGTGGGAAAGTCAGACACTGAGCAGCGCGCCACAGAAATGCAACAAAAGCAGCACTGACAGCTTATTCAGACAGAGCTTACCTGAGAAATCTTATCCAACACCTGTCTCCCTCCATGAGCTATTTTATCTCTCATCTCTGGGCTCTGAAAAGTAGAGTGAAAACCAATTGGTTTCATAAGATTAGAAAGTACCACACGACCACCAGGTGCTCCATCTCTCAGCTTTTACCCTCACACACAGCTGTGAAGCAGAAAAGTGTGTCGAAAAAAAAAAGGTTTATTAGAAGATTGCAAGATTGATTGAAAACTGTTAACTGGCTTTTTGTGGATGGAAGGCTCAAGAGATTCATTAAACGCCTCTGTGTTTAAAATAAAGCCCACAAAAGTGTAATGCTTGACTCTATAACTACCTGCTGAAGTTAAAAATTATATTTGATCATTTCAAAATATATTTCCTCTAGTTTTCATTTTATCGTTTAACTCACAGCAAGTTTCTTCTGCTTCCCAAACATGTAAGCACACAACCAGGCAACACTTGAAAGAGAATATGAGTCACAAAGTTACAGCTGTGAAGGGCATACAATTCTGTCTGAAGACTGGTTTGAAAAGTGGAAGAAAACAATTCCAAGGACCTTCGAGAGGAACAGAAAATACTCAGAACATGAAAAGAAAATGTGTCTTTAAGCAAGCTTTCAGTGCTCTATAAAGAATCCAGCCTTTATTTTGGAACACTAACTTCATTAGGTGTTTGGGTCAACTGCCCATGGCAGCAAATTACTGCATTTAGCCATGTAGGCATGGTCAAAACAAACTGTTACGTTTAAAACAAGCATCAGAATTCAAAGAAAATTTAAATGACTCTGAATTTTTCAAACTTTGTTGGGCTAGTCTGAGTATTTCAGAAACTGATGATTTACTTCCCACACAAGCATCTCTGGAGTTTACAGACAATCTTTTCTTGTTTAAAATGCATTGCTAACGCATTTCAGTGTCATGGCTCTGGTTCTGCTTTCCAGCATTCTGTGTTTTTTGAACTTTAAACATCTTTTTTTTTAAAGTAAGTTTACATTTCACACAGTCACAGTGAATAAAGAAGGTTAGAAAAACATTGTCTCAGTTTCTGCTTCGACATTCAGATGATAGGGTCAGATTTTAGCTGTAAACAACTTGAAAACATGGCTCCATGTTTACAGCCTCTTGTTGAATATATGCCATGAAGAATTAAAGCAGTTCTGAAAGTAAAAGGGGGCCTGGTCCCATATCAGCACGATGTACCACTGTACTTCTAAAGGTTGTGAGCTGGCTCCTTTCCCGTGTCTTTCTCCTTGTGTGTGTGTCAGTGAAATAGGGTCTACTCCTTATCTAAGGAGGGCAAGGTGTGAAAAGGAAGAGAGACAGATGTAGAAAACATTACTTGAATTAATGACGGTGACAGTGAGTGCAATAAAACCTTCTGTATTTATCACTCTAGAGCCAAAGATGGAAGGACACTTACATCAAACATGTGAAAGTAAGGCCACATGAATGTGGTGACAGTGGTACAAAGTCCCCTGCTAGTACCATCACAGCTGCCATGCTCCAAAGCAATCGACCGAAGGGAAACACTGTAGCAACAGCCCTCCTTCCAGATCATTGATATTGGGTATTGACAGTCTCACATGGTGTTGACTGAACAATGTGACTATGGAGAAGATTACCCTGCACAATAGTCACAAACGTTAGCTTTAGCTCTTTTTTAGTTTTTATCATGTTACACAAATGACATCCTTAATTGTGTTTGGTATTTGTGTGCAAATGGATAAGATGGAAAAAGGTATGCTATCTGTAACTCATAAGAAAGCAATTAAAGAAAATTCTGGACTGAACCTGAGAGCACTAAAAATCCAGTGGAACAGTCTCCAGCAAAGATAATCAATCGCACTACACAGCTCTGAAACAAGCAGTTCTTTAGCTCTGTTCCATCAACAGAAAAGAGAGCAGTGACTGGTTTGCATGCCAGCTAACATCCTTTGACAAAGCTCTAAAAGCACATTTACAGCCACATCAGGAACTGATCATTTCAACTTAACCAGCTATTTCAATCACAAAAAGCATTCATAAATGAATTATACATGAGGAATTACATAGTAATTAATTTGGATTTTACATCGCATTTTGTCAAATGTCATTGGTACAGCTATTATGGGAAATGGCTGGCACTTAAAACGTCTGTCAAGCGCAGTGATTTGTGCTGACTTTTAAATGATTCCTAATCATCCATCATTTTGTGGAGCGCATCAACCCACACTGTTTATTCCCAGCTTGATTACAACCTGTGCTTCCTGCTACAAAGATGAACAGTCCGGTGACATCATGCCAGCAAAATAAAAGATACCTCTGACGGCAAAATTCAGCTGAATAGCAATCAGAGGTTTGTCTCAGTTTTTATTAACAGTCACGGCATCTAATACCAAATCTTATCTGTGTTAAATACTCTTTAACAAATGAAGATGGGGACAGTGAGATCCCACTGAAACCACTCTGGATACAGCTGAAAAAGTATACTCAATATGATTGAAGCCTTCCAATGTCAACTGTGAACCTTGGTGCTCAAATCCGACTACTGTGTTCTAAATGTCCCAACAGGTGTGTTTCAAGGTAACGTCTGTATTTCTTAGTGCTCAGTTTGTTGTAATAGACTAAGATAAGATAAGATAAGATAAGATAAGATAAGATAAGATAAGATAAGATAGAACTTTATTAATCCCTCGGGTGGGTTCCTCTGGGAAATTCGACTTCCAAAAAGCACAGCAACGACCGAAGTTACAGTTACAGAATTGTTATATATATATATATATATATATATATATATATATATATACATATATATATACACACACACACACACACACACACACACATATATAAATACAGAGACAAATATAAATAAAATATACAAAGGGGATAAATAGAATAAATAGGAATAAAAAATAAAAATACAAGTGAATTGCACATTTCAAGTATTGAGTCTATTGCACTGTTGACTATTTACAAAAAGTATTGCACAAGGTATTGTACAGTGAGGTGAAGAGGCACTACAGCTTAGTTGTTCCCCCCTCCTTTGTCCTCCTGTTTCCCCTCCCTCTCCCCTCCAGAGAGGAGTTAAACAGTTTGATGGCGTGTGGGACAAAGGAGTTTTTAAGTCTGTTAGTTCTTGTCTTGGGGAGAAGCAACCTGTCACTGAACAGACTCTTCTGATTGTTTATGGCCGTGTGCAGAGGATGCCCAGCATTGTCCATAATGTCCATCAGTTTCTTTAATGTCCTTTTCTCTGCCACTGTCACCAGAGTGTCCAGCTTCATGCCGACCACAGAGCTAGCCTTCCTGATCAGTTTCTCCAGCCTGGATGAGTCCTTCTTTGCTGTGCTGCTCCCCCAGCACACCACAGCATAGAAAAGTACTCCAGCAACCACTGACTGGTAAAACATCCTCAGGAGCTTCCTGCAGATGTTAAAAGACCTCAGCCTCCTGAGGAAGTACAGTCGGCTTTGGGCTTTTTTATACAGGTGCTCTGTGTTGCATGACCAGTCCAGTTTATTGTCCACCCACAGCCCGAGGTACTTGTTGACCACCTCCACCTCCTCCCCCTCTATCTGAACCGGCAGTGGACCTTCTCTGGACCTCCCGAAGTCCACAACCAGTTCCTTAGTCTTTGAGATGTTGAGTTGCAGGTGGTTTGTGTGACTCCATGTGACAAAGTTCCTCACCAGACTTCTGTACTCCTCTTCCTGATCATCCCAGATACACCCCATGATGGCCATGTCATCTGCAAACTTCTGAATATGGCATAATTCAGAGTTGTAGCAGAAGTCAGAGGTGTACAGGGTGAAGAGAAGAGGGGACAGCACAGTTCCCTGTGGTGCTCCTGTGCTGCTGACCACAGTGTCAGACGTGATGTCCTTCAGCCTGACGTACTGTGGTCTGTCGGTGAGGTAGTCGGAGATCCAAGCCACCAGGCAGGGGTCCACCTCCATCCTGTTCAGTTTTTCCTGAAGCATACAGGGCCGGATGGTATTAAAGGCACTGGAAAAGTCAAGAAACAGTATCCTGACCGTGCCTTTTCCCCCATCCAGGTGTGAGTGGGCTCTGTGTAGGAGGTACAGGATGGCATCCTCCACTCCGACACCCGCCTTGTATGCAAACTGTAGTGGGTCCTGGGCATGTTGTACCTGTGGTCGGAGGAAGTTGAGGAAGAGCCGCTCTAGAGTCTTCATAAGATGTGACTATGTGGAGCAACATGAAGCAGATCATTATCCTTCAGAATCACCTTAGTCACCACAACTGTGTCTCACAGGAGTTAGTTTGTTGCAGCAGGCAGAGTCATTTTCTGTAAATAAATCGCAGTGTGTTAAGACTACTGATAGAGCCGTTGGCACAGACCGGGCAAGGCGTATGGCTGAGAGTGCCTTAGTCACAGAAAAGACTTATAATGCCTTAAACACAAAGTCTTTGGTTTGATAAATAAATAACTCATCTAATTTGTTTTGTTCCATACACAGTTGTGTGTTGCAAAGTTGTTCATGAATGTCTGAGAAATTAATTTAGTCCTTTTTATTTAATGCTTTAAAATCAGTTAAAAATAATTTTAGCAGGTTATAAATGTCTTTCAAAGATCTCTTTGGGCATTGGCGTCTTTTTTATTCATTGCCAGTCTAAACCTTGTATCTGACTATTTTTAGGGGAATGTTGTTTTTTAAGCAACTTAACACTTAAAGATCCAAAACATGTAAACACAGAAACTTTATCAAAAAAAAACCTCACAAAATGTATTTCATTTTTTCAAGAAGCCTAAAATCAATGGAATTATGAACATATCATAAAAAATATCTTGAGATTTTGGTCCAAAAAGCAATATTATCTGGAAAAAATCTGGACAATGATTTACACTGCCAATGCAGCAGAAGCATATCTGGATAGAAAATCACACAGTAGAACACCATCATTCGTGGACTGGCCTCCCCAGAGTCCAACAAAAGGTAGCCAACATTCAATGTCTCCCAAGAAGGCAGGAGAACTATTCCTGAAAATGACAAGAAAACTGGTCTAAGAGAGTTCAGGCTGTGGTGAACAATAAAGGTGGATTCATTAAATTCATTCATTAGACTGTTTTTGGCTTATATACTGTATTTCCATGTATGTTTGCAGGTGTTGCAATAAATTTCTGCCCATATTTCCCATTTTTCTAGCAAAATATAGGAATGAGAGGTGGCGCCAGACTTTTACACAGTCCAGTAGTAACCTTTTTTTTCTTTTACAATTTGCAGCACTATAAGTGACAAAACACTAAAGACAGAAAAAGGACAAAATATGTCAACAGTCTCTGAATGAAGCCTAATTTCCTCCACGTTTGCTAACTTATTATATAAACAGGTTCCAAAAACACCTGTTTAGTTTTTGTCACTGGTGGTACAGTCATTACATAATTGCCAAAAGCATCAGTAGTATTCATTAAATATTTTACAGCTGCCTCGGGCTTCTAATTGCTTGTCAATTCACCATGGTACGATGTATAATCAATGTTTTCAGTTCAGGGCCTGGACCAGAGAGGTACTTCATCATGCCTCAGTAATTAGAAAGCAAATAAAGACCTGAACTACCCAGCAAAGCCAAGTCAGGATTTCATTCTGCACATCGTTCAGTGCTATTATGTACTGCCATGCATTTTTCGCAGAGGGAATACCCGTAATAAGTGTTAGTGCCTAAAGGCCTCATGAAAAAATCTTTTTTTTTCCTTCAGTTGCCATAACATCCCAAGACACTTGTCTAATGCCAAGGTTTCAATGACAACACAGCTTTACCTACAATATCAATGTTAAAATCATACAGAAAAGTTAATAGATCACTTTAATTTAACTATATTGCATTGTACACAAAACCAAGTTGATGGGTCATTGATTCTTTGTCACGGCAAGGTACCTACTAATAAATTACAGTTTAAATTCCCCCATGACCTTTTCCTTTTCCTTGTCTTTCTTCTGGACAGTCAACATGTGCTTGTTTCCTGGCTTTCACAAAAAGAAGAAAAAAGAAAGCCTAATATCCAATCAATAACTGCTTAATGGACTCATGCGAATTTTAAATGCAGGATTAGCAGACAGGCATTGACGATGAAGTGCACCCAGTACTAGATTTTCCCTGAACTGCTATTTATGTAAAAACAAAGTATGCTTTTAAGCCATTAACGGCCACCCTAAATCTGAAAATAATGTTACAAACATTGCACTTCCCTAAGTTCTTTTCTTAAACGAAAAAGAAAAACAAGGCAGACACAGTAGATTAAGTCCAATTTTAAACCCGATGTGGTCTGACATCTTCCAGATTGGTTGTTGTTTCATGTGTCATGAGTAATACAAGTAGTGTTAGGACAGAAAGTGCAGGTCTGTCAGCTTACTAGTCATGGCTTTTGTGGCAAAAAACCCACATTCATCCATTTGCAAAGAAAGTGGCACCTTAGTATTATGCTATCATATTGAATAATGCCCCCAAATTTTCATGCCAGCCTGTTACTTACAGGGTATCATTTGCTCTTCTTTTGACCCCATGCAGATTACAGCAAGTACCGTACCATTTACCAGAGGTTGCAGTACCATTGATACAAGGTACAAGTGCTTAAAAACACAACTAACAAACAAAATGCTTAAAAATAAAAGTGATAAAAGTGTGTCTCTCTTTTACAGAGCCCCGCAAGGGACATGGGAGAAAAAAAAATTACAATGAACTTTTGCGAGATCTCGCAAAACTAACTCGGGATCTCGCAAAAGTTTTGCCATGTCCCTTGCGGGGCTCCGTACTCTTTCTCTGTCACTATCAGCAAGATGGAAAAAAATCATTATATATGTCTCTTTAACCACTTTATACAAACTAAACATTGAATTTTTATAGACTATATAATTGCAATTAGAATATGATTTTCTGAAACATTAATACTGTGTTCTAACTGTGCAGAAGACTCACTCATAATGCGATGGATGATTTGATTGGCTTGTGAACTGTCACCCGCAGGTTGACGAGTATGTTTGGGATGCTGGATTTGTCCCTCTCCCATCATGCAGAGCTGCTGAAGAACATCAAAAAACTTCAAAACCAACGCTTGGGTATTACAGATGTGAAGTGAAGCACTCTGCAATAGTGATGTGTCGGTCGCGAACGAAACGGCTCTTAGAGCCGGGTCTTTGACTTGAACAACGTGAGCCGGCTCCTTATCGCGAGCTGTGGGTTTTGTTCTTTTTTTTTTTTCTCTCACCCTCTCTCTCGCACTTTTTTGCCGCTTCACTCCGCATGCGAGCCTTGTGCTTTATGCTGGGATGGGGGGGGGGGGGTGTAGTTACACTCAGTAGCACAGGAAGCGGGAGGGAGAGAGAGAAAGAGCCAGGGACAACAACGTCACATTAGAAAGGTATAGTAATCATCCACAACTATTTTCAGTTGCGGATGATAAAGGATTCAGAAAGTTTATTCATGCAGGCCCATATGACAGAGAATGTGCATGTTCTTTTTGTTTTCATATTTTAATTTATATTTAATTGTGTTTTGGTTTGCAGTGTTTTGTGTTGTTTCACTTTAAATTTGTAAAAGGAAAAAGCTGAAAATTTAAATAGATAAAGGTTGAAATGTGAATAGTTGGTTTTTGTATTTTTTTGTATTTGTATTAATTTATGGATTTATTTATTACATTTTATGTGGAGTGAATAAATAAAAGTATATTTACGGTGGCCCCTACAGACAAAGAACGTACAAACTTCAAAACACGTACAAACCCCGAAGCAGTAAAAACTCCAAAACATGTAAAAACTCCAAAACACGTACAAAACACAACAGAAGTGCTCCAGAATGCTAGGTGCAGTGTTGAGCTTTTGTTACCTAGTGGCTACACAAGCCAGCAAGTACCAACGACTGGATTTAGTGTGTGGTAGTAACAGGTAAATGAACTTTTTTTTAAATTATTTGAATATATATGAATGTTTGTGTATTTATGCAATACACATATGCTTTCATGCTTTCAATTGTGTAATTTAAGTGATCTAGTAGTTCTGTTTTGGAAGTTCAGTTCAAGCTAGAAATGTGTTTTGGAGTTTGTACGTGTTTTGTCTCTAGGGGCCACCACATATATTTATATATAAACATATATAAATAAAAACACTTTTTTAAATTCCTTTTGTGCATAATTTTATATTATTGTTAATAATAAATTAATTAAAGCAACAAAACAACCTGAAGAGCCGGTTCGGAGCCGAAAGAGCCGGCACTTTTTAGTGAGCCGAGCCGAAAGAGCCGGTTCTCTAAAAAGAGACGGAAATCACATCACTACTCTGCAACCACCTCAGCTACATCCTGCATCGTTGAGACTGCTAGATATGTATTGTGTTTACCACATTCGGGAAACAAGATGAAATTAGCTTTGCATGAGTGCTAGAGGTTTCGGCAGCACCTGATTGTTTTTGCAGCTCTGTGCTCACTACTGCCCCCTGAAGGGTAAAAGCTGAACTAAAGGTAAAGTATGGGCATGAACTTGCACGACACTTTTTTTTTTTGGCTGAAAGTAATATTTTCCTTTGTGGATGACATCCAAGTCTCACTCCAGTCACTCCATTTTCTTTTCTTTTTGACAGTTTGACTTTCACTGTGCAATGCCTATGCCGCATTGCTCAGACTGTAAAGTTTAGGTTCATTCGGCTAGCTCTAATTTCCCAAGGGCTGCCACAGCGGATGGATCCGTATTGTTTGATTTGGCACAGATTTAAGGGCAGATGCCCTTCCTGACGCAACCCGTCCTTTTATCTGTGCTTGAGGGACAGGTGTCGTACCATTTGTGTTAGCTCCTGGTTTCGAACCACAGAGTTTTCACGTGTAAAGCGCATGCGTTAAAGGTTTCAGCTAAAGGTTGTCGTATTATTCAATTATACGCGGGTCCACTGTACGATTCATAACCACACTTTATTTTCTTGTTCTTGCTCTGCCCCACATAACATAACATTCTATACAGAAACACACCGGTCTCGCCCTCTAGCTGCCATCAGCCTAACTACACTGACCGGCTGCATTAACATCTACTGTACAATGCAATTACACCACATCTCCCCTTTCTAGAATCAATGGGTAGACTACCATTGACTCACCAGACCTTAGAGGGTTATTCTGCCTCTGTGGCTGGAAGGTCTGGTCCTGCGCTTACCTGTAAGGAATACTATATAATGAAAATCTTAACTCTAATTAACCCGTTAAGTAACACAAATTCTTACATGCTAACTTGTCACACCCCCTGCATTTCCCAACTTCTGAACATGCATATTTGAAAATGACAACCTTTTAGCTTTTACACTTTTACCCATATTGTGCAAACAATACTACGAAAGAGGAGTATTCTTGTATAAAACAGTCCTTTCCATCTTATCCGTTATAAGTCCAATCTGGTTGGTCTCACAACCACTCTTCCGGATCTGGTTCTGGGTGTAGATGGAAGCTCTGGAGAAACTGTCTCTGGCATGTCCGTGGAGCACTGCTCCCCGGCTTCTGCAGATTCTGGCTCCCCATTATTGCTCTCAGTTTGGTCTGGAGAGTGTTTCATGGGAACAAGATGCCGACGATTCCGCCTAATTGTCCCACGAGGTCCCTCCACGAGATATGATCGTGGTGTGGAGTGGCTGCCAATAACGGTGCCGCTGGCTCTCTGGTCTGTTATCCACACTTAGGTCAGACCTAAAGCCTCCTTTTCAACCTGAGCGTATCTCTGTTCTGTTGCAGTGAGGGAGCGTGACGCGTAGGCAACGGGTCTCCACTCCTCGTCCCATCTTTGAAGCAGCACACCCCCTAAGCCATACGATGATGCGTCCGCTGACACCTTGCAGTCACGGCTTGGGTCATACATGGCCAACACTGGCGGTGATGTGAGCGCATCTTTCAGGTTCTGAAATGCTCTAGCCTGGTCAATGTCCCATCTCCAGCAGTTTTTCTTAGACAGTAAGTCTCTTAGAGGTTTGTCCTTCTCTGCGAGCTGTGGGATAAACTTTCCAAGCTGGTTAACCATTCCCAGAAAGCTCCTTAACTCACTCACACTTTGTGGCTCCTTCATCTCCCTCACAGCCTGGGTCTTGCTTGGGTCAGGGCTGATACCGCTGGCTGAGAGAACATGCCCTAAAAACGTCACCTGCTGTTTCGCGATGTCGCACTTGTTAATGTTCAGGGTGATGCCAGCTTTTTGGATCCTGCCCAGCACAGCGTGTAGGCGAGAGTCATGCTCTTCCTGCGTTCTGCCCCAGACCAGCACGTCGTCCATGTGGCAAACCACCCCTTCCATACCATCTGTGACCTCTGTGACCATCCTGTTCTGGAAATGCTCCGGTGCTGAAGCAATCCCGAAGGGCAGTCTCTTGAAGTAATAACGCCCAAACGGTGTGATGAAAGTGGTGTATTTGGCTGAGTTTTCCGTCAGAGGTATCTGCCAAAACCCCATGTTAGCGTCCAGCTTGCTGAATATGCTGGCACCAGCCAATCTGCCCAATGTTTCCTCCACCGATGGCAGTATGTACTTCTCTCGACACACAGACTCATTGAGGTGTGTAAGGTCGACACATATGCGTACATCTTCTGTCTTCTTCGGTACCACCACCATGCCTGAGCACCAATCAGTTGGCTCCTCAATCCTGCTGATCACCCCTAGTTCTTCCATACGGGCCAGCTCCTGCTTAACTTTGTCCATCAGAGGCAACGGGATTCTCCGTGGCGTCTTCAAGGAAAAAGGTTGAGCTCCAGGTTTCAGTTTGATGTCGTACGGCTGACGTACTTCACCGAGACCACTGCACAGCTTTGGGTAGCACTTTTTAAGCGTCTCTATAGTTATGCTCTCCAGACGAGCCACAAGCTCCAGCTTGCTAATAGCAGGTCTCCCCAGCAAAGCAGTGTGCAGGTGTCTGATGACAAAGACATCCTCAAGTATTTCTTTGTCTCCCTTCCTCAGTGCAAGCTCACTGACACCAACGACATCCAAACGACTCCTCCCGGGACCCAGCAGAGCCTTGGTTGATTTGTGGAGACTGGGGGGGTGGTTGTGTCTGTAGAGCTCCTTAAACACCTTAAGGGGTAGGACTGTCACATCGGCTCCTGTATCAATTTTAAATGACACGTTTTTGTTGTTTATGCTTAAGTCGACAGTCCACGGCTCACCCTCACACTTAACACTGCCCAGGAACAAACCATGTTCATCCTCTTCAACCTCATGCACTGTTTTTGGTGCCCTGCATACACGCCTGTAATGTCCTTTCTTTCCACATGCATGGCATTTCACTTCATTCGCTGGACAATCCACCACATTTCTGACAGGTTGGCCCTTTTCTGCCATCTTCTCGGAATCCACGTGTTTTAGCTTGACGACTATTAGTCTGGAGTAGTTTGGTTCTAACAGGCTTACGACTGGTTTTATGCACTCTATCTACTGACTTAGCATCGCTAGCCTCACCTCTAGAGTCACCTCGCAAGGAGGACTGTTGTCGCTTTACCTCTTCACTTTGCCTCGCCATGTTGATAGCCCTCTGCAAAGTCAAATCTGGGTCAAGCTGCATGCGTTCTGACAGCCGTTTGTCCGTGAGACTGACAACGAGCCTATCACGTATCAGCTCATCATGTAGCACTCCATAGTTGCAATGTTCTGCTAGCGCATACAGTGCTGTCACAAAAGCATCCACTGTCTCATTGTCTCCCTGTCGGCGCATATTGAATTTGGCGCGCTCATAGATCACATTTTTCTTCACAATGAAAAAAGCCTGGAAACCATCACGTACCCCCTCGTACGTTGTCCTTTGCTCCGCTGTTAAACTCAGACCGCGAAGCACATCGTCCGCCTCATCTCCCATGCAGTAAATCAACGTGTTGACTTGGTTTTCCTCCGAGCTGACGTTCAAATTACTGGCGAGACGGAATCTCTCGAACCTCCGTATCCATTTGGACCACTCCTGCGGTTTTGAAAAGTCGAAGGATTCCGGTGGCTGGATGCTGAATGTCGCGCTCGGCCCCGCCGGTGCTCTCTGTGCAGTCTCATCCGCCATATTCTCCCCTCGTTATCCCGCGAGCTCCGCCAGACACAGGTTCGTTCAGTCGAGGTTATATGGATCAGTACAGGACTTCTGACACCATGTCGTATTATTCAATTATACGCGGGTCCACTGTACGATTCATAACCACACTTTATTTTCTTGTTCTTGCTCTGCCCCACATAACATAACATTCTATACAGAAACACACCGGTCTCGCCCTCTAGCTGCCATCAGCCTAACTACACTGACCGGCTGCATTAACATCTACTGTACAATGCAATTACACCACAAAGGTAAGCTCCTTTTTTGTGCGCAATCAAAAATCTGAGTTTGTAGCTTCCGGGAAAATTTGGGACAACAGACCGTCTCCTGGCCAATCCTAGTCTGACTTTAAGGAAATGCGTTCTGACATATTTTACCCAGAAATTACATAAAATTGAAATTAAAAAAAAAATGTAGATCGGGTAAATAAACTTTAGTAAATAAGTAAATAACCTTTTTCATGAAAAAGAACTCGTGCCTCGATCCTGTAACCAAAATGTTAAAGTCAAATGATAACTGGATGATAAGCTGGTATGAACTGACCTCCTTTAAGTTAGAGCTGGGCGATATATCGAGTTTTTAAAAAATATCGATATATTTTTATACGAGATATAAGATGTGACAATATCCTTTATATCGATATAGTCTATGTTACGTTATAATTATACTTGCGGAGCCGCAAGTTTGCCTCTCTTTCGTCCACTTTCGTCTTTACGCAACGTTACTCGGCCTCGCCTCTCCTTCACTGAACACAACTCCCCCTCCTCCCCCATCGCTTCACCTGCAGGAAGCGACAAGATGGACACGGCAAATCCGTTAACGAGTTACTGCGCATCGCCCCGTGCGTGGGGCTGGACGGCGTCAACGTGTTAGCTAGCTAACCACGCTAACGAGCTAACCACGCTAACGCCATGCAGCCCAGAGGTGCTGCACGGACTAAAATCCTTTCATTTTCTCAAAAGTTGACAGCGCGCCTTATGTATGAATTCTGGTTGTGCTTGATGGCCGCGCACCGATTTTATGTGGAACACGGCGCTCAGCAATCTGTCAAAAAATGTTTTAGTACGACTTTGGTAAGCTACGGAGCTGCAGCGCTTGATGGATTGTCGGAGCATTACGGCTGAGCCTCGCGGAGTGATACGTACTGTGCTTCAATGTAATATTACCTTACTGTGTATAAGGACCATAAATGGCACCTGTTAAGAGACGTGGTTGCGAAGCGGATTTCAAACTCCAGGTTGTCAGTCACGCAGTACAAGTTGGGAACAGAGCAGCTGTGAAATCTGTCCTTGTTATAGTGCTCGTCTTTTAGTTTACATTTTGACTGCACATTTGTGAGCTTTTTGTTATGCACAAAAACAACATTGTTTTCTTTTATTTATGGAGCATTATTATTTAATAAATGCTCATAATTTATTTTTGAGTAAATTTTATGTACATCTGCTCTATGTTAATAAAAGTGCCTGTGTGACATCTGGGACACAGCTTTGACTAAGAACTCTCTTTTTGTTCTTACTTTATGGCTTAAAAAAAAAAAAAAATCGAGATATATATCTTATATCGCCATCCAGCTAAAAAATATCGAGATATGAATTTTGGGTCATATCGCCCAGCCCTACTTTAAGTCTTGGTGTCAACTTTATTGTCACATCCCAGAACTATCCTATCCACAGTGGCGCAGGGCGTTCGCCACCAGAGTCGTTAAATTATAGCATGCTTCATGCAGATCAGCTCCATCTTATGTGGGATTGGCTATCTGCATCATTGTAGACGGTCCCTCTTCGTTCAGAGGTGAGTCTCTTCAGCACCTCCCCGGCACTGCTTAAACATCCCCGCGACCGCCTGCCGGAGACAGTTACTGCGCGCGCCACACCACGAGGGCATCCGTCTCCTTTTCTCTTGCTGCGTAACACACAATACAGTACGGATTTAATGCAAAACGAAATTTTGCATCACGCAGTGGTTTTCCATCTCGCCCATGAGACAAACTTGGGGAATATTTAAAGATGAACCTGCCGTGGACACTTAAAACACTTGAACCCACACAGAAGCGGTGTGTTCTGTGAATGCTGAAAAAAAAAGCCCAGTTACAGGTAAGATAATAACTTCCAAGAGCAACTGATAGGGATGTGTTAAAAAATGTACGAAAATAAAGGAGAAGTCAGATTTACGGATTAATGAATTAAAAACGGGAAATTGAATGTGCTTGAGCCAAAGAAATGTCTCGCCCGTTTTCCGTGGGCTGTGGTAATTTTGTTAACTGTTTACACAGGCGCAATTTCACAACACACATAACCAAACAATATCCTATCCTGTTTGTATACAGAGTTTCCTAATATTGTTAATGAATGACTTAACCTCACTCTTTCAGTTTGTCTTTTCTGAACCAGATTTGTGTCATTGTCTTGTCTTCTGCTAAAAAAAACAAAAACAGGTTCCTGAAGGCTTTTAGCTACAAAATACTCTTTTTACCATCTTTGCTGGAAGCAAACTGCATTCCTGACTCCTTTCTTCCTGTGCTGGCTCTTGGCTGTATATTTTTATAGGGAGAGATAGAGAATACCTGTTGCTCAGTTTGCACAGTACCTCAAACACAGCATTTTTTCCACAATATACCAGACACCTGCAGTGTTTAGGTGGTGATTCATTTTTCATCTACACAAGTGCTTTGGGCACCATGTTAATCGTGTCTGTGCTCTGCCTCTATAGAACTAATCACTAATCTTGTTTATTCTTTGCGATGGGAATGTGCTTTGTCCAGTTTCCAAGTGATAGGTAATACAACAGTGTAAGCACCCGAACAACAGTAACATGTGGTCGGCTGTTTACCAAAATACAAGACTGCAGGCAGAGTCCAACCTTTCCTGCTGCTATGGAGAAAATGATGCACTGGCATAATAAAACCTCTTATCTTTTTGGCTTCAAACTAAGTTGTCAGACCACGTTTGCCTCCTGTGTACTGGCAGTGAAAAGCACTTCAGTCTCACTGCAACAAGGCTATTGGCAGTGCCGTGATTCCCCCCATTCAATTACTTAAGCTGTGATAAATTTACATCCATGCTTTCCCCCTAATAAATTGGGGGGTGGGGGGGAAATGTGTCAACAACCAATCCAAGGTGGCTTGTCACAGCTGATCGTTTTGCAGCGTGTGAAATGAAAGAATTTCCCCCGGGAGAGCTCATGGCTTTAGGGGGTGTGGAGTGATTTCCCTCGGTAGCAGTAAGCCTGACCGAATAAACGCGCAAAGGTCTAACCTCAGGTAGAAAGCAGCATCTAAGCTTCTGTATGAGAAGATATTCCTCCTAAGACATGCTGTTATTCAGGTCTGTTCTCAACAGAGATACAGATAATCACGGTGTAGACTATTAGATTCCCTATATAAACTGGTGGCCATACGTGTGGAAAAAATACAAATTTTCTTATTGCTACAGCGTGTGCTCGCATGTGGACAGTTTTCTGCCATATAATAGCCACTCATATCATCTGTCCGCAACATAGCTTCTCTTGTGCTTGTGTCCAGGTGGGATGTCATAATCAGTGCGACACAGAGAGACAGGTGTCATGGACTCGTGGATCTTCCCGTCATCCCCTCCGAACCTGTCGGAGCACCTCATGTACGACAGCTTCATGCAGGACAATGAGTCCATCCCCCACGGGAACTACACAGACCACAGCTTCAACAGAACCAGCACGGTGGTCATCACCTGCATGTACTTTCTGGTTTGTGCTATGGGGCTGTGTGGAAACGCTCTCGTCATCTATGTCATTCTGCGCTACGCCAAGATGAAGACAGTTACTAACATCTACATCCTCAACTTGGCGGTGGCTGACGTGCTCTTCATGCTTGGCCTGCCGTTCATTGCCATCCAGTTGGCCCTGGTCCACTGGCCTTTTGGGCCTGTGCTATGCAGGGTTGTGATGACCGTCGACTCCCTCAACCAGTTCACTTCTATCTTCTGCCTGATGGTCATGAGTATTGACCGCTACTTGGCTGTGGTGCATCCCATTAAATCCACAAAGTGGAGGAAGCCACGCATGGCCAAGACTATCAATCTGGCAGTGTGGGGGGTGTCGCTGATGGTTAACCTGCCAATTGTTATTTACAGTGGTGTAATTACAAAGCATGATGGCTGCTTCTGCACCATCGTATGGCCTGAACCTCAAGAGGCTTACTACACAGCATTCATGTTCTACACATTCATTCTAGGCTTCTTCCTGCCCCTCATGGTCATCTGCCTTTGCTACCTGTGCATCATCATCAAGGTGAAGTCCTCGGGCATCCGTGTGGGCTCCTCCAAGAGGAAGCGCTCAGAGAGGAAAGTCACCCGGATGGTGTCCATCGTGGTGGCAGTGTTTGTTTTCTGCTGGCTGCCTTTCTACGTTTTCAACGTCACATCAGTGACGGGCACCATCAGCACCACCCCGATTCTGAGAAGTACCTTTGCATTCGTGGTGGTTCTAGGATATGCCAACAGCTGTGCTAACCCCATCCTTTATGCCTTCTTATCAGAGAACTTCAAGAAGAGTTTCCAAAATGTCCTGTGTCTTAAAAATGTGGGAGGGCTGGACGAGGTTGATCGAAGTGATAGCCGACAGGACAAATCTCGCATGATGAATGACCCGACGGAGACCCAGAGTACTCTCCTCAATGGGGACCTGCAGACAAGCATCTGAGGGGCGGCTGATTGGACTCATGTACACACTCTCAGAAACAGTCATCAGTTACCAATCTCTCTAAGGTTTCATCAGGAAGAACATTATTAAATATTAAACTTATTAAAAACCAACACAGAGGAAAAATCAAAGGCATGCCAAACTGCAGTGTCCCTCTTGATGTATTATCAGGTTCTAAGCAAATCTATTATAACATAATAACACAAATTCATAAATGCTGTCTTTAGGCTGTGGATGAAATGCAAATTTAATCTCCTCAGTCCCGAGTGTATTAACTCTGAAGTAACTAAACAGACGTCAACACCCAATTGCAAATGTGCCCAATTAACCAGTGTAGTAGAGACCCAGCACTATGTACAGAGTTTATAGCAGAGAGGCTGTGCCAAGTTTACACATTTTTGTATTGGCTGAAAATAACAAGAGAACAGTGTGCTCAAGATATTGTGTAACTGCAGATTATTTGCTTCTTTTCGGGAAGTATTTTGACAGTAAACAAAATAGAAACTGTATTTAAAGAAAGTCAGAAAATGTATATAAATATATGAATCTCTCAATCCTGTCTTGTACAAAACAGCTGTAGAACATAACGAATGTCACTGCTGTTGTGTGTCGTTATGTTCTGTAAATAGCTACTTTTTTCTTATTTTTGTGAGTGATTTTCCTTGGAAGACAAATGTATCTCATGTAAATATGAATGTTCAGTAGGCCACCAAATATTTAGTCCTGTGTCACTTTTTCCCTGCATTACACTATGTACATATATAATTTAGGTCCCATTAAAGGGTACTGGCTTGACAGTTTATCAAGCAAGCCTCTAACCAAAGTGCTGCTAAGATGTATAGACATTTCGTAGGGTTGTAGTACCATGGTGGTATTAAATAGAGCAATGTTACCTTCCTGTTTTACTGGATTTTTCACAACACTGCTTATTATTTAACGACATCTACCATATAATAATCTTGCTGTCATTGTTTGCAAAGTAATAATTACCAATTAGCTTAAATTTGGGGGAGCTGTTTCTAAATGATCAAGAATGAATCCAGAGTCTTTTTATTATGTTTTTTCCAAACCTGAAACCTGTTAAGATAATTTCTTATTTATAGTTATTTTACTGCAATTTTTTCTGTCCACCGGTTTCCCAGGAACTGCAGTGCGCATCAAAGGGTACAGATGACTTGATCTATATCTTAAATCAGTTCCTGTATCTGGAGGCTGAGCTTCCACATCACATATTATTAGTTAACACTTTGTATCCTTTGACTCTGACCCATCGTCCCCCGTGGCGTCTTGGGGCTACATTTTGAGTGTGGTTTCTAACACTTTGTGTCTGCGTGTTGTGAATTTGTGAAGGGCTAGAACACTTATCCTAAAGAGGCTGTGGTGTTCCTTTTTAAATCGTCACTGTGCTGCTCCAGGAGTCCACAGTTCCTTCTGGCAGCCCGTGACCTCTCTGTTCCTATAGTCGGATTACTATCTTTGTGTTTATGAAACATTTATATTAGATGTGGAGGTTTCTTCAAAAGCATCAAAGCTACTGATAGATTTTAATTAATTCATGAAGAATCGTGACTGCCCATGTGTTGATGTGAACATGTCAGCTAGCACTCTCTAGCAAACAAGAGGTAAAATACGTGTTACTACTGCCTTAAGCATGCCGAGTTCAATATGTACTTCTTTGTGTGAGTGTTTACATGATATGCAGAAGTGCACACACACACTTAGTCACACCCCATCCATAACTAACCAAATTCCATATCCAGCCTGGCACTCTCTCTGCACTATTGCTGCATATGTTAACAGGATTGTAACTTCTTATTAGCATTGAAAGACATGGAGCACCTCTAGTGTCCTATATTTCTATAGCAACAGTGACCAGTTGGTATTGGTTGCATAGAAACATTTATAGCAGGACAATAATAGAGAGATGACTCCAGGAATACATTATGACTAGATGTTGCTCAGAAGACTGAAGAAGAAGAAAAAAACTCACCATCTCTGAGCTATGAAACCAAACACATCAGATATACATGTGAAAGCTTATAGTCTGTATTAGTATGTGTGAGCAAAATAAACACCTTGCATTAAGTATCATGGTAGCAGATATCAAGGGAGAGCTGTGTTACTGCTGTTTATTAATGCTGATTTCTTAAAATCCATTTTTTCCTTTAAAATATCTGAATTGGTTACATTGCCTGTTCTATTGGTGTTTTATTTCACTTTTCTTTGTTTTGTGAATGTTACCATTCCTGTATTTTGGGATATATATGTTCTCCCAGCTCCTGTTTAGTTAAATTAAAGTGAAATAGTTATCTAATGAGATGAGATGAGATTGCGTATAGTTGTGTTGAAACTAAATAAAGAATATGTTCAAAAATCATTTGGTGCAGTCTTTTAAAACTGACCTTTGTCACAGCATGAATGAGCAGGTAAACACAGAGGTTGTTTATGAAGAGTTTGGGACTTAGATATCAAAGGTATCCAGAGGTGTGGCTAAAGGGGAAATTTGATTGGACCCTCTCCCTCCCTGGAGAGGGAGAGGGTCCATTGCACTGACATGCACTGACATGTGGTCATGTCAGTGCAATCATGGGTGGAAATTAAAGGGGTATAGCACCGCTCATTGCAATCATCAAGCTATCACTTTAAATTATAACTATTTCATGTTAAATATTATTAAACCCAATGAAAGCTATTAGTTTAAATGTAGACTGGAAGATAATTTATTTTGAAAGTTGAACTCCCCCTCATGAACCTCACATTGGCTCAGTCCACTATAGTACACTGCACAAAGCATGTGTGAGTGGTCTCAATACCCACTAAAATTAAGCACGTTTGGTGTTGTAATAACCGGACTTTATTTTTATTAATACGCTACCTCGCTGACTTGTGTTTCAATATTGTTACAAGGTGGCTACGGCTTATTTCCTAATGTGTGTTTATGGAGATGAGGGATTTGTGCACTCATTTAATTCTCAACCAATTTTCTAAGGATACAAAATGTTAAATTAAAATCCAATTTACTTTAAACTGTTTTAATTAGGCGGAAGTTATAGTCGCTTAACACAAATTAACACAAAATAACTGTCTTAGCAAATCATAAATACGAGACAAGTTTCACTTATGTCATAATGAAGTAATGTAAAGTAGTGAAGGGATACAACCTCATCTTATGTGCTGTTTTAGTGCAGGATGTGGTTAAATGCCCATGACCAGGCTTGTTCTTTTTTTGTGTTGCGGTTTTAAATGTGACCACAAGGTGGAGCCATAATCACATGCCTACATCTGATCAGTTAGGCATGTGATTATCAGCTATCAGCTGTGTTTCAGCGTTCAGTCTAAGTTTTGACAAAGTGAGACTCCACTTTTGTTTCTGTCCTTGTTCTTCTATAACAGTACATGCACGGCAGCGCTTCACTTCTGAAAATATATTTTAATGTGCAAACAAAAACAAAAAGAAAGAAATGAGACAGACAGCATATCCATATTCCAGTTTTGTTCTGAGTTTAATCACTGAAACGAATGAAGCTCTCCTCTTCCTTTTCGTTTCAGCTGTGTCCCTGAATGTCCTTTGGGCGGTCTCAACTGCTCCACCACAGAACAAAACCACAGTGTGACCATTTCAGAAGTCTTCAATTTCACCCTTCAGAAATTCCTCACTGTCTACGAGCTGAGGTTACGCAGGAGACCAAAGGATATGCATGTTGGTTTTCAATAGAGCAGCTAAACAAACAGGGGTTCCTTTTTTTCTTCTTTATGTGGCATTACTTTGTGATTGGTTAGGGCCCTGGTCCTCTTTTTTCCCCCCTTTTCTTTTTTTTTTTTTTTTTTTTTTTAAATACAAGTTTCAATCCGTCAATTTTTTTTTAATACACACAATCAGTGACCACAAAACCCTGACACATATGTGTGTTACCTAAAGTCTGAGTTGACAAACAATTTAATAGAACACTAGGTTTGCAGAGGCAAGACATACTGTAAGCCAAACTGGTTTACACCATCCACAGTTGCCATGGAGAAGATTAATACTGATGGATGCAGAGCCAGACTGCGGTCGCACAGGGCCCATATATGTGCAATGTGTTTAATCCACTAGAAATCTCAAACAGCCTTCTCACCCAAAAGTACAGAAGAAACAAATCATGACGGGCAACAAGCCTCGAGCCATTACTAAGGGCAATTTTTCACATATAAGACCATGAGAGCCCAATCGCATGCAGTGCTGTTAACAGGGCTTCTTTTTTTCCTTTGCACAGAAACATTCAAGGTGTTCAACTCGAAGAGAACACATCAGCCTCACATATTACAGGACCTGATCTGTAGTTTTGTGTATTGAATCTTCTTGTCATACAGTACAAAAACCCAAAGCTCACATTCAACATACACACTTTCTAAACAGCAAAAGGTGAGCCAATTAGTCATCACCATCATTATACCAACAATTCCACAAGAATGAAAGTATAATACGTCAAAACAAAAAAAGAAATTTCCAGTACCAGGACAGCAAGAAACATATGAATGTACTGAAAATAACAATTAAAAAAAAATTAAAGACACTGAAAAGAAAACAAGTAAACAAAAATTCAACGAGTCGCTAAAAAAATAAGATATTCCCTGCCCTCAGCCAGACTTTAAAAAACAAAAATGAAACAATCAACACCGTAAATAATGAAACATGAGAACACACAGGTCCAAATCTGTTTAGTTTCCATGGCAGCGCTTCCCCAGCTACTGGCAAAGGCAGCGTCTCCAAGCTCTCCCATTATTTCTTTGCCCATAAAAAATAGATGTATACTAGATTCATACAGTATTTCATAACTAAATTCACAAATGATAAGAATCATAACCATAAGTTTAAAAATGTTCTTGCAAAGTTCATAATACGCTGATTTATATATTTCCTTTTTTGTCCTTTTTTTTTTTTTTTTTTTTTTGCATTCAGTCCTTTATGCATATGACAACATACTGTCCTCCATCATCACTAAGTTAAATGCTTGGTCAGCTGAAATGAGAGCACCATGGGAGAGAGATGGAGAGTGTGTGGGAGGTGGAGAGGGACAGAGGGTGGGGTGTGGGGGTGGGGTCAGAATACTGTGAGAGAAAAAAAAATCCAGATATGACCAATCGGCGTGACAGTCGGTCACGCTCAGACTCTGCCCCTGCAGCAGGAAGGGGAAGGGAGAGAGAGCGACGGGGTGTGGAGCCTCTTCCCTCTGCCCAAGCCTGGAACTGGCGGTGCCTGACCCTTCCTCCTCCTCCTCCTCTTTATTCAGTTTTGTCAAGTAGATGCCAAGAAGTAGCTCAGTGCTTGTTTTGTTTTCTTTTGAAAGTATGTGTAATTTTACACATCTCTTTTTGTTTGTTTGTTTGTTTTCATCCTCAAGAACTGGAGGAGCAGACTGGTAGTCAGAAAGTTTCAGGTAGCTTTGTGTGTTTCATCCTGTCGCCAGTCACATGACTGTCTCATTTAAAAGCAAGTGGTTCTTCATGGTCATTGGTCACAAAGACTACTCATACTCAAGGAACTGTTTATGGTAGAATAAGAGATACCTAGAAAGAAAAGAGAAAACAAAATGAATTACAGTATCACACTGTATCAGACTGTGTACCACTAATGTTGTGTTTTGACTTTTACCCTTCACTATCGAGTACATCCTTAATGCTAGCCTTGGTGATTATGGCATCATCACATTTGAACCACTGATCCTTGTGCTGGCGGATAAAGCTGGTGTAGTGGCCACTCTCTAATGTGCCTTGGTGGTTGACCACAGCAAACAAGGAATACCTAAAAAGAAAAAAGAAAAGAAATGGAAAAACTGAGTTTTTAATGCAAGAATATCCCATCATCCCACCAGTAAATGAGCTCGTTCGGTTCAAAACCCAGTACCATTAAACTTTAAGGTCATTTTTCACACTATAGAGATATTAAGGAAAAAACATTTTCACATTTCAGTATCTTCCCAATAAATGTCCTGGAAAATTAAAGCAGTTGTAGCTGCAATGGATGAAGAAAACTAAGCAGCTTTTAATAGGCTTCAAATTGATTTAATTAGGGGAAGTCACAGCCGGATGGTTTGGGTCATTAGCATGTGCTACTGTGTAAGAGTCTTTGATGTCATACAGCAACAAATGCTGATAATTTAGTGATATTTCGTGAATTTTGCTAATGCAAGGTACTCACTTATTGTCATTGTTTAATACATCAACCGACTGTTGATACTGCCCGTTCATTCTGCTCTCTTTACTGTAAAAGACAAAGAAGACAGTTAATGTTTGAGGCAAGTATAAACTTCCTCAAAAATCCACTAGGTGGCAGAATACTACAATCAATGAAAGCACGTTGGTTCTCTGCCTGTAACACTAATGATGTTTCAGTCTATGAGCGGAGCTGAATGGATGCAACATTCAGGGGTGGGGCAAGACTGCTGCTGCATGCTCTAGTGACAGTGTATATTACTAGGGAGCATTTACACAAAGCATGTCATGAAATGTAATAAATGAATTGGGAAGGTGAAGGCTATACGAGGAAAAGTATTTTTTCCCCATTTGGATCTTAGCTGCCAAATATTTACTATAATATATATGAAAAGAAAAGCTGAGGGCCTCATTAGTAGTAGAAATGAAACATGTAGACTTCAGCGATCATCTAACCTGGACGCCATGAAGGGTGTCATGTCCAGCTCTAGGGGGAAGGAAACATACGTGGTGATCTTCCTCCGTAGTTTAGCAGAGTGCTCAAACCGCTGGAGAGGGCCAGAGAGGGTTGATGAGAAGGGAGACGGGAAAAGGAGAAGTGGCAAGAGAGAGAGGCGGGGGGTGGGGAAACCAATACTATATGTTTAGAATTAACAGGCATCATTTTTACAAAAAACAAAACAAAACAAAAAAAAAAAACATGAGTGAAATGTATGTTTTCCACCCTGGCTGTCAAACATTTCCATATTTGTAATGAGATAACAAGTGAGGCTGATATCCATCTAAGACAACATTACTGCAGCCTACAAATACATTATAGGTCTCCAGTATTGCAATAAATAAAACATGAAGATAATGGAGCACCATATGAGTCATTAAAAATCATAAATGTCCTGGGACACTGCACAAAGGTGCAACACTGTAGGAGGCAACAACAGCTAAATTGAATTATGAACACACCTACGCACATGTACCAGCCAGCTAAGGCACTGCATAATGTGAACCTTGCTGACATCAGATGAAAGGCTGCATACACACAGAGCAAAATGAATCATATATTAATGCCACTGCAATATAGAACAAGTACAGATAATTGAACAGCAGAATGCATTGGCATGAAGGCGGAAAGGAGGGAAAGTTCACGTCAAGATCAAATGCATTTGTTTTCCTCTGGCCTGCAGTGCAGTCTCTAACTAAAGGAAACACAGAGCTAGTCAACCTTATAGCTTGGCATTAATGTTTACATCCTGTCACGAGCGAGGGCAGGTTCAAGATTCTCCTCTGTGCAGCAAAAAAGCTAAAAAAAAAAATAAATGGGTAGCACGATGGAAAGAAAAGTAGTTCCTACATAAAACTGCTCAAATTGCTGCTCAAGTTTTTAGGGGATGAGACCTTAGCATTATAAGGAAATACTTATTAGCTCAATTACATATAAAAGCATGCAGGAATCTCATCAACACATGCACACATTTGATTTTAAGGGTGAACTTTCCTTTTAAGTCACACAGCTCTTTTAACTATTTCGGAGTGGTGACAAAATTAGACGTGCGAATGTTAGATCCTCAGATTAGCCTTAAATAATCAAACTGTCAGACAGTGACAGACAATGTAACGAGTGATAATTGGCAGCGCATGGGTGACTCACTTTGAGATGGAAACATGCTACGATGGGAAGCTTCTTCATTGTCAGCTGTTTGGTGGACTCCTGGTAACTATGGCAACCACCACATTTTATTTTGGCACTGCTTCCTAGATGCTCAGGTCGCGTAAACCTGCAGAGTGAAGAATGCAATAAAGAGAGAGGGGAGAGATGACGTGTTAAAACGTGCAGCCAGAAAATGGATATGGAACGGAGGCATGAAACGCGAGAAGCAGGAAGAAAGATTTCTGCGTGGAGTGTTTCTGGTTGTGTTAGATGTCCTCTGAATGTGGAGCGCACTAAGCTGTTCTCCGTATCAGTGGAAGAACATGAAGGTCTGTATAATATGCCTGCTTGCACGGTTTTGCTGCAGCACATACGCATGTCAGTTTGCCTAACGCAAAAGCCCATGTGGTGTCGTCAACGCCTTTATCACCATGGCAATAACATCAACCAGTTCTGTAGCTTTAAGAGACTTGCTGCAGCAACTAGAGATGTGTGAGAAGCTGCAGTAAAAAAAAAAAAAGTCAGCAGGAGAGGAGGTGAGAAAAAGAGAGGGGGAGGATGAGACAAATGTGAGTGGTAGAGAGTGAGGGCAAACGGGAAAAGAATGAAATAAGATAAGGAGAAGAGGAAAACAAATTGAAAAAATGAAGAGGCAGTAGAGGAGATATGAGAGGTCACACTCCCTGGTCAACCTGGTGATGGGAGAAGATGAGATTCAAGGATAACACGGCTGTTGTGCCTGAATAGAAACTATATGTGACCCCCTGTACATGTGCAGGGGTGGGGTGAATGTCTGACTGCTCCTGAAAAGATGCAGGTGGACTGATAAAAGCTTATTTCCTTTTAAATCAGCGCAGATTAATATGCCTACTAGGAGCCCGATAAACATGTAGCATCCAACCTGAGAAGGGTTTTGGTTTGCTTTTGCTTTTTGTTTATGTATTTTACATCACACTCACTGACACATCCACAAGTATTTTTAAAATCAAGAAAAAATGTTCTTCTTTGACTCTCCAAAAGAGAAAAAATGCCCACAGAAACATTTATTAAAAAACAAAACACAAAACAAACAAACCTTCATTTACATAAAAATGTCAAAAAACACTTAAAATGCAAAATGCCTGCAAAATCAGCAGGTGACAGTATAACTAATTCCAGCACCATGCTGCCAGTTGGCCCTGCCGCTGCCACTATAATCCATAATATCAGTTTTCCATGTCTAGACATAAACAGGGAGTATCTGCACCTTATATGGAGTTTTCCAGCAGGCCTTTTTTTCAGTGGCTTTAAACAGTTTTTCAAAATGTTAAAGTGTTGCATTAAAAAACACAAAGCAAAAGAAAGCACTCCTGGGGAACCTGGACTGAACCTTATGTATGAATGAATGAATATATACCTGCGCAAGCAGTCTGTGAGCGTGGTGGATCCTGACAGGTGACTTTCGCCATTAACTGTGCTTCCATCCCCTCCAGGGCTGAGGGGCCAAAAAGGCGTGGAAGAGCCAGGAAGGTCCAGACTGATGTCCCAGAAAGGGTCTATCGTTGTGGAAACCCCACTACAGGGGAAAAAAGAAGAAGAAGAAGGGAGTTCAATTATAATGTTTAACTATTAGTGTGTGGCTTTGTGTAGTTTGGCGTCACTTGGCAGGATGATGACATAGATGGTAACGAGTAAGATTAAACTCCCACAGCCCCCTTGAGATTCTGATCATGTCTTTGTTTAAGGCTGATGGAAGACTGAATGTGCGCATGTGAATAATGTCTACACAGTTGTTCCGGGTTCATCTGCAATTCAATGATGTGTTACGTCAAAGAAAATGGCTTTGCGTAAAGAATTTGTATTATTACAGCCCAATAAGCGTGATGGACTGCAGCCCAGGCAAAACAGAGGCCTCAAGTGCAAAATGTGTAGAGTATACATAAATATATATGCACAGGGGTGGGCTGCCAAACATTATCAATGTTGGTTAGATGAGTCATGGTTTTGCAATACCCAGAGCAACCAGTGGGTGGCTAGCAAGGCAAGCAGACATGCATTTATGGCAATAGGAGATCAGCTCTGCAGTAATTTGACACCAGTATGGCACTACTTTAGTTTGAAAGCCTTTGCTGATGCATTTTATTGCTTAAGAGCTTACCCATTATATTCAAAAAGTGATTTTAATGATTATGAAGGGGCGTGATTTACTGCCACGGTGATGCACTGTCATGAGCAGCTCTGCATCAGCAGTCTCTACTTTCACAGTGGAGGCAGGTAATGTCACAGTAAGCTGGGCTGGGCTTGCCTGCAAGTCTGGGTGAGGTGCTTTCCAGTTCAGTGCAGCGTGCTAGTGTTAATGTGACAGGACAGCTCTAGGGGGAAGCAGGCAATGCTTGGGTTGCGCTGCTGTCTAGACAACCTCCATTAAAGCAGCTCTGCAGGGACTGGGTCTTTGAATAAGAGCGCAAAAACCAATGGTTCCCCCACTACTTGAAGATGACAGGAATATGTGGAGGATGCATGAATGAGTAAATGTTGGAGGGAAAAAAAGACAGAAGGCGTGATGCTGCTTCAACATGAATGCTTAGTGAACATCTCGAGTGGGATTGTCTTTCAGCAGTCCCTTTCCATTGCATCATGACGGGGGTTTTATCTGACCCCCCCCCCCCCCCACACACACACACACACACACACTTACTGGCAAACTTGACAGGTAACATCTGATTGCAGGCCCCCGGTGAAGATTTGGTCAATGATGCAGTTACAGTGGTTTGGATTGTTGGCTTTCTTGCCATTGTCGTCTGTTGACCAGAGAGAGGAGACAATATGAACACACATGACTGCACACTGCCCACCTCTTTAGCACATTTAAAAGCTTCACAGTGCCTCACTCCCACTTCACAGCTCTTTATTCTCTCTAGCCAATCAGGGTAAGCCTTTCCGTTGTGGCTATGACTGAGTCAACCTGTCATTGCACTGCAGCAGGGCCTATTGACATTCCTTACACTACTTGCTTGCTGTCCCGTTGGTACATTGTAAGTCTCCTTCAGTATGTTTCCAGTGAAGTAAGGCACTGTTGTCTGTCGGTAGATTTTAGGTATAATTCGATATGCCAGATCAGAGACAGTAGGTGGCTCTGTCTCCTAACACTCCCCTCAATCTCAGCCGACACTGTTTTTACCTGCGTTTACTCACTTAAGTCGAACTGGAATTTCAAACTAAAGTATTTATGGGCCACAAACTCAATAAATAAATAAACCCATTAAACTAATTGTGTTTAAGGACGACTTACTGATAGTGTCTCCTTTGCAGTGCCTATGCAGTACATCCAATGCTGCAATGAGGAACTCATGGGCATCTTGCTGCTCGTAGCCTGCGAGGTGGCGTGCATGAGTCCACACCAGGTGCAGCAGCCGGAATGGAATGTGGGGCGAACGGTGGCCCGAGTAGAACTGGGAGAAGGGATGAAAGATGGGACAGGTGGGTGAGGGTGAAGAAGAAAGGTGGTTAGCCTATTTTTCCAGGTGTTACTAGGTGTGTTATTTTATCCACTTCATTCCAGTCTCTTTTGGCTCTTTTGTAAGCACTTCATTCAACAGGTCTTGCCAGATATAAATGAATTCTAACAAAAGTTACAAAACAGAACCAGCTCTGATGACAGCAAATCCACAGAGAGGGAAAGTGTAAGACACAACAGAGGCAAGTCAAAGCAGATGGGTGGGGGAAAAACAGGGAGAGTGTGCAGCAAAAATATCCATCTGTTATGTGCTGGAGATCTCTGGCTTGCTGTTGAAATTGGACTGAGAATTCAGGGCAGGTCAGGATGGACAAGCAAGTGACAAGGCAAGTACCGGCAGGGTGCAAAAACAGTGCAACGAAGTTCCAACAAGACCTCATTAATGCCAGAGGATCTCACATCTCGACGTGCGGATAATGCGTGCACGTCGCTTTATACTCCTCAGTTTTCTCTGAAGTCTGATTGAGCGGTGAAAGAAAAAAAAAAAATGCTGAGCTGACGTCTCTTTTTGAATCTTACAGACTCTTCTCCTTTTCGGCAGTCTGAAGGTGGCTGACAAACGAATTACGCGACAACACGAAGACAAGAATAGGGGAGAGGAAGAGGAGAGAGTCGCTGATCAAAGCAGGCCACACCTCCCCTTTTCAATCCAAAAAAGCTGCCTGAGATCACGCAGGTGCCTACAGAGCCACAAGATGACTTTTGATGAAGATACAGAGGGGAGCTGGATGTAACCTATGAAACAAGGCTTAGGCACAAAAAAAAAAAAAAAAAAAAAAAAAAAGACTGCTCACGTGCCCGGGACTGTTTAAATGTAAAATCCTGAATTTTATGCCTCAAAGACACTTCATGTGAAATACAACTGAACAGTTCAGCTAACTGAGACAGGACAGACATGTCTGTGTGTGTTGCGGAGGTGGGGGGCTGATGATTCAACTCGTTATATATTATAACACCACTTGCCAACTGTGTGCCCATATACACTGCAAATGAGAGGATGTAAGAAGGAAGTGAGACAGTGTGGGAGCAGAGCAGGCAGTCATTACGTAAGACTCTGGGTTGAGTTTATTAGATGTAAAATGCCTATTTTCTGTTGCATGAAGAATAAACAGTTAAGACTTTTTAAGGGCTACGTAATTTAAATCTGGCTGAGCAGATTCAATAAAGGTGTATAATTACTGCATTGTATGTTGCACTCTACATTCCTTTCAGGCAGCATTTCTTCCCTTGTCTCTGCCTCCCTCTTCATTCACATTCACAAACCCATTTTCTTTGTGCCATTTACCAAACCTATCTAACAAGTTTGCACATGTCGACTGTGCGTCGTACCTCCTGAAAGAGCTGCGACATCTCACACACCAGACAGGAGTTTGATTGCATCTCGCACTTGTGTCTGTCGGAGAGAAAGAAGTCTCGTAGCAGTGGCGTGTGTGTCAGAGCCTGAACGATGCAGTTCATGAAGCACGTGTTGCCCAGATTTATTAGCCCTCGTAAACCTGCGGAACAAAAAGGGAATAAAAGAAGAGGGAGAACATCAGGGCTTTGAAGGTTAAACACGGCAGTGACTCCAATTCGCACTGGTGACGATGAAGAGATTTTTAAATCATATTTATCTTTGGACTACAGTGAACTTCCTTGTTCAAAAAATAATTCAGTACATAAACTATTTACAAGTCTTTTTCTTTTTTTCAATGCTCTCTCATTTTAAAGTCTAAGCTTTCGCTCAACTTAGCCAGACAGTTATTCCAAACCCAATTCAGCAATGTTTTAGCCGTTAGCTTTGGGTTATCTTCATGCTAAAAGGTGTATTACTTACTATTCATCACTCACTGAGTTGCATTGGGTTTCCCTGGGCCTGTTATTAAGAACTAATTCCATAGTATCATACTGCTACTACCATGCTCTACCATGGAGGTGTGACCAGAAGATGAGCAGTGCTTCATGTTCACTAAGAGCTCTTTCCAGAAAGTAAAATATTTATCTCAGAGTCCTTTAAATGGCATTTGGTAAACTCTGTGAGCTGTCATGTGTCTTTTACTGAGCGATATATCCCTACAAAGGACTTCTGAAGATGACACACATCAAAATTCTATGCTACTGGGAATACGCGTTGCTTTTATGCCTTTAACCTGAGCTGTGGCTCGACAGAATTTTAATCACAGAGCTCTGAAGAGTTAATTGGATGTCACGCTTTTGTACTGGCATGTAGTGTAAATTGTGAAACAAATGCACCTTGTAAGAATATAAAGTCAAGTAAAAGGTTTGAACACTTCTTTTACATTTAATAAATTGAGTTAGATTTGGTTTTTAACACTAGATTGATATATAAAAGGCTGGTTCATGTATTTAAACATAATGAAGTTATGCATAAAAGCCACCAATGCTTTGTGATCCATTTTTGTTTGGCTGAAAAGTTAATATGGTGTTGGGTCAGGTATGCCAGCAACACTGTGTGCAACTTGGATGTGTTCCCAAAGCTTTGAATGAATTCATTTAGAGTGAGAAATGATGGCCAGAAGAACAGGTGAGACACAGCTAGATCTTAGGTCTAATCCAACTGACCAAGGTTTGGTTCTTGATAAGAGTGCTCAGTGAGCGCCTAAACAATTTAGACTGGTCATGGTGGGCACACACACATAAAGACACCAGTTCCACTGCCCAGTCAGGTTGACCAAGCAAATTGTTTGAAGGTATAAAGAGAGTGAAGGCTGGTGGGAGACGGGGCGGGGAAAAAGGGTAAATTACTACATGTACAAAATTAGAGACACAATGGAAACAACAGGAGGGGTAAAAGCATGGCAAGAGATAACTCCAAAAAAGGAACAAAGAGAAAACAAGCTCTGGGTAGAGATAGACACACATTCTGATGTAGTGTGCATATATCTGAGAGGGAACACTGTGTCCTGCCTCTCCCAGTCCACTGCCTGCGGGGCTGCCCAGTCTGGTTGACCTTGAGTATTACACCTAAATGCATGAGTGACTCCAAGCACACTTGCGCGCACACACACGTACACAAACACACAAAGAGCCATGGAGAAAACCCACAGCAATCACAACTACGATGAGAAGAAAAGCTGTGCAGATTAAGACGTGCAGAATAAACAGTGCAATCGATTGCCCACCTATGGTGCAGTTTGTAGTGATTTTCCTCCGCTTTGGATTGTGTCGTAATAACTCTAGCTCCCTCTTGGTCGGCTCCCACGTCGTGTACTTCTCCCCTATGCCTGTGGACAAATGTGACGGGGCAGAGATTACCAGGCTGCTTTAGTTTAAAAAAGAGAAAAGAAAGAAAACTGTATTAATGAAAACAGAATGCTATACCTTGCAATTTCCATGCTTTCCTCTGTTCCTCTTTGGCAATCTGCTCCATGTCTTTGTCATAAATGTAGTCTTGACACACAAAACAATATATTCCACCATATAATAGGTCTATTGCTGTAGGAAGGAAGGAGGGGGAAAGAGAGTGAGTATTAGATTGCAATCAAATTATAAGTATTTTTTTTTTTGTACAGTAATAGACATTTTGGGGGGGGGGGGTTGTTAAAATGATTATTTTGCTGTCTAAAACCACTGATAAAACCAAGTGTTACCATCTTATTGCTTCCACTAGAAAAATGACAGATGTGAGGCAGGCAGTGATGGAAAAGGTGTATTTGTCTACCACCCCCACTTGTGCTTCCCATTAACACAACCCAACTTCTTCCATTTTCAAACTCCACAGCAACAATATTTCAGCTCTGTTGCTGTGACAACCTATTTTTAGATTAACCGGACATCTTTCTGTTTTTGGCGCTACTCACAATAAGAAGGTGAGCTAATGCATCATGTAGAAAAACCAACCGGTGTATATGTGCTGCTCGGTGTTTTGCAAGGGCGTGAAATAAGAAAAGACAGTAAAATATATATAGAAACAGGATGCTCCACTGCATACAACAGCACCCGGTTAATGAAGAAAAATTAGAATAATACAAGTGGCAGAGAGAGGAGGAAGACAAGGTCCTGCATAAGGCATGAGAAGCATTTCAGCACTCGCGCTGAAATGAGTAAAGCATAAGAGCAAAACAGTAAGAGGATGAAGAGGTGGGGAAATGAGGTTGATAGAAAAATAAGCAGACAAAGAAGGCATGAGCAAAGTCCTGTGAGTGAGCCTGCTAAGAACGGGAAGTGAAAATGATGGGTACAGAGCACTGAGAAGGGAGCTTGACATCTAGCAGTGGAGCAGACAAGGGAGTTTGGATTAATTTGATTAGAGGTAGAGAGGAACAGAGTGCCAGTGTCAGGGAGGCACCTGTGGAAAGCTCAACGCTAATTAAGACCGCATCCCCGCACACAGGACGGAGTGTGTGTGTCTGTGTGTGTGTGACCAAACTGCTGAAATGGATTAAATCAATTAAAGCCATTAAGATGTGTACAAAACTGTTCTATTGTCTCTGTTGTTCCCACATTTAATTGTGCTCATCAGGGTGATGTCAAAATCTTGCTCTTTAATACCTTTGTCTTATTTAGCATAATTGGTATGTAATGTTGAAGCTACTCTTTTTGGTAGCACAAGATTAGCAAAAGTCTACCATCCCCTTGCTGAAGAAGACTGCCAGTTTAAATGTGACTGGGACTAGGCACTCCCACAGGAACTGTAATGCAATGCAGTCAGCATCTATTTTGCCACTGGTCGTGAGAATAATTTAAATATAACCAGCTAGGGTCTTAGAGTGCGTGAGAGTGAGCAACTTACCTAGATTGTGTCTCTTGTTTTTTGCGTGTTCGTGGATGTGTTTCTTTGTAAAACAGCCAAAAAAGACGCAGTAGAGACAAGAGTGGAGTCGGTTCAGGTGGGCGCCACACATGTGACAGATACACGACTTGGCCTGGGGAGAAGGACCCAAGGGATTACGGGGGTTGGGAGAGAACAGGGGACAAAAGGAATTAAGATCAAGGCAGGAAAGGACAAGTCCATAATTTTGAGAAAATCCTCTGAAGCAGGACAGAGCTTCGAGGCCTAGTAAAAGTATAAAGAGCAGAAAAATAAAGTTCTATCTTCAAGTGTCAGACAAACAATTCTGATGACACAAAGCTTGAATGAACCTGACAGGAGGACAGACTAAAGACTGCTGGGCCTGCTGACAAATCAAACACAGCGACAAATTAATTTCACAGTGAATCTTTCTGTATTAAACATGTGCAAGCCATAAAGGGTGTTGATGCTTGACAGGCACACCAGAGGATGCAAACAATGTGCGGGTAACTCACTAACAGCAATAGGTGTGTTGCCAGTGATTTCATTCATAACATGGCATAACTGGCAAACATGCAAAAAACTCTTCCTTAAAGGAATCAATGTAGAATAATAAGCAGCAACTATAAAGCTAAAATGCTAAAGAGCATGAGTGACACAGAGGATAAAGGACCTGTTCTATGAACACAATGTGTAGAACTATAGTCCTGAATAATGTGATCAGCAATAGAGTAGGACAGAACTGCTTGACATGCAGGTCAAGCATTTAAAAAAGGGTGAAAGGTCAACATGAAACTACTATAAATAAATATTAGGGGTGCAACGATATTCGTATTGATATTGAACCGTTCGATACAGTGCTTTCGGTTCGGTACGCATATGTATCGAACAATACAAAATTTGTAATTTATTTTATCAACTTTCCTTCTGACGATGCTGTCTGTGTTGAGAGCTCAGTGAATCTGCGTTCGACTACTCCGCCTAGGCTCGACAGTGCAGCCTAGGCGGAGTAGTCGAACGCAGATCCACTGAGCGCTCAACACAGACAGCATCGTCAGAAGGAAGAGCGCAGGGCAAGCTAGCGAGACAGAAGTTAAGCTCTCCTTGCAACATGGACCTCCCCCACCCTCATTCAGATCTGGCGTTTGGAATTATTTTGGTTTTCATGTGACGTATGACCCTGAAGGTAAGCGAGTCATGGACTAAAGTAAAACAGTATGTTGGATGTGCCACGCAATGCTCAATTACATGGGTGGGAGCTAGTGTGTTAGCGCAGTTAGCTCGTTAACGTGTTGGCCGTCTAGCCCCATGCACGGGGCGATCGGCGGTAGCTCATTAACGGAGATTTGTCGTGTTGTGGCGTTAATGTCATTTCAACGAGATTAACCTGAAAGCACTAGTGGGAACACAACGAATATGACTGCACATTTACGCCGACATCATCCTAGTGCAAAGACAAGTGGAAGCAGAAAAAAAACAAGCAAGCATGCTATTAACTTTAGCCGAGTCATTTAGACAGCTGTTAGCACATGATTCTCCTTATGGGGACCTGATATGTTTAATATGCTGCTGAGAATATAGCCCAGAAGAAGCGGATAGTATAGCTTTTATTTTGGAAAGAGACATTTCTCTGTAATAAACTCTCTTTTCCAAAGATGAGTGATTCCTCAATCAGATACAGGGCTCGCAAAATCGCTAGCCCGACGTCCCGGGGCTAGCGATTTTTCCAGTCGGGCTACCAAAATCTATCTCTGCCCTGCCCGTCGGGCTATTGTAGGAAGGAAAAATATATGTCAATGCTTTTGCATTCTTTCAGAAATGTCGCTGGGTAATTATGTAATTGGCATCGGTGAGCCACTGTCAATATGTGACATATTGAAATCGCGTTTGAATTTGCGCTTGCTTTTTTGCTTTCACTTTGCAATCGTGCGAACTGTGTATAGAGAGCGACAGCACTGATCTGTGAGTGATGATAATTTGCGCACCAATTCCTCTGACATCGTCTTATTAATCGTTAGCTTACTATGCAAACATGACAAGTGAAATCTCCCGCAGCTTAAACATGTGAGAGGTTGATCGCGCAGAGAATCGCTGAGCTTATGTGAGTGCGTGTGTAAAAGCAGCAGGATATATATTTGACTACGATGACCTGGATGACTGAGAACCTTCACAGACAGATATATATTTTAGTTCTGCTGAGCCAAATAAGACAGGTCAGGGTGAAGAAGTGACAGCCAAAGAAAAGCTTACCACAAAACGGAGAAGTTATGACAAATCAGACTATAAGGCAAAAAGAAAGTGCAGCTTTATGGTTTCATGGACAAAATAATTTCTGTGGCTGCAATATGACGAGCTAAATAACCAGGGCTGCACATAAGTGGTCCGCAGGTGCGCATTCGCTGTCAAAATAAAAAACACGCACAAGGGTTAGGGTTAAATTTAAAAACTGTACTTTTGAGTTAAAATATATATTTATAATTTTAATAAATGACAAATTAAAAAGGCATGAACATTTTTTTGTATCGAAAAAATATCGAACCGTGACACCAAAGTATCGAACCGAACCGAACCGTGAATTTTGTGTATCGTTGCACCCCTAATAAATATATAAATGCAGTATTAATGATCTAATTAAAATCAGAGCTTTGTCTGATCTTTGTTTGTTTATTTAGGAATCTAAAGGACACTACAGCAGAAAGTTGTCAGCATGCCTTTTTGAAAGGGAGAAATTGAATAAGGAAAGGGAGGAGAAAGAAAGCAATCTAATCAAAGCCTTTCAGGGTGCAGACCTGATGCAATGAGTCACCCACTTAGAGGGGAGATAGCACAAAAAGAGCTGTGAAGTAGGTGAAGATACCGAAAATAAAAGGAAAAAGTACTGACCAGACAGCTTTCGGTTTTACACTTTTAGGCACAGTGTGTGAAACTAACCTCACCCTCTACTTTATAACTAATGCTACTGCATATAAACTCAGCGGTCCCGCGTTATGTTGTCTGCCTATTGTTAACTTTGAATTGGGATTCAAAAGCATAACCTGAGACACTCTGAAAAACATAAACCATCATTGTGCCATAGAAATAAAAAAGAATTTAAAAAGAGGTCCAGTCAGTTTTGCCTTCTTCTTCCTGGACAAACCACATATTAGAACAGTGAACAATGAAATGGTATTATTACACAATTATCAAAGATACCACTAATAATGCAATCCCTAAAATAACTACAATTGTAAATATGTTCTGTAGTGAAACTTTGTTCCCATGACAAAGAACTGGGCAAAGAAGTGGGACGTTGAATTGGGCTCCTACGGGCACATTAGTTTCAGGTCTGTGTACAGGTTTTGTGTTTCAGGAAACTAACATTATAGCTGCAAGTAACAACGCCGTTCAGCAAGGCACAGTTGCTAAAATCTCATCTCGCCGCTTGGTATGGCTATGCATTTTGTTTCCAGTGGCCCCTAAAGGTGAAATGCAACATTTTTATGCTTCCTTAAAAATTAACTTTCTGTCATGTGATATTTGGACAGAAAGTATATTTAGACCTCACTTCCTGAGACAAATACCGTATTTCCCGGACTACAAAGCGCACCTGAATATTAGCCGCACAAGCTAAAATCAGGGGAAAATCCTGTTTTGTACATACATTAGCTGCACCTGACCAAAAGCCGCAGGTGTTTCAATGTTGACTTATGTAAGAGAATATGCACAAAGGGAATTGTCAGGAAAGAGATGGCTGTTTGGAGACATCACTTTTATTAATATTTTGAAAAACAAGTTATGGGTACATATTTGCATAACTTTTTAGGTATATGTGCACGTAGCGGTAATTACAAGTACGAAACATGTACTGTGCTTCATAAATGAGTAACAAATGTAGTACATAACAATAACCTACAGCACACCAGAAAAATAGATTCGGACTACCTTTTAGGCTCAGGTGCAGTGACACGGCTTTAACAAGAAGAAAAGTCAGTCATTCACCACCATCTTTCTCTTCTTCCTGCGCACTAAAACCACCAAAGTCCTCTCCTCCAGTGTCTGATACGAACAGGCTCAGGATGGCTACGTCATCCACTCTCAGCTTCTTTCATTCGTTGTCACTTTCAAAACCAAACAAATCCTCGTTGTCAGTGTCAGAGTCGAACACCCTCTGAAGGGCCGTGGCGGTGTCTTCCTCTCCATAATGCAGCAGTCCAGCCCTTTGAAATCCGTTGGTGATCATGGATGTTTTCACACTTTTCCACGCTGTCAGGTTCCACCGGTGGAGTTGAGCATAACTTGCTTTTCGCAAGTTTATTGCCGCTCGTCATCCACGACTCCCGCTGAACGCGTAGCGTTAATTTGAAGTTTGTTTTTCGCGCTACTTGTACAGCACTATGTTGCCTGGCGGATGGACACGTGACCAACATACCACTCTTGAACCCCGATACTGTGTGTCTGATCACATGCCCTCCTGCCAGTCAACGTAGTGCCGTACAACAGCGGAACAAACAAAATAAATCCTCTTACGATATCACAAAAATCTTGGACAATCCATAGAAAAGCCGCACCTGACTAAAAGCCGCAGGGTTCAAAGCTTGTGCAAAAAGTAGCGGCTTATAGCCCGACAATTACGGTACTTAAAAAAAATCCTTACAACTCCTGCAAATGGTGATTTGAAGCTCATCTGCACCAATGTTCGAAACAACTGGAGAAAACAAAAAAATTCGCAATCACCAATATGGTGAAAACACCTCAAGCTGAATTAGCCACAAGCCCACAAATTCAGCAAGTCACTTTCAAAAGCCAAACGCCCCTAGAGACAGTCTGCTCCATTTACATTATATATTTCCTTTAGGCATTATTATTAGATGCAGCATACATTTTCAGTACAATAAACTTTCCTTTTTGCTTATTGTTAGCTTATAGTTAATGGTAGATCAGGTGCCTCTGAACCAGTAGTTATGCTGCTACAGTCTCAGATAAAGCATCTTCTCTAGCACATCCAAAGGTTTTTCAGTGGGGCTGAGGTCTGTATTCTAATGGCTAACCCATGTGTCAAAATGACTCATGCTATGTGGACCCCTCTTTCACAGGCTGAGCCCGATGAATCTTAGCATTGTCATCACAAAATAAGCTTAGGGAAGAAAAAAATTTAAATGATGGAAAAACCTGGTTATTCAATATATTCAGGTAATCAGCTGACCTATTTTCTTGTTGAACCTAGTCCTCCATTCTAATGAAAGGCTCTTTCTTACTTTAAAGTATACCTGGGAATGGGGAAAAAATAATCCTGATGATACAATGATGGTTTATTCACTGTAGCATTATCAAATGTGTAACGTGTCTTTTTCTTTTTTTTTTTTATTGTTTAAATGGCAAATGAATTACCTGAGTCACTTTCTTCTCCTTCTCCAACACTGATTAGTTACCTTCTATTCACCTTAATCTGGCTTAATGAATACCACCATGACTAGTTATAAAGTAGTGATGGATTGGTCAATTTAAAGAAAAAAAAAATCAGTTTGGACTACATACACAATTTATATAAAAAATATTGATATTGGGTGGCAGTGTAATGATTCTCCCACCTATAGCACATATCCAGATTTAATACTTGATACCCTCTATTTCTATCATTTCTCTTGTCAGCTACTTGCAACAGAATTTTAACAACAGAAGTTAACACAACTATTTCATATGTTAACAATAACAGAAATGCCGCTGTTAACTGTACTTGAGGCATTATGTTTTTTTAGAAGGAAAAAAAACATTTGGACTGAGACCTGAATCCCCGCAGAGATGATTTATCAGTGGGAGTGGGCAGAAATGGTCACAAATTGTGTAGGAGCCAGTGGTTGCAGGATAAAAATACCATTCCTGTGCAAAATTCTACTGTCAGAAGAGAAAAGAATTCAAAATTCACTTATCTGATTTGCAACAAAATATGCTAGTCAGGATGTGATCAATGCGGACAGTACCATGCAATGACACAGAGGTAGCCAGCAGAACTCCCAGTGCGGTCTATGTTTTGGATAAGCATTAGTAGGCATGGGCTAGATTGTGATGACATTGCAGTGGAGGGGATATTCACGGTTGCAGGCACTAAGCTCTGTTTTTATTCAAATTGGTCTGTGAGGCAGCCAGCTTTGAATGGGCAGAAGGGGCAGCACCAAAGAAAAGCTCTATGAGCTTGGTGAGTGAATAAGGAAATGAACTAATTACGTCACTTAAAACTAACATCTACAACAAACTCTAAATCTTTAAGGTCGCATGTAAAACATATAAAAGGTAAAATGGGAGACAGTAGTAGTAGAACAGATAGAGTGAAGAAGCAGTTCCGTTTTTAGAGTATAAATTAAGCCCTAAATACACCAGTAAGAAAAGCTACTCACTGTACTTAATATTAATAACATGTTTTTAACTGCCTGTCCAAACTCATCCCACCAGCAGTGATGTTAATCCCCATTTCTCCACTGCACCATAGCACCAAAAACAAGAAACCCTGCTAATGCCACGCCTTACCCTACTCCTCACCCTCCCCTACCTCAATACATCTGTATTGGGCAGAAAATCTATCCCTGTTCTCTGCCTCTTACAATAGTTCACAGGCTGTCTACTCCTCAGTGTCAGCAGTCCTGCATCTCTGTCTGCACCTGGAGCTTTTAATGTTCTATTAGATCAGCTATTGATCAGCCGCTGGCTCAGATGACTGGAACAAGTGTCGGGCAGGTAGCAAGCTCATGTTCGTGCTGCGCTAGGCTGCATCTCCCACCTGGGATGCACGCTCTTTGAGGGCGGTTAGGCTGTGCTCTGAGTGAAGGGAAATGATGCGCAAAGTTGCTGATTCATAGAAGAGCAGATTTAGAAAACCACCGATTTAAACGACTATACCTCCAATCTATTATTAGCATGGGCAAAAGAGGGCATAATGCTTTGTGGAGTCCACCGATGCTGTGTGGGGCTACTAGCAAAAAATGACTATGATGGAATAAATATGAATCCTCCAGTGCTCTAGATCTAACTTCACAAAAGTGCCATCAGTACGTCACACTTACTCCAAGCATTAAGGGTAATGCATTCAGTTATTCAAACGTAGCCAGTAATGTGATGAGCTGTAACTGAGGAGGAGAGAGAATGATGACAACAATTATGATGTGGACAAAGGTCTGGCTCAACGGAGAACCTTCTTGCTGCTGTAAAGAGAGGAGCAAGGAGGGGAGGGGCAACAAAGTCAATACAGACTAGAGAGCAAAGCTATATGAGAACAGTGACTCACCATGCTGCCTAGCACTCATAAGCCCATGCATGCTTTTCAACACACACACATACATTAACCGTAACTGACATTAAAAGTGCATACTATAAATACGCCTGAAAACACACACAGCAAACACAGACATTGTTAGACATTTGCTGTGGTACTTGGACACAAGTGTGCACATATACCGAGTCTTCTTTGACTCCATATTTAACAGGAGCAAGTCAACAAGAGACTATGGAAGGAAACTGATGGTGATGCTCCAGAACCGCACTGCTTCTGACTGACCTCATGGGGCTGTTGCCTGACACTGTCTTGGCAGAATGATGCTGTAACCCCCCACCCCCACTATTTTCACATAACAATGCCTGGCCCACAACATGCACTTTCAGTAAGCTGCCCTAGAGATACACAACATGAATCTGTACGGTTTCACATCAGCTCATTGCATGGCCTGTTGAAAGTGATATGAATGCTGTGTAGTCTTGGCTTGAGAATGTATTCCCACCTCATACATATGAATTTTAACTTGTAGGAGACATAAGGGATTGTTAGAGTGTGTAGTTTAGCCTCATACTGTCACATATAGTGGTATAACGACACAAAGCTAAACCCTAAGCCCTTAGTGTACAGAGTCTACTTTTCCCAGGAAAACGAAAAAACACACACACACACACACACACACACACACACACACACACACACACACACACACACACACACACATCTGAATAAACAGTGTATGAAGGAGAACTCCATACTGGGGATTTGTGCAGATTTTGTAGGCCTGCTGAACACGTGATAATCTACATAATGAATATGTGAAAGTAATTAAGATCACTGAATAAGGGAGTGACAGTCTGCATTCTCTATTCTTTTATTTAAGACATTAAGTGATGTGGGAGAAAACAGGAAGCAGAATGCAGCAGTGAAAGATGAAATATGGTATTTAATTAGTAATACTGTATTTAGAGATCGTCTTCTGGAATATGCATATACTTGGAAACCAGCCATACTCCCTTGAAAGGTCATTGTGAATCAATGCAAAAAGCTCCATCACACAAGAGCACAAAGCCAACTTTAATTCAATTCACCTCTTAAAAACAATAATAATTTATGAACAAGTTTGTTAAGCTGCAGAGATGTTTAACTGTCCAAGCTAACAAATTGCTATATGGTTATTGCAGCTATCAGATGCCCAAAGCCTGCTCTACCAAAATAAGACAACTATTTATTTAATCAGAAATTGAAGAGCAGCTTGTTTTGAATGGCACCCTTGGACTAATCATCAAATTGCGTGTTTTTCCCTTCAGCACCAATATGCCATAACCATCACTTGCGAGAAAATCTATAAGCACCACTGAACAGAGCCACAATGGAGCTATTGCAATATAGCTTCCTTAAAAGTGATATTACAGAACAGACCCAAGTAATTGTCATCCAAGTGTCTGATGCTATTGTCTTTCTCACAAGGAGAGAGAATGTTTTGTAGACATAATGTCAATCCCAAGAAAAGCTGTCACTTCAGTGAAAGGTTTTAACTATAGGGAATGACCAAGTGTCTACAAAAAAGAGATTGATTGCCTCTTGGTTCTGGTCAGCCGCTGGAGAGTGACTGACAGCTCATTAGCCAGATGGTGGTACTAAGGGAGGGCTGGACAGCAGCCTCATTGGCTGGCTCATGCCACGAACAGCATGCTTTGTGGCAATGATGCCTTTCCAAAGCCTGCTGGACAGTCAAATGAGAAGTGTAGTTGAAGGGAGGACAATGAAAAGAAACAGTCTGTGGGAGAGGAAGAGGGAATCAGTCAAAGGGGAATGAGACCAATGAAATTGCAAACTCATGCTCTTTTTCCACTTACACAGACTCCCATATCTGAATATTCGGGTGTAAGGATCAATGAGGCCATTGCAAAAGATAACACCACAACACAAAAGCTTTTGTTTTGTAAACACCTATTTTTTTTTTTTAATGTTCCTCTCCATTGTTTATCTAAGAGCAAACTTTCATGCAAAATCCTACCCATATGCTTAACCAACACTTTACATATGTGGCTATTATTTGTAAATTTTGTACCTACTTACTTAAAATTGCTTCCAAGTGGAAGATTGTTAACATTTGTCCTTTGGTATGTCTTACCAGAAATGAAAAAACCCAGAATAGTATAAAATGCACCTAGGGGTACAGTACAAAGAAGTTCACAGAGTATGTTACAGTTCCCTCAGGACACAGAGTATTTATGAGGCAAGACTTTCTATGACTAAAAAACTGGGAGGCAAACAGCATGTGAAAGGGGCACCACAAGGTGACACACCAGGTCCATGATTACTCTGGGAGGGGTTTACAGACCATTTGTTTAGTCTGACTCACTGAGCCATAGCCATGGTGCTTGACAGACCGAAACCCACATAAGAAGAAACCAAGGAGTGACAGAGAGCATACAGACATGGAAAAAACAGGCCTGGACAGGGGCCCAGGAACCAAAATCTGACATCACCAAAGCCACAGAGTGTTGCCTGCAAGCCAATCAGATGAGAGGAAAAAAAAATAAATAAATAACTAACAGAAAAATAGACCATTTGATTATGCATTTCCCAGGATCCACAAAATCAAATTAATTCAGATAAAGATATAATTCGAAAAATAATAATTCAACCCATGTTTTATTTAATTCCAATAAATACTCAGCATAAGCCTTGAGTAACCCAACCATTTCTTTGTTCCATTTCCAAGTAGCCAGATTTTCTTCTAATTTTTAAAGTAGTTTTGAAAAACAGTTCTTCCCAAGGTTTTTCAGTCCTTATATCTGACCAGACCAAGAAATGTGATATATTTTTTTTGTGCGTTTGATTGTTAAACCACTTCATAATGACCTATGTATCAATCAAGTATAAAAAGGCACCCGACTCAAGGGATAAATCAGTGCTCTAACTACACATAACAATACAACCCTTTAAATTGTGTAAAATAGCATTTTTACACCAACAAGATGATTCCCAAAAGAAAACTTGGAAGATTTGGCATATATTGTCATGGTGTGCAATGTGTCCTTAAAAATTTAAGACGTGACAACTGAAGCTTGAAAAAAACGAAGTGACAGACTTAAAAACTATCCAGGGAAGATGGATAGTATTAAAAGCCATGCCCTTAACAAACGGGGGGGATCCCACAAAGACCTCACACCGGACCTGAGAGATGTATGTGGCCCTTATTTTGATCCATCTACTGTTCACTGAAGCCTCATCAGAAATGGTCTCAGTGGAAGAGTGACTGTCAGAAGCCATTCTTAAGGAAGGGAAACTGGAAGAAAAAGCTGGGGTATGCCAAACTACAAAAGAAATCGATTTTTGGTTCAGGCTGTGTGGAAAAACAGCGATGACACAAAATATTGTCCTTCAACCTATTGAGAATTGTACAAATTCTATTTTTGCTTTATATACACTATATTTCCAGGCATGTATGTAGATGTTTAAAAAAAAATAGCTGGACCTAAAGAAATGAGTAGCTGCTGAAGATTTCTGTACAGTACTGCACACCAATAAAGTTAAATAAAATATGAATAATCAAAAGAGTATTTGAAACAAACTTAATAGGCTAGACTTTAGAAGAACCATGGCTTAGCAAGGTTTACAAATAAAATAAAGTCAAGGTAAAGCAGGCAGCAGCGGCGTGGGCGCAGAAGAGGAAAAAAGCGTGATAAGAAGAGACTGTAGGAATAGATCCTGGCGCTAGAAACGTATGCTGATGAGTCAAGGAGCAGGCCTGTGATGCGATGGAGGCAGATCTGACAAAAAGATCTCCTCATAGCACAGAAATCAGGCGCTCTCTGGGATGGGCCGTGCCTCGGTGATTTTGTGCATGTGTGCATGCCAACTGAAAGAAGAGGAGGGAGAGACGGGCGTCGTAATTGTGTCAAGCCTTGAAAATATATCCGTTTTCTGAAATTTCCAGCAGCATCTAGCAAATGATTTATTTCTCATCTTCTCTCATCAAAAGCAGAAAAGCACAAAGGGGGGTTTGCACTTATGGGAAAGGTAGAGGAAGGCTGGGGGGCAGGGGGTGTGGTTTCTCAGATCATATATGATTTATCAAAACTAGAAAATACAAGTTCACTACTGTCAGCTCTCTAATCATTACTCTTTAATCTAAGTAACAGCACAATCTTCAAAGTAGTTATGGTTGCAAAAATTCTGCCAACCCCACCCCACTCTGCTTTCATCCTACCCCGTTTCCACTCAACCTAGGGTAATATCTCTTGTTTAACTGTATTGCACAGACCCTCACTGTGGAGTAGTCCAGTAAATGAAATAAGAGTTCATCGTCCTGGATTAAGCAATGTCAAGATAAATAAGTATGAATAGAGGCATTACCACTCACAACCATGGCCATTCACAAACTATAAATTTTGAATACAACTGAAATAGATTAGCCTCAATCAAATGACACAAAAGCTGCTCTGACACCCTTCTGTCAAAGTCCACTTAAATGGAAATCTGGCAATTAAGAGAGATAAAATGTCAGGAAACAGCACAGAAAAGGTCCCACACGACATACCCATTTTAATCACACACAGAATTTAAAGCACACTAGCTTAGCATATCAAAAACAGAAGGGATTTGAAAGACAGAAGGGAAAGCAAACCAAAACAATGGTCTTTCCTTTCCAATCCTTTCGCTACCCAGTATGGCTAAAGAAGATCTTTCCACTAACCAGCATCTAGGTTCTTGTTCAAGGCTAAATACAATGAACCACAGACTTATTCATCTGGAATAAATCCACCCCGAAGACAAACAACACTGCATACTTGTTTATTCTTGCCATTTCATTTCACGGGGCATCTTCAAAACGCCCCTTTATTTGTATTTAATTGTTTTCTCAATGGACCGTTTGTGTCCCAATTACGAAATGATTTAGAGGCCATTTGTGATTGTGCAGAGAAGACGGTTGCTACATTTTTAGAACAAAATGACACCAGGCTTCAGGCGTGACAGAGTCTACAAAAAATAACAACATTAAACGTGGAGTTTATGGTTAATATTTCAACTGTGTGTCAGTAGCAGATTGCAGAACATTACACAGCAGATAAGAGTACTTGTCATTCCAGCTGAATGGGGAATTTGCTCTAGAACCATAATGCAAAAAATAAATAATCCTAAGGTCCTCAAAATGAAACACACAGAATCCCAGGCCACACTGGGTCACCACATCTCTCCTGCAGTGTCCTATTCCTGATGTTCAATCTACCGGGTTTTACCAGTGAAGGGTTGTACATTCAGAACAGGCGACAGCGTAAATGCATCACCTGGGAATTGATATTGGCTTAAGGTAGGAAGAGTGACAGCTTACAGGAAGGCTGCTGAGGACAGTCCCTTCTAAAAGAAGATGGGAAAAATGCAATACAAGATTACAAGATTATAAGGCACTTCTAAAACCAAAACCACACTCTCATCTTTCTAGAAGGTGCCTCTTAATTTACAGGGCTTCCCACCAGTGTAAGATGAATATGCAAAAGGAACTGCACAGATAAGCTTTTATCTAGTCAATGAATATGACATTCACAACATCCATCAGTGTCAGTGTCATCTAATCAAACCATTTTGATGCAATAAGTATTCAACATAAAGTCATACTGGTATCTAATGATCTTAAGAACAAACACAAAGTGGTCTCAACTTTACTTTTGTACCAATGAACCAGCACAGTAGTGCTCTGCATGTTACATTCGTTAGAAGCTAAACAGGCTCAGTGACAAGTTGTAAGGCACAAATATATCAACTAAGTAAAATGCAGAAACTTTAACTTCTCTTTTCTACCTGCTTTCAGCCGTATGTAAACATACTATTTCAATATAATAAATAGTCATATGCTCGATGAAGGAAATATAACAAGGTATAGCAAGCAAGAAACATGGAAAAAGCCTGCATGACTCTAAGGCTACAGGCGTATTGTGATAATTTGACATGATAGAGAATCTAGGGTGATACATTATAATGAAAAACTGAACTGATAAAGCACATGGAAATGTGGAGCACAGAGCATGAATTAAAATGCAATCCAGTCTGGAACTGAAAATGTTAAACTGTACAGAAACCTGCTTGTCACTACTTTCAATGCAAAACCGTCATCTATCCTTGAGCACTTAACATCTAGCAGGATTGGGCCTGGATGACTGTTATTTATGCAGCATACTACCAAGCACAGATGGCGCAGGATTGATGGAAAAAAATAGGAAAAGAAACATCACTATACCTCTGATAAACTGCTGTTGTGTTTGTCTCAACATTGCAGACACATGGAAAGATTTATTAGACGTACTTTTTATGTGAAAAGCGGAGCTTGCTGCTGATTCAGAGACTCTGGAAGATATTATCTTGCAAAAAAGATGGTTGTGTGGAGCTGACAGGAATGTTGCTGAGACAGAGAGCGCTGCAAAACAGATACGGAAAGATTCCTCCCAAATGTATAGGACAAACCAGATTAGCCACCACTAAACACAACAACAGGAGTTTAGCCATAACTCTGTACATCACTGAGAAGTGAGCAACACCTATGACAAGTCATACTTTTACGACGGACTTGAGCTGCTGTTGAGCGCTTTCTTGTCTGTAGTGTGCCAAAGAAACCAAACAGGTTTTTAAAATAAATTGTAGCAGTGCCCCCCAGTATACCGTCATGTATACATTTTCAGATGCTCTCTCACAGTTTTGCTTTATAATTCTGTCGTCTTGGGTGGGTGAAAAAAGAATTAAGACAGACAGGGTGAGCGCTGTGCTCAAGTTAAAGCATGTCATTTCAACACTGTATAAGCAAAAAAGGGTTACTGGCCATTTAGCACTATTTGCTCTAACATACCCGCAATGTAACTGAGCCATGCTTTTGGCTGTTCTACTCATGGTCCACCCTCCCCAACAGGCAATATTTCTGGCTGTAACAGTGCATCACAAACGATAAAAGGATGGGGCCGATGCCTCCTGCTACACTGGTTTACATCCAATATTATGTCCACTAAATGAAGGAGGCACTGAAGCGGGTGGGTGAGCGGGAGGAAAGCAAGCAAGCCAGCTCTTATTCATCTGAACTACCTGCATTATGTCAGTGAAGATGAGGAGAGGGGGGAAAGCATCAACTCACCAGCTCTGCCCATCCTGCATCACTGTGAAGTACCTATTTTATCACAACGGCATAAATATGCATTACAACATGCAGGTGAAGCATAGATGGCTTATAAGCAAGCAACAATCAAACTGTTGCTAATGCAAGGTGAAAACAAAGCCAAGCTAGACAATGTGAAAACAGTGGCTCAAAAAAACAAGAGGAAAGAAAAAGAAGAAAGAAAAGGAGTGAAAGGGTGGGAATATAACAGAAACTGCAGCACGGTCCAGTGATGACATCAGTGTAGAGAGATACTCGTAGCTGTGTAGGCCAAGCAGGTGTGGGATGAGCCCAAAAAGAAACTGGGAATAAAGCAATCAGCGGAAGCCCCTGAAAGCGACATGGCCAGGGTAGAGAAGAGAGCAAAATAATAATAAAAAAGAAACACGCACACAAAAAAACAATGACCTAGTAAGCCCAACAGAAACCCGCTAATAACGTAAGGACTCTGTGTGTTCGTGCGAAGACACAATAGGTCCCAATTGGTGTGGTTACTGTTAACCCGTGACCACAACTCCAAAAAAAGGAAAGAAAAAAATCCAAGTTTAGACATCCAGCAAAACGCTCAGCTAATAGCAGATTTTCTCGAATTAACAGTGTTTCACTTATTAAAGACAATTTCAGTGTTTTAGTTAATTCTGCTAAGGATCCTACAGTATCCGCAGTTCACCAGGCAGAGTCCTGCTAGCTAAGTTACCGGTGGCTAACCATAGTACTGGCAACATTTGCTGCTGCAAGAGTACTTTCATTAAGATTTTGTGATTGTGCTTCGTGTGGGACACCATTTGCACTCCAGTTCTTTGTCTGTCTGTGCCACATTAAAAATTATTTCACTTCTGTTTGTGAGGCTAGCGTTGCAGTTCCTGTGTTTTTTGTTTTTTTGTTTTTACCTTGCGTCTCCTGGTCTCAGCAGTACCACTCCAAACAAAGCATTGGTATATGACTCGAAGATTTTGTTTCCAATTATCCACCTTATAACCGTTCACATGGGAGCACCCGGCCGGACTCATGACAGACAAAACATTCAGTATGGGTTTTTAGGTGACAATGAAAAGTCTCCTGGATTATTCACTTAGCTAGGCTAGCTAGCACGAATTGTCTGTCCAGAAATGGTTTCCGTTTGGAAATGGGACAATCGATGTAGTATCCAAAATGCTCCTCGGGCATCTGACAAACACGGTCTTTGATTAACTAGGTCTAAATCTTTTCATGTAGTCATCAAACAGAATTATCACTTCACTAAAATTCTGTTCCCCTTGCTGTTTTGACAGTTGGCTTTTCGTTTAGCTCCACTTCCACTCTCACGATTAGTTAGCTTTCTTTCTCTAGTTAGCCTGCTAACACTCAACTACAGCTTCACAATGCCCGCCCAGCCTGCGCTATGATTTGCCACAAAAAATTACGTCACTACGTTCGTGTTGGAACTCGAATGGTGTTCTTGTTTTACAACCTAGAGTGTCCCGTAACCATTGACTTCGTCGATGACACAGGCTTGAGACAAACGCCTCCTGTCCCGGATAACGTGGAGTATATAACTGAACCAAATTTTACAAGAACGTTATTCTGAATGGTTCACGCTACATCCATGAGTGGAAGGGTTTGTTGCTTCTGAAATAAGCAATATTAAAAAAGAAAAACCTATTTGTTGCTGTCCTGTATCATGTCCGCCTCGGTTAGAGGATGTTCTATTGAGGCGATGCCTCTTTCTTACATAGTCACTCTTTATTCATGTAAAAGTTTCAGTTTATGATTGCAGTGCAGTTGAGTGTGTGATATAATAGCAATAGTGTAAAGTGGATTTTTGTTTATTTGAACATGTGCAAAAATCTCCAGCACATATTTGAAGGTGCAGTCCTATTAAACGTGTAACCCCTTTAAATTAAACAATTGAAGCCTACCACCTAGTGGATAAATTGTGCATGGGCATAAAGGATGCAAGGAAATTTGAAAATGTTTATGCCGAAATGACTGACATGAAAGTAAGACAGTTAGGGAATAATTACCCCTGGCTGAGGGCTCAAAAATGCAATGCTAATCTTTAAATATAACTATATGGTACACTGTATGTCAGCATTTAAAGCCTTGACAAACTCCATATGGAAGACCTAAGATTTTTTATAAGCTTTGTATGGAAGCCAACCAACAGGATCCAGTGGTCTTGTTGACAGCATCCTGGTCACCCACGATCACCAAAGGCAACAGAGGACCTTCAAAAGCGTTGGTAATACCTAATAGTCGCAGCATTAAGGAGGTGGCTTAGTGGATAGTGACTTATAATGTTCTCATACTCGTGCTGTGTTTAGGAAAGGTGGTGGAGAAAGTTGTAAATGAGTGTATCTGCACCTGAGATGACGGCAACCAAGATCAAGCAGCTGGTCTCAGTACAGCCCTACTCTATCACACTAATTACTACCTTTATACATTATGAACCCAAGGCTGTGTTCCGAAAGCCTGTGTATGATTTGCATGATTTATTTTTATGATTTATTTTTTAATATTTATGAGAGGGTTGAAAAAGAACAGAAAATGTTTTTGTTTGTTTGTTTTGATTCATAAAGTGCTACTTTCTTACATTTTTCACTTGGGGGCAGTGTTAGCTAATTTTGCGCAACAAAGCCCACAATTCTGGATTTTATATACTGATTTCTAACTATGAATTCATTCCCACATTTAATATCTCTTCTTTTTAATACAGCCCATTTTGGAGAAGTCTGTGCAAGCCTCAAGCTTGTCATTGCTCTGCATCCCCTGTTGCTTATAACATCTCTTTTTTCCCCAGTATCATTAAATTAAAACAGACTTTGAAGTCTGATCATAAGCACACAGAAAAGGAAAAGGTGTTGTATCAGCATTATTACCCACCAGATGTTTTGCTTGACACCAAACAAAGGCTGTATTACACTATTTGGGATTTCCTGAGGAATATTTTTAATTCCAGTTATACAGTAAAATGCACTGCTATTCCAGTAGTGGTCATTCCACAGGAGTGGAATTGTTTTTCATGAATAAAATGGTACTGTATGGTTCCAAAAAATCTACACTGAAAGGTTTATGATGCTTTTGTGAGCTTTACGTTGTGGGCATGTCATGATGGTGGACTCTCTGCATGTAGAAACAAATTAAATATGAACTCTTCTTGAAATTGCACCTACTTCCCTGAAGACATTTTCCGAAACATTAATGTTTTCTGAATGCATGTTATTAATCATTTATTAGTTAAAAGAAATACATAATATTAAGGTGAGCACCATTGGGCCTGAGACTGTCCTTTTCAATCACGAATAGTAGCTTTTCAGTATGCAGCAGTGAACCTGACACAGCATGCCTGTTTTAAGTTTCAGTAACCTGCTGTCTTGAAGACATAACAGTTCAGATGATGCTGTTTATCCTCAACCAAACGGAGAAAAATATGTTACTGTCCAATATTGAGACAGGCCTCGGGCACATTGTACTATTCATATTTACGACATTCATCAATCTTACCAGTTTCTTACCAGTTACCTATCTGTCATTTGGACTTTTTATTTTTTTTTCTTTCAAATGCAGACATGCACAAATTCCCTTCTTATCTTGAAAACAGTCAAAACCTTTTTCCTGCAGTGCCCAATTTATTTCATTTAACAGGCAGAAAATATACTGTTTGTTCAAACCTTGCCTGAGTCCTCAGCAGCAATGACTCCATCTGTAATTCAATTATGGAAATCAAAGAGGCCTGTTAAAAAAAACCCAAAGCTTCGTGGAACCGAGCTTCAGATTTCTTGGAAATAAGAGACGATGAGCATGAACGTACTCTGGTTATAATCAGGATGTTGAACAATAAAATGTCAAATGAAGTGCAGGAATCAATTAATAGCTGCACCATCTTATTATGTTCTCCTGTTTTGGATAGACCAACAACTAAGAACAGACAGAGTGCAAATGTGCATTTCATGTTACATGCCACAGAGGCTGACTAGTACAACTGAATCCTGACCCCTGATCTATCTCATGCACATATCCTCAAGTATCCATGGCAGTGAAGTAGTGTTTATTAAATTAAATGCAAATTTGGATTGGATTATGACCAGCAGCTGACCGGCTAGCTCTTTGGTGCACATAAAGACACTTTGTGAAAGCATCTTTCCTAGAAACTTTTATGAAACCAGGATTCACATGATGGGAACAAATCTCTTGTCAAATAAAACTTTCACTTTGCCCTAAATCTAAATAACAAGAAAGGTTCATTTTATTGGGAAACGATTTGTTTTAATGATGCACAGCTTCAGTGACTGTGTCTTTCATATAGAGATGCATGCTAAGATTAGACCACAGATTAGCAGACAGGACATCTGCATCCTGTCAGAGATGCTGGGAGGTGACACATCTGTTGGAAACTGTCAGCTGCCCATTCACGTCATTACAGAGGCTGAGTGGGGAAAGGCAAGCCACTCTGGGACTCCTATATATGGGTTCAACTGGAAGTGTCCTAAAGTCACCCAGGCTTAAAAGATATCTATAATTCCCTTGTTAGCTATAAGTTACAAGTTTAGTCTGGGCTCCACACGAGATATGTTCCAGGGCAAAGTTTTACTGCTGGAGTTCTTACATAGAAATCTATATTGAGAGCTAGAAAATAAATAAATCACATTTTGTTATGAAGTATGATGAAATGATTACTTCTCAAGAAATTTTAAGTAAGAAATAAAATAGGAGCTTTGTGTAAAAAAAAAAAAAGCAAACAACCAAACAGAAAACAAAACAGAAGAACTACTTAGAAGAGTTTTTTCTGTTGAATAGCTAACCATAAATATGTAAATGCATACTCCATTTTAATAAACATTACTGGGAAGGATATACACTGTAAATAGTGTATATCCTTCCCAGTAATGTTTATTAAAGGAAGGCTGAGGTTGATATTTACAATTGTCCTCTGTGAAATTCACAGAGGACAGTTGTAAATATCAACCTCAGCCTACCTCACATCTGAAAATTGACTTCTCCCTTCTTCTACCTATTGCTGTTGAGATGAACTAGATGTGAGAACTGTGATCTTTGAGAACTATGAAGGATCATGCAAGTGTGAATAGATCTATGAGCTGAAAGTGATGTTTAGAGCTTACAGAACACATGTGACTGCATCTACAAATCACTATTCCTTCACGACTACCTGTGATGTTTAATAAAACCTCACTACCTCTGCAGGCATTCAGTCACTTTACTTGAAAGTAGAGCCACTGACATTTTCACTAAATATTATATAAGCATAAGCAGCACGCCCCAGCACTGTTGACTAGTATGTGCTGTTGGCAGCAAGTAAGTCCTGGATTTGAATCCACTGGCTGGCTGGAGCCTTTCTGTGTGCAGTTTGCACATTTTCCCTGCGTCAGCATGGGTTTTCTGGCCTGATCCCACAGTCCAAGGGGTTACATTAATGGTGATTTTAAATTTGCCACATTGGTTATCGTTCTGTTTGCCCTGCAGTAGAGTGTGACCTATTCAGGGAGTACTCCACAGTTTACCTTTTGGCAGCTTGGATAGGCTCCAGTCTTAAACTGGATAAATAGAAGAAAACGGACTAGAGTAGATGGATTACAGAAGCCATTAAAAAAATAATTAACATGGATTTTCCTTAAATCTATCAACATTTTTCTACTTTCAGTTGCATCACAAGGTGTTGACAACAGGTATTTGATTTTGCAGTTTTATGCTAGAACATGCTTCGTTAACACAGCAAGTGTAAGTAGATGTGTTAATTATCATGCTCTGCAGTCACTGTATATATGGAACAACTAATTTAAAGAACCGTAATGAAAGCAGGCCACTTACAATAAAACAAAATATAAGTCATAATTAAAATGTTACATTTCTAAATGCTTTTCATATACTTTTAACTTCATGTTATCACTGTCACTGCTTTCGCCGAATGAATAGTCACTTGAGTATCAAGAACAGGACTAAAGATGTCACTAATGTTCACGAAGCCTAAAAACCAGACCACACCACAAATAAAAAATGTTCAGTCAAATAAAAGTCAATGAACTAAATTCTTGTGTTCATATAATAATGGGATATTTATTCTCTCTACTGTGCGTGTTAGCCATTGGGATATTTTCATACCTTTCTAATAATGCTGGGTCACAAAATGACCCACTTTTTAAAATGTATTAATATAAGGTGTCAGAGCTTTCCCTGACCCAAATGGTAAAACACTTAGGGAACATAATGCCCAACAAACTCAATCTAGGTCACCTGTACTAACTCATGTAAGTTTGAGCAGTATGTAACACTCTGTCATACTGGAAATTAGTGTGAGGACTGAGCTTCTGGTAGGATCTTCAATGATGCCACACACTGAGGTATGAGAGAAAATGTTTCCTGCTGACCTATATTTTTTCATGGCTATTTGTTTTCATCAAAGCTTAATTTCAGCAGCTGCTCCCTTCCTCTTCCCATACCTGGCACACTCATTACCCACACGTAGCAAACACTATAAGGAAGCATTCTCATTAGTCACTGCAGCAATGAGACCACCTCTGTGACACAGCCAATGAATATTTAAGATCATCTTTACTGAGATTTAACTTCACATTTAATGAGGCCAACATAGAGACCTGCTGGTGACTGATCTCCCAGCAATATGGGTCAATGTAAGGGAAGACAAGACAGATTAGTTTTATATTTGCACAGTTATGACAATACTGTGATTTGTTCCTGAGAATTCATTTTAAAAAGGTATTGATTCCATCCTGTTTTCTAGGTTTATCGTATGCCACTATTCTGCATTAATCTCTATAAGTTGAATATAATATATAAATATAGTTGGATACATTGTAGTCCATTAGATTATATTTGTGCATGTTAAAGTTTATATGGGTTGCCATGCTTCACTCAACATGCATGACATGTGTTACACTTGTAGGGATAGTAGATTGCATTTACTGCCGAAATAGATGTTTCAGGTTGCTAGGTATTGGGATGTGAAGCAAATTTTCCCACTCATTGCAGGTCAGCTTTGTTTGCTTGGTGTATTAATGGATTATCTGGGCTTATTTAAGGGCCAATGTGTGCTGCCGTGGGTTTCATTCAAAATAAAAAACACCTGGGGAAAGTTATTAGCATAAACAGTAGGAAAAAAATAGGTTTCATTGGTTTCTCTTAAAATACAGTTAGCTTTAGGCTAACCACCACTTTAACACCTTAGACTCAAGATGAGAAGACAGCAACTTTGTTTCCTTGATGCTGTGTAATGAATTCAATGATGACACTTTAAAGTAAATGATGTTGACATCATTTCTCCCTCAGCTTTTTTCAGCCTATATTGCTTAAGGTCATAATTCCCTTTTGCATTTTCATAGTTCATTGGGTGCTCAAAAGAGAACCCAAGGCAGCAAAAGGAATTACATAATTTTAATTGTGCCTTTTTATTTTTTTATTTATTTCAAACATTTTAGCAATGAATGAAAAACTAATCTCCTCTATTTTGCCTTTCAGTGTGATTCACTTTACCTGTATAGTCTGCATGTCCATTCATTCATTCATTGCTCTTTTTCTTGTTTTTTGTTTTGTTTTGTTAGACTTATTTATTTTTTACTTTATTTTCATGAGTTTTTACACTCAACCTGGACTTGTATAGCAAAAACACAAAAATACATTCTGTAAATAATGTATGTGTGTCTGTTTGTTTATGAACTTTACTGCAGGTCAAGAATGTAAAACTTATTTGACATTGTGGCCCACATACAGCTCACTTTTATCTTAAGTGGGTTGAGCCTTTCTGCCAGTGAATTAAATTTTAACTGCACATTTAATCACAGCGGTATCTTAATATTAGAAAAAGGAGAGCGACTTCAACGGTTTTTCCACATGATAAAGAAATGCTGCTGTAGTAAATGAAAGAAATGTATCAGCAGAATTGTTTGGGCTTAAATTATAAGAAAAAAAATGTGTAAAATTACAGAGAAAGTTGCCCAGACTGGCCTGTAATTATCTAATTATGAATTACCACTCACTATTTATTTATTCTGGTGGGGATGGGAGGGGGGCATGCAAAAGTTTTAAAAATTCATTTAAAAGTCAAAAAAATTGTGCACTCTTTCACACATAGCATCCAGTGGGCCGGACTGCAGTCTTTGCCAGCCGGTTCTGCCCCGCGGGGCTTATGTTTTACACCCCTGCTCCAGGTAACTGAAGAAAATACGTACAGCACACAGTGCGTATCCACGCAATTACAAAGTATAGCACTATATCTCGAAAAGGTCGAATGAATAGAAATAAATATTTCTATTAGTTTTTTACAATTCGAATGTAGTGATGTCATCAGCTTTGTGGCTGACGTAAACAATCTGCGCCGGGAAGCTGAAGAGAGATGGCGACAGCTCAGGCGAAGCTCGACAAAGAGAGCGATGACTGCTCTCTGCTGCCTTTAGTTCATGATATTATTAAATGGTAAGAGTATTTATTGGTTCGTGTGTTGTCACATTGTGTGCTGTATGCACGGGACAACACTTGCTTGTCTCAGTCGCTTGGTGGAGTTGCTATGTTGTTTGCTGTGTTAGCTGAAGCTAATGCCGATAGCTACAAATGTTACGTTAAGTGTCTGCAATAACAAAGCAGACGGATGACGCACTCTTCTTTTCCCCCATTTGCTTAAAGCATGGACAAAGACAACCAGGATGTCCTCCAAGAACTTGGTAAACTAAAGGCAAAGATCCAGGAGGCTCGAGAGCAGATCTCCAACATGCCGGGGATAGACAGCAGTCCGCTGGAGCAGCAGCAGCAGCTGGCCACGTTGCGGGAACAGGTTCGCACCAAGAACCAGCTGCTGCAGAAATATAAAAGTCTGTGCATGTTTGACGTGCCAAAAGCATCGTGAGACTAAAAGACTTGGTATGCACGCAGTATGGAGGAAGTAAATGGAGGTGGCGTGATTCAGGAACACCGGATGGACATTGAAATAATAACCGTCTTTTCTTTAATTGTGTCGGACTGCAACATGTTTTGAACTTGTCTTTGTTTTGTGTTACCACAGCGCAAATTTGTTTATATGATATTTGTATTAAATTGGGATTTTTCGCTTTTTTGAGTCCCATGATATTGATACGTTGTAATAAATTGTATTTTGTATAAGCTTCGTCCTTTAAGGTTATTCGGAATACATAAAACAGACTATGAACCACGGCGAGCTTCTTAATAAGGGCTTCTTGCAGTTTTAATCTGCATGTGAATGACGTGTCAGGATGACGCAACAAGTGCATTTTAACAGATGGACAACATTTTTCTAGTTAAGGGAAACGGAGATCTGTGAAGAGTGTGAAGCTTTGTTTTTAATGCAACTTCTTGGAGATTTGCTTGAAATGAAAAAGAAGGGGAAGGCAGACTATAAAAGTAACAAGTTTTATTTTCTTATGCAAAAGTCTGGGTAGACAATAAATACACATTTAGCATTAAATTTGATCATAATGGAACAATCAAGTTTCACCATGGTTGAAAAAGTACAGTGAAGTGTAAACATGTTTCTTCTTTCCTCAAATGCTGCTCTTAGAAAGTTAAAATAGAGACAGATTTACAGCATTTTCAGAGCATCTACTGCACTACACAGAGATTTATGAGCCGAGCTAGTTCACAAGTCTCAGCCCAGGCTGCACCACTGTGTCAGTTTATGGGCTTACATATTCCTTGTCAGTAAACTGGCTATCCACCACGGCTCCTAACCCTCACAGAAAAGTCTTTCACAAACTGGCAAATGAACTGTCAGCATATGATGCAGCCTTTCTCTTTGGCTTGGCTGCCGCCTACAGCTTTCTCCTTTATGTACATCAAGTCACTGTGCACGCTTGGTCTCCGTGCAAACGGCGCCACTATTCCATATGCGTTCCCGTCCTTGCACTTCTTGTTTTTGAACGACTTCCTGTGGAGAACCTCGCAGTACTGGAGGGAAACTTTGCAGTGTCGGTCGGGGCTCATTTCGTTTGGCAGCTTGGCCATGGTGAAGAGAGTCTGAAACATTTGGTCTACGTTGGTGTTTTTCTTTGCTGAGATTTCAAAGTATGCGCAATGTTCGTCCCCGCCAACCAGCTGCTCAATCTCGTCGTCTTGCACCTCACGGTAAAAGTCCCTGTCACACTTGTTGCCGCAGATGACCAGCGGGACGTCCACGTTCTCCTTGGTTTTGTTTCGCAGGCAGGACTTGGTCTCGTATATCTGGCGCTTCAGGCGCTGCACCTCTTGGAAGGAGTCTCGGTTATCGAGACTGAAAACCAAGATGAACACATCACCTGGAAATACAAGAGAAGGTATATTTGAATATCAAATAAAATTATAATAACAATATTTGACTGTAATTAATTAAATGCATGGTCAAAGCTTCATGTGTCTGCAAAACTCAACTCACCAGTAAGGATTGAAAGCCTCCTCGTTGCTGGGAAGGGATGGTTCCCAGATGTGTCCAGAATGTCCAGCTGGTAAACGTCTCCCTTGATACTGTAGAATTTCCTGTGAAAGTCCTCGATAGTAGGCGTGTACTGGTCATCAAACCTCTCGTTGAGAAACCGAGAAATTATGGCTGTCTTCCCAACTTTTGTGGAGCCCAGAATCACCATCCGATGGCAATTCTTGGCCGGGATGTCGAACTCGTTTTCGGGCGGTGACATTTTCTTAATCATGATTGCAGCAGATGCACCCGTTGGCAAATGGTGCTCTGTCAAAGCGATCGTTCAAAAATCCTGTCAGTGATGTGAGGGCTCTAACCTCGCTCTCTGTCTGAAGCCAGAGGAGAGCAGGCTGAGAATTTATGGAGAAGGCTTGCCGCGCCTCCAGTGCGTCATGCGTCACCCTACAGCTCTCAGAGCTGGAGCAAGACCTGGAATTGGTACTGTTTTTGTGCGTCAGCCCTTTCTACCGCTCATCAAAAGAAAACACGAGTTTGTTTTCAGATATAATGCTTAACTGTTTCAAAGTCTCGCCATCAAATATTCCTAATTTCACACATTTCGTTTACTTTTTTCTTCACATTGTTTATACAAATCTAGAAAAGGCAATCAAATTATTCACACATTTATTCACAGTGTGTGCATTATAATGAGGCATGGGACTGCAATAACATTACTGCCTTTAACCCTCTCAAGGCAGGCGTTGCCGATTTGCAACAGTTAAAAACTAACAACCTGATTACCCCACATACATATTTTATGAGTTTTTTTTACTCAGAAGTACCACTGCAGGACTTGGTTGTGCATTAGCAACAAAAAGTTTAATTTGAGCCTGAGAGGGTTAAAGCATTAACCTCATATGAGTATTCAACCACACAGTCCAAGCTCGGGCAGTTCAGACGTAAGTCAAATTTCTTGCAAACAAAAGCTTTATTTGTTCTCTTTTACCACTGGCGAGTAAACAGACTGTACATCAGCAGAAAACAGATGGAACAAGGTTAGGGAAACTGAGAGGGGCGCAGTGATACACGCTTATGTCAAAGGGGTGACTAAAATGTTTGTTGTTGTTTTTTTTTTTTTTGGGGGGGGGGGGGGGGGTGATTTTAGTCAGTATATTCCTCCGCATGAACCACCTTGTGTGTCAGCCTGTTTAGAAGATGATTACGTGTTTATTTGTGTTGCTAAATATCTTTAGGTCGTGAGATCATCACAAATGCAAGTAATTCAGGCTACATAAGATTTGGAACACACGTACTCATCAGGTACCCAGCTGAAGTGGGCTGCAGCTGGATGTACCTGGTGCGCTGCAAGCCATCGATACCCATTTCTATTGATTTTTTGCTAGGTATTAATCGAAGCAGCCCAAGATAAAGCCTTCGGTTTGTGACTCAGACTCTGCTTTTCCACTTTACCAGTTTAATCCCTTATCACCTTTCACTTGTCTTCTCACCTGGGAATCATTGTAGAGAGGATTCAAGAAAGAAAGGAAGAAAGTATTGGGTGTTGTCTGGAATTGCTCGTCACTATTCACTTGGGTATTTACTGTGTAAACAATTTTCTTTGATTTGTCTAACTTACAAATGTTGCTGCTGTTGTGTGTGTGTGTGTGTTTTTTTTTTTTTTAAATACATTAACAATTTTATGTACTTTTTTCAATAGCAGCCTGAAAAGTTAAACTCAAAGAGTCAATAAATTATAAGCAAGTAGTAATATGATATGACAAAAGTTGTAAAAAAACCCCCCAACTAATTCTGCATAACATTAAAAAATAATGATATTTCTATTTATAATCTTTATTTTATTCAGAAATTCAGTTTATATATAAACTGATTTTTTTTTAACTCTTAAGTTTTCATTTCTTGTATGAGTGTAGCTTCACTAAGCTGATGCAACACAGCTGCCACCAGGGTTCACAGTGTTGATATATTCAGTCTTGTTGCCCAATACGCTAAATATGCTTGACATAATAAATTATATTTTACCCTATAGGTACAAGTCTGGATATTTACCTTCATTTCACACAAATCCTAAAACTTGCAAATACTGATGACCTTTGTTAGCATTCTGTGGGGTAGCAGGAACGAAATCAGATAGGTGTAGCTAAGCCTGGTTGTTCAGTGCTTCAGTGATGGGTTTGTGTAACCCGGCTGGAGTGAACAGTGCTAGACCCTTGACTATTGGTCAGTAATTAAGCCAGTGTGTTCTCAGTGATGTGTATAACATGACACGTGAGGAATAGCTTGTCCAGGCTTAGGCTTCAATAAAAAGACGTGCATGAAAATCTGATGGGTGATTTTAAATACTCTTATTCGCAGGGGATTATTCTTGTTGTTTTCGAGAGTTCTGATTAAGTAATTACAGTTGCATCAAAATATTTCTGCATATTATAGTTCCACATAATCCCAAAATAGATGGTATGAAGAATGTTGGGTAGTTGGGTTTTTTGTGAGAGGCGTGTCTGTTTCCTTATAGCCCTGCCATGCACACCACTGAATAACAATGGTGAATATGAACATTAGCCTGTGCGAGACATTCTATAGAAGTTACCTTGGGTCCCTGTGACCTCACAGACTATGCACTCTCAGTCATGCCTGGAGCGCAATGTAATTGAATTTTTTCCATTTGTACAGGGTTTGTACACACTCTGTCTGAATACGGACTGATATAGGTCACATTCTTCAGAGGTCAGCAGTCGTCTCTTCTGTTCATGTCATGATATATTTATCAAGCATTTGTTGACGATCAGACTCTGAAAGAGCCGTGTGATTTCAATTGAAACAGCCCTGTTTCTCTAGAAGTTGTGATGCTGTCCCATTCATCCACTGATTCTCTTAAGTGCACATCAGATCTCAGGTAAAAACTTTCCCAGCTGACACTGGGTGAGAAGTAAGAGATGTGATTTTACCTTAAAAATGATAAGTAAGGATTTATCTTTAAGCATTAACCAATGTTTTTGTTAAGCGACTCAGTAAGTTCATAATAAATTCAAGTTCATAATGAAATATGTTTTTCATAATAGATATTTAACAAATAATTTCATTTCTTGGTAAAACCTCACATTGAATGGGTCATGGTCAGAGCTTATTTGCTTAGCCAGATGGAAAGAAACATCAACATTTTCACAGTGAATTTTCTTGAAGCTCAATGACAGATACACAGACCCAGGCTGCTCATCTAAGAGCTAGCTCAGGGTCAGTCCTAGAACATACTAACACACAGAACATGTTTTTTCAGGCACCATGTCTCTGCATGTGTTTTTACGCTTGTCATAAAACATGAGCCGCATGCACTGACCTGTCTACATGGCTGTCGGTAGAGTAAACACACCAGCTCCAGCCCACTCAGACCACGGCCAGTCACACACATTAGGCTCATTTCCTTCTCAGCCATGTTTGCCTTCATCAATTAGTAAAGAGAACACAGAGGAAAAAGGAAAAAAGAGATAGTGTGATTCTCTATGAGGACAGAATGCTTTATAGGCAATGTAAAAACAAAACTGTGTTATTTTGGTCTGGTGAGAGGACTGAACTCTTCACAACAGACCTACGTTTTGGTGTTATTTTGGGCATCTGAATAGGCGCACTAAGTGCATGCTTTATTGTGAAGAAACCAGTCCAGTTTAAGAAAAATAGAATCTCGAGTGTCCTTATTTTTGTCAATGACAGCACCATAAAATCTGACAACACAGCTGCGGCAGACGGTGGCGACACAGTCTGAGTCTTTTTGCTGAGAGGAGCTGCAGATAATTTTCACTGTGATTTGTGGCTTGACCTCATTTGTGATGTTATGTATAAAAGGAAGCCTAAGCACTCTCGCTGATTTCACAAACTGCAGCTACTTCTGTAGAATCAAACTCCCTACGCCAGAAACTACACAGAACACTAAGATTTTCTGCACTATGTCATCATCCTCATTCTTTTCTATGGCAGCGTACACGCATAACACACATTTACTTAGTGACTAATTAATAATTGACAAGAATATGAGCATGTGTGCACATAATTGTGTGAATGAGTGTGTTGGTGGAAAGAGATGGAGTTGGTTCATATTGACTTGTATGACTAATCTGCCCTTGAAGCCTAAGAAGTTTAGGAATAACTCTGGGGCGAGGTCTACCCTGGCTAGGTTGCCAATCTGTCAGAGGGCTAACACAGAGGGACAGACTTGTAGCTAATTTAGGATGCCAAGTTGACCTGATGAGCTTGTGGCATGAAGCAGGTCTGTTTCATGGAGAGCATACAGGCTTAGGAAGACCATGCAACACCCACACAGAGCCCCAGTCAGCCTTGATTCAAATCACTGCAGCACAGCACTAGCAACCCCCCCCCCCCCCCCCCCCCCCAAAAAAAAAAAAAATATATAAAGCCATTTTTGAAAAAATTGTTAGTTAAATTTCTGGGTCGGGGATGAGTTCCTGCCCCAAGTGGAGGAGTTTAAGTATCTCGGGGTCTTGTTCACGAGTGATGGGAGAAGGGAGCGGGAGATCGACAGACGGATTGGTGCAGCGGCTGCAGTGATGCAAACGCTGTACCGGTCTGTTGTGGTGAAGAGAGAGCTGAGTGTAAAAGTGAAGATCTCAATTTACCGGTCGATCTACGCCCCTACCCTCACCTATGGTCACGAGCTGTGGGTAGTGACCGAAAGAACAAGATCGCGAAATGAGCTTCCTCCGAAGGGTGCCTGGCCTCTCCTTGCCTGGCCACCTTGGTGTTCCCCCGGATAAGCTGGAGGAGGTGGCTGGGGAGAGGGAGGTCTGGGCTTCTCTGCTTGGGCTGTTGCCCCCGTGACCCGGCCCCGGATAAGCAGAAGAAAATGGATGGATGGATGCATAGTAAAATTTCCTATTACTGCTTCTACATTTGTTGCAAGCAGGACATATTGGATGAGATGACATCAAAATATAGATTTAGATAACATTTTTGTTTTAATTGTGTATAGACACAAGGCAGTTCATGCACACTCCATTATGCACAGGGTTATTGAAAACAGAAAAAGAACTACAGGAAAACAGTTGATTTAGCTCAGGTATGAGTTATGATGGTTGGGCCTGCAGGTTTTTTAAATTTTATTTTTAAAAGCTTCTGAAGCTCTTTATGCTCCTCAAAGACCCATCAGATATATTTGATGAATTTTCCCCCCTCCATTTCAAACCTTCCATTTTGCAAAATAATAGGTTACATACTCCAATAAAAGTACAGTGTATTTATCCATGGAATTTGCCTCTGTTTACTAAAGATGAATATGTAGCAATGTGCTAATGATCCTACAAGTGACAATCACAAGATGATGATTATAAGATGGTCATTTGGTTGTTTTTTTAAATACTAGAATCAAACTGTGTTTACATGGCGTGAGGCTTGGGCCTGTTGCGTGTCAGCCCAAGCTATCTCAGAGAAAACCTGTTGAATGAAACAGGGGCCTGTGATTTCCAGTACAAAAGCTTCATATTTCAGAGCCAATCAGAGCACCGGACTCAGTGCAAGTTTACTTTGCCAGCCACCTTCATGTTTGAACAATCTAACAATCTGTCAACCACATTATTATCTACAACAACATGCAAGCTGATGTCGTGCTCTCTGCATGACGTAGAACACGCGGTTGTAAATATGAAACAACAAAACATCTCCCTATATGATAATATGGCTGCCAGTCATAGGTAGGAAAACGCCAGTGTTTATGGCATTTAGTGACCTGTTTTAAGGACTTTGCTGGGCATCACAGTAGGAGGGAAATAAAACAAGAAAATTATATCCTTTTGAGAGATGTCCACGAGGACGGAACAACTTGTTCTATCAGCAATGTAGCTTCAGCTTCTCTCTGTGAGTAATCAGTGATTTGGCGTTAATGATTTCACATACACTGAACAGACAGTGGTTCAAAAGGTTTGTGTTTTTTGACCCATCTGACCTGGAAATTGTCTTGTCTGGTGGTTATTTTCCTCATGGCAGTAAATGTACAGACAGCCACATCTCATTATGTGCACCCAAAGACCTGAACACACCATAAAACATTAGACTCTCTCTCAGGTCACAATTATTATGACTCCCTTTAGAAAACAGTAAAGCCTGGAATAAATCCCAAATGCTCATCAGCTGATATAAAACACAGAAAATGGTGAGAATATAGAGTCAGTCTTTAAGTAAGTTCACATCAATGCTTTGCATTCCAATTTTGCCTTTTTAATTCAGTATCACTTATCCTGAGCCCAGTTTCCAGAGTGTGTGGACAGTTATTTTCTTAAAAATAGCTCAGATAAACACTCTTCACCAGACTGCAGGCCAAATCTGACCCTTTGGTTGTCCCTGACCAGCCTACGTTAGGTGGATTTCAAAGAAAAAAAGATTACACATGCACATCTGTACAAGTGACTACAACTTCAGTGTAAACGCAATACAAATAACTTTTATTAAATGTGAGTTTTGTAGGCCTGAAAACTATGAACTCACACTAAAAATAAAGACAGACTGAAGCACAATGTGGAGTTTTTATCAAGACATAGACTCCTAAATATTTATCTGCTGAAGTTAGAAGTAAGGTTGAGTGCTTATTCTGTGGAGATTGCTGTGTTTAACAGTTTGAATCACCATTATGAGACTACCCATGAAGAGAAATACAACAACTTGACCAATAGTGACATCTGAGCCTTTGCCAGCAAACCTGAAAAAGTAACAAGGACTTATTTTTATCCAAGCTTTACACATCCAGAGATGGAGCTGTCAACACCAGCTTTGTGATTTCCCAACAAATCACTAAAAACAGTGAGCCATTCTCTGGAGAGTATACCAAAGAGTGTTTGATGAACTCTGTCACGCTAATAGTACCTGAGAAAAAATGGCCTGTATTTGTATAGCGCTTTTAGAGCATCCCTCTCCAGGAGAATGGTAACAATGATGGATCAAGGACTTGACTTTTTCTTCTTGGTTCTGGACAAGAGCTGTGATATCCTACTATAAAGTTAAATCCAGATACAGATCCTGTGATGATCACCCGTCTGCCGCCCTGCTCATTTCCACCTCAGACACTAAACCTGACTGCAATTCACTTGCTCAAGCTGAAACAAACAGGAATTCTGTAACTGAACAAGAAAAAAACCTGAAAAACTGAAGATTGAGAAATAAACTACAAATAAAACTGCAATAACACTTTGTATAAAGTTGAAATTCTTTGAATTTTTGCAAAAGCATGTACATTTTGCTCACAATTAATTTTAGGAATTTTGATGAAATTGTGAGGCCTTTTCTGTGTTTGGTTGTCATCCTGTGCTGTTTCATCTTCTCTTTGTTGCTCTCCCTTTCTCTGTGTGTGTGTTCATGTGTATTTGTGCGAAGACCTAACCATGCCTTTGTGTTTCAGGGACGGGATTCCTTCTGCCTCCCCACCCTTTGTTCCTGTGCACCTGAAGATGAAGAGCTCACCTGTTTGTCATGGATGAGTGGAAATCCTTCCATAATCACCTGAGCATTAAACTCACAGGGTTAGTGAAGCCGGTTCCTTGTGTTTATATTTTTGCTCTATATTACTCCGTGAGAACTGGTATTCAGCTGTTTTCTTCTCTGCGCAGAAAAAACGAGTTTCTGAGAGAATATATCTGTGTTTGGACCAGCAACCTCTCCCATAAGTCCAGCATTTGAATCCTGCTTGCTCCACTGGTTATGACAGATTTCACATTTTCATCGCCCAATTATAACATATACTCTTATCAGTAGCAGTTTATAAAGAGATAAAAATAATATTGAGCAGAATTCAGTTCAGAATAGTCCTGGGTCCATCCAGAACAGTTACAGTTTCACTTATTGCTCCTTGGGAAAATTAATTGCCCATCTCTGCTCTGCATGCTGCCTAATGAAGGAAATTCCATAATTTCCTTCGGGATTAATAAAGTATTCTGATTCTAATTAACACCAATTGTTATCTAAAATTAGGAACCATAGGTCAATATAAAGCATCTTAGCATTTTGGTTAGTTATAAAGTTGATGGAGACCAAAAAGGAATAAAAACAAGGTTTCTATGCCAATCTTTCTTTAGCTTTGTGAAATGTTTAGCCATTTCAGCTATAAAATGGCTAAAATATATATTGATTCTGCCTGAGGTTTCTTCCTGTTAAAATGGAGTTTTTCCTTCCTACTGTTGCCAAGTGCTTGCTCAAATGGGGTCATTTTCTTGTTTGGGATTCTTGAGGAAATTGTTGTGGTGATTTGGTGCTTTTAAACAAAACTGAATTGAATTGAATAAAATCACAATATATCTGTGTAGTTACTAGCTGGGTTGTTGCCCAAAGTAAAACAACACAGTGGGCTTTCAGGGGTACCAGGGCAGAAGATTACTTTATCATGTCAAAGAAGAGAATATAAGTTTTATTTGACAATTTAATGTTTGTTAGGGAAAGAGTAGTATCTAGCTATCCTACTCCAATTCCTTGCTGAATTTGATATTCTTAACATAAGTTAATTTGTTCTTGTGAGTTTTGTCTGCAAACAAAGGAGCTCAGTGCACCTTTTGGAAAATTGGCTTGAGGTACTACTTGAGTTTTTCCGTGATGCATCCTACCGACTTGTATCAGAGGTAACTGTCCATTACAAAATTGTTATTACTTCAATGAGCAGTGCAGTCAGTGGATGTGTCTACATGAAGTGATCTTATAAATGTTCAACCTTAGACGTCAGTGAGCTGCTGCCCTTTGCAGCACTGTTTACGTAACTGTAATAGTTCTCTCTAAAGAGCAGGAAGGTAGAAGAAAGGAAAGAGAGAAAGGTAGCAAGTCTTTAGCAAGGATTAATATATTTAACCTCACCTCACACACTCACGTAGGCTCCCTTGTAATACCAAATAGTAATAAAATCAGTTGAGCCACCCTCCAGGTTGTTATGTCAACATTTAACCCCCTCTGTGAGCGCCCAAACCCACAGGCACACACACGTACGCACAGCAAATATTACATAAACTCCCACCAGGTACCTGCGCTGCTGTTGTGTACAACCTGGGTTCCGTGTAAAATTACATTACAATTCTTTTCTTTTCTTTTTTTTTGCATGGAATGAGTTATATCTAATAATTTGCAGAACTCTTTAAATACCTTGTGTGATCAATACTAATTTAGCCTTTTTCTACGTGACTCACAGCTCTTTACAAATGAGTGTGATAACACCACACAACAGAGAATGCCACAGCCTAAACACCAGAGGTTTGAAAAGGACACATTCCCTCTGTCGCTTTGAATTTGAGGAGTTTTTAATCACACAAACCTAATTTGCAGGGATTAACTGCATTTCTCTAGGTTTCCTAATCTGTTTCTTTTTATAGAGATGAAAATTTGCTATTATATGTCATTACTTTCCGTATGCCTTTATTAACAGATTTGTGTGTAAGGGAATATGAAATATTTTCTTGTTCAACTCATTTTAAAAGGTTATTAATTTTTATCTCCATGTGCTTTTCCCCAGAGCAACATTTGCATACATTTGCCTAAAATGGTCACTGATAACATTAACACCTAAATGATTATTAAATGCTTTCCAAGGCTGACTAAGCTGTGAGTCTCCAAAGGTTGTGTGCCACGGAGCTCATCATCATTTAACACACACCTTGTCACGATCTAGCCTGATAAAAGCCTACTCATCGAATGCTGCGCCTGATATTACATTTGTGTCAGAGTCATTCGTGATGTGATGGTAATATTAGATTTTCAGTTGCAGTTAATATTAAAACCCCATCATCACATAAAAGTTTTGACTATTAAACAAAAGCCAAAAGAATTCATAGTGGTTATGTGTAAAAGCTGACATATATTGAAATAACCTGGCTTCCATTTAATCCACAGGCATGAATGGGTTAGGTTTTTTGACCACAGGCGTGAATGTGAGCATGAATGTCTAGCTGTTTGTCTGTCTGTGTTAACCTTGCAATAAGCGATGACCTATCACAGGTGTCATTTACCCCGCCCTTTGCCCTGTGGTAACTGGGACTGGCTTTAGCCCCTCTATTACCTTCTGGTTGAACAGAAGAAGATGGATGAATGTGTGGATGGATGGTTGGATTAAGCAGTCTGTTCTGGCCATCTTCTTTGTTTTTGTTTACACCTGCACTGTCTTATTGCCTCCCATTTGGACTCTGTATGATGCCATTTCACAAGCTAGTGAGAGGGCGAGTACTAAGTAGCCAACATGGATATTCCTACTGTTCAGCTAATCAGGCATATATGCATGTTCTTTTCAAATAATTACATAGGCATTATGCACAGCCATGCATAGTGGCCTTCAAGTTGAACACAATTCACCCTTCTTAATGAGCTCTGATATGTGTGTGTGTGTGAGAGAGAGAGAGATTATCTGTGTAAATAAGAAGGCATCAAACGCATCACAAAGCACACATAAATTACAGTAAAACACATTCACTCTACACTTTAAGTTTGAAAGTGAATTGTGTTTACTTTCTCGGAAAAATGTCAATACATGTTACAACAAAACAACTGCAAAGTTACTTCAAATTCTGATGTAACTTCACTTTAAGATGCAAGGGTAGAAATACTGCAACCATAGAAGAAAGGACACCGGAGAGATATATCAATCCTGACAAGTGTTTGAACAGTTAACACACAAAGGTGCCATGAAAAACAATGCCCTGGGCTCACAGGAAAGAGACTGTGGTTTCAGTCTCTTGTGGCTGATTTAGATGAATTACCAATATGAAATTATCCCACATAATGGAAAAAGGAAAGGCACTCTCAAAGTATGAGTAATCCTAGTTGATTGTGGAACCTTGTGTATTAGCTGGATTTCATAAGGCCCTTGAAGAAGTTTGGGGCTCAGCAGGCTAATGAAAAAAGGATATGTAGTCCTTTCGTGTACAGCATGCTCCAATGATTATAAGATTAACCCAACAAATTACTCCTGGACTGGGTGAAAAACTTAAAATAGTTGAAAACACATAGTTCTAATATATTTGTGTGGAGGATATATATTATGATTATTCGGGGTGATATGGTGATAGCAGACAAACAATCAACAAACAACAAAACTATGAAATCATATGAGAAATCATGTAGGGGGATATTAAAGCTGGGTGATAGGTGAAAATAGCCCTTAGCCCATAACTTGGAGGTGTAGTTTGGAAGTGATGGACCCAGTAAAGGCAACACTGGGTCACTTCAGAATGTTGCAGTTTAGAAATACCAAATAATTGTGTCTTGAATAGTAAGTCAAACAGGATGACCAGCAACAAAAACGTGCATGGTTCCTGAAGCCAAAAAGCATCAAAATACAAATTTGCACTGATGTAATAACTTCACTTAGTCCAAGCAGTTCTCACCTTTGTTTTGAGCTCCTCACTAGTGTTTCTTTGCATCAGTTCAAACAGAAAGGTTTATTTCAAGCAGCCATCTCCCAACAGTGGATGATGAAATGCTAGATTTGCTACTTGAACTCTGGAAATCAGTGCGATGCCACTTTTGGGAATTCGCATAGCAAGAATTGGACTCGTATTCTGCAGCAGAAGTAATTCTGTGTCTTACTTTTCTGGTCTTTCTTCATTAAAATATCTGACACTTAAGATCATATAATACTGTATATCTGCAAAAGAAATGTCTTGAATGATCCAGAGTTTTGCCTGGTACTGCAGCTACATATTATTTTGCGTAGGAGTGAATTTGAAATACAAAAGTGTTACTGGAGCAAGACATATTTCATTTGAGTAACATCTTTAGGAAAATGTCAGTGGCTTCTGACAGCAGGTCAGTGAGAGCACAAAGCATTACAGGAAGTTTTGCCCTCAGAGCTCAGCTGCAAGTCAGCTAATTAGTCCACAGCATGACAAGTTTGTATCCTGCTGTTCACAACCAGACTTCTCACCTTTGATCCTCTTTTATTGCAGAAGCAGAGTGAATATTGAATTCTTACCTCATTCAGTTTGAACTCTTTCATGCATGAATTATGACAGCCAACAATCTGGATTTTTTTTCTGAAGTATTTTTGTTTATCTTTAGCCATGAAAAAACGATTTTTGAGCTTCATTTTTTTAAACATACTTTTCAAAGAGTTTTTTTTTTTTTTTTACATGTCCACGTAGTCAGTTCATTGGCTGACCAGTGCGTGGCAGGGTACGTGATACCATCAGTGTCCAATGTAGCAGTTTATGTGCAAGAATACCATCAACACTGACACAAATACAAGAAAACAGCCTTTGAATAGCTGTCCACTGTAGTGACCACTATGTGTGAAAGGCTTAACCATGTAGCCACTGTTTCCTGCCAAATGTCAATCAGAAAATAATTTCATGTTTTAGTTCATACAGTGTTTAAAGAACTCGCATCCTCCATATAAACATAATGAAATTTTAGATTCACCAGCATCTTTGTTAGGTATTCCTGTCCAATTGCTTGTTAATACAAATATCTAATCAGCCAATTACATTGCAGCAACATTTAGGTCATGATCATGTCAACCCCATTAGGACAACCTGCTGTTGATGCATGGCTGCCTGTTAATACATTTTGGTTGCTATGCCCCAGTTGTTGCAGTGCAACTGGCACAGCAGACAAACTTGTCATAATAGGACGAGCACAATTGCTGCTAAAAATATTAATAGCAACTCTATTCTAACCTAAGTGTCCTCTTGACTGTGTAACTGAGCCAACATGAGCAACACCAGGCCTGAAATAGCTTATCTGACATCAGAGATCATAATTTGTTAAACCACACCAGCACTTTTCTCACTGGTACATTAAAATCTTTTAAAGTACAAAATAAACCGGAAAGTGCTGTAGTTTGATTTTAAATGTATTCTTTATTTATTCAAGCAACTACACTTTACAACCTAAATGAAAATGAGAAACTGGGGCTGCGTTAGAGGGCAGCGCCAACTAGCTTATAAAGAGATAAAATTAATATTGAGCAGGACTGAGTTCAGAATATTAACCTTATTTCTTAATAAACTTTTTGGTTTCTCATGGGAAATTCATTGTCCACCCTGAAGAGCTATTATAACTATTATTAACTTTGACCTTTCTTACAATTTTAACACAGTGGGAGAAATAATTGTTTGATGGCCTGCTGATTTGTAGTTTTGCTCACTTAAAAAAAGAAACAAACAATCTGTAATATTATGGTGGTTTCATTTTAATGGAGAGAGACAGAATATCAGAAATCCAGAAAAAACACATTACATTAAAGTTTTGAATTGATTTACATGTTACTGAGTGAACAAAGTATTTGATCTCAGAGCAAAATGTGACTTAGTACTTGGTGGAAAAACCCTTGTTGACAAGCACAGCGATAAGATGTTTCTTGTAGCTGGTCACCAAGTTTCCACACATTTCTCTCCTCTTTACAGAAATTCCCTAGATCCTTCAGGATGCTTGGCTGCTGCTTGACAACTCAAAATTTCAGCTCCCTCCACCAACTTTCTATAGGATTGAGGTCTGGAGACTGGCTCGGCTGCTCCATGACCTTAATGTGCTTCTTCTTTAACCACTCCTTTGTTGCCTTGGTGGTTTGTTTTAGGTCATCGTTACGCTGGCAGACCTAAGCTTCCACATGACGGTCTTGTCCCTGATGTCCTGTGACATCGCCCATGATGGTGGAGAGGTTGCAACTGCAGAAACTGATTCTGTGGGCAGGTGTGTTTTATATACATAATGAGTTTAGATCAGGAGTATCTGTAATTGAATCATTGATTTGATTGATATAGACAGAGGCCTACTTTTAAATGATTTATAATAAGTCGAGTATTTCACCCGGTTTGTCTTATGGAGCTCATAGTTTATTCATCTAAACCTGGCCTCTGAATTTTTGACCCTGGAGCCAGGAGAGGATAACGCTGCTGAGCTATGCAATAAAGAAGCAAGGACAGTTCTGCTTGTCTGCCCTTCTTCTGTCACTTGATTCACACAGTCTAATGATAAATGCAAGGACAACTCAATAAAGAGAGAAACGAGCACTCAGATACACATACAGTACCATTCAATATTTCAACACAAATCTAGGGAGGGATTGCAGTGAAGATGTGATTATTCAAACAGATTAAATGGTGTGAAAAGTCCAAACCCCATTGTCTGTGTGGAAATGACCAAAATAGAATTTCCTCTCATGTTCTTGTTGTTAAATTTAGCAACTATGTCTGGACCAAGTTGCACAACAATAGAACACAAGGTCATGTCCTGCAATCTGTGTGTCAGTGCCTAGCTGCAACTCTTGGGCCCTGAAGAGCCATTACCAACAGCAGGAGGACAGGGTGTACTGAGAAAATGACAGACTTGGTCAATACTGGCAGCCTGTTAGCCTTGCTGCTGCACCGAGCTAATTATGTATAATTGGCCCTCACTGCTTTGAGTGCATTACTGGCACCATGACTCCAGGGATGAACGTTATCGAGAAACTGATGTTCTGTAATGTGAGACTGAACTCAGAGTTGAACAGGTGCAAACACACACGGGCGATTTACATAACTCATGTACAAATGCACATAGATTTCTACATGAACTCATACACACATGCAAATGCTGACCTTCACTGCACTCGCCTACCTGAGCTGTCACCTGAACCCAAGAGCAATCTCATTCTGATCTGCATCATAGCGACTCTTGTTTTCAGGCTATTCTTCATATCTTAAATTGACCCACCATGTTTATGGAGCCTGATAGTGATCAGCATCCCAGAAGATCAATCCCGTGCACCCAGCTTTTCTCTGACCTCAGGGAACCTGGCTACTTAAGCCTTAGCAAGGACAAGTTGTACAGGCGTGTATCTGGCTGAACTATGTATTACCTGGAAAGACCTTCTCCTGGCTGTGATGAGAAGGATATAATTCATTAATGCTTAAAGTGGAATTTTATTATTTTCTTGATAGTTCTTAAAGTACTTGAAAAGTTAAACAGAGTTTAGCTTATTAGAAAATAGCCATGGATGCTCTATGGATATCCTTATGGAAATCCATGGAGTATTACAGTAGGGCTCTAACCCTTTCATCATTTTCCCAAAAACGCACAAAAAATGTTTTATACCATTAATTCTTACTACTAATTCTTATAACTTACTATTTTAGAGGCTTTAATCAGATATTGAATCTATACATCAGGGGCGGGGCGGGGCGGGGGTCTGGAGTTCCCCACCCCTGCTATACATAGTCTGTTGCTGAATTGAACTTTTGTGAAACCCCTTTAAAAGCTTACTGAAGAGTACACATTTTGTGCTACTCAAAAGTTGCATTTAAATCCATACTAGGCAGCATTCATATGGACTAGTGCAGGTTCTTGTTCTTGTTGGCAATTTTGTGCTCTAGCTAGCGAGATTATCAGACATCAATTTAAATGCAAGGTGTTGGTGCTGATTAGATTACCTTTATACTAGTTTCATATCTGTTTAACTACAAACCAGCCATATAGCTCACTGCTCATTGTTTGTTGAATTCAGTTGGCTAAATCCACAATCCACACTTCATCCTACATGGATGAAGTGAAGAATCTGGCATCATGGTGCCAGGACAACCACCTCCAGCTGAACGTCGGCAAGACCAAGGAGCTGGTGGTGGACTTCAGAAGGAGTCAGCACAGAGACTACAAGCACATTATCATCAATGGAGCTCCAGTGGAGAGGGTGCAGTCCTTCAAGTATCTTGGTGTCCACATCTCCTCAGACCTGACATGGGCTGCCCACATTCAGGTCCAGACCAAAAAGGCTAGGCAGCGCCTGTATCACCTTCTGTGGAGAGCATCCTCACATAGAACATGACATCGTGGTTTGGGAACAGCTGTGTGAAGGACCAAAAAGCTCTCCAGAGAGTAATCCGTACAGCAGAACGCTGCTGCAGGATTGCTCTCCCCCCGCTTCAGGACACCTACACCAGGAGATGCCGGACTAGAGCAGCGCAGATACTGAAGGACCCGTCGCATCCTGGCAACAAACTGTTCCAACTTCTGCAATCTGGTAGAAGGTTCCGCATCTTCCGGGCAAGGACAGAGAGACTCAAGAGAAGCTTCTATCCCCAAGCCATCCGGGCCCTAAACACACACACCCGCCCTCTCACATCATCTATAATTGACTGAGACAGGACTCTCTTCCAGACACTCTAAACCAAGGCACAATGTACATTTCAATTCCTTTAATTTTAAATATGTTTATATTGTCTATTCTGTAAAATAGTCAGATGTCTATTCATATTAATGTACAGAATTCACCTGGTTGCTGCTACTACTGCACATTCACCCAATGTATATACTATATATATATATAATGTTCTTCCTCTACCCCCCCCCCCCCCCCCATTTTTGCACATGCCGAGGAGCGTGTCAGGCTACATTTCACTGTGTGTTATACTTGGACATCAGTGTAGCAGCACAGGTCAGCTGATCATCACCTGCACACAAAGAGACATCTATTGGAGCTCAAAAGAAAGAAATTATGTTTGAAAAGAATGACTTGTTTCTAAGTCATTATTTTCCCCCACCTGCCAAATGCTTTAACCCCAAAAAGCCACCCCATAACTCACTAACCTTTAGAACCATCTATATGTATATGTATGAATTATTCAATCTCTTTCATTACTGTGGAGGAATTTTCTCCCACTGTTCTTTACAAGACTGCTTAATTTCTTTGAGTTTGGTGGGCATTTGTTGATGCACAGGTCTCTTGCCACAGCATTTCAGTCAAGTTGTGGTCTGGACTGACCACTGACTGGGCCACTGCAACACTTTGATTTGTTTCTTCTGGAGCCATTCTGCTGTTGATTGGATATATACAAGGGGGGTTGTGGTTGATTCAGTTACTATAGGGTGCCCTGGTCTTGTGACTGCAAAAACAATCATGCTTATTAGTTGGGTGAAGTATTTGTGCTAAAGTGGCACTATGTGTTGTATCCAAACATCTCCGCTTTGGTCGTGTATGTCCAAAAGCCTTTGTTTTAGAAGTCTCGTGGCGCAGTTTTGCAAGCCTAAGCTGTGTTGCTATGTTCTTTTTTAGCGAGAAGAAGCTTTCTCCTAACAACCCTTCCGAGAAAATACTTGTTCAGTCTTTTTCTAATTGTTCTTTCATGTCAAGTGCATTTCATTAGCAGCACCTGTCTGCTACTTAATGTCTTCATTCCTATGGAAGCTTCAAAGATGAACTTAATTTTCCACAGCAATGCATAAAATCTTCTTAATGCTAATTAGCTCTAAAACGACCTTCTTCCTAAGATAGCTATGTGTCACTCAGGTTGCTTTCACTGAACATCAAGCACTCAACAAGCACTCAGAATTTAAAGTTAAAACCTTTTTGTTTTTCTTTTAAAAAGACCTCTCACATTTTTGCACTGAACTTAAGTTTTCAGTTGCATTTACATGGAAATGTAATTTCAAAGAAATTGTTCTGTGATATTACTCCGTGTTCAGCCTGTGTCAGAAGAACACTTCATGAAGACACACATCACCTGCAATGCAGTCAGGTGTTATCATTCACGGGGGGGGGGGGGGGGGGGATTTTGAATAGTGTATTGTTCCTTCTGTGTGTTACGTCATGCCACCTTGTTGACCCTTTTACATGCAGTACGAGATGTGATTATTAAAAAAAAAGCTGGTTTGACTTACTGACTTACTCAGTCTTGTTATTTAATACCCAGACCTTATATTTATGAACATGTACTCATTTTTATGGTTAAGAGAACATGAACTAATGGATACAAATCTGAATATACAACAAAATATCAGCTTCCTCATTCTCACTCACCCTGGTACCTGCTGACAAGGCAAATTACTCAATGGCAGATGTCTAACAAGAGAAGACGCAACAGGCTGAGCTACAATTGATTTGTGTTGTTTAGTAAAGCTGGTAAAAGCAAATCTGTGTGTTAGATTAAAGGGATGCAGGAAGACAACAGAAAAAAGCATTTGCTTGATGTTGCACTTAAATGTGATTAGTCTCGCTATCCTGTAATAGCTAATCGGGTGTCGCACCTCCATCCTTTTTCGATTTTCTCAAAGCCTTTGAAGATCAAAGGAGAGCAGAGACTATGACATTTTCTATGTTTGTTTATTAGACGCATTGAAAAGAAGATTACATAACTTTCAATATGACTGCAGCCGTTAATGCCATAACTGAAAATTAAATATCCCCCCCAGCAAGATTATAATGAAAATAGATTTATTTTTGAGCGCTTGATGTAAAAGTCAATATTCTTTCCTGTTCTGTGCTATAATAAAATGGCTTGATGCGTGTGTACGTGCTTTAACAGGACTGTACATTCACAGCAAGGCTGATTTCCAAACACAGGTAGTACCGTATATCCCTATTTGTGTCCTTGGTATCTCAGTTCTAACAAAAAAGATATGCTGTGAAAACTCTTTCCAAGGACTTTCTGTACTTTTCTGTATAACATGAATAAATATCAACTATTAAAATTTTAATAAAACCAGTTAGTTTATATCTACATGGATGACAAAGAAGGTAATAAGGTCTGCACCACATTCTCACCCCACTCTAATTCAACAACAGCAGATTTTGTATTTGTGGCAACAACTTCAATTTAATTAAGAATATATTTTTATTTTTTTTTCCTATATATCCGTACAAAGGGCATGTCCCACCAGGAGGAGGCCCCGGGGCAGACCCAGGACACACTGGAGAGATTATATCTCTCTGTTGGCCCTGGGAACGCCTTGGTGGGGAGAGGGAGGTCTGGGCTTCTCTGCTTGGGCTGCTGCCGCTGTGACCCGGGCCCGGATAAGTTGAAGAAGATGGATGGATGGATGGATATCAGTACAAAGTTAAAATTAATTAAAGTTGGTCAGTCTACTCTAGTAATGTGATGTTTGATCATGATTCAAACTTTTTTCTAAAAAGTTAAATATTACTGCCATCAAATCTGGGAAAAAATGTAAAAATGATTTTCACAAGTTAAATTTGGCACATTTGGTATTTTTTATTAACACTACACAAGGACTAAAAGGGCAATACATCTTCTGGAACATATACAGGAGAAGCCTGAACACTGAGTTTCAGCTATGACTGCTGCAAGAACAGCTGGGAGGGAGGGCTGTTATCCAATACATGTGCTCCCTCTGTACAAGGACAAGGACACACCTGTCCTTATAGAGCTCTATGGGTGTGTTTATTTTTGCCGGACCCAGTGACCCATTACAACTGCATATAGAAAAACCTTTAAGAGGATTATTGTTTCTGGTATGCATTTCCATTATTAAAAACAGAAACACTATGTGAATCACCCTTCATCCCCTTGTTTCAAAGCTTACTGAATGTTTAATCTACCTGCTAAACGCTGGCTGAATCTATCTTTATTATTTAACAAACTCTCAATCTCAACAAAGATGCAACAGAAACAGAAGTTTATTGTGTCCTGACTTTCTGCCATTCTGAACAATTTACACATTAAGCTCATTCACTATTGCTCACCATCGCCACATAAAGGATTTTGGCCGCTATTAGAGTGGAATAGAACATTCTCACCCTTTGTCTCATTGTTTAGCAGGTTAGTTAGTTACTTTAAATAAAGCTTTTATATGAAAAGAAATTTGAATTTGACACACACACTGAATCTCAAAAGCAAGTGCAAGGGAGAAAGAAATATAATGAAGTTTTCTTGACCATCACATTCTGTTCTTTCGTGAGAATGAGGAAAAAAGCATTCGCAGACACTTCCATTAGCTCTGTGGCAATATCACAAGACCCCGATGCCACCTAAGGCCATCACAGCAAGAGCATAATTAAAAGAGCAGAACATTATCCCAGGTGCTTAGCACGGCCTGAACCAAAGAGTAAAACCTGTAGTGGAAAAGGTTAAGAGGAGAGGACGCCTAGATCTGGTTCTCTAACAGCTAACACACACACACACACACACACAAGCTCACACACAAGGGCGCACACATACACACTGGACAAGCTGTTCCCTCTCCTGAATCTGCTAGCTAAACACAGTCTGATCTGTGAGTGTGCACGCGCTCTTGTTTTGCACATCTTCTCTACACTTTGCACAGTTATTTTTCCTCTTGCTCTGTCTCCCAATTACAACAGCGGACTCTCTCTCTCTTTCTCTGAAACACAAACACACACATAAACACAAACACAAGTGCACACGCAAAAGACGCATACTGTTCTTGTTTGCATTTAACAGGGCCAGAATTTTCTTTTTCTATTCTTCAGACCAAAAGGAAAAGTGTCATCTTCCACTCATCATTCTGGACATCCACCCACTTGGACTGCACAGTCAGGACTCTTTTAATCCCTATCAGTGATATCGAACAGCAGGTAAGATCTTGACATTCTGACTTGTCATTTCCAATAGGAAGAAGATGAAACAGATGATAAACCATATATCTATGTATGAGTACATCTTGCACTGGATAATCCTGTTGAAATGTAGATGAGTTAGTGGTAGGTGGCACGTAACAAAAAATCTGCTCGATTCAGAGAATACCCAGTCTTTGTTTCTGTTCCTTAGTTTTATTTGTTTTTATTATACAATATACATATACATATGTGTGTGTGTGGAGGGGTGGGGTGTGGGTTATGACACTCACCTCCCCTTTGCCTCCATATTTGATAGACAGTGATTGAAAATGATTTTTAAAAAGGGGGAAAAAAGAAAAATAACTCATTCCCAGCCTTTTAGAGGCTTTGTCTAAAGACTGTGGCGAGACATGATAGGCTGAGGATATGTCAACACATTTACAGGACCGACTCTAACAGGGAAAACATGTTTTTGTTTTTTTGCAGTGCCGCTTAGTAGTGGACAACCTCAGGACGCGTGATCAAGCCAATACATCAAATTTGCTGGTATAAGAGCTCATTTCCTGTTTGGTAGCTTTGCCAGAGACTTTGACTATAAACAGCCAAAAGGTATTCAAAGTTAGAAACAAAGTTAGAAACGTATTATGAAGATTTTCTGTGCCAGACCTAAACAGGACAAGCAGTTAAAAAATATATGTAGATGGATTGCTCATGTCTTAGAAAAGGAAGGATATTTAGCTGAACAATTTAAGCAAAATCAACCGTGTACTTCACCTTCTTTTTTCTGGTACAAGAAAGATTTCTTAGGTCATCCATCCATCCTTCCTTTCATCCATCTTTTTTTGTAAGGTGGTGACTAATCTGAGCCCCAGCAAAATGCCTGAGCAGTTTATTCTATTTCTAACACTCAGCCCAGCCAGCTTTTACTGGAAGCTTATTTCTGCCACTTATATCCCACCCAGGTACTTGATCAGGTGCTGACTGCAAACAAGAGTCAGGAATTCCCCAAATCAGGCACAGGGAAACAATACCCTCACCCACCAGGGAAAACCCCAGCACAAGCCGAACCAATATGAAAACAGGTTTTAATCAGGTTGGTATAGTTGTTAATTTCTTGGTTGCGTATAATAATAAATAATAATAAGCTATGCTTTAGCTGTTAGCAATGGCTCATGGTCAAAGTAGTCATTCATTTTACATGACTCTTTAAACCTCTTTATTCATAATTATGTTCCTCCATCGATTTTCTTACCACATTAATTTCACCTTCCTCCACATCTTCCTCACTTCTTCACAGCTGGTGCTAGCAGCATTACAGGGATAGCTCAGTAGGTAGAGTGGTAGCCCCATAATCGGAAGGTCAGGGGTTCGAATCCACTGAACAGCTACAGGGAGCTACACACTGCTCCCTGGGCGCCCAATGGCTGCCCACTGCTTCACTGAGTGAATGGGTTAAATGCAGAGAACAATTTCCACACGGGGATCAATAAAGTATACATTATTGTTATTAGCGTCCTGTGACTGTGAGGCCTGGTTACTATTTGTTGCTAATGCTACTGCTCATGGTGCAGCAGCCCCGACAGCCAATATACCTGTTAAGTCGACACATTTTCCTGCATCTATTTTTAGTTGATTTTTCTTTTTTTCTTTCGGCTTTTGAGCTCCACTTTTTCTCCACTTCCTTCACACTGAACTTTTCTACAAGCTGCATGAGTGCACAGCGAGGTAGGGGAGGAGGGGCCGGCCACATTAAGAGACATCGGTGTAACTTTGTTTGTTTGATTAAACATGCAACTATTTTGCTCGTAATAACTGAAAATCAACAGCCTATTTTTGCAGAATAATTCATAATTTTTTTTTTTTTTTTTGGGGGGGGGGGGGGGTTATATTGGTTGGGTCTGATTATTGGGGGGTCATAACCCCCCTAATCCCCCTGGAAATTACACCCCTGTTAAGAGATCTAATTGGACAATTCAGTGTCAGTAATGAAAATGAACAAATGGGCTGCTGTCACTGGCTGTACGGCTGATGCACTTCAGGCTGGACCTTTGGGCCGGTTGGCCAGATTACCAGACCACCCCTCTATGCTACCTTTCTCACCGCCTAACACGTAGTGCGATTCCTGAGTGTTACAGTCCCTCATCAGTCTCCTGGTAAGGGGCTGGACTCTGTACCAATGGCCATTTGCTATTTTACTCAAATATTAGACATTTTCCTTAGGAGGAAAATTCTTCAAAACATATGTGTTTACTTTAGATAGCTCAGAGAAGTACCTACTTAATGATTTGATCAGAGGTTTTTAACCTGTGCTAGCTTCAGCTTCATTTGGCCTGTTACAGCTACAGTTCATTGATTGCAGTGTATTGAAAAACAGAATTTGCCTACTGAAATTTGTGTCCTTCCTAAATGATTACAGGCTTTATGTAAAGAAGAAATGATGCACCACAGTGGTAAACATATTGCAACTCCAGTCTTGCTGCATAAAAAATAGCCTTTTTTCAGCAGCAAGATTGTTTCTAAGTTATTTGAAATTCATTGCATTCTGTTTTATTTTATATCTTAGATAGATCTCCAGCTCTTCTGGTTTTAGCAGAAAACTTATGATGCATGGAAAATCCCAAGCACTTGTTATTTCTTTTGAAACCTATTATTCTACTGTTAGATAATGCAATACTCTAAAAAATCTATAACTTTGAGAAATTCACTGATATATACTGAAGGCCCTCAGGCTGGAGGAAAACACACAATTTCCCAGCATATAAGCAAAAGTATCCTCTGCTGATGCTTTCATGCCCACATGCCCAGGCCTGTAGCATTTGCAGAAATTATGAGGCAGTAGTAGCGCCTGTGAATCATCATCCCAGGGTGGAGGAAGACAAAAGCAGAGGACAGACCTTGTTACAGGCTTTGTGCTTCACATTGCTCACACACAGAGTAAAACATACTGTTGAGCACATGAAAGCAACATTGTTACCAGCCTACTGAGCTGCTGACGTCGAATCTGTTCTCCAGCTCACACACAAAGACACGTGCCTGGACCACAATGAGACACACACTTTGAAATACACACAGATACACATTCATTGTTTATACACATGTATGCAATGGCGTAAAAAGAGGAGGTTTATACCTTTTTGTGCCATTAATGGTTTTAAAACAACAAATAATAAAATAATAGAACTGCCACAAATGAAATGTCCAGTTCATCAAATAAAGAAATCATATTCATTGTCATTAGTGACTAGAATAAATCAAAATCATCTAGTGAACAATTTTAAGATATTTTCAGTGGGGTTAAATATGAATGAATTATAAGTCAGGATGTGGTTGTTAGGATGCAATTAAAATACAGTTAAGTCAGACTGGTTGATTTGCATGATATAGGTTCTTTCAGATTTCTTCTTAACGTGTGTTACTAGAAATAGAAAGAAATCGCTTTTCTGTTTTGATTTGCTTTCTTAATTTTTGTTTTACTGGGTTCAAAAAATGCTTACAGCATATAGAGGCAGCCTGACTCCTGAGAGTTACCACTGACTGCATAATTAACCATTATAGCTGGGTCACTGTCAGGACTTACCAGAGCAGAATGAACATAGAGGTATTTTTCTGAAAGGTGGGTAAACAGGCACAGCAAACTGAGTAAAAATCAAAAAGTAAACAGTACACATTGAGTATTGTGCACTAAAAGTCTTTATATATTAATGAAGATGAGTAATAACAGACCCATTAATTCCTGACTTTCTGTTTGATCTGTTGGCCTCTAGTTGGCGCTATAGGTTCCTAAAATCAAAGTCTCAGAAACAGCTTCTTTTCAAGTGCCATAGCAACACTGAACCTCTGTATGCTCTAACTCCCCACACTACAATTACCACCAACTCCTTCTCTTCCTCTTCCTGGAAGGATTTCTCTCCTGTGCAATATCGCAGCCAAGTGCAATAATTAATCAGTTAGCGATATTTTAAGTTATTAGAATATACTGCAACATCCTAACAACCACATCCTGACTTATAATTCATTCATATTTAACCCCACTGAAAATATCTTAAAATTGTTCACTAGATGATTTAGACTTATTCTAGTCACTAATGACAATGGATATGATTTCTTTATTTGATGAACTGGACATTTCATTTGTGGCAGTTCTATTATTTTATTATTTGTTGTTTTAAAACCATTAATGGCACAAAATACTTCTTCGAGAAGCCCCTAAATTATCAGGGGAGACTCTGACTGGAAATTATTATCGCAGGGGTTCATGACTTAATCCTGTTCTGAGCAAGTAAGTCAACAACATTCGAGCATGATGTTCCAATAAAAATTAATTTGTTTGCTCTTTAACTCTGACATCCTAAGGTCAATTCCTACTTGAGAAATACTACAAAACAATGACGATTTGGACTGAAGCTGCTATGTAGCTCTGTGAATGGTAAATGACCTGTATTTGTATAGCGCTTTTCTAGTCCCTAAGGACCCCAAAGCGCTTTACACAACCTGTCATCCACCCATTCACACACTAGTGATGGCAAGCTACAATGTAGCCACAGCCACCCTGGGGAGCACTGACAGAGGCGAGGCTGCCGGACACTGGCGCCACCGGGCCCTCTGACCACCACTAGTAGGCAACGGGTGAAGTGTCTTGCCCAAGGACACACGACCGAGACTGTCCAAGCCGGGGCTCGAACCGGCAACCTTCCGATTACAAGGCGAACTCCCAACTCTTGAGCCACGATCGCCCCGTGAATGCTATGTGTGTATACATATGTACAGGGTTAAATATAAATTGTACAAAACCAGTTCATTTTTAAAGGCGCAACATTTCAGTGTCCGACAGACTTGGTAAGTGCAATATTTTGAAGCCTGCTTAGACAGACAAAGCTCTGTCCGTCCCTCAGATCTCTCCATGGCCTAAAATTGTAACCTTACCAGAAAAGATCTCAGAGTTATTGTCCTTTAAATTGTAGGGGTGCAACGATATTCGTATCGATATTGAACCGTTCGATACAGTGCTTTCGGTTCGGTACGCATATGTATCGAACAATACAAAATTTTTAATTTATTTTATCAACTTTCCTTCTGACGATGCTGTCTGTGTTGAGCGCTCAGTGAATCTGCGTTCGACTACTCCGCCTAGGCTCGACAGTGCAGCCTAGGCGGAGTAGTCGAACGCAGATTCACTGAGCGCTCAACACAGACAGCATCGTCAGAAGGAAGAGCGCAGGGCAAGCTAGCGAGACAGAAGTTAAGCTCTCCTTGCAACATGGCAAATTGAACCTCCCCCACCCTCATTCAGATCTGGCGTTTGGAATTATTTTGGTTTTCATGTGACGTATGACCCTGAAGGTAAGCGAGTCATGGACTAAAGTAAAACAGTATGTTGGATGTGCCACGCAATGCTCAATTACATGGGTGGGAGCTAGTGTGTTAGCGCAGTTAGCTCGTTAACATGTTGGCCATCTAGCCCCATGCACGGGGCGATCGGCGGTAGCTCGTTAAAGGAGATTTGCTGTGTTGTGGCGTTAAGGTCATTTCAACGAGATTAACCTGAAAGCACTAGTGGGAACACAACGAATATGACTGCACATTTACGCCGACATCATCCTAGTGCAAAGACAAGTGGAAGCAGAAAAAAAACAAGCAAGCATGCTACTAACTTTAGCCGAGTCATTTAGACAGCTGTTAGCACATGATTCTCCTTATGTGTTTAATATGCTGCTGAGAATATAGCCCAGAAGAAGCGGATAGTATAGCTTTCATTTTGGAAAGAGCCATTTCTCTGTAATAAACTCTCTTTTCCAAAGATGAGTGATTCCTCAATCAGATACAGGGCTCGCAATATCGCTAGCCCGACGTCCCGGGGCTAGCGATCTTTTCAGTCGGGCTACAAAAATCTATCTCTTCCCTGCCCGTCGGGCTATTGTAGGAAAAATATATGTCAATGCTTTTGCATTCTTTCAGAAATGTAGCTGGGTAATTATGTCATTGGCATCGGTGAGCCACTGTCAATATGTGACATATTGAAATCGCGTTTGAATTTGCGCTTGCTTTTTTGCTTTCACTTTGCAATCGTGCGAACTGTGTATAGAGAGTGACAGCACTGATCTGTGAGTGATGATAATTTGTGCACCAATTCCTCTGACATCGTCTTATTAATTGTTAGCTTACTATGCAAACATGACAAGTGAAATCTCCCGCAGCAAGCTTAAACATATGAGAGGTTGATCGCGCAGAGAATCGCTGAGCTTATGTGAGTGCGTGTGTAAAAGCAGCAGGATATATATTTGACTACGATGACCTGGATGACTGAGAACCTTCACAGACAGATATATATTTTAGTTCTGCTGAGCCAAATAAGACAGGTCAGGGTGAAGAAGTGACAGCCAAAGAAAAGCTTACCACAAAACGGAGAAGTTATGACAAATCAGACTATAAGGCAAAAAGAAAGTGCAGCTTTATGGTTTTATGGACAAAAGAATTTCTGTGGCTGCAATATGACGAGCTAAATAACCAGGGCTGCACATAAGTGGTCCGCAGGTGCGCATTCGCTGTCAAAATAAAAAACACGCACAAGGGTTAGGGTTAAATTTAAAAACTGTACTTTTGAGTTAAAATATATATTTATAATTTTAATAAATGACAAATTAAAAAGGCATGAACATTTTTTTTGTATCGAAAAAATATCGAACCGTGACACCAAAGTATCGAACCGAACCGAACCGTGAATTTTGTGTATCGTTGCACCCCTATTAAATTGCCTCTAACATCGTATAGTTTTACATGTATTGCCATATACAGGATCTGTAAGTGTGTCTGTGAGAGTGAAACCTCTCCAGAGAAGGGCTAATTACCAGGCCTGGAACAGATCTTGTGGACATGAAACGGATATAAAAAGTCTAGTTTGCTGTCATGGAACAAGTTACTTCAATTCCACTTACATTCATACAAAGCACCTCTGTCTATTAATTAACTTTTACTTATAATTTTCAATAATGTGTTTTGTGTCTGTCTATTTATGTTAAAATACGAAACAATATACAGATCTAGTATTCAAGGTTTAAAAATGGGGGTGTTTCCTCCACAGATTCTTCTATTTATAAAGCCTCAGACAGCTCAGGTTTTTCACCCCCACCTTATGTTCAGTTAGTATTTTTTCTCGACTTTTCCTGAACATCTTCTTTTCTCCTTTTTTATATAAGGCCTCAGATATCATGACACAGTATTGCAATTTCTTTCTCTAGCCCGCCCTTTCAGTCACAGCTTTTTAGTAGAAAATCTCAAACTAAAATTGAAATCAAATCTTAAACTTTAGTTTGTTTTGAGTAATTAATAGTCTAATTTGAGCATGCGCGTGAGCAGGGAGAACTCTGGTGTAGTTAATCTGCAGTTTGTTGAAGCTTTGCTGTGGAGGTAAACCTCTTCTCAGCATCAAAGCGTTTTAAAAGCTGATGCGTGGGATTAAAAATATACACTTTTGCTCAGGTTGAGTCGCAAACATCATCAAGAAATCTTCTCATCCTGGACACCACCTTTTCACTATGGAAAGTGCTGCAGATCAATAAGGGCCTGCATATCCAGACATCAGAAAAAATAATGTCCAAGCCATCAAAGTACCAAACTCCATCTGATAACACTGCCTCCACTCACAACATCCTGTGCCATTAAAGTTTGCTATTTGCACCGCTCAGAGAGATGTTCCAAATGTCATTGTGCACCCACACAATGACCACATAAAATCACAGACACCAGAATGATGTTGGGCCCAATTTATTGTTATTTCAAAAACCAATTAGAGTCTTTTTGGCATTCAACATCTTGCCGTTGGGGGTGTCTTTAAGGTAAAATAAATAAATTAAAAAAAACAGGAAATTGTTGTTTAAAAAAAGTACATATAATATTTTCATGTAATAAAATTACGGTACAATAAAACAAGCAAGTACACAAGGAAACAGTTAACAGTTAATGGAGACCATTTAGTTTATGAGCTTTTTGAAAGAGTGAGGGTTTTTTTTACACTATGAAAAAATATAGGGACAGAATGAATTTGGTACCAGTGGACAAAGTATATACTTAAAGGCACAAGTATATAAGCACAGCTTCACCAAGGAAACTGAAGCTATAAAATTAAACCCTTTTTTCACAAAAGTCCATAAGGGGACTCCAAACCACTCAAAACAAAACAAATCAGGAATGTAACTCTTCTCATTTCATCTCATCCCTTCTAATTTCATCTTATTAGATCTCTTCATATTCATCTCAAATAAATCCCCGGTGAAGAACAAATACATCTAGTAGTCCCTTGGATGGTTTTAAGACCTGATTAAGAAACACTGATCTGCCTTCCTAGATGATCAGCCACATTAATCTTCTTTAATGAGGAAAAAAAAACTTGTTGCTGATGCATCAAAAATATGTTTCTACATGTCCAGCAGCATAGTAGTGATAAGATGCAGTCCAATTATGCCTCTCTAACTAATTAGATTTCTAATTAAAGTAAAGCAACAGCTGTAAAAAGCACTATGTCAAGGAGAGTGGTGGAAAAAAGAGTAAGCAACAGCAGCACTAAAGAGCCATTAAAGATTCTACTGTTAATAAATTCTAATCAAGTGCAAGGACCTCTCTTTTGTTTAATTGTTTGTTGTTTTTCAGTAAGGTACCTTCTGTGTCTTTTTTTTTTTTTGTTTTGTTCTTATTACAAAAAATCTTGTAAACTTGAAACACCTTGTCCTAATTTTACAATAATAAATACATGTGAGTCTATGTAAAATAATATGTAAAGTATTTTATACAATGGATAAAGTTTTGTCTTTCTGTACAACCCAAAAACTGTTTAAAAAAAGGCTTTTCCCCCAGCACTTTTCCACTCACCAGCCCTTTCATCTTGCTAGTTCTGATTTTAACCCCTTGACTTAACAACTGCAGTCTTTCTTTCAACAAGGTGCTGCAAAGATTTTGGTCCGTAATGACCGGATAGCATCACACAATTGCTGCAGATCTCTCAGTTCCACATCCATGATGTGAGTCTCCTGATTCGCTACATCCCAAAGGAGCTCTACTGGATTGAGAACAGGTGACTGTGGAAGCCATTTCAGTATAGTGAACTCATTGTCCTGTTCAAGGAACCAATCTGAGATGATTTGAGGTTTGGAACGTAGTGTGTCACAATGACATGTGTGTGCTGTAGTCATAAAAGGATGGACACGGTCATAGTCAGAAATAGGGATGGGTATCGTTTAGGTTTTATCCGATACCGGTGCCAAACCGGTACTTTTGAAACGGTGCCGGTGCTTAAACGGTGCTTAAACCGGTGCTTAAAGAATGGAGAACACAAAATTGGTCCAAAAACCTCTCATGTTTAGCTGTTTTTTTTTTGTAAAAAGATAACAATGTTAGCCTTTTCTGCAGCTATGGGGCATATATGGTATCACTCTTAGCTGGAAGCAGTGCTTAGACAATGGAAAAACCACAAACTTTGTCCAAAAACCTCTCATGTTTAACTGTTTCCCACTTTTTCTTTGGTCATTTTAGCCTTTTTGGCCAGGGTCAAGGGAGTATCTGCCATCAAACAAGAAGACAGCCGCATGTAGCTATGATGGTGTTTGCTAGTTCACCTTACATGCATTAATGTAATAACGTGGTTAGCCTACTCAATGTAAATTACACAGAAACAACATTAAGCTACTCACGCAGAGAAGAATGGCTGCTGCTGCCATCATCATCCCTCATCATTTCTGCTACACTGGCAGGGCTAGGGGCCAGGACTCTACTCTTCCGGTTTTTGGGGGATGTTGCTAACTCCGGTCTGGGGCACCACACCCCAGTAGATGTGCATGGTGTGAGGTCTTGCAGCAAGCTATCAAATACGCACATTTCTCGGCTTTTTAAAAAAACGCTATGCGTCGCCAGGTGTTTCATCGGATTTGAGGCTTTACCTCCTTTGACAGTATCACAGTATCAGCTTAAAGCACTTGTTGCAGGCTGCTGAGTTTGCATCTTTTGCTGTGAAGTACAGCCAGACTTTTGACCGCTTAGCCTTGAGTATTTTTAATCTGTAGCTCTGCTCTAAAAGAACGTACGTACCTGGACCCGCCTACTATCCTTGGAAACGTAAAATGATTGGCTAGAATCTAAAGTGTATCACAGCTCAGGAAAAAAAAGCACCGAAATAAAGCACCGAAATATGCGCTGCTTTTCGGTCTGGTTACTACCGTTTATGTCAGAACCGGTGCCATCATGGCACCGGATACCGGTACCCATCCCTAGTCAGAAACAATACTCAGGTAGGCTGTGGTACTGCTCAGTTGGTACTTAAGATCATGGTGTGCTGATAAAGTATTCCTCACCCCATTATACCACCAGTTAATTAGGTGTTTATATTAACGAGCAGTTTATTAGGTACACTTAATTAGCTGTATCTTATATATTGAGATGTAATAGGCACTTACAAACCACTTTGTTCAAACATAGTTAGCACTGTTAACTTGCCTTCATTTTCTCTATTCATAGCAGGCATGTGAGTCTCCTGATACTGGTGATTCACTTAGGAAGCTAAATTAAAAAGTCACTTTTGATCAAAGACAGGATCATTACTGCACATGCAAAACACATTAGCATGTGCATGCATCCACAAATGTCTGCACTGAGTGACACAAACATACACACAAACATGCACGAGGGCAAAAGTAGATGGATCCAGGTGGGTCAGGTCACCAGTCACTAAACAACAAGTACAGCTCTGTTACATGAGGAACATGATAGGGCCGTGCAAAGCTGATGATCATCGTACAACACAGGAACCTTAGAAAGCGTGTGTTCATACGATACTTAAATATGTGTCTAAAGCCCTGTGACACCCATATAATCTAATTCATCAACGTCAACGTGTGTGTATCCTTGCCACACTAGCAACATCTGCCCAATCTTAGCACATGTTGTCAACACAGCTTTTGTAATTCTAGAGTTACCTGCATTTGTTCAACACTGCACTTGTATAACTCATTAACTACTAACAATATGACAGTGAACAAAAAAGTCAGTGGGCAAACCTTTCCCTTAGATTAAACTCTTTAAAATGCGTAGTGAGTCTTAATAAGATTCTTTTTTTAATGAAAGGCTGCTGATCCGTGGGGTATTTTAAAATGGAAGCTGCCTTTCTTGTGGATAAAAGCTCTCTGTTCTGCCATTTCCTGACTGTAGTCTTGGCAGAAGAGGAAAAAACGAGATCAAAGATAATGTGGAAGCAAATAATAAAAGTCCTAATCGGACTTCCACGTGCAGGAAAGGTGTTAATACATGTGCATATCAATTGAAAATGCATCATGTGCCAAACCGAGAACACTGAGATTACAAAGAAATTTATCACACTGCACATGGGAAAGCACTCAGATGTTCTTTCAAGAACTATTCAGCTAAAATATGGTTTTATTCAGCGTTTGCATGCATTAAAATATTTTTCTAATATGCTTTCTAAATACTTAAAGAGTGTTAATTCCAGCTCAACTACTCGTCATTTCACAGGGTCAGAAAACTTGCATATAATGTGTTCCTATTACACTGTATATATGTTATTCATGATGTCTTATTGGGAAGAAGAAACACACACACACGCACACATATATGTATGATGTCTTTTTAAAAAACATATATGTTTAATTTAATTAAATTTTTTTACATTTTAGATATTCTATATCGCGGATACAAGCGGCAGAAATGAGCTTCCTCCGAAGGGTGGCTGGCCTCTCCCTTAGAGATAGGGTGAGAAGTTCGGCCATCCGGGAGGGGCTCAGAGTAGAGCAGCTGCTGCTCCACATCGAAAGGAGCCAGCTGAGGTGGTTCGGGCATCTGACAAGGATGCCCCCTGGGCGCCTCCTGGGTGAGGTGTTCCAGGCATGTCCCACCGGGAGGAGGCCCCGGGGCAGACCCAGGACACGCTGGAGAGATTATATCTCTCGGCTGGCCTGGGAACGCCTTGGTATTCCCCCGGATAAGCTGGAGGAGGTGGCTGGGGAGAGGGAGGTCTGGGCCTCTTTGCTTAGGCTGCTGCCCCCGCGACCCGGCCCCGGACAAAGCGGATGAAAATGGATGGATGGATGGATGGATGGATGGATATTCTATATATCATATAAAAGTTACCTTGCAGAATGCGGTTACCAAGCTCTAATACAAAACCAATGGGGCAAAACACGGGAGGGGAAGAGAGTTCACCAAGTTGTAGGTGGTGTTCTCAATCCAGTTTCATCCAGTCAAGCAGATCCAAACCATGGGCTACTGTTGAGCTTGCATTTCATTTATTTCCACTCAGTGCTAACAGATGGATTCCTTACTGGACAAGACATAAAGCCACATTGTTTTCACTGGCCTCCATTACGCACTTGAGACCATTAATATATTTTTTTCCTACCTCACTAACATCCTTCACACAGAGGTCCCACTGCCCTCCACTGGCACATGTGTGTGTCTGGCAGAGCCCACTAATTCAAAACACCTCATCGTGGTTATTTTGCTGTGGCATTAAAAGGAAATGAATTTCTCTTCAGCACAGAGAATATGCCTCTTTCCCTAAGGGTGTTTTGTGCCAGGGCTCTTTTTTTCGTTCCTTTCGAGATCCATTAAGGGCACAAATGTAATACAACTGAATATGTCTGATAAGAGGGCTGTCTGTGTACTTTTTTTAAGATACAGTCTTATAATGCATTTCTAAAAGCAAAAGGAGCACTCCAGTGGCTGAGCGTGGATAAGGGCACGGTGAAATTGAAATAGAAAAAAAAGACTTTAATAAGCACAGGAGAGTTTAAGGTCGCTGCGAATGTGCTTGTTCCTCTCTTAGCGACAACTACACAACCAAATTTAATTTGCTTGTAGCTTGCCGGTACAGACACTGGGTCACAGGGTGAGCTCCAAAAAGTCCTTCAACCTGAATGGCCAACAATTTCTCATCCCAGGGCATCCGATACTGCTAGATATTGGTCATGGTTGAAGGATGAGACCTTCAGTTTAAAAATCCAAACAATTAGTAAGTAGTGCCTCGTTTTATTTTCTGGGTTTTCTTGAGCCATCAATCAGTCCATCACACACCGTCTTTGTTCCACAAAACATTGATGTATACCAAACAATACAACCATGGTGGACAAACTGTGACATGACAGGACATGTGACATCCCATCCCATCCCATTCCAACTAATAATTTATTAGTTAGTAGTTGATCAGGTGACCCTGGACCCTACCTTAGTTAAGCTGAGGCCTTGGTCTGTCAATATACAGGACTATGCTGAATATGTGACTGGGTACATTAGCACCTTTGTTGACAATACTGTGCCCACCACACACGTCAGAAAGTTCCCCAACCAGAAGCCTTGGATCAACAGCAGGTATGACACATGCTGTGTACTCGGTCTCTTGCATTTAGATCAGGCAATGAGACAGAGTACAAAGCTGCGAAGTATGGACTGAGGAAAGCCATTACAGCGGCTAAGAGGCAGTACAGAGAGAAGCTGGATGGCTTCTACTCTTCTGCTGACTGCGGGTGGATGCGGCAGGGCTTACAGCACATCACAGAGTACAGGGCCACCATCAGCACCATCAGGTCTGCAGTCAGTCTGCTGGATGACCTCAATTGATTCTACGCCCACTTCGAGACCCTCCAGACCTCCCAGACCTTCCAGAACCCCCAGGTATGCCTACGCCGGTGTAGTGTAGGTAACACTCGGCCTACACCCCACCCTATGTGACTGGCTACAGGACCTTTTGACTGGCAGACCCCAGTCCGTCAGGATTGGCAACAGGACTTCAGCCAGCATTAGTACTAACACTGGCATTCCACAGGGTTGCATCCTCAGTCACATCCTCTACACCCTGTACACCTACGACTGTTTCACCTCCAATAGGGATAACACCATACTAAAGTTCGCGGACGACACTGCAGTGATTGGTCGCATCATTGGAAGAGATAAGCGGCTTATAGGAGACTGGTGTCATGGTGTGAGGACAACAACGTCACCCTCAACACTGATAAAACAAAAGAGATGATATTGGACACAAGGAAGAGGAGGAGGGCTCACCAGCCACTGTTTATCCAGGGGCTTGAAGTGGAGAGGGTGAGCAGCTTTAGATACCTGGGCGTCTACATCACTGAGGACCTCACCTGGACTACAGCTGCATTGTGGAGAGCACCCTGACCAGCTGCATCTCTGCAGCATGGTGCGACAGCACTACTGCTATGGACCGCAAATGCTTGAGGAGAGTGATAACAACTGCGGAGAAGATCATCAGGACTCCGCTGCCCTCTCTGCAGTGCATCTACCATCGCAGAGTCCAGAGGAGAGCTGCCTCCATCCTCAACGACCCCACACACCCCCATCGCAGACTGTTCACGCTTCTGCTCTTGGAATGAAGGTTTAGAAGTGTGAAATCCAGAACATCTCGACTCAACAACATCTTCTTCCTCACTGCTATCAGACTCTTGAACAGCCGACCTATTTTTAACAGTAGGAATAATTATTGCAGGTCATCTCACAAATGAACTAGCATATTAAGCTCATAGCTCTTTTGCACATAAATCTATTTAATACTTAATTTTTTTCTTTTTTGTCTCCATTTATTTATTCATGCTATTTGTATTTTATCTATTGTACATATTAACCGTCATCTGTGTGTGCACAGCAGAGAAAAAATTTCATTGTACAGAGAAATGCTTTTCTTGGTACACATGACAATAATATATAATGTATATCTTGGTCTCAGCCTCAAGAGCTTCCTATGATGCACTAGGTTTTTTCTCCACTCGCCTCTTTTCATGCTTTATGTGTTTTTGCACAACTTTCCATTTAATCATTAACTATTATGAATCTCAGTCTTCCTGGTTCTGTTGGAGGTTTCTTCCTGTTAAAAGGGAGTTTTTTCTTCCTACTGTCGTCACGTGCTTGCACCAAGGGGGTCGTCTGATTGTTGGCATTTTCTCTCTAGAATTTTAGGGTCTTTGCTATACAATATAAAGTGCCTTGAGCTGACTGTTGTTGTAAGCATAAAACTGAATCAAACTTAACTGAAATGAGTGTTAGCATATTTGTCACACATCTGTTGCACTGAAGCATGTTCAAATGGCATCTAATGGCTGGAACCAGTGGGAGCAATAACTATAAAACAACAGGAGGTCAGCGAAGCATCTTAACTAAACACTTATCAAACATTTGAAACTGATTTATTTTGTGATGACCAGACATAAAGAAAATATTCAATGGGTGATTAATTATGCCTTTGGCACACCTCATGTACATTTAGTTGAAGTCATAGAGCAACGTGATATTTTCTGTGTTTCACTGATGGGTTCTGCTTGAGCGTCAGTTGTCCGTCATTCACTGTGACTCATTTTGCTCCAGGCTAAAAAAAAAGACAAGAGAAACCTGTTGAAGCATAATCCTAATGTCTTCTTGTGCTTGGAAAATCATTTTAAATTGATTAATTTCTCCCTAACCCCTGTCCAAAATCTGTAGCAAGGGAAAGGATAAAAGGTAGAGATTTTAGTTGACTTGTATGAAAGGATCGCCAAGCGGCGGCTTAAACATTATATCCACTTTATCGTCAAAGTGAACTATGCAGTGTTCTCAGTAAAGATTCTAAAGGACAAGATAAGAACAGCTGGAGTTATTGGACTCTAGCAAGTTTAATAAGTTAATTCATACCGGTGACATTACGCCCCCCCCCCCCCCCCCCTCTTTGGACACTGCCTGCTTTTTAACTCATCTTGAAAAGATGGATGGAATTGTGAATGTAGAAAAGTATCATCGCTTTACAGTAAGTGTCTGGAAAGTGTCTGATAGAGCAACAGCTCGATTTTTCAGGATAACAGTGATTCCAAACACTGGGCCATATCATACCGTTCACGGTAACACCGGTATAATGTTGGGCAACGATAAGAAAATGAAATATCGCGATAGAATATGGGTAAAACGCGCATGTGCAGTGCCTTTTATTTCATACGCACATGGCAGGAAAAGCATGGCGGAGAATGAGAAGGGCAAAAGCGGATTGTTGAATGAAACGGATGAACCAGAACTGGTTTGTAAAAATGCTGCAACTTCATTGGTGTGCAACTGATTTAGCTTTCGTCCATCAGATACACAACAAATATTTTTGGTCATATCGCCCTGCTCTACTGCCGGGAAGTAAAAGCATACCTGGATTGAAAAACACAGACACTACCATGAACTGGCTTCCCTAAAGCCCAGACCTCAACATTAATGAAGCAGTGAGGGATCATCTCGATAGAGAATAGAACAAAATACAGCCAGCACTCAAAGACGCCCTTCAAGAAGCCTAAATAACAATTCCTTGAAACTCAAGTTGGTACCAGTCATTTTGTGTCAACAGCAGTTATTTTGTCTGTCATCTCTACAGTTTGATGATTTTTAATTTTATGTCCATCCCTTGGTCAACTTACCATGCTTTTCATGTGTATGCTCCTGTTTGTGTTTGGAAATTTCACATACTTCATACTGGTGCATGAGACACTTTGAGCCTCCTAAAATGATAGATCTGTTAGGATTAACTTAGTTTTAGAATCATCTTGAACATACTAAGGAGTTTTGTAAATAGTGGACAAAATCACTACATTCAATCTAAAGTATTCAGATTATTGTTTCTCTTCCATTAATCTTTCACAAGGACTAAAGAACTAAAAGATTTTGGGGTTTATGACTTGTATTGTGTGTATGCACATGTACATAAGAAATATAATAAAATGCAGCAGACACAAAAGTACTTACTTAGCAGTTCCAGTAAGGTTTGAAATGGAAACTGCACATTGATATGGGTTTTTAGAACAAAATATAATGATTCAGGCTTTTTTGTGTTATTTTAAAATGTGTATGTGTGTGTGTGTGTGTGTGTGTGTGCGTGCGTGCGTGCGTGCGTGCGTGTGTGTGCGTGTGTTACATCTTCAGTGGAACTTGTATCAACCACACTGCAGGAGGTGTGTTGATTAGCAGGTTTTTGCCATCTTGGATCCTCTTTAGATTCATTTGTAGGTCAGTCATGTTTGTGCCTGCTCCATTCAAGAACCCTCTTATAAAAGCAGAAACTGGCAAATTGGGGAATCTCAGTGTTGTCTAAGAGGCCACAGAGTGAAGCAAAGAAAGGCGAAATGGCATTATGAGGGCATGCAACGAGACACCCAGTCATCAATGAGAGCTGCCACAGTGAACTATGACACTTTTTCAGTGTGTTACTCCCTGTTCTGGTCACACCTTAAAGTTAAGGTCAGTCACACCTATTATAGACACTATTATGACTTGTGGCAGGAAAATGCACGGATAACTGCATCATGTTTCAGGGTTACTTAAGTTTTCAGCTTCACAGTAGCAAACATTAGATAAATTGGCCTAATCCCTGCTACGTGCTCTTTGTGTGTTCCTTAAACTTGATTTTTCAACCAGAGTCCCAAAAGTCTGAGGGTTTTGTGCCATGTCCTACCTGTTTCCTTGGACTGCACTCTTCTGTACAGAGCCCTCTGATGTGGTCTCTGGAATCTGTTGGAGCCACTCTTCCAGCTTGAGGTTTGCCATCCCTAACACTTCCATGACCACTGGGATCACTTTGGACTTTGCTTTCCACATCTGCTCCGGTTATTCCTTCACCCTCTGATACTTCTCTATTTTCTCATGCTCCTTTTTTGTAGTGTTGCTGTATCCTGAGAATGCCACATCTGTGTTCTTCTGCTCCTTTTCAGCCACTGCTATGTCTGGTTTGTTGACCACCAGCTTCTTCTCTGTCTGGAACTTGAAGTCCCACAGGACCTTAGCTCTGTTTAGTGAGGTCTTCCATCTGCAATTGGGCATTTCTAATCCATATGTGACACAGATGTTGCTGCTAACTATCCCAGCCACTTTGTTGTGCCTTCTCGGTGTATTGAAACTAAGACTCAAGGAAACCACACCGACAGAAGTGCACATGAAATGAGAGATGAGGGAGGATGCGACAAAGAACAGAAGCAAACTAAGGCTTTAAAAACACAAAAGATTAGAACAGATTAGAGCGGAGTGGATTCAGAGTGAACCGAATCTAACAAATTATACAGGGAAAGCAAAACTGAATATAATGCACACAGAATGAGGGACTATCAAAATAAATCAGGAAGTAACAGAAACACAGACTTGATACAAAGACAGAAAGGGAACCAAACACAGAGGTAAGACAGTCGTCATACAGTAGACACTAAGGATAAAACACAAACAAAATATTAGGACACACTGGACATAAAAGCCAACAAAATAATAAGGAAAATAAGTATTAGAAGCAAAGATATGCTCAAGCATTACAAAATAACATAATACTCAAAGGCTAAATGAAGAATTTGGTAATAAATCAGATCATAAATTCAAAGGACTTCATCATGAGTCCACAAGAACTAGGAACGCTGGGTCAAAAGGCCCAAGATCATGACGCTAACATCCTTTCAGACTTCAATGATTTTGTCTTTCTGCCTTGTTCTCCACATGGGGCATTCTGCTTCAGTGCTTGATCTTGTACCCAAGAGTCTCTAGGATTATTGTGGCAGAGGCATATATGAGTTCACTGGTTTCTGTTATACTAGCATTGAGAATGGTGAGCAGAGCTGTGTTCATGTCTGCAAGCATCTCCTCTGATGGAACTGTCAGCTCAGTAGATGCATCTTTTATTCCAGGTGGTCATTTAGTTCAGTTAAACTGCTCTTTTTTTTCACCAGTGTCTGCTCATCATGTCCATACTGGTCGCTATTGTTCCCATTGTACTGCAGCATCTGGATCTGCAGCTTCAATAGGTTTCTTCTGCTAATGTGGTGCACTGAACTATAACACCTCCACATCCTCAGTTCAGTAGATACTTATTCCAGGTGGTTGGGCATTATCTAATTCAGTTGCACTGCTTTCTTTTATATATAACTTTTGTATTTTATATATAAAATAACAGTGTGTCTCCATGTCAACAAATGCTGTTGCTAAGCACACTGTGGTATAAGAGCACATTAATACCTTTTCTGTTCATCCCCCTGCTCTCTCTTCTTCTCTTCTCACTGAACTTGTCTGGCATCAAAAACTAAAAAACAACAACTACAACTAATTTTTGTATTTGTTAATAGTAGTATGAATTTTAATGCAATCTGCAACAGCTCAGAGGAGCCTGGACAGTGCAATGCATTTTAGAAATTGACATATATTTATATTCAGTTTTGGTTTATTTAACTGCACTTTCTTTTAGATTGCTACAGGAATGAGGCACTAGTCTGATCATTCACAGGGCTGATACACAGATACAAATAAGCACAAGTGAACACAAAGAAACATACCCGATGTGCCGTGTTGCTGGCTTTTCTTTAAATTTTGTTTAAACTCAAATTTTTAAGGCATATCATGACTAACAGCCAGTTGATTGTCTTAGGTGAAACAACATTACATTTCTGCATATGGTACATTTCCTCATATACATCAAACCCATGTTCTTCTAATGACCCTAAGACATACAGTCACTTCCAGTTATATTTCTATTCAACTCATTAGTCTTCTCTAATTGTGATCATCCTCTTTTCTGGTCTGGAACTCGATACTAAACTTGATCGAGACCCACCAAGCTCTCACACCTCCAAATCTTTTTCTTTATTTTATTCTGCCATCCTGTCCATTTAAACAAACAAGTGCAATGTGAGTGGCATCTGTGTGAACCAGACTGTTTTGTCTCAGCTCTTATTGGAAGCTTTGCCGTGTCTGGTTAGAGGGAAACACCTTTATTTCACCCATTTTAAAAATTAACTGACTTCAGACACATGAATTAAACAAAGCGCTAAATATCAAGACTTTTTCTGCATTCTCTAGAATCAAATAACAAAATAATAATAAACAATAAATAATAACAGCAATTTTTTTTCTTTTATCTTTTTAAAATTCTCTACAGTAAAGCTCACCTGGTGACATTTGACCTTATATTCGGTGAATTATGGTTGTGATGGAATTCATACTAACATACTAATGCTTTATTTTTAATCCTGTCTAAAAGTATTCATCCCCTTTACCTGCATTAGTATTAGGGCATATGTTATTTACAGTTTATGTATTTTAGCATACCCAGAGTCTGTTGCAGAAGTTCTAGAAGTGTCTAGAGAATTCCTGGTGGGCTAAAAATTCAAGGGAGTTAGTAAAAGCACTTCCAATTGATAGTACAAGGACATCTGCCTCCAGTAAGAAGACAGAGGTAAGAGATGACCTCAGGTCATGTATTCTAGATTGTATTATCAAAACAGATTGGGGTAGGACTCAATAAGCATTTGCTTCCTCCTACTCCTTTTCCAACAGTAAAGGTTTTTGTTTTTTCCATGCAAATAGTTTTTCTCTCACTGATTTCATGTTTATTTTGATTTTTTATATGCCTTAAAGCTTGATGCTTACATGTTTGAAATAAAGATTTGGTTGACTGATGGTGTTTCCAAGAATCTTCTGGGCTACAAACCCATATCCAAGCAATTCCAGGCCACTGAAGGTATAATCCAATGAATCACTGGATGTTCACTAACAAGGTAGGGGCCAAAATTCATGTGTTGAATTTTGTTAGGTGATTAACTACAAGAATTTAAAGGCTGTAACTGCAAATAAATGTGTTTCCACTGGTCAATAAGACAGTGTAAATAGATCTGAAGATTCGTTTTTTGTAAATATGTCAAATAAAATACAAAAGTTATTTAAAAAAACGAAACCTCATGTCATTCTTATATTTATAAGAATTCATTTGATTTGTCAAAAGAAAGAAAGAAAGAAAGAAAGAAAGAAAGAAAGAAAGAAAGAAAGAAAGAAAGAAAGAAAGAAAGAAAGAAAGAAAGAAAGAAAGAAAGAAAGAAAGAATAATTTGGGACATAATTGCAGGTAAGGGGCATTTGTAATGTGTGTTTTTGACCACTAAGTGGAGCAACAGATCCCAGAATCAAAATAATTGCTTTAAAGTGCTGCAGTGCCATCATGTGGTGACCTGCTTCCTTTCAACAATCTGTCTTGGTGCCAGTCATCTTTATGGAAATACATGTATCATTTACAGCATACAGCATGCTTATGTAAGTGATTACATTGTTGTGAGAGTTAAGCCAAATATTTGCATGAACTGAAGTTTTATTTTACATACGTAGGAGAGGGTCATGTTACTCAGCGGCGACTGGTTTCTGTGGTAACAGGAAGAACAGGTGGAACATAGACTCCTCTTTGGGGAGGAACCTTCTCCAAAGCAACTCATACCACCTGTGCGTCTTAAATTTTCAAGTGAAAAGTGATGATGACACGCAGAGTCCCCAGTTGCAGTTCTGTAAGTTGATCATTTCGTTGGCTTGATTCCACTTTCCCCCTTGTTAAAAAGAGTTCCGAGGTGGGTCAACAGTTTTAACTGTTACAAGAGACTCTGCATCTGCTTCCTTTTCTGGTTGGATTAAATGTGCTTATGATAATTCTGGGATTGTAGGATGGTGGATAAACTTAGCATGCTTTAGAATGAAGTAGAATGAATATTTGCACAATTTAATTATTTCAGGTAGGACGTGCAGTCAAATAGCAGCAGCTATGAGGGGGATCTGTGGGAGATTATCTTGGCCCTCGTGCTACAAGTAAATAGGTTGAGCCTCAGCTGTTGTTATGAACTAAAGACCTGGGTGACTGGACAGCTGCAAGGGCCAAGAAAGCAAAAGTTCTTACTGCACAGAGCAGTTGTCCTCTGTTGGGCTGCTGAACGTTATGATAGCACACAAAGAAAGTGAGAGGAGAAAGCTTTTGACCCCCTGTGATCACAGTCACATATAGATCTGCACACATCAATAGGAAATAGACAACAAAAGAATAAAAACAGCGTTTGGGATCAAAATAAAGCATGTCTCCTAATAATAAAAACGGTTATATAGCGCATTAAATCTTGCACAAATGCCACTTTGCTGAAATAAGATTTGTAATAGTAAGCTAAACGTATTAACTTTGGAGATTTGATTAAACCAGCATGTGATATGCATGCATCTTCCCTTCCTGTCAGACGCAGTTTGATGATATTATACGACTGCGGTTTATTTTTTTTACTGAGATGGACCGTAGAACACAAATTACGGGGAAATCCCCTCAATGTTCCAGCCAGGATGCGGCTTGTTTGCTGTCAGGTGCCCTGGAGCGATTTCAGAGCAAAACTGGGAACAGGGAGGGGAGATGGGTAGAGCAATAGAAAGTTTGGCATGAAAAGCCAGTGATACCTTTGTGATGATGATGCCAGTGCACCTTGTGATGAAAGATCATGAGGGATATTTGGAAAGTCCCTGCAGGGCAAAAAGTTTACACAGCAAAGACTATCTTTACCTTGGGGGGGAAATAAGCATCACATTTTAATCATCTTTTGCTTATCTTCACTTTGTTTTTGCTTTTTTTGTTGTTGATTTTTTATGTTTTGATGGGACTGTTCCCTGGGCAGAGAGGGTGACTGAGCTTCAGGCAGAGGGAGTCTAGAATTATGGGCATCTGAAAGCTTTTCTGGACTGGGTTCAAGAAGTGCTGACGAAGCAAGACTAAACATCGCAAACCACAGTTGAAAGATCTGCACATGTGCTCGCACCCCCTTCTCCACTCCTGCCACCCCAGGATTAGCCCTGGAAGAGCAGCTACATTTACATGTGTGCAAACACACTCACTTGCTCACTCATGCGCATGCGTATGCGCCCTATAATTGGAAAGAAAGAAGCAAAGCTTAGGGAGAGGGGTGTCAAGTGTGATGGGAAAATGAAAGAAAATGCAGATTCTTTACTGACCACAAGTACTGCTGCAGCATAAATAAAGTAAGCAAAACCCATTTGCAGTGGGATCAAGTATGTGGGCCCAAGAACAAAGTGTACATTAGTCTTTATTTTGATAAGTAACAAAACCGTGAAGCGCAATATTTTTATTGAAAAAGATTGCTGTGGTGAGATTAAAATCTTAAATGGGTTTATGAAGGTACTTAACCAAGAAAGAAAGAAAGAAAACAATGACTTTACTTCTTGGCGCTAGTTTAGAGAAATTTTAATAAGCAGATGCATTTATTTACACTCTACCTAGACTTTAATTGCCCAAAAGGATCAGCCTGCCTGGCATATTTACCTACAGCTGTTCTCAATGCTGGCTGTTATCAAGCACAGCTACATTATCATTATTATTATTATTTCTTATTTTTTTATTTATTTTTTTATTTTCCGATTTCTTATGCTTTCCAAACAATACAGATAATCTGAGAGCCTATATTATTCTTTAAAAAAAAAATACATTATTACATTAAATTTTCTGCTTACTCGAGTGATTTCATCCATTATTGCGAGGATTTCTAACCTCCAGTAACCTTCCCTGCAGCAATGAGAGCACCTCTTCTCAGGGATATCACACAGCAAAACAGGGAAAGGTCTGTTTTAACAAAAACTGACCCTCCCAAACTACAGATCATTTTTCACAGTTGATCAAATAATCCCTGCACATCATCCTACCCCACTTCCAGCACTCCCAGACTGTGAAGTGCTCGCTACCTGTGTGTTTCCTTGAAGCAGGGCAATGCTTGAGTCTTAACTTACATGAAGGGTGATGATAATAATATATGCTAGCTCAGTATAACGAGACTTGAGTCAAATTAGCAGGAGGATAATCAATATCTGTCCAAAATTACAGCACAGTTGCTTTCTAACCAAACCAAAAGACTGAAAACAGTGGACACATGAGCTAATGTCATACTGTATGGCTGAAATATAGTTTTAGCGACACACACCATACATGTTTCCATTAGAATGTTTTAGTCTTCCAGCTCATTCCACCTTCCAAAAACCATAAAACATTTAGGCAGCAAGTGGGGCAATGTACCACCGAGTCCCCAGTCTATATAAGGGGTCAAAGTTCAAGCTCATTAGCTGCTACAGTTAATAGTCCCTCCTGCTGGCTAAAAGCACCCTCCTCGGCTCAGTCTTCTTTTTTTGTCTTTCTCATGTGTTTGTCTCAGGCTACTAAAATTTGACACAGGCATTGCTTCGTAGCCATGTGACATCATGGCTCTGTCATTAAGACAAATGGCAAGTTTCATTTCTTTTCTCTCTCCTAATGAAGAGTGATGTAGCTCAGTGGGTTGTGACATGTGACCACGAGTGGGGTGTAGGATGACAATGGAGTGTTGTGGAGAAAACCAAGACCTTTCCCTTTAACTTTTGGCTGGAGAACTGAGAAGATACTGATGAAGGAGACTTTTATCTTTGGTCATGGGGGAATTTTAGCCCGCAGCTTCATCAGAAGTGAAATTTAAATCATTTTATTGAATCTTTTGGTGTGTCTTTTTTATAAACACACAACAAATGCCACTTAATGGCTGTTCAACCAGGCAGACATTTGATCCTTTTTGAAAACCAGCTGGCCTATTATACAGGCTGCTGCTTCTGACTCTGGATTTACCAACTGAATGCTAACCTTGTGCTTATTCCCAGCATTCCTGTAAAGTCAACAAGGCGCCGTCAAACGTCATTGTTGTTTCTCTATGAAGTATCGTGATTGTAATAGTCGCTGAGCTCTGACTGTTGTCGTTGCTGAGTTTCAACGTGGGAGAAAAAGAAGACCAAAGCAAACATTCAGGAATACAGGAGTAAAGAACGGAGGGCTGGAAACCACAGAGTGTAGTCTCATCCCTGTCCTGTGTTACTGGCTGTTTGTGGTCAAGGTTTGCCTTTCCAGATCCAAATTCCACCTTTAAACATTTACATACAGTGAGTCATTTCTTCCTCCTTGTACGACTAACGCTGAAAAGCACCAAGTTTGGAGTGTCACACTGGTGATGAGCTAGCAAGATCGTAAAGCGTGTGTGTCTTCTGCCCTATAACATCTCTTCCTCAAACAGCAAACAGGCTGATCTCATTTTCATTCATGCAAATCACCCTCTGCCTCTGCTGCTCCAAATATAACGCATTTGCATTGAGCAGCATTTGGCTGCTGCAGTTAAATCAGACTGCTGGTCTCCAGCACAGGAGCGTCATCAGATGTGACGCGGTTAGAGCACCTTAAAGTCACAGTTCAGGGTCTTTGCATCCCTTTTTGTCTGTGAGAGCAAGCATCGGTCAGGGACCCAGTGTCGGGTTGGAGGCGCCAGAGCACTGCGCAGCGGGTGACCTCTGCAACCACGGAGGTTTGCTGCTTTCACCATAGCTCAACCATAATGAACTCTGCAAACCACTAAAAGGTTAAGGCACTCGCTCACGATACATGCTCAGAGTTCCTCCAGCCTTGCTGAGGCTACAGTAGGAAAAGGGGTATCAAACCACAGAAAGTATTGCTTTAAGCTGTAGCTGTGTTTGTTGCAGTACCGTTGTGTTTGTGTGTTGACCAAATGCAGATGATCAAGTTCTCCGGTTTGGTGTCAACCAAACCTAAACTTTGATAATTTTCTGTTGCATAACAGGAAACCCCATAGTGGGGAGGTAAGAAGGTTCATGATTCATATTAGAGAGGATCTTTTTGATGCTACCCACTCTTGCAAGTAGATAATAATCTCAATAATTTATATCAGGTTTTATGCTTATTCTTTGCAGGTGTGTGAATGGAAAAAAACAAAATAGCAAACAGAGAAAAGGAAAGGTTGAATGAATCCTGGAAGGTTTTGTCGTTGAATGCATGTCTCACTATGCATTCAACGTGAGAAACCTGTTTGGAGACGGTTGCTGTTAATACAGTGTGTAGTTCACTTGGAAGCCGAGGTAGGGAGTGCTGTTCACTGTGTGAGGACTGCGATAAGGTGAGAGAGAGCGGTGTACATACCCTTTTCAGCCACTCGCTTTTTAGCTCCTCACACAACGCACCTCTGGCCTCATATTGTTTTATTCTTTGACAATAGATTCAGTTACATAATGAACCCCATCCATATCAAAGGCTGAACCAAGGGTAGACTGGCGTGGCTCCAAGCCCACTCAGAACAGGCCCAAACCACATGGGAGAACAAACTCTTCCCTATTTTTTCCTCTCCCTCCCCGCCTACCCTGCTCTTTGTCATACCACAAGCGCTATCAAGTGTGAGAGGACAGACATGTGTTGCTGATCATATGCATAATATATAAATATTGCAATGGTCACCTAATATGTTGCGGTGTACTTTCCATTTCACTATAGGCCCATAAACCAGAAAAACTGTGGCAACCAAGACATGATTTTAAAATGCATTCCTCATGGCACTGCAGTACAGCCATGTGAAAGCTGCAGGCTTATGGGGAATATTAGTGCTAGCTGGGTAAATGGGTTTTGATGGGCTCTGCTGGTTGTGTGTGAATCGCCATGTTTTGCTGGGCGTCAAGATTTGGTGCTCCCACAGAGAGCACTCACACACAGCTCTGCCAACACTAAGCAACATTTAAAACTCTGGTCCTGCTGTCCCTGCTGCACCTTCTGCCAAGCAGCTCTGCAAATAACAAGAGAAATTTTTTTTTTCCTTCTTCTTTCTACCTGAGAGTTTCCGTCCTTCTGTCCGCTTCCTCTGAATTCTTTTCCCCCTCTCTCTTTTCGTAGACCGCCGACTTCTTCTTTCCTTTTCACTCTCTCCTCTTGTTTTGTCTCTACCTCAACCACCTCTCCAAATCAATAGCATTAAAATTTTATGGCAAATGTTCCTCCCACACCCGACATTCCGGGGTCTTGCTGGTGGCTCAGTCTCTCTCCCTCTCTCCCTCTCCTCCGTGTCACTGGTAACAGAAGAGTGTAACTTGTGTGGGTGTTGGGGGCTGTGGGACTGGGCAACAATGCAAATTGGGAGGGGGGGGAGGCGGGGGATAATTCATCATCCTTAATTATATCAGCCAGAAAATAAATTCCCTAGTTGGCATGATAATTTTGTATTAACCATTGATTACAATTAAGTTCCTGCGTATGTCACTTTAAATGACAGAAAGCTCTAAATAATGTTTATAATAACATTTTTATGGTAGCTTATATAAAAGGGCCATAATACAATAAATCAATACATCTACAAAATAATCTACATGCAGAAGCAGAAGATTTGCCATAAGTTAAACTTTAATTTTGCATATTTTAGAAATGTTTTGTCAACCATTAAAAGTTGTTTCATTGAGACAGTAAACTCACTCACAGCATGGGACTCAGGATGCAGGAAGGGAAAAAGGTTTAGATGAGATAACTTCAAGTAAAGATGGAGAAAGTACATGATGATGGAATGATTCCATAGTTCAACAAAAGCAGAAAGCTGTGACAATGAAAACACAGCCTCAGTTACTAATCAACAAGTCTTAAAGCTGTGGAAACAAAATGAGCAGCTATGCTGCCACCCCATTCACAATTGCAATGTGCCAAGAAAAGTGAAAAGGAGAGAACAAATGAAAAAAGAAAGTGAAAGACTGTGGACAACTGTTCAGGGAACAGAACATGACCAGATGTCAAACTGTTGCTGTATTTTTTCACATTTCTTTATTTCTTAAAAAAAGGAGAATGTTCCACCTGTGGTAAAAGATATCACTAAGAGAATTTCAGAGGGCTGATAAAGCCCAATTTTAATAATATCTTTTTCATTATTTTGAATAATATCTAACCTTTTTTATCCTTTTATCAGAATTAGAATTTGTTGTTTTTTCCAAATGTGAAATTCATAACAGGAGAAAGTTTTATTAATCAGAAAAGTAGTAAAAGTAACCTGACATTCTCTGACTCTCCTGGTGCAGTAATCCCTCCCATCTGGCGCTCCAGGCAGGTTGAAACAGACACAGAATTATTTGCAAATACTTTTAGACCCAGGTCTGATTATCTTTTCAGTAAACAACCGTAATCAGACACTCCATTGAGACATTTTTACTTCAGAATGGTTTTTTTTCTTTTAATGCCCGACTAAAGAATAGATTAAAAAATTTGCGATTAAAAAGTTTTCAAAGAGCTTAATTTACTGATCCTTCCTAATTTACCAAGAAACATTCCAGTACCTAAACTGCAACTTCATAAACATTTAAAAAAATGTTTTTGAATTTCAAACTTCTGTTCTTTTTTTTCTGTACTTATTCTGTTCTCGGTTGAGTAGTTGCAGCATCAAAAAAAGAAAGGTTGAAGTAAGCACTGTACCTTCTTCAATTCCTTTCTGCGCTGGCACATCTGTGAGGAATTGGGGAAGTTAATGTTGGTTCTGTCTGCCACTCTGTTTTACTTGGCCTGGCGATCCCAACAAACACAGGACACACCAATAATAAAATAGATTCCTCTATTTAGTGAGAGAAACAGGGAGACAAGACCGAATAAGCCACGGGGAATCGTTTACTTGGGTGGAGCTGCTAAAGTTTAGTTGAAATTGTTTGTTTTGGAAGCAGCGTGAGTTACTGAAGTAAACAAGAGAGCCCGAGAGCTTTTCTTTAAAAACATGTCATATGCCATCTTGACTTAAACTGGTATATGCAAATACGCAGCTGATGTAAAATTCACAGTAAAATAAACTCAAGCAGCGTGGCTCTGTCCTCAAGTCTTAGAGATAATACCTGATTTTATGACAATGATAAATAAATTGTTGTGAAAGCAAAATGTAATAAAGGGGTTAAAAATACATAACTTAATCTGCCCTATAACTCAATTCATTTTTATCATTTTGTGTAGGAAGTATATTTGCTTAGTGTGCAAGGCAAGAGAAAATGCCATCAGTGATGAGGTATGAGATAAATGCATGATTAAGATTTGGAGAACTTAAAAGAAACTCAGTACATCAATTGGAATGAGGCTAGGCAGATTGGGCGGCGGGCAATAACCGTGCTTTATGTCCACTCCATTTCCCTTGCAAATCAGCCTCACATTCTTAGGGTTTTCACAGTTCCCAGCTCCCCTTTTTCCCTCCCCCAAAACATGCCCTGAGTCAGCCAGGCTCATTAGGCAGGATGAGACTATTACCAGGCGAGTTATCCCAGTCTGAACAATGGGGATGCGGTCAGGTGGTAGAAGCACCAGTTTCACTCGTTTCATCTTGCTTTCCCCTCATGTCCCCTGGGTCCGAGACCACGACTTCGACTTTGGCAAATAACGCTCTTCCTCCATCAACAATTAAGTTGACAGCTGGAATGCAGCACAGACTCAACACTGCAAAATGAATGTGCATTATATTTTATTTTCATTTCCAGTTCCTGCATGAATGCGCATGTGGACTGACAGGGTTTGTGTCAGTGTGCGCACGAGGATATCTGCATGCTGTTGAGCTATTTTTGTGCATTAAGTAGGTTGGACACATACCTATGAACTGCTTTTACTGAAAGCTCTGATTGCGACACAAAACTGTTCCACGCGATTTCCTTTTTTGGTTTGTTTATTAATTCGGTATATTGTGCTAATATAGCTCGCAGTAAAGTTCCCCGCTGCACTTCACTTTTTCAGTTATTTACAGTAGGGCTTTTCAAGAGGCCCAATCAGAAACTGTGGACAAGTTCCAGGGAAACAGGACCCAAGCACCCTGAAGAGCCTTTTTGCCTCACTTTTATTCACTCCTGTTCTTTCTCAAGAGTTCCTCCTGAAAGTATTTGGCAAACACTTGTGAAAAAAAAAAAGAGTTTCAGGGAAGAAAAACAACAAGTCGTTCTTGAGCCACCCACACCCCATCTGCTGTGGTATTATCTTCTTTTATTATCTACAGATTATGTGCGCTGATATTATTTCTGCAGTTTGGTCTGCTGGTCATTGTGGTTGTTGTTCTTGTTGTTTTTTGTTTGTGGAGCACTGTGATATGAGACAGCGACGGGGAGAGGAGGGGTCCTCCACCATGTGCATCTAATCGTCCATTCAGGACCCTCTTAATGGCTTGTCAGTTCCCCTTGCCCTTCCATTTTCTGTCCAATTAATTCCTTTCTAGCTGTCCGGATAAAGGGACACAATGGGGCCCCTCCACAGCATAATGAATCATTAAAATTCAGCAGCGCGGCCCTGGCACTTGGCTTCTCCCTGGGCTGGTTAGGGACGGCTGCTTGGCATGCATGCCAGGGCCAACTTAAGCATTCTACCCACTGGACCAGCGTAGATAGGATCTCTCACCATTTCTCTCATTTATGGTTTAATGGGAAAAAATCATAAATATATATTTGTGAAGATAGCTAGTCTGATATATATGACTACAGGCACATATGAAATGCTGGAAAAGGTTCTGTCCAAAGGTTCTGAAAGTGGCAGCAGTAATTATAATAAGATGCTTTTTATGGTTTTTGTTTTTACATATAACATTACACGCTACGTTTAAATTTCAGAATAAAGGCTCATGAGTTCTTAAAGCAAAATATTATTTTTGTTATTTATGTAAACACAATTCAGCGCATGATCGGAGCACAATCCAATTAGATTTACTGTGAAGGGATCACAGGGAAAATAATGACTTTATAAAAGTCTCACTGCAGCTATAGCAAACAGTACAGATGTTAGAGAAGGAGTCTAACAGCTGGTGTTCGGCGAAAAGGCAAACCCAACAACACGGCGTGCTTCTGTTCAGTTAATTCTTTTTTTTTTTTTCAGTTTTTTTGTTGTTGTTAAGAACAAAAACATCGGAAACCATATGTGAATCCAAAAAGGAAGGACGAATACAAGTATCAACAAAAAGTTTTTTATTAAAAAAAAAAAGTCAGCGCATGAGTTAGCTGTGCATGTGCGAGTGAAACTCTAGTTAATAGAACAACAATTCTTTTCACAGCCTCTCTCAAAAACTGATACACCATAAAGATACAAAACACAGTTCTGCGGACAAAAGCATGATTCTCTGTACGTTTCACATACAGCATGTCACACAACATTACAAACCAAGGCTGTAAGGAATGATATCAAATTAAGGACATAGCCAGAAGCAAGGTAACTGTTGGAGTCTCTGGTGTTGATTACCGATTGTGTGCTGCCCGGAGTTTGTTAATAATTCCTTGTCATATAAAAATACTGACAATAAGCATTAGAAGGCACAAAAATGTTTTATGCGACTGCAGCAGTGAGTTGGCACTTAATGGTTGATGATAAACTGGCAAATACTCGCATACTTAATTTCACTTTTAAACCCTAAATTCTCTTATTTGAGAAAAAGTTAAAAGATGAATTTCGGTTTAAAAAAAACAAACGAACAAAAAAACGTATAGTTTGTGTCACGGGTTATATATGCAACTTTTTCCCAAGGAAATGACTCGCGCATGCATGTGCATGTTTGACACCACATTATCTCCCTGACACACCAACGCGGATGCATGTACGTAGACGAAGTCTTGTGTTGTCCATCGACATATACACGAGATCCAGCTGACATGTCACTCAGAGTGTGCGGTGTTATTTTACCCCATTTCCTTTAACCCTAGATCATGACTAATCGCAATTTGCCAAGCATAGATTTCAGACACCTGTTCTGTCCTGTGCGAGTCTGTTGGTCCCATCTGTTTGTGTGCAACTTGGAATGGAGATGTTTCTGGAAAAATTGGTCTTTAACTGAATAATATCAAACACGGCACTTGTACCACCTTATTTACCTAGTTTTCATTGAAAGCCAAACAGTACTCTAAATAACCAAACCCACATTATATGTGTTCATCTACTTAAGAACAAAACCAAATAATGCATGAACATAAATAGATATAAGACTTTTATGCCAAAATGACACTAGATTCATAGGAGCCAGTTATTTAAGACTGATCCACTGATGCAAACAGTGTGCGGCGACATGGCTCTGGCCGTTAAGTGTTACTGAAACTGCACATTATAGGTCATGTGTACATTGACAGAGTTTGGCCAAACCATTTCAGTCCTGCACGATTCAGCGTCAGGCCTTTTCTTTACCTCAAGTGTGCACACACATGCAATCTTTAACTGGAAAGAAGGGTGTACAGGATGTAGGCGTAGGCGATATGTCCTCATGGAGGAGTCTGGCTCACCAACAACACAATTTCTCTTTGTGTAAAAAGTCTGTACAAGTGTGTTTTCGTCGCAACAATAGAACTCTGTATAAAATCAGCAGGCACTTTTTTCTCTTGTCTGTCTCAGGTTCAAATGGTCACATTTAGCCTACTAGCCCCTACGCACACTACTTCGTCTCCTCCTTACTTCCTTCGTTAGTAGCGCATCGATCTGAATGAGTCTCCAGTGCGAACGGGCTGTTTCTGTACTCTTAAGGTCGAGACAGTGTGGTGTAGACCGGCTGGTCCCAGCTGGATGCGTTGGGGCTGTGAGGAGGAGCCATGGACAGACTGTTGAGGATTGGGCTGCTATAGGGCCGCCTGGATGAATGGAAGTAGGGATACTGATAAAGGCTAGAGGGATAGCTAGAGTAAGGGTTGTAATAGTTGGAGCTCTGAAGGTCAGTATAGTCACACTGGGAGCTGGAGAAAGAGGAAGCGGCCGAGGCAGCTGATGTGGCTGATGTGACACAAGCCTGGCTACTGTACGAGCCGTAATCAGAGTGTGAGGGCGAGCCGTGAGAGTGCTCGTTGTAGTGGCTGGGGCTCAGTTGCTCTGTTTTAATATGGAGACGGTGCTGGCCCACCTCACCGGTGGAGGGAGAGGAGGAGGACATGGAGCTCTTTCGGCTCCACGTTGACCCGTTGCTGCTTGTATGGCTGTATGAGGAAGTGTAAGCGCTGCCAGGCAGTGGAGCCTGGCTGTGGCTGTGGCTGTGGTCTGAGGAGCCTGAGGCGTGGCCATTGAGCGGGAGGTACTGGTCAAACTCGTGAACGTCAAAGGTCTCCATATTGCTGATGACATCAGTGCTGAGCTCAGAGATGTCTACATTGCTGAAGTCAATGTTTTGCCTGCTGCTGTCAACAAGTCGACGGCCTTCATGTTTCAAATCCTGCTTCACCCCATGGTGGAGGTCTGTTTTAGGAGTAGTGGGTGGTGTAGGTGGACCATGGGGCTGCCCTGAAAAAAAAGATGTAAATCAGAAATGAAGGTTTGCCACTTCAAACACAAAATTATCTCAAGAATTAAACAAATTAGCCGCAAAGTACATACCTGCATGGTCAGGATGGTGGTGTCCGTCACTCATTCCTCCCAGTCCTCCCATCCCTGGTTCAGCTTTGTACATGTGATGAGCCAGTTCTGCTCCAGAATCTGAGTCGCTCTGGCCTGGTTTCACATTCTTCCGTCTTCGAGGCTGGTACTTGTAGTCTGGATGATCTTTCTTGTGCTGAACTCGAAGCCTCTCTGCTTCATCTACGAATGGCCTCTTTTCACTCTCTGAAAGCAAGCTAAGGTAGAAAAATAAATAAATAAAATCGAGAAAATTATTGAGCTGAAGTAAACAAAGACACAGTTGTTAAATTTAAAGTTACTTTAGCGCTTTTGTTTCCTAGAAAAACGTCGAGAAAAACACGCACTAAAAGATGTTTTCTGTCTTGGTTTGTTCAAAAAATCTATTTATTTCCAAATCATTTCACCAAACACAACAAAAAAAAAAGCGTTACAATATTAGAATCATGTCCGTGTTCAAAACTCCAGCCACAGCGTCTCGGTGACCTGAGTGTCCTTTTGTTTTTTTTATGTTACTTTACACTTACATAAAATATTCTTGAATTTCTCTACACCCCAATCTACATACATAAATATATATAATTTTATTTGAAATATACATTTTTTCTTACCGCCAAAGTTTCCCCAGGGTCTTGCTCAGTTCTGCGTTGTGCAGGTGTGGATACTGATCCGCGAGCTTTCTGCGGGCCGCTTGCGCCCAGACCATGAACGCATTCATGGGTCTCTTGACGTGAGGTTTACTCTTCAGGGATCCGTTCCCTCTCACGGGCATTGGTACCAAGGACCAGTCGTACCCCTTTAGGACCTGAGAGACGGCATCTCGTATACACGCAGGGAACCTTTCATCATCTTCGGAGTCCAGTTTCTTGCCCAAACCGGCGAGCAGGGATCCTTGACCATCGGAGCCTGTCGGCGAGGACGGAGCATCGGAGTCGGACTCGTCCTGGGACATGGAACTGTTTGTACCCGATGGACTGCATGGCTGGTCACCGACACACTTGTCATGCTCCTCCGTCATTTTTAACATTATTTGTTCAGTCCTTTGGAAATGAAAATTCAGATGTTGCCACTGAAGTTCAAGCCTTCACCAAATTGGCCAGTGCGCTTTTGCGCGCGTTGCGCCAAAGTAAATTCCTTTAACAGTTTCAGTCAGTGCGAGCCTGTTGTTTTTCCCCCGCTTTCCTGTTTGTTTGCCTTGTTGTCCCGGGCTGTCGTGGAGGGGGGTGCTGTCGTGAAACTTGTGGTTCTCACTGTGAACTGAAGTGCTGCATGTTAGAGCAACTTGAGTTGGAGTTTTAAAAGCGTCACTCCACCTTCGGACTCTGGTTGGCTGGAACAAATCGCTACTTTCTCCTCATTGGTTCAGGATCTATGTGGGCTTCATTATGATAATGACTTTTTAATCGGTGGCACAATTCTGTTTTTGTTAATTTATTCACGAGGTGTGACAAGCAGATATTTCACAAATTGCGCATTTCTACAATTATTTCTGAACTCAATATGAAAAGCATCTTCATTGTGTTAATGTCAAAATAACCTGACACATTTTGATTGTATACTTTATGATACAGAGTTATATTTTTTTTATTATGTACTGAGATAACATAACAATAAATAATATTTCTATTTCTATCATATTTATTCAGATCGATCATCAAAAGGTGTTGCATGCACAGAGTAAAAAGAGAACTTTTGTATAATCTGACAAAAACAATAGTATGAGGCGCTCAAAAATGTTTTGAAACGTGGAATAGCTCAAAAAAATCTTACTTGGCATATTACATCAGGTCTGACAGACTCTCCAGTCAAATTCACAGCAATAGGGTGACACCCTCCACAAGATTCAACTAATGGGTTTTTCTCTTTCTTTTTGCATAATACATGTGCTCTTTTGAAACTCATGCAACAATATTTTTAGCGCGATCACCACACGATACTCAGCCTTTCAGATCTTTTTATTTAAATTACTTGTCTCCACACGAACTTATAGGAAAAACTAAATTTAAATCTAAACAAATCATGATGGCTGTGAAGCCCAAGTCTCATCCCAGAACACACCAAAAACAAAGGTTAAAAAGTTTGATAATAAACTGCAGCCCAACTGCAACTATTTGACAAATGCTCCAACTTTAGAGACGGAAGTTAACGTGTCCTGTTTGTTTGTGATCCATAATTCACTTCTCATCTCCAGTGAAGCATGCTTTTTACGACACAGAAGATACTGAGAGCAGAGAAGATAAGAGTGTAGATTGAATCACAGCCTTTGTTAAAGGTGTCTTTGTTCATATATTGTGGGATGATTTTTATCACTGGCCTCCCCATGAAAAGACAAGGTATGTTTGTGCTGGACGGCAGTTTGCTTTGCTCAATGCACACTGCAGGTGGCTGAGGGAAGAGGAGAGCTTGTAATGTGGAAATAATAGAAACTGTGGCTTGGTTATACAGACGCTGTTTTTCAGTGTGAAAGGTGATGGCTTGCACAGAAAGGTAAGGAGTTTTTATTGTTTGTTCTTTTATTATTAGCAATGACTTTTTATTGTGACTTTGTATTAACCTTTAATGTTCAGTGTGTTTGAGGGACAATGACTGCATGGTCCATGCAACACAAAATTAAGCCTGTTTTCCTTGAAAGCATAATTCACAGTTGATATAGTTAAACTGTCTTGCTCTGGCTTGAGCTGTCTTACTTTCTAGCAGCTGCTTTGAAAACACTTAGCTGGATCAAGTTCAGAGTTTGTGTGTGTGTGTGTGTGTGTGTGTGTGTGTGTGTGTGTGTGTGTGTGTGTGTGTGTGTGTGTGTGTGTGTGTGTGTGTGTGTGTGTGCATGAATTCAGACAGACAGGACAGCATCTAGCTGTCAGATGAGAGTGGCTGTGGCCTGTTTCTCTTGTAACACACACAGAAAAGTATTAAATGTGCACAGCTATTTTTTGCATGTATAGATTCAATTATATTTCTTCATACTAATTTTAGTTATTCACCAGTTGCTCGCTCTGGTATAAAGTTGCTCTTATTGTTAACAGCAAAGATCCACTGGCACAATTATCAGTAACATTTTGTCAAGTCTCATGAGGTTTAATTCTTGTCACATTTTGACTATTTGAACATCCCCTCTGGATTTCCAATGAAATCATCTCATCTGGGTAACATATAATGCTGTAAAATCCTTCCTCTAATACACCTTTGAAACGGAATCAACTGTTCCTGGCTCAAGTCCCACCTTCCCACCAAATTTCATGGAAATTCATTTGCGGTATCCTGCAGAAAGACAAACAAACAAGCAAGTCGATTTCAGTAAGTGTGATGTAGTTCCAAAAGTACTTTATTTGGGTTTTTATTTCTGGGGAAAATTGAGGGATCCATTGTGTTGTAATACCATTTTAATAGCTCCATGTTGACGTAAGTGTGACGCTAAACATATTAAAACTCACTTTAGCATTTAATGAAAAGGCAGAAGAAAAATAAATTCCAAGCAACTCGCACTGACATGACTCTTCAATCATCTGCTCACAGTTATGACAGTGAGTGTAAATCAGCACGAGTCCAACATGAGTGGCAGCTGCCGTCACTTCCCACTTAGCTCTGGGATCGTATTCGTTTTTGGGGTAGACAGCAAGAGACAGAAAGGAGGAGACAGACTTAAACAGACTCCAGCCTTCCCTCTTAATGTCTGCTTGTATTGTGGGGAAAAACTCTGGTCAGAGTTTGTGGGCTTTGGGCTCTTGATTAGAAAAGGAAGAAACAACAGAGGAGAGGCAACCGCGCATGAACCTTAAGTGTCCTAAAGAATGAAGGAAGGTTTTAATTTTCCTATTTTTGTGAGTTTCATCTCAAAGGAAAGACCCGGGTAAAGATTTTTAGACTTTTGCAGAGCATGTTGGCCAATTTCTCCTGGGCCTCAGTCACTTCTACCCCACATGTAAATTATACTTTCTGGCTTCTAATGTGCATACAAAATTAAATTGCACAGTCACCCACAGGAATCTTGCTTCCTTTGGTCTCTGCTTCTGTGTTTTAATACAGTTAGGCACATTTCTTTGTTCAAGCCAAGTTATAATGCTGAGCAGTTAAATTGGCATAAATTGTCACAGTATTGACATGATTCTGAAGTTCATCAGGTCATCAGGTCCATAAATACCATATATAAAACATTTAAAACCATATTTTTCTGTGCATGAAGTGTAAATCCTGCAACACTGGAATCTTAAAACAACTTCTTTACAATTTCCTACATGAGGATAAGCTCTCTTTGCAGCCACCACAGCATCCTAAACCTAACCCAGAACAGCAGGCCTTAATTTTGTCTAATAATCTCCTTGATTGCACTCTGAGTCAGTTTAAACTTGGTGAACTATGAAGATTGGCATGCCCTCCATCTCACCCAGTCAATCCCAACCACTTCATAACCACATGTGGAGCAAACTCCTTGGCTAACAAACCATATTTCACCCCTGCACCGCATCAACCGGACCACTTTTCTTTGGTTTCACACTCAGATAGGTTATTTAGGGCAGAATTTACAGTTGTAGCAAATGCTAATGGAAGGCTAAGATGCAGGTTTTAGACATTATTTATTAAGTTATGAAATCTAACATTTAACATGTCTGGGGAAGTTAAAGGATTCATACATTTTTACATCTTTAAGCCAAAAAGATGCAGATTTTTTGTTAGGTTCACACACAGTAAAGCAAACTCTCAGTGACGGATGTACGCACTCCTGTTTTCAGATTCATTGCTACTCATCACACCCCCTCTGAAACCGCGCAGAGGTGGATGTTTTCCATTTTGGTCTGAGGCCAAATGTATTTTCCAGGTTGTCTACTTAGCAAGGTCGAAGACCCGGGGATGCTTGACTCCACTGGTTCCAATCACAGTCCAACCCCCATGACAGCTGCTGCGCGTTAGGACCTCCCATTGACCTCTGACCTCACACTATCCTAAATTCATTCTATTAAAATACCATAATGTGGGGTTTACTGGACCAATTGCAGGTTTTATTTAAACCTATTAGTAGATGCAGAAAGGTGGAGGTGAGGGGTTGCAAAGAAAGGAGTTTTGAAGAGATGTAAGGGGGAGTGTTTGAAACTGAAGGAAACAATTAGTCCAAAACATCTTTGGGTGTGTTTGGCCTTCGGCCACTCTCACATTTTAATGTCAGGAGCATAAAAAGAGCTCAAGTGTTTCCAGATTATTTGCTGTGTTTTCTCCCTGACACATAACTGCTTAGTGAGGCAGTGGTTTTGCTTGCGATAGTTGTATATGTTCATATGAATTAGGGATTATGAGCGGGGAGGTTTTGGAAGTGGTTGCAGTAGCCTGTTGGGAAGAATTATTTTAAGACAGGTCCTCAGTCTCTTGTCATTCGTAGGCCTTTTTGGAAATCTTTGATCTAAAAGCTGTTAGTAGGTATCCTGGTTGTGTGACTCAATTCATGTGCAAGCTTGGGAAGTACAGAAAAGTTGTGACTATCAGCATAATAGTTTCTTAATATTGGGTAAAGGTGAAGCTCTAGGTCGATTCCAGGAGAACCGATCAGTAAACTTTCATTTAATCTTACACATGCACAGTAGAAATGTCCATTCCACATTATTTTCTTCTGAAATAACACCCTAACTGCTTAGATGCTCAGATCGGACAATATTTCACATATCTTTTCTCGGGTATTTTCCCAGGAGGAGTGAGGCGGTATGTGGGTTCCTTTTTTTACACTTTGTGATCTATACCCCCATCATTCTTTCTTTCTTTCTTCCTTGACATCTCCAGGGCATATGTTCTGAGTAAAACTTGTGGTGTGCTCAGTTTTCCACATTGTCTACTTTTTTGATCCTTGATTCTCATAAATCATCTCCCTAATTTGCTTGAGAATTAGATGGTGCGGGACATGTAGACATTAAGAACAGGACTCAGGGGCGGCGAAAGAACAGAAAGCCCACCCCTTGACTTTACGGGAAATGAGAGCCTGTTCCACAATACTAAGTCTATTTAAAGGAGTTGTCTGGCTGTGGGGCCTTTGCCTCATCGTGCTATGATAACTGCGGTGCATTGTTTTTATTTACAGATAATTAAAACAAGAATAAAAACCCATTTTCACTCTTGATTTTTATGTCCCTTTTACGAGCACAAGACTGCACTGATTTTTGCACGCATGCAAGTGCACAAAGCCAGTGTGCAGCACAGTGCACACACACTAACCAGAGTGAAACCTAAATCTCTTGTGTACAATTCATATATTACAGCATAATTTATAAGCTATTAAAACGATTATTGGTGAAGTGGATCAAATTCTCCAATTAGGCTTTTAGTGCAACAAGCCAAGACTTTCAGTGTTTATGAGCGGCAGTTAGTCTGCATGTCTCCAGCCTGTCTGCAACCTGATTTTGCAAAAACCTTTTTTTTAAAAGCGCATAAGCACACCTGCTCCTAACCGCATGAAGAAGTAGTGTGTTGTGATCATCCTTGATGAGCTTTATAGTATGTGATGTTACAGCCCTGAGGGTATTCCCATGGCTTGATGTGGATTCACTTAATGTGCAAGTGAAAACTGGTTGGTGCTACAGGATTTACCGTCCCCACAGGGCTCATGTCAGAGAAATTGCAAAACTCCTTTCACGAACTTCAGTTGGACTTTACTTTCAGCCTTGTTCAGAGTAAATAGATTTGGACAGTTCTCACCCGGCGTATCGACGGCTGAAGTAAACAGTGGACTGACGGCTTGACCAGATAGCAAAAGACTCTGGGGCGGATCCGGTCAGGAGTCACTGTCTGGAGTCGCTGCCTGGGTACGCTCACTACAGATGATGGTGGCCACAGTTTTTAAGGTTCCCTTAGGGGTTAAAATATAAAACACTGCAAAAATATTTAGTTGACATATATTCTGTCCTGAATTACTGCTAGGTGATGATTTTATTCAAATATGCTAAAATACAGTGTGTACAAAAATGTAGTAGGAACAGGTTTGCTGTGGCATCTAAATCTAATGACTAATGTCTAAAGTTAATGTTTTTGATCTCTCTCAGCTGACTATAACATCTTTGTTCTATAGCAGCCCCCGTAGCTAGTCTTATCCACTTGAATTGCTCAGGGCTAAGAACAGCGCAGAAAGTTGGTTGCAGTCTGCAATCTAGTGACATCTAGAGATGATATTTTACCCTATGTAACTTTAATTACTCATTCAGGTTTGTCTGAATGGACCAGGGGATCAGTGTTGTAGCAAGCAAACGACCAGCATATACAGATCATAAATTAGCCACACACAGCAGAGAGCCAAAAACTAACTTCAGGTGGTCCCTTATTCACAAGAGCTTGCCACAACAGGTAATGCCGGCTGTTTGATTGCCAGTTTTTTTTGGGTTTATTTACACTGGATGCAACCTGCAAATGATTTGGATCTCCTCTTGGGAACAAACTGGGAAGCTTTCACTTGTTAGGTGAATATGTAAAGCACTATACTGTGGAGCCACTACAAATAGCACAGCATAAGCCAACAGAAAAAGGAATCCTGCACATCTGTGAAAGAGCGCCTCCTTTTTGTTGTTAGTTTTTTCTTTGTTTGTTTGGGGTTTTTTTGTTTTTTTGAGTTTTTTGCTCATTTACCTTGTGTGACACGTCGTGCCATATAGGTTCCCTACTGACGGTTACACAGACATCACCCGCCTCAGGCAAGGAAAGAAGGAAGCAATTGCCAACCGTTTCCACTGGTTATAGGTTGCAGGGTATTTCCTGGTTACCACTTCACTATTTCTAACTGTTTGGCTGCCTGTTGCAAACATGCAAAGCAACAAAGTGAAATGAAGTCATGTGTAATATTTAGTCTCACTCTCACAGTAAGCTTGAAGTTAAACATGGATGTGACGTACAGTGAAGGTAAAGCTGTTGTTCTGTTGAACATATGGGTTTGTATGTATGTGTGCTCTGGTCAGGTGCTGGTGGTGTCCACCTTCATAATACAGCGTGGGAAACCAAGGTCATCAAGGTCACTTCCTGTTCACTCTGAAAAGGTGCAGAGGTGTATTTTGGGACAGAAGAGTCAGTGGGAATATTTGTGTAGCAGGAAGGATAGGGCTTTTTAGACGGTCATTAAGTCTGATGTTTTCATTCCCAGAAGAATTTCACTTTCTCCTAACTTTTCCCCTTTTTAAATATTTCATGCTCCGCTTTTGGTTATTTTCTCTAAATATGACTATTTGCTTTTATATAATAAGTTATATGTGTTTCCTCTCCCTAATAATTAACCTTTTAAGAGTTTTGTATGGCTCAGATCACTTCAGGCCACTGTATCACTTTTGATGAGTGTTTACCCTCAACTCACTGGTGACTCTGTTCAGCTCTGAGGGTTATCAGTGTGGAGATGAAATTACATATTAGCTGAAGATGGTCAAATCACTAACATTTGATTCCACTCAACACACTCACCTTGGATTACCTCTGTGTTTGTTTGTTTCAGTGCTCTTTGGCTGTTGGTTCAGTCACTTTTTCCTTCAAAGATAATGATTTCTAAATATTTTGATCTAAATAACAGTAGGATTTTTAAGACAAATGTTTTCAGTTACACTTATTACTAGTTATCTGTCTATTTTAGCAAAATTAAGAAGATATACTTTTACTTTACCACTTTTTGCCTGCTAATGACCACCCCAGGACAGCTTTGGCTGCATTTAATGCTGCGTATAAATCTACCCAACTACAGGGCCCTTATGGTGATGTGCAAAAATTAACTTCCTCTTGTGGATTATATAAAGACCCGTAGCTGGTTAGCCTGATTGATGAAGGCCAGTTCTACTTTTGGGAATTTCTCATTAAAATTTGGCCCACTTATAACCCTTTGAATCGAGACTTAAATCTAAGAGTAAAACAGCTCAATTCTCTGACTTGTTTGATGAAAGTTTTAAAAATATTTAAATACTATATGTGTGTGTGTGTTGAATATGTTTGTGGTGATAAATGTGCAGCTCAGACCAGTTTTGTAGCTATAAATCACTCCATGCTTGTGGATAAATTGGGGCCAAATTTAAAAACAGCAAATAACCTTGCCCCCCCCCCCCCCCCATAGCCCAATTTTAGCTCCATTGGTGCCTTTATAGCTTGAAACTCAGGTACATATATTTATGACGGCTGTAAAGTATTGCTGCTGTAGTTAATCTCCTAATGACGTCTCTCTTCCTCTGCTACCAGAAAGTCTGGGTTCAGACTTCAGGGACCAGTTGGCAGGAGACAGGAGGGGGGAACGTGGTCGATGATTTTGGGATGCAAATTTTAGGGGGCTAGGGGCTTAAACTAAACTGTGTTTGTGATTGAAAAAGGTGAAAGACCGGGTTTCTTCTCTTTCTTTCTTTCTTTCTTTCTTTCTTTCTTTCTTTCTTTCTTTCTTTCTTTCTTTCTTTCTTTTCTTTTCTTTTTGATGACATGCATGTGACATGGCATATTTCAGACGCATGAGATCTATTACAAGTGAGAGTGCCAGGAAGAAATTTTGCTAATGGGAAACAAATGGGCCACACTTCTGAGCTCGTGTCAATTTTGCAGGCAGTTTGTTGCCATCTTTTTTTTTTCTTTTCCTTTTTATATAGACATTCATTTGCAAAGATGCTTTGCATACACCTTATAATAATATTCACCAAACCATCGTGCAGTCTGCTTTTGCATACGTGCTTGTGCACAGGTGAGAGTGTACAGTCATATCATTTATGTGGATATGAGGTTGTTGTTTTTTTAGTACCTGACCCTTCACTTATAGATATAGGATGATGCCCCGGTGACACTGGTACACACCGAGCACAGCAGTTACTGCCTCTTCCCTCTTTCTGTCTCCACTGTCCATCTTCCCTCCTCCTTCCTCTCGCCTCTCCTGGTTGCAGTTGTATTTGTGCGCCTTGGGAAGATTACAAAGAGGTGCTTTGTGAGGGGATGCAGCTGCTGAAATCCGACTAGATCCAGCTGAAGAGAGAAGGGAGCAGGTGGGTCAACAACGCCACCCTGCTGTTCCCAGAATATCAGGCTGCAGAGCTGTGCCTCCCTCCCCCACACAGGCACTCTCGCACAGACAAACACACAGCAACACATGCACACACATCCTCAGAGCACCCCAATCCCAGCCCATTACACACAAACATTATAACATGTCAAAATAAAAACACAGCAACACCCACAAAACAGCAATATGCACATGTCAAAGGACTACCTCTGCCCACTCAAACAAGTGTGTTTAACAAGAATCATTCATGTAGTGGGAGAATTTTGGCAGAAAGTTTGAAAGCTACACAAATTATTCACGCACACACACTTAGTGCTGTGTACTAAGGCCTTATGCTAATTCTAGGTCGCACCTTATGATTTAATTAACAGCAGCAATGACACGGGCAGTCCACGTGCTGTAGAAGGCAGAGGAAGATCCTGTCAGCTTTGTGAAGCTAAGATGTTAACAGGTCAGGATGCTGCCAAAATGTTGGATTTCTGAATCACAATGGGGACATTGGTAAGATGACCCTCATCCGGCTTTGTGCAGCTCAAAAAAAGGGAGGCAGGAGATGGAGAGAGGAAAGGAATGACAGAGAGAAGAGGAAGTCATGCAGGCAAGCGTTCTCGCTCCTGTTGAAGTGGATCAGATGTCTCACCGCCAACCTGACTGCAGGGGACACGATGCTGGACCAAGGTGACATAAAAAGCACAAAATTTACTTTGTTTTTACTTCTTCTTCTTCTTCTTCTTCTTCTTCTTTTTTGTACTGCTGAACTTGAAAAATTCAAATGTTGATGATGTTTCCACTTTCCTTTATCATCTCCTTCTACAGCCTTAATCAGCTCCAGATCCAAATTCTGTACTTTATACTAGAAACACCCACCAAATTATAGATGCATTTTTGTATTAACTTTGCATATGTGTCCTCTCTCCTGTCATGTCCCATAAGCAAGCTTTTTGATAATCATAAAAGAAATATGCTAATAGGATGCAAAGCAGTTGTGCTGCACTGAAAGCTGTGGGCTTTGTGAACTATTCTTCAGCTTTATGTCTTTACTTAATGAGAGTTTTGACGCACGTGGCTCCCTCCCCATTGCCTTGGAGCGCCCAGCCCCCCTTCATGTGTGCAATAATTCAGCCACATTGATAATAAGTTCTTCTGTCCCTCCCTGAAAATGCTTGAATGTCATTTAATACACTAGGCTTTACTCTGAAAGATGCCACTGTCCCACACACTTAGTATTCTTTGCTGTCCCTCACCATATTCGCCACATTTTTGCTTAAGTAAAAACCAGCAACTTTAAAATTTCCTTCAGCTACTTTTTCCACTTCTCAAAACAAAAACAAAATAAACGTAAGCTGGCAATATGTCACCAAAATAATCCGTATTTCTTTCCCTCTATTATGTCTAAATGACTTCATTTTTTTACGGGTCGGTTATCGTCCACAATTCACGTAGCTTTATCTGTGGGTACACTTGAGTTCAGTGACATGATATCCATCACAATTCTGTCACAAGCACCCCACAGACCTCTCGCTGCCTCGTGCGCCAGCGTGGAAAACGCGGGTCCCACTGTTCGTGCAGTGATTCAGGTTGTTATTCTTTTTTCTAATATGTCATCCCGGTTCATGTGATATCGAAGAAACAACACATTCTGGGTCATTGTGGGTTTCTTTCTTGCTCAGATAACAGTTTGTGTGGGAGAGTGATCGCCATTAGAAGGTGGATCTCTGAAAATGCAGACTCTCAGCCATCTGGAGTTCCATCTCTACACATGTTTTAGGCTACGTTCACACTGCAGGTCTTAATGCTCAATTCCGATTTTTTGATCAAATCCGATTTTTTTGTCTCCTCGTTCACACTACAAATAAAATGCGACAGCAAACGCGCTCTAGTGTGAACGCTCAAAGCGGCCCGCATGCGCAAAAGAAGATGTCACACACAACGCGCTCTGTTTAGACCAAGAACAAACAGTATTGTTTGACTGATGGCCGTTAATATAAAGACTTCGGACTTTACGTTTCCCAATTTTTGCTTTAAGTTATTTTGTTATTTACATAATAATGTAAATAACCTAATAATGATCCTTATTGCTGTTTAAGAGAGGAGCGGTGCTTCAAAGGATAGCTGCAGATTTCTGTCAGAATCTGCAGATTATACAGTACAAATAAAATGTTTACGTTGTCTTCCCAACAGTTTCACTGACATCTACACTGGATGGCTAGGAAGCGTTCGCGATGTCTTCTCGGGCGCTGATAATTGGCTTCAGTCTTGTGTCGGTGACGTAAAAGGCGGATTTAATGCGACTTGACCGTTCAAACAGCAGTCGCTTTCTAAAACATCGGATATGTATCGGATTCAGTACCACATACGAAAGTGACCCAGATCGGATTTGAAAATATCGGATTTGCGCCGTTCACACTGTCATAGCATGATCGGATATGGGTCGCATAGGGTCAAAAAAATCGGATTTGATGCGCTTTCGCCTGCAGTGTGAACGTAGCCATAGAGTGTGGGAAGCTGCAAGAGTGTGTCACTGGTTTATATCAAATCACTAAAAATTTCATCAATTCTGTGCTCAGTCGTGGGTGTGTGGAAGTTATTCTTTGAGTGGTTTTCCTTTTTTTTTTTTTTCTTGTGGCCAATTACTCTCCCATCGCTGTCATTTACCTTCATTTACATCAATTCATTTGTCATATTAAATTTGTTTAAGCCATGCAATCTGTGTCCAACCCACGTTTCTGGAGTTTGACAAAATGAAGCCATATGCTGTTGATGTGGTACTAATCAGATGCATTTAGCTTAGCGCTGTCTAATGTTAACCAACTCTAGGCAGCAGCAGAGGATGAGCCAGCTCCTATCTCTCTTCCATATCTTTGCTATAAGTGTAATGGTCCACACATTTCCTAGTGAAGCACTGGGCCTGATTGCCGTCATTCTCACATCTGCTTCCTGGAATAGCAGTGGAGAAGTCTCCAAAGAGCTCCCAGTGGAGTGTGGGGCATGTGTGCTCACATATGAGGCGAGAGTTTTGAGACGGGGGCTTGCCAGTGTGGTTTATTTTCAAAGGGTTGTGCTGAGGATGTGTTGAGAGGTTGAGGAGTAGAGAGAGTTCTCTGCACTCTGGTTTGGGTTTCACCTCCCCGGGACACAGCTGGGGAGTTTAGGTTAGGAACCGGGGGATGGGCCTGCAAGGATTTTGTGTTTAGACCAAAGCACAAACAATAGAAAATTTTATTTTCTGTGTGTATTTTAGAGCGACAACAAATAGAAAGTGCGCAGCCTTGTTCGTAATGTTATAATCTTACTGTGAAATGATTACCTAGTTCTTTTTGACATTTCTATGAACTGGTACACATAGTCTGAAATGAGAAAAAAACATGCAAACAACTAAACTGAACTCCAGCAGAAGAAGGAAGTAAATTATCCACACCAGTGCTACCTAACTGTCATATTTGCACCATTCATTTCCCTATTTTTCACCAGCCACAGTAATGTGGGCAGTGATAGGCATCGCTCCAAGTGGGCCACTTTGCATTAAAAAAAAAAGCTTTGGCAATATGGAAAATGCACAGAGGTAAACTGAACTTATTTGCTTATTCAAAGCTGTCACTCTCTCTTTTCTGGGCCGCGTTCTCCAGCAGTCATAGCAAACTGGAAAGTTTTGAATGCAAAATAAGATGCAAAACAAAAAAATTTGCATCACTGTACAGTTTCAGTACAGAGCTGCCTAGCCTCATATGTTAAACAGAGACATTATTTAAGATGGTGTATTTAAGTATTTAGGGTGATAAATGTCTAACTGAGTGTTCAGTGCAATCTTGAGTAAGTGGAGCATGTACTCTCATTAAGCCAAGTGTGCTCCCAGAAATGTTTTCTCTGTAGAAAAAATCACTTTAAAGGCGTCACAAGCAAGATCACTGCACGCAGAGCAACTTGTTGACTATAAATTTGAACTATATTAGTTTAAATTTAGTGGGCAGTTACTGAGTGGGATTATTTTAAATGTCTTTTGTGCTCATCGTCTGCTTGTCAGTACTTGTTTTTCCTTTCAGCTGCAATTCTGATTCTTTTCCACACTTTCATTTTTAAACTGTAAACATCCTATTTTACGCCCACCTCTGGGTTACTGCTGCCTTCTTGTACTTTATGTTGAGAATACATATTGGAAAGCAGACAGACAGCGTGTCTGGATTTTTTCCCCTCCCCTTTTTAATGATTCTTACTGTTTCTCTGCATTTGCTGCATGGTGTTGCCTGCCAAACCCCGAGAGTGCCACAGTGTGCTGCTAGCTGCTGGTGTTTTTTCAATCAGGCTGGTGCGGACCTGGGAAGCATTGTCCGTGCCTTGTGGAAATTCAGGTGCCAAGAATATAATTTTCCTTAAGTGCTTACAACTGTAAAAACCAACGCTGAGACTGAAAGCAATTGCAGATCATTTAAATTGGAGAAAAGGGTGAAGCAGCAAGTTCTTTAGTTTTCGTAGAACTCGGGAAACATTATGCAGTCTGTCTAATATATGTTTCATTTAAATGGTTTAATTTTTAACTTGGTAATTTATGTTGGCTGTGTGTGATTCCTCTGGGGGAAATGCCACTGGCTGTGGTTAAACCGAAGACTACAATTTGTAGAAGGTGTATTGGGCTTTCATATCAATACTAATTTACCAAAGTAAAATATGGAATGAAAAGGACAGCAACAATCTAGTCTTTAACATCTGCCTATGGCTGTCACTTGAACTGATTGCCTCTGTTTAAACTAGTCTGTATGACTGTCTATAGCCTGGTTTTTCTTTGCTTAGAGGTGAACTTATAACTATGTTCTGTTTTGGCTCAGCAGGAGTTCATCACCCAGACTATGTGAGCATGACGTTGCACCTGTCAGAGAGGAAGGCTTCAATCATTTCTGTAGGCTGTAGCTAGGGAGAGCCTTCGGTCAGAGTCATCTTCCGGCCTCAGGCACGCCTGAATTTAATCATTTTTATTATTTTTTTAAAATGTTTTAAGTACAATAATGATAGAGAATTTCCCCTGTGATTCCCACGCCTTCTCACTGTTCCCACCGCTCCTTGGAGCTTCCCCTTTCCAACACTTTTCTATCTTTTTCAGACATCAGAATATTTCTCTGTTTTCCCTCTTAACTCATCTGACTATTAGTAGGATGATTACAATCTGATTCATATTTGCTGACTCATCTCTGCTGTTCTTGGAATTAGCTGGCTTGCCATTGGCTCCCTCGGGTCCGAAAGAGTGGAGAAGGTTTCTCTGGTCTCTTTCTTTCTCCGTCTTCCACCGTATGTTGAGTCATTCTCTGGGAAAAGCAAATCAGCGCTCCATAGAGATTACAGAGAATACGCTCTCCAGTTCTGTTGACGAAGGGTGAGGTTCTTCTTCTTCTTCTTCTCACCTCTTGAGGCAGGACCACACAGCATGTGAAAATCTGCTCCGCAGACACACCTCGGTTTCCATGTGCAATAAAACATACATGTTTTCCCACAACGAATTGCATCACATGACAAATGAGAGATGCAGACTCATCCGCGCTTTGTTGTGGGAATAACCTCAGAAATAATTCAATTTGTGCATATCTCAGGAAACAGGTAACAAATGGAAGACGGTGGCACTGCTGCAATCTAAACAACTGAAAGCAAATAGACATTTTTCCTGGAGTTCAGCAGCATTAGTATGTCAATTTTTTCCAAACAGAAAAAAAACTTCTCCTATTAAAATCAGATGTGGATGTCAGGAGCCTACCTCAGTTACAAAACTCGCGAACACCAGTCTTTTTCAGTTGTATATGTTTTCTGATTTGTTTTCAGTTCCAGGAAGCTGCTCCAAATTTATATTTGGCCAGGCAGACTCAGATTGAATTTTGTAAAGTCATTTGTGTTTGCGTGTGTCTGGTGTAACTAATTGCATTTGGTCGGCACATTCAGCCGCTTCATGTTTGTCAGTAATGATTCGAAGTGACCACCATGACATTCTTTGAAAATTCAAACCCTCGATTTCATTGAACTAATCTCTTTATACCTTCCCAATTACTGCAGCCAGTAATACAAAATCTTAGAATTTCTAAAGGTCTCTTTTTGCAGCTTTCTTTGTTGGAAGAAAACTGAGAAACCAACTTTCTAACAAGCAAAGAAGCAACGGCCATCTCTGGTGTTTTTAGTGCTTCAAAATAAAATAAAGTCACAGTTTAAATGAATTCCCCATGACACCATTAGAGACCAAAAAGTGTCTTAGCCACCGTTACACAACTTTCTTTTAAAGTGGGAAGTGTAATGGAGGTGGTAAAAAGGAAAATAAGCATAAAAATATCACAAATACCATGTAATTGTGTATTAGACATGATGTACACTAAACCACTGTGGGTGTGATGGTGAAGCAGTGTTTAACATTTGACTTAAAATCCAAATAATGTGATTTTAGTTGGAGTTTTATGGAGTTTTATGTCCCAAGTGAATCGTCAATAAGCAGTTATTTCAACAGATCTCTACTGAAGAGTGGACTAGGCATGAAAAGGAGTGACTGCCATCATCAGGGTGCTTCCATTTATAGCCACCACCTCCTTATTTTTTCACTTTTTGTCTTTCACGCCTTTCCCTGTGTGTCTTTTGACCCCGTCCTTCACCCAAGGGACAAGGCTGAAGTGGCACTTCTTGAGTTTTGTTTCCTAAATGGGCTTGTTTGTTGTGTCTAGTGTCTGAGCTTTTGCAGGGCTGAGCTGAAACATAATATAATGCTGCACTGGGCACATGGCAAGTGGTGGTTTTTGGGATCCTCTTAGTGGCTGGTGGCTTCTGGACACTGCAGACTTCTTGTTATGGGCAAAGACTTCTCATCATGGGAACATGGTTTTCTGGCTTCCTCTACCAACTGTGACCTAAATTTTCCTTAAATACAGCTTACTGTCTTAAGTTTTAGTTAGTGAGATAGAAAACTTGTTGAAACATTAGTAACAAAGAAGAGCATTATGGTTAGAAACTGACTGCGTGAATAAACATTCTACTACTGTTGGCTTTAACCCCCAAAAATCTATCAGATTTTCTAACTATAGAATCAAGACCTTATCTCAAAGCGCTCATCTTCTAACATCCACATAAATTCACTGGCAAATGCACAATAATTCCTTTTTTTGTTTTTATTTTTTTGCATTTTTTCTTAAAATTCAGTTAAAAATTGGGCTATATCTGGAATCAAACTTGATAATCGCTCTTTTGTGAAGCCCGTTTTAGGGAAAGGCCACATGATTGCAAGACACCTAAATAAAATTCAGTTTGTTCATTCAATCATTCATTCATTCAATAAAGGTGGCGGTTAAGAGTCTGACGCTTTTTTTTAATTCATGAGGAAATGGTATGATCTGCTTGGATCATACCATGTGAGGTTAAAGTGTGTTTCCTTGGTTAAAAAAAAAAAACATTTTCACGAATCTCTGCTGCAACATCCAGATGTTGGGATCAGTATTTGGCATAAACATGAAAGCATGTATCAATGTTTCTGTGCTGCTGGTTGTGGTATAATGTTCCAGGGGATATTTTTTGGTACATTTTTCATCCAATTGTGCATCAATTAAACACCACAGCCTACCTGAGTATTGCTGCTAAAAATGTCCATCCCTTTATGGCCACCATCTACCCATCCTGTGTTCACTGCTTCCAATAGGATAGCATGCCACGTCACGTAAATCATTTCAAAAAAGGCTTTTTGATCATAACCATAAATTGAATGTGCTTAAATGGCCTCCAAAGCCACCAGATGTTGATCCAATAGAGAACCTTTGGAATGCAGTGAGAGATTCACATCATGGATCTCTTGATGGGAAAACCACCAGTAGCTACTTGATGCTACTACGTCAATATCAATATAGGCCAAAATCTTTTATTAAGGCATTAAGGACTTGAGGCAGTTCTTAAGTCAAAAGAGGGTCCGACCCAGTACTAGTTCATTGATCGATGACTGTCTTGAATTGGATTGAGCATTGCTGAATCACTATTTCATGACAGCATTGTATCACAGTGTATCGCTAATCTGTAATTCCTCCTTATGAGTGTTTCCTATGATAGATTTCCGTGGCTGTGTTGTGATGACACTTTAACAGCAGCTTCTTCTGATCGACTGCTACTGTGGCTTCCTCCATCTACCTGATAGGCCACGACGCACACACACAGTCACACAAAATACTGTGGGTCCCCTGGTCTGGCTGGGCTGTGGGTAGCTTGTAACCGAAGTGTTTTATTAGCAACTGGTCCAACACAGCTAATTGCTTCCTGAGGGAACTGCCTCCCTTCGCTCAGTGAATGATGAACGGCCCACATTATGTGTCTCGACAACCTTGACAATTTTTTTTTCTTCTTGGTCACAAAACTTTTTATTACACTGCGCTGCCACAAATCTTCAGTTTAAACATTCCTTCAAACCACTTTTAATTGTGAAGCAGTTAAAGCATTCAAAAATGATTTTGTTGCTCTAATTAATGTTAAACAGTATATATATATATATATATATATATATATATATATATATATATATATATATATATATATTCCACAGTATGTATCCATGTAGATAAATCTCACCAGTTTTTCATTGTGCATTACACATCAGCACATCCTCAGACAGCTACACAACTGCACCCTTCTACAAATTTTATTGAAACTTGAAAAGAAAACAAGATCAGATTTGAATATTCGGTTACTACATTGCTTTCCTTGGTCAGTTTTTCTGTTGCCTATAAATATTAGTACCGTGTGTATGTTTCTTGTTTCTAAACTAGGTCATTCAGATTCAATAGAAGTTGTTTTTTGGGTGTAATCATATTTGTCACTTACTTCTTTCAAAGGCCTTTTATCTTCCCTTTCTGGAGTGAATACGTTTCTTTTTTCATAATCACTTGCTCAGACTATTAGCTTGAACAGATATCTTCTCTGTGATTCATCATTGTGTGCGTTTGTGCACGTGTTGTCTCATGACGTCACTATATATTGGTGGGCTAAAACCATGCATCATCTGGTTTTTGACCTGTTACTCCCAAAAAGAAAATCCCCAATATATGTTTGATCATTTAATGCGTGTGTGGGTTGACATCAGATTTGTGAGGGCTGAGAACTTCTCTTCTTTATTTTCTTTGTGTGTGTGTGTGTGAGCATGTGTGCGCATGTGTCTGCAGATATTTATTTAAAATATGCCTTTTCATCCTCTCTAAAGCTTTGTTCTTGAAAATCTTAATTACAAATGCCGAATTTCTGGTCATAAAAAAGCTCTTCTTTCCGGGCTCTTCTTGTTGCATGTTCTTGTCTCATATGTGTCTTTGATGATGCCATTGGGAGCTATGAGATGGGTTTCAAAAGGCTGCTTTCCCAAACAGGATATAGATGATGTGTAGGCCCATGATCTCTGAAGCAAGGATCAAATGGTGTTCTTCCACCCCCTGTGGCTCCCTCCATCTCTATAGGGTGGAGTCCGGATGGATGGCCTGAGAAGGAGGAGTGTGCTTTAAGGTCAAATTGTCATAGCTCCATCACCTTTATTTCCTCTGGTTTTCATAATATGTACAGTCATCTGAAAAACAGATGATGAGGTAGTACTGTTAAAAAACAAAGCATACCCTTACTGCTTCCATTGTAAGTTTTAGCCAGATACTGCTCATCAAATGGATTTGATCAACTAATCATCAGCAAGAGTGAGCATGTCTACAAAAACAGAGGTTTGGCAATTTGCAGTGTGAAACATTGAGGTCTATGTAACATAATGTTAAAATATTGATAAAAACTTTACAAATGATCAGAGGTCAGACTGTGCAGTGTTCACAGAATCTGCAAAACACCCAAGAGCTACATGTCAGACTCTACGGACCTCAGCTTACAACTTAAAATGTTAAAGTTCATGACAGTACAGTTAGAAAAAGACTGGTTGAGTAAGGCTTGTTTGGATTGGTTGCCAGGAGAAAGCCTCTTCTCACTGTTTGCATCTGAACAAATGACAAAAGTTTTAGGCTAATGTCCTTTGGATAGATGGGAATCAACTGGAGATGTTTGGTCACAATACACAGCACCATATTTGGTGGAAACCATACACAAGAAACCATACACAGAATTATAGGGGAGGTGATGATTTGGCTTGTTTTGCATCTACACGACCTGGGCACCCTCCCTTCATTGAGTCGACCAGGAACTTTTTATATCAAAGTTTTCAAGAGTCAATTGTGGTGCCATCTTTACAACTGCTAAACTTTTGACCAAAACTAGATCGCGCAACAGCACAATGGTGGCAAGCACGGCAGCAAATCCACAGAATGGCTGAATGAGAAAAGTATTAAGGTGTTGCAATGACCCAGTCAAAAGTCAGGCCTAAACCTGACTGAAATGCTGCACATAAACAAATGACCACGAGGGTCAAAGAACTGAAGCAACTTGACAAAAAAGTAGGCCAAAAATCCACCACAACAATGTGAGAGATTGATAACGTCAAGGTGGTTCTACAAACTGTTCAAACATGGGGTGTACTTAGTTCTCACAGGACTGCATAGATTCCTGTGAAAACTTTCTTTTTCACATGACTATGAAATCCACATTGTCTCATTCCTGATGTTTTTTTAAAGGGAGTGTTCACTCCAAAATTAAATTTACATGCTTTTCCTCTGGCCTATAGCACTGTTTATCTAAACTGCTTGGGTTGCCTAGTGTTGGATATTTTGCCTGTAGGAAGGAAGGAAGTTAAATGACACTTGCTTGTCAAAGTACAGAATTCTTTTTTAATTAAATCAAATTAAATAAAATTAAAAAAACATCTTAAAACCCTTTCAATACCAGGATACTAAAAAAAACTGATTCCATGGATGTAGTTGGTTGGCCAGTTTCAACCAACCTACATTCACCAACCAAAAGAAGTGTGCAGCTTGCTGATGTTACGATGCAGCTGAGAAAAATGGCGTCACTAGCTTGAATGCATGCTTTGTAAATGTGTTAATTTGCAGTCTGACAACTGCAAGATAAGCTGTGTTATTTTAAAGAGAGTGCAGACATCTCCACAGCACATATCCCAAGACTGGGGAAACTCCATTATAATCTAGTTGGATAAATACCACAACAGACCAGACGAAAAACATGAGCAAAACTGATTTTGGGGTGAAATATCTTTGAAACCAAATCATATCATCTTTCTTCATCATTCGGCACCTCGTTTTGACCCCTACACACAGAACTCTTTAATTATTGTCATAGTTGCATATATAATGGTAAATCATGGCTCTGAAGCCATGTTCAGTCAAACTGTGGTGACAAATGCATATTTCTGGTTTGGATTTGGAAGGAGCCCTCCTGTGTCTTTTCTCTGAAGTTCAGAAACGACTTCAAACACAGAAATACATTATTGACATGGATTTCTTTTGTACCGTTTCTTTTCAGCATTTCTTTCCATAAACATGACTGAATCTGAGACATCTGTCTCAGTGTGGACTCATCAGATGGATCTGTCCTCTGCAGTGCACTCAACATGTGTTTCAGCATTTGTGCAGCTATTGCTTAACAGAGGACAGTGGCACTAGAACTGGCACTGACATCAGGAGCCGTAGAGCAAACGCAAAGACTCATTTGGTTCAGACAGATTTCTCTGCCCAGTGTGGTGGCAACACTTTGGGCAAAGCAATTGGATGTGGCTAATAGGAAGGAGACGGGAGGAGGAGGAGTCACTTTTGCATTAGCAGAATCACATTTTGAGATAGATGCAGCATTCCAGGACCTCTTTATTTGATTACTATAATGTCATAAATGCAAGAATGTACTCTGATAAATGGCAAAAGTAGCTGATGAATTAGTTATTCCCGTCAGCAAATACCCACGCTGGCTTGCCCTCCCTGTCCTCATCCCACGGGCCACATTGCCTCCTCAATCTGCAATATGGAGCATAATTATACTAATTTCTCTCTATTGCATTAGCAAGGGCCTGGAGAAAAGAAAGGCTTTCTTTCTAAGCAGGAGTCTTGACTATGCAGTCAGCCTCCTTCCATGCACCTCAGAGAGCAAGTACAGGGGGAGGCAACATGACCTCTGGTCACCCCCCACCCCCCTCCCAACACACATACACATAACCACCCCTTCATTTGCCTGTACTTCCCTTGCTTGCTTCATTCCCCCCAACTCTTGTCTCTTTTCCTCATTCTGTGTTTTGTTCCCACTGACAGCTTCATCTGATGTGAAATGAAACTTTAATACTCAAAACACAAAAGTGTTTCTGGTACTTGTTAAAATAAAAATTTAGTCTTAGTGTGTGTATTTCCGTGTGTGTATGCATTTGATGTTTCCTTTTCTGTCCTTAGAGGAAGAAATATGAAGTTTTAGTGGCTTGTTTTTATATGCCCTTGAAGACCTTTAACTTTTGTTTCAGCTTGTGTTCAAACAGTCCCACTCCATTAGAAATGTGTCCCTGCTCTATCATAGCAAGGCATTATTCCAAACAGCATAAATTCACATAAATTCATAGCAATCATAACATTAAACTCAAAGCTGGAAAATCTTTTTAGCTGTACAGCTGTTAGGGTCAGTTCTGAAAATGTTCTATTACTTTAAAATTGTCAACTACACCCTAGTCTCACATTAGAAACTATATTTTGAATTTAAATTTTGCTTTAGTGGATAGATATTTATACGAGCAAAATATGATTTAAAAAGATTATACAAAGATACAATTCCTTCTTTCTGTGTTTCCTCCTTAAGAAGAACCAGTCCACCATGACCAGGTCACATCAGATCAGCCTGGTGGATGAGGGACTCTGGGGGACAGTGGGGTGCTGGTAGTGGGAACGCTGCCTCAGTTATGAAAGACGCCATTGTCCTATCTGGCTCGCCAACATAGAAAATGAATAAATCAAAGTGGAGAGATCAAGAGTGGAGGAGAAGAGGGGACGGTGAAAGGGGGGGGGGGGGGGGGGGGGGCTATCTGACATCTGCATTTTTAAACTGGGCATTGAGCTCTGGAAGAATGTTGTTATCATCCACCCGCAATTGCTACAATGGTGAAGAATTCTGCATCACATTATAGCATGTTCAGACATCTGAAAAGCTCTAAATCCCCTCTTTGCCTCACACTCCCTACACCCATGAGATGGGGGTTCTACTTATAACCAGACTGGTATCAAAGTAATCCCTGTTTTGTGGTCATGCCTTTGGTTTTAGGCTTTTTGTAAAGAATAGTCAAAAAAAATAAAAAGAAATTTTTTCAAATGTATATTTTTTTGTCCATAGATGCTATGCATTGTGAAATAATGGAATTACTACAAAGTTTGTTAGTGTAAATAGGTTAAAGTGGAGGTGATTTATATCCACGAGTCTGTAATGATCAATCAGATAGGTCAGCCAGGATGGTTGCAACAGATGCTATTTTTGCCTCCATATCAAGCAGTTGCAGTGATGCATGCAGACACAATTCTATTTCTGTTTATTTGATTGAGGGTTTAGATTTGAAATCAAACAGCAGTTTTCACTGATAATGCATTATTTGGCGTTGGTGCTTTTAGTACCACAAATAGATAGCCTTTTCAGCGGATAAAGCTAACAAGACTTGGATTCATCCATTGAGAATCGTGCTAATGCAATCATCAGAACTCAATATAACTGAAAAAATGTGACTTTCTGGTCAAAAGATCAAAGGATGAACATAGTGAAGTAGCAAAGACAATTTCTTTTTTAAACTCTAGGTAGCCATGACTGTAATATATTTCCAATCTAGCTGAAAAATATTACATTTATTCTTTTTTTTTTCAGTCTCATGCCCTACTCACGGCAGTATTTGCATGCCTTTTTTGTGGATTTCCCATATTTAGCTCACTTTAAGCAACATCAGCAGTTGCTGCTAATCCTGGGGTTTGCAGAGCATATGAAATCCTTCCAAGTAAAAAGCAAAGTCCTTGCCGTTAGACATTTATACTGAATTCAAGGTCAAGTTCAAAGGGTTTTTTTTTATTTTTTTATTTTAAAAACTAAAATCCCTTATTTATTGCATGAGTCTACATCTGTGATAGATTCAAATGTGAGTACAGTATATCATTAGATTTGTATGTGTAGCATTTTGGGGGATATATTGGAGAATTGTTCATTTTCTTGTCTTCATTTCTAAGAGGGGGAAAGATTTTATACAATATAAATGGTTACATGTCAGTGAACTGTCACTGTCTGGTCACTCTACTTGTGAGGGGCGCACAGGGCAGCCAGTCAGTCACCCAGCCTCTGCCTGACCTCTCCAGTTGCACAGCCAGTCCAGACCAGTATACTGGTAGATCCCTTTAACAGCAAGACAGCAGCTGGCTTGCTGATTCAATTCAACATTTAACACAGTGGGACTTTGCTACTGCCTTCAGTCCCAGGTGTGTGTGTGTGTGTGTGTGTGTGTGTGTGTGTGTGTATCTGTGCGTGTGCATGTGTGCATAAATGATGACCACACAATGGTCGCCCTGTGTGACCCTGTGCATCTGTGTCTGCCCGGACAAGCTCCACTGTCCTGCCTGCCGCTGCAGTCTCTCTTCAGTGTTGACGGCATGCTACAGGTGCCCCGCACATCTGGTGCTTCACACGACCAAACACATCTGCTGAGGCACTGATAAGTTAAATTAGGATGGCCCTCAAAGGAATACACTATCAAAATCGGCAGGAACATAACAGAATGCTTTCAGTTGCTACTCTAAGACGTGAGAGAAGTTAAGTGACTTTTTTTTTCTTTTGCTGGACCACAAACGGATTCATTATTTGACCAGGCCACAAGTTCATGACCAGACCTCTGCTCATTAATGAAAGACTGTGTTTGGGGCGGGATTTTGAACAGTCATCACACTGTTATTTCATCTAACACCCCCCTCCCCCCCACACCACCACCATCTTTCAGTACCAAACACATTCTGCACATAATCAATGCTCTGTCTAACAGCAACCTCTGTTTGCTAACTCTGGACAGGCAGAAAAGTTTGGTTGAAAGAAGCCATTTATAGATGTTTTTGTACGCTAAGAGAATATTTGTGAATCATTTGGCTGCTTCTGAAACACAGTGGCACCCTACAGTTGTAGCTGCTCATTTGTGCTTCACTCTGCATACTGCTGTTCAACACATCTTGGCTGCAAATTAGAATATAAACCACTCGCTGGTCGCAAAATAAAAAAAAAAGCCCAGCCCAGCCCAGTTATGCAGTAAGCTATGCAAATAAATCATGTAAGTTAGTTTCATATTTCTAACAAATAAATGCAACAGACAGATCATCATCTCTGATGTGTCACACTGAAATGCAGACCAAAGGTTAAGCTGTTCACAGGTGCACTTCCTCCTTCACCTGCATGAATATTTGCATGAATATCCAATGAGGAACCATCATCTGCGCCACCTGTCATAGTGATCAGTGAGCAAAGCTTGTTGCATGCTTGGTGTTTAATCTCTTCCTCATTAACCTGTGGAACAGGTTTCTTTTTTAAGATACCAGAACTGCTCGGAGAGAAACTCTTATCATCATGTTTAAATGATTTGTCCAAGCTCAGATCACTTTAAAGGAAGTTTTTGCAGCATCGGTAACAAAATGTACGTTGTGTTTTAGGTTGTCATGTCGAGGGGGCTAAATATCTTTACAGAGTTACATTATGAGGGTGCTATTTTATGCAGAAGATATATTAAAAGGTATTATTAGGTTAAGATTTCGGTTAGGGTTGGTAAAAGTTAGGGCTAGGCAAGCAGAAGTTATGGTTGAGGTTAGTCGAAGTGTCCAACGAATTCATATCATTCATCATGTCCTGTGAAGTCATGAAAACAAGGCTTTTTATTCGTCTATGTTATTGTAAGTTCCAGGTTTGGTAGGTCAGGTCAAAGGACCTGACAGTTTGCTGGTGGAATACAGCCTCTAAGCTAGTGCAAGCCCCTTCTCACTCTGGGTGGCCTGTGTTTACGAGTTCAAGGAGCAGGTCATCACTGTGCTGAGAACATGGTCTGTGCAAGGGGACTGTTATTGGGTCATACCCGGAGGAGCAACCAGGAATTTTTTTCCTCGCTGTGCACATCTTAATGTGTGTGTGTGCACACTGACTGATGTGTGTTGATTCAGACTTCCTGTGTGCAACAGTGCGGGGGAACTGGAGGTGGGGGGGGGGAGCTGACCCTCGACCCTGACCACATGTCCCAGTCTGTTGGTTGATCATCCACACTTCCGCTGTGCAGAGGCTCTTTGGGCTAAAGAAACCTCCAAACTCATCAGCACCACTGTTATGATAAGGATGATCAGCAGCATTGTGCAAGTTCACACTTCAAAATAGCTAGTGAAATGTTTCATCACACTGAATAAAACTTTAGACTCTAGAGCCAACGTTGACAGTCAAAAAGCAAACTGGTTCACTTTTATGTTTTTTAGCTGTTCTCTTTCAGTATTTCTCCACATATCCATCAGTACTGTTTCCAGTCATTCCTACTACCCAAACAACTATATAGTCACAGATTTATAAATTTAAAAAAAGCACAACAAAATGCAAGTATATGTTTTTATCATCTAAACAATGTAAATGGTGCTGGTGTACAAATTTAATGCAGTTACTTCTGTTGGATCAGGGTGTCGTCCTTTATTATTATTTCCTGCTGTCGTCGGTCTGTGATTGATGACACCAAGTCAATAATGGATGTTTCACAAGACTCTTCAGATGCTTCTTCTCATGGAGTTGTTTGAAACTCAATTGCTGATGTGGCTGATGCAGAGAAAAGTTTGAGTGCTTTACTAAAACTTTCTGGGAATGTTTTTCTAACAGTATAAGTGTAAACGGCATGTTGGATTATGGATTTTCCAAATTACCTCTTAAGAGCTACATATGTAATAGCCATTCCATTTTGTGAAGCCATGTTGAAAATCAAATGTTTATAGTGTTAGAGGTCATGCTTTACAGTCAACTTAAAGGCCCAATGTCGCAGAGAAGCGAGAATGAGAGATTGTCTTTTTAACTCATCTCCCCACAGCTCATGTGAATAAGGTGTGAAAATTAGCTTGACTGGTTCCAAAAGTTAGGCAGTACATAATAAAGCAGCACAGATGTTGGAGGGGAATCTGACAACCTGACACGCAGTTTGGATAGTCCATAAATCCCGCTTATGTTTCAGCTCCCATGGCAGTGCCTGTCTGACAGTTGTGTGTCAGTGCTGTTAGACGGTTTTCCACCAATTTGCATGGTGAGTCACACACACTGTAGCTTGTAGCACAGCATATTTTGTCACTTTTTCTTTGTCACTCCCACATATATATTTTTTACTTTCTTGGGTATTTGTAACTTTAAACTTTATATATTTTAATATTTACCAGCCAGATAGCATAGCAAAGTCATTTGGTGGGTAGTTGGTGTTACAGGTGTTGGACAGATGTTGTTAAAGGAACTGTATTAAAACTGTGTTCAAAACACTTTTGTAATTTTTTTTAGGTGTGTAGTGTGTTTAATGGATGATATCTAGCTTGGGTAAAATGGTGCTACTAATAAAAGTAATGGATTTTTAGACTGTTTTAGAAGATACTCCGAGAGATTTTACAGAAGTTTCCAACATATGCAGACAATTAATAATATACTCGAAGCGCAAGGTGGGTTGGGATCTGCCAAGCGAGTTAGCATAGCTTCCTGGCTAGCTTGATCTATTTCTTTTTAGCTCCTTAAGGTGACAACAATTAATCATACTGTCAAATACAGTAAATGTTTTCCAATAATAGGTCTACGTGTTTATTTTTAATTTTAAAAAAAAGTTTTTTCCATTCTGAACTTTTTATCTGTTTTAGCCATTTTCAAACCCCGTGTTGATTTTTCAAATACGAAGACGTTAATAATCAACCACGATGCTTGATCACTGGAGACCTTTTAGCCCCCCGGTTTCCCTGGGAACATGCTCATTCCTGTGCTCTCACTCACACAGCAGTAGTCACTGGCTCAGGTCAAACCAACCACAAGGCTTCCTTTGACTACGCCTAATGAGAAGACTATGGTACAGGATTGCAACCAACATAGAGAGGTTTACATCCATTACTTTTCTGCTTATTGGCGAGTGAATCACAGATTATCCAATTATGTACATCTCCGCTTTCCAAGGATTATGCCCACTCCCATTAGTGCACACTATTCTATTAATGTAGTTAAATACAGTTAAATTGTGTAATCACAGAGGCTGCAATTAGTGCAGTATGCTTGTCAATAAAGGGCCTAGTATGTCTGCTGGCAGAGTGCGCTCCCCCTACGACATCCCAATTACTGTAATTAAATGTAGGGGTCTGCATTTTAGTTTATTCAATTTATTTCAACTTATTGGCCCTGGCATTGACTGATGGGTGAAACAGCGGTGGTGTTTGGCTTAAACAGAGAGGGATCTAGTACGATGTGTGAGCAAATTGTCCTACAACTGCTAGGACAATCCACCCAGAAGGTCAAAGGGCAACACATATACAATCAAATGTTTCAGACACAAACACCAACGTTCATTTGCTTTCTTTCCTGAATAATATTCCATGTTTTTCCTTCAGAGCCTGAAATTTGCTTATGTGCAAAGCCAACATTTGTAGGTTGTGGGAGTGTGTTTGGAGTGGCATTTACTGTGTTTATTTGGTCAGGGGTGTCAGACAGATTAGCTGGTGTGTTACAGGTGCTATAAAAGTTGTTGCTTTGGACACGGCTCATGAACAGCATAATGACTCCGGGTTCATGTTAATCTCACCCTGCCTGGCTCCATCTTGGGCTGCTGGACAGTTTAGTTGCCAGGCTCAGCCTAAGCTAAGATGACGCATAGAACAGGACAGCGCTACAGCATTACGCCTACTGGCACAGGTTGGGGAAAAGGCCAGAGCGGGAGGGAAAAAAGAAAAGCCTGAACAAGGAAGAAGCTGAATACTATCATCAAGGTCCTTATTTTTTGTAGTTTTTTTTCATCCATTACTGTTCTCCTTTTTGTCATATGCTTTCCTGTCTTTTATTTACAGATGTTGTAGGTTCAGTTTTTTGTTTTTTGAAATAGTTTTAGATTTAAAAAAAAAAAGAGAATGACTTAGCGCAGAGCAAAGGAGAGCACAAGAATATGGAGAAGAAAAGAGTAAAGGAGAGGGTTCAGTTGCTGTTTTCTGCTCGGGGGGAGGTAAGAGTGTTGAAGAGTACATGCTGTTTGTTTTATTGCCCTTTAGGGGGGGAAAGGAACACAACATTTGTGCTGAATACCAGGAAGCAAATGGCTTGTACCTTGTTTGTGGATGATATTCAACTCTTTGAAAGATCATTACAGGTCAAAGATTTGTTTCTTACTGTCACCCTAGTTTTCTGGTGCATCTGTCTTCCTCCTAGCTGGCCACTGCCTCTCACTATAACTTTTGCAATTGCTGTCTGTATTATCTATCTCCAGCTCATTCTTCAGTTACCTTATTCTGTTTCCCCTCTTTTTATAATCTTAATAAATTATAGCATGATGAGAGCATCAGACATGGTTCCCTAGTGAAGTAGGGCTTTCGGCCAGCCAGCACAAAGTTTGAAAACTTAGATGTAGTTTAGAACCACAGCGTTTATGAGGCAAACACTGGTGTAATCCAAGTAATTGTTTATTACAGACCTCAACCTATGTTATAAGTAATTACTTTCGGGTGCCCCTGCTCTGTAAAAATCAGTTTTGTTTCCTGTCTGGCTGCCTTAACACCAAAATCTAAGCTCCTCCTTTCAAAATGAATGTATTTTATTGCGCCTTGAGAATGACATTACATATAATTGTTGGTTTTCTGTTAGCTACACAGTTGTAAAATACATGCATTTGCTATTAGGGATCATTAGAGCTTTGATGGTGCAGAGCAATTCCTCAGTGACACTCCATCACCTGTGCCCATAAAATTCTGTGTGCCAAGTCAGTGGGGGAGGATTTTTAAATGTGGCATAGGGCTCTAATAGCCACTTCCTTGTGTGAACGGCTGGCCAATTTGCAGTCATGAGCAACATGCACGACATAGCTCTTGAAACACGTTAAAGTGAGTTAGCAGGGATAGGGAGCACGTGAGGGAGGATACGAAGGACGGGAGACAGGAGGAGAAGGTTGCTATCACAACCTGTGGTCCTATTAGGCCCTCGCTAGCTCAAATCAGCAAGGCTGATGTCATATTCATGCCACACATGCATGTAAGTACTCCTCTCACATGTATACAGTAGGCATGTGTGCAGGGATAGCCAAACGTGTGCACTGAAACCCACACAAACTGTGATTACAACAATCACACATGCGCGCACACACTCAGCAGGGGGGGCAGATACCGTTCACACTCTGATTCACTCTGTTGTCCTTCTGTGCTATGTGAAACCGACTGCAACAACAAGTGAGCCTTCAAGTTACTGATACCTGTTCGTTTTTTTTCTTCTGTGTTCTGGGCTTAGTTTCCCTTTTTTTCTCTTTCTGCCTTTGTATATTTTCTTTGGCCAGTTTCTTATCTCCTACTCTTTCATGTTCACGAAGTAGCTAATAAACAGTCAGGGAACATTAAATACAGAGAACATCTTGAGTCGCCCTTCCTTTTGTTGAGACACCAGAATTCAAAAGACACACACATACACGGGATCATTCATACACACGCTGATAAAAAAGACTGTATGGATGACTGTGTACAAATACTGTACACAGAAGTGCAAAGACGCATGTGCACGATTCACACAGCTGCACATGCTTAAGCAAAGCCAGCATCTGTCGCAGATACATCCGTCAGTGCCTTCACATCTGTGTGCTCCAGCTCAAACCTTTGGCTCCAGCCCCCACACCCCGCACACGTTCCCCTCAACCGGGTTTGGCCTCGAGCCACCCTTCCTTATTTCTCCAGCTGAGTGATACATACACTAACCTCAGACAGCCTTACAGTCGTGTAGCCTATTTAAAGTATTCCTAACGGGAATGTGATACAGTAAGTTTTATTTGAAACATCTTTTTTAATTAAAGGGGAGACGTGACAATTCCCTATAACTGCAGTTCTAATGGCCCTAACATGGAATGCCTTTTTTCCCCCCACTGTGACACATGTTCAGGGATTTTCTGGCATGCGCACTGAAGTAGCAAATGTTGTCCAGTGAAAAAAGTCCTTCATCTGTCTGAAACTTGACTTTTCTTTGTAGCAGCCTCATGGACGGGCATGAGTTAAATCACTGATACTGGCTCCTGAAGCCATTGTTTAGAGACAGTGACTGACATATCATATGCAAATCCAGAGCAGTTTCAGTTGTGAATCTAATTTGGATAGATTTTCATTTTGAGAACATTTTTGATGTCTTTTCAAATGTTGTTGCTGAGGCATCGACAGAGGCTGGGTTTTGACTCCTGTAATGATGTTATCCCTACCCCGCGATCATCAGTCATGAGAAAGAGGGAGAGGGAAAGATTGCGAACAGTGTAGAGGAAATTGTGCAGAATGGATCCCATTGTCGTAGCCCCACAGGCCAGAGGGTGCTGTCTCATCCAGGAAAGTATCACCATTTGGACTACGCTCGTGGCCAATTGTGTTTTCTTGGGTGTCTGTGCAAGTGTGTGTTTATTTTTCTGTGAATGCTTGCGTGTGTGTGCGTGTTTGGCTACACGTCCATGTACAGTATGTGTTAATGTGTTTCTTCCCAGACATATCACCATGGCAACTGCTCTTTTTGGTTGTTCACATGCGATGTGACACCAGCTGACACCACCACATGAGCATGTGAAGCTTCTTACAAGCTCATTTGTAAACTTGTCTTTCATTATTGTTGCATCTAGAGGTATTTCCATATGTTGGCCGTGCAACCGGGAGCGTATGTGGAATTGCGTATGCGTGTTGGTGGGCGGATGGGTTTGCAAGAGATGGCTAATGTGAATTTATGTACTTGTGGTGAAATTATTACAGATTACCATAATCATATCTGGCTGTGACGTGACATTGATTTCCGGCCAGCTCTTTTTTTTATGCATGTCAGCAAACCCATTCCCTCTTGGCTCGCCCTTTTAAACTGGTGTCCATTGTGTGATCGTACCTGGTTTCAGGATATTTGAGCCAAGGGAAAAATCAGCCTTTAATAAGTAAAGGGAAAGATTTAAACTGCCAACATGGCAGTACACTGTTCAGCTGGCGAGCTGACAGCCAGCGAAAGAAGGATGGGATTAGAACCTAAGCAAAAATAAGAGGGATTTTTCTCCCAGGCCTCCTGTTGACAGCATGTAAGAATGTACATGTGAGAATGTGAAGACGCACTGCACCAACGCAACCTTGCAAAGTATGGAAAACATCCCGATAACAGGCTTCCAGGTCACGTGACCAGTAGCTACATCAGTAGCCACATTAACATTAGGACCCTTACCTATCTTGTTATTCCCCTACACTTTTGCTGCTGTGCTTTACCGGGTGCTAGTAGTTGTATGTTTTGTTGTATGTGAATCACAAGTCTGAGCTGAGTGGAGCTTGGTAGGGAGGAGGCTCCAGCATGTTGGAAAGCACAGAACTAACGGCGCCAACTCCAATGAGAGAAGAATTATAGCTCCAGCTTCCCTGAAATCAAATAAATAATCTTTCCCTTATTTATTTACTCAGACTCTCTTTCTGATTTGTAGCCTCTTAATTATTCTACTTGAGTAATTGACCGTGGTTTTCTTGTCACACTTTGCTTTCCCTCCTTGTACAAACTTCACTGCTGATATTCAGACACACACCTGTCACCTGTTTCTTTCATTTATATCGACGTCTGGATATTTCGTCATTAAATTAATTGCAACCAGCCGGTCTATAGCAATGTAAATTCATTGTTAGGGCATTTATGCAGCAGCAGGCTTTGCTATTCCTACGCATGAGCACCGACAGAGGCAAAAACATTCAGCCAGCCTATAAACACACACACACACACACACACACACACACACACACACACACACACACACACACACACACACACACACATTCACACAGGTCCCAAGTAGCAACAGTGTTGCACCTATCAGAGCCTCTTGGCCATGTGTTGAGTGCAATAATGGTAAAGGCAATGACAGGCTCAGCTCATACTCTCAGTAAGGCTCCCCAAGTGCTAGGTGTGGAAAGGTGTCTGGCAAAACGCCTGACCACAGCACTCAAAGAGCACTTTGTCTGCACACCTCACACCCACCGTACCTGCTCATGTTGGGGTAACAGCCCAATGTTGTCACACAGTTGATTTAATAAAATTGGATCCTCAAAATGAGTCTTCTAGTGTTTCAGGGGCGCAATATTCGTAATGGAAACATATACTCCGCCACCCGTACCCCCACTTTGGCTTTACAGGCACCCTTCCAGAGTAAGAATGAGCAGGGGAGACCCGGGTAAACGGATACTTCCCCACTATGAGCCCAGTAGTCTGGGTATGGCACAAGTAAACCCACATCCATTGCAGGCTCATATCTAGCAACAGTCCTTGGCATTGCTGGAGCTCACAGAGTTGTTAAATGATGATTACTTAAACAGAAAAAGTCCCAAATGAAAATAAAGGTAGCGGCAGTGGAGCTGAGGTGTGGCTGTGGTTTTGTAAGTTGGTTTTGGGATTTTCGGGGAATCTGTTTAGTCTCGCGTAGCTGAGACTAGTGCACAAGCTTTGAGAATGTTTACAGTAATTACATTTTATAATAAGTCCAAAGCCAAGTTTGATTTACTGAATTTATGCATATTTTTCGCCAAAAGCTTGGAATGCAGGAGGATGATCAAATTGCCAAAAGGGTTGGCAGCAGCTGAGCTTGTGAACACAGAGCAGTGTGACATTTCCTGGAAATAAATTTACTTTGATGACGCATTTTTAAATAAGACTTAAACACATGAAAATAAATATGAAATGGAAAATATGTTCTTCATACGCTCTGTGTGAAAAACTTTTTTAAGGTGCAAAGACAAGAAGATGCTACTTTTGTAAGAAAAAAAAATTAGCCTGACTCTGGAGCTCCGAATCAATCAGTGCACATATATGCTATCGTTTATCTGGAAATCTACAATCGCTACTGGGTGTTATTACTCAAAAGGTAATGTATTAAACAAAAACATTATTTTATTTTATTTTTTTAAACTGATGCATTAATGAAATGCTCTTTGAAGAAAATACTAATTGCATTGCTTTTGCATTAACTCATAACATGACCTGAGATGCTCTGTCAGATAATTACCAGGTAACAAGATAAACCTTAGGCTACAGTTTCACACACTAGCACAAATGCCTATCCTAATGAGGACACACACAGAGAATTGTTCTGTTTTAAGTTTTAACACATAGCTGACAGCAGGCCTGAAAACCAGACCAAAGATCCCTTGACAGCTATCACCACGGCAGTTCTGCTGTAGAAAACAAACACAGGTAAAAGTGGAGGCTAGAATGCTACAAGCCTAACATGTTTCCTTTTCTTTGTGTTATGATCCTGCCTGTGCATATGCTTGCAAAGAATCAATCTAGTGCTATCAAGAGTTGGTTTTGGCCTGGACACTGTTTGCACTTTGCGGTTATGTTTTTAATCTTTTGAGCAATAAACATAAAACTATGTCCATAGCTCCAATAGTTTTGGACACTACTTTTCTCCTCCCTGCACAAAAACCAAAATAAGTTGATTGTAACACAAGTGTGTTTGAAACCCTCTCCCCAAAAAAGCATGTTTGATGACTTAAATCATACAGCCAAACAATCAATGAGCATATACAATGGCAAGGCAACCGTTATCTGTCTTTTTCAGTTCAAAGGAGTTCCTTTAAGAGTATTGATCAGATTTTACTGCACATAATGATCACCTAATTGGTTCACCGAAACTGTGCTCAAGGTCACAGTTTCCCTTTTATGGGCATTTTTCTATTGTTTCCTAATTATAACCCTCATCCTCCTGACATAGCTACTAAATAATATTCATTTTAAACCATTTAGCAAAGTCATTAACTTAATATTCTCAATGTTAAATTAGTTTTTTTTTTCCTTGCACAGCATTGTATCCTGTTAGATGAAGATAACGTCCTGTTTGTTACTATCATGGAGAGAGTCATCCTATTCGTTGACGCCAACATTAGAAAGGCTTGAATGGAGCCTTGCTACCAATATAGTCAGAGATATGAAATGCTGATACATTCCTATATTTTCATGGTTTTCTAGCCCTGAAGCCATTTGGAGATGAGCTAGATCTGTGCCATTTTTTTTTTTTCATTTAACCTGTATTTAACCAGGTTATTACCATTGAGATCTAAGATTTCATTAACAAGGGACACCTGGCCAAGAAGGGAGCAACACTGATACACAGAAACACATCATACTCAATTAACAACATTAAAACTCACTCACATAAAACACTTGCACACAGACAAGTTAAACTGTAATGATATCACCAGATCTTTAAACATCTTTACTGTAAGAAGGGCGTGAAGCAAAGTTCAGATTGATATGACAGTCGTGTTGATTTCTCAGCTTCATTTCTCATGTGTGTGCAATATAACAATGTATGAAGTATTTATCTACTTCATACATTACAGTTATCTGTAAACTGCAATGAGCCGGATGAGCTATAGTGTCGTCTACATCCTCTGTTGTTGTTACTGCACCTAATTTAGCGCAGTTTGCATGGCATTTTTCTGTAATCACATTACAGAAAAACATAATGTGACGACAATAACATCTTGTTTTGTAACTTATTACACTGCTTACAATTCAGTCTGCTAATTCAGCAGTAATGGTCCTAAAATGTGGAATAAATTAGGACGCTGCTCAGCATATTTCTGGCCACTGTTAGGATAGGTGGCATTACACATAACAGACTCCCAGTTTCATGTTCTAATAATATAGTGATTTTATCAACAGATGATGATCCATATGTCTTTTCCACGCTATTCTTCTATATATATATATACTGTGTCTTGGAGTGATTTCCTCTCTCTTGGAACACACTTTTGCCAGCAGCCACCCAGCACTTTATATAGCCATTTGCACATTTGACAATGTAACTGCAACATGTTTTTCTTTATCATTTAATCCTTAATGTTACCAGAAATGCCCCTGGTTCCTTCAAGCACTGCTGTGGCTCAGGAGGTAGAGCAGGTTGTTTAATACGGTTCGTGGGTCCATCGCCACCTTGTTTGAGAGAGATCACCTTGTCCATGAGTGCTATAAAATATTTTGGTTATGTTTAGGTTTTTTACACACAGATAAAAAGAGAAAGCACAAAGTTACATTTTTATACAAAGGCCAGTCAATGGAAATGATTGCAGGCAAACAGAAAAGCCACTAGTGGGGTAAACAGTTTTTTACAGCCACCATAAAACATCTAATGTTGTATAATGTTTAATAATGCGTGACATTATTAAAGTTTCATGTGAAAAGTGTCATTTAAATTTGAAGATCTAGAATAATACATACATTGTTACCATCTTAAATTCAGCTCTTTGAGTTTCAGGATTTTGGTTTGTTGCTATTTAATATTCAAAAACAAAGGCAAACGCTGCCACTCATAGATGGCTTCTTTAGGTAAATACACTATGCTTTCTCCCATCTTGTTAAATTGTGCAAAATATTAACACACCCATTTTTTCCCTTCTTCTGTGTATAACAACACTTATTTTTTATTTTCTAGTTTTTCTATTACCGTAATACTAAATATGATAGCAGCATAGGCATTTTAAAAAACTACAATTATTAAGCCATGCAGTCAGATTACTCTCACAGGGTGGGGGTAGCATAATGGTCACTTGGTAAACAGGTAAACACCCTGCTGAAATGTGTATTTGTTTACCCGCCAAGGTGTGTTGACACGCACATATTGCCACAGGGCTCTTAGGAAGGGGTGGGGTGTCACAGGCTTATTTATGCATCCATGTGTGTGGTACGGGGTCGTTAAAAAACACACATTATGGATGGAAAGTGGGTGTAACAGAGACACCTTTTTAAAATGAAGGAAAATGGTCCTTAACTGCTGGAAAGTTTCCTCAAAACAGTGTAATTTCTAAATCAGTTACTTTTAAAAAATGGTCTTAATTTACACATTTTCATTCCAGAAAATTAGGTTGAAGCAGTGAAGAGTCTTTGATCATGTGATTGAGATTAGAAATAACAGGGCTGGCTGTGAGTTTCACACAGCTTGTTCCATAAATGGAAAAACCTTATTCACTCCAGAGCAATTTGCTATCTTTAAATGTGTTCATCTTAAACTTGGTCTCTGTTTTGTGCTTACAGCATGTTCGAATGATGTAGATGGATTTGTGAGGTTAAATCTTGAGGCCTTCAACGTGGAGGTTTACTTCCATAATTACACTTTGCAGGGTTATTCGTGTATTTTATGGGTCTGAACTTGTGACCCTGGATGCATCGTGGAACAATTTATGATTTCTATTTCTTTCCCCCTGTACATGATAAACATCTGCAAACCTCCCCAGAGCTGGCGACGATGACAGCTTACAGAGAAAGAGTTTTGTTTTTTTTTAAATGAGAATAGCAGAAATCTCTCTTTTCCTCTCTACCTCCCTTGTGCCTTCCTTGTCCTCTTATCCCTCTCTTCTTCTTCACTTCCATGTGTTTCTGTAGTCTTTGGAGTCTGGAGACAGAGTGGGGGGACAGATCCTGCTGCACATCTGAAGTTTATTTGGTCTCCCCCTAGGGAGCGTGGTGAATCTCTGCATTTCAAGGAAATTGCCAGCACTTTTTGGTCAGCTTGGCACACTGTCAAACACACAGTACACACACACATTTATATATATATTCTCACTCCCAGTGGCAAAGTTTCTCCAGCTTTGCAGCCCTCAGCATCCAGCCCATATTATTTTAATATACATTCCCGTTGTTTTAACATTTATGTAAACACACGATGCTTGAATTGTAATTTTGATACCTGCATTTTTTGTTTTTTGTTTTAAAGTTGCACTTTTGAAGGTCATAAGTAAACAATATATACATCGAGTAAGCTGGTGTCAAAGCAGATCTAAAAGCTGCACAAAACAAATGAAATTCAGATTGAAAAGATGAGATGGATGCTACCAAACTGCAGTAGATTGCTCATATTCTAATGTACAAATACTGTATAACCACACAATAACATACAGTACCGCTGCCAGCTTGCCACGCTGCCATTTTTCTCATTTTTCTTTGTTTAAATGAGGAACACAATTAGTTGTTTTTTTGTCAGATGGACACGTTGGATTGTTGCCAATGTTTCTACCTCACTCCTACCCTCATTTGTGCTCCAGACTTCCAGCTGGTGGAGGGTGGACACGAAGACAAAAATTATGCCATCTCCCTGCTCAAACACTGACTTCTTCCATTTCCTGCTATCCTCTCTAGATCCAGCACCCATCCCCCCTCTCCCTGCCTCTACTCCCCACCTGGCTGTCATTGAGGTTTCCATCTACGGGTGGTGGGGGCTTCAAATGCAGAGGCAGACAATCAGACGCAGGTGTCTCCTCTAGTGACCCGGATGTACTTATCCCCCGATGCCTGGTGACCCTGACAGGAAGTGATTCGCTGGCCAAGTGACCTCCCCTGGTGGCCCTTCCTGTCCCCGTGTTGCCTCTCAGGAAGGAAGGATGCGGTTTGTTGTCCTCAGGCGCCTCTCTCTCACTCTCCTGTCCTCAGCCTGACGAGAGAAACTCGATTATTGATTCCAGGCTCGTCTCTCCTCGTCCTGTCTTTTTTTTATTCTTCTTTTTCTGTCTGCTCCATTCTTCATCTCTTTCTCTCTTGTCTCAGCACCCACTTTATTTTCTTTTGACATCATGCCTTTCTTCTTTTGTTACTTTTTCCCCGTCCGTACGAGATGTGAGTAAACACTGCGGACACAGGCAAACCACACCGTCCCCGATCCCATTCAATTACACTCAGGGGGCTAACAAGTCTTTTGATTTATAGGCTCCGCTTTATTTTATTTCTGACACTGATTTATTTATTTGTTTTACTGTTATTTTATTGCCCATACATTCACATTAAATATGGCAGTCAATTCATGTGGTGGAGAACTTCCAAGGTCAGGCTTCTGGGTTTAGTCTGCTCTAAAATGAAGTGCATGCACACTGCAGATTAAAGACACCATTTGGTCATATTTAGGACGGGGACTTCCAGGCAGAGACAGAGACAGAGACCTCACTAACAACATCAAACACTGTTTTTGTTGTTCTTGGCTGTAGATTAAGAACAGGAACTTAAACCAACAAGGTGGAAAGGTCATGAAAAATCATTGCCATTGTTTGTTAATCTTGTATCTGTCAAGCAACAATGTCCAGGCCAGGAAAAACCTTATCTCCTGAGGACTTTCACTGCTTTCCAATGTGAGCATAGAGATTAATTTATAATAATTTGTTTGGTGTAACGATGGCGACAAAACCGTTTTTATGTTTTATTATAGTAGAATATTTCTCTTTGTCACTTGTTAATTAACATTTTGTAATTTCTGTCTTCAGCTGTAATAGTTTTATTGTTTTTGGCAATGTGCCTTCAGTATGTTTATGGTTTTAATTATTAAATGCATTAACATCAAAAAATAATAAAGTTAAACCTTTTGTGAGCTTGTCCTAATTGTGTCCTAATTGTGTCTTTTTGTAGTTTTAATATTAAGGGGGGAAAAAAGTAGAAACAGAAAAAGCTAACAGCAGAATATGATTTGTATCAGTTCAGGCAGCTTCAGCTGTAACTTATCATTTATTAGTTAATGCTTCTTTACTTTCTTTAAATACAAATTAAAATATAATTGTCACTCCTGTCATAACAAATACTATAACAACTAACAATTGTCACATAATGAGAATAAATTTGTGTTTCTAAAACATTTGGATCTAATTTTTAAAAAAATGACTGCAAAACCCAGCAAAACTGAATTATGTCTAGTCCATTCTCGTTTTCTTTGTGTTGTTAACGGAGACAATAAATGGATTTAGCTGTTAATGGGGTGCTCGATTCTTTGTTTTCTAAACGGCAACATAACGTGTTCCAAAAGAGACGGGAGAATAACAGGACAGCAGGGAGAGAGTGTGAAGTGAGATGCTGTAGTCCCACAGGTGTTTTTCTCTCCTCTGTAATGTCAGTCTGCAACTTTATTGCCACCTAGTGGGAGTGGATGTTTACTGTTTTTAGACCATGGCGGTTTTAATTCATTTATAGCTGTTAAACGTAGATGGTCTGTTTAAAGTTGAGGTAAAGCAGTGAAATAATTAAGCCCAGAATAAGTGTTCAGATCAGCAGTTTCTTACCATCATTGCCTATGTCAGCAAACTGCTGGTCTGTGACAGTGAATTTTTCCAGCTGAGCTCCTCTGTCAAGTCCTCCAGTAAATCTCCAACCAGTGAGTTCACATCTGGAGTCTGAGTGGGGAGATACACATCAGCGGGCCTTCGGGCGATGAGCTGGGGCTGAGGAGCACATCTCCACAGTTGCAGAGGATCAAGAACACTCAAAATGAATAAATGTCAAAAGGCAGTACTTTTGTAAGAGCGGGGAGGGGAATACACAAAGGAGGGTAAGGGTACAAGGACAGAAAATCCTGTAAAAGCAAGGGAGGATTTATTTGGCTACATTTGTCTAATTGGTTTTACGTTTGTGTCCACTGGCAACTAATGAAGTGTGTAACTGCTGAGTTTTATGTCATTTCTGCATTTTTCCGAGAGACGCAGAATGCAGAACTCAATTGAAAAAAGGAGAGTTAAATCAGCTAATTTAAAACCACACGTAGCACATCCTGCCACTCCTTACTGTATTTAACAGATGTTAGGCAAACTGAATTTGAACCTGTTTCATCCATTTAAAGCTATTTTAGGTTTTCACACTCTAAACGTCAAGCTTACATTTGAAGATTTTTAAAAAATGCTTTCATCTACTTCTTCCATCTTCATACCTATCTTCCATCTCTTTTAACCCTATCAAGTTATAAATGGTCATCCCTCTGACCTTCACCATTCTGTTTTGTACATCTTTCTTCAGCCATAGCTAAGGAGGTATGCAACAACAAAGCTCTGCTGTGGTCAGACGGCATCTGTCCTTTTAATAATCCTGGCTTTATAACTACACATCAAAGCGTTAAAGGCTAACATAATTGAGTTAACGAGTGTGTTTGGTATGTAAACCGATCCATTTTCCCTGTTAGGACTGTGGTCACAGTGTGTTGACCACAGATAGAGACAAACAGAGAGACAGAGAAGGAGTGAGAAGGCCCTAAAGCCTTGCAACAACTGTAGATTCATGCTGTGGGTCTGGCAAGCTCCACAGCACTCTGGGCCAGCACCAAGCTAATGAAAAAACAACACAAGGGTAATGCTGGTGTGGAGTTGGGATCGCAGCACCGCGCACACGGCACAACTGCCCCGGTCTGCACTGGCACTGGCCGCAGCGCCAGTTGTCACGGCCTTAATCCTGCCTGCTGAATGACCTCATCATTGCCTGCCTGCCTTGCTCAAACAGCAATAGAATGACCTCACCGACTCAACACACTCACACAATCACATGCAAAGTAGGCTAATAGGCTGGTGTAATATCCAAAACATGCAAAACCAGAATAGATTAGACTTCTTTTTTCTTTTCTTTTTTTTTTTAGATCATTTTAATGTTCAGCGTGAGAGTTCTACCTCCAGCTGATAAAGTGGAGGTGAATTAGTTTTATTTTGAGTATTTGGGGTAAAATTTATTCATTGTTTTTTATCATTCAATTTAAGCCCATAATAAAGTTTTGGCAGTAAGAAATGTGAACTCATTGAACTAGTAAATGAAACAGGATGAATACATGTTTTTTAAAGATTAGAGATAAAGTGTTGTGAACGAGTGTTTGCCCCCTTCCTTCTTATTTTTCCATTTTTGTCACAGACCATCAACTACATTTTATTAAACAAAGATAACCCGAGAAAATTGAAAATGCACTTTTTAAATGATGATCTTATTTATTTAGAGAAAAACTTTATTCAAGCCTACCTGGCTCTATGTCAGGTAGAAACACATGATGCAAAACACACTCTCCTCTGCAGAATTGTTTTAATTCGGCCACATTGGAGAGATTTTGAGCATGAACAGTCTGTTTAAGGTCATGCCAAAGCATCTCAATTGGATTTAAGTCCAGACTTTGACTTGGCCGGACCAAAACCTTCATTTTGTTTAGCTTTTTTTTTTCAGTTAGCAATTGAGAGACAGACGTGCTGGTGTGTTTCAGCTTATTGTGCTGCTGTACGTCCTGACATTCTCCTTCAGGTACAATTCTTGGTAGAGAGCAGAATTCATGGTTCATCCATTTGGGCAAGTTCAGTCCAGGTGCTAAAGCAGCAAAGCAGCCCCAGACCATCACACTACCACCACCATGTTTGACTGCTTGACTATCGGTGCGATGCCATTTTTATGAAATGTGAGATGGGTTGCTTTTTGAGATCTTTTAGGCTACTTCACTTTCTCAAACAGGTTCTATTTAAGCAGTTTGTTAATTCAACAGGTCTGGCAGTAATCAAGTCTGAGTGCTGCTAGTGAAACTGAATGCACCTTTTCAAAAAGAATGGAGCTAATCACAGGTAAATCATGATTTAACAACAGGGGGCAGTCACTTTCTCACACGGGGCCAGGTAGGTTTGGATAGTTTGCTCCCTTGAAAAATGAAATCATCATTTATGAACTGCATTTTTGATTTAATCTGGTTATCCTGGTCTAATTGTAAAAGTATCTGATGATCTGATATATGGGCAAAAAAATAAGATAAAATAGGACAATCAGAATCATGGCAAATACTTTTTCACAGCACTCTATACTTGTGCAAACTTTTCCTTGAGCGTCCTTGAAAGTGACAAATACGACAAAACACATGATGCAAGTTTACTGCACTCGTATTAAATAAGATCCTGTCCTGCACATACAGCCCAAATGATCATGAACATAGCTATTAACAGACATAAACACAGATGTACCTGCTGTCCATGAACATATATCCACACACAGACACACTTGTCTGTGATGAAAATAAAGAGACACTTGCTCTGTTGGCACCTCCTCCAATCACACAGGCCGCCTCCACTCCTTCATCCCAGCTGTCACAACTGCAAAAACTCTACAAATACACACGCGCACTCTTGCATATTCACACTCACCCACACACACCACTTTTCCTGCTCACACCTTTTCCCGCTCACCATGGCTCTCTCCAGTTGGTGCTCGTGTGCCCACTCTCAGCTGCAGCTTGTATGTAAAGTTTATGTTTGTGTGCATGTGCCATGTCTTTTATTGACGTGGTTCCAGCTGCGTGCAGACACAAAGAACCCACCTCTGCTCCTGAAGCAGTAGAGTGGACAAAGAGTTGCCGCCTTGAAGTTGTGAAAAATTACAGCCACCTAAAAGTCAGTCTGCTCTGTGTCTGAAAGAGGGGAAAGTATTGAAATGGCATCGGGTAATTTTGCATCTCCTTGTTGTGAATCTCTGCTTTTTCTCTGCTTTACACACCCTTATATTTTTGCTCCATGTGTCCAACCTGATACAGCTCACCTACTGAGTTAATTTTGGGCCACTGGATCTTATGATTAGTGCGTGTGAAATCACTCCTGTGCTTACTATGCATGTTTTCGTCTGTGTGTGTGTGAGAGTGAGTAAGTGCAACAACAAATGCTTCCTGTTTGACAGCAACACCATGTGCAAGGTCATAAATCTGATCACCAGAGCAGCAGATACAGTGACAGTGTTGCTCGCAGGAAGCACCCTGGATTAGCAAGGATTTATGGATGGACTTTGGATAACACAACCCATCACTTGTGAATGCACCCAGTATCCTGTTTCTTAAGATGGCAGACTGGGATTTTTGCAAGTGAAAAGAAAAGTGACTTGATACTTCAAATCCACGAAAATAGAAAATGCTCAGACTGAATTCAGCTTTAGTAACTATCTGCAATTGAATAGGGGAACTGAAATAAGGAGCAGATATCTGGGAGGGGAGTTGGGCCTCTGTTAGTGATTATTGCCCATGTGGAGTTTTTTCCATTTTGGTACCCTGGCTCAGACTCTTATGTCTGGATCTTTTAAAGGGTCCAGTGAGGTTTGGGCATGTCTGATTTTCAACACTTCAGAATAAACTTTTCTACAGCTCCCTGAGGCCTTACTAATGCAGGCCCCCTGTTGACTTGCAGCAAAATTGAAAAAGAAAAAAACACAACTGTGAAAACTAGAGGTGGAAATTGCATGTGTGACACTGGGATGATGTGGTGACGTCTTTGGAAAGGTAATAATTATCGTTGTCACCTTCGTTTTTTATGATGCCAAGGAAAGAGAATTAAAACAGTTTCAGGATGACAGGTTTGAAGCGGATGCTTGGCTTAATTTGTTTACCACATTAAAAGAATTGAGGCATTGAAGGACATGATTGTGCCATGGCAATTTCAAGCAGCCTTAGCACATTGTTTCTGCAAAGCACCGTTTCTTTGCAATTTCTCAGCTAAAGTACACAAAGGTTTATAAGTAGAGAAAAGTTAACAAAATGACCTTATGGCTGCAAAGAAACTGCATTAAAATTCAACTGAAATATCAGGATTTCACATTAGATATTCATGGTGTTAGTCAGACTATCCATCTAAAATATTTTCATTTGTAGTGAACCGGGCCAGAATCAGCCCGCCAAAGGCTGTCAAAGTGAAGAAGGGCATGAATTTTAGACTTTTAACTGTATTTTCAAAGGTTTTACAATTTTTTCTACTGATAAAACTAAAACCATTCATGTCACACCAAAGTAAATAACTAATAGATAAACAATGAAATAGCAGAAGGTTCCTGTTTTCTATAATATTATCTAATAAAGAAATGTGTGATTTTTAGAAACAAAGACAAAAAGAGGACATCAACACATCTGTATAATTGCCGGACAGTCAGCACAAATAGATAGTAGAACTTTTTTTTTTTTTTTTACAGTTTAGGCCCAAAGCAGCATTTCTTTCTCATGTAGAAAAACTGAGATGTACTCCTGAAATTGCACTTGTTTTTTATTTTAGAATATGTCTAAACTTATTTGCACTGACATAAAGAGGAGTTTTTCTGACCGTTACAATGCTTTACTCTGTTGGGAAACCTCAGGTCTGTCCTTGGTAATATGCTAACACACACACACACACATAATTATTGCAAACAGTCACAACAGCACTCCCTGATGGCCGGAGCCTCCGCCCTCCTCCAGAAGGGCAATTCACTCCCCCACACAGTGCCCAAACCATTAACCCAGCCTCACTTCAAAACATGATTATGCCAGAACAAGCCTGATCCACAGAGGCTGACACCCCAAAACCCAGGCAGGACCCAAGTGATAAACTTCCAGCTTACTGGTGCCAGAAACCACAGGACATCCTCAGTCGTCCCTGTCCATACTCCAGTGGATCAAAGCTGTTTTCCTGGCATGTGGAAGCGCTCCTGATAGGTGATTTTAATATTGTGGTTTAATGGTCTATGAATTTGAATTTATTTTTGAAAATCAGACAAAGTGTCTTCAATATTTTTTTTAAGAAATCAGAAAAAGAGTCCTAAAATACTGACAGCTAATGGAAACCTGGAACACAGAAAGGATTCATAAGTAATAAATGAAAAAGGTTGGGGAACATCGCTACATAACAGTGTCAAAATAATCCAATAATACCTCTTTTTAATGTGTGTGTCCTGTAAGTATAAAGCTGTTTCCCTCACTAACTTATAACATGTGGCAAATGTCATGGAGTAAAAAGAAGGATAAGACTTATGGAATTATAGTTGAAGTAAAGCATTCCTTGAGTATTTAAATATCTATAATAAAAACTGTTCTGTTCATATTATACTTGTGCACTCTTTCTTAATGTTTTTTATTAAAATATATTTGATATAACCACATACAAACAACTAGCACCCACCCATACTTTTCTCTGAGACACACATATACACTCAGTGTGTTTTTCTCATTTAAGTTGCCTCGGGGAGCGAATAAGTGCCAGGCAGTACCAGTCCACTGTCGGCTGCTCTCGCCAAGGCCTGACAAACAGGGGTTCGGGCTGGCAAGATGCCCCCTGCCCCCTCTTGCAGCACTCAGGCCACAGGCAGCTGACAGAAGAAGCAGCCAAAAGATCAACAGTTGCTGTGACTTTGGTTGAGCGACTGGCCAGGCTGCTGCACGCCACCCAGCACACACTCAGGGCACCTGACCCTGAGTAAACTGACAAATGCCAAACATTTGGGTGTGCCTGCAGAGTGATGTGACCCTGAGGGTTCGATGACCTTACTGCACCAGGTACCCAGACACATACAAAACTACAGGTATTATTTTAACACTTTTTCCCCCTTTTTTGTCTGTCTTTCAAGCTCTCGACCAGCTATATTCCACTTGCAATCTCCCACACAGTAATCATCATGGAGCAAATCTAATGGCCCTTGCACCAGGGAAAGCGTGCTGTAATTTGTGCCTGATTACCATGTTTATGTGACTGGATGCTGTTTTACAGTGCGCGATACTTAAACAAGTGCTTGAAATTAACGTCTGGTTTGTTACTTTCAGCAAAGAAAAAATACACTCGCTTCATTAGGTTTCTCTGAACTGCCTCCACATTTTGTATTCATGGGCCTTGGCACAGAAACTCATAAACATGCACAAGCATATGGCACCCTAACTATACATTATAGCCTCTCGATGTAAAGTACAGTCGTTAGACATATTTAACTTATCTTGACAAGGATGTTAATTTTCCTGAAAGCAGGGATGGATTCCAGTGACCTTCCCTATTGACGTCCCTAATTCCCTCCAAAATGCCCAGCTGTTGCCACAGCAGACAGCTGCTTTGGGGGCAGAAGGAATCTCAGCTGTTGACGGGAGCTGTGCAAAAAGGTTGGTGGATTTTCGGGTTTGTATTCCCCCCAAATCCACTTACTGCCCTGCATGAAGCTGGGTGGAAAAATGCTGACAGACAGCAAACTGAGGGACGGAAAGCAGAGGCTACAGCTGTCCGTGTGTTTACAACCAAACTACTCTGTTTCTACCCCCAGCTCAAAAACGACTGACTTTTGAGTTGGGGGTCAAATTAAGAGACATCCCCAAATAATCTGTGGGATATAATTTGGCTTGATGGGAAATTCAGTATTGGGGATTCAAAAATAAAGAAAGGAAGAGATTAATTTGCCATTTTAGCAGCAAAAGTTTACTACAGTTATGTCAAAACCACTTAGGGATCAGCTAAATTCCAAATGCAGTGATTTCAATACACTGATCCCTCTATACATGTGACTCATAACCTGTTTAATGCTCTGTTGTTTCTTTCTGGGTTGATTTTCAGTTGTAACTTGCATATCTAAAATGTGACTTCCTCTGTGGAAAATTCAGCCTGATATTACAATTACGGACGCACACTGAAAAGCTGAGGGGATAATGAGAGCTCACTTTGACTCCCTGATGTGGGCATCAAATAATGTCTCTGGGCTATGATTGCCATTAATAGACTAATGAGCCTGGACAGTCTGGAAAATGAACGGAAAGAAAACTGCTGCGGAAGTCATGCTGCGGAAGGAAAAACTATTATATGAATTAGAAAGGGCACGGGTTAGTTCAGAGAGGATCAAGTGACCATCATTTACCATTCTTGATTATGGAGGCAACTGAAAAACCTACTGTAGTTTGGACAGAAGCAACCAGTAGTACTGATATATAAGCCAGACTCATGCAACAGTAGCAACTCTTTTTATTTTACTCCTAATAGTGATCTAATATAGTCGTTTCTCAATTTCTAAAACTCACACATTTAAATCAATCATATTCATTTTCTAGAAATCAAAGTATAAAGTGCAACTGTAGGTCTGAGTTTTAAGCTCTATGACTTTGTTTCTTATTGCTATACCGCCCTCTTGCGACGCATTGTTGAAATCACGTTTCAGCTGTTTTTCTTTTGATTATTCATGTATAAGAGAACCTTTTAAAATTATTTGTACTGACCTGCAGCCACACGCCATGTATACACAGAGAGAGAGAGAGAGAGAGAGAGAGAGAGAGAGAGAGAGAGAGAGAGAGAGAGATACATACCAAACAAACAAAAAATCTAAGCTAATCATCAGTATAATACATGGAAATGTTGGCGCACTCACCTTAAAACGGCTTCTGTAACACAAAGTAGGGTAAGCTTATTACTAAAAAAGCAAAACTAGCTGCTTTAAAAGCAGTTCTGTTTTAAAGTATAATGCAAATTATTATGAGGCTTTACAACATATCACCTTTATTACATAAAAATCAGACTGCTGACAGAGAAATATCTGAATGCTCTGTACTTTAGCACACACTGACCCAAAGTCCTGCAAATATCAAGGTTTCATTGAACGCAAAAATTCGTTTTTAGGTGGAAGAATTCCTTGCACACAAATCTGTAGCAAAGCTGTGCCGCTGATATTTTATTTTTTTATTTTTGTTGTTGTTGTTGTTCCTTCTCTTCTTTTTCAGGACCACGGAGAGTGCCCCTGACCCCGTCGATTGGAGGTTATGCGTTTGGAAGTCACGTGATTGTGTTTAAACCTGAAAATCCCCCCTCCTCTCTAAATCGACTTCAGCTCTGCCCCCTTCGGCTTTGCCGTTACTACGCGCAGTGCTGAAGCTGCTGTCCTGGAAAGAGCAACCTATCAAGAGCAGGAAGCGGCAGATCAACAACGGAAGCGACAGCGATTTGCGACAAATTCACTCCTACTTTGAGTGGAAAGGTGTCGAGGAACATGCGTTTAACGCACAGGTGAAAAAAAATCACCTGATTTAACTTCTTCGCTGCTCCAACTTTTCAGCCCTACCTTGCGCAGATTCCGGTTAGATTTGCTTTTTGTTTGTTTGTGTCTGTTGAGAATAGTTTTTTTTTTAAAGAAACAAACAAACTATAAAATCTTGAGACATGTCTCGCAAGAAGGCAGTCAAAGGCAAAGCAGCGACCAGCAGCCCGTCCGCGGGCAGCCCCTCCGGGAAAGGGACCGGGAAATCTGCGAGAGGAAGCCCGGGCATCGTTCAGATGAATGGTGTAGTCCATCCCAGCAGACCGTCCATCAGCAACAGCAGCGAGTTTTATGACATCGCTTTCAAGGTAAAGGTGTCCACCGATGTTACTCAGTCAACCCAAGTCACGCAAAAGTCGACTGTGTTGGAGGACTTTGCATGAAAACATGAAAGGGTGCGGTGGGGTATAATTTGGGAAACAACACACCTACGAAGGTCAAAAACTAAATATCGAGCAAATGATATGCATGCTTTTGTGTATGTGTGTGTATTTTAGGCACGATAAACCCGATTGTAGTCTACTTTATCCCTGCTGCTGCCGTTGTCCTGCCCAGCTTTCATTGTCTTCCGTTTTACCACCACCTTTATCATTTAAACAGCAGCGAACCCGCGATAGCAGCTGTGTCAATAAACAATCGATAACCCGGAGAAGGGGCGCATCGCACTACAACAGCCAACCAACAAATTATTTGCTCCTTCCGTGCAACCGGTTAATAGCACGTTTTCCTCAGAAGCAGGATGAGTTGTTGGTATACACAACCTAGTGTGAGGGTACTGGGTGTGAGCTGCCACTTCACCTCAACACAAACACAGATTTACACCCACAGATTCCCTGTGTGTACTCCCAGCGTAGCTTCAAGGGGCCCTTGCCACCTACTCCGTGTTTTTGAAGCAGCTGTTTGATGTGAGAGGAGAGATGGCTTTGTGTTGCTTTTTTTCCATTTGAAAGAATGGATTGTTCCATGTAAGCCACTTAAATGAAGGGCTTCTACTTCCATATTTTCAAAAGGTTGGATTAACCTGTTTCAGTTTGGGCTCAGATTTCTACTGGTGAAAATCTCTACTGCCTGGGTTTTCTTCAGTAGCATCATATGCTGCCACACTGATTTCCTACAGCTCTGACAAGTGCTTTCGAAATTCTCTCTAATCCTTCTCTTTTGATTTCTTTTGATAATTCAGCACTGGATTATAGTCCAACCTGTAGATTCAAGGTTAGCAGCAGGCTTTTGAGAGATTGCACTGTACCTCTATCTGATCGTGCTCTAAAAAGTGTCATTTGTCGGGCATTTTGCCATGTTCCATGTATTATGGCTCTCTCTGGTCAATAATCACATTAAATATAAGAGAGACAGAGAATCCAAGCACCTTCTCTTACACACTCCTTCAAAGGTCTGAATATGGGTGAAGCTTCTGAGGGAGGGGTCATAAAAGAAACAAGATTTTTAAAGATAAAAAGAAGTGGGAGCAACTCCTTTTTTTTTTTTTTATTCTCCTTCCTGGTTCTTTCGTGTCCTCTCTGCTTCCTCTCTACGGACCCAGGACGCGCTTTTAATTTCCATACTCCAGGTCCCAAAGTGCCTCAGCTAAACTGATAATAGTAATCACATAAAACCTTTAACCCAATCACAGCTCTGAATAAAAAGAGAAATGTACAGCTCGCTTTTCTGCAATAAAGTTAGCCGCGTACGAATACATCATGCACTTACAGAAAGGCTTTAAGGACATCAACTGGCCGCAGCAAGGAGTCACACATTCATCCACGTACACCTTCTTCCGTGGCCAAGCACCAGAATACCAGGACTGATTTAGCCGAATGATTCAGATGCGGCGATGACAAACAATCAGACGCTGATAGTTAATTAAACAAATGAGCAACAGCTCCCTCCTGTTCATGCTAATTATTTCAGTTATTTCTGGCATTTACTTTTTTTGGGGGGGGGGAGGGGGATCATATCCCTCGCATGCCTCTAACTCACTCCTGCTGGAATACCTGTGCAGGTGATGCTGGTTGGAGATTCTGGTGTGGGGAAAACCTGTCTTCTGGTCCGATTCAAAGACGGCGCTTTCCTGGCCGGCAGCTTCATCTCCACTGTGGGCATCGACTTTAGGGTGAGTTTAAATCACGAGAGCCAAACAAAAACGAACATAAACCAATTCCCTGCACACATGCACTTTCATACACACTTTCAGATTGTGTTGTTTCTAAATGGGGCCATATTCTAATGGGATTTTCTTTTTAAAGCTATTTAGTCACTTTACATGTCCCAGAACTCTGACTATCTCCTGTGTGAGATGTCTCACAAGATAAGATATTGATTTCTTAAATTAGTTCGACATGCTTTAGTTTTTTAGTCTCCCTGGGCAATCACAGTGCCTATCATGTGCCAGTTTCATGGTCCCACATGGGCAACTATAGAGAAATTTATCCATGTCTTCATTTGATCACATTCAGATGTCTATGCATGTGACAGAAACAGGTGTTCACTTAGGTGATACTGAGAATCATATTTGCAAAAATGTGCTACTTTTAATCATTAAGTCATAAAATGCTTTGTTCTGTTTGATGCACATAGATTAAAATAAAAGTAGAAACAGCTATATCTTTTTGCTGTATATTCCTTTTCTTGATAGAATCAGACAGATACAGTTGTGGTCAGTTTACTTGTTATCAGAATGATTGTTGTAATAATTTTGGGTGCTTTTAAAAGATTTGAACTGTTCTTTTTCCAGGATGCAATAATTATGCAGCACACATCTTTAATTACTTTTTTAAAAAACAAGAATTGGGTGTGCAATTTGAAATTTTGGGGGGGCTTTTCTCTTCTCCACACACATTTTAAAGTATACATACAGGCTTAAATACACACACTTACTAATTGATGCTGAAGGCAATAAAACATTTTTTAACTTGACAAGGCCCAGGCTTATTAACATCATCGTGATCATGATTGACTGCAACTGGTAGGTTCTCTTTGCCAGCATAAAAGGATTTGTTTGACAGAATTTATTGGACTGATGTACTCAGAACAATGGGAAAGTCCAAGCAACTCAGTGAAGAGCTAAGAAGGAGAATTCTAGCTTTACTTTTGGTCACAATGACGAGATGTATGTTTAAAAGATGATAAAAGTGAGGCTTTCGCCAGCTGTCAAGCAAGGTGGTGGCACTGGATCATTGCACAAGGTGTATGGAATAACGAAAAAAGAGAACTACCTCCAAATTCTTCAATTTCACTTCAAATCAACAGCTAGACAGTTGAAACTTGAGACGATCAATAAGATTATTGAATGGCCATCCTAAAGCTCTGACCTCAACCCTACAGAAACTGAATTTGTGGACTACGCTAAAAATCCAGGACTGTGATGAGAAACCAATTGATTGAAATTGCCCCTACCATTTCTGTCAAGAAGAACATTCATGCCCATGATGAGTGACTGCAAATCAGTTCAAACTCCACATGTAACCGAGAATAACGTAAAAATAAATCTTTACATGTTCATGCTGAGATATTTTTTGCTTGTTTTTGACTAATTAGGTTCACTGGCGATAGTTCAGCAACATGGCTGGGTACAAAAAGCAGTTGTAGGAAAGTTTGGTAAGGTTTGCCGTTGTGTTAAATGTACCCCAAAGCACTTTACACATCCAGTCATCCACCCATTCACACACTGGTGATGGCAAGCTACATTGTAGCCACAGCCACCCTGGGACGCACTGACAGAGGCGAGGCTGCCGGACACTGGCGCCACCGGGCCCTCTAACCACCACCAGTAGGCAATGGGTGAAGCGTCTTGCCCAAGGACACAACGACTGAAACTGTCCAAGCCGGGGCTCGAACCGGCAACCTTCCGATTACAAGGCGAACTCCCAACTCTTGAGCCACAATCGCCCCAGTTTAAAGAGTAAACTGAAATTTGTCGGAGAATTGAGATGTGATTAATGTGACTGCAAGTCATCACTACATCTACAAATTCTTTACCATAGAAAGACACAAATTTATATACTGTAAGCACTTTCCCCAGAAAGTAGTGTCATCAATACTATACTACTGTAAGCACTTTTTTATTATAAGCATGTGCACACACTGCTGATCTACTTGTAGCAGCTGTGTTGCTTTCAGTCTGTATTATGTGTTTAATCTCTTATTTCTCTAAAATTAAAGCTTTTTAGTTTTAGCTTGCTTTGTAAAATCACCGACAGGGTTTAAATGCAATTCTGTTTATGTCACAGGTTGCACGGCTTCCCAACTTTTTTGGGGGAACAGGATTATAATATTACATAAATGTACAGCAGTCTAGTAATTTATGTTTGTGTGTGTCCCTGTGTGTGGTAAACTAAATATCCAACCATTGTATAGTCCCGTGTGGGCTGGACGAGTTTGTGGGTGGGTGAGCGGTTGAATTATTTACTTATGCAATGTCTCTTATGACACTTATAGCACCGTAATGCTGATGCACATTTAGGCCTCTCCAAGTACAGAGGAGGCCTCTGTCTGCTACATTTAATGCTAATGGAGGAAAAAGAACCGGACGCATAAAGTTTAGCACTTACTCAGCTCTTTTGCCTTATTGACTTATTATTTAATCGCAGTGTAGCACAGAGCTGTATTACGTGAATAATGATCTCTCATCAAAGCTCCCTTTGTCTTCTACATGGTTTCACGTTAAGCAGTTCAGTTCTTGAAACAGATCGCCCAGGACTCACGAGGATCGTCTGCAGTTCTATTTCTCTTATTATATTTTGTTGGGGTTTTTAAAAATTTACGTTTAAAACAGATCACCGAATGATTATAATTACATAATCTCTTAAAACTGGACACGGATATCTATGTAAACATGAATGTGAACTTGTTTAAACAGTGACAACAGTGAGCGGCTTATCTGTTTGTTTTTAAGAGAAAGACCAGGACTTTGTTGAGTTGGAGGGAAAACTTGAAGGTCTGTGGTGTTTGTCTTCCCATGGAGAATACACAGAGAAAGGAAGAAGGATGGGGAGTGATTCTTATTTTTAGGACAGACAGTTTTGATCCCCTTTAGTTGGTGGGAAAGAGAGGCAATTTGCTTCGTATGGGGATTTGATCCAGTTCTCACTTCAAAGCTCTCCAGCAAGACGCAATGTTTTCCTTTCCCCTCTTGTTTATTGCATTCTCATCTCATTTAAACCTCAACATGTTCTCGGGATTAGAGTTGCACTAGTACACAGTTTGGCTTAAGATACAGTGAGTGTGAATGCAAAATGTGCTGCATCTCTGCATTTGTGTTTCGCTTCAAAAATCCATGCAGGATGCTTATAAAGGATTAAATTACAGATAAGAGTGAAAGGTTAGACCGTACCTTGCTTACTGTCATAACACAAATGGGAAGCAGACATAGCTCTCTATTTCACACTCATGGCGATGATATGATATCAACCCTACCAGGTTAATAGGGTGAATTCAAGTCTCTAGCTGCCTAATGAATCACACCAAGAAATGTTTGTGTCGCAGATGTATCACTGGATCCAGAAATGCGTAATTCTGTCTTTCAAATGCGTTTCTACTTTCACATCACTGTTTTGCACATGTAAAAGTTTTTAGGAACTAAAATTTTAACCAGAGAAGTTCAGTTTTCAGGGTAATGAACTGTCTCTTGTTATAGTTCAATTGAAATTGAAAATTTGCATAAAAGTGGGACAAGTGATCATCTTCAGAGTCAGTGCGTTGACAGTTAATACAAGTGCTAATGGATCGAGACTTTGCAGGTATTAGTGTGTGTAAATGACTTGTTACCCAAGCAAAAATTAATTATGACAGATATTAAATGATTGTTTTCAGAAATCACACGAAATAAATTTTGATATTTTACTTTCATACACTGTGTTGCTAAAAGTTTTTGTCTACTGTCTGATGTCAGCCCACCCTTTGCTGAAACAGCTTCAACTCTTCTGGGAAGTCTTCTATCAGGTTGTGGTTAGGACTAAACTGTAAAGGCCACTCAAGTTCTTTCAAACTAAACTCATTCATTCATGTCTTTATGGGCCTTGCTTTGTGCACTGGTGCGAAGTCATGTTGGAACAGGAAGAGCTCATCCCCGAACTGTTAGCACAAAGTTGGGAGCATGAAATTTTCCAAAATGTGGTATGCTGAAGCATAGGAGTTCCTTTCACTTGAACTAAGAGGCTAAGATGAACTCCTGAAACACGACCGCACCACAATCCCCCCTGCATCAATCTTTACATTTGGCACAATGCAGTGAGACAGCACAGTTCTCCTGGCAACCTCCAAACTCAGACTCGTCCATCAGATGGCCAGACAGAGACGCGTTATTTGCCACTTCAGAGAATTCGTCTCCGCTGCTCTAGAGTCCAGTGCCGGCATGCTTTCTAGCACTGCATCTGACATTTTGCAGTGTATTTTATGACGTAAGGTTTGGACACAGCCATAGAAACCCTTTCCATGAAGCTCTCTACACACTGTTCTTGAGCTAACCTGGAGGTCACATGACGTTTGGAGATCTGTAATGATTGACTGCGCATCAGCATCCCCTGACCCCCGCTCTACCACTTCCTCACTGAGTTGCTATTGTTTCCTATCGATTCCACTTTGTTACAATGCCACTAACAGTTGACTGTGTGGAATATTTATAAATTTCTCAATGAGAAATTTCACGATTGGACTTGTTACACAATGGCTTTCTAACACAGTACTGCTGAGTGACACATTCTTTCACAAATGTTTGTAGAACCAGTGTGCATGCCTAGGTGCTTGTTTTTATACACCTGTGGCCACGGAAGTTACTAGAATGACTGGAATGGGTGAGTGACAGCTTTTACAATATAGTGTATGTTTGTGATTTACACATTTGCCTAACAAGCAAATGATTCCTGGTTTGATCCTGTGAGAAATTTTGGTGTCGCATCAGAAAGGGCATTTGACATTAAAATCTGCCAAATTAAACAGTCTACCTAACAAGAGGCAAAGCAACTAAGGAAAAAAATCACAGCATAATAACTGGAATATTATTACAAAAAGTCAAAACAATGGACAAACAAAAAAACAGCAAGGTTTTTGTTTCAAATTCTTCTGGAGACGTCTCATCTTTTTCAACTCTCTTATCAATCTCCCTCTGCGCCATCTGTGAAAATCTACTGTCCTGCATTGTTATATCGCTGAAAAGCATGTGAAGCTCCTCTTGGTTGTGACTTGAGCCCAACTAGAATTGCCATGTGCATGTAATATGCCAATATTAGGAGGTGCACAACACCAAAGTGCAGAAGAAAGCATGCACTGTGCACAAGGTTAACAGAAGTGAGCATAAACTACCTGTATTAGTATTAAGTCCATCAATCTATCACCAAACAGTATTTAGCATGTCAGCCTGTACGTCTCTGTCTGTTGCAATGAGATTTTCATGCACTGAGAAACCAATATCAACTGTAATTGTTCACATCCATCATACATTAAGTTTTCCTTCATTTTCCTGTCACTTCCCTCACTGGCATCCCGTTTGGCATTTCATGCATATTCTTGCTAAAAAATAATGTTTTGTTTATCCTTTTAAATGCTGGAGCCTGAAGGGATGCATTTTTTTTTCAGGTTTAACTCAATCCCACAGTTCCAAATAGCAACAGGGAATTTATCTGAATTTAATTCAGTTTTATTTTTATAATGCCAATTTACAACAACAGTTGCCTCAAGGAGCTTTATATTGCAAGGTAAAATCCCTACAATATTAGAGAGAGATCCCCAACATTCAGATAATCCACTATGAGCAAGGACTTGGCAACTGTGGGAAGGAAAAACTCTTTTAACCGGAAGAGCCCACTGCCTTATCGGGCTCAAGAATGGGCAACCATCTGCTGCGACCAGCTGGGGGATAAGTGGAAATTATAAAAGCTAGAGAAAGAAAACAAAAGTTAACAAAATGTATTTATAGCTTAGATAAGAAATGTTGTCTGAATGAAGAAACAAAGGGAAATGATGCCAGAGAGAAAAAGAAACACAAAATGCTCAAAAAGAAGCCATTACTCCAACAAACCTTCCTTTTATGCCTGTACTTGGAAAAACAACCTTTCCTGCTGCTTCTTTTTCACAATGTATTTCATTTAAGGACAACAGAGAGAAGGAATACTTCAATCCTTCATTTGACAGAGTGGTTGAGAGAAGAGCATCACTTCTCACCTCTAGTAAGAGACAAGGGAGCGGCTCTCAGCTGTCAGTTATGTCTGCTGCACCCAAAGTGATAGATCTCTTATGCAACCACAGATTTCGCCTCGGCTGGGCAGTAGTTTCATTTTTCAGCATGTATTTCTATAGTAGTGAAATGAGATATGGGATGTTTATATGAAGTTTATATGGATATAGTTTAATGTTGTATTACCTAACCTGTTCTTCTGTAACTGTGTGCTTGTGTTTCTGTCCTCCCTCACATTCTCCGAACAGCCAAAGCCCAGTTGAAGAATTCATGATTATCTCAATATTTAAAGCTATATGTTGACTCAGTGTGACAGTAATATGTGTGGGAAGAACACAGGTTCAGCAGCCATTGTTTGGACTATGTTTCTCTTATCCCCTTGCACTTACGGTGCTAGAATTAGACAAAAAGGGTTAAACATACTGAGCGGAAACACCTGATCAGTGAAATTGTCATTTTTAAGAAAATGTCTTAAAAAAATATGTCATAAGACCTATATTGCCTATAACTCCTGACTAACGTTTTCTCATTCAATGGGCTTAAAATTAATGTTTCTTTTTCAGTTTGTGGTGATCTGCAAATTGTGCTTTACAGTGTGTGTGAATTTATGAATCATCCTTACCGACTGATATGCATATGTCTGATCTCTGAACAAAATTTCCAAGGGGCTCATCTCGTACTGGCATGTGGGCTAACCAGTATACTGAAAGTTGCCCAGTGAGCTAGGAACAGATCATTTTAACTCTGGGGGTTGGTCATATGGCCTTATGTCACTACATTTCAAAGAAACTTGCAATAATTATATAATTGATGATTTATATTTAAGGCGTCCTTATTGGAGATTGCAACTTGCAGGCATCAGCATCTATAAGTGAGCTGCTGTCACTGATGTCATATTACCTAATTTGAAGTGTGAATCTACTGAGGTGCCAGCAGCTGGAAGGTTATATTGCAGTATTAGTGACGCATTATATACAGCTTAATGCTTTAGTTTAATAGTGACAAAGTTAATGTCAAATGTCATTTGGATCCCCCCTCTCCATCCCCACACACTTGATTGTGACCACAGCTGGCAAATGCTCTAGCAATACTCGATGAGTTATTTGTTGACTTTTGGGGTATCACATCACCAGCTGCTAGCATCCCTTCTTCTTGTGCCTTTGTAGCCTTATTGTAGTTGCTGGTGTGCCTTTTTTCCTTTAAGTAATGAACAGTTGCAAAGAATGTTGCTTTGCTGGAGGTTTTTAAAGTAACCTCCTTTATAGCTAGTAAATTGCCATTGGAGACTGACACCCAGCTCTCGCTCTCAGACATAGCTGGGCTTGGTCATTATTGTGTATGCACGCAGATTTTTGTACAATACAATACAACTTTATTTATATAGCACATTTGAAACTGAAGGTACACGAAAGTGCTTCACAACAAGGTTAAAACATAAATCAGATGGTTCTAACATCACATTTTTCTGCTCTGCTGGAGCACTTAAAGCACTTTAAAGAAGCAGTTTTTTCTATGTATGTATGTATTTGGCATGCAGACTGGAGCAGTCAAGGATCAAACCACTAACCTTCCAATTAGTGTATGACCTGCTCTACCTCTTGAGCTACAGCTACCCCATATAATACTGGTATTTTAATTATACCAGTATTATCGTGGACTTTATGATATGGCACAGCCCTAATAAATATCTTTATTTCTGAGGATTAAATCAGTTACAACTGACCACAGACTACAGCCCAGAACAGATGAAATATCACAACACAGTCTCAGTTCTCCAGTGTTCTAGTAGCGCTCTGTCTAGGAGTGGTCTATAAAATGTCCCTGACACATTTAAGAGACATGGATCACATCTTGAATACTAATTAATGTCTTCCTGCTTGTAGTCTGTATTGTACTTAAGACCTTTTATCAGTGCAGTGCAACTCTAGGCAAGATTCATTCATGCTCTTCAGCTACAATGGATGAGTCCATGGTTATCACTGCGTTATGGGATGCACAAATATCGTTGCAGTAGCCCTGTCCTGGTAAACACTTTAATGCGTGTAAGAGAGTCAACCATGTTTTTTTGTGAGTCATAGAAAACCAACCTCTTTCTGAGCTGGATAAAAGAATGAAATGAATAATAGGTTGTGTTTTTGGTGGGGGGGGTTAAATAACACACCATGTTACATAATGCATTTACTATACTTCAAAATAACTAAAACACAAAGTACTGTCTTTGCCTTCGTAAAGCTGCTTTCAACCGCTTCCTTATTGACAGGGCGTGGCCGAAGCGGGTGGCTCTGCATGTTTGATTTGGCTGGTGTTTATGGCGGATGCTCAAGGAGGATCTCTCGCTTGTTACGCAAATATGTAAACCAGTACACCGTGGAGCCACCTGCCCCTTACTGTATACTAATCATTATTCTTATCTGTAAATGTTCTCTAATATCCTCCTCCACTATCTTTTCCGCTTGCCTACAGACGTCACCTGGCACTTTCTCATTTGTACTAATGAACCTCAGACTCACGTGTGTCAGGATTTTCATACCTCACTGATGACGGAGAAGTATGTAAACATCAAGCTTCCATTTTTAAGTGCAGCAGGCGTGATTCGCACATTCACCAGGGAACAACATTGATTCATATTTCACTTTCCGCTGATGTTATTTGTGGTAGTACTTAATATGTGCAACATATGGGGGTGGGGTCTATGATGCAGGCAAACTGCAGAGACTTCCTACTACTGTTATAAAGACAACGAGAGGTAGGCTCACTTTTATCTAAGTTAATGTGGATAATGGAGACATTTTTGTAATTGAAGGATTTCTTACAAAAGCTGGTATAGTCATTATCTTACACTGTGTCCATTTACCTTCATTTATCTCATGGGAATTGCCCAGTTAATTTTACTGAATTAGTCATCAGCAGCAATTTATTTATAATTTATCTTTTTTCATCTGTGAACAGAGCAGATGTTGAATAATTCAAAGAAGTCTAGTCTTATTATGAAGGTAGTGCTGAGGATTGTCTGTTAAAGTGTGTGCATTTACGTGACAGTGAAGATGGGTGTGTTCCTCCTGCCAATGCAGAAAGCACAGAGATATGACAGAGGCAGCGGCAGCACAGAGAGCTGAGAGAGAAGGTCAGTGGTGTTACAGAGGATTTGAATCAGCTGTAAATTATGTTGTCATCTTGGCACAGGAACAAAACATATCAATGAGTATGAATATGTTACATAATGAGGATGAAATGTAATGATTAATAGGGATTAGAATATTTCTCTGTGCTTTAGTCATTTCGTCTGTGAAATGTCAGAAATATCTATATTTTAAAACAGGACCTTGAATGAAATGCACTGAAACCAAGTCTTATTCGTGTCTTAAAAGCGAGGAGTCTTACCACGATGCAGAGGCCTGAACAGTACATGATTATTTTAAGTTGCTGCCATGGCTCAGACTTGTTTCAGCACATACCATGTCAAAGCAAATATCCTGGTTAGATTTTTTTTTCCCCGGCTCAGACTGTGATTGGTAGGTATTCACTGTTACTGAAAGGATTGCGTTGCTTCTGGTCGAGTCACTTGGCAATAATAATTTGGCCCTTCCAAAAGTCACTCAGGTCAGCACGCCTGCCTATTTTCCTCACTTCCCATGGGCTGAGAATGATAACGACTGTTCTTTTATGTGGTATTCAGACTTGGAAAAAGCACACATTCTGAAGTAGAAGTACAGCTACTAGAATAAAGAAATACTCCAGTAGAAGTTGATAAAAATAATAATAGTAGATGGATGAAAACTTTAGTCATTTTTTAATTCTGATAGTTGTAAACGAAAAACAGAAATGTGTTTTAGAAAAACATCTATAAAACAAAAAAAAATGGCATAAATATTGATTAGGCAAATCTGAGATGGTCTCAGGGACAATCCAGCACATACTGTAACAGCAGTGTGTACAATGCAAGCAGGCAGGGCATAACCAAGTGGCCAGCATAGTGTACAGGAACATGTATGATAAGTATGGCCAGGAAGCCCCATGGTCAAAATGGGATAATAGGGTGGTTGAGAATAACGAGTTAAGATCCAGACATAGTAGTGGTGGACAAGCAGAGGAAGAAGACTGTAGTAGCAGAGGTAGTTACACGAAGTGATAGCAACAAGAGGAAGAAGGAATAAAAGATACTCGAGAAACCCGAGAAGGGAGCCAGAAAAGATGTGGACGGTAAAAGCAATAGTGCTACCCTTAATTATCAGAGTACTTGGAGTAGTGACCCCCAAAATGGGTAAGTCGCTCAAGCAGATTCCAGGAATGACATCTCTGCCCAGAAAAGTGCAGCCCTATAAACATCAAAGATACTGTGCAGGACCCTCAAGCTTGAAGGATAAAGACCACCCACAGGGCGAGTGGGAAATTTTTATATATTTTATATATAGCTACAACAGAACCGAAAGGGAATTTACAATGGAAAATCCCACAGTATCAAAGCCTGAAGGCGGCTCATCAGATCATAAAGTGTGACCACAAGCATGTTAATTGTTTTTTCACCACTGATAGAGCCATGCACCATGAATTTGTCCCCCACAGTCAGACTGTCAATGCAGAGTTGTAGAACGTCCTGAGGCATGTGAAGAACATTTGCCACAAATGACCTGAGATGTGATGCGTGCCCATGTATGCGCCCACTCACTGTTTTGAGCAGTGATCGCAGTGCATAAGATATCAGGTCCTAAAACACATGCTCAGTGCAGCTTTACTACAAAGATGCTGAATGCTTAAAGCGTTGTTTTTTTTTGTTTTTTTTTAACCAGTTCCCTTTTGATTTAAAGTCATTTCATGTCATTGTGACCTTTCTAATTCTTAATGGAACTAGAAGTGTAATAGCTGATTTACTGTCTGACCTCTCACTCCAATAATACTGAGCCAGTCAACACACCTTTATGTGGTTGTCTTCGGTAGTTTGCAGTTGCACTGGAAGGCATATTTTAATCTGTGGTCAGTTGTTTTGATAGCAGCTTTATAGGTAAATGGGACATGCTCAACAGTCGGTTTATCAATCTTAAATTGACATTTTAGTGTGATTATCAGGCAGCGTTATCTTTCCAAGTAGATAATTGTGTTACGGACACACACATATGTACGCAAAATGTACAACAGCAACCTGATAACGATGCTCAATAGGTGTGACGACTGTTAAGGAACCAGGGGAGATAAACGCAGGCAGCAGACTGTGTGTCTTACATCAGTGTTTGCACATACGCTGCAGGTGGGCTGTTCTAAAGCAACATTTTTTTATAAAAAATAGGCTGCAAAGAAAAAAAACGCGCAATATTTTTAGCAAGCTTTAAAAAATGCAAGTGAGATAATAAAGAAAACATTTTTTCAACATTAATCAACATTAGTTCATCTGAAACAGTTTCTTATGACTTCATTAATTGACCTTTTTTCTTTTTCTATTGAATGTGTGAATTTGTCACATTGTAAAATGACACGTTAAGTAACTGCAGAAAGTACATTTTCTTTACTTTTCTTTATATTTTCAAATCTGTTCTATTTTATCCTTTAACTCCACTAAGTTTGAGGATTTAGTATATCATTTTTAAATATAGCTAATAGTAAATTTTACAGATTCGGATAATAAAAAGTATAATAGATGGGATGTGTGGCATCAGCACTAATGCAAATGGTCTGTTTTGAGCAAATAGAGTGCTGACCATGAAGCAATGTTGTTGACTCACCAGTCATTGAATGTTCTTACCCTGATGCAGGGCTATCACAGAGAGACGGACAACCATGGGCAATTTAGATTCACCAGTTAAACTGAAACCAGATCCATTAATATTATAATTAAAAGTAATATATATGATTATTTAAGAACTTCTCAACAAAAATAATTACATCCCTCTGAACACACAACTTTCACATGAATCAACAGACACATTCATGCTCATGGTGTGAGCCACCGTCCTTAACACCGGTGAGTCATGAGCCAGACCATCTCAGCAAAGGCACTCTGAAATAGACTAAATAAGTACAAGTATGATATGAATCATTTTACTTTAATGCTGGATGTGTATGTGTGCGTGTATTTACCCATTATTGACTGCAGGTTGCCTTTGACTTCTGTCGTCAGTGTACACACTTCATAGCTGCTGATTGTTGACCTTACTGAGTGCATTATTATGCACTGCATTTTAAGTGTGTGTGTAATGGCTAAAAACTGTTTTATGCAAAGTAAGATGAGGTCATCATCTTTAGATGGCGTTGGGATGGTGACTCATGCAACAAGTGGATGTTAGTCATCACATCATTACAGCAACTCAGTTGGTCCTCAGGAGAAGTAATAACATATTTTTGATAATAATTTTGCTCCAGTGATGTGAAATACCCCTACTTTCTGTTCTGTTGTGTTTTTGCTGTTGTTTTTCTGGGGGAAAAATACATGTAATTGTTTGCAACTCCTGAATGCATTACACATCTTTACTTGTAATATTTAAGTTCTTTAGATGATTCAAACCTTTTCTAAACTTCTGCTTCTGCTGTTTTCTCAAGTGGTCAGAATTTTGTATAAAATGTGAGAGTCTATTGAAAGAAAGCAATGAAAAGATGAAAGCAAGACAGCAGGGAGAGACGCATCTTTGGCATGTGAGAGGCTGATAACGGACCCATCATAAAAATCAAGCTGTGGCTTGATGATTGCATCTTCTTTTCTGAAAGCTTCCGCTTCTCTTTGATGTATCACCTGTCAGTGTGCATGTCACTGACAGTGCATTGCCTCTCTGATAATGGTCTCTTTGCATCTGTCTGTCAGTAGTTTCCAGCATCTATACTTTTTTTTATTATTTATTTTTGGGTAGTTTGTGTCAAGATGCCTGAGTGATTTCTCCATTATCCACTCTCCCGCCTGCCAGTTTGTCTGCCCGCCTGCCTTTTCTGAGTAGGTGGAATTAAAGTGCCAAGCATAGTCATGCACTGCAAATGGCAGTAATGGGGTTTTTTTCTTTCTGCTTTAAAAATAATTTGAATCAAGATGAACTGGGCCCTAAAATGCATATTTGGACACATTAAAAACGAGAACTAAAACAGAGAACCAATATGCATGAATCTTTATAAGTAAAATTTTGTGCAACTGTTGGCAAAATGTTACCAAAGTTAACTGAGAAGAAGGTTAAGGTTAGTGGAATTCCTTATGTTTTGCATACTTGTAGAGAAGTAAGCAAAGGGCGAAGATCAAAGATTTGGGCACTACAAGAGATTTGATGGCTCAGAAGAGTTTTATAAAGATCACTAACTTAAACTAGAGCTTAGACGACATTTGAGGAGTCACTCTGCAGTCGTGGGTTCCTCTACAAAGCTGCCTAGCATTCGAAATGTATTTGCTGTAACTGACACCCACAAAGCTGGAGAAGACAATTATACAACAAGGAGGTGTTTTTAGCAGTCATAGTGAATCTTAAGTGACTGTTATTAGAAATATTGGAGCTCTGGTGCACTGGGCAGCAACACCTGCACATAGAAGACCGAGTCATGAGAAGAAAAGCTCAATAACAGGAGTTTGCAAATAAATATCTAAATGAGCCTGAAGCTTTTCCTGTATTCAGAAGTTAAAACTGAATTTTCCATCATCATATGTTTGGATATAAAAAGGAAGAAAGCTACACCCCATGGGGGGAATTGATCATTCGTTGTTTGTGTTGCAGCCATTGACGTGAGGTACATTTCACCAACATCTTCTGGAAGCAAATATCACACTGTCTGTATTTTAAAGGTTCTGCTTTTGCCATGGTTTTCACAATCCTGGGACCTAAACGCCATCAAAAAAAATCTGCCGCCAGACATTAGAAGAGTAATACATATGAGAGGCGCCCAAGAATCTAACAGAAGTGCAATGCTTTTGCAGGAAAAGTAGGAAAAAAATCCCCCAAACAAAACTAGAAGTGAAATACTTCTAAATGCTACAAAAAGATTCTCCACGCTGTGATTTTTGCAGAAGGTAGCGCTACTGAGATCTACAAATCTTTTCCTTTTAGGCTTTTTCCCATTTTCTTATTTTGAAACTGTAAAAGACAGAGAGAAAAGTGTTTTGCTCAAAAAGAGCTTTTTTGGAAATCGACTCATTATTCGCACCCTGGGTTGTGACTGTAAATGCGCATGAAAATACCTCTTTGCTTGCTTGTCACTGTTTATGTTGTAGGGCTAAGATATTTAGCTGTGTTTTATATGAGTCCCAGTCCCTGCTAAATGAAAAGTATTGGGCGAGGGTTCACACCTGCCTGGAGATGTTTGTAATTAATGGCAAGCAGCTTTGCCACCTGCTGCCCTAATGTCACTCCGATCTAGAGAGGCGAGCCCTGAGGAGCACGATGAATATTTAATGATGACATGAAAGAGGTGGGGGGTGAATTGTTTGACTGTGGAAGCATCAGTCAACAAGCTATGAGAGACAGAGATTGTTAAGCAAGATAAAGCAAAGGAAGATGGTCATTTTGTTCTATGTCTGTCTGTCTCATTTTTGTGAGTGTGATATTTGTCAAATCTCAAACACCTTGAGGGACCTTCTTGTGGTTTAGTTGAACTCCAGAATGAACTTGTCAGAATTTGTTGTGGTGTCATGTGAAGGTCACGGTGACCTAACAAAACACATTTTTGATCTGCTTTGCAATTCAACGACAGGGGAATTATTATTTGTGTCATCCCAGCATGTGAAAATACCAAGAGATAACCCTGACAGGGGACATGTGTTCAAGTCTGTGTAGATTTGGTGTATTTTTGTATTTTGTTCCATACTGAACTACGTTTTGTTTTTGATGATTTGGTTCATGCAACCAAATCAAGGAGCAACATGGGGAAATCAATATCATTAATAGCAAAGTAGTGATATCACAAATCTAAAAGTTTTCACAAAAATTCTTCTTGTTTTGCCTGAGCAATATAAGCTAAAGATGATGCATCAAGGGCAAAGTATGACTTTTTTTTTCTTTTTTAAATTGGAAAAGTCCTTCTCTTATAAGAGTCCTAGATATGAAATCCTGAGGCTTTACACTTCTTGGAATGCAAATCTAAAAAGTTAGCCAGGAAAAAAAAGTGCCTTAAGTTGATCTACTGGGACTACATGCCTCCATGTCGTGCATTTTAACCAATGCTGTACTGACAAAATTGGAATTTATTCTTTGCCAGATAGATCCCAGGCTCTTTCCTTGATGTATTTTTGTTTTGTTTTGTTCACCTGTGATTTTCCTCAGCACATTGAAGAAGCATACTTAATGGCAGCAGTAATAACAGTTTGCTGCATTTTGCAGGTTTTCATCTGAAATGCCCCCGAGGCCTTCTGCTCTTTCAATTAGTCTCAGTCTCGAACTTCGTCTGGTCACCCAAGTGGAAAAGTCAATAACAGCAAAGGTTCCCGTTAACCCACTGAATATATACAGTCACAGGTGCTTTAACGGGTGGACTTTTTCAATCAAAGTCATGCACAAAAATGTACTTCTTATTTTCAGGCACCTCATGTTACTGCTTCACTGCTTTGCAGACATTTGGAAGCATACAGGTAAAAACATTATTGCCGCAGCAGCTATGGCCTTGCTGTTAATTGTGCAAGGTCAGCAAGTTTAGCCCATCCATGAATGAATCCCATATTGTCTATAAGTTGCACAGTGTTTGTGTGTCTGGTGTAATGTAATTTATTGTGTTTTCTGTGTCTTCAAGAGGTTTTTTTTTCATTGCATTTTAATAAAAAGTCCAATATTTTTGAATTGTATCTTGTGGCTTAAAAATGCTGATCAAGCTCTACTCTGAATGTGGAGGAGAAGAAAGGATCTGTGTGTTCAGTTATGCTTCAATAACATGATATTTATAAAGCATCATTTATTCCCTTAAAAAGTTAAATGTGTGCAGTCAGCCTTAAATAACAGAGCTCTTGCTGTGCCCAATTCACTCACACTCCATTATGATGATTACACTTTACGCTGAGATACTAAGGAGTTACAGATTGGCATAAAGTAAATGTCAACGATGAAAGCTAGCAATGTAAACTTGCCACCAGCTCAGTCCCTATTTTGACTTCTGACTTCAGAGCTGCCTTAATTTTCCGTGGAATAGATTCAACAACACGCTCAAAATATTCCTTAGAGAATTTAATTGAGGTACTGTTATGTAATTTACTGATTAGTTATGTGTGTCAAAGAGCGGCTGAACAGGTGTACCTAATAAAGTGGCTGGTGAGTATGTATCGTCTTTTGGCTAATCCAGTGTGCTGAAATCAAATTTCAATTTGAATGTAATGTTGTGCTACACCGGTTTTAGCTGTATACATCAGTGACTTCTTTGTAGCTTCCACAACACAGATATAACTTCAGATGTGAACTGAAAAAGATGCCGCGATGACATGAAGTCTTCTATTTTACATTCACAAAGGGATAACTAGTTAAATCTTTGCCCTTTTGTAGCGGACAAACTTTTTGGGGGTTGCATGAGGAAAAGTATTCAGTGCAGAATGAGCCACTGTGGTGACCCCCTGTGAAGGAGGAAGAAACCAAAAGTATCTCTTTCTTCTGCTTTCTGTAATAGCAGGACTGGATGTTTTTGTGCAGCATGTGTGAGAACATGCAGCATATCTCTGTCAACATAACTCAGAGAGCTTGACAGCTTGGAGTTGAGTTGACTGTAGAGTCCTGCCTTTCTGTACTGTATGCCAACATGCAGTTTTTAGCTGATTACCCCAGGGATTTTATTTCTGGTGTCTGTTTTGATGGCAGGGGCCCACGTGCATCACATTAAAGAACAGAAAAATATTTGTTTCTGACATTGATGATCTTAACTTGAGTTCCAGTCACCACTGCATTCTACATTGATTTACTCTCTTTTACATATGGGTTGTATCACCTGTCTCATGCGTAACCTTTTTGTAGACATCATGCTCCTGTTAGCAGTCTCATGCTACAGTCATTAATGTTTTATTGGCTCACACTTCAGAAAGCTCCTCATACATTTGTAATTTATGATCCCTGTAAGGTGCTGTTAGTCATTCTGTACTAATGTGTACGTTCTCACTCATGAACCGTTGGGGAAAAGAATACATCCAGCATCTGACTGGTCAAGAGGTTTGCATTTGAAGACGTCCTCTGCTTGGAGGGTGATTGAAGCTGACCTAAAAAGTATAGCAAGCTTCTCAACTTCTCAAGCCTCCTGTGAGCCAATTGTAATTACACAGAGCAGAGCTGTGTCAGGCTGTAAGTTGTAGCTTTAGAAAAGTCTAAAGGATGGTGGAAACTGTGTCTGCCAGAGTGGGATTGACACTCTTTAATCTACAATACCTACATTTTCTGTCCCACAAAATGTGATTCTGTTATATAAGCTGCTCAAATATATTATATTTTATCCAGCTCACTGTTTCATTACATTCTGTTCTGCCTGATTTTCCTATTAACAAATCCAACATAATTATCAGTGCAATCAAGCCTCAAGAGTAACCACCCAAAATACTCAGCCCAGTGTTATCGTGAGTCTTTTTTTATGGGTCACTAAATATTCATGAACCCTCCAAGCACATTACAGATAGTTTTTAGACACAACAACAACAGGGACGTGGTCCTTTGAGACTAATTCCTATCAGAAAACACTTAGAAAGTAGCTTCAAGCTTGAGTTCCCCATGAATATGTATGGCGTTCCTTCTTTGTGACTCTCAGGGAGGTAGATCAACTGAAGACATTAACAAGGACCATATCTATTTCTAAGTGCCCTGCTGGAGGATTAGCAGCATCTAGTCAGGGCTGAATATCTTGGGTTTCTCCTCAGGGATCAGGGAATTAGAAGGTCATCAGCAACTCTCAGAATATCCCAGAGGGGATGATGTTAGGAGGAGGCTTTTCAGCATTGCCACAGCACCGACTGATATAATGCACATTGGCATAGTAGAACAATGAAGGGCATCTTGACCTCCTCTAGCAGACATTAACTCACAGAAAACAGAAATTCAATGTGAAGAAATGCAGTGCTGTGTCCTATGTCTCTTTATATTTTCCTTCCTAGTAGCCTGTCTTTCTTTTCGTTTTTCTTTGGACATTGGCTACTTTTTCAGTTTCAAAATGGTTATTTAATTATTTTTTTTAAAATTCTTTGTTAAACCACTAAACACTGACTTATGAATCATTCAAGCATAAAAAGCACCTAAATTGAAATATTTGCCCCTGTGACCACAGTAACAGTGGTGTTTTAATGCATCTGACACACACACACACACACACACACACACACACACACACACACACACACACACACACACACACACACACACCATATGGCTATTTCTCTGAGGACATTAATGAATGCACTCCTAGGCCACTAACTCTCTGCTAAAACCCACACTGTACCTCACAAAGAGAGCCATATGAGTAAAAAAATTAATGATCACGAAAGCTTCAGATACATATAGGTAACATAAGGGATGACTTACATGTTTAAAATAACAGAATTTTTAGTAACAGGAAATAAAAAAACAGATGGAGTAAGAAGAATTAAAGTAATAAGAAATCATAGAAAGGGTTTGAAGGGAGGCATGATGTAAAGCTAAGTAGGAAATATAAATGAAAGAAAAAGGGATGGAGATGAATAAAAAATGAAGAGAAACATGGAAAAATTTGGAAGGGGAAAAAGAAAGTAATTAAAGAGAGAATAAGTGAAAGAAGAGAAAAGTAAAATGTGGAGATAGATGCAAAACTGAAAGGAAATAAAGTAGGAAAAAGGAAACATTGGAAAAAGTAGGAAAAGTTAATTCCTTGTGTGTGTGTGTGTGTGTGTGTGTGTGTGTGTGTGTGTGTGTGTGTGTGTGTGTGTGTGTGTGTGTGTGTGTGTGTGTGTGATTTCAGTTTTAGGTCATTTCACTACAACTTGTGATTTTAGTTGAAATGTTCACTAACCTTGAACTTCTTTCTGGTGTAGCAGCTGATTTAAGTTTGGGTACTCTCGAGTAATAAAATACGTCACAGATGTCAAGCAGTGTGTTTCAGTGTACAGGGAATTTTTTCATTTGGACTACCTGGTATGAGTTTTTCCCCTTTTTTTGGATCCATCACTTGAGTTTACAAACATTTTTCAGCATTTGGTAAGCTAGCTATAGTTTCAACTGAGGAGCAGTGAATCGAGAGCTAGATTACTTCCTTGTTTCATCTCGGAAAAAATATAGCTGATTTCCTCCAACTTGTACAGACTCTTATTCATTGCATTTAATGTGTTAGATGCCCTGTCGAGTAGCTACAACCTATAATCAGTATAAAGTAAAATCTTTATTTTATTTTTTTGTCATTAACACTGTGAGTTGAGAGTTGTTTTTTGTCTCAGTAGTGCTTCTGTTTTCTAATCTAAAGTAGGGTAATAGCAAGAAAAGACAGACAATAAACAATGTATTTTAATGTTGCTCATATTTATCTTCCTCCATTCAGTGTTTACCAGGTTCAAATGAACTATAAAAGTCGTCTGATCCCTCCAAGCATCTGATCCCTTGTTTTAAAGAAAACTTTGATTTTCCAAAATGTTTCCTACTGTTTGCATTAAGTGACTGAACAGTCAGTGCTTATCATTTTTCTCCAGGTTTCCCAGCACAAAGAGGCTGAGATGAATATTGGCACCTCCATGCCTGAGAAACATGGTCTTTAGGTAACTCATACAGAGTGTGTTACCCACTCTTTATGAGCTACTGCCTTAGGTGGAGGAGTTAGAGTATATCAGGGTTTTGTTAATGTGTGGCAGAAAAGCAATGGGGCATTGACAAATGGATGGTAGCAGCATATTCAGTGACACAAACAATGTACACGTATACAGTGCAGTGAAGAAAAAGCTGAGTGTGTCGGTAATGCCGTCGATTTACCCTTGACCTATGCCCACAATCTGTGGGTAGTGACGGAAAGAATGAGGTCGTGGATCCTTAAAATACAGGGAAGAGCTTCCTCCAGGTTTTGTCGGACCTCACCCTTTGAAATACTTTGTGGGGGGACTTTGTCTTTTAGTAGGGACTCACTGCAGAGCCTTCTGTATAAAAATGAGCCAGCTACTGTTTTGGTTTGTTTTGTTTTTTTTCCTTTTTTTGCATGGAGATTCTGGGGCAGACCAAGGACACCCTTGACTGGCTTGAGAATGCTTCAATTTTTCTGAGAGCTAGAGGAGGTGGGTGAGAAGAGAGAAGTCTGGGCAAAGCTTCCCAGACATACATGGATGGATGGATGATGGGGTGGCAATGGCAGGTGGTCAGTTCTCCTACTAAAGTAGATCTAAAGATCTAGTCTAATGACTAAAGTCACTCAAAATATAGACTGTAGAAATTGTGTCCCATAAGTCTGAGCTTTGTGGTGTTGGTGAAATGTCTTGATGACTACTAGAATAAATGTTGTGACACTTCTTGCTGACTTTTGTTCCTCTCAGGAAGAAAAGTACTAACTCTGGTGAAAAGTATCATTTTTACTAGCTGGTTTTTTTTGGGGGGGGGGTTTGGGTTTTTTTTTTTAAAGTCGATGATTCAACAAGTGTAGATGGTTCACCACCACGTGACTGGTATGAAGTTCTTTTTATGAAATGCTGTTAGTTTTACCAGATATAGCAAAATTTTAACTTTTGTCTCATCAGTCCACAGAATACCTTCCCAAAAGTCTTTGGGATCATCATGATGAGGTTCTTAGGTCAAAATTCATGATTCAACAATAACCTGAACACGATACAACACGACTTAGGCTACGTTCACACTGCAGGCGAAAGCTCATCAAATCCGATTTTTTTTTACCCATATCCGATAGGGCTGAACGATTATGGAAAATAATCTAATTGCGATTTTTTGCCCCAATATTGCGATTGCGATGCGATATGTGATTATTTTTTAAGGTCTTTGTCTTCTGTATTATTAAACAAAGACAAGCAATACATCATATAGTATGGCCAATACTATATTACATTAATTTTAAACTGTTCTTTCCTGGAAGACAGACCTCTGTTATGATGACATGAGGTGATGCATGAATTGATGACTGACATTTTTATTTAACTTCTTCAATCACAACAGTATATTTGAACATACACAATAGTTTATTTTTAGCTTACAAACATCTGAGCATAAAGTGCTGACAAGGAACCCTGGTGTAAACATTAAAATGAAAGTCAGTACAATGTGCAGATTGCAGAAATATACATAAAAAAAATCAGTGGCTTTACCACACTCAGTTTTTCGACATCTGTGAACTACTAGACAGTCATTCAATTAAAAAATAATATTAAATAAATAAAACTAATAAATAAAAAATACACACATCTTACTGATCTCTGCAGTCAGTAACATTACACATAAAGTGCAAACATAATAGCAATTGTATAAACACACACACAAACACGCCTTTAAAATTTAAAGGCGTGAAATTGGACGGTCTAGCCTTCTGATTAGCGTCACCGCTGTCTCGGTGGAGTTTAATAAACTCGGCCGTCTGCTTCTTGCTATCTAAAATATAACCAGACACTGGCGTAAATTCTCGACTGTCTCATACTTCTGTTTAATAAGTTTTCTGTTTGACGTTTAGTCAGCTGTGTGAAAACCAAGGAGGAACCCACCCGGGGGATTAATAAAGTTTTATTTTATCTAATCTAATAACTTTAATCTCAGCCAAACCGATTTACTCACGAACAAACAAAACACTGAAAAAAGCCCAACAATAACATTTTTAGGTTGTCTAAGTGACTTATATATTACGTTTAACCCGAGCAGCGAAACTCCGCGGTGATCTGAAAATGATGTGCCGGGAGTTGTGCCGTTCTCGGCCGCATCAGTAACCCTCGAGCTCCCGGCTAGCTGTCGAGCTGGTGGGTAGCAGACGCCTCTGAAAACGTCGAAGCACTTTTGCAAATATGGGATATCTTGATAAACCGAGCAGATATTTGATGTTTACACAACTACTTTCTCGCCTGAAAATATTTTAAAAGTTTATTTTGTGACCCAGAAAGATTAGTATGAGTAATTTTAAAACTTAGTAGCGGCCGCCATTGTTGGAAACTGGAGTTTGGCTGGGCCGCGCTATGAATTCTGGGATATGGTAGTAATTTGGACAGCCTTCGGCGCGTCGCTGTGACGTAATCGGTCTACAAATGCGGCCTCAGGAGGATGCAGCCCATGAATTTGGACATGTCCAGAGTATAATCGCAGCCTTTGCGGTTAGAAAATTGCACTTGATCATGTCGCGATATTATCGCAAATGCGATATATCGTTCAGCCCTAATATCCGATCATGGTATGACAGTGTGAACGGCACAAACCCGATATTTTCAAATCCAATCTGGGTCACTTTCGTATGTGGTACTGAATCCGATACATATCTGATGTTTTAGAAAGCGACTGCTGTTTGAATGGTCATGTCGCATTAAAGCAGTCTTTTCCGTCACTGGCACAAGACAGACGCTAATTGTCAGCGCCCGATAAGATCGTGAACGCTTCCTGGCCATCCAGTGTAGATGTTAGTAAAACTGTTGGGAAGACATTTTATTTGTACCGTATAATCTGCAGATACTGACAGAAATCTGCAACTATCCTTTGAAGCACCGCTCCTCTCTAAAACAGCAATAAGGATAAATATTAGGCCATATGTAAATAACAAAATAACTTTATAACTTAAAGCAAAATTGTGAAACGTAAAGTCTGAAACAAGTCTTTATATTAAGGGCCATCAGTCAAACAATACTGTTTGACTTCTAAACAGAAGGCGTTGTGTGTGACGTCTTCTTTTGCACATGCGGGCCGCTTTGAGGGTTCACACTACAGCACGTTTGCTGTCCCATTTTATTTGTAGTGTGAACAAGCAGACAAAACAATTGGATTTGATCAAAAAATCAGAATTGAGCATTAAGACCTGCAGTGTGAACGTAGCCTGAGACAAGGTCTGCAGTTCTTTAGATGTTATTGGAATAAGGTTGGTAGGGCAGCCAAGGCCTGTCAAGGACATTGTTTCTTTAGATCATGGTATGACGTGTTCCTTTTTTAGATCTTTTAGCCTAGTTCACTTTGTCCGAATGGTTTTATTTATTACTTTATTTACATGATGATCATGGAAGAAAGCGCGCGGAAAAACTGTGACGTTTACTCTTAGGTCAGGTGGACTACACAGTCCACAGTACGTCCACAGTCAGGTGCACATATGGACTACAGTGACTAGTGTTGATCATTGGGTTAAAAATAAATATTTCTGTAAATGAGTCATGATTTTATTTTATTTTTTATTTTATTTTTTTGAACCAAATCTTTTTTTGTATAATTTTGACAAAACAGAAACCTGATGGAAGGGTGTGAAACCGGCTGTCAAGACCAGGTCAACCTCAAACCTGCCAGGTCCATTTGGCTGAGCATCACTGAGCTGTGTGTTAGAGCAGATTGAATCAGATCAGTGGAGTGTCTCCATAAGATTAATAAAAAAAAAAGGCAGGTAAGGAGAGCAAAGGGGTTAATCCTCTGGAGGAAAAAGGCGAGGCTGCTTCAAAAAGGGGGCAAAGTAAGGTGCACACATGCAATATTGATTGAGTGGAGAGGAGACTGTGGAAGGAAGAGACTAGAGGATGCTCTACACATACACACATCAGGGTGCTTGTGCCATATACAGAAAAATATTGTTGCAAGTTGGAAAACATGCCTAAATTTAGGTACTGTCATTTACATCACTGCTTACCTACATCATTTCTATCTTTCATTTTCAGAATAAAGTGCTGAACATTGATGGAGTCAAGGTGAAGCTCCAGGTAAGAAATCTAATTTATTAAGATAATATTCTAAAAACATAGTCTGGTATATAACCTGTCCCTACAAAGGTGGAGATTATTGACAGACATCTTGAAATGCCATATTTATTTACTGTTAAATAAACACGTTGATAGGTTGAAGTCATTATCATAGGTCTGTCATAGCGAGTAGAAAACATTACTGCCATTGGAGCCAAACTCTGGGGAGATACAGCGCTGATGGGGGAAAAAGACTTAATGAGCCAATTCCACTAAGATTGGAAAACTTAGTATCAGCCAGGTGATTTCTGTTCAGTGTTATGACCCTGACTGAGGTAAAAAAATAAATCTGACAAAAGAAATTTTTACTACTGTATATATCCAATCTATGGTATGAGCTTCAAGCTGCAAATTGGGTAATATTTCTATACTAATGATTATGGACCAAATTACAAATAGAGGTGGTTGCAGTGACCAAAGATGTTTTGGCATCTTTTAGTGAAATGGCCTGTGACTGGTTTGGTTTAACCAATCATATCAATATTTTTACAAACCTTGCTTCCAGCAACAACTTTTGATACTCAGTATAGACAACCTCCCTAGCAACAGATAGAAGACTGATGAAACTGACTAGCTGGTGATAAAATATGAGCTTGAATTGGAATTAATTTACACAGTACCCACATTTTTCCAATGTACAGAAAGTTGACTTTAATTAATACCATCGTTTTTTGTTGTATGTGAAAAGTACAAAGGAAATTATTTGCACACTAGCCAGAACAATTCTGCCGGTGTTATTGAGAGCTACCAGTCCTTTTCAGTGCTGTGTTAGTAAGATAGTTTGAGTCCCATAGATCTAATTACCATATTCTATGCTTATCCAAAATCACAGAGTGAATTGAATGGGTGGTTTCACAGTGAGTGCCTTCCAGCTGAGTGAGCAAACATAAGGCTTATTAAAAAGACTGAAACTTCTTCTTCTATTTCAATGATCACCTCTCTCTCTAATTATCTGCAGATCTGGGACACAGCTGGACAAGAGCGGTTCCGCAGTGTCACTCATGCCTACTACCGTGATGCCCACGGTGAGACACACACAAATACACACTTTAATATCTTTTCCTGATTATTATACTAATGATTTAACTTTGTTCTTGTCAAAATGTGTTATTATATGCAGCTGCCATTCAGCCATTATGCAATGAAAGCCAGTGAATTTGTATGCAAATTGCGAACTTTATTTTTCCTCCCATTACATGAATATTTTGCGACTGGCATTGGATTCGAGTTCATACACTGCACACAATGAAAGGGAGTGTTGATGTTTTCAAAGACAATGCATTGCCATCAAACTAAACTTTTACAGCAGTTGTATTTCACAGCCTTTTTCGTATCAAAGCTTTTGTTCCACACTGCAGAATTGTCAAGCGCTGAAGCTTTATAACACTTCAGCTGAGATAGAAGGGCAGCAATTTCAGGATTCGGGGACTCTCTGATGATATGTAATCAGTCATCACATATGGGTGTGAGTCAGCGTGTGTTTATGTCTACTTTGTATTCATCTTGACGGCATTAGTCACTATGTAAGTTAATTAGAAAGCTCTTAGTTGTGACATTACATTGAGTTATCATGGAGTTGGTAATCATGTTAAAAGTCTTTTTTGGAAGTGTCTTTGATCAAATGTGAATAACCTGGTGCATGATACACTAAATCTGAACAAACATACTCTGATTTCTCAGGCTTTTACCTATCCAGGATCTTATCCTTACTAAATAATGTTCACCAAGGAATTACTAAATAAAAATTACTGTTTAATTCAGATTTCTAAGCAGACCTAACCTGTCTTTGAGTAAGTAAATATCAGCTCTGCTTCTATGTTTTGTTTTGTTTTTTCTGCTTGATATTCACTGAATGTTTCAGTATGTGTTTGTGATTTTGTGCACTTATGTGACTGCATCACTTCCTTTCATCTTATAATCTCTGGTCATTTGGGGATTCTTGTGGGATCAACCATCTGGGTCAGTGTGCCTGTTTAAATCAATTTAAGTTTGTGGAACTTAAGCTGGGGTTTGGTTTGGTGTATGACCAACTATGCATAAATGATAGAACAAAATCATCTGTTTCCGTGTATTATCTATGCTAGGGTTTGGCGGTCAGCCTGCGTAATTACACCAGTTTCACCGAATCGTCTCTGTCTCCTGTAATAAGGGGACCCTAACAGACTTTTAGCAGGGTAAGTTCCAGGCAAGATGCCCTGGGGACATATCTTGTTTTCTCAAAACCACATCACGCATGTCTGGAATGTAGCCTTACTCGTCTTTGTGTCGGAATTCTGTTATTTTTCCATTACTGCCGTGGAGCAAATGAGAGAATGTTCCAACATCCTAATCAACTTTAGGTTCTTTTAATGCCGCTCTAAGAGCGTGTGTGAGACAAGAATTTAATAAAGCCTGAACTGCTATTGGAGAAAAATATCCAGGATGTGATGTGAATATTAAATTTTTTTTGTGGCCACTGCAGCATTAATAAAACTGTGACAGGTTCATTGAAATAGTGTAGACTTTTCTTTGCACAAAACTCTCTTTGTGCCTATTGGCACACACCTTCACACATCGCTTCAAAACTCATGTTGATACCAAGCCTATAAGTGCTGCTGACTGAATCTGTGCAACGTTGTTTAATCTGAACAAACTCCCATTTCAGGACCAGACTGTCAGTCGATTTTTGAAGTCTCTGAAGCGTTGTGCAAAAGGTCTGCTGTAGTGGTTCCCCAGCTTTCCAAAGCTCACACAGTTTGATCTCCCTGTCTGTCTTCATGCTGTGTTCTGTGCTTCCCCCAAAGCCTGCAAACAAACCAAAGTTATTTCCAGCAGTGTAACTTTTTTCTGCTTCTTCATGTAACCAGGCAGCTGTTGCAGGTTTTGTGTTATTTCTGACTGTTTTGAAGCTGCTTTATACGTCTGTCTACGTCAATGTACTGCTAATGCAAAGAGACCTTGGGGCAAGGCTATGACTGAAATGGTACATAAATGTTTAAGTGCTTTACAGCACAAGGCGTTTTATTTTAATTAATTTTGCAACTATATGCAAGCTGTGTACCACAAGATTAAATGTTTATAAAACATGTTCAATTTTCTTTTCCAAATGTTAAATCTTTAAAGTCCTGCATTAAATTGACTCGTCTTTAAGGTGGTATCCATGGGTAGCTTGGCACCACTCCCACAGCTCCTGTGTTTTGGATCACTCTGTGGAATTCTTGTTCTGAAATCTTGCTTACAGACAACAAATATCAACTTTTGTGTCAGATTGGTCCAACCACATTGTTGAAGATCATCACTGAGAAAGAGAACTGCTTCTCTGACTACAACCTAGAGACTAAACCCCAGCCTTCAACTGAAGAGCAGAATTCTCGAGCCCAAAGACAGCGCTCATGCTCTGTATTTATTTCTGCATGCACAGGCACATTCATTGTGAAGTCGTCCACCAGGGTCAGACTTTTAATGTTTTCTTAATGCTTCAGTTCTACTGTAACATCACAAGGCATCATTAATAAAGCAGTTTGAGCCTAACAAACATCATCACTACTCACCAACCTGGCGTCTGTATCATCTTCCTTAAAATGCAGTCATAATATAGATGCAGTCAGAATGGGGTGATCCGAAAACTGCAGCGATGCTTGAAGCGGTCAGCATGTGCACAAGGAGACAAGCAAATTAGATATGAATTTTGGTGGAGTTGCAGATCTTTTTGACCAAACCTTATACTATATCCAATGCCAAAATCCACACAAGAAAATTGTCAAAGTCCCCCAAAAAACTGATCAGACCCACAGGAAACTGTAATTGTTTTATGATTTATTTGTGACATTTTGGCATTTCCATGTATTTCCACTTCATTCAGTTTGGAAAAGTCAAACAATTCCTTCTCCTCCCTGTTTACACTCGGTGGATTTGCACTCCTTCATGAAGCTGAAATGGACAATTATAAATGAAGCCATTTGTCAGTGAAATAATATTTAGGCTATCGGAGTAGAGCTGGAGCCAGGGGCTCCACAGCTAAGGTAGCAACGCAGAGAGAGAAGTGTAGGAGCATAAAGAGACTCTGAATTAGGAATTGTTCTGCAAGAGGACATGGAGAGAACAGCGGGATTATTTTAGATGTTGGTGGATAGGCAGCGTATTTGGTGTGTGGGAGAAAAATGCAGACAGTCATCAGGTTTTTTTTTTTTTTAGCTCAATTCAAAAGAAATCTGTGGTTATTGTTTCAGCACTGGGACATTTCCTGTAGTTAAGTTAAAGCAAGGCATACAAATTTTATCTACACAAGCACTGCATTAAAACCAAGATCAGAACAAGTTATGAATTAAAGACAGACAGACACAGAACAGAAGAGGTGGGCTAAAACAGAAGACTGGTGCATTTCAGTATTAAAAACTTAATTTGTCCAAGCTACATCTCTAAATTATATACAGGCCATTTGGTGTAGAAAAAGGGATTAGTTAATCCAGTTATTTCAGACTGCATAAAAAGTAACTCCTCAGTGGGGAATCACACTTGGAGCTGCCGAACAGACTCTTAAATACACTGATAAGCTCCAAATGCCCTCAGCTGTCTCAGATGGAAGGACACCAATCTTCTGCAACATTTTTACCACTGTCAGATCTATGTATGCCTGTCGTTCACTTTTTTTGCTTTGTGATGGACAATTTTATACCAGCTTTTACAACAAAACCTCCAAAAATGCTCCTATTTGGTCATCTGTCTTTTTTATAATTTATAAATAATGGAACACCTTTTAGAAAAGAGTACAAAGTCATGTACAACCTTTCCCCAAAAACCATTTATTTCTATTACTGAGTCCATCCAGAAATGATGAGTGAGGAAAGAAGTTGTATTTGTATGTGTAGTGAGTCCACAATCTCAAAGCTGGTTTGGACACTGATTCAAGGTGGTGTACTGTTCACTTGGACAAGAAACTAAGTCAATGGGCCATACTGGAACTGAGTCTAAATACACATCAGGGAGTAATGCAAGGTCCGATAGTAATGGGACAGGGAAGAGAATGGATACAAGAAAGAATAACCTTCAAAATATAAGAGGAATCAACAGAAATAAAGAAATTCACCTACACAAACAAGAAGAGCCAGGCAGGCAGAAAAACATCTCAAGGGTAGAGCCAATAAAAGTCTAAAAATACAAATTTTACAGCATAAACTGTGACGTGAAAGTTGTGAGTATGCTTTCATAATAAAGATTCTTCCGTTACCTATTAGTCTACCTCTGTCTTGGAGCCACAGTGATGGGAAGTGGTCCCCTATTTCATCTTAATAGCTTGGCTGTTTTTCTTTAATTGTTGCTTTTTATCAGTTCCCTTCTTCTATCCTCACAATCTCTTCATTTAAAGCTTAGCTTGACTGTGCCATGTGTTCTACAGTGCAAAAACCTTCAGATTTGTGAGGGGAAGATACTAACCAAACACCTGAAGCTGACACCTGCTGGCATTTTAACATTAGTAATAGAAAAAAGCTGGATAAGATGTTGAATTCAGATAGCAGAAAGATATCCAATAAAACAGAGACTTGCAGGTTATGATTTTAATGTGTCCTGACTTCATCCACTTAGTGGTGACCAATTGCAAAGGAGTGAGAAACACCTGCAGCACAAGTCTGGCAGACCTCAGCTTTGTTGCATAGCTGTCAGTCCTCATCGTGTTCATCCCTCCTTGGGCGCTGCCTTTCTCAGCTGCAGTGTCTCTTTTTCTTGAGTATCTTCAGGTAAACTGCTACATAGAGTTAGAACAGCTTAGGGGCTCTCTGTATTTCATTTATATTCATTAGAATCCTTGAAAATATTAAACTTTTATATGTTTTTGTTTGCAAAATTAAGTTTGTACTCACATGAAGTTAATGCATCAAGGTTAAAGACAGTTGTTTTTTTTTAATGCCACAACTTTCTACATGGCATCTTTTGCTTTGTTTCTTTCAGCTCTTCTCTTGCTGTATGACGTCACCAACAAATCATCCTTTGACAACATACAGGTTAGTCATTCTCTTGATTAAATAATTGTGTCCATAAAACAAAATAGTACTCACTTTTATGCAAGTACATAGTATGACTGCATCACATGTCCATTCCAAAATTCACCTTAAAAGTAGTGCATGTAAGTGATCAGAGTCGAGGATGAGAGGAAGCTGCTAGTGAAGATGTCTGGGGTGGGTCTGGGACACGGGTTTCGATGCCTGACGTGTGCTTTTCAGTAGTCTTTAAAAAGTGAAAGGATGTGGCTGGATCAGGGCCACAAATGTCAAAAAATTATCTGCGACATCTCTTACATTATTCATCGTCACTGGAATAAGTGGAAGTACAATCTGACTTTGTAATGCTGAACAACATCATGACCAAATGGCAATCAGGAAAATGGAGATTGATTACTATGTCATTGTAATTTGTGGTGGGGTGGTTGGGGGAAGGCATTATGGAGTTCTTCCCATACTGTCCAGTGGGAAAAGTATGAATGAGGTCTGTGCAAAGGGGAGACTTGAATGAAATAACTAATCGGATCAGGAATATGAAGGAAGACTGAAAGTTAGGGTAGCATGGTTACCTTATTGTCTAAACTTTGTGATATTTCTCAGGAATAAAATTCAGGACGATTTAATTATTAGGTGAAAAATATTTTTTACAAATGTAGTTAACTTAGTTTCTTTTATGAATCACTAGGGGGGCATCTGTCGGCTACACTTGGCCTTATCGTTAGGCATCTAGGCCAGTACCACTAATAATGGCCAGCAGGTCAATATTAGTATTTCTGCAAGGTCATCTTAAAATTCTCTTTTTGTCTACTAGGAAGTAATGGATGCACTCGGACAGCAGGAGCACTCAGAACAGATTAGTTGATGAAGGATTAAATTAATAATAATCACATGACCACTTGTGTATATGAAACCATTTATTATTGTTTGTAATGAGACCAATTCAATCCAGAACTTGTTGTGGGCTTATAGTTTTGCTTAAACACAGCAGTTAGATCCAGTCAGTCTCATATGACACTGTTGAAATCCCAAATTGCAGCATAGTGTTTTCTTCCCTGAACTTTCTGTATTGATTCATAGATTTCAGAACAAAACTGATATTTTCTGTCATATAATAATTATGTTATATACTGCGTTAAAAGAACAAGCAAAACTCTTTCAGTTAGAAATCAAAAAAGAAATGCCAGCAGCACAGCAGGGGAGGACATGAAAAGATGCAAAAGTCTATAAAGAAAACAATTTGTTCCAATATTTAAATGGGAAAAATAGTTTTCACTGATGTTAAGAGCACAGGCTAAACAATTACTCATTCATTATCAAAAATAAATTTAAATTATTTGACAATTTGACACCAGTAAAAGTGAAATAACTGTCAGAAAGGGCTGCAAAATGGCAGCTTTTACAGAAACCTCTATTTCACCATTTACCCTCCTCAGCAACAACAGTTGTCAAAAGAGGTAGAGCTGTGTCAGCTGGTGTCACTTTGTAATCATAGCACTTGTTCCCCTCTGTGTAATAAGTATAACCTGCAGCACAAGGGGACACAATTTGCAATTGCTTTAATTTACAGTGACCAAAAAAGGATTCATTCAGTGCACCAAAGGGCTTGTTAAGGCACGAAGAGCCTGTTTGTTACCAGCCTGTGCTAGAGAAATGTGATGTGCCTATCTGCCCTGTGAGATCACTGAAGCAGGAATGATGCTTTTCAAGTCCAGATTTGAACAACAGCTAAAGTGAGAGTGGGGGTTGGGGGGGTTATGTGAGTGCAGAATCAAGAGAGGAAGGACTGATACGTTGGCAAAATAGTAACACAGGGGAGTACGAGTAGCAAACTGTCAGCTATCTGACACAAAATCTAGCTAGAACAGGCCTCTGGCCCTTGTCTTCATGGTCCAACACACAGTGCTACGGGCTATTTTTTTATATGGAAGTCTTTACTGTCCCAACAATCTTCACCCATGGGTATACCTGCATACTCCTCTAACCTGCTGTGTATCAAATTTGACTTTTTAACCACATATTTACTGTATATATTTCATATATAGATATATTAGCACAAAATAACAAATTGCTAAAGAAATTTCTTAAACCCAGTGTAAGACTTTCTAAATTTATTTAACAAAGATAAAGGACAACACTCAGATTTGAAGACTGCAAACTGATTAGAAAATATTTAAAAGGGAGTGCAGCAGGAGTGTAAAATGGATCTCTGTATTAATTGTGACATTAATTGTGCCAAAAGTTTGCACTTCTTACTGCATTACTTTGAAAAACTAAGCATATATTATTCAGTGAAGTGCATGTACAAACATACCATATTTGAGAACGACTATAAATGAGCCTGGAAGCACTTTATTTTAGTAAACTAAGTGAGACGGGTTGTGTGGACTTATTGTTGTACTGTTGTGAGAGGCTGTGGAGCATTTGTGTGTTTGTTTCGATTATTAGCTTATCATTTACTGTTCGGGCCAACTTGGATCAAATTCCACAGTTTGTGGCCTATGAGCAAATATAAGTTTGAGACCTCTAGCTTAGTGAGCTGCAAACATTATTACATGTATACATTGTAAGCTTGGTGTAAAATGATAGATGAATGGTGTCAGTTCACTTCAGGTAATGGATCTGTGGATGTGTCAGGTTTCATAGCAGCTTGTTAAAAAAACAAATGTGTAAAATTGCCTCAAAAAGGTCAGAGAGATCACCAAAGGCAGTCTGATTTATTCTTTGGAGAGTATGGATATCTGCTTTTTTTTTATGGAGCTACAGTCTGAGTAGAAAACCAGCCCCTTTACGTGATTTAAATATAACTCAACAATTTTCCAAGTTGAACAAATGGAGCAATTCACAGTATGGCCTTCCAAAAATCAAAATCTGCCACTGTTTTCGTCAAGTCTCCCACTTGTTTTTGCTCTTACCTAATTAAAACTCCCTATTTGTCTTGTTCATACGAGACTATTTTTACTTTTTAGAGTTGTAAATTAGGGCTGAACGATTATGGAAAATAATCTAATTGCGATTTTTTGCCCCAATATTGCGATTGCGATGCGATATGCGATTATTTTTTAAGGTATTTGTCTTCTGTATTATTAAACAAAGACAAGCAATACATCATATAGTATGGCCAATACTATATTACATTAATTTTAAACTGTTCTTTCCTGGAAGACAGACCTCTGTTATGATGACATGAGGTGATGCATGAATTGATGACTGACATTTTTATTTAACTTCTTCAATCACAACAGTATATTTGAACATACACAATAGTTTATTTTTAGCTTACAAACATCTGAGCATAAAGTGCTGACAAGGAACCCTGGTGTAAACATTAAAATGAAAGTCAGTACAATGTGCAGATTGCAGAAATATACATAAAAAAAAATCAGTGGCTTTACCACACTCAGTTTTTCGACATCTGTGAACTACTAGACAGTCATTCAATTAAAAAAATATTATTAAATAAATAAAACTAATAAATAAAAAATACACACATCTTACTGATCTCTGTAGTCAGTAACATTACACATAAAGTGCAAACATAATAGCAATTGTATAAACACACACACAAACACGCCTTTAAAGTTTAAAGGCGTGAAATTGGACGGTCTAGTTCTGATTAGCGTCACCGCTGTCTCGGTGGAGTTTAATAAACTCGGCCGTCTGCTTCTTGCTATCTAAAATATAACCAGACACTGGCGTAAATTCTCGACTGTCTCATACTTCTGTTTAATAAGTTTTCTGTTTGACGTTTAGTCAGCTGTGTGAAAACCAAGGAGGAACCCACCCGGGGGATTAATAAAGTTTTATTTTATCCAATCTAATAACTTTAATCTCAGCCAAACCGATTTACTCACGAACAAACAAAACACTGAAAAAAGCCCAACAATAACATTTTTAGGTTGTCTAAGTGACTTATATATTACGTTTAACCCGAGCAGCGAAACTCCGCGGTGATCTGAAAATGATGTGCCGGGAGTTGTGCCGTTCTCGGCCGCATCAGTAACCCTCGAGCTCCCGGCTAGCTGTCGAGCTGGTGGGTAGCAGACGCCTCTGAAAACGTCGAAGCACTTTTGCAAATATGGGATATCTTGATAAACCGAGCAGATATTTGATGTTTACACAACTACTTTCTCGCCTGAAAATATTTTAAAAGTTTATTTTGTGACCCAGAAAGATTAGTATGAGTAATTTTAAAACTTAGTAGCGGCCGCCATTGCTGGAAACTGGAGTTTGGCTGGGCCGCGCTATGAATTCTGGGATATGGTAGTAATTTGGACAGCCTTCGGCGCGTCGCTGTGACGTAATCGGTCTACAAATGCGGCCTCAGGAGGATGCAGCCCATGAATTGTATAATATAATCGCAGTATAATCGCAGCCTTTGCGGTTAGAAAATTGCACTTGATCATGTCGCGATATTATCGCAAATGCGATATATCGTTCAGCCCTATTGTAAATGTAGGCACAAATAGTATGATAAGCAAAGTTAAATGAACAGCTTGACTTTCTGTCTATTTTTGGTTGTTTCACAGCTTGGTGGAGTCCCCCCCACCACCACCGCCCCCGAGATTGTTGACGTTTATTTAATACAGTTATAGTCTCCTACTGATACATTTACACTAATCCTCTGAGGCACAGATTGACAAGTCCTTCCCCACCCTGCTCAGCCTTCTCCCTCCCTGTTTCATATCCTTCCACCACTCTCACACTCAGTCAGTGTCTATTACAGGCAGGAGATATGTTGGCGGTAAGCTGCAGATTCCTGCTGGCATACTGCTGCCTAACGAGCACTAACTCATGTTAATGAACACTAATGGTGATGAATGCCACTCTGAAGGAGAAGCAGAAATGAGATAGGCAAATAGTTCTCCTTTTCTCGTGCCCTCAGAACCACTCCCCTCTGCAGTGTTTCGAGGACACAATTACAGCAGCACATTAACATCATTCGAGCTGTCCATCATCTCTGAGAGAAAGACTCAACATGTAAGGCAATAGAAGTCCAATCAGCTCATCTCATGAATGTTCCAGCCGCTGTCACTTGGATTATGTTTTAAGTGGTTTGAAGATAAAGTCAAATTCATCCACAAATGATTTCTTGTATGTGCGCTGCATCATAAACATCTGGCTGTTTCAGAGTTACTCAGGTGTTTCACGCCGTCCTGGCAAGCGCTATCAATCAGTGGTTTGTTTATATAATACACAGTGGCAAGTAACGCAAGTCTTTATTTTTGCAGAACTACACAACCCATTTAGTAAGATGATGAATGCCTTCTTGTCAGAAGTGGTGCTTCAGGGAGACTATAAAAGTCTATTTAGACCTCTGCCGCAAATTATTTGTCTGGGCTTGTGTTTTAAATAGCAGCCTGGCTCCTGTGGTGCCATCGTTCAGGAGTAAGATCATTTGCTCTTTGTGGGAATTAGAGTGTCCTATCGAAATTATTCACTCCTGTCTGTTTGTCTGTTAACCATCTAGTCATGAGAGATTTCTCCTCATCATTAACATCTGGGGCTAACAAAAAAGTTGGTCTTAAAATAGATATTCAGTTATTATTAGACCATTATAACAGCATGAGGTCAGGGCAAAATCGATTAACATTGGTAGGTTAACATTTATGCTTTTTCTTTTGCAAGTCTATATTTTTATTCTGGGATTCCTCTAAAGAAACTTTGCATAATTCATAGTTTTAAAAAATGTCTCACAGCCTCTCAGTTAATCATCTGTCCTAAACAGAGATGTTTTAACTTCTCTCTCTTAAATGTCCGCTTTCTAAGTAGCTGCAACAGAGGCAAACTAACTGTAAGTGTTCTTAAGACCTATTTTCTCTTTGTTAAAACAAAATCCATACTTGGATTTACACACTGCAGTCGCTTCAACACTTTTTCTACCTGAAGGGAAGCGTCTGTCAGTGAAATAGTTACATGGCTGCTTGGATACATAAAATAAGTAAGTTTACTTAACAGTTATATCTAACATAGCCTCATTAACTTTCTGTTACAGTTACCAGTTTTACACATGTACAGTAAGCTGTGTATTAATTCAAGGAATTTAAAATAAATTTCCTTTACATGGAGCCAATTCACAGCAGCAGTTGCCTCGAAGCACTTTATATTCTAGGATTAAAAGCTCTACAATATTAGAAAGAAACCCTGAAAATCAAAATGAGCAAGCAGTTGGCAACAAAGGGAAAGAAAAACACCCTTTTAACAGGAAAAAACTTTCTGCATAACGATGCTTAGTGTAGCCAAGTACAGGATAGGGTAGGGGAAATTAAAGTAAGATGGAGAGAATGGGCCAATAGCTAGATTCGCAGGAGGGATAAAGGGAGTTGCGTGGAGAAGAATGACTGGAGCCACAGGTAAAGTTGCTATGAATTGTATTAAACTATTTAGCAACAATTTAACAGCATTTTATGAACAGGAATGAAAACATAAAATAAAATACAGTGACAGCAATAATAATAACAGTCAGAATCCTATCTGAGCTCAGATATGTCAGTCTTGCCGGCTTAATAGTCAGTGTTCAGTCAAGTCAAATCCAACAGGTCAAAAGTTTGTGATTGGTGCGATTTCGTCCTACCGCACTGTTGCAATTGTTCGTGAGAGAAGAGCAACCTGCCCTTCTGGGCCAACTCAGAATGGCTGTGGTTCGGTTCGGTTCAAAGGGAAAGGCTCGCCATCTTCCTCGTCAGGAAGAGATCCAGGTCTCACGATCCCATAAAAAAACCTAGCCTGTAAACAACAGGACTATTACTAATTCAGTTCACACTCTAATGATATACATGGCCATATGTAAATAATGTAAGTGCTATAACAAAACAAGCACAAAACATTAATTCTAATTTCTAACTATAGTCTATACAGTGCATCTTAATCATGAATGCACTCTTTAAATCACAATCAGCTTATTCTATCGTCAAGGTGCACATTTCTATCAGAAATCAGAAATAAACCATAAACTATGGTAGATTATTTTTTTACAGTATTGCCCTTTAACTGAATTACAGGAGCATTGCTTTACACTGCATAGCAATGAAGCAATATATTATTTACACTCAATGTACAGAATAAAATTACCAAAAGAATATACAAAAACCCACAGGCTGTAGTTTTACAGTATGTGGTAACGTATCAGCACAGTAAGAATACACACGGACATCTATCCAGTGCCGCTCGAGCATCAAATGTAACAAAATAAAGTAGATTCATGACCTTTAAGATCAACATTAACTTATTCCATCATCTAATTTTAGTGCATTTAATATTCAACAAGTAATACTAGAACATCATCAGCACACAAGCTGAGTGCTCAAAATGGCTGAACTCAGTGAGAAACCCGTGTGTTCTCCCACAGTGAAAACGTGGTCAGCTACAGCTATGAGCATTAGGCTAGTTAGCTTTTCAATTAGCCTGATTCGCCCAGTCCCAGTTTAACTCACCAGCACACTTCTAATGTTCAACTCTCAGAGAGGATCTTGTTCAACTCTCAGAGAGGATCTTGTTCAACTCTCAGAGAGGATCTTGTTCAACTCTCAGAGAGGATCTTGTTCAACTCTCAGAGAGGATCTTGTTCAACTCTCAGAGAGGATCTTGTCCACTTCATCCGCTCCCGCGCAGATCTACAACATTGAAATCGGGCCATTATATTCCCTGTTAACTTCTTGTTAGCTTTTTAGCTTCAAGGTTAGCTTAACAGCTTCTGACTCACCGCGATGGTTTCAAGGTCCGAAATGTTCACAATAAATCAGGTCCGTTTCTCCAAGGTCCATGCAGATCTCCGGTATGGATATTTGCTCAATTTATCAAGTTAATAGTTATTTTCCAGCGAAAAGCTTGGCGGTGAAAATCAGTGATGGTCTCGTGCACCTCCGTCTCTCTCTGTGTCTGAGCACGTGACGGTACAGAGCAGGGGAAGGCGGGGCTTGTTCCTTCCTAACCAGTAGGGGTGTTAAATATACTCTTTGGGTTTTATTCTTATATTTATAGTATTTATCTTTTATTATTGATTTATTTTTGATCAACTCAGTGATTAACAGAGTAATGATAAATCCCAATTAACAATAACATGTTGTAGTGCATTACTGAGTCGTGTAAACTCACTGGGTTACATCAGGGAGGGCCAGCCAGCCACCAAGACTGGTTTAGGATGAGGGGAAGAATGAAGACGAAAGACTCAGTGCATTGTGGGAAATGACCCAGCAGCCTACACCAACTAAAGCGTAACTAAGGGAGGATTCAGGGTCACCTGATCAACCCTAACTATATGCTTTATCTAAAAGGAAAGTTTTAAGACTAATCTTAAAAGTAGAGAGGGTGTCTGTCTCCTGAATCCAAGCTGAGAGCTGGTCCCATGCTAGAGTGACCTCCAGTCACTCTAGGAACCAAAAGTAAGCCAGCACTGTGAGAGCGAAGTGATCTGTGAGGATAATAAGATGCTATGCAGTCTTTAAGATATGACAGGGGCCTGATTATTTAACATTTTGTATGTGACGACGAGAAGGATGTAAAATTCAAGTCAGAATTTAACAAAGGGCCCATAAAGAGCAGCTAAAATGGGAGAAATGTGCTCTCTTTCTAGTCCCTGTCAAAATATGACTTCTGAGATTATTCAAGTATTCTGATCCTGATACTCTCGCTGCAGCATTGTCGATCCACTGAAGGCTTTCAGGCAGCTTTTAGAGCGAGCTGATGGTAATAAATTACTGTAGTCCAACCTAGAAGTAATAAATGTGGGAACTAAGTTTTCAGCATCACTCTGTTTCTATTTTTATTTATTGCACAAATGATACAGGCAGGCCCTGTATACTTGCTTGATGTGCACGCTGAAGGGTATATCCTAAACAAAAAAGACTCAGAGATTCCTCACAGTGGTACTGGCCAAGGTAATGCCATCCAGAGTAAATATCTGGTTAGACACTATGTTTCTAAGAAGCAACCAAAGGGTCACTAGTTTGATTCCAGCCAGAGACACAAATCCCTTCAGGGTTGCATCAAGAAGGGCATCTGGCGTAAAACTCTGTCAAATCAAACATGCAGGGCTATCCACTGTGGCCACCCCTTGTGACAAGGGAGCCTCCGAAAGTGACATTTGAGTTAGACTCAGAAGTCAATGGACTGGAAAGAGAGAGACCAGGTGTATTAACAATCAACATGGCTTGCATTTATTTCATGGGATCTATACCGCTTCTAATCCTGCAGTTTTATTTCAAACTTAAAATATTAAATCCCATAGCTTTCTGATAACCTTAGAATTGATCAGTCCCCTGACAGGGATCAAAATTAATCTCTCCAAAGGCACATGGTGTCTGTTGGGATATTGACTATGCAGATCAGTCGCTCTAGCCTAGATTGAAATTCATTTTCCGCAAATGAAATGTAATGTTTCTTATTGAACAGTCTGGCTTTGGTACTGATCATTGAAAGATTAATTACCATCTAACTGCACTCGCACTGCCGATGTCCAAATGCCTGATCATGCTTACATGTCTGCATTGTAGAAACACAATGAAAGCAACGAGGGGGATTAAACCTTCATCTGTCTGTCTTCATTCATCTCTCTCGTTGCGTCCCCGGGGCATGGATTGGCTTCAAATGAAATGGCCGCCTGCCTACCACATTGCTGTTCACTAAATGTCATGGCACCACTGCACCAGATGGTGATGAGAGAAACTGTCATTAAATAATGCAGTGATGTGAAGTCAAATACCATTCATTTCACAGTCTGTGGAGACTTTTGGCATTTGTGAAACGACCTGTTTCAAGCTTCCAGGTGTTTTATGTTGTTGTGCTTTGAAATCATCCTGATTATTCTGCACAGTCGGTTCCTCTGCAACCTAGTTACCTTGTCGCTCAGACATCACCTTTAAATTGGCGTCCTGCGTGGAACATTATTAGTATGTCAGCTCCATTGCTTCCGCAGATTACTGTAGTCATATATATGATGCAGCCAGTGGACCGTGGATCTGCCAAGGCAAAGCGCCAGAGGAAAAAATGATGTACCATTGTTCAGGCAGCTGCTTTCTGTGGACATTTCCATTTACTTTGATGTCGGCCCCAAAGTGACAAAACAAATGGGGGCACTTACAGTACGTGCACACAAGCAATGTAAGATGAATGAAGACTCAAGATTTAAGTCGCTTGCTATTTGTTGTTGTTGAAGCAATTCCAGAAGAAGTGATATGACCAGAACCCCAGCGGATGGATTTATGTTACAGGTGCCTCGTTAAAATAGCTTCAAAATCAGTGATTCTATAGGCCCTTTTTCTCTTCCTCATCTCACCATTTTTTGTTATATAACACCACATTTGTGCACCAGAAAGCTCCTTTTATGGTCGTCTGAGTGTATTGAAACTCTGCTGAAAGAAGCTCTTTACCTGTGAGGGGGCTGGCAGGTCAAAGGTCAAAGCCGTTTATCATATATTTTCAGAAGAGAAATATGATTCGTTGGCTGCCACTGTCTCTCCTTTAGCTTCCTCAAAAAGCATCATTACCCACTTGGAAGTTAAAGTAAAGAAAACAACTTAGTCATAAATGAAAGTACTCAATTCTCCTGTTATTATATCAACATTAAAGATTGTACAAGAAGTACAGGCATGCCTTTGCTGCATTCACACTTTCCTTGGCATAAAATATCTTCATCTGAAGGGATATATAGTTTATTTAGGATTTGCTTTAAGGAGAAAAGAAAAGAAAGAAAAAACCCAAACAAAGGGTTGAAAAAATTGGGGAAGGTTTTTTTTTTTATATTACATTTTGTGTGAAATGTGTTTGCCCAGGGTGAGTCATGCACTTACCTTACACATTGTTTGTCTGTGTCTGTATCGTTTTATCTTCAGATAATGTCATTTTCTGTCACACTTTTGTCTTTTTTGGAGGGTTGTATCGCTACCCTGCATGAACAAAGGCAGAGGTGTCATTGTGTTTGTTGTGGTTATTCTGGCTTTTTATCACATTGGTGCTGTCCTTTTATCATCCAGACAGAGGGACCTCACACTGTTTGTTTTTCGATTATTTGTTTAAGCAGAAGAGAGCTGTCGTTAAAACACACTCGCACACATACATGAATTTGTGATGACGTGAATTTAGAACAACACTATTAAATCAGTCAAAGCACAAAAACAAACAGCAATCAAAAGGAAATTGTTAGCACTTCACGGGCTGATTATCCGTTGTTTCTGGAACAGCTTGTGGCTCTTGTTTTTAAAAAAGATCTCTTTTTTTTGCACGTTTTTAAAGATACCAGAAAGCAAACACTGGATTCATTTAATACAGCGTTTAAGTAGCTAACATCTTAGTATTCGTGCAAAGAAAAGCAACCCTCATACTATAAGCCAGACATGGAGACACTGTTTTTTCTCGCTTAGAAAATGAAAACAAAATTGCTGAAATTTACACAATAATTTGGTTGACCTGAAAGTTGAAAAATTAATAGAGGATGTATAAAAGAATACCTCTCAAAGGCTTAAAAGAACCAGAAGATTTAAACGTTTAATTACAGTGCTATACGTGTTTGCTACCACCTACAATATGTGTTTACACAACACAGCTTAGATTTCTCTTATTGTCTCATGTGTTAATTAGCCTGCAGCGTGTCAAGGCAGTCGTACCGAATCAAAGATGTTCTGTCTTTAAAACAGAAGTATCTCAGCATAGGCCAAAGTCTTCCCACACAGACTGACCCCATATCAATGTCTCAAAGTCAGCTAAATTTATATGTGGCTTAAGGTGTTTGTGGAGCTTTTCTACACGTTTAACTCTTTGTTTTATCACTTCCTATCAGATCAACTTAAATAAAATATGTCCTTAGATTGTTCTTTATTTTTCATCTCGACTAATAATAAAACTAATTTTGGCCAAAAGTTCAATTTTTAAAGTTGACAATAACTAAACTATGAAAACGGGCACAAAGATAAACCTGATGGAAGACACAGAGGGAAATGGAGATGAAGGCTAAACAACAAGGGAGAAAGGATAACCTGAAGCTCTGAACTATAAGCAATAATAACTAAAAAACAAAAACTAGACTGCAAAAGGTATTAAAACTAAAACTAACAAAACCTTGGAATAAAAAGATGGCAAAACCAACAGGGAATAGCTACTAGAACAACAAACTCCATAAATAATAAGTAAACCAAAAGTCAAGCAGAACAGGCCCTAAAAGTTCATAATATGGCACCCATTCAGTTTTTATATACCATCATGCATGCCATTAAATTTGTTTCTCCTCCACAGACACCTACTCCCTCCCTAACCCTGGTTTTGCCCACAGTTTTCTTTTTCTTTTTCTCCCCACTTCCACAAAGTCTTTCTTATAGGGGTTAATTTTATACTGTAGGGTCTTTACCTTACAGTATAAAGTGCCTTAAAGTGATTATTTATACAGCACCAACTCACAACAACAACAAACTTGAATGTATTCGAATTGAATTGGATAAACAAAAGAAATTGAATTGAACTTAACTGGTGGATTACCGCAAGTCAAATTCCTGTCATGAGGTAATATTAATTCATTGTGATGAAAATCTAGCAAAGTGGCACATTTGCAGATAAATGACTTTTGTTCTTTTTCTATTGCAGCTTTGGGAACCTTAATCCCCTTTGCAGTGAGTCAGTATTTTACTGCCACTTGGCATTTTGAACACTCAATTTCTTTCTCTTCAGAACATACTGAAACCTTAAATTACAGATTTTTCTCTTCGTTAGTCATGCATGCATAATTTGAAGAAACACAGGTCCATTTACAAGACTGGTGCCATCGAGTGCACTGACAGGGTTTAAGAATTGATTTAAATTGCTCCTCCAATAACTTCTTTTTCATAACCAATTGTTCAAATCCGGGTCCTGAGGGGACCAGAGCATACCTCAGCTGTCATACCAGCCGAAGTAGGCTACACCCGGGATAGGTCGCCAGTGTATTGCAAGGCTACAGAGAAACAGAAAACCACTCACATACACACCTACGGCCAATACAGAATCACCACTTAAACTAACAAGCATGGGAGGAAACCTGAGACACAGGCAACAGTGCTAACTACTGCACCACCTTGATTTGAGAATTTGTGTGAACAAATGCAGTAAAACATTATTTGACTTTACCTTTTCTTACTGTGAACTGAACAATCAGCCAATCACAGAGAAGCAAGGGAGTACATATAAACACGTAGACCTGGTAAAGACGACTTAAGTTTAAAACAAGATGGGGCTAAAAGGACTTAAGTGGCATGGATGATTTTGCCAGATGGACTGCTATGAGTATTTCAGATACTGATCTACTGTGATTTTTTTTTCCCCACACAAGCATCTCTAGGCTTTACATAGACTAGTCTGAAAAAGAGGAAATATCCAGCAAACCACAGTTCTCTGGTCAAAAGTGCTTTGTTGATGGTAGAGGTCGGAGGAGAATGGCCAGGCTGCTTTGAGCTTACAGAAAGGCAACGGTAACTCAATTCAGTTCAATTCAGTTTTCTTTCTATAGCGCCAAATGACAACTCTATATTGTATTTTATATTGTAAGGTAAAGACCTTCTCTACACAGATGGTCTCCACAGTCACACAATGTCAATCGAAATACCTTTCTATCCAAAAACCTTGAAACGGAAGATTCGCATCATATAGTTGCTGCAACAAATCTGCAGCGACTGTGTCAATATGAGCCAAAATCTCTTAGGAACATTTCCAGCACCTTGTTGAATCTGAGCTGCAACACATTGAGGCAGTTTGAATGCAAAAGGGGGGTCCAACCCAGTACTAGCACGGTGTTCCTAAAAAGGTGGCCAATGATGAGTGTGTGTTTTTATGCTTGTTGTGCTTACACTTTGAGATCTTGCCGTGAAGAGCAAGAAGCTTTTACTATATGCATTTTCTTTTCTTTCTTTCTTTTTGTTTTTGTTCTAGATCAATAGAACAATTCAGGCAATTCAGAGGAATTTATGTTCTACGTAGAGGGCCAAGCTGAATCCCATAAATGTTCTTAAAGGAGAGATTTAAAAAGTGGAAAGCAAGAGAAAGTAAAAATGTTATATACTTCACTCATATGTCATATACAAGACTTGATGCCCCATTTCCCTGTTAAATTACAGTGTAATCTGGTATATCTCAGAACAGCTATTTATAACTGTAAAATATAAAAGCACCATGCAATATAGAATATAACTTTCAATAAGGATAACACCATGTGTTTGGCTGCCATAATACCATCATATTAGTGTTCCTGCTGTAATCTCCATCTACAGTATATTGTTGGTTGCTTGTACTCATAAAACCTAAACATGAGCAGTCTAATGAGTGTTTGCACTCATCAGCCACACTTCCTCCGGTGACAGCAATATTTTACAACAAGCTTTCAATTTTATTAACTTTGCTCTAAAAAATGTCGTGTGACTTCTCAATGAGATTATATAGTTGATGCTTGTTGACATTTAGTGCTGTTTAACTGGATTCATAAAGAGCAGCACACTGCTGTACATGATTTCAGCTGCAGTTTGGTGCGGTGTATGTCAACTTGGAAACGAAAGAGACAAAAGTTAAGGTCAGCAAATGTGTTTATCGGCTCGAGTGCAAAAACAACTTGGAGGAGAGCGTCACTCTTACTCATGCTCATATTCACTACGACTGCCGCTTTTCAAAGCACATCAGTCATCCCGACATGTCTCACACCCATGTTTGCTGGCAGATGTACACGTCAGCTGCTCTTTTATAAACATGAAAGCCTTTCTCTTCCCTGTCAGGCAACAGACGTCAACTTACAGGCCTGTCGTTGTCAGTGTCTTTTTCTTTCTTTCTTTCTTTCTTTCTTCTTTTTAATTGTCAAGTTTTATAACACACCAGTTGCTTGTTAAATTGGTTTTATTCACTAATCTAAATAGTGTATTCCCTTACAGTCTAAATCTACCGAAGATGGCACATGCAATGAGTTATTCATAAAAGCCAACAATAAATTTCGCCAACAATAAAACCACTTTGTATTATTATTGTTGTTATTATGCATCGCACGTGCATGCAGATTTGTTTCTGCGTGCACGTGTGACAGGATTGCCCCAAGTGTGACAGGATTTCAGTGTGTCCTCCCCGCGTGTCAGGCGGTGCCACAGTGTCACAGCTGCATAAACCTCCTCTCAGGGGAGAAGCCCTATTTTCTCTTTGCGCTCCTGTGGGTTGGTTCATTTTGACTCTGCCTGTTGTTGAGAGCAGATTTCTCCCCTCTCTTGTCTCTTGGTGTTACACTCTGATCAAAGCTTGGCAAGAATAGCGTTGTCACCCATAGCAAATCTGCTTAGACAAAAGTGCAGCAGAGGAAAAGTTGGGTCAAACTTCGAGGCTCCTTGAGGATTGTCACCTTCATTATTATATGCAAAGAGATTCTGCATATTGTATTGGGAGTAACTAATGTGTTATTGGTGTTAATGTATGGTATTTATTACACAGGTTTTGGGGCTTTTATTGTTCCTTTATTTTGGAGCCTCAGTTTAGCATTAGAGCAGTAACTATTTTGTTTATTGAGTCAGAAGTCACCAATCTAAAATGAGAATTTTGTCATCAGTATCCGTAGACCGTGTTAGGGCATCATAACATCACACCTCCTCAACTAAAACACAAAAAACTAATTCAGAACAGTGGGTTTGAATCCACTGGACTTTCTGTGTGGAGTTTGCATGTTCTCTCCAGGTACTTCGTCTTCATTTCACAGTCCAAAGACAACTTTTTATGTAGACTAATAGATCAATAACTCCAAATTTTAGGAATCCTAACTTTAAGTGGTCCGTAAAATGTATGGATTGTATATTCTGAATTTGAGCAGGCTGAGGAATCTTGTGATGAATGCTGATATTGTGAATAAAAATGACATCACCACCCCACACTACTGCAGTTGTAGTTTTTAATGGGTTGGTTTGTTTTTGCTGTAAGACACACAGCTAATCCCACAATATTTTAATACGGCAGTAGCATATGTGCGATTTTATTTCTAAGGAAGAATTCAAATTTCCAATCAGTCTTTCTAAAGAAGAGAGAGAGAGAGAGAATGAACAGCTGACCAGGCTGGTCCAGTATCCTGGAGTAGTACACATACCTGCTGTCTCCTGTGACAACAAAAGAAAAACAGATGCAACATCAGAAGTACCCTCACATACCTCTGCCAGTGACAACTTGTCTTTGCCAATGTCACAACGCAGCCACCAGCAGCTGTGTGCCTGGCTTCATATTTTCCTTCCTCTTTGATATAGATCCTTTGGTGTTTGACTTGTCTTTTACTGTCCTTTTCTCCATCTTTCTAAGAACATCGTTACTGGCTCTTCAATTGTTTGATTAACCCTGACACTTGGCATTGCAGCTGTATGAAATATTTGATGGAAAATAGCAGGTAATAATTTGTTGCCTGGAGCATTTTAGAAACCAGTGGGCATTTTAATTCATTAGAGCTCAAGTGAACAAAAATCAGAGGTGCTATTTATGAAACATGAATCATGTTTCTTGCTCATTTTGACTGGGTTGCTTACAAACAAACAGAAAAGCACAACAAAAACAATAGAATCCAGTTCCATCTGATTTGTCACATAATTTATGGACTTTTTAATGTCAGAAAAACAAAGAGAAAATGTATTACCTCCTCTCGCGCCATGCCACGATCTCACTGACATTTGGTTCCCTAAGCATTTGGCCAGAGATCCTGGTATTAGTCTTGAATAAAAGATGAAGTGAGCCCTGAGACTTCCCCAGCAGCCGCTGACAATATTATTTGGAAGCTGGTATTTATCTGCTTAATATTTAATTAGATAAATAAATGGATTCTTTTCAAAAAACGTTGCACTATCTGCACATATGCCTTGATGCTGGTAAGAACTAATGATAAAAGGTGCTTAATGTATGTAATGTTATTATTTAGTATTTTTTTGATTTAAAAATTGACTTAATTATAGTATAAATTATGTGTGTAGTTACACTTAGAGTGCTTTGTTTGCTGGAAAAGATTAGATTTATTAAAGTATACGAAGCAACAACAGAAAATTTTGTTTTTTCACTTTCTTTTACTTTCAGTTGCTTTCACAGTATCTACCTAAAAAGCTTGTGCTAGTCTTCTTTCTTTTCTATGTTGTGCTATGTCTAATTCCCTTTCATCTCTACAATGAAGGTAAAGCCACTATAGCCACATGAATTTGTTTTATGCCCGGTTAAATTAACTGCTATTGTCCTTTAAGTCTGTTTAATATTTTATTCCTAGCTTTAGCCCCAGGCATTAGCAGACTACTCCTGCTAACTAAAAGTGATTTGGCAATCATAAACTGGAATCCTTTGTAGTTTTTCCAGCTTTATTTTTATTGAGTGATGTGCTGTTACAGTTGTTACACTATTAGTTTTACAGTTAAAAGCTCTTGTTGCATACAGTTAGGACACACTATCTGCCTTGAACGTTGACCTTCTTGTTGTAATGTTTAGCTTCCACTGAGATTTGTGGGTCAGAAAAGCTCAACTTGCCTGTATCCTGTAGCCAGATGCAGTAGGACTTTCTGGTATTCTTGGAATGCATTTCACATACTGGACACTAAATCACATTTTCTGGAATACTAAATGCTATGTTAGTGGGACTAGAAATGCACCTAGAATCTATTGATTTGCCACATTGATTCATTTTGTTTTCTGCTGCATCATTGCATGCATATTTCCTCTGCTGCAACGAAAACACAAAAGAAGACTGCAGTTCTCCAGGATGAAAGTGACAAGTGGCATCATGATCAATGATTACATCCGTGAAATGACCCATGAGGCGATGTGCTATGAACAGCCAAATGATCTAATTACAAGCTATGGTTCATCACCAGTAATCACAGCATATGGAGAGAATCACTCAGAGGCAGGCTGTCAGATTTTATCCTGCAGAGGGTTGCTTGTAGTTGTGGGAGGATGAAAGTTTGCACGGCCGGGAGGTAGATAACAATAACCAAAGGCCAAATGCATGATCCAATATTTTGATAAATATTGTATTGAACAGAGGTTACATCATACAAACATAAGCGACTTTCAAAGGATGCACAGAATTCAAAGATGCTTCATTTTCAGAGACAAGCAGTTGTAGCAGCTGACCTAAGCAATATGTGAAACCTTGACAAAAAAGTTGAATTATGCATGAAGCAAGTGATTAGCTACATGGAAGGTGTTCCTCTGAAACATTTCCCCCCCTCAGTACTATGCTGAAGATCACTGGTGATGCAAATTCAAATCCAGCCCAGTCTTTTTTATCTTTCTTAAAATAGCAAAGGGCTCAGGGCTCTGATTAAAGAATCTTGGAGCCACCATCAGCTTTCTCAAATCACCAGACCTCGCTGACCTCATTAACTCTGAAGCCCATCAAAACACAAATGAGATTCAGCATTGATTTTGAGACAACCCATTAAACTGGTGAGATGACAAAGGCTGTACCGGTGAACAAAGGGAGTCTACTCAGTAGTTTCTTTGTGTACAGATGTAGCTTAAATAGCTTTCACTCAGTTTACCAGTTCCCACAAAACACTATTTGAAATGTAAGACTAATTCTTTTTATGTATGTCCCAAAAGGAGCTGCTTGGCCACGAAGAGCCGTACCATGAAGCTCCTGGCCCACAATCTTCTATTTTTTTTCTTTCTTTCTTTTTTGTGCTGATCTTAGTGCAAGTGGAGTTTTGGAACTGTACAGTTATTGAGTCAACTGAGCTTTGGGGACTTTTACACAGTATACACCTCAGTACTTGTAATCTTACATGGTCTTTCTTTTTGTGGCTGTGTTGCTGTGGTTCCTAAACGTTTCTACTTTGCAATAATACCACTTACAGCTGATCATCTGGGATTAGGGAAGGAAGGGAAGAAATTCCAGAAACAACAAGTCAACATCTGAATTCAAAGATTAAGAAATTTGGTCCGTTTATTATAGCTAAGATATTTTTGGCTTTTGACTCAATGTCAGGATATTCCAGAAAAATGTTGAGTATAGACAGTCGATGTAGAAAAATAGAACAATAGATGTTCTCCTCCCCCTTTTGAGGTGCCTATAGCTCAGGGGAATAAAGCTGGTTATCTACTAATTGAAAGGTTGGTGGTTCAGTTCCTGGCTGCTCCACTTGCCAAAGCTTTCTTGGACAAGATATTGAACCTCAAGTTGCTCTCTGATGTGTTCAGTGGGGTGTAAGATAAGATAAGATAACCTTTATTAGTCCCACACGTGGGAAATTTGTTTTGTCACAGCAGGAAGTGGACAGTGCAAAAGTTATGAGGCAAAAATTAGAATACAATAAGAATAAATACAGTACACAACTGTACAGAATAGAATAAAATAAAATACTATATACAGTAGAATAAAATAAAATAAATATACAATAAGATAAAAATAGAATACAAATACAAATACTATATACAACTGAGTAAAAATACAACGATGTGGATGTTAGTTAGAAAGCTCTTAGGCATTGGGTTGTGTGAATGTGCCAAGCTGTATAAAGCACAAGTGCTCCAGTAGAGTAGAAAAGCTCTATATAAGTCATTTATCATTGACTCATATTAAAAAGTGGACAGTATGGTGGGATGGCAGTAGAGTGAAATCCACATCTTTTTGAATGCAGCTGCGCATGTGAGCCTGGTCATGTTCTATTTCCAGAAGCACGTTGGTCACAAGGTGAGGCAGGCAACTGCTTGGGGCCTTACCCCCAAAGGATGGTAATGTGCAAAGTATCCAATGAGTAGGAGAGACCTGACCTCCCTTAGGGGCTTAGTTTACTTTGACGTTTAATATTTGTTAATTGACCTAACAGAGCAGGCAAGTGTGTTTAGCTCTGCTGGCCATGATGCGACTGAATCTAATGTGGGCATTGCTGGGAGTCAGAGATGAGTAACTGGTTTATTAGCATATCTAACAGGCTGAAATATAATAGAGGGTGGTGGTTACAGTATTAACACTTTTTTAACCAGTATACTTAGTCTTGAGCATTGTTGCTGAAGTAAAATGGTTTCTTCCATTCTTCCAGTCTTACCTGACATTTTGTAGGACTTTTGGCGACAGTGCTGTCATGTTATTTATAATGAGCTCTAGTTAGAAGGCTCCCCCGTGAATTTTCACCACTGTCTGTTTCACTACTGTAGCTTAAACTGATGGGAATAATTATGAGGTATACACTAGAGGGAACGATTCTTAGTTGGCTTCATTCAGTATGATAATCTCACCTTATATAATTTGAAGTTCATTTAATATACTGGATGTAATCTCATTAAATATGATTTGAAGTTCACTTAATATGCTACATGTATCCTCTGTGGGAAAACTACTGTAGCTGCCTTTATTGTGTGCCTTAGTGAGTGAACTCTGTTTAACCCTGTGCCTTAAGAATTGCAAGCCTTATTTGTTGGCCCCAGCACAGTAGACAGGCCTCGGAGGAAGGCTGTCATACAGTCAGTGGGCAGAACACACTGGGAAGCATGCTGAACATATTGGGAGTTCCCAACCCTGATGGGAGCTGTTGTGTAGTTGCCATGCTGAATGCAACAGTAAGGCCGAGTTATGCCTGATTAGTACTCAAATATTGTGAGAGGACCGGTCTACTTATTCCATGGTGGAGGAATTTGGGATCATTTTTGATTTTTTCTAACAATTCATATCATAATAGTCTACAATTCATGTTTGCAGAAGGCTACCCAGATGTATTCTGAATGTCTTGATACAATTTAAAACACATATACTCTGTGTGGTATATATTTTTACGAGACATAAATAACTTAATTCAAATTATTTAATAGACTAGTCGCTACCTGTCCCCTCAGTCATGGCCTCTTCATGCTTATCATTATCAGCAGTGTCAGATGGGTTTATCTGCTGCTCCAAAGCTACCACAAAATTCTATTATAGGGGAGTTATTCAATATCACATAGATCCTACTGGAACCTTTAAATTAAGTTTTTTTTTAACTTAAAATGGTAGGCCATCTGTGATTCATCTCGTACCTACTGGGCTGCGCAAAATAAACTAGGCTAATAACCTCAGTTATATGTATTGGTATTATATCAAACGTTGTACTAGCCTTGTAGCCTAAGCTGATAACACAAAATTTCATCCACATTTCCTCGTTCCCAGCTGCAACTGGGATCTGTCTTCTGGTAAACAGGTCGGTTCACATAGCATATTTGACAGCATCTTCCTCCAACGCCCCTATGAGAAATCGCTCAGATGATAGAATTCATCTGATTTACTATGATGCTGTTAGATGAATGGAGATAGTGGAAAAAATAAAGTAGTTGTCAGAACTAATTTTTCCCACTCATCCGTCTCAAAAGAGAGGTGAACATAAACCAGCCCATCAGCAATCAGCCCGACTGTCCTGATTAGTCAGCTGTCCCTACATATTGTGACTGATTAGGATTCACATATCGTCTGTGCTTGTGTACAATATATTTGTTGTGCTTTTTTTCTTTGTAACAAAGAAATCGGAGCCAGTGGCTCCTGTCTCCCTCTGCCTTTTGCTTGTCCTTCGTCTGTCTCTCACTCACTTTGCTTGCTTAAGGTTTGACGTCCCGGGATCACTTTGTTGTCGCTTTACTGTTCCTTCTGCTTCTTTTCTTAGGTGACTCTGCTTTTATCAGGAGAAGCTCAATAAACTGCATTGCAACAAACTCTGCTTTTCTCCAAAAACCTGAATTTTTGTTTTAGTTGTTTTCCTTTTAAAAGACATCAAAAAAGCTGAATCCAAAACTGGGGAGACAAAGTTTATCGTTTAGGTTCCAGATTTTTGAATAAACAAAACTGTTGCATACCAAGAAGTCACATCAAGGCGACACATACGGTTTATAGTGGATTTACATGAAACCTGCTTATAGTCTCCCTCGGCCATATGCTGGCACACAGAGCCGCTGAGAAATTCCTTTACAAATGCAGTGTCATCAGCAGACTTAACTGTAGTTGTCTAAGTGGGACCACTAAACAAAAAAAGGATTGATCACCTGCAGAAACTTATGCAGAATAACTCGCTGTGGGTACAATTAGGCATTGTGCTGAGACGGCGAGGAATATTTCAGCAGGTGTTTGTTTGAGCTAACTAATTGCTCATTAACAGTGAACGGACGGTTCAGCAGCTGTCGAAGCTCACACAGTAAGAAAGGCTGTTTGTTCCCCTGGATGACTTTCTCTCCCCACGGCACATATTACAGTTAAACCACGATGCAGCTGATTTTAACTGATGATGATATTTTTTACAATCTTACTATACAGTTTGTTAAAATCTTAAAATATTGCGATTCCCCAGATCCTCTGTCCTCTTTCTTTACCCTTTATTTTTGTCACTCTTTGTGATTAGATTTAATGTTTGAGCTTGTCCTTGCGAAGTCCCAGACAGGGTTTGCTTTTTCGGAGTCCTTCCATATGCATACCACACATTTATCCTTGTCTCTTCTTTTCTTGTGTTTATCAGGCATGGCTGACTGAGATCCACGAATACGCCCAACAAGATGTAGTGCTCATGCTGCTTGGAAACAAGGCAAGGCACTGAAATTCTTTCATAGCGGTAACAGTTTTTTACACATGCGTTGCAATACCGAACTTTTCTAGAGATTACCTGAGTGAGCTGCCAGCTCACATGTACAAAACCCATCTGACAGGGATATGATAGTGGCACAGATAATTGCCCTTTGGATACACAGTGAGTGGGCATGTGGAAATACTTTAAACACATGTGTTACATGTTTGAAAGGACAGCTTTGGGCAATAATCTGACCTGATTTGTGCTTAAAGGTACTCAATCTGACACTCACAGAAGTCCCATCATTTTTATACACACCCATTACTGTGGCACCTAATGTAAATTCTTCCACTATCAAGTTAGCACCTGACAATGAAACTGTTGGGTCTTGCCTTTGGTTTAAAGCCTTTAATAGGGCTTGGAAGTGAGGGACAATATAATGCACACTTGATTTTTGAACTGGATTTTGTCTTTTATGGGATTTGTTAATAACGACAAATACCAAAACACACACAAAAAAGTTCTCTAATGTTGCATCTAAGAAAATTCAGAAAAAATAAGTATCGTTGTATTTCTAAGTATCAGTAATAATTTGCTGCTCCAACAGACGCATGCTTAGCATCAACTGATGTCTGTGCTTAAGCACAACTACTTGCTAAAGCTGTTTGAAGCTCAGTCAGTTGATTATTGGTGACATTTGCTTAAAAACCTGTTTTTTTTTTATGTATCCTTTATTTAGCCATGAGGGTCCAGTTGAAATACAACATCTCTTCTGCCAATGAGTCCTGAGTCATTCTGTGTGCGCACACATCTAATAACTGTCAATCAAATTTGCAAATATTAGCGAAACACATTTTCTGGAACTGTCATTCTTTCTAAGCAGAGAACAGATGTCTGTGGCTCAGAGCTCTGTCTACTTTCAGTCACCTAACGTGCCATAACAGCCTTTTAATAGCATCCCGAGACTTCTTAGCTGCCATCGGATCAGAACAAGGCTTATATATGGCAAAAAGCCTGCAATTGGTGAAAGCATATTTGGCGCTGATGCTGATGGTTGCTTGATGCTGGATTGTAACCTTGTTTTTCCTGTCTCATCAGGCTGATGCCACTCATGACAGGGTGGTGAAGAGAGAAGATGGTGAGAGACTTGCTAAGGTGAAGAACTAAGATGCATGGGGATTTGTTTAGCTGTGTCATAGTCTGAAGGTCCACACAATATAAACAGAAATTTTGCCCCAATCTTTTTCTAAACAGTGAAGACATTAATTTTTCTGTATATGTGCTTTTCCAAAGGGATTTATATGGCTGATTGGATTTTTATGGCAAGCATGAGGATTATAAATATTACAGAAATGTGTGATTATCTGGAGATCCGTTTGCATTCTCACTCTAGCTCTTTATCTGAGATTTCCTTCTGCTGTTAGGAAACGGAAGATAAGACTCGGATGTGTTTTCTCCCCCATAGATAATAAAAATGTGATAGTCAGTATTTACTCTGTAGAATTGTGTCTTATGGCTCATCGTGTTTTATGAGCTTCTGCATAACATGTATCGACTGTCAGTCATCCCCAGTTTTATAGCTCTTTCTTCAGTGCGACTGCAAATCCTTGCACTGCCTCAAAACCAAGTGCACTGAAAAAAAAGGTAAACTGCCAAGCAATTCTTTTTAGAAATGGCAGCAATAAAGTGCCAATAAGTAACTCGGGGCTCAGCCTGGAAGGAAAAAGACACATCAGTTATCATCTCTGTTTGCTGATACAAATTTGCCTGCAGAGGGAAAGCATGGAGATGGCACCGAGCTGGATTATCTACAAGTGAACAAGTGTGAAGCTGCTGGGCACTACATTTTTATGCAGTTTTTATCCACCAGTCACAATTTGTTCTTTCAAGCTTAATCCTGCTGTGTTAACTTTTTATACATACACTTATAGGCCATTTCATGAGATTTCTTATTAACGCAAATATCTAATGCAACTCGGTACATTCAGGCATGTAGACATTGTCAAGACAAAGTTCAAACCGAGCATCAGACCGGGAGGTAACTTTGAGGCATGGTTGTTAGTGTGTTTTCAGAAACTGCTGATCTACTGGAATTTTACCACACAGCTCCCTCTCGAGTTTACAGAGAAAGGTGTGAAAAAGAGAAACTATCCAGTGAGCGCTATCTTGGTAAAAATGCCTTGTTTTTGTCAGAGGTCAGAGAAGAATGGCCAGACTGCTTAGAGCTGATAGGAAGGCAACAGTAACTGAAAAAAACACTTGTTAAAACCAAGGTGTGCGGAACAGAATCTCTGAGTGGACGGCATTGCGAAATTTGAAGTAGATGGGCTACACTTGGAATGGGAAACTGAGGCTACAAATTTTACAGGCTGACCAAAATTGGACAGCAGAAGATTGGAAAAAATATTTCCTGGTTTGAGTCTTGATTTCTGCTGCAACATTCATTTGGTAAAAACTAAATGGCTCCTACCTTCTATAACCATTCAGGCGTCTGTTGGTGTAGTAATGGTCCACGGGATATATTTCAGCACATTTTTAATTCATCCATCCATTTGCTTCCGCTTATCCTTTTCAGGGTCGGTGGGGGGCACTGGAGCCTATCCCAGCTGTCTTAGGGCCAGAGGCAGGGTACACCCTGGACAGGTCGCCAGTTTGTCACAGGGCTAACACATAGACAGAGACAACCAATCACACTCACATCTAATTTAGTGCTTCCAATTAACCTAACCCCACTAACTGCATGTCTTTGGACTGTGGGAGGAAGCCAGAGCACCCAGGGAGAACCCATGCAAACTCCACCCTGGCCTGAACTCAGGACCTTCTTGCTGTGAGACAATAGTCCTGACCACCATGCCACCTGTTTTTAATCAAGTCAAGCATTTTTTTTTTTTAAACAGCACAACCTACCTGAGTGTTATTGCTAACCATATCCTGCCCATCTTCTGATGGCTCAGACTGGTTTTTGGAACATGACAATGATTTCACTGTGCTCAAATGGCTTCGAAAGTCACCAGATCTCAATCCAATAGAGCACCTTTGGGATACGGTGGAACAGATGTTTTGCATCAAATCACAAATCAAAATTTAGGAAATTCAGACCTTAGCAATGTTTCAATGCAGCACATGGCTGAATGTTTGCCATAAATGGCAAACAGATTAATGGACAGGTTTGCAGTTTATTATGACTGTAAACATCTTTCTCCAGTGTCTTGAGCTCCTCTGCTCAAAGCTGCTTCTTAAAAAATTAAGAAAGAAAAGATTATTTTTTTGAGGTTTTAGTACAAACATCACAGAGAGCACAAAAAAAGCACTTTGCATTAAGATTCATTGCTTTGGCTCTGCAGGAATTCGGAGTTCCCTTCATGGAGACCAGCGCCAGGTCAGGCCTCAATGTAGAGCTGGCTTTCACTGCTGTGGCCAAGTAAGTATATTTCTCTTTGCAAGTGTCAGGGATTATATAAAGGATGTATGAATATAAAATGTGGTTTTTAATTTAAAACATTTAGTATTTTCATATAAACATGGACGTCAATGTGGAGTCAAAAAGATTTGTTACTCGTGTAAATGCTTCCTTGAAGTTGCAAATGTTTCAATAAAGATCTGAAGTACAGATTTAAATAATAGTTTTCCCTTACTAGTGTTTATTTTTGTCTTTATTTGGCTAAAAGAATGGCAGAAAGTCAGGTGGTTACACAATATTAAATTTTTTGCCTACCTCTGACTTCTGCTTGTTCTCCCCTTTTCTGCACGGGCTTTCTCTCACAGTCCAGTTTTAGTATTTCAGTCTGAGCATTTTCTAATCTGTCCATAGGTATGAATGTGAATCTCCTGTGTTAGTTGACTGACAGCCAATTCAGTCAACTAACACAGGATTTTCAAAAATAGGTTAATGTGTGTAAAGGTCCTTTACCTCAATATCCTCTTCCTTTTCCTCAGGGAGCTGAAGCACAGGTCCATGAAGGATCCCAGTGAGAAGTTTAAGCTCCATGAGTACGTGAACAAGGAAATGAAGGGCACTGGCTGCTGCCGGTCTTAAAAGCCTGCCCCAGTCACTCTTTGGCTCTGTGTGTGTGTGTGTGTGTGTGTGTGTGTGTGTGTGTGTGTGTGTGTGTGTGTGTGTGTGTGTGTGTGTGTGTGTGTGTGTGTGCCACTTATTTCCATACTGTACATGTTCATATCTGGTGTGATCAGAAAGGAGGAGTCAGCTCCAGCGAGGTATAAACCCGTTCGACCTTCTGCTCGTCCATTTTCAGATGTCATTGTGTCAGTACACACAATCTCACTGTTGTCCTCACTAGTCTCGTTGCCTTCCTGCATCATGTGTATGTGCGTCTTGCTTTTCCCCACCCATCTCCTTCTGTAGCTGTAAATGTAGCCCAAGGTTATAATTGGCAAAAGGCAAAGATGGCACACCTCAGTTATTACCCTTTTTCAACTGCAGCTACACAATTATCTTCACCGTTGCCTGGTGTCCTTCTTTTATTTTGAAGGGTCTTTTTTGTTTTGTTTGTTGCAGAGATAAAATGCATGTTTTTAAAGCAGTTTAATTTCTGCATATAATTATTGTGTTAGATGCAACTGTCATTTTCTTCGGATGTTACGGATGAATGTTCAAATAGTAAATGTGTAGTGAAGTGTCCTCTGTACAGTTTGTGGTCAAATCAATGATTCAACAGGCTCCCTGGAGCCGGGTTAGCTCACCAGCATAAATTTAGTCTGTTTCAGCTGTGGATTTGGGGGTGGGGGGGATTTGTATTATTTTAACACAAAAATCTAGTAAAAGCAAATGGGTGTCGCTATTTTGGATACAATGAGCATTAACAGCATTCAGATATGAATCCATATTAATATAATGTTTAAACAAATTTAGACATTTGAGTTTTGAAGAGCTGTAATGCAACCACTGTTCCTGATCTGTATTTTTTGTTAAATTATTAAAAACAGATAGTCAAACACACTGTATGCAATATACAGGAATATAAAATTGGGCTTTTTTTGGTCATTATGGTGTAAATACTACTTTTTTTTTCTGCATGTAAAATAGTTTGGATAGAAGAGAACAGCACTTTAGATAGGAATAAGAGCATGGGAATGAAGTGAGAAATAAAGAGCTATAGAGACCTGAAGTATTGTACATGAAACATCTGTAATTTTTTTTTATTTCTCTGTTTGTTTCTTTTTTGTTTGTTTTTTGAAATCCATGCAAATCATGACAGTGTATTTAAATGCTGAGTTTTGAGCCACCTCTCATTTCTTTATATTTTGCAGGGAAATAGCTGCAGTGATTTATCGAAACGTGCAAACATACATTGAAATACTGTATATAAGTCAAACACAGAGATCATAGAATTCTAACAAGCTGGAAGTCTCTTTAGATAATCATTGGGAATAGTTCTTTAGGGGTCTTGAAGGACATTTGAAGCTCTTCTTTGGATGTTGGATCCCTTTTGTTCTGTTTTTTGTCAAGATGATCCCTCACTGCTTCAGTAAAGTTGACCTCCAGTCTTGGCAGTGTGTTTGGGATCATTTCCATGCTAAAACTTGAAGCCAACACCCCTGACTTATATGCAGCATCAGTGCCAATGACAGAGCCTCCACCATGTTTTACACTTGGCTGTAGATGCTCACTGTTATCTCTTGACCTCCTTAACACATATTAATCAATTTAACCAAAAATTTCAAATTTGCATTCATCACTTCAAACCTGATTTTCAGTCCATTTGTTAGATAATATGATATCACCACCCTGACCTTCAAATACTGTTCATCTGCTTCTTCTTCTAATTGTCCAGTTTCCTCAGTATTTTTAAGGACATCTGCACACTATACTGAGATAAGCTAGGTTTTCAGCTATAGCCCTTGAGAAATCAACTCAATCTTGTTGATGCAAAAATAATATTTTTATGCCCATCTTTGTTTATCTTTGGCATTTTTGGATTCAACTAAAGAAATGGGAACAATTGATGTGTTTTTGCAACAGTAACATCGAAGCTAAAGATACAATTTTTAAAAAAGCCTTTTGCCTTCATCCTTTGAGTTGCATTAGTTTGTGCCTTTTTAAATGCTTCAATAATTTAAATCATTTTTTCTATAGCAAAAAGCAACAAAATGCTATTTTGTGATGTCAGGTACAAGAATTGGACTGAAAATGGGTGAAAATGCAGCCAATCTCCAGAAAACAATAACAGAAAACCTGGAGAACTAATCCTCAAGACCACCTTAAAAACAAGAAAGTCTGGGTCTTTGGAAGTAGATTAAAAGGAAATGACCGATGACTCAAAACCTTTGCACAGTACTGCATGTATGTGTTTTCTGTACATTCGTATATAAATTGGGTATATAGTGCCATGTTTTCTTAACATTTTGAGCAGTATGTCACCTTTAATCAGTTAACAGTATTTAACTTATAATTAATATAAGAATCACAGATGACATTTTATATACTGTTGCTTAGAAAGACTCCATCTCAGTCACAGAAACCACATACTGTACTGCACTTACTGTACATGCCCATGTTTCTTTCTTTTAGCCTTGAAGTTAAGAGTATTGTTTATTTGGTTTACTACTTTTCAGTGTGTAACTTCTTTCTTGTAACTTAAAACTACAATAAAAAAAAATATGTATACATCATATTTCTCTTACACAAATTCTCTTCTTGGACAGTTACACAATACAAAGCATGCAATTACAGATCACTGAGCGCAGCAGAGAGCATGTGCGTGTTCACGCTGATTGACGTCAGCTCTTCAGGTTTGAACAAATTGTGCGACAGTCCAATGACAGTAGTGCTCAAACCTTGTTGTGCCTTTCTCCTAGGGCTGCTTTCACAAATCACTTAAAGTGTAGACCAGCAATCACTGGTTTGATGAAGTTAAGCTGCTGGAGCCTTTTTTAGTCTAAAGCCTTTCCTATGTCTCCCTCTGCTGGATAATAACTCATGACATAAAGGAAATATTTAAATAGTTGTGTATATATAGAAGAAGCAGTAAGGCTAGGCAGTACTTAGTTGTTACATTGATTACATCTGTGCTAACAAAAAAAAAGCAAAAATTGTTTATTCTACCTGTGTGGCACATAGAAAATTAGACAGTTTAAAAAAAATAAATACATTCAGAATTACACATATTTTTACAGAAAGTCTAATATAAAATAATGTATGTATACCACCTTAATGATGTTAACATGCAGTTTGATGTCAGATAAATCTGTTTTGGTCTGCATATAATTGGTCAGAAGTTTGCAGTTCATACATCTGAAATGTAATCTTGTTACTGATGACAGAACACTACACTGAAATCTCGTGAGCAGCAGCCGTTCTAACTCCAAGTTTACAGACACACACACATCTGCACATTCAGTGTAAATGTCCTGTTTCAAGTATGAAAGTAAGTCAGACCACATAGCAGATGAGTTAGCTAACATTCATGGCTCCCCACGAAACGTGTCTGGCACATCATGTAGGTGAGGCTGACGAAGACGACAGGCAGAGACAAAAGGGTAACTGCTGGAATGCCAAATAATCAAAGCTGTGTCACCGTGAGGCTGTTTTCTATGTGAGCCTTCAGTTTTCGTAAGTGCTTCTATTACAAGATGTCAAGGTTTTTTTCTTCTTCCAGCGGCAGTTTCTATATTCCTCACCCTGCACCAAGTTCTTCGTCCTCATCACGGTTTGTGCTTAAAATATGCCTCCACTGTAGAAAAGGAGAAAGAAAATAGAGCCACATGAGTTAAGAAAATAGTGGCACGTTCTTCTATGTATTAAAAAACGATTTACAGTATTGTGCAAAAGTCTTGAGCCACTCCTTATTTCTTTATATTTTGCTTCCAAGGACCCGACTTTGTTTCATTCTTTCTAAAGATCTTCTTTTGACATCAGCTGCTTTTTCACTCACTTTAAGTCCAGGTCTTGTTCTTGACCTGAAGAATATCTTATGTTTTGTTTCGCGAAACCATTCAAGACTAACCTGTTACTCTTTCAAGCATTATAAGGCATTTAGGACATGAGCCGGTGCTGTCTCTGCACATAACAGACTAGAACCAATTTAAAATTTGTTACCATTTCTTTTGTTGAATCTTAACAAATGCCAAAGATAACACAGTTTGACAGGTACAAAATAGTATTTATGTACTAATAAGGTGATTCCCAAAGAGCTTTGAGCTAAAAAGTGTACACAACAGTGTAAGTTTCTACAACCAAGCTCTGTCATGGTTTTCAGCCAGTTGTGTGTCAGATTTTGTCAAAATTGGTGGAAATATGAGCCTTGCATCAGATTGGCGATCTGTCCAGGGTGTACCCTGACTCTTGCCCTATACCTGCTCCAGTCCACCCACAACCCTAATAAGGATGAGCAGAAAAGGATGTTTGGATGGATGGACGATGGAATTATGAACACAGAAAAGTATCTGATTTTGATCCACTGTGCAATACTATCTAGAAATTGTCAGATTGGCAGCAGCTTCATTTTTCACTGCAAGTGCAGTAAAAGCATACCTTTGATAGAAAACACACAATGGGACAGTATCAGCCATGGATTGGCCTCCCCAGAGCCCGGAGGTCAACGTTACTGAATCAGTGTGAGATCATCTCAACAAAGAATGGAACAAAAGCCAGCCAACATCCAAAGAAGAGCTTTGAACATCCTTAAAGAAGCATTGAGAACAATTCCTGATAACTATTTACACAGCACTTTTTTGTATCTTTGCACATTTCCTAGCAAAATATTAAAAAATGAGGGGTGGATCAAGACTTTTGCACAGCACTGTATGTGTTTTGTAATTTTTTTTTATTTTAACCTGCATACTCCTGAGGCAGCATTGGTCTGTTAATAACTGTAAGGAAAGCAGTGATCCATTCTTTCTGCTCCACTTCGGTCTCACATGCAAAGAGGAACTTCCTATCTGGGGTCACTATTGTTATTCCAAATGGCCAATGGTAACCCTGGATAGTGGAAGGGAGGTTGGGAAGCACAATGTAGCCATTTTCCTGACTACCGATGAAGACCTCACCACGTGCATAGGCATCCTACAAGCAGAGAGAGAAGCAGTTTTAATGTATGTAATGTAGTTTTATGTACCTGAATCAAACTTAAATTCAGAAGAGTTAATGGATATGGAAATTGCTTCATTAAAGTATAAAAACACACAAAACGTGTGAATAAAATCAAAGGCGCTGTGCTAAAGGCTACTTGCACAAATTCTGGGTCATGGTCTCTTAAAAACAAGAATTGACTGTAGAGAAACATCACAGCACCATCTGCTGGTCACAGTGTGTAATTAAAATTATTTTCATATGTTTTACTGGTGAAACTTTACTACCAGTGGATCCTTGAAATACAAGAGCCTCCTGTCATCCATCGTAAACCACCTCTTCTTGAAGCCCTCTGTGTGCTGCAGGACAGAAAACAAGACATCGAAGTCATCTTGACGGCATCACTGTGATTTTTTTATTTTATTTTTCTCCTGTGCTATATGATCGGCAATTTATCTACACAAAACAAAATCACCTTTGGACCAGTCTTCTCCATGTAGCCCTCTTTTAGGTAGTTTCTGGTTACCTTTGGCAGCAGCTGCACAAAGAAAAAGAAACATACTCAATCATTTCAGGAAAACGTTTGATTTGTTGTTCGTTTCTTTTTTAACTGTATATGTGCGCATGCTTATATTAAACTGACTACTGGTTTGCAGTTAAACCACATTGAGAAGTTGTTGTGATTTAGTGTTTTACATAAATAAAACTGAATTGAATTGAATTTGACATTTTAGAAATAAATACAGTTTACCGAGCTGTACTGAAGTTAAAAACACCTGCAAAAGGTTTAAATTAAACCTCTACATGAGCTTAAATCATGAGTACAGCAACCAGATTGAAGCACAAAAGATGCCATTATTGTGTGCAATATTACCTTCATAATGACAAGTTCAAAAGAAAAGGAAAAACTTGTCTTCAGCCACCTTAGTTGTAGCTGCCTTCATGCAGGAGCCCATATATGAGAGCACTTACTCACCTCAGAGTTTAGAGCTAGAGGAAAAGCCACCTGCAGGTAGCGCAATCGAGCTGCTCTGATGCCATTGAACCAGTCCACTATTTCCTTAAGAGAAGGACATAAGGAAGTATAATGGCTAAGTTACACATTATCATGTCATTTAAACCATTGGTCCCATCCCCAATTAACTCCACTAACAAGGTAACTTCTTAAAAATGCTTTGTAAGAAAACCATCTGAAACTAAGCTATTGGCAAATATATTGGTCACTATTTTTAATTAAACAGATCCCTGTGATGCTCTTACTAAAGTAAATTTGTTACATGTTGAATTGTAATTGCCAACCTTTTCCTCTAGAGGGACACATTAACTTTCCCAAGCTCACGATTTCCCATCTGAAACACCAAACGGGGCATGTCAACTCACCTTTCCATCCTCGTGGTAAACAAAGACATTCCTAGTGCTGTTGTCCTTTAAGTAGGTTATCTGCAGGCCATGGGCAGTGCCCATTTTGGATGGCTGGAAAGTGGCATTCAAAGTATTGATCTTCATAATCGCTTTAGGCTCTTTGGCCTGCAGAAAGTAAAGACTTTTTGTTAAACATTCTCGCCATTATCAAGGCTGTTTTTGCACATTAATAACCAATTGTAGACTAGGTGATAACCACATTTGCCAAAACACACAGGCTCCTTATTTATACAACTTCATATATTACAAAGAGAAAAATCAGGACATGTATGAAGTGATAGAGTGTAAGCAAAACAGACAGAACTCACGTCATGCTTGTTAAAGTATTTAAGCACACCCTCTCGCTCGGACAGAATAAATTTTCGGCTTAGGTATTGTCCATTGTCTCTGCCACGTTTCCACAGAAACCCTTCTCTGTAGCCTGCCAGGAGGAGAGAAACACAGGTTGGGGGTGAAAGCAAAACAACTTTTATTAATGCTGAAAATCTCAGACACACATCTAAGAAATGTCCACAAATAAACAAACTGTTATTAACTTGATAATCAGATAGATAAATGTGCACTGGGTGATTTAGAGCAAGAAGAAAACTGTCACTTTTAAGGCTGATCCATTTACATTATAAAACAATGATAGCCTCTCTGCATATACTGTAGCATTGGCATTTGTTTTGGACCTTTGTTTCTGACCCTGTTCAGTGTTCAGTTCCCATCGCTTATGTTCATGCTATGTTTCAAATAAAATCTAAAATTATATGGTTTAATTTGCTTTGCCAGGTTAACTCCTACTATTTTGATATATTTAGACAGAAATTGTTCTGAAGAGTTGCAGCAATTGCACAATACACAAAGCTTTTATATCCACTTGCCATTAAAAAAAAAAAAAATTGACTCATGCCGCCTTACACTCATGGCTGACACTTTAATTCCAGAAAGCAAGTACGGAAATCCCTAAACCCACATTGTCTTGCTAAATAGGTTTAAACTAATCCAAATGCTAAAGAAAACATAAGTTATATTATTGCACAACCACGTCTTGTGGTTACTCATCCGGTGAATTAAACGCCTATTACACAATCGCTTGAAGAGCTAACCAGTAACAACATTGGTGGAGGCCACTGAAAGACATACTGATGACCTTGTGCTTGTGTGTGTACCCTTTTAGTATTTGTGACCACTGTTCTAAGAACCTCAGTAATGGCTTTTACTATACATAAATAATTAAGCTTCTACTGATCTACAAGCCTGAAAATGACTGAAACAAATATGCTAGCACACACACTAAGCACGTTTGTTTCATAGCTGTAACTGAACAATCGGGAGCAGTGAATGACTCCACTTATTTTTAGTCATACCTAAATAATCATGTCAATCATTCACCTATTTTCTCCTCCCCACAAACACATAGACACACACACAGTAGTAGATGGTCCTATTCTTGACCATGGCCACACACAAAACCGTAATAACATTATTCTCATACAGACAATTAAAACTGAAACACTAAGGAAATATAAAATGCACCCAAATAACAGAGAGCTAGATCCTGATGCTGAAGTTGATACGAAATCAAAAAACACTTGGGTATTGTTCCTCAGCTGTTACTCTACCAACACTGTGATGCTACAACGCAATCGCCATAGTCACACGTGAACTACAAAGTTTCCCCATTTTTACATGTAGCACTCAAAAGGCTAATTAGGCAGCCAAGTGTTTAAGGGTGCATACTACGTGAGCAAATGGTCTTAATCAAAATTAAATGGAAATCTGACTGGATATGAATAGCTGCATGTGTTCCTAGTAATATATTACATTGATTCGTCAGAAACAACGAAAACTACTTCCCCCGCAAGAAACTGTACCAAAAAAAAAAAAAAAAAAAAAAGCACCTCAGTTAATTGCTGCTGCTGCATGAGGTTAAATACATTGCTATAGAGGCCAGAGGCTTCAAAATAAGAGGAGGATGTGCCAGAAATTTATACAGTAAATTACAGTACCTAGAATTATGGTACACCTGCATCTTTCTTCACTTTCCTACTTAAATATGCATTTTGAGTCACAAATAGAACCTATTGCTGTGGCTGAGCAATAGCTCCCTTTTGCTTGGAAGAGCAAAGGGAGTTTCGGATGGCAGTGTCCGTCTCTCTCCAGATCCTGCACAGATGAATACTGCATGTTTTGGCATAAAATCTATGTGCGCTGTTGTATACAATGCTCATGCACAAAAGAGGGCATTCTTCCTCCACGGCAGGCACGCATATTCACATGCTCTAAACCTCTGCACAGCACAACACAAGGGAGCATTGACAGAGAGACAAAGTTTGACTGTCATGAGACTATGATAACAGGGCTTTATATTCTCTACCTGCAACTGAGAAGACTTTTAGTTTCTGCATGCAAACATCCATATGTGTGCCAGGATCTTAGCCCAGACTCAAATCTGCGGTCTACATTTTAAATATGTTCAGCTGACCTGACTAACACGAGACCAGAGCAATTAGTTACAAACCTTCCTGCTTGCCTTGCACATCTACTCTGCAGCACTAACAATACAACGCACAATACACTTCAGATTGTATATTGGCGCACAACAAAAGCAAATCTTAAGCTTTATGCTAATTTTTAAATGCACGAGGTTCCTCAGAGACACCCAGTGACAACCTCATACGACTTAGTTAAAAGGGAACTGTGTTGATTTTACCCATCACATTCTGCTTCCTCATCATGTGGACTACAGCATGTGAACCTACCATCTGTGATGCTGCCCTACTACAAATTCTAAGACACAATCGCACACACACACCTTCTGAAGGTGTGGTTTTGAGTAACAAAGTATTGTATTATATAATGTACAATTTTTTTTTTAACTGCTTTCTGTCGGGTTGAACAAAATTTAACTTGCCTTGTTTCCTGTTTTCCAAACAGACGTTACCAGGGGAAGCAGTCTTTCAAGCTTGATAGTATGTATGGTTTGTGACCATCATTTCTTATCTGGGTAACATATACACACGTCTGACAGCTTCCCATTTCCTCAGACTTTGCTCAACTCTGAGTAGTTGCTAAAGAGAAGAGTGGATTTCTCAGAACTTAGCAGCATTGTAACATTGTGGGGTAGGCCTATCCTTTATGTGTGGCTCTTTTAAATAAGATCCTATGAATAGGTATGAACACACAACACAAGATCCCCATTGCCCTGAAAAACAAGACAGCCTGCTCTGGAAAAAAAGGTCTAATCACAATAAAAATACTTCAAATTACTCCGTTCTACTAAATCATTTATCTCAAAGAGTGCCGGGTTAACTATTCACACATTAACCTCAACTTTTTGCCCATTTTCAGCACTTATATTCTGTATCTAAACATTTCATACAGTGTCCAAAAAAGTTGTAAATATTAAAATAAATAATAATTTATTGTCATTAATACAACTACGCCTATCTTTTTGGCACCGAGTTTGGTGAAAACCATACATGCACTGTGTATAAAGGTCTTAAAACAATATATAAATAAATAGTTACCAACAGTTCAGACATTGGTTAGAAAGAATAAAGATGTATAAAGATAACAATTGAATAACTGGAGTTTTGTTTTTATATAAATAAAGTTTCTCCTGTCATCGGTGTTAAATATATCATCTGCTTTAAATATCTTAAAGTGCATTTTATTGCTTTTAGCATGGATTCAATTCAAATACATTTTCTGTTTGCTATTTTATTTAGGTTTTGTGAATCGACTGCATACTGCCCTTGCGACTGTAGAAAAAAAGCAATTTTTATGCCATGATTTAAACAGCATAGGGATTTTCTGCTACACACCCAGCGATGCAATGCACCTCATTTTACAATCATGGCCATTGTGCAACTCAACAGACGATACTGACGATATGAAATGAGAACTCTAAATGTAACGTCCACTAATGAGGGTGTGTCCATATTATTCAGAGAAGTGAATAAGAGAAGATTGTTTTGGAAACGCTACATAATCTTCGCATCATAATCTTAGCTGTGTCATACATTCGTGCATGCGAAAATCACAATAGTCATAACAGGCAGACTCATAGTAGTCCAGTCTTGGCATTTGCACACTCATTGCCAGTCAGTGGCAGAGGCGTCCGTTATTGATTAACTGAGTCTGGTTTCCACTGGTGCTTCTTTGTCTCTTATGAGACTGCATTGGGCAATTAGCCAGACGTCCATTATGAAAGGGACATGATTCAGCACAAAAGGCATGGATAAGTGTTCACACATTAAGTTTGAGTTTAGATAAACTAAAATGAGAAAAGGGTGTTTTGGTAATTAGTGAGAAACGAGAATAAAAAGGATCTGTAGGGCAGAAAAAGACCGTTTTCTTCACTTGATGACATACCCTCATTGTCTCTGCAACATAAGCCATGCTGACACACCATCTATCTCTAAACAGCTGAGCTGGGCTATGTAAATGAGCACTGGGTGATGGTGCCTGGTGGACCATGACTATTTATTTCCTATTACACCCTTTGATGCCATTACCAAGTCACATAGTACCTCCTGCAACAACTGCACCTGCCAACATCTCACCAATTAAGCTGATATATCTCATTTCTGTTTTTATGCCCTTCAATTATTTTCTTTATTCCCAAAATCCTGAATTATTACTTGAAGTGGAGGTGGTAAAGTGGCGTGCTTTCTGTCCTCGATCCTTGTTTGGGTTAATAGATGACGCTTTCTCGCTGATTCAATCAACACTGAATGGGTGGTGCAGCGTAAGACGCAGAAATACATCTTCTTTTGGTCATGTAAAAGGGTATAACTATATGCATATAACTGTGCACAGGTATGTTGTATTCTTACCTGCCGAGTAGGGTTCCTGCTTTTCCATGCACAAAAACTCCTTCCTCTCGTACTTGGCTCGGATCCACTGATCCCGCAGGACCCTGCAGAACGGAGGCTGTTAGACACTCAGCTCTGCCTGGGTTTGATGTTTACTTCATGCCTCAGCTAATTTGTTGTAAACATCTCATTAACTTGCGCAGATGCCGACCCTCGTGGATTCATTTTGTGCAAACATCTATCAAATACAACCTCATCATCTTGTAATTATCATTTGTGTCTCCCTTGTCCTGTTTCAAACATAATAACGATTAGATGGTGTGTGATGTTCTTTAGCGTCATATTCTTCTCCTTTTTTCCATTTTCTGTATTTTTTGGTTCCCTTAATAATAATAATCATAATAATTGCACTTGTATGCATCTTCTCAGTATGTTCAAACTGCTGCGGTATTACTGTGTGTGCAGCTCTTCACTGTAGTAAATGGATCTGCCTTTTTCATCCCTATTTTCTTCACTCATCAGTCACCCCTCCAAAACACAACACATGCCCGTTTAGACTTTCTGACATGACAGGTCACTGTGGTGCTGTTCAAAATTGTTATTTATATCGCTGAACAGTTAAGAAGAAACCCTCGTGCTGAATTGCTGCTTCCTGTTCATACTACAGGAACTGGGCATTCTTATCAATGTCATCCTGCCAAACCAAAACCACTTGTTAATGAAGACATCCATTTTCCCAACAGCTGCAGGCTTAAAGGCACCATTGCTAATATTTACTGCATAAAATAACAATTAATTTAGAGCATATATAGAGAGCAATTTACTAGTTTTAATAGTTTTCAATACTTATTACTAAAAACAAAAACAGTTTCTGTCATATCCCACTGCTTTGTGCTTATCCATGTTGCAGTCATAATAAGAAAATGGAAACCTTCTTTCAATTTAAAAGGTTTTACATATCAAGACATAATAAAAAATAATCTGGTCCTTAGCCTGTGTTAAAATGATCATCATCACCCCTTTGTCACTGTGCTCGACTGTTGGTTTGGTGTGTTTGTGCTGAGGTGCTGCGTTTATTTTTTTTACCAAACATAGTTCTTGGCATTATGGCCAGACTTTTGACTTTTGGTTTCATCTGTCCAAAAGGCATTGTTCAGGAAGATTTCTGGTATGCTCAGATGCAACTTTGCAAACATAAGCCATGAAGGCGGCATCAAGGCGACCCTTCTAAAGTGCCATATTTCTTTTGTTTTTCTAATTTTCTACTGTCATGTACTTTAACATTTAACATGGTTGGCAAGAGGTCTTACAATGTTTTCCACTTGTGAAGAATCTTTCTCACTCTAGGAAGATGGACTTGAAATTGTTAGAAAATGACCTCATAACCCTTTCCAGACTAGTGGGCAGCAACAATTGCTTCTATAACATCACTGCAAATGCCTTTCATCTTGGGCATTGTGTCAGTGCGTATCTGAATGATCCAGAACAACAAGCTGCCAAAACTTCTTTGTTTGAGGTGCTCACACTTACTGATGATCAATCAATCAAGTTCATTTGATTAGTAGAACCTGTGTGCTACCTTCCCTCTCAATCCCTAAGGTTATACTTTCACACGGCTTCTGCAATTTGGCTTAATCTTTGTTAAATATACAATGGCACAGTGCAGTATGTCGTGTATTGTAGCTTGTCTGAGGTTGTATTTACCAAATTTCAAGATTTGCTGAGGAACATAATATTTTTTATTATGTACTAATGTGTAAAACCTTCGAAGTGAAAGAGGGTGTACTTTCTTTACATTTTGACTGCGTATTTAGAGGTGACTCAAACATAAAGTGGAACAAAAGAGGATGGATTACTTACGTGCAATCCTTGAAGGTGGGGCAGTAGTAAAAGGCAGGAACTAGCTGTTCATATATGGCTTTGGCAGCATTGTTACCAACAGAGTCCATAAACTGTGGAGGAGGGGAAAAAACATTCACTCTATAAGGAATATCTGTTTGTGTTCACAGCTTTCTGTAGATATTCAAAATGCTGTGCTTGGAGCTCAGTGTTAGTTTGGCTGACTCTTTGCCCAAAGTTTGACTGCTGCACTTTTGTGTCTTCGTATTTAAAATTGAGGATGCTGCTCAGCACGCAGAGAAGTATACACAGACACGCCTTTGCATAAGTACACAAAGAAGCTGGTTGTGTCCGTCAGCTGCTGGCCCATTTCTTTTAGTCCAAGCTTAATTCATATAGATGACCTTTATTATTTTTTCAAGCAGAGATGCAGGGGGAAGTGTGGGAGACAGAAAGATAGCTGCTCATAGATGCTTGAGAGAGATGGGTGCAGATGTGATTTCAAGCCTGATTGCTGATCCCCACTTACTAGAGGATCTCCTACTGGGTTTCTCACCTCCAACTCAGAAGGGGTCCAGGGATCCAGAATAAGAGATTTGACCTTGCTGATCTGAGCAATGTTTCGATGGAGGCCTGAGCAGCTGTGACACACAAACACGCCAAGGGTGTACGATGCCCACTCTGGGCCTGTAATGCAGGATAAAGAGGTATATGACCACACACACACACAAAATATTTTACCTTACGTAACTGCCACACTGAAAAATTCCTGACAGACACTAATGGTTCCAAATAGTAACTGGGAAAAGTGGTTATCACAGGCAAATAGAACAACCATTGCTGTAGTTGATTAAGATTTCAAATAAACACAAATATGTTACAAATGTCGCCTGAGAAAGAACAGAAATCAGCACAGGCAGAAGCATAACAAGATTAAGACAAGCCAACGATAAAAGCTTGGTTGTTTCTCGGTCATTCTGCCTCGTCGTCTTTAACATAAGCAGATGATCAGCGCACAGCATAAATAGATTTCCACATATGCTCACTATAGTATACACAGGAAGTTACTAGTGCGCAATAAGCTTGTTTCTAGGACCTAAATTTAGGCAGCCTAAATCTTCAGTATTTATATCAAGACCCCGTGTTTTTAATAAGCGTCTGTATGCAGGAATAGATACATAAATACACATCACATTCACCTTTAACATGAATGCTTAAGCAAAGGTTTAAAAGTTGAAAAGCAGGGAAAGAAAAAACTTCAGAGTTTTATGTATACCACACACTCTTCTTTTCTTTTTTTTAACTCATGCAGTATGACAAGCTGCACTAAATGTTTTTAAATTTAGTACAGAGAACAAACGCTGAGCAGGGTTATAATACAGTGAAGGTGTGAGGAGATGCAGATATATTTCGAAGTTTAATTTTTAGCGTCATTGCACTGACCAGCGTGAGGCTATATTATACCTGCCATTGTGGTTATTTTGTAACTGAACCGCAGAACTGGGGCAACAAGATTGGTGTCAGCATTCAGCAGCCTTTAAACCGTCTCTGAGGAAGGCAAAGCCGCACACATGCAAGAGAGCATGAGAACAAAGAGCTCGATTACTTCCTCGAGCATAATTTAAAAACTGTGCACATGCGAAACCGTGTATCTGTAACACTGAGACAAGATGCTGCCGCGTGGTTAGCAAGTCCCACGCCGACTCACCCTCTCGGTCTAACACTGAAGTCATTCTACACAGAAAGTGTAATGCACGCAGAGCCTAAAAATATATTTAAAAATGTATGAGTGTGTTCAAAACTTAGAGCTGAAAGAAAGGACTCCAAGAGAACTGCAGCCGTGTTTATTACTGGTATTTTAATATGATGCTCTCATGTGCTTGTCGCCTTCCACACAAGAGAATCTTGAAGGCTGCAGAGTAGATAAGTGAAAGTAAATTTCACAAGCAACACCTTTTTGAAAATGCATGCATGCTCTCATATACTGAGCTGCAGATTTGATTAATGTTAAACAACTAGGTGTGTTCCTCAGGGTGTGTGACCACATGTCTGCAAGCTGAAGAAGAAAACCAACCACGTACATAAACACCCATTTGGCTACTTAGCATGAACAGTAAAAATAATAAAAAAAAATTTTTACTGAAACTACTGAAAACCTCCGACTGACAGTATTGGTTGTTGTTGTGTTTTGTTTTTTTTTATCAGAACTCACAAACGTATTGCATCAGTGTGAAAATCTTCATTGTGTCAACTATCGCACAGGTGTCATAACTGCCCGAGAAGAGAAACTAAAGCAGTTACGTTCGTGTGTCTCAGTTGGGATTGCCACAGAATGTATGAACACTCTTAAAACTGGATGTCCAGCATCTGAGAGTGACTCCACTCCTCCAGCCTACCTGCAGCTCCACAGTCGGCACAGTTCCCATTCCCAGGTTTGTCCAGAAGCGCTTTCACACGCTGTCTGATCATTTCGTGATCGGAGGTCATTTAAGTTTAACCTATTTTGCTCCGACGCCTGATCAACCCCTAAAATCCTCCAGCAGTCTTGCATAGAAAGTAGCCCAGATACTGTGGCCGGACGAACTGAAGTAAATTCGCAGGGCGTCAGAGCGCGCTTGGCCAAACAGGAGCGGTGTCGAATTTAGGTGGTGCCTCGATGAGAAGAAGAAAAAAAATGAAGCACGTTCAGCGTTGTGTAGATGCTTTAACACTGAAACAGCAAATGCAAACACAACTCTTCTTTGTTTATTTGGAGGGAGACCTCCAGTGGTCATAATGGAGACTTACGCAGAGTGGAACCACCCATATTTGACCTCTTCCTCGCTATTTCACTTCACTACAAAATGTAGTCTGCCAGATCAGTCATTCAAATCTACTAACAAACTCGGCAGGACCGGTCACACAGAAAAGAACAATTTAGATCAAGGTTTGATTAATTTAAATATGCTAGGGACAAACTGATTTTAATGTGTATAATAACTGCATTTCTTTTAGATCTGTTCCATTAGACTGTACAGAGGTACATTGTAAGCTGACTCACTGGCAGTTTACTGGACATCCTCATTAATAAAATTCGTTTCACCGCACCATTTCCTGTTAAAGAAGATTAAGACTGCATGAAATTTACTATAATCGTGATAGAAAATTTCATGGGAAAAGGGAAATATGTGAAGAAGGAGCCTATTTTTTACAAACCCATCCAACTATACCAGGAATTATATGCTGAAAGGAGGTAATAAAGGAAGTAATGAGGAAAGTTTCCTCAGTATTTAGAAATTTTGACTTTACAATGTTGTCACATAGATGCTTCTGGGTGATGTCACTCAGGCAGGAACCTCCTAAGCAAAACTGATTATTCCACCACACCCTGAATGTCAGCAAAGGCCTCTTTTTCCTTGTCCCTTTCTCTTTTCCTGTGGCTGTAAGGCCTGTGCTCTTAAAACAGGAACCATTAGGAAATGATCAATAACAGTATGGCACAAGGCCTTTCACATTGTTAAAGTTTTATTTTTCAAAATGTCTAAAAATTCAAGACAAGGTAAAAAGAAGACACGCTCGAAGACTGGTCGATCTGTATGCAGAGCAAGCTCAACCTAAAAAGACACATACTGGTCTAGCTTTCCAAAATAAACTTATACAAAACATGGAAAAAAAATGTTGCACAAAGAGCACTATTAAAGAAATGTCCATGTTGGCTACAATGCAGATGAGTGAATTCTGTTGAGCCCACATGAATACTGAGGAATCAAGAAACGAAGCCGATTCGGCACCATGAGAGATCGCGTACAGTACGAAAACCCGTCTATCGAGAGGAGTTGGAGCTGGAACGAGAGCGGTGACGCCTACGACCGGGAGATCTGGAGCGAGAGCGGCGGCGTGCTGGCGATCGCCTCCTTGGGGAGCGGGACCTGCAAAAACGTAAATCAATAAGTAAGTGTGGAAGGGCATGTAGGCCTGATAAAAAACACAAATGTCAAACACGAATGGAAACAGTAACTGGTCGAATCATTCATAGTACCTTCTCCTCATGCGCGGTGGGCTGCGACGCCACATAGGTGGTGGCGGGGGCATTCTGCGGGGTGGAGATGGTCTACGGGGTGGAGGGCGGACTCGCTGAGGCAGCACAGCACAAGCAGTGATTTCCTGTCCATCAATCTGACCTATTCGTAAGAGTCAACAAAGAGTTACCCAACACGAACGCAAGTCTGTCTAGATTAATCTTCCATGACGAAGCCACAGAACTACCCACATACCTCCGTCCATGTGTTTGAGTGCCTTCTGGGCCTCCTCGGGGGTCTCAAACTCCACATAAGCACAGCCCCTGTGCAGGTGCGGGTGGAGTCTGTCCATTGGCATGTCGACTCCTTTGATTGTCCCATAAGTAGAAAAGATTTCCTGGATATGTTCCTGTTAAACAAAGACATAGCTGTTAACATAAAAACCTTTGTGTTCTAAAAATATAAAATTTAAATTAAAATAATTACATTATGTAGGGAAAGTTTTTATTTTCAATTCCATTTTTGTAATATATCTATATTATGGCTAAAGCAGTTTCTGGATTGATGCAAACTGCATTTTGTTGCCTTGTACTTGTGACATGTGCAATGACAATAAAGTAGAATTCTATTCTATTCTTATTTACATAGCACTAAATTACAACAACAGTTGCCTTAAGGTGCTTTATACTGCAAGGTAAAGACCTTATAAAAATATAGAGAAATAGGATTACCACCTATGAGCAAGCACTTTGGTGACAGCGGGAAAGAAAAACTCCCTTTAAACAGGAAGAAACCTATGGCAGAACTAAGCTCAGGGAAAGACAGACATCTGCCAAAACCAGTTGTGGGTGAGGGGAGGAAGACAGTACAAGAACATGCTGTGGAGGAGAGCAGTTATTTAATAAAAACTAATTACTAAATGTAGAGTTATGTATAAATATCAGGTGGGGGAAAAAGCCAGTGAAGAAGAAACCCAGAGAAGCCTAGGGAAAATAAGAACTAAACCTTATTAGAGAAAAAAGCCGAAATGGGCAGTAAAACATGAGATGCTTTTACCCGGAACAATCTGACAGCTGTAACATTCACACTTAGTGTTCTGATTTTTACATCAGGAATTTTGTCACTAATAAGCGATGCCCCAAAACACCCAAATTTCACTTTTAGGCAACTATCTGTCAGTTAAGCTAAAGTACTGTACTGGTGTGCAGCTGGTATTACAGAGGAATGTAGAAAAATCAGTGACAACATGTTGCCACAGCTTTAAAGCCCAACCAATGTATGATTTGTCAGATCAGTACTGATATTTGGCGATTTAAAATCCTTACTAAGAAAAGTGCAGTCACAAATGTGTTTTACTGTTACAAGTTGTCGCCTGTTTACACTAATGGACTCTAGATCGCCTGGTTAATGTGTTGCAAATAGGAAAGTTGCAGTGTGCCCTCTGGTGGACAAACTATTTAATCCCAACAGTAATAACATGCTTGAAGGATGTTTCCTGTGTCTCCATTTATGTCAAACACCAACACAATATATCAGTATATTTATACTGATATCAATATACCCCCTCTTTAAATCAATATACAGAAGGTCGTCTAATTATTGGGGTTTTCTATCTATTATTGTTAGGCCTTATAATATAAAGTAACTTGAGCCGACTGTAGTTGTAATTTGGTGCTAAATAAATTTAATTTAATGTAATTTCAACCCTTAGCTGCATAGTGTGTTATCGCCTGTTTTCCCCTCCAGTGTGAGTGGTCCTCAGGTCTCCCTTTTGCTATAAAAACCAACCTTGGTGACATTCCTGGTGAGCCTCCCCAAGTAAACTTTAGTTGGTTTAGGTGTTGGGCTTCTTTTCCGGCGTTCCTTGTCATCTCTGGTCTTTTGTGTTTTAGAGCTGGAAAATCACAAGCAAAACACTAAATAACCAAGACTCAAACAAGAGAACATACAACACATCATTGTGCACAATTACCAAGCAGTTGCATTGGATGAAGAGACTTACACAGAGCGGGAGCGGCGACGGTTATCGTGGCGTCTGCGGCTGGGGCTCGGAGAACCCGAGGAGCTGGAAGACGAAGAGGATCGGGAGCTAGAAGAGCCGGAGCGGCTGGAACCAGACGAGCTGGATCCGCTTGAAGAACCTGAGCTGGAACCAGAACTGCTGCTCGAAGAAGAGCTAGATCTGGTGACAATCAATAAAAAAGAGAAATATATGAGGAAAGAGGACAGATTTTTATTTTCAACACTGGGATAAAGGATCCCATTAAGAGGGCAAACCTGCTGCTGCTGCTGCCAGTGGATGCGCTGCGGCGTTTCCTTGCTTTCTCTCGTCCTCTCTCCTTCTCTCCTTCCTTTGTTCCAGGCTTTTCTTTGCCTCTGTCTTTTGTTTTTTCATCCTCCTTCCGCTTTGTAGGTGAGGGTGCCCTTAGATGAGAGGAAAGCCACTGTTATTTTGATATGTTTACGTTAAAAATAGCACAAAGTTTGCTACTTTAAGATTATTTTCACTGCAAATAAATATATTTTTACTAAATGCTTAATTGAAAAGTTGACAGAAAATAGAGCTCAACATATTTCACGGTTCTAAAGATAAAAGCTTTTTAAAACACAAAGGTTTTTGTTAACAGCTATGTCTTTGTTTAACAGGAACATATCCGGGAAATAAATTGTATTTTAGGTCATATGTTTTCTGTTAGGTAGTTACTGTTTCAGAACAAAATAACAATTAACTGTACTGAGGAAATAATACAAGTTTTTCTAAACTTACAATACTTGAACAATTCGTAACGAGCAGCAGCCTCAAATCTCTTGATCTACAATTAGAACATCCTTTTGACATGTTTAAATTTGTATTAATTCGCCCATTTTCTCTACAAGCTTTAATTTTTGCCTCCAACTGCTGGAGCCCATACCAGCTGTTACAGGCCAAAAGGCAGGGTACACCTAGAAAGCCTATCACAGGGCAGAGACAGACACCGATTCATACATTCACATCTATGGCCGATTAAGAAACATCGGCCATGTATGCAAGAAAATGCCTTCCTGTGTTTTTTGGTTGTGGGAGGAACCCACTCAGACATGGGGAGAGAACATGCTAACTTCACACAGCAAGGCCCCAGCCAGCGCATTCAATGGCAGGACTTTAAATGGTAAAATCTTAAATGGCCTGCATTTGTATAGCGCTTTACTCAGTCACTAAGGACCCCAAAGCGTTTTACACTACATTCAGTCATTCACACACACATTCACACACTGGTGATGGCAAGCTACATTGTAGCCACAGCTGCCCTGGGGCGCACTGACAGAGGCGAGGCTGCCGGACACTGGCGCCACCGGGCCCTCTGACCACCACCAGTAGGCAAACTCAAACATGGGGCTAGTATCTTGCCCAAGGATATTTGGCATGCAGCCAGGAGGAAGCCTGGGATCGAACCACCTTCTGACCTGCTCTGCCACCTGAGCTACAGCCACCCTTTAGTTATTGCTTTGAAGTAACAGTGCTAACCACTGCACCTCTGTGCGGCCACTTCTGTGTCCATTTAGTTTTCATTAACAAGTATGGAATTTAATTCTCCCTATACATCTAAGTACTAAGCGGTCTGATATTGGAACCTTTAAATGCTTGGTGTCTATGGATGTCTTCTTTTCTTGAATGTTTTCAGGTTAATGCAGGTTAATGTTATATTACTACCATCAGAGTCATTCAGGTTCTGTATTTTTCATTATGTTTTGCTACTACAGTTTTCTTCAGTTTTTTTTTCGTTTTCCGTTTAATTTAGTTTAGGTTTCCTGGGTATGTCTGCATGTTTAATATACCCATTAATTTAATTTGAGCTTTCTTTATTCTCTTACCGTCTACATGTTCTCCTTCATTACATCTATGAACATTCTTTATGGTCTTACTCTTTTCCTGTCTAATTTTGTTGACCCCGGGGTTTTAAACTCATCCACCATCACTTCCTCTACGTTTTTATAATCTGGCAGGTATTTGTCACGTGCAGATTACATTATTATGATGTAAGCAACATTTTGTGTGTGTGGGTGGGGGGGGAGAATCTCCAATATATATGTAGAACAAAGCCTCTTGCCTTGTATTAACAGAAATTAATGGACATTATTTAAATAGTTTTAGAATTATTTGTCTTCTTATTAGATTTTTATAGTCAACTTTCCATAATAACATTGTTTATCAAGGGAAAATAATCATTAAAGTAAACTAGTTGACTTCACATCTAACATCTTGAGCACGAACGCGCCGCCATTGAATTTCATTCAAACAAGAAGAAAGCGACGCGCGAGCTGCTGTTTCACCCAAAACCGACTTCAACTGCGATTAGAAAATGTCGCATAATTTTCCGCATAAGCCTAAATACGTTTTCGGGTTTAAAAAAAGCTCAACTAAAGATAAATAAAAGGTTAAACTTACATGATTTCCAAAGGAGCTAGGCGCAGTTCGACCACTTGCGGCCTGAGAAAACGTCGCACGGTGATGACGATAAGCGGAAGTTACGTGACCACCTGAGCGCCACTTACAACTCATTTGTTTATTTTACATTTTTTGACGACAAAATGTGAGTTTGTAAGTGAGCGCGTGTGCGACCCAGCGCACTCGTGGAATAACCTTGTTGTTTCGTCGAGCTGCGTGAAATGAAATAACCGAACAGGAAGCATCGATCGAGCTTCCTTCTTCTAGATCAAGTGAGTGCATCACTTTCTAAGGATACTGTGCTAGCTGAGGTGGTTACCCCGCGCAGCTAACACGGAGTTACTGTACAACACTACCTTCGCACTCAGCAATAAAATGCCATTGTTTAAAAAATAATCCTACATAGGGTAATCCTACCCTATGTTTTTCTTCTTGAGGAAATTTTAATTAAATTTAAAAAGCACACAGCTTTGTTCCTAGAAGAACTTACAAAAAGAAGAAATAAATAAAAAACTGTTTCTTATGCGCTGGATTTATAGTTGGTTGTATTTCATATTTATATGATAATGTAAGATATTGGCAGTGTTTTCAGTTTCCTCCGTTTAGCCAGTAAGTTGATCTTTTTGTTATGACAGCCACATTTCCAAAGAAGTTTCCTGATTTTGTAGTTTAGCTTGACATGATGATGTCTTTTATATTAGCAGGAAGAATTCATAATGACATTCAAAGTATCTGAGATGTGAGGTAATCATATCCTCCTCTATAATGGACATTTGTTTTCGATCTATGTCTTTTGACTTATTTGAGTTACCCTACTAAGTTCTAATGTATTAAACCGAGGACATCCTGGGCTTTCCATCGATATCTCACATGTTTGGGTGGCCACTTTTAGCTCCAAAGAGGATAATTACAATTTACTATATTATCATATGTGTATTACATTTGTGCTATGAAGAGTGTTATGACAAAGTATTTGCCCCCTTCCTGATTGTAAGAAATTAGAAAGGAGGCAAATACTTTTTCACAATATGTGGATTTTTAGTTTTTTAATTTCAAAGCTATTGCCAAGGCTGCTATTACCCTACACCTCTAACATTGTTACAGAGATCCCACTTTCCTATATTATTATACATATTATTATTATTAATAATAATATTATTAAAGATACTCTAAATTTCACTTTTTTATGACAGGTCAGAACAGGTGAATTCACCATGGGCCGGCTCGATGATGCTGCAAAGCACAAAGTGGTAGAGCTGCGAAAGGCTGGCCTGAGTTTCCGTAAAATCAAAGCTGTGCTGGAGCTGGAGAACATTAAGGTTTCCGCTCAGGCCATCTACTTGTTCCTGAGAGAGTTCCAGGGGAGGCCGCCAGGGAGGGTGAGACCTGTAGAGCCTGGAAGTAGCACATCACCAGCACAGGTGCAAGCTCAAACTGGAGCAGTACAGCAGAGCTGGAGTAACATTCAAATCCGAAACCTATTACGGGATTCATCTCAACGTCTTGGCTTCCCAGCTGCTGCTGACTTTGCTAAACAGACTCCCACCAGCTCAGAGGGCTCTTCCTCCGGGGAAACCAGTGGAGGCAACAGGAAAGAACAGCAACCTGAAGAACATAAGGATGAAAATGATATCCAGATTGTCAGTGTCACGTCACTTGCACAGCAGAGCCAACAAAGAGCTCCCCAGTCCACTCTACCAAGGTCAGAAACCTGTGCTATGACTTCCACACCAGCAGTGAGGCGGAGAGTCACACCTTCTCCAGCCACTAGTTCAATGCTGGCAGCTCGAAAGAGAATTTTGGATAAAGCATTGTCACACAGATTGAAGGTACCTAAGCATTAGTGTACTGATGTGTACTTAGTGTCATAATCCCAGTTGTACCTCTTATATTTACTCTTCAGGTGCATGGAATCTGTGTAATTTACCATAAACTAGCCTCCAAATATTATTCAGTCTTTCATACGTTGTTTTTCACCAGTTTTCAACAGTGGCATCATTGTTAAGGAGAGATCCATCAAGTGTCCAGGGCACTGACATGAGGAATGCTGTGCCACAGCCACCTGAAACCTACGATCTGACCACTGAAAAGGTGAGATACATTTAGCTTTAGCTAACACTTAGCTTTTGAATCCCTTTTACTAAACAAAGATGTGAGTTTATCACCATCAGAGAGTACCTGTTAAATCATAGGCTTTATTTCTCCTTACACAATTTTAGCTGTCACCTCATGGGAGTGATATGGTCGGGTCTTTAGACTCTTTATCGCCACTTTTATTTCTCTTAAAACATTTCTGTGTTTTGTATTTGGTAAATTTTTTGCTTGACCCAAAAAAAAAAATTGTTATTTTCTGATCTGAGTCTGGGAGCCTGGCCATACAAACATCATCTGTTGTTGAGCTTTTTGTTAGTACGACTGCAATGTGAACACCATTTTAAATGAAATGTTTTCAATGTTACACAGACTGTTACAGGGAATCAGCCTGGAAGTAGCAGCGCTCCTAGACGTTCTCTCACCCAGAGACCAGGGCTATCTGTTCGTTCCCTTCCTCCTCCCCCTCATCCTCCTCCTCGAGTTGGGATTCGTCTTTCTAACCGACCACAAGCACCTTTAACATCTGCGTCTCCCGGGGGCGCTGTTATCCGCATACAGGCCCCCGGGAGTCAGGGTGCTCCTCGTACTGAAGGGAACCCAAGTCCACAGCAGGCAGCCCAGGACGCTGGAGTCAGAAGCGGTTTCCAGGATCAGATTCAGAGTTTGGGCTCTGAAGTGCGCAGCTTGGGCCTGGCAGTGAAGATGCTTGTAGAGCAGCAGTGCCGTCTGGAGAGGGAGCAGTCGCAGCAGACCCAAATTCAGAAGCAGATCCTCAACACTCTACAGACCATTGCAACCAAAATGAGTCATGGTAGCAGTGTTCAAAAGCAGAAAAACAAGACTCCTTCACCCTCTGCTTTGGCAGCAGCTTCTGCCTCTACCTCGTTTAACCAAGACACCTTCAGTTTTAGTCAAGGCACTTACACTCAGTGTAGCCAAACCCAGCCTAGCTACAGCTCTTTAGAAGGTTTAGAAAATGTGGAGGCCTTTAAATTGCCGGGACTCAGTCCTACAACCGTGAATGGGTTTCCACCATGTAGCAATACTGAAAGCCTTCCTCTTACTCACACCCCTTCTCAAACACAACCTTATTCAGCTGCATATATTCAGCAGACCAGTCAACCACTCATGCCTCCCTACACGCAATCATATGTCTCCACATACAGCATACAGTCACATCCTCAGACTTTCAGAGCATTGGAGAGTAAAACATCGGAATTCCAAAGCAGCTGCTCAACAAGGACTTTCCAGGACTGCAGCGTTTCCACTCAACCAGTGCTGAACTCGGACCACTCTTCACAGGACCAGCAGATCAATATTATCAAAGTGGAAGGACCATAGATGGCTTTAGATTCCACACACTGTTTGAGGACCACGAGGGCTTTGATGTACTTTTTTTTAGAGTGACTGTAGCATTATGAACATGTTTTCAAATATAACAATAAACAATGTAGCAAGTTTTTTTTTTTTTTCCCCAAAGGGAGAGGGTACAATCAGCAATAGGATACTACAATCTTTTAGTAAATATTATAATTTGTATTTGCTACAGGCAACAAATAATTCAGACATTTTAAATGACATGTTTATCTTATATCACCATTACTGGCATTATCAACTGTTAATTTTCATACATCTGCGCAAACTGATTATAAAACACAAGGACCTTATTATGATCCAAAGCATGCTTCCATTTCACTATTTTAGAGATGACAAGCCATTCTCATATAAAACTGAGAATGCTTAAATAAAAAACAAAAAGGAAAACGTGATTCTTAAAAGGGGCGATTCAGGACAAAATCACGTGTGTGTATATTTTTTTTCTGTGGTATTTGTATTTATCCATCTAGATTGGTGACGAGTTTTGGGTGTTTGCCTTATTTTGAATATAAAGGAAGAGGACAACACTTTCATTGTTATGCTAAAAGACAAGTAATGGTAATGCTTCTTTCTGTAAAACTTTTTTTTTGTTATACAGAAAAAAAATCTGGTGCTTTTAGCCTTACATGCTGTATACTGTTGTGGGCATAAATGGGTAGTAATTGGGCTTTTAATTATTTCTTTTAAGTGTGTTTTTTTTTTCAGGGTGGAATGATTGTAATGCATACATCTTTAATGACTTTAAAAAAAAAAAAAAAAAAAAAAAACAAGAATTGGTTGCCGTTTGAATTTATCTTGGACTTTCTCTAATCCACACAGGACCAAATGTCTTTTAACTTGACAAGGCCAGCTCCTATTAACTTCTTGCTAGTGATCATGTTTCACTACAACTGGCAGTTTCTTTGTGTAGCAGATAGATGGATAGATGCAGATTCCAAGATTAAATAGTTTAAATAAGTTTAAATAATTGTAAGTTATTCAGATGTGTAACCACTTTGCCAGAGTGAAAGAATACTCAAACTGTCCCCCTCCACATGAGAGAAAATTGGTTAGGATGTTCAGAAACTACAACGGCTCAAGTCTGCCATTAAGTGGAAACTGCTGGAACGCCAGCGTCACCATCCACAATGAAGTGAGGCCCTGGGTTCTAATCTGCCAGCTCGTCAAGACCGTAGGTGTGAATGTGAGTGTAAATCTGTCTCTCTGTGTCGGTCCTGCGACAGACTGGTGACCTGCACAGGGCATACCCTGCCTCTCACCCTATGGCATCTAGAATAGGCTCCAGCCCCTGTAACCCTGAATTAGATGAGGAGAAAAAGATGGAGCAATTTAACCAGTTTAATCATTTAAAGTTACTTCTACCAAAGAAGAGTGGTCAAATAACCAGCCACATTTATGCCAGAATTCTGCTGATGGTGACCATCTGGTCGAAATAGAGCTTCCTGAGGAATATTTAACTAAATATTAGTTGGGTTATATGCATATATTTGACCCCGTGTGCATTAGAGAAAATAGACAATAATTTATAATAATGTATAAACGGAAAGTTTAAAGAAATCCTTAAAACCCGAAATTTACCATGACATTCATCCCCATGATGAGTACATTTCTGACCATAACTGTACATCTCTAGACCAACAGAGAGATACAAATAGCCACCATTACAACTCAGCTGAGGGGAGTGGCATTATAATCTCTTTGATCAGCTAGTACAGGGTCACTAAATCTAGGGCTGTGGCATTTACCTACTGGGCCAATGCAAATATGGGCCCCTCCACTATCTTCACCGTGCGCTCATGTACCTTGTTGAACAGAGTTCGGTGTGTAAAAATTGATTGATACACATGAGGAAACAAAAATCAAAAGGTCAACCTGAAAAGCTAAGAGAGAAAAATTTAATGAAAGTAGAAATAGATGCAGTAAAATGTGTCAAATTAACCAAATATTGTACATATGCTTCCATTTGACCCTGAATGACCTTTCTGAGCTGTACACATAAGATTAGGACTCTGAAGTTAGGACAGTTTTACGTTGCTTCCATCTAACTGCAAACATTATACAGGACAAATACATTGAATACTAGCCTGTGTTCTTACTCCTGCTTTTTTTGTACATTTATTGCATTTTGCTTGATGGTTGTGTGATTTCTGCTGTCTGAACAACAAATTGTCCTTTAGGGATAATAAAAATATCCTTGCTTCTTTATTGAATTCTTGATTTATTGCCAAAAATGTTTCATGAGGTTACAGTGGCTTTAGACCACCAAAATCTAATTAATTCATCCCTGATTCCATGGTGTTTGTAGCCAAATTTTAAAAACTTCACTCAGGGGATTTATGATAGGTGTGTTTAAAAACAGCAAACTTGGTTTTAACAATGACAACAATACCTTTGATAAGAACAAGCAGATCAAACTCCTACAGCTTGTTGTTAGCGTTTTTGTGTAACCAAAATGGTTAAAGAAAAATAGCACTTGTGTGTTCTACACTTTTAATCTTTAAAATCTGCTGATGGCACAGAGCTTATGAGGTAAAGGGGTGAGGGTGAACCCTACAACTGGTGTCAGATCCAGGTCATCTCCAGTCATTCCAGGTGGAGGAGTGAATCGAAAGCGCTGGAGGAGGGAAGCGAAGAAAAGGAAAACCTCCATCTTGGCCAGACTCTCTCCAGCACAAACCCTCGACCCTGCAAGAAATCAGGGAATCGCAAACTGTTAAGCCATCTTAATGTTTGTCTTAGATTTTATGTCTTAGTCTTATATTTCTTTGTGTTAAGAACCCACACACTTACCTAGAGAGAATGGGATAAAGGCCTCTCTCCTTCTAAAATTGCCTTTCTCATCCAGGAAATGGGCTGGATTAAAAGCAGAACTCTTTTCCCAGTTATTCTCATCACAGTGAGCTGATGAAAGCAGACCAATCACTGGGGTTCCCTAAAATATGGAGAAGATTGCTTTCTCATTGTCTTAAGAGCACTCATGAAATAAATTTTACTTAAGTTTCCGAAAATTAACTCATATTGTAAATGACCAAAACAGCAATAATGTGTATGCTGAGCTAATTTCTTCCTTTATATGTATTCATTAACTGTTCATTTCTATATTAGGCAACAAAAAAGTCCTGAGTTTAATTACTTGTTGTACATTTTACATAGTTTTTTTTTTTTTTAAAACAAGAACAAAAAAACATTTATAGCAAGTTGCATTTGTCAGGGGTTTTTCTTGTTATTTTAGCCTCCCCCTGTGTTCCTTTTGTATCTTTTGTGCAGTAATGTTATACAATATATTCATTCCTTATTGTTTTCTTATTGTAACTGTTTATTTCAGTACATTTGTTGTTAAATTAAAAAAATAAAAAAATAACCTATAGGGTAAGCACCCATAGTTTTCAGTGATTTTTTAAGACTAAAATCTTATTTAAAATTTCAACTTGTGATAATTTATGGATATGAAAATAAAAAAAACCCCAAATAAACAGACTAAGATCTACTATAGTTTGAGAACAACGACAGCTTAAACACTGTAAAATGTAATATTGTGTTTAATTAAAAATATTAAATAGGCTGAACTCAGTTTTTATAAATTTGTTATTAGAACTCGATTTAAATAAGTTACCAGTACTTTTTAGGCAAAACCGCTGATAAACTCAATTTATTTGAGTTGTCTTAACTTAGAAAAACTAAGTAAGATGGAAGTTTTGCTTCTCAGTGCGGAAGGATAAAAGATGTGTTTTGAAAATGCCCCGTCACTACCGTCGTCCTCCCTCTCGGATCAGTCCGCATGTTCATGGTGCCAGCATTTGTTATCAGAATCAGAATCGTGTTTATTGGCCAAGTATATGTGCAGACACATACAGGGAATTTGGGTCCGGTAGATGGTGGCTCTCAAGCACAGCAATGTAAATCTCACACACACACACACACACACACACACACACACACACACACACACACGTACGTCTATATATACACATTACACATACATACACAAAGCTGTGTAAACCAACTATAAATAACGAATCTAACTTCTATACATAAAATACAGAAATGAATGACGTGGAATGAATACTACAAAATGTACATAAGGTGCAGTTGCAGTCTGGCAGTGGGAGCAGTGTGACAGGTCAACTGTTAAGAAGGGAGATGGCGAGGGGAAAGAAACTGTTCCTGTGTCGGGTGGTCCTGGTCTGCAGGCTTCTGTACCGTCTGCCAGAGGGCAGCAGATCAAAAAGTCTGTGTGCAGGGTGTGAGGGGTCTATGATGATTTTCACTGCCCGTTTCCTGGTTCTTGAGAGGTACAGATCCTGGATGGAGGGCAGGGGGGTGCCGATGATCCTTTCTGCTGCCCGTTCAGTCCGCTGCAGTCTGCTCCTGTCCTGTTTAGTGGCTGCTCCATACCAGACTGTGATGGAGGAGCACAGGACAGACTCAATGACCGCAGTGTAGAACTGGATCAGCAGCTCCTGTGGAAGACTGTACTTCCCCAGTTGTCTTAGGAAGTACATCCTCTGCTGGGTCTTTTTGAGGATGGAGTTGATGTTGGTCTCCCACTTCAGGTCCTGGGAGATGGTTGTACCCAGGAACTTGAAGGTCTTCACAGTTGACACAGGGCTGTCTGATATGGTGAGGGGGAGCAGAGTTGAGGGATGTCTCCTGAAGTCCACTGTCATCTCTACAGTCTTAAGAGTGTTCCGCTCCAGATTGTGCTGACTGCACCAGAGTACCAGCCGCTCAACTTCTTGCCGGTATGCAGACTCATCACCATCTTGAATGAGGCCAATGACAGTGGTGTCATCTGCAAACTTTAGGAGTTTGACAGCCGAGTTCTTGGAGGTGCAGTCGTTAGTGTAGAGGGAGAACAGTAGTGGTGAGAGGACACATCCTTGAGGGGCACCAATACTGAGGGACCGGGTTTCAGAGGTGATCTCCCCCAGCCTCACTTGTTGCTTTCTGTCTGTCAGGAAGCTGGTGATCCACTGACAGGTAGCTGGTGACACGCTGAGCTGGGAGAGTTTGGAGGAAAGAAGTTCAGGCACAATGGTTTTAAAAGCCGAACTAAAGTCCACAAACAGGACCCTGGCATAAGTTCCCGGGCGGCCAAGGTGTTGCAGGATGTAATGCAGCCCCATGTTCACTGCATCATCCACCGACCTGTTTGCCCGGTAGGCAAACTGCAGAGGGTCCAGCTGGTGGCCTGTAATGTTTTTCAGATGGGCTAACACCAGTCGTTCGAAGGATTTCATGACCACAGACGTCAAGGCGACAGGTCTGTAGTCATTCAGTCCTGTGATGGTGGGTTTCTTGGGAACAGGGATGATGGTGGAGCGTTTGAAGCAGGAGGGAACTTCACACAGCTCCAGGGATCTGTTGAAGATGCGAGTAAAGATGGGAGCCAGCTGTTCAGCACAGGTTTTGAGGCAGGAGGGTGAGACGCCGTCTGGTCCGGGGGCTTTCCTGGGCTTCTGTTTCTGGAATAGTCGGCTCACATCCTGAGTGTGTATTCTGAGTTTCAGGGAGGAGGAAAGGGGGGTGAGAGGTGTGGTGGAGGTCGTTGAGTCTGGATTGGAGAGGGTGGTGGTGGTCGTTGAGTCTGGATTGGGGAGGGTGGGGGTGGTCGTTGAGTTTTGATCGGGGAGGGGCAGGGTGAAGGGGGGAGAGATGGAAGGTGTGTTGGGGGTCAATGTCTGAAGCAATGTCCCTGGGGAGGGGAGGGTGGGGCGTGGGAGTCTGTCCGTCTCAAAAGTGTTTAACTCGTTGGCCAGGTCTTTGTTTGCTTCAATAGTGGGTGGGTGGCGTCTGTAGCTGGTGATTTCCTGCAGGCCCCTCCACACTGACGCAGGGTCGTTGGCTGAGAGCCGTTCTTCCAGCTTCTGGGAGTAGATACTTTTAGCTGCTTTGATCTCCTTGGTCAGTGTGTTCCTGGCTTGCTTGTACAGGACCCTGTCACCACTTCTGTAGGCGTCCTCCTTGGCCTTACGAAGATGTTGGAGTTTAGGAGTGAACCATGGTTTATTGTTGTTGCATGTGCAAAAGGTCTTTGTTGGCACACACACGTCTTCACAGAAACTGATGTATGATGTCACAGTGTCCGTGAGCTCATCTAGGTTCTCAGATGCAGCTTCAAAAACAGTCCAATCAGTGGAGTCAAAACAGTCCTGCAGTTCCTGCTTTGCTGCGTTAGTCCACTTCTTCACAGTTTTAACTACAGGCTTGGCACGTTTGAGTTTTTGCCTATAAACTGGAATAAGATGGACCATGCAGTGATCAGAATGTCCCAAAGCTGCCCGGGGCACAGAGCGATAGGCATCTTTTAGAGTGGTGTAGCAGTGATCCAGTATGATGTTGTCCCTGGTGGGGCAGTCTATATGCTGTCTGTATTTAGGGAGTTCGTAGTTTAGGTTTGCTCTGTTAAAATCCCCAAGAATAATTGTAAAGGAATCCGGGAATTTCCTCTCCAGGGTAGTAATCTGGTCAGCCAGCTCGCACAGTGCGTTGTTCGCGTTGGCCTGTGGAGGGACGTAAACTCCGACCAGCATGAAGGAAGAAAACTCCCGCGGTGAATAAAAAGGTTTACAGTTGATGAAAAAACTTTCCAAGTGTGGGCTGCAGTGTTTCTGTAACACTGTGACATCAGTACACCAACCTTCATTAATGTAGAAGCAGACTCCACCACCCTTTGTTTGCCCTGAGAGCTCTGTTTCGCGGTCCGCCCGGTGAAGTTGGAAGCCCGGCAGATTTAAGACAGCGTCTGGGACTCGCTCACTGAGCCAGGTTTCAGTGAAGCAGAGGGCAGCAGAGCGTGCAAAGTCCTTGTTAGTCCGGTTATGGAATATGTTGAGCAAACCTGGAGAAGCGTCAGCTCAAGATATTATTGTTTTCATTGCTGTGAATCTTTACCTGATACACTGACTTGGTGAGTAAACGTTTACTCTTATTCAAACTGATTTTGTGGCTTCTCTTAGTTTAGCACCAGGTTTATAATCTTGCTAGCTAGTTAGTGTTAGCCTAGCGTTGCTGCTGCGGCTGGGCTCATGTTACTTAAAAACCTTACATAAAAATATGTCTGAAATTTTCTGTTGATTGTTTGAAATAAAAAAGTGAGATAAGAGCCCAGACGAAATTCTTCGGGAGGTGCAGCCGTTAGGGGTGGGGTGTGGGGTCGCTAGCCCCGGGACGTCGGGCTAGCGATTTTGCGAGCCCTGTATCTGATTGAGGAATCACTCATCTTTGGAAAAGAGTTTATTACAGAGAAATGGCTCTTTCCAAAATAAAAGCTATACTATACGCTTCTTCTGGGCTATATTCTCAGCAGCATATTGTAGCGGGTCAGGGCTGTTCGGGGTTCTGTTTTTTTTTACAGTTGTGTTTTGTTTATGTTGCCATAGTGACGGGTGACGCCCTCTCGCTGCGACGGTGTGTCCTTCCGGGGTCAGAGGGCGCCCTGTGTGTTGTTGTTGCTGTGCGGTTGCTGCGCTGAGCAGTTAGCTAGCGGCAGCGTTCTCCTGCAGATGTCAATAAACGACTGTGCTCCCTGGCTAGCTCACGGGAAGCAAGACCAAACGACACCTCCGTCTCCTCGCTGTCTGAGCTCGCCACATTGGTGTCAGAAGTGGGATGATGGTGGCACCCCATGTTCTGACCCGAGTGACTTTTCCCCCGCCGGTTGTGACCGGCCGGTGCGCCAAAAGAAGGCACCTGGACATTTGCAGGACTTTGTGTGGGGTAATGGGGTCGTCGGGGACGACTGACCCCTTAGGTGGGGGCTATGTAGCGGGTCAGGGCTGTTCGGGGTTCTGTTTTTTTACAGTTGTGTTTTGTTTATGTTGCCATAGTGACGGGTGACGCCCTCTCGCTGCGACGGTGTGTCCTTCCGGGGTCAGAGGGCGCCCTGTGTGTTGTTGTTGTTGCTGTTGCCGCGCTGAGCAGTTAGCTAGCGGCAGTGTTCTTCTGCAGATGTCAATAAACGGCTGTGCTCCCTGGCTAGCTCACGGGAAGCAAGACCAAACGACACCTCCCTCTCCACCTTGTCTGAGCTCGCCACAATATCAAACATATCAGGTCCCCATAAGGAGAATCATGTGCTAACGGTTGTCTAAATGACTCGGGTAAAGTTTGTAGCATGCATGCTTGTTGTTTTTGTCTGCTTCCACTTGTCTTTGCACTAGGGTGATGTCAGCATAAATGTGTAGTCATATTCGTTGTGTTCCCACTAGTGCTGTCAGCGTTAATCTCGTTGAAATGACGTTAACGCCACAACAAGGCAATCTCACGGCAATCTCCTTTAACGAGCTACCCCTGATCGCCCTGTGCGTGGGGCTAGACGGCCAACACGTTAACGAGCTAACTGTGCTAACACACTAGTTCCCACCCATGTAATTGAGCATTACGTGGCACATCCAACATACTGTTTTACTTTAGTCCATGACACGCTTACCTTCAGGGTCATACGTCACATGAAAACCAAAATAATTCCAAACGCCAGATCTAAATGAGGGTGGGGGAGGTTCAATTTGCTATGTTGCAAGGAGAGCTTAACTTCTGTCTCGCTGGCTTGCCCTGCGCTCTTCCTTCTGACTATGCTGTCTGTGTTGAGCGCTCAGTGGATCTGTGCTCGACAGTGCAGCCTAGGCGGAGTAGTCGAACACAGATTCACTGAGCGCTGAACACAGACAGCATCGTCAGAAGGAAAGTTGATCAAATAAATTACAAATTTTGTATTGTTTGATACATATGCGTACCGAACCGAAAGCACTGTATCGAACGGTTCAATATCAATACGAATATCGTCGCACCCCTAATATATAGATATAGATATATAGATATCTATACATCTATCTCTATATAGATATCTATCTCTATCTATAGATAGAGATATAGATATATATCAATATCATGTTTAACCTGAGTAGCAAAAGACCGCAGGGGGGGGTTGAAAACAATATGCCAGGAGTTAGCTTTGCTCGCGGACTCTATCAAGCCTTGACCTCCCGGTCAGCTTTTGCTCTGGTGGATAACAGAGCTCTCCGAAAACTTGGAAGCATTTTTGCAAATATGTGATATTTTGATAAATTAAGTAGATATTTGAGCATTACACAGCTACATTCTCAGCTGAATATATCTTAAAGGTTATTTTGTGACCCAGAAAGGGTAGTCTGGGGAAAAGGCAGATCGCATTTGTTGGCCACGGTTGCGAGGCAATGGCGGAGGAGCACGGCTAAAAAACGTATTTTTTCTGGGTCACAAAATAAACTTTTGAGATATTTTCAGGCGAGAATGTAGCTGTGTAAAGTTCAAATATCTGCTCAATTTATCAAGACATCACATATTTGCAAAAATGCTCAGACGTTTTCGGAGACGTCCATTTTTTTTCATGCTTTGTGGCAGCTTTTGAACATCTGTGGCATCTATTAATGTGAAATCTAGACTTTATTTAACAACATAAGCAAACTCTATGTTACAATGATTGCACAGCCATTAAGGATCAAATCAGTTTCTGAAAAATGTTCTGCTTTTTCTCCCTCTTGCTTCTTACTGTCTTTGAGGCTTGGGACCAGCACTCTTGTTGTTGGACAGAAAGACATCAACTCAGTGGTAAGCATTTTGGTTTTCCAATATATTAGCAACTGTCAGTGACATTTATATTAATCAGGCTGGACTTAAATCATACTTTAGATCAACCTGTTTTACTTATTGTTTTATTTGTGCTTTGGTTTGGGGAAGTTGATTCTGTACTGATCTTTTCATGTCTTCTGTTATTAGACTTGAGATATGACTGCACTATGCTGTTGCTGGTGACTCCAGTTAATTCTACAAGACATGCTGTGTAAGTAAACAAACAGTTTGGTCTGCATTTCTTGAAAGATCACATCCCCCAAACTTAGTTTAGAGGGTCTACACTGTTGTGATGGCAGCAGCCACACAGGGGTAAATTAGTCCATTTTTCACTTTATTATTTTGCTTTGCAGTATTCTTCATTAATATAATTCATTAATCATTTGGTTAAACCTAACACTGGTATTATGAGGCGCGCACATAGTAGCATTGTATGGTTTTTCTAAAATGTTTTGTTATATTAATTATGTTTCTCTTTCTTTGAGTTACCTGGGTTTGGGCGGTGGCTGTTTCCTGTCTGGGCAAAAGGTGTGGCTGAGGACTCTGGGGACAAAATGCCTGCTCAGCAGGACCAACCATGGGCTTACCAGGAGCAGGGGTGTTTTAGGTTTAGTTAGGTTATTCTGTGCTTAGTTAATATTAGTGTGTGTTTTTGTTTTCCCCCCTATTGTGTTCAAATGGTTTGGCCAAATCATTATAAAAGCTACCCTCATGTGTCTTTGTAATTAGGTCAGTTTGTGAGTTAAGTTGTGTCTCACTTTGTTTTGTTTAAGTTTCTGGAAATTACTTTTTGTAGAGTTATATTTAGTTGACCTGTTTTATGGGCCTGCTAAGTATGGTTTTGAATTTTGTTAATTTTGGACTTTTTGAGGGTTAAAATAAAGAAAACCCTTTTTGAAGATATTTTTTTGCCTGTGTCCTCTTTGCTTTGGCTGCTTGGTCCCTCACAACTGTATATAGTGAAGTCTGCAAGTTTTCTAACAGCAACATTTGTTTTGTGCTCAAATCATTTTGCACATCATTAGAATTAAAGTTATTGGCCATGTTTGCATAGCCCTTTTTAAAATGATGCTTTCATGACATTATTGTATGTTGGGTGGTGGTCACGGCTATCCAGACTGACAATTGGGACATTGAATGTCACCTCTCCGGTGGGGAGGGAGCCTGAGATTGTCCAAATCTGAGTCTGTTTTATACCAAATGCAGAAAAAAATGTTTTAAGAAAACAATTAAGTTCATGTTCCAAAAAATATGATTGTTTGCTTGCAGGACAACAGGAGAGATGAGTCCTCCGTCACAGATGGTGTGGTCAGTGAAGATGGTTGCCTGCAGGTTCAAGCTCATTGCATCTCCAACCCACATCCACTGTACTTAAGGGAAGTTAAAGACTTTCTTCTGCACCTTACATTTGGATCACCTCGATCCATGATAGTCATTCAGGCCTGGACTGGAAACAAGCCATCCTTAAAATAATACAACATTCCAGCTCATGTGTTGGAATGCAAAACAAATGTGTTGTTTAAATTAGAGACTGCATTTGTGACAGAACAACAAATATTTTATTTTGATTATATAAGTAATGTAAGTAAAAAAAACAAACTTGTGGTAGGCCTAAACTTATTTTCAGAATAATTAAATCTGAGACTTTGTTTCATTGTGAGATTATAACAGTGATGGCAATATAATTGTTTGTTGTTCAGCAGAACAGTGTCCAGTATGTTGGCTGTTATACTTTGTTATGTTTGAAAATAAAACTTCATTTTAACATCATCACAAAAAGTGTTGTTAATTATTTTTAATCATATTCATGGTACCACAAATTGTTTTTTCATTTAGTTGAACTTGAAATGTTTGTCAGTAGGTAAACAATTAGTATTGTACAGTCAGAAATATCAAGTTATTCTTAATACTGCAGACTTGCAATGTATAAGTTGTCCTAACAGTCATCTTAAGTAAGCTTTACTTAGTTTTTTGAGGCAACGAGTTTCCTTAATTTTATTGAGTTCTGGGAACTAACAAGGCTGTACAGTGTACTCAAAATGAGTCATCTTAAGTAAACTTGATCCAATTTTTTGAGTTCTGGGAACAAATGAGCTTGTACAGAGTACTCAAAATAAATAAGTTGTCCTAATTTAGTCATTTTTAGCTAAGCTTTACTCAATTTTTTTGAGGCAACGGGTTTCCTTAATGCTTTTGAGTTCTGGGAACTAATTAGATTTTACAGTGAAGTCTGAACAAAAGTCATTATCCTACATAGTAGCCTGTACGTCTTGGTGAGGGTCCTATAGAGCCCAGTGTGTTAGTTTCATGTTACTCTTGATGCTGTTTGTTCTGCACTCACGTGTCATTTTTAAAAAAAATAAAAATGTAGACGTGTACAGTGTCACTAATTGGTTCAGAACTGGGACTGTTTGACTTTTGTTTTACCTTCTTGATGAAGTAGGACTGAAAGGTGACATCTTGTGAAACGCAACGTACAATAAAAGGCGTAGTATTAATCACTCTTTGTATTTCATGGATGACAGCGTCAGTGAACGGCAGGCTCTTTCTGTCTCCCACTCGGACCTGGCGATTTTCTACTACCTGATCCAGTTCCTCCTGGACTTTGTCTACAAAAAGAACAAAAAAACAAACCAAGTAATGATTGAAACTGTAGTAGTGTTGTTACACAAATTATTCTATTTAAGAGCAATTTATTAATTTGCTGTTAGGTTTGAATTCATATTTATATCTGCAGTATTCTGCACACTGCTGGAGCTAAGTAAAAGGGACATCTAGCAAACCTATGTTAGTCAGAATAGCAATGACTAATGGTCGAACAAAAATTCAGATTTTGGACAAATTATATCCAAATGTGATCGTATAAGTTTTTGGAAGTCATGAGATTTAGTTCTTTCATAAATAAAATGAAGAACATACTTTAAAAGAGAAACAGTTGATTATGTTTTATATGCTTCAATTTCTTGATTGCTAATATATCCTCACAATATACAGTGAACTCCTTCCCGGTGAAGCCATGGCAAGCCTACTGTGGTTTGTTATTGGTTTTGTGTTTGGTATTGTTTTTTCCGACCTTCTTTATCTGCCACCATCTTATTCTTACCCAGTAGTAGGTAGTAATCTAATAAGTAAATAGACCAGGGAGTGGAAATGATGAGTATTGCCAGAGAGCCAGTTTGACAGTATTCTGGGTTACTAGACAATGGCTGTTTGCCCATGGGTAGGACTGTGTTTTTGTTCTAAATCATTTCTCACATTTGCTTTTTATTTGACGTAAGTGGTTCTCACCATCTTTTCTTCCCCTGTTAGAAAAAGCTGCATAACCCGGTCTAAATTTTATGAAAATGTTGTTTTTTGATTTTTCTTTCTTTTCACTTAAAATACCTTTGTTTCATTTCCACATTGCCCAGATATCTGGTGAATGAAGCATCACCAGTAAATAAGTGTATTATATTTCTTACCTTGTATTTCAGGGTACTTGGCCATGAGCATTAAGCCATATCTTATAGTAATAGATGTAGATTCTGAGCCAGCAGTAAATAGGTTGACAACAGTAATCAGTAGGTTGTCTTCGTGATAGTGAGAACTTATATTTTTATCTATATTTCCAGATGCCTTACAAGTAGAAAAAAGGGAAGAAATGAGTCTCAGTAATAAGATTACTTTGGAAAGGTATTTAATCAAATTTAGGTCTTACCTCAAGCTGAATCTTCCGAGCGAGAAATGAATCCACCAAACTTCTGCACATCTGTGGATCAAGGGTGTCCTCTAAACCTTTGATCAATGCTGCGATCTGTCTTCTATTAGCAAAGGCATTCTCTATCAGCTCTTTGCGGGCTTTAACCCAACTGAACAGCATTGGAAAGTAGTTATACAACTGTTGAATAAACAAGAAAGTTAGATTCACCACACATTACCAGTTTAACAAATACATTGTATTTATATGTTTAATTATAGAAAACTGCATAACTGGACATGATATCCTGTTGCTATTAATCTTCGATTTAGATAAGAGAACCTCAAATCCTGTTCGTGGCAGGGCATGGATGACATGGTTATGATTTTGCAGATACTTTGTAATGACTAAATACTATTGGCCTTAATGTCTTCTTTTAACATTCTGAATTTACACTAAAACTGCATTTTGACTAAAGGTAAATAGTAATGCTGATCTACTGAACTTAGAGCACAGGAGACAAGAGCAAGACAAAATCTACATTTTTAATCAAAGGTTAATCAGGCTCATGAGGTCAGCAGTCGGAAAGGCAAACAGGCAGACAATAAGAAGGGTTCTAAAACCATTCCAACAGGTTATAAGCAATGGAAACTAGACTAGGTACTAGAAAGAAGACAAAAAACAAAACAAAAAGACAAATAATTACAAACATGTAAAGGAGTAGTAGTAAGTAGCAGTGAGCAGCAAAATAACCTGACAAGTGACAGGGGAGTGAGGATGTGAAGAACTGTTTCTGTCAGATTGTTATCATACCTGCACTGAAGCAGAGCCCAGGAGTTGAGTATTCCTAATAGCTCGACTCACCATCACTCTGAACTCTGGGTCATCATATTCAAATCTTTTACCATAAACAATCGAACAGATGATATTGGAAACAGCAGCATTCACAGCCTCAGCACTGTCAAAGGCTTTACCTGACAGAAAAAGGAAGGTGTTTTTATTTAAGGACCAACACAGTAAGAACTAGAAGCCTCAGGTAATAAACGTTCACAAAGGCAGGATGCAGGAACAAGTTTGTTTTGTGTGTTACAACACAGCCCTTCCTGATATGTTTGCTCAAGGTCTCCAACCAGGGATGAATGTATAACTACCATTTTATGAAAGCGCTAAGTTGGGACTATGAGTAAAATGAAAATAACAAAATAAATGCAGTCATGCATTTTGCAGTCATTCAGTCACACAATCTTAATTGCTGTGAATTACAAATCACATTTCATTAAACTGAAATTCTTTTCAATGTTGTTTATAAACATATTTGTCTTGAATTTCATATATATATATATATATATGTGTATGTTCTTCCTCTACCCTCACCCCCCCCCCATTTTTGCACATGTCGAGGAGCGTGTCAGGCTACATTACACTGTGTGTTATACTTGTATAACTATGCATGTGACAAATAAAGAACCTTGAACCTTGAATTTAAAGCCAACAACCTGTTCAAATAAGTTAAAGTGTACAAGTTTGAAGAGCAAAATGTGTACCAACATCCCTGGTTAATGACTAATTTGCCTGAGAAAATCTAGTTAAATAAATCGGGATCTGGTGCCTCTGTTACCCAGTGTCGGGTATTGCATAAAGGGAAGGGTCATAAGTCAAGACGCTTTTCTTTTGAAGCTCCTTAGACTATCGGGGAATGTTACAGAATGTGGTTGCACAATGCGAGTGCTGAGTTACATAGTACGTAAAAATCATTAAAAATGCTAGTTATTGCCCTGTGCCGACTCAATAAGTACAGAGTTCCAAACTTCATAACGGCATTAACACCAGCACAAAAGTGTGCGCTGGGAGTTTCATGGCATGAGTTTCAATGGCCAAGCTGTTCCTGTAGCTGCAATGTGTTGATTAAATGGTAATTGCTAGTGTCACAGAAATGGCTTATGTATAAAGATGTTTAATAGATGGTTCCAGCAGTTAAAATGTTCTTGCTTGTACATTTCTGTGGACAATATTGTAAAGGTGCGTTTTCTTGTACAAGAGACATGTTTATCTTGTCACAAAGAACAAGTTTTTGTTACACCGCTATTATCGCGAGGTTTTGCGTGATAATATAGGCTGTGAGCCCACATTTAATAATTGCACTAAGGAGTTCAGCGAGCTATCTGCAAAAGCCTGGTTAGTCTACCAGCTGTTCAAGATATTTTCATATAATTGTATTGTCCATCCATCCATCCATCTTCATCCGCTTTATCTGAGGCCGGGTTTCGGGGGCAGCAGCCTAAGCAAAGAGGCCCAGACCTCCCTCTCCCCAGCCACCTCCTCCAGCTTATCCGGGGGAACACCAAGGCGTTCCCAGGCCAGCCAAGAGATATAATCTCTCCAGCGTGTCCTGGGTCTGCCCTGGGGCCTCCTCCCGGTGGGACATGCCTGGAACACCTCACCCAGGAGGCGCCCAGGGGGCATCCTTGTCAGATGCCCGAACCACCTCAGCTGGCTCCTTTCGATGTGGAGCAGCAGCTGCTCTACTCTGAGCCCCTCCCGGATGGCCGAACTTCTCACCCTATCTCTAAGGAAGAGGCCAGCCACCCTTCGGAGGAAGCTCATTTCTGCCGCTTGTATCCGCGATCTCGTTCTTTCGGTCACTACCCACAGCTCGTGGCCATAGGTGAGGGTAGGGACGTAGATCGACCGGTAAATTGAGAGCTTTGCTTTTACACTCAGCTCCCTCTTCACCACGACGGACCGATGCAGCGTCTGCATTACTGCAGCTGCAGCCCCAATCCATCTGTCGATCTCCGGCTCCCTTCTCCCATCACTCGCGAACAAGACCCCGAGATACTTGAACTCGTCCACTTGGGGCAGGAACTCATCCCCGACCCAGAGTGGGCACTCCACCCTTTTCCGGCTGAGAACCATGGCCTCAGATTTGGAGGTGCTGATCCTCATTCCCGCTGCTTCACACTCGGCTGCGAACCGTTCCAGTGTGAGCTGGAGGCCCTCACCCGATGAAGCCAACAGAACCACATCATCCGCAAAAATCAGAGATGAGATTCTGAGGCCACCAAAGCGAAAGCCCTCCGCCACTTGGCTGCGCCTAGAAATCCTGTCCATAAAAATTATGAACAGAACCGGAGACAAAGGGCAGCCCTGGCGGAGCCCATCACCCACCGGGAACGAGTCCGACTTATTGCTGGCAATGCGAACCAAGCTCTTACAACGGTTGTATAGGGATCGAATGGCCCGTAGCAATGGGCCAGACACCCCATATTCCCGCAACACCTCCCAAAGGACACCCCGAGGGACACGGTCGAATGCCTTCTCCAAGTCCACAAAACATATGTAGACTGGTTGGGCAAACTCCCATGCACCCTCAAGTATCCTCGAGAGGATAAAGAGCTGGTCCAGTGTTCCGCGACCAGGATGAAAACCGCATTGTTCCTCCTGTATCCGAGGTTCGACTAGCAGACGAACTCTCCTTTCCAGCACCCTGGCATAGACTTTCCCAGGGAGGCTGAGGAGTGTGATCCCCCTGTAGTTGGAACACACCCTCCGGTCCCCCTTCTTAAAGATGGGGACCACCACCCCGGTCTGCCAGTCCACAGGTACTGCCCCTGATCTCCACGCAACATTGCAGAGGCGTGTCAACCAGGACAGCCCTACAACATCCAGAGCCTTCAGGAACTCGGGGCGGACCTCATCAACACCAGGGGCTCTGCCACCAAGGAGTTGTTTAACTGCCTCAGTGACCTCGCCCCCGGAAATTGGCGGGTCATTCCCCTCATCCCCAGACTCTGCTTCCTCCTCGGAAGACGTGTCAGTGGGATTAAGGAGGTCCTTGAAGTATTCCTTCCACCGCCTGACAATTTTCTCAGTCTTCGTCAGCAGCGCTCCGCCAGCATTATACACAGTGCAGGTAGAGCACCACTTTCTCCTCCTGAGACGCCTGACGGTTTGCCAGAATCTCTTCGAGGCAGTCCGAAAGTCTTTTTCCATGGCCTCTCCGAACTCCTCCCTGTCACGATCTGGTACAGGGATTCAAACGCAGAGCGGTAAGGTATCTCCAAGGTGTAGTTTATTTACAGTGCCAGTGCAATATATGTACAGTGAAGGGATCCAAAACTCCGGGGGAATCACAGGGTAACTCGCTCACGTCTTCTTCGCTCACACTCACACACGTTCCCGCAGCAATGAGGTCGCAGGTCCCGGGGGGGGGGGGGGGGGGGGGGGGGGGAGATCTGAGGCAGACGAGAAGGCAGGTCACCAACTAATCACAAATCACGAATATGAAGCACAAGAGCTGTGAGAACACTAACGTTAGGGGTACAATCATCCAGCGACGAGAGGATCTGTGTTCCAGCCTCAAATAGTGCTCCCGGTGATGATGGGTGAGTGTTGTCAGGTGTGTGTGTGGGCCAAGGGCGGGAGCCCACAGTGAGCTCCGCCCAGGCAGAGAGGGAGAGAACAGAAACAGCAATTGTAGCCTTGTGGGGCCGACCGGGCAGGCACGGAGACCATGACACTCCCACACCCGAGTTTTTGCTTCAGCCACTGCCCGAGCCGCATTCCGCTTGGCCTGTCGATACCTGTCAGCTGCCTCAGGAGTCCCACAGGCTAACCAAGCCCGATAGGACTCCTTCTTCAGCCTGGTGGCCCCCTTCCCCTCTGGTGTCCACCATTTGGTTCGGGGATTACCACCACGGCAGGCACCAACCACCTTGCGGCCACAGCTCAATGCAGCAGCTTCGGCAATGGAGACGCTGAACATGGTCCATTCGGACTCAATGTCCCCAGTCTCCCCTTTTTTCTCAGAAAAGTCAGAATTCTGAGATTAAAGTCAGAATTCTGAAATTAAAGTCAGAATTCTGACTTTTTTCTCAGATTTTTTTTCCAGTGGCCCTTAGAAGTGGCAGATGGCCACAAGGTAATTTTTTTTGTTGTTAAAACACAAGTGTTACTTTTGATAGACTGAAGCGCTTAAAGCCTTTGTGTTTTTTCACGGCATTCAATAAATGCAACGAAGCGCCCGTCTTGAAGAAGCCGTGCCTGTGTTGTCATTTCGGAGTTACAATTACAATTTTAAATGAATGAATACAAATTTAAGACTGATTTGTAAAAACAGAGCTATTAGCAAAAGTTAATGTGTCAAAAGGTGTGTTACCTTTTTTTTCTTCAAATACTTCAATCAGGCACTCAGACTCCTCTATGATTTTTTCTTCGATTGCCGTCTTTCCCATTCCAAACTCTTTTAAGTTTGTTAATGCAAAATGCCTCATCTCTCTCCATGAATCTCCACTGGCAAAAACAATTCCTAGAGAATTTTTCAAGTACCAGAAGAAAAGCAAATATTAAAAAGAAACCTCAATATACACACACAGAAAAACATTTTTTCCACCCACCATGAGTTAATTTTAAGTCACTAATAATTGGAAGTATTTCTTTGTCTGAAAAGGCATCAACATTCAGCAGAGCTTGCTTGATCGTCTTGTAACCTGCCAGCACCACTGTCTTTTTGGGCCCCAAATGGACAGTGAATACTGGGCCATACTTCTTGGACAGCTGAAGTGAGTAAAACACAAGGAGACAAAAGTTTTTAAGTTTCTCCACATCTGAGTGGAAATAAATTGTAGCATTTAATAATAAATCTGTTTGCCTTTGCCAACAAACACTGCGTCAAACAAAAAAACTTTATGTCGTGAATTTTTTTAAATTTTAGAAGTCTGTCAAAAACTTGTTTAAAACTTAGAATTCAATTGTTATTTATTAGGCAAATTCAATTCAAAGTTTTATACCAAAATTTGAGCGGGCACACTGGACTCCTCGGAGAAGTAAGAAATTGTTCAAAGAGAACTTTCAACCGCACAAACATTTTTTGTTCAGGAATTCAAGTAAATAATCGTAAATTAGCATCTGCTTTAAAAAATATATAATAAATTATAGTTTAGCATGGAATGTCAGTTTAATTACAGAAACATTCAAAAAAGATTTTGGTAATAGCCAATGCTGTTATTTTAGAGCAGTTGAAGTATAATCTTTACATTGTATGGTGGCTTAATAATTTTGTCAAGCACTGTATTTGATTTTTTGCATACCTCATAGAGCGCAATGTGAAGCGGCTGACGATTCAACTGTAGCAAATTGCCAAACAGCGGCAGTGACGTGGGACCTGGAGGGTAGTTTCTCTCAGAAGCAAGTTTGGTGCATATTAGATAGAAAGCAAGTAAGATCACAACTGTGATGAGCAGAGATGTTACATTCGGAGTATGTAGTAAAAAATCTTCCATTGCAGCCATACTGACCTAGAAACAAGAGTAGTCTGCCTTACACTTGTGTTTCAACAGACTTTATGGTTATTGTCAAACCGATATTAAACATTAACAACACAGACATGCCTTGTTTGGATAACAGCCAGTCAGACTCTGGCCTACTGAGACTATTGCTATTTACACACAGGCCCAGCCCCAGCCACTGGGGCCATAGGAATGCTGAGTGATCAGAGGGCAGTTTAGGTGAGCTCAGTCTGAACTTGTTTGGATCAGATTCAGAGCATGGGGTTTGAGGTTTGCAGCATGGATCCAGCAGTGACAATTCTTGTAGAGCACAGGTGTCGAACTCTAGACCTCGAGGGCCAGTGTCCTGCAGGTTTTTAGATGTGTCCTTGATCCATCACAGCTGATTTGAATGGCAAAATTACCTCCTCAACAAGTTCTCCAGAGGCCTGGTAATGAACTAATCATTTGACTCAGGTGTTTTGACCCAGGGTGAGATCTAAAACCTGCAGGACACTGGCTCTCGAGTTCGACACCCCTTTTGTAGAGCATCTGTGCCTGCAGAGGGTGCCATCACTGCAGGGCCTGCCAGCATACAGTGCCATGCATCCTATATTTGACTCATTGTCTTGAACAAAAGACTCCCGCTTCCTGCCACTGGTATGTCAGGTTGCTGGGCAGAATTTGATTAATTTTTCCAACATGTGTATTTTGATTATTGTGTGTTTTCATTTATTTCATTATCTAATTTCACTTTAAATGCATTGCCTTAGTTCAGTCATGAAATATTTGATTTGGTAAAATTATAATGAAGGCAGGATTGTGAAAAAGACTGAAAACTAGATATGACATTGATTCAGTTTGCATAGTAAAAATACAATACTTAATTTATTTAGCTGAAGACAGGGCCAACACACAATTACTGAGCTACTAGTTTAACATTTTTAACACATCCTTTAAGAGTATAGTAACCAGAGTGCAAAAGTGATGATTAATGCCAGAATCAAACATTGTTTTATTTAAATTAAAGCATTCTTTGAGAATCATGAGTTACATGGACCACAATCACAATATTGCCTACTGTAGCCACACAGTTTAGCCTGTGCTTAACACCTTTAATGAACATGAACGTATTTATTTTCACAGTCATCTGAAACTATGAATTAATTGGATAACCTCAGGAACACTTCATGTACATGTGGCAGGATGAATGTTATTCCTTGGTTCAACCCACTTTCAGCCTGGCGCATTAGGGGGCGCTAGTATAAATAGTGGCCATCTGAGCATTCCTGGATCGCTTACCTGTGATCTCCTTTTTGGTCACCTGACTTCCCTTTGGTGTTGCAGAAATCATTCTGAAGCCTCCATCGCGGCTGGTCATAGCTGTAGAAGCCTCCTATGAGCCACTCTGCTCATGTTTCATGACGCGCTTTACTCGGAAGTGTGGGCCTTAGTTTTACGCAACGCCACGCTAAGTGAAGTGCTGCTGCTTTGCTTTGCTTTGCTTTTACCGTCTGTTGCCCTCAGACGTTGGTGTGTTGGTGGTCCTTGTCGTCTGGGGCTGGGCGCTCATGTATGTACCGGCTCACTCCTGGTGGCCGATTGGCGGGGCCGGGCGCCTGTGGCCCGGCTGGGCTCCTTCCGGGGGGTGGGATGCCCTCAGGCCTCTGGGCCTGAAGCTCGGTCCTCTCTGGCACAGCTGGCTGCTGGCAGAGCCCGCGGGCACACCACTGCAACGGGGCTATGGCTCCCCACACTCCCTAGCAGATCGTTACATGGAGAAACCTTTGGAATACAAGCATGCTGATCCACACAGGTGTGCACACAGGTGTACACACGGGTGTTCACAGACGCGGACTACAGCTTTCTTGGCTGCTGCCTCAAAGCACATTGTGCGCTGTCTATCTTGCGTGCTGCACAATATCGTTTATTATTTAGTATCTACTGTTATCTACTGCTAGCTAGTTTATTGTGATGGTGCTGTTTTTTTTATTATGTTGCTCTTTGTTGTTTGCTTTCTCTTCTGTTTTTTTTCTCCATACAGGTGACCCAGGTGTTTTGTTTGTTTTTCTTTTTTCTTTTTTTCTTTCTTTTTCTTTCTTCCCCCCCTTCTCACCGTCTCTTCTCCCCTTTGGTTTTCTTTCTCTCCCTCTCTTTCTTTCATTCTTTCTCCCTGTCCTATCCCCCAGTCATCTCTGTCCCGTTTGCAGCAACTGAAAATAAAATAAATTCATAATTATAATACAGATCAATCAAATGGACCAATATGGCAAGGCCATGATGATCCACTTGGTAAAATAAATCCGCTTGGCATCTTTCTTGGCCTCAAGACAACAATTCTGATGGCTAAAGATCCAAACGGGACACAAAAGAAAAAAGGGGAAAAAAAACCAAGGTGCAAAATAACTGCCCATGAACTGAGAAAAGTCAAGCGTGCAGCTGCCAAGATGCCACTTGCCACCAGTTTGGCCATATTTCAGAGCTGCAACATCACTGGAGTGTCCAAAAGCACAACGTGTGCAATACTCAGAGACATGGCCAAGGTAAGAAAAGCTGAAAGACGACCACCACTGAACAAGACACACAAGCTGAAACGTCAAGACTGGGCCAAGAAATATCTCAAGACTGATTTTTCTAAGATTTTATGGACTGATGAAATGAGAGTGAGTCTTGATGGGCCAGATGGATGGGCCCGTGGCTGGATTGGTAAAGGGCAGAGAGCTCCAGTCCGACTCAGACGCCAGCAAGGTGGAGGTGGAGTACTGGTTTGGGCTGGTATCATCAAAGATGAGCTTGTGGGGCCTTTTCGGGTTGAGGATGGAGTCAAGCTCAACTCCCAGTCCTACTGCCAGTTTCTGGAAGACACCTTCTTCAAGCAGTGGTACAGGAAGAAGTCTGCACCCTTCAAGAAAAACATGATTTTCATGCAGGACAATGCTCCATCACACGCGTCCAAGTACTCCACAGCGTGGCTGGCAAGAAAGGGTATAAAAGAAGAAAAACTAATGACATGGCCACCTTGTTCACCTGATCTGAACCCCATTGAGAACCTGTGGTCCATCATCAAATGTGAGATTTACAAGGAGGGACAACAGTACACCTCTCTGAACAGTGTCTGGGAGGCTGTGGTTGCTGCTGCATGCAATGTTGATGGTGAACAGATCAAAACACTGACAGAATCCATGGATGGCAGGCTTTTGAGTGTCCTTGCAAAGAAAGGTGGCTATATTGGTCGCTGATTTGTTTTTGTTTTGTTTTTGAATGTCAGAAATGTATATTTGTGAATGTGGAGATGTTATATTGGTTTCACTGGTAAAAATAAATAATTGAAATGGGTATATATTTGTTTTTTGTTAAGTTGCCTAATAATTATGCACAGTAATAGTCACCTGCACACACAGATATCCCCCTAAAATAGCTAAAACTAAAAACAAACTAAAAACTACTTCCAAAAACATTCAGCTTTGATATTAATGAGTTTTTTGGGTTCACTGAGAACATGGTTGTTGTTCAATAATAAAATTATTCCTCAAAAATACAACTTGCCTAATAATTCTGCACTCCCTGTAGTAAAAGAGACTTTAGTCTGTGGCTTACATGTTATTATGTTATTAAGTAAGCGAACGCTGTAACAAGGACTGATACAGTTTAAATGTCCGAACTCTGAATTAGTGTGGTCTCCATTCTGCTTGTTGGATTGGAGTTAAAGTCATGAGAAAAACATGGTCAGGGCTCTGTAATTTAAGTAAACAATGGCAGGGGAACTTCTGCAGACACAGGTAGGGCCCCAGCTGAAATGTGCTGATTTTAGCAATAATAGGCTGCTATTCTGTAACTGTGTAGTAACCTTTGGCCTAAATCAGAGGCTTGATGCAATCTTTCAGCAATATTGCCATGGTAACATTTCTGCATAACCTGTTTCTGCAAAATATCATTCAATAGTTAAACACAGAAACTGTGTATGTGTTAGCATGAATTTACTTTATTTACAATACAAACATAAGCGTAGATATATTGAGACCAATAAAAAGACTGCTGTTTTGAAAGCAGTAGTCTTTTTATTGGTCTTAATTTGTCTTTAGAAAGGATTAATCAAGGAGGATATGTAGACTAAAGTAGATGTCAGTGCATAGAATACCATCACTGTGCATTAGATTTACAGGTACTTCACTCTATAGACTAATGCTAATTCATAAGAAAAACACACAGTTATCAAAAATTTCTGGTTCTTTTTCATTGGCATCTGACAGCACACAGCTTCTGAGGTGAAGGAGAGAGTGTGAAGCCCACAACTGGTGTCAGGTCCAGTTCATCCTCTGAAACTCCAGGAGGGGGCGTGAATCGAAAGTGCTGAAGGAGAGACGTGAAGAACAGGAAGATCTCCATTCTGGCCAGACCTTCTCCGAGACACACCCTGCGCCCTGCAAGGACAGAGGTGAAAATAGTCTTAGGTATATGCAAGCGTAACATATTTGTTTATTTGGGTTTTTTTTAATGGCACCTGCAGAAAATGGCATGAAGGCATCTCTCCTGACAAATTTACCCTCCTGATCAAGGAAATGAGAAGGGGTAAAAGTAAACGGGTTCTCCCATTCACTCTCATCGTATAGGACTGAAGTGAGAAGGGGAAATACAGTAGTTCCCTGTAGCAGAAGTAAAGCATAATGTTCAAAATGTAAGTTAATATATAACAAAGAAAGAAAAACAAATTTGTGTTCACTGGAATAAATGTTAGCAGCAAACCTCTTTGATAAAATAGCCATGAAGGGAAACATCTCTGCTGGTTCTGTGAGGAATAGCCATGGGAACAAGGTTGCAAAGTCTTTGTGACTCATGGATAACAGCATCAGTGTACGGCAGGTTCTTTCTGTCCTCGACACAAACTTGTCGACTTCCAACCACCCTGTTCAGCTCTTCCAGAACCTGGTCTGCATGTAAATGAAATATAAATCAAATTTAACAATATGTGACCTTTTTTTAAGTTCATGTAAATTGAAACAAGCCTGGCGAGGAATTTCTGCACCTTGGATATGAGGGTACTTGGCCATGTACAGCAGACACCACTGAAGTGTATTTCCTGTGGTATCGGTTCCAGCTGCAAACAGATTTATCACACTGTAGAGCAGGTTATCATCATGATAGTGTGAATCCTTGATTTCAGACTTCTAGCACGACATATGGAGAAGAGTAAATGCCGTTAATGAACAACATTAACAGTATAGGACTGGAGTGACCGCTGATACCTCACCTCCAGTTTTTGCCTATGAATCAGAAACGCATCAACAAAGCATCTGCACATCTCAGGGTTGAAAGTCTCTTTAAGGTTTCCTATGATCCTTTTCATCTCCGCCTTGTTGTCTTCAATATTTTTCATCAAATCCCTCCAGTCTTTAAGAAATGGACCCAGCCACGGAACTATGTTGTATATCTGTTAGAGTGACCAATACAAATAAATTATAGCCAGAAAACATAACTATGAAAATCATGAGCCCCAGTTGAGCCTCATTTACTTATTATTGTTTGAACATGGGTTTCAAATTTTGACATATTCATCCTGATGCTGATAATCTTGGAATATTTGCCATTTTCGTTATGTTTGAAGAGGTGTAATGATGCTTTTCTACACATTGTTGTGCTATTAATTGAACATGTTTGTCTTGTTAACATTTAAATGAATTCATTAGACAAATAAGGAACATCTTACAATTTCTAATTTCAGAAGAGATGTATATCTGTACTGATTTTCCATGTCAGCATTAAATTATATAAGCACCAGAAGGGAAGCTGAGCCCGTCAGACGGATGGACTCATTGTCTCTTTCCACCATAGCTTGGAAGACAGGATCTTTGTATTCAAACCTCTTTCCAAACATTATAGCTGATATAATGTTTGAAGCAGCATAAACTAGTGTCTGCCTATTGTTGAAGGCTTTCCCTGTAATAAAAAATAGTTAGAAATAATTAGATATAAAATATATAATGAACTGCCACACATTATAAATACCTCAGTTTAGGCTCACTTTGAGATAATGTAGCATTAATGTCATACTGGCTGTTCTGACTCAGTGTTAAGGTTACTTTTTTTTTTTTCAACTAAAGTAGGATTATTGTGAAGTGTTAGACATCATAACCCAAAAATGTAAATGTATTGTTAGTTGAGCAAAATAATGTTAATATCCACTCACTGACCATTTTATTGGGCACACCTGTTCAACTGCTTGTCAACACAACAATCTCACTGTCATTTAAGCATGTAGACATGGTCAAGAAGACCTGCTGAGGTTCAAAATGAGCATCAGAATGAGGATGAATGATTACGTTTTTACTCTGATTTTCCAGCAAAATCTACTCAAGGGTTTACAAAAAAATTGTCAAAAAAAAGAAAATATCCAGCAAACAACAGTTCTCAAACTGCTAAGAGGTGGGCAATGGTAACTCACAAAGCCACGTGTTGCAAACAAGGTATGCAGAAGAGCATCTCTGAATGCACAACATGTTGAACATTGAAGCAGATGGGCTAACAGCGAGAGATGGGCACACAAGGTGTCACTCCTGTCAGATAAGAACAGGAAAGTAAGGCTACAGATTGCACAGACAGTTTGAGTACAGTTCCCTGTACTCAAATGCTCTTCACAGTCAACAGATCAAAGTCCAATAGAGAGTGCCTTTGGGATGTAGTGGGATGTGGGATTTAAATCCACAATGTGAAGCTGGCAAATCTACAACAGTGAACCGTTAATGACCAAAATCTGTGAAATGTTTCCAGCACCTTGTTGAATCTGTGCCATGATGAGTTAAACCACTTCTGAGCCCAAAATCGTCTCTAACCCAGTACGAGCATAGTGTACCTAATGAAATGGCCATGGGTATATTTATATTCCTCTCTGCTAAGGTTACTAAGTATTTTCTTTATTGAGTCACTTGTTTAACCAATGTGATTGTGTTTGAACTTGTCAAATTGTTCAGTAGAGCTCATGTTACCTTGATGCTGTTTAAATTCTTGGATCAGATAGTGACATTCATCAATGATTTTTCCCTCACTAATCCTCTTGCCCATTCCAAAATCTTTCAGGGTACTTAAAGCAAAGCGCCTCATTTCCTTCCACGAGTCACCATTGGAAAATAGTATTCCTGGAAGCAGATAAAACTGTCTTTTTAACAAGAAGAAAATGAGAAAATAAATAAAGTCACTAACTCAAAGAGGATTTTCTTACCATGTCCTTTGTTAAAGTCATAGAAGACGGGCATGACTTCTCTGTTTCCAAACTCTTCAGCATGGTTTACTAGAGCCTCTTTGACTGCCCTGTAACCTGCTATGACTATGACCTTCTTTAGTCCAAAGTAGACTGTAAACACTGGTCCATATGTTTTAGACAGCTGAACAGAAATCATGTGCACATAGGTGAGATTCATAATCCGAAACAACAATGACAAAATTGTATTGTCTAAGTTTTTTTTTTTTAAAGTTTCTCACATCAAAGAGAGATTTGTCGAGCCTCTTGGGATCGACCTGCAGCAGGTTACCGAGCAGAAGAAAAGGTCTGGGTCCTGGAGGCTCTCTCCTTTCTTTAGAGCTGAAGCTGGATAAAAGAATCTGAATGATCAACAGGCCAATGATGACCCCCAAAAGCAAAACGGAAGTGGAGGACTTAAAAAGCTCTTCAAGCATGATCCTGGAAGCTTCCTTTTCTGCTTTTCAGAAATAAACACTTTCACAAGTGTTCTAACACTGAGTGTAAAGCACTCCCCACTGAAATGCCAGGCAGCAAGTCGGCATGTCAGAACAAGAATTTCCTGTTTTGCAAATTTTGCCCCACACTTATGGAGTGCCAGGACTGCCATAATGAATTAATTAAATACACCATTAAATAATTAATTAAATGTGGCAATAATTAATTAAAATTGGAATTAATTAATTAAATAAATAGTTATGACACATGTAATTAATTAATTATTGACACATTTAATTAATTATTTATGTATTTCACATTTTAATTAATTATTGACACATTTAATTAATTATTTAATGATATATTTATTTATTTCATTTTGGCAGTCCTGACGCCTGGCTCTCATCTTGAAATAATTTTATCTGTCAGCCTCACCCATCAAACTCAGGGGGCGGGGTTAACGCTGCCCATGCAGCTTCTCTAACATTTGATTGGTTGCCGTGCAAAGTAAGTCAAAACAGGTCGATCCAAGATAATCGATTGCTTGTGTAGACTTGGGGCAGCCAGGTATCCCAGAATGCAGATCAAATCACAGGCAGCGATGGTGGTGGTGTAGTTTTAAAATACCCCGTTTTTCTGTCACCAGCTACACTTTTAACAGTGTTTTAGCCGCGACTGTCGCGACGTATGTCTGGTCAGGTTGTCAACATAGAACATGTTTGCAAAAGTGCTCAGATGTTTTCAGAGATTTCACTAGCTCTGCTAACAATTAGCATGCAGAGTGCACCCAGGGGGTTACGTTAACCGGTTTGTTTACATATTCCACTCTCCGTGTTCCACATGTTGCATTCGCAGATTCTCATTTTCACCGAACGATCGTCTCTTTCCGCCTGGTCTTGTGTCTCTGTGCTTCTGTAACATAAAGAACGAGCTGACATTTTTCTCACGAAGCAGCGATCAGCTCAACAGACCCTCAGTTTACCTGCATGCATCCTCCTCCTCATCAGTCAGCTGTTTAACACCTGCTGCTAATTCAAGAAACACGCCTAGTTACCTGGTGATAGTCACAGTTTAACTGGGCAGCCGGTGCTCGATATAAAGCAATGTCAGCGCATTTTTCTGCACAAGATAAGTAAATATAGTGTTTTCCCAGAGCGCAGAGCTGCTGGAGCTTGTTTCCTTACAGAGCACTTTATAGGCGAACCAGCTTCATCAGCGGCTGATGTCCAATCACCGGCACACAGCTTTGAAACCTCAGCTGAGTTTTAGCTCTCAGTGGTTAAACGCTGGACTTCATTCACTCAGGTTCTGTCTGTCGGGTCACGTTTACTTCGCTGTTTTATTTACAACTGAGCAAATCGGTTTGGCTGAGGTTAAAGTTACGTTTCATAACTGCATAGTTTCACAGACGTTTAATGGTTCACTGGCACATGTGTTAGACTGAACTATCATCTAAATATCATCTGTTTTTTAATAGTTATTCAACTGTATTCTAAGCACCAGCTGTCTGTTAGAATGTGATTTTTTTCTCTCTCTCTGTTGGCAGAGGTATAAAAATGCGCAGGAAAATCTGACGTGCATGGCGAACTTCACCGACGATATTTAGGGAGGAATAAACACATCAAACATAAATGAACCATTTGTCTGTCTCCATAATTGAGAGCATTTTCTCTTCTTATGTCAACACTCTCTCCCTCTTTTTTTTTTCTTTTTTTTTTCTTTTTTTTTTTTGCTTTTTCGGTCATGTTATGTTTACCTGTCAAAGGCTTGTTACAAACTATGAAACACATCGTGCAGACTTCTGGATGTTAGAAGAAAACTAATACTGCTCATGAATGAGACTAAAGGCAGGAAGGTGTCCTTTAAAACTAAACATGTTAATAGGACCTCCCTATTTATATCATAGTTTATGATATAGCACATGTATTTCAGTAATAGCCTACTGATTTCAGTGTAGTGGTGAACAGTCGCACAGCTCACGTAGGTGTTATCTGTGATACTCCTTAACTATAATTTATCCAAGTTAACTTCAGTTAACCATTCAGACAGTTCTTTTGCAATGAAAAACATAAACACCCATGCTGCCGGGAGGTTTCCTCAGTGCCAGCTGTTAACATTATAGCTGCTTATGCAGTAACCATGGTAACCACGGACTCTGAGCGGCTGGATCGACGGAGGTCAGACAACAATTTTACATGTATGATCTTAAAACAGGACACAGCCACTATACAGTGGGGCAAAAAAGTATTTAGTCAGCCACTGATTGTGCAAGTTCCCCCACTTAAAATGATGACAGAGGTCAGTAATTTGCACCAGAGGTACACTTCAACTGTGAGAGACAGAATGTGAAAAAAAAAAAATCCATGAATCCACATGGTAGGATTTGTAAAGAATTTATTCGTAAATCAGGGTGGAAAACAAGTATTTGGTCAATAACAAAAATACAACTCAATACTTTGTAACATAACCTTTGTTGGCAATAACAGAGGTCAAACGTTTACTATAGGTCTTTACCAGGTTTGCACACACAGTAGCTGGTATTTTGGCCCATTCCTCCATGCAGATCTTCTCGAGAGCAGTGATGTTTTGGGGCTGTCGCCGAGCAACACGGACTTTCAACTCCCGCCACAGATTTTCTATGGGGTTGAGGTCTGGAGACTGGCTAGGCCACTCCAGGACTTTCAAATGCTTCTTACGGAGCCACTCCTTTGTTGCCCGGGCGGTGTGTTTTGGATCATTGTCATGTTGGAAGACCCAGCCTCGTTTCATCTTCAAAGTTCTCACTGATGGAAGGAGGTTTTGGCTCAAAATCTCACGATACATGGCCCCATTCATTCTGTCCTTAACACGGATCAGTCGTCCTGTCCCCTTGGCAGAAAAACAGCCCCATAGCATGATGTTTCCACCCCCATGCTTCACAGTAGGTATGGTGTTCTTGGGATGCAACTCAGTATTCTTCTTCCTCCAAACACGACGAGTTGAGTTTATACCAAAAAGTTCTACTTTGGTTTCATCTGACCACATGACATTCTCCCAATCCTCTGCTGTATCATCCATGTGCTCTCTGGCAAACTTCAGACGGGCCTGGACATGCACTGGCTTCAGCAGCGGAACACGTCTGGCACTGCCGGATTTGATTCCCTGCCGTTGTAGTGTGTTACTGATGGTGACCTTTGTTACTTTGGTCCCAGCTCTCTGCAGGTCATTCACCAGGTCCCCCCGTGTGGTTCTGGGATCTTTGCTCACCGTTCTCATGATCATTTTGACCCCACGGGATGAGATCTTGCGTGGAGCCCCAGATCGAGGGAGATTATCAGTGGTCTTGTATGTCTTCCATTTTCTGATGATTGCTCCCACAGTTGATTTTTTCACACCAAGCTGCTTGCCTATTGTAGATTCACTCTTCCCAGTCTGGTGCAGGTCTACAATACTTTTCCAGGTGTCCTTCGAAAGCTCTTTGGTCTTGGCCATGGCGGAGTTTGGAGTCTGACTGTTTGAGGCTGTGGACAGGTGTCTTTTATACAGATGATGAGTTCAAACAGGTGCCATTCATACAGGTAACGAGTGGGGGACAGAAAAGCTTCTTACAGAAGACGTTACAGGTCTGTGAGAGCCAGAGATCTTCCATGTTTGAGGTGACCAAATACTTATTTTCCACCCTGATTTACGAATAAATTCTTTACAAATCCTACCATGTGAATTCATGGATTTTTTTTTCACATTCTGTCTCTCACAGTTGAAGTGTACCTCTGGTGCAAATTACTGACCTCTGTCATCATTTTAAGTGGGGGAACTTGCACAATCGGTGGCTGACTAAATACTTTTTTGCCCCACTGTACGTGCTGGCCTCATATCAAATGTGAAGGCAGACTGAGTCTATGTTTGACGTTTGTTTATATCTAATCTTCCTTTTCAAACATTTAAACAGCAGCGAGTCTGCAGCTGAGGGAATACAAACTCAAATTGTCGGAACAGGTTTGCTCGTTTCTTGGATTCATTTGGTGATTTATTAAATGTATAACTGTTATTCTAATCTGCTGCTGAGTCTCTTACACTTTTCTTTATGCTGTATATTTTCATGTCTCTGGAATAGTTGGCAGTTAGATAGTCAGCTGGGAAACTCTGTGTTAACTCATGGAGCTGAGGATATCGTGGACATGCTGACCTCGCTCCGTGGTGTACAGGGCCGTTTACCCTCATGATTAATATTCACAATAAAAATATTAGCCGAACATCATGAAGTCTGTATGTGTTTCATAGTGTCGAACAACCTTTGTACAGTTAAAGCCAGCAGTTACTACATGACGGAAACACCAACGTTATCTCTTTTATGCGTTTATACACAGGTCACGCTGATTACTGAACAAAAACCCAAAGATCAGATGTTAAACAGATTTATTTGCTCTCTCTCCTCCTTAAACATGTTTTTAATGTTAGTTATAATTCAGAATTGGCGACTGAAACACGTAGGACACATAAGAACATCAGGAAATAAAACACCGATAAATATAACCTCAGTAAAAGAAGTCAGCGGGGGTTACTACAGCTGTGTACCGGGGCCTGCGCTTTGTCGGTGGGATTGCTTGCGAGGCGAGCGGGTCTATCCCACGCTTTGCCGTGAGACTGGGCAGACATCTCCGAAATCATCGAAACACTTTTGCAAAGAGGCTGTATCTTGACAAACCGACCAGACACATGAAGATTAAACCACTACATTCTCGGCTAAAAAAATATTAAAACGGTATTTGGTGACACACAAACAGGGTTTTTCAAAGTTCAGTTCTGTTAGCTTCCACATGCCGGTTGTTGTGTGCTAGAAACAATGGCCACCAGGCTAAAGCAATGGTTTTGACTCGATCAGCGTTAACCCCGCCCCCTGAGTTTGATGGGTGAGGCTGACAGATAAAATTATTTCTTTTTTTTCTTTTTTTCTTTTTTTTTTTTCAAAGGATTTTTTTTTTTTTTTTTTTTTTTTTGGCCTGTCCCGTTTGGCTCTTTTGCCATCAGAATTGTTGTCTAAAGGCAAAGAAAGATGCCCAACGGATTTACTTTACCAAACTGACCATCCCAGCCTTGCCGTAATGGTCCATTTGATTCACCTTTTATTGTTTATTTTATTTTCACTTACTGAATACGGGACAGACTTGACTGGGGGAAAGAAGGGGAGAAAGAAAGAGGGAAAGAGAAACAGCTGAGAAGAGGGACGGGGGAGAAGGGCAAAAGACAAAAACCAACAGAACGGGCAGAGAAAAAAAATGCATATATCAATCACCTGGATCATCTGCTGAGAAAGAAAAAAGAAAGCAAGCAGAAGAGAACAAGAGTAATAGAATAAACAACATCACAATGATATATGGGAATATGACAGTAAATACTAAATGTTAAACATTATTGTGCAGCACATAAGATCAACAGAACACAGTGTGCTTTGAGGTAGGAGCCAAAAAGGGTGTAGTTTGTGGGTGTGATCACCCGTGTGTACACCTGTGAGCATGGACGCGCTTGTTTTTTGTTTTTTTAAAAGGTTCCTTCATGTAATAATCTGCTAGAGGGTGTGGGGGGGCCACAGCCCCGTCCTCCAGGGCGTGAAGCAGGTGTGGAGGAGATCAAAACTCCAGACATCCAGAGGCCCCCAGAACACAAGAGACCAAGGAAGACCAACAGAGGGGCAGCTGCGCCACTGTCCCGGAAAGAGCTGAGGAGAGTCCCAGATGAGGGCTCACTCAGCAGCCGCGGAGCAGAAGCCAGGGGGAGTTGCAGTGACGCGCCCGTGAGCTCCGCCGGCAGCCAGCTGCGCCTGAGTGACCGAGCCCCAGGCCGGGGGCACCCCAGCTCCGAAGTGGCCCGAGTGAGCCCCAGGCTCCAGGCCCCGATAAGCGGCCGCCAAGGAGTGAGCCGGTGTGTACCTGGACGCCCATCCCCGGACACAAAGAACCACCAACGCACCGATGTCTGAGGGGGTCCGCCACTGGCAGGGGAAGTGGTGGTAGGGGGAGATAGGCCTCCAAACCTTGGAGGGCCTGAGATGTCCCCAGAGAGGTGGCGCCTGACACCCAACCTGACATATAGACACAGACATACAGGCACACACAGATACAAACATCCATTCCCACCTGCATGGGCAGCGTTAACCCCGCCCCCTGAGTTTGATGGGTGAGGCTGACAGATAAAATTATTTCTAGATGAGAGCCAGGCGCCAGGACTGCCAAAACGAAATAAATAAATATATCATTAAATAATTAATTAAATGTGTCAATAATTAATTAAATGTGTCAATAATTAATTAAAATGTGAAATACATAAATAATTAATTAAATGTGTCAATAATTAATTAACTATTTATTTAATTAATTAATTCCAATTTTAATTAATTATTGCCACATTTAATTAATTATTTAATGGTGTATTTAATTAATTCATTATGGCAGTCCTGGCGTTCCATACACACTAACGCAGGTGACGTTACAGACTAGACCAAACTCACCAGTCACACTGTGAGTTATTATCAATCCATAGATCGCAAGGAAATTAATGGCACTCTTATTTGGATAAGCAAATCTTCTACCCTGTTTAACACAGCATCTACAAATAAATAGCTGGTAGAAGAAAAACTGTTCTAAAAATAGAATGATTTGGGGGTTTTTAACCATTTATTAACAAAATTGCAAATAGAGAAGAGGAAAAACTTAAACTTTTTAAACCTGTTCAAAAGAAAGTATAGGGTACCAAACTGTAAGTTAAATAGGTGTAAATTTTCTCCAGCGGTATTATCAAGCAAATGTTTCAATGGCAATAGGTAAAGTGTGTGTGTGTGTGTGTGTGTGTGTGTGTGTGTGTGTGTGTGTGTGTGTGTGTGTGTGTGTGTGTGTGTGTGTGTGTGTACGTGTTCCTGTCTAGCTATCTTTGTGAGGACCGAAATCTGCATTCTACTATACTTGTGAGAACCAACAATCACTTTTGAGGACACACTCACCGGTCCTCACAAGTTTGAAGCCCTTTTTGTTTCTCAAAAAGGCTAGGGAAACTATTATGTAAATGAAGATCCTCACTAAGATAGCTGAACGGGCTTGCGTGTGTGTGTGTGTGTTATCTTATGTGATGTGTTTTCAACATTTGTCCAAGATAAATTCAGAGACAGTAAAGGGTAATCTAAAAAAAAGAAGAAATGGAATGCACTTGTTTTGTCCGGATGTACTCATTTTAATGATTCATAGATTCAAAAGGGTGACAGGAAAGAAAACAACACAAAGAACACTCACAAGTGCTCTAATTGTATACCATGTCCCTTTTCAACATTAGAAATTTGATCTCTGCCTTTTCTTTATTTCAGCAGAGAATAAAAACTGGCTGGACTGAACGGTGTCGTGAGGAATTTTAATACCAGAAGTTTCACTTTATTTATTTATTTCAAGAGAATTCAACACCAACTCGACGTTTGTCTGGAATGATCTGCAAATGTAAAAGACGCATTTGTAAGTTTAGCCAAATCAATTTTTATCTTCATTTTGGCCTAATATCAGATATTTTATCTGATATTTTATACATTAAATTCTAGTTTGATGCCAAGAATTTGTAATTTTATTTTCCTGAAACATAGTTATTAATAGCCATTTACAAAATCATAATTCAAAAGTAGATTAAACACACTTTTTTCCATCTTTAATACTTTAATCATTTATGTGAATGTGTTTGGAATTTTTTCTTAACAATATTATTTTTAAACACAAAATACCCAAAGTGACGAAAATTAAAAGCCATTAGAAGAGTTACTTTGTCCAAATGTATTTACAGTATCCAATTAACACGATAGAGCTCTTTTTTATAAAGATTAAACCCAGAACAATATAAAATTATTCCATAACAGTCCATGGAAATAGAAAATATAGTACAACATGTATAGTACAACAACTCCAGGAACTCACTCTGCAGGTGGGGGAGATATAGGAGAGGTGGAGGACGAACTCAGCCTGGGTATCTATTGTTTTGTGTAGTCTGGAAGATGAGTGGATGACGGGGTGGGTGCAGTTTTCTCTGTGGTGGGGTTGGGTGGTGGGGCCGGGTGGCACTGCTGAACTGGGCCCCGGTCCGGATGGGCCTGGGCCCCCTTGCCCTGGTGGGTTGAAGAGTATGGGGGTGCCTACTGGTGTCAGCGAGGGAGCTGGCCCCTCCCTTCCTTCCCTCCCTATCTCCAGCTGCCTCCCTGAAGGAGGAGTTGGCCGTCTGATTGGGATCTGGAATGTGGGGCCTCCCTGCTGCTGCAGAGTCGGGGCGGTCTGCTTCTCTCCACCCCAGGGAGGAGGGTAACACTACTTGGGTTTGGGTGCAGTTTCCCCCTCCAGGGGCAAGGGTACCTAGACCTGGGGCTTAGAGTACGCTTGGGGAGTGTGATTGTGTGTACAGTGTCTCTCTATGTCTGTCTCCACGTTGGGTGAGTGCTGAGTAATTGCATATGAGAGCATGAGGGTGGGAATGGATGTTTGTATCTGTGTGTGCCTGTTTGTCTGTGTCTATATGTCAGGTTGGGTATCAGACGCCACCTCTCTAGGGACATCTCAGGCCCTCCAAGGTATGGAGGCCTATCTCCCCCCACCACTTCCCCTGCCAGTGGCAGGCGCCCTCAGACATCGGTGCGTTGGTGGGTTTTGTGTCTGGGGATGGGCGTCCAGGTACACACCGGCTCACTCCTGGTGGCTGCTTGTCGGGTCCTGGAGCCAAAGGTGAATCAAATAGACCAATACAGCAAGGCTGGGATGGTCCATTTGGTAAAGTAAATCTGTTGGGCATCTTTCTTTGCCTTTAGACAATAATTCTGATGGCAAAAGAACCAAACGGCACAGGCGGGGGGGATTTTATTGTCAAGTAGTGAAACTGCAGCAGTTAATCTGTTCAATAAAGTTTCCCTGGAAGCTCAAATCTTGGCTGGTTTAATAAGGAAAGAGAGCTAGCCAGCCACTGTGCTCATTACACACAGACAGAGGAAAGTTCAGTTTCTTCTTTTCCAAACCAAAATAATACATCAGTCTGAAAATTGTTGTTTACATGTGCAAAAGAATCAGCTAAATGGAGATGCCAGTCTATGTTAAACCAAATCTGATCAGGTTTAAATATTACAACTTTTGAATTCACAGTAAACAGAATTGAATTGATTTGAAATGTTCTCATATTATGAGATGCTTTGTCTTTCTGTAACATGGTGTGGCATTTTATATATTTTTGGTATTTCTTAAGGAACAGTTTCTTTCTGATTTAATAGATATTAATAGAAAATAGAAAAACAGCAAATTCATGCAAAAAATGAGACCAGTTTTCCCATCTCTAAAGAACACCACTCATTCCTGTTAATACAGTTTTATTAGCCTTCATGTGAAGGACTGAAATACATTCATATCCTTTTATCTCACAACATCTGCTTTTGCTCAACAATCCAGGCGTTAAGGATCATGACATCTGCTAGTGGTGGCTGAAAAATGATCCTTCTGCTTGCCGCAGGCATCCACTTTAACCTCCTAGGACCTGGCGTCCACATATGTGGACATCACATTTTGGGTTATTTAGACCAAAATTGAGTATTTTGGTCTACAAGCGCCTGATATCCACTTACGAGGACATTATACTGCTACTGTTCTATCGAAATTTTAAATGAATATCCTCATATGTGGCTCTCATTTTTCTTAGAAACAAAAATTAGGTAAAAAAAATATATATATATATATGGTAATTCTTTGTTTTTACATTCATCGGGTTCCAATATGAGCAAATATCAAAGAGAAATTAAAAATGCATGCGATGGAAGAGTTTGGGTCTTAGGAGAAGCCCTGCTTAAGCCCTCTCTCACTGGCGACTGACAGCACACAGCTTATGGGATGAAGGAGGGGTGGTGAATCCCACAGCTGGTGTGAGATCCAGTTCATCCTCTGTAATTCCAGGTGTAGGAGTGAAGCAAAAGCGCTGAACAAGGGAGGTGAAGAAGAGGAAGAGCTCCATCTTAGCCAGACCTTCTCCAAGACACATCCTGTAACCTGCAAATGCAAAGAGTTTACGCTTATTTAAACAAGTCATGTCTGTGCAAGTGCAAATTTTCTTAACAAAAGCCTGATAAAGTTGTCATACCTGCAGAAAAGGGCATGAAGGCATCTCTCCTGACAAATTGACCTTCCTTATCCAGGAAATGAGAAGGGTTAAAAGTGTGTGGGCTCTCCCATTCACTCTCATCATACAGGACAGAAGTAAGAAGGGGAAATACAATAGTTCCCTGTAGGCAAAAGAGCACATTTATCATAGATGTGCGATTCAAGTTATCAGAGGTGAATCAAAATGTCAAATAAAGGGTATTTTTTGTGGATGAGCAGTTGACCTTTTTGATAAAGTATCCCTGGAAGGTGACATCTCGGCTAGTTTGGTGAGGAAGACATACAGGTAGAATATTAGCCAGTCTCTGGATCTCGTGAATGACTGCATCAGTGTACGGCAGGTTTTTCCTATCATCAGCACTGACTTTTCGGCTTCCCACTACATGTCTCAGCTCCTCATGGACCTGCTCTGTAGACACAAAATAAATAGAAAGGTTTTGTCTGCATTCATTTTACCACATTTTACCACATTTTACCTCGCTTCCCTCCCTCCCTCCCTCGCTTCCCCCCCTTCCTGACACCATGACACCCCCCTCCTCCAATCCCTCTCTCAGCAGCAAGACATCTCCCCCCCTCCCCTCCTCCCAAACACCTCCCAGTGTCACAGTGGATCAGGTCAGGAGGCAACTGAGGAAGCTTCGCCCCAGAAAGGCAGCAGGCCCAGACAAGGTGTGTCCTAGGATGCTTAAGGCGTGTGCTGCTGAACTTGGGGAGCCGCTACAACGAGTCTTCAACCTCAGTCTGCGACTGGGGAGAGTGCCCGCCCTATGGAAGACATCCTGCATCGTCCCGGTCCCCAAAAGGAACCAGCCCAATGAGCTGAATGACTTCCGACCGGTGGCACTGACGTCACATCTTATGAAGACTCTAGAGCGGCTCTTCCTCAACCTCCTCCGACCACAGGTACAACATGCCCAGGACCCACTACAGTTTGCATACAAGGCGGGTGTCGGAGTGGAGGATGCCATCCTGTACCTCCTACACAGAGCCCACTCACACCTGGATGGGGGAAAAGGCACGGTCAGGATCCTGTTTCTTGACTTTTCCAGTGCCTTTAATACCATCCGGCCATGTATGCTTCAGGAAAAACTGAACAGGATGGAGGTGGACCCCTGCCTGGTGGCTTGGATCTCCGACTACCTCACCAACAGACCACAGTACGTCAGGCTGAAGGACATCACGTCTGACACTGTGGTCAGCAGCACAGGAGCACCACAGGGAACTGTGCTGTCCCCTCTTCTCTTCACCCTGTACACCTCTGACTTCTGCTACAACTCTGAATTATGCCACATTCAGAAGTTTGCAGATGACACGGCCATCATGGGGTGTATCTGGGATGATCAGGAAGAGGAGTACAGAAGTCTGGTGAGGAACTTTGTCGCATGGAGTCACACAAACCACCTGCAACTCAACACCTCAAAGACTAAGGAACTGGTTGTGGACTTCGGGAGGTCCAGAGAAGGTCCACTGCCGGTTCAGATAGAGGGGGAGGAGGTGGAGGTGGTCAACAAGTACAAGTACCTCGGGCTGTGGGTGGACAATAAACTGGACTGGTCATGCAACACAGAGCACCTGTATAAAAAAGCCCAAAGCCGACTGTACTTCCTCAGGAGGCTGAGGTCTTTTAACATCTGCAGGAAGCTCCTGAGGATGTTTTACCAGTCAGTGGTTGCTGGAGTACTTTTCTATGCTGTGGTGTGCTGGGGGAGCAGCACAGCAAAGAGGGACTCATCCAGGCTGGAGAAACTGATCAGGAAGGCTAGCTCTGTGGTCGGCATGAAGCTGGACACTCTGGTGACAGTGGCAGAGAAAAGGACATTAAAGAAACTGATGGACATTATGAACAATGCTGGGCATCCTCTGCACACGGCCATAAACAATCAGAAGAGTCTGTTCAGTGACAGGTTGCTTCTCCCCAAGACAAGAACTAACAGACTGAAAAACTCCTTTGTCCCACACGCCATCAAACTGTTTAACTCCTCTCTGGAGGGGAGAGGGAAGGGAAACAGGAGGACAAAGGAGGGGGGAACAACTAAGCTGTAGTGCCTCTGCACCTCACTGTACAATACCTTGTGCAATACTTTTTGTAAATAGTCAACAGTGCAATAGACTCAATACTTGAAATATGCAATTCACTTGTATTTTTATTTTTTATTCCTATTTATTCTATTTATCCCCTTCGTATATTTTATTTATATTTGTCTCTGTATTTATATGTGTGTGTGTGTGTGTGTGTGTGTGTGTGTGTGTGTGTGTGTGTGTGTGTGTGTGTGTGTGTGTGTGTGTGTGTGTGTGTGTGTGTGTGTGTGTGTGTATATATAACAATTCTGTAACTGTAACTTCGGTCGTTGCTGTGCTTTTTTTGGAAGTCGAATTTCCCAGAGGAACCCACCCGAGGGATTAATAAAGTTCTATCTTATCTTATCTTATCTTACAATATTGCAGAGCAAAACCCAAAGATCAGACCATCCACTATGAACAAGTTATTGGTGGTAGTGGGGAGAAAGAATTCCCTTTTAACAGGAAGAGGTCTCTAGGAGACACAAGCTCAGAGTGGGACAGTCAAATTCTCCATCATGAGTACAAACAGAGTTCAGGAGCAGACTGCCCTATTACAGTGGCTTGCAAAAGTATTTGGCCCCCTTGAACTTTTCCACATTTTGTCACATTACAACCACAAACATGAATCAATTTTATTGGAATTCCACGTGAAAGACCAATACAAAGTGGTGTACACGTGAGACGTAGAACAAAAATCATACATGATTCCAAACATTTTTTACAAATAAATAACTGAAAAGTGGGGTGTGCGTAATTATTCAGCTCCCTGAATCAATACTTTGTAGAACCACCTTTTGCTGCAATTACAGCTGCCAGTCTTTTAGGATATGTCTCTACCAGCTTTGCACATCTAGAGACTGAAATCCTTGCCCATTCTTCTTTGCAAAACAGCTCCAGCTCAGTCAGATTAGATGGACAGCGTTTGTGAACAGCAGTTTTCAGATCTTGCCACAGATTCTCGATTGGATTTAGATCTGGACTTTGACTGGGCCATTCTAACACATGGATATGTTTTGTTTTAAACCATTCCATTGTTGCCCTGGCTTTATGTTTAGGGTCGTTGTCCTGCTGGACGGTGAACCTTCGCCCCAGTCTCAAGTCTTTTGCAGACTCCAAGAGGTTTTCTTCCAAGATTGCCCTGTATTTGGCTACATCCATCTTCCCATCAACTCTGACCAGCTTCCCTGTCCCTGCTGAAGAGAAGCACCCCCAGAGCATGATGCTGCCACCACCATATTTGACAGTGGGGATGGTGTGTTCAGAGAGATGTGCAGTGTTAGTTTTCCGGCACACATAGCGTTTTGCATTTTGGCCAAAAAGTTCCATTTTGGTCTCATCTGACCAGAGCACCTTCTTCCACGTGTTTGCTGTGTCCCCCACATGAGATCTGAGCTGTAGATCTCTGCAGCTCGTCCAGAGTCACCATGTGCCTCTTGGCTGCATTTCTGATCAGCGCTCTCCTTGTTCGGCTTGTGAGTTTAGGTGGACAGCCTTGTCTTGGTAGGTTTGCAGTTGTGCCATACTCCTTCCATTTCTGAATGATCACTTGAACAGTGCTCCATGGGATGTTCAAGGCTTGGGAAATCTTTTTGTAGCCTAAGCCTGCTTTAAATTTCTCAGTAACTTTATCCCTTCATGGTGTTGTTGCTCCCAATATTCTCTTAGACAACCTCTGAGGCCGTCACAGAGCAGCTGTATTTGTACTGACATTAGATTACATGTGTGATTTTCGTTCCACTTCTCACGTGTACACCACTTTGTGTTGGTCTTTCATGTGGAATTCCACTAAAATTGATTCATGTTTGTGGCTGTAATGTGACAAAATGTGGGAAAGTTCAAGGGGTCCGAAAACTTTTGCAAGCCACTGTATGTGCTTTACCTGTTTCTTTACCTCCACCCACTCCTGAACACGCCTGAAGAAATCAAGCATCTGTGAGGCACTTTGCAATCTGCTGACAACTATCCAAGCTGGGACCTGACTTTCAATTTTCACCTGAGTGCGGTCTAACCGCAGTAGCAATCTCCTCATCGTCTCTGTAAAAAACTCTCATTTTCTCTTCACAAAGATTTCTAACTCATATTTCCTCTGTTAAGGACGTCCCAGTGGAGTGTACGGGAGAGAGTTTTGTGTGGCTGAAGAGGAGGAATTTGTTTCAGCTCTGGAAGTTTGGAATCACCTCCCTTGTTGGACTTTGTAAATAAGAGACTCTTGAACTGTGAATGGCTAAAACACTTTGTAAATACCACAATTCACCGTCACTGTAAATGAAATCACTTAACTTGCACAAGTTCTGCGTTTGAGTGCGGCCCAACACATTATGATAGTCCCAATATTAGAAAAACCGGGTGGTTTTTTTCCCCCCACTAAGAAGAATTTAAATTTGAAATCAGGATCTGTAAAGGCTGAAAAAGACTCAAGAGCTGTATGTTTGTCAAAGCAGGCTCCAATAAACATTTACTGAAAGTTTAACAAAAGATTTCATATCAGAAATGTATTATCTTTTTACAACCTCTTAACTGAAGAGTTTATACTATAAGGTAAATGCATAGAACAAAGACTGAAGAAACTGAAATACTGCCAGAGGAACGGAAATCAGTGGATACTTACTGCTAACCCCAGCTCCTTTTTCTCTCATTGCCAGATTGTTGACTTCTCAGTGCTCAGGCCACTTAGGTTTTCCAGGTAAGTAAGCTAAAAGGCTAGCAACCAACCTCATTCTTAAGGACACCTGCCTGTTCCACTCTCACACTGTTGGAAGCTTAAGTTTTAGCTCTAGGAAACCCTAACCCTCCACCTACTGGAAAGGAAATGAAGTTCTAGAAAATTATCCATAGTTTTTGAGTGGTGTGTTTGGTCCTGTTGTTGAGTTCCTTGTTGTACTTACCTGAGCTGAACATTAAACTTTAACCAACACTATCCTGCCATTAAGTCTGTGTAGTATGGAAACCATAAGACAAAGAGCTGTGGCTAAACCAAAACTCCTGCATGCATGAAATACCTTGATGAAATGTATTTTTTTGCCTTTGTCGATATCTATTTAGAAAATATTCAGTTTTCTAATGGCTGAGGGGCTTTATGAAAACAGAAATAAAATTTCTGGAGGAGAGTTCTGCCTCCTTACCCTGTATGTGTGGATATTTAGCCATTAACAGCAAACCCCATCTCAGTGTGGCTGCTGTGGTGTCAGTACCAGCAACAAACAGGTCAATCACTGTGAATATCAAGTTCTCCTCACTGTAGTGAGAGTCGTCAATACCAAATTCCTAAAAAAAGAAAAAGAAAAGGTATAATAACAAAACTGAAACACTGTTTTGAACACTGAGCCACTTTTTAAAATGTTAGAAAAGACAAAACATGCCGTCTTACTTCCTCTTTATGCTTCCAAATCAAAAAACAGTCCACAAACCCCTGGCACATGTCAGGGTCCAGTGTCTCTTTCAGGTACGTAATTAAATACTTTACATCTCTGATGGTCGTCTCAACATTTTTTAACACCACCTGATGGTTTTTAATCCATCTGAACAGCCGGGGAAACATGTTATGAAGCTGTAAAATTAAACAGTAACAAAGTAAAGATTCAAGTAATACTTTCATTTTTACAGAAGCACCATCGTTATGCATTGTTTTACGTATACATTTGGTATTTTCCATATCTTTGTGACCACTTTATGCTTTCAATCACTATTTTAGATTTTGCCTTCCCATCATGAAATGTGAATATTTTTTGTTTGGCTCAATGGACAACAGTAAAACAGTAAAAAACTGATATACAGACAGAGTCTGCTTCAACATAAAATCAGATGTTTACCATTCAGTTTATGCCACACAGGTAACAATAGTCACTGTTAACATTTTATGTCATTCTTTTTTTTTTTAAAAGAGAGTAAAAAAAAGGGGGGGGATGAAAAAGCAAACCTGGACTGATGCAGAACCTGTGACACATGTGGCATGATTGGCTCGCTTCACCATTTTTGTGAATATCGGTTCATTGTAATCAAATCTACATCCGTACACAACGGAAAAGATAATATTGGCTGTTGCATAATTTATTGGAAGTGCTGTATCAAATGGTTCTCCTGTAACCCAACATGTGGACAAGATTAAGACATTAATAATTAATTCTAATAGCATTAAAACAAACCTCAGCAAAATTAAATTGGTCTTTGTTTTAACACTGCGTATACATGCTATCTCCATACCTTTATGCTCTTCGATCACTTGAATGAGATAGCTACACTCTGCCAAGATTTTATGAGAAAGTCTTTTGCCGAAGTCTTTGAGGGTGGTGAGGGCAAAATATCTCAGCTCTTTCCATGATTCTCCATTTGCAAACAAAATCCCAACAAGACATAAAATTTTACAACAGGAGGTTGTGCCACATTGAGTCGTCAATGTAAAATATACATAAAAGATAATTACAAAATAAATATATAACGCTTCAAACCACCTCAACCAACCACTGATTCTGAGTTGGATAAGCAAGGGAAAGTGACTTTAGCTGGTAATATAACATGCTAATGTGTGTTAAATGTAAAATCCACAAAGTAAAACATTGATAAAGGGATTTGCTGTTGAGCGATCTGTCAGGTCAGTGAGAGTGAAGGGGGCTGTTGCTCAATCTGATCTTAACCAAGCAAAACAGCAAAGATCAGAGCAAAAAAATAAAATAAAATCAGCATTTCTTCAAAAAGAAAATCATCTGTTTTTAAGGTTTTCAACCGTAATTCTACGGGTCTTTAATTTTTTATTTCAGAGTCATTTTATCACTTTTGATCTGACGTTTCCATCTGTGTCATTGGTGAAATGTTATTATAAAGCCAACTATCAACTGAACTCAAAGTACAACACAATGTTGTCACAAACAGCAGAACTTACTCTCATGGCAGACATCGAGAACAAAGGAATATGCACCACTAAACCTTTAAAATATTATTTTGAAATATTATTTTTCTGATTGAAAAGAAACCTGGACTTCAAGATATTGGTCAGCTGTTGCAAAACATGAGGAAACATGCTGTTAATTGTGTAGCCTGTTTCGATCATGTTTTCTTATATCTCTAGTGATCACAAATAACAAAACCTGCAATTTCCCTGGGCTAACACAGATTTATGAACATGAAATTAAACTTAATAAACCACAATATAAAAGAATCATACCATGACCTCGGTTTATATCATTAAGTATCGGGGAGATGTTGCGCTCTCCAAACTCCTCTGCATAGTTGACCAGTGCCTCTCTGACTGTCTCATATCCAGCCAGGACCACGACTTTGTTGGTTCCAAAGTAAAGAGTAAATACAGAGCCATATTCCTTTGAAAGCTGGAAGAATCATTCAAAATAATAATAATTAAATAGCATGTTACGTTCCCCTAACATTTCACAGGAGACCCTGCTAGGGCCATAACATAGCATTAGGTATTGTAATATGTTTAAACTGGCTTCTTTTGATTCAGATCTTGAGAAGAGTTATTTTACCTCACACAGAGTTTTGTGGGGTCTCTTGGGATCTAATTGCAACAGGTTACCAAGCAGGGGCAGAGGTCTCGGTCCTGGGGGTTCATTTCTTTTTCCTTAGAGATGAAAATGATAGAAACAAGCTAAAGTACAAGCAGGAGAACAACGGCTGCCAGCATTGTGGTGGGACTGAACAAAATGAAAAAGATAAAATCCCCAAAATGTTCCATTTGCTCTGATGTTGATGGGGGGTGTTTAATGGATTTGCAAAAAGTAAACACTGCATAGAAAACAGCTTGCAGGTCTCTGTGACTCTGGCCATAAAGGTGCAGTGGGCGGCTTCAACCTTCCCTGTGATGCTCACCATGACCCATGGCTGAAATGCTGGTTCATTCAGTCTTTGAGAGTGCCTGAAACATACAAAGTTAATTTAAAGACAAGGACTTTAATGAGCCAAGGCTGACATAAATGTGTTTTATCTACTTTCTAATCCATTTATCATAAATGTAACAAAGTGTTTAGAAAGTTAGCACATACATGTAACTTTTCTTCTTTTTTATGCATCCATCTATAGAACGCTGCATGTTATATTCTAAATCTGCCTGTTCTCTTTCAGAAACCTGCCTGCAGAAAATGAACCTAAAGTATGTAATGCAAGGATGTAATCACTTTCAAGATGGAGAAAGCATAAAGTTTGACTTTAAGTGACAGTTATGGACACTTAATATGATAAGGAGATTTTGCAGGTCATTAATCAATGTATAAAACTACAATAAAATGTACTTTTAGTGACACAGGACACAAACATGGAAGCAAGATCTATAATTATGATTATTTATAATAATCATTGCACTAATAAATCATTGCAATTTCTTTAACCATAAAGAATAACTAAATCCATCAGGACAATATCACATCAATGCACTGAACTCACTATGTTATCCCTCTAACAGCCTCCACATGTTCTCACTGTAATTTCCCCCTCATGAATGAATTTATGCTGCACTAATTTGAATGTGTCCCTCCAGAGATTTATAATTGCGAAACCGGTTCACCTTGTACACGCTGACTCCACAGACAAGGTACGAAAATATATCAGGCTACGTCAATAGCGGTAGGTCGTCAGGGTTTCTACTCCACGGCCGTATTTCATACGGTTCCACATTTCCAATGTACGCTATTTTCTGCAAGTACCGTCTCTTTGCATCCGGACGCAACCTGTCTCTGTACCGTCCCTTTTCTTTTAAACTGCTTTTAAGCATGTTTCTAGCAACCGTCCTTCCAGCACAGTGTGTTTGCTTTGATTCGTGACCCAGATATATGGCGCCGCGCTCCCACAATACATTGCGGCATTATGTCAACTCCAAAGCCCTACCGTTGAGTCCCTTCCAGTATTTCAGACAATCCCTTTCCGTCAAGAGCCACTTGTTAATTTGTTGCGGACTTGTGATTTGCACTTCCCAGCCACTGTAAGGAACACTATCAGACACTCTGATCGATGTCAATAAACATGTGCGCACTTAGTGCAGACTTCCCCAAGCTACAGTGGAAACTATCAAAAAGAAAAAGAGATCCTAATAGAACAAAGATTCATGTTCCAAGCCATCAAGTATTTCACTTGAGGAAACTTTTATCCTCTCCAAAATCACCTGGGTTATTTGGTGGATTCTTAAGAATTTGCTAAACAAAAGACTTGCCTTATAGAAAGGGGCCCATTTTAAGGCATACCGAGACACAAAGTCTGAAAGAATATGTATCCCCTGCAACTTTTAGAAGGAAAGACTAATCTTCTCCAAAATCATCCATATTCGGTGCTTCCCCCTCTTCTTTGTGCTTCCAAGAATGGGATCACAATTTCTTCACGACACCTTACTTATGTCTGTGAAGGTTCTCAGTCATCCAGGTCATCGTAGTCAAAGGAGCTTGCAAAGAAAAGCGTCTGGACTTCTTTAAGTTACTTGAAGACGTTTCACCTCTCATCCGAGAAGCTTCTTCAGTTCTAAGGTCAAATGGTGGAGAGTCTGAACTTACGTCTGAACAGACTTAACAATGTGGTGTATGCTGTACAGTGCAGCGAGGAATGCTCAGACCTCTACATTGGAGAGACCAAACAGCCACTTCACAAGCGCATGGCACAACACAGAAGAGCCACCTCCACAGGACAAGACTCAGCAGTCCATCTGCATCTTAAGGATAAAGGACACTCTTTCGAGGATGCCAATGTTCACATTTTGGACAGAGAGGACAGATGGTTTGAAAGAGGAGTGAAAGAAGCCATCTATGTCCACTGTGAGCGACCATCTTTGAACAGAGGCGGGGGTTTACGACACCAACTCTCTGCCATCTATAATCCAGTTTTGAGATCCCTTCCCAGACGCCTTAACGCCCACTCACATCCTGGGCCATCTGATCCCAGGAATTCGCATGATAAGGTGGGGCCAGGTTTCACAATGAACACACCCGAAACTCTGGCTGATTGGGACCCACACCCAGTTCCACACCTTGGCTCAGGCGATTAGAGGATCATCAGGGGGTCCTTTTGTCCCTCTGTGGGGGGTTACTCCCACTAGGTTTATATCTGGGACTCTCCACCATTTGACCTTAGAACTGAAGAAGCTTCTCGGATGAGAGGTGAAACGTCTTCAAGTAACTTAAAGAAGTCCAGACGCTTTTCTTTGCAAGCTCCTTTGACGACGCCTTACTTACTTTAACCTCACTTTCACCATTGCACTTTAGTACAGAAAAAGAAACTTATTTTCTTTGTGGGTGTGTTTCGGTGCAAATGGGAAGGAGTTATAGTTCTTAGTTATAGTTTATAGGCTGTGATAAGTGCTGTTATGAATTTTCAATTAATTGTATTACAACCATCATATGACTCCCTGAGCAAGTGCTTTGGCAACAGTAGGAAGGAAAAACCTGCTTTTAACAGGAAGAACAACTAATGTGGTCAAGGATGTTACCTGGGTATTAACTACTAAACATAGACACAGCATAGGTAAATTTAAAAAAAGAAATTAAAAGGTTGCACCAATGGAAAAGGTAAAGCCTTTAAAAAATTACTGTCTAAAAAACAAAACAAAACAAATTCTAACTAAAGTCTGGTCAACCATAAATCTGACTGTTAATGGCTTGGACTGTGAGTGTTCATTATAGAGCTTAGTTTCCTCCAAAGGTTTGTTGCACTAAAATAGCTGGCTAAGCAGATTTAAATATTGAATAAATTAGGTATTCTTACATTGTACTCTATCTAAACCTGATCCAACATGCTGTATTTTTACATGCCATTTGTAGTATCTTCACTGTTTTGGTAAAAGTGTGTCTTCTTTATGTTCATGATGTGTTTCACTGCGTGCAAAAAGCAAACTGAAAAGCTAAAGACTTTCGTTTATTGCCATTTTAGATCCGTTATTGAAAATGCACAATTCCAAATGTATCTGCAGAAAACAACATTTTTCACAATTCTCCTGCAATTGAAAGAATAAACCTCTAACAAATTACTCTCTAAAAAATAACAGTGAAAAACAAAAATACTGATATGATCTGTTAATCATTCAAACAAAGTTCTGGTTGGTAATCAAAAATTTGAATGACTCCACTCATTCTGTCAATTATACTTTGATTTTACTTGTTAGAAGTGACTGGCATCGGTCGGCCTGCCCGTGATGTTGTGTTCTCGGAATTTCGAGGGTTAATCATCACCTGGGACGAGGGTTATTGGAGGACACGGGGTGTTTATTCTCTACTCGGGCACGGACGAAAAGAAGAGGAGAAAACCACCCACTCAACTTTCATTGTACCTGGATCAGCTGTTCACTGTTTTTACCACTTTGTAAATAAACCACACTGTTTATTTGCAAGGAGCTCCGCTGTCGAGTCCGCTCTTTCTCGTCTTTCTCTGTTCTTAAAGAGCAGTGTGTTCTTCACTTTTCACAGTACAACAAACTAACCTGTTTATCCTGCACTAACCTACAGCAAGGAAATACAGCAGCTGGACCTTTAGCTAGCAACACACTTTGAGACAAACTGCACACAAACACTTTGTGTGTTTGTGATGTTTGTTGAGCTGAGAGGAAAGCTGCACTGGAAATTAACTGACACTTAAAAACAATCACTTTTAATCCCTGACTTTGACACATGTCATCTTTTTTTATCCACTGGTGATTAATAAACAAACAAAGGTCTGCAGTCTCCAAAAGTTGATTCTGTTTATCTGAAAGTAGCGTTTTCAGTGGGAGAAACGTTTCGTCTCTCATCCAAGTGACTTCTTCAGTGTCAGCTGACTGCAGGTTTCTCCAATCTAATTAACAGTACATTTGCATAATGACTGAAACCAGCCCAGTGAAGGAACAATGGGCTGGGAGGTCCACAGTGACAAGATAATAACGAGATAATGATTCCCCCCAAATGCATTATAGCCAAAGTAATGAGCCTGTTTTGAAAACGTAATAAGTAGAAAGTACAGATATTTGCTTGAAACTGTAGGGAGTAAAACTAAAAAGTAGTCAGAAAAATCTGTTCCCTTGACATCTGCCTTTGCCTGTTGTTCAGAATGCTGACATCTGTTTGATGCTATTGCTTATGCTATTGTCACAAGTAAATGCTATAATGTCAAGTTCCATGTGTCTCTCACTGGCGACTGACAGCACACAGCATATGAGATGAAGGAGGGGTGGTGAATCCCACAGCTGGTGTGAGATCCAGTTCATCCTCTGTGATTCCAGGTGGAGGAGTGAAACGAAAGCGCTGAATGAGGGAGGTGAAGAAGAGGAAGAGCTCCATCTTAGCCAGACCTTCTCCGAGACACATCCTGCGACCTGCAAGAGCAGTTTACACTCATTTAAATCCAATCACGTCTGTGGAAGTGTACATTTTATCAAAGTTGTCATACCTGCAGAAAAGGGCATGAAGGCATCTCTCCTGACAAATTGACCCTTTTTGTCCAGAAAATGTGAAGGGTTAAAAGTGTGTGGGCTCTCCCATTCACTCTCATCATACAGGACAGAGGTGAGAAGGGGAAACACAATAGTTCCCTGTGGGAAACCAAGAAGATTTCTCATGTAGATGTACATCTACAGAACTAGTTCAGGTTATCAGAAGTGAATCAAGATGTTAAAATATATTTAGGTACAGCAGCTGACCTTTTTGATAAAGTATCCCTTGAAGGTGATATCTTGGCTAGTTTGGTGAGGAAGAGACATGGGAGCAATATTCGCCAGTCTCTGAGTCTCGTGAATGACTGCATCAGTGTACGGCAGGTTTTTCCGGTCATCTACACAAACTTGTCGGCTTCCTACTACCCGGCTCAGCTCCTCGTGGACCTGCTCTGCAGAGACAAAATAAAGAAACGCATTTGTCCACATTAGTTTTAACAGATCTGCTAAAATGTGTAAAAAAAAAAAGTTTAAATCCAAAATATACACAGAATATTGTTATGGTGCACATTGTTTGCATCTGACATGTGTATTTATTTACCACTGACTGGTAGTAACAAAGACAAAACTCCTAATTTTTTGCCTTATCTCTCTGATATCACATGCTGAAATGTCAGTAAACCCATAACTGAAGTCCTTGGTCTTGTACCCCAACAGGACACTGAACTCTATTTATGTGTTATTACCATACATAATGAGACTTGCATGTCTTGTCCAGTTCCTTACCCTGTATGTGTGGGTATTTAGCCATTAACAGCAAACCCCATCTCAGTGTGGCTGCTGTGGTGTCAGTGCCAGCAGCAAACAGGTTGCTCACTGTGAATGTCAAGTTCTCCTCATTGTAGTGAGTATCCAAAACACAGGAGTCCTAAAAGAAGTAACACTCACATTGCTTATTGCTATCAAACCTAAAGTGTAAATAATATTATCATAATTTTAAAAAACACATATTGTCTTACTTCTTCTTTCTGTTTCACAATCAGAAAACAGTCCACAAGCCCTCGGCACAGTCCGGGCTCCAGAGTCTCTTTCAGATGATTAATTAAATTCTTTATATCTGTGACAGCCATCTCAACATTTTTTAACACCACCTGGCGATTTTTTATCCAACCGAACAGCCAAGGAAACATGTTAAAAAGCTGTGGAAAAAACAGTAAAACAAAGCTTATTCCAAGTAAATACACGTAATTATCAGAAATAAAATGAAATACACTTTACTTTGTCATATGACACAGTTTACATACTTAAAAATGTCAATATAGTATTATTACACAATTTTTCACTAAATCCTGGTTTTCATTTTTGTGAAAGCACCAATGACTTAACTTATTTCAGAATTTCTCTCACAGAAATCATTGAAATCACAATTAACAAAGTTACTGTTGCTGTGCATCTAAAGATATCTAATATTTTCAGGTAGCGTTACCATGTATTCTCTTAATGACTGTGAGTGCATATTGTGTCATATACAGTGGGGCAAAAAAGTATTTAGTCAGCCACCGATTGTGCAAGTTCCCCCACTTAAAATGATGACAGAGGTCAGTAATTTGCACCAGAGGTACACTTCAACTGTGAGAGACAGAATGTGAAAAAAAAATCCATGAATTCACATGGTAGGATTTGTAAAGAATTTATTCGTAAATCAAGGTGGAAAATAAGTATTTGGTCACCTCAAACATGGAAGATCTCTGGCTCTCACAGACCTGTAACATCTTCTGTAAGAAGCTTTTCTGTCCCCCACTCGTTACCTGTATGAATGGCACCAGTTTGAACTCATCATCTGTATAAAAGACACCTGTCCACAGCCTCAAACAGTCAGACTCCAAACTCCGCCATGGCCAAGACCAAAGAGCTTTCGAAGGACACCAGGAAAAGTATTGTAGACCTGCACCAGACTGGGAAGAGTGAATCTACAATAGGCAAGCAGCTTGGTGTGAAAAAATCAACTGTGGGAGCAATCATCAGAAAATGGAAGACATACAAGACCACTGATAATCTCCCTCGATCTGGGGCTCCACGCAAGATCTCATCCCGTGGGGTCAAAATGATCATGAGAACGGTGAGCAAAGATCCCAGAACCACACGGGGGGACCTGGTGAATGACCTGCAGAGAGCTGGGACCAAAGTAACAAAGGTCACCATCAGTAACACACTACAACGGCAGGGAATCAAATCCGGCAGTGCCAGACGTGTTCCGCTGCTGAAGCCAGTGCATGTCCAGGCCCGTCTGAAGTTTGCCAGAGAGCACATGGATGATACAGCAGAGGATTGGGAGAATGTCATGTGGTCAGATGAAACCAAAGTAGAACTTTTTGGTATAAACTCAACTCGTCGTGTTTGGAGGAAGAAGAATACTGAGTTGCATCCCAAGAACACCATACCTACTGTGAAGCATGGGGGTGGAAACATCATGCTATGGGGCTGTTTTTCTGCCAAGGGGACAGGACGACTGATCCGTGTTAAGGACAGAATGAATGGGGCCATGTATCGTGAGATTTTGAGCCAAAACCTCCTTCCATCAGTGAGAACTTTGAAGATGAAACGAGGCTGGGTCTTCCAACATGACACGCTGATGACACGACCGTGGTGGGTCTCATTAGCAAGAACGACGAGTCAGCGTACAGAGAGGAAGTGCAGAGACTAACGGACTGGTGTAAGGACAACAACCTGTCTCTGAATGTTGACAAGACAAAAGAGATGGTTGTTGACTTTAGGAGGACACGAGGCGACCACTCACCGCTGAGCATCAACGGCTCCTCTGTGGAGATCGTTGACAGCACCAAATTCCTGGGCGTACACCTGGAGAAGGACCTCGGCTGGTCCCTCAACACCAGCTCCCTGCACAAGAAAGCCCAACAGCGTCTCTTCTTTCTGAGAAGACTGAGAAAGGCCCGGCTTCCACCACCGATCCTGACCACCTTCTATAGAGGAACTATTGAGAGCATCCTGAGCGGCTGCATCACTGTCTGGTTTGGGAGCTGTGCCATATCAGACCGCAAGACCCTACAGCGGATAGTGGGAACAGCAGAGAAGATCATCGGGGTCTCTCTACCCTCTATTGAGGACATCTACACCACACGCTGCATTCGCAAAGCCACCAGCATTGTGGCTGATCGGACACACCCCTCTCACACACTCTTTACACTCCTGCCATCTGGAAAAAGGTACCGAAGCATTCGGGCACGCACATCCAGACTGTGCAACAGCTTTTTTCCACAAGCCATCCGTCTCCTCAGCAAAAAGGGACTGACTGATAAACACGCACACACACACATACACTAACATTATCACTCAGCTTAACTCAAATACCTCAAAACATTGAGACTGGACTGACTAACCAACACAAGCGCAAACACACTGACCTACACCACCAAACCATCGCACACACCAACCTGTAAATGCTCTTTTGCACAATATTATTACTAGATATATTATATATTATTATTTTTTTTGCACTAACTTGTCTTGTAGCACCTTGGTTCCTGGAGGAACGTTGTTTCGCCTCACTGTGTATTTTTAAACTGTATACACAGCAAAAATGCCAGTGTTGATTTTTCAGTGTTAGTAGATTTCAACAGAGTTCCGAGTTAGTTCAACACTTAATCGAGTTAAAATAACACATCGGGAGTTGATTCCTGAAAAGTGTAAGTGTAGATTTTAGTCGTTACTGCATTTTAACACTGTGGGTGTTAAATTAGACCACACCTTCATTTCCTGTGGAGCTTCGCAATCCAGAATCTTCGGTCGCCATTTTTTCTTGCTGATGCGGTAAGTTTTATTCGGTTAAATATTAAGTTTTAGATTGATGTTAGAACAAGTAACATGATAACTAGTAAAAGAAATAGTATTTATATCAAAATACATCATCTTTAAGTGTCATATTTGAATTTTAACTGTTTTTGTTAAGCTGGGCTACTGCTAGCTAGAACTCTGCAAAGTACCAGTTTCTTTCCTAATATTCATTTAGCATAATCTGGCTATTGGCAGACTGTAATGAATATTACATGTTAATATATTTCACAGTTTTTATTAAATGCCTTTTATTTATTTTCGAATTAAACTGCCAAAGCCTTAGGGTCAGTGGTCTCAAACTCGCGGCCCAGAGGCCACTCGTGGCCCAAAGGCCACTTGCGGCCCACGTCAGGTGAGGTGAAGAAGTATAATGCAATTTGGCCCTTAAAGTGACTTTTTTTTGTCATTAGCCAAAAATGATTTAATATAAAGGCAATGAGGGCAGAGTGTTACCGGCCCTCATGGGTAGTGTAGTCCGTGCTGCGGGGAGAACGTGTGGAACTGCCCCTCCCGTTGTGTGTTTGAGCGCGAGAGAGGGAGAAAGTAAGAGCTGTTACCGATGAGAAATGGAAGAAGAGCGCATGTAAATATAATAATAACCACTGCCGCCAAAATGAGTGCCTGGTTGTAAGAAAGCTGTTAAGATTCGACTGTACACTGTGTTCGCTGACAGTAAAGCTACAAGCCCGACAACCCAGCGTATTGGCCAGAGGTGTCATTACCACGGTTCAGAGCCGCGGACCTGGCCGAGGTAACAAGAGAGTACAAACATGTGGAGGGATTGGCTTTGTTAGTTCAGTGAGAGTCAAAAACTAATGTGTACACTTATTTCTGCATTTTTATTTTGTTAAATATGAATAAAATTACAGCAGAAGTGCTGCAAAGTGTCTGACCAGAAAGAGAGGACCATTGTGTTAATTTGGTAGTTCAATTAAAGGCATCGGTTAGTTAAGAGGGAGAGGGGGGGATGCGTTCATATTTGCAGTTTTGTCTTGTTATACAATATTTGAAATTTAAAAACGAACAAACCAAACGCTACATTGTCAGGAATATTTGTGGGGAGGGTTTTTATCGCTTAAAATATATAAAAAATAATAAAATAGAAATATGGTTCCTACTAACCCCTGTGATAGTTGAGAGAATACTGTATTGCAGTCATGTTACACAGCTTGTACTACTTAAAAAATGGATCAAGGATGTTTTTCTTAACAAAATTAATTTTAACTCAGTCTAAAGGGACTAGACATGCTAGATATTTTGCAAAGAAATGGTGTTATATGCTGGACCTTATTTTACTCTTGGCAGGTGGTGATATGCTGGTTCCCGAGAAGAGATGAACTAATCAAAGTCAGCTTTTCAAGACAGCCCCAAGACTCTTCGCAACTTGTGTTCAAATGTGAGGCCGTTGTCAGGTGATAAATGCAAGGAAGAGGCACTCAACTGACATGAAACATGTCAAAGACAACATGAAGGTGACATTTCAACATAGGCAAAAAGTGGTTCAAGAACCTGCCATAGCTTCTACTGTCCTGGACCTTTTCCCAAGATTTCTGGATACACCTGGCTTGGTAAGGCATAAAATAATTTAATGACTGCTTTGTGGTTCCTTTGTTTGTTTTCTTGTTAATGTGTTGTTTCTGTTGTTACACTTTGTGTTTAAGATTGACCAAGACTTCACAATGCTGTTTTTTGGGGAGGAAGTGTCTGGTAAGTTCCTTGCAAAGTGGCCAACATTCTTCAAGCCAAGGATCATCAAAGATTGCAAAAATCTGTCCCAGAGTACAGAATTGGATGAGCTGCTCATTTCTGCACAGCGTTACTCTAACGAGGCTGGTAAGTGTAAGTTGGAAATGGTAGATTTTGCATGCCTTTACAGCATTTGCTTAATTCCCACAACACAATATATCACTCATTTCTGTATGGTATGAAAACAAGCTTACAAACATGTTAAACCTGAAATGACATTTAATGTAGTTTGAACACAAAAAAAGTTACATAATCTTACTATTGTTATGACTCGATATCTACTTCACTTGGTGGCCAGAAGATTTTAAGTCTCTAGAAATGAATTTTTATACCAAGGCGCTGGAAAACTGCCTTATTAGAAAAATTATCAGGTGTCTAAAATGTCATCATGGTATTACATAACGTGGAAAAATGACTGCTGTGGTCCTTTAAATGACAGTAATTGTGATGATCTTAATTTCTATTCTGTAGTTTGGGACTGCGAGGCGGCTGCCCTCTTTTGCTGCTTCACTTCACTCCATCATCTAAGGGAAGGACGTCTTCAAAGATTAGCACATCAGATGCTGCTCACCACCTAATGAAATTCATCAAGGTATGCTTTTTAGAATTGTATATTTCTCTTTTGATGAGAACAGATGCAAATTATCAACGGCTGATATTTTAAGATGGCAAGGTGATCCAACCTGCAGCAGATGTATCTATCCCAGACAAGCTTGGTGTTGCAGGACTGACATGTCATTGTTTCTATTAAAACTAAATGTACACATTGAAACAAAAATAATTGTGCGCGCGGAGTGAAACATTTTAATATTGTCATAATTTCAAACAGCAATGCCTCAACATCAGATTATCAATTTTGTTTAATGTGAATCACTTGGTTTCTTTCTCTCCCTCAGGTGGGAGGTAGCACAGAGGCTTTTCTTAAGGCTGGCCCCACTCAGCCATTCGTCCTGTGGGTTGGAGAAAGAAAGAACATCATCCAAAGTTTCTACCCAAAGTTTCTACATTGTCCTAGATCAAAAGGTCATTCCCTGTGTGACACAGATGGGAGATGCAGGTTTTGACAAGGCAAAACTTTTCAAGGCACATTTTTTAATTTGCCGTGTCCTTTGATAAGGCATTGGACAACTTCTACACATTCATCCAGACCATCAAGTGTATGGCATTGATGTTGGCAGCGTGAAGGACAGTCCTCGGGTCAATGAAACAAGAGGAAGTCTTCACTGTACGGTTTAAAGATATCCACTATTCAGCACTTTGACTGGAAATGTTCATCTGTTACATTTGCAAGATACACCACACAAGTTGCTCAGTGTTATTTAGACATTTGAAGTTCCAGCATGGTTTGTACCCAGGAAAGTTTTTACGTTTGACCTGTGGAGAGCCTGGATGTTCATTTATCTTTCACACGTACTCTGGTTACAAGCGGCACTTATTCCGAGCACATGGAGACTGCGTTCACTCTGAGGTCATCAACAATTTTGAGCCTGTACCTAACGATGGAACCTCTGTTTCACAGCCTGTAAATGTGGCTCATCCCATGACAATAACTACACCGGTTCCAGTTGAAAAAAGGCAAATACTGAACATGTGCAGCTCTGTTATTGCTCAAGTACAATCATCAGGAGTTCCTGAAAGTACTGTACAGTGTTTAGTTGGTTCATTGGAGGAACTGGTTAATGACATCCATGCACATGCAAAACAATCTGTTGTCGACTGTTTGTCAACTGATACATCAAGAGAAACCTTAGAAAAAGTTGAGGATTGCTTTGATCAGCTTGAAAATCCATTTTCATGTCTTAACACAGAATCTAAAAGGATAAGATATTTTGAGCAAAAATGGAAAATAGTTGAACCCATAGAGCATGTTCTTGGTGTGCGTTTTGATGTACGCAAAGATAGAACAACAGGGACATACAGGCAAGTTCCTGTCAATGATAAATTCATGTACGTTCCTATCATGGGATCCCTTTCATCTATGTTTCGAAACAGTGAACTTTGTAGCAGTTTCCAGAAAAAAAAACTAAACATGGAGGGATTGTACAGAGATTTAAATGACGGCTCCTACTTCAAAAATCACAGTTTATTCTCACAACAAGAACATGCTCTCCAGATCCAGCTCTACTATGACGATTTTGAAACTGCTAATCCTTTAGGCTCAAAAAAGGGGGTGCACAAACTTGGTTGTATTTATTTTGTTTTGAGAAATTTGCCACCAGAGTTAAATTCTGTGGTGATGAACATTCATCTTGTAGCCCTTTTTCATTCAGAAGACTTAAAAAAATATGGGTTTGATCCTATCCTAAAGCCACTTGTTGATGATCTAAAGATTTTAGAGACTGAAGGAATGCAAGTGCCCTTTTCAGCCACACCTGTGAGAGGTTCGCTTTTTCAGATTACAGGTGACAACTTGGCTTTACATAGCATTTTTGGTTTTGTTGAATCATTTAGTGCAAACTATTGTTGTAGATTTTGTTTAACTGATAAGACAGAGTTGCAGTCAGTTTTTAGTGAAGATCATGTAGGCTTAACACTGCGTTCCAAAGAACTTCATTACAAACACTGTGGTGCCATTCAACAAAATCCTGCTTTGGCCTCAACATTTGGTGTAAAAAGAAATTGTTTACTCAATTCACTTCGGCTGTTCCATATTTCAGACAACTATGCTGTAGACATAATGCATGATCTACTAGAGGGAGTGGTGCAGTATGAGTTAAAGCTTGTGTTTCAGTACTTGATTAAGACCTCTTTGATATCCTTGAATTCATTGTCACAGAGAATTATAAGCTTTAACTACGGATATGCACAGAGAAGGAACAGGCCAGGTGGGCTAAAACTGGATGACAACAGCAAAGATCTTGGGCTTAATGCTGTGCAGTCATGGTGTCTTTTGCGGAATAGCCCATTGATTTTTGGAGATATCGTTTGCAGAAATGATGGACATTGGAACTTGCTACTTTTGTTAGTTCAAATTGTGAACATTGTTTTTTCACCCATTATAACTCATGGCATGACTTGCTATTTGAAACATCTGATTGCCGATCATCACAAGGCTTTCAAATCTCTCTTTCCAGAACGGAATTTGATTCCAAAGCACCACCTAATGATCCATTACCCACGCTGCATTAGAAAAATTGGGCCACTCATACATATGTGGTGCATGAGATTTGAAGCAAAGCACAAGTTCTTCAAAAGATCTGTAAAGAACTTTAAAAATATCACAAAAACACTAGTAAAAAAACATCAGAATCAATTAGCCTTTCATTTTGAAAATTTTTATTTTAAAAGATTACAGTTCGGCCCCATTAATGAAGTCTTGGCCAGCAGCTTAAAAGGCAGTGAAGCACTGAATAAAATGTTTGATGTTTCTTCTATTGTTTCTACAACTTCCTGGGTCAAAAGTTATGGTACAGAATATCAAGTTGGGATGTATGTTTGTTCTGGTGTTGAAAATGAGATGCCTTTGTTCAGTAAGATTGTCAGTATAATTGTTAGCGATTTCAATACTTATCTTCTAACTTGTAAGGTCTCAACAGTATATTTCAATGATCACTTAAATGCATTTGTTATTGAGGATGGATTAGATGTCTTTGCACTGATCTCTGTAGATGATCTGGTGTACTATAGACCTTATGATAGGCAATTTTCAAATGGCACTGATGACAAAATGTACATTGTCCCATACTGTAATTTTGTATGACTTGTTTACTTGTGGTGTATCTGAATACAAAGTATTTTGGAACGTTAATGTCTTGTATTTCTTTGTAATGGGTGGATGTTGGGGGTTAATTGTAGCAGTAGAGATATCAGAGATTAATGGGAGTTTATTGTAATCTGGTGGTATTAATGATTTGACTGACACTAGTGTTAGTGTTAGAAAATTAACACTATTCAGAGTTGAATTTTTTAACACCAGGGCTAGTGTAAAGTACCACCAACACTATTCGGTGTTAATTTTTAACACTTAACACCAGTGTAGAATATTTTTGACACTGGTCAGTGTTACTCAGTGTTAATTTTTAACTCTGTGCAGTGTTAAAATAACACTAGCTCGTTGTTAAAAATATAACACTTTGAAAAGTGTTAATTTAACACTCAAAAGAGTGGACACATATAGACACTTTTCTAGTGTTAAATTTAACGCTCACAGTGTCAATTTAACACTGGCGATTTTGCTGTGTATGGTTGAAGTGACAATAAAGTTGAACTTGAACTTGAACTTGAACATGACAATGATCCAAAACACACCGCCCGGGCAACAAAGGAGTGGCTCCGTAAGAAGCATTTGAAAGTCCTGGAGTGGCCTAGCCAGTCTCCAGACCTCAACCCCATAGAAAATCTGTGGCGGGAGTTGAAAGTCCGTGTTGCTCGGCGACAGCCCCAAAACATCACTGCTCTCGAGAAGATCTGCATGGAGGAATGGGCCAAAATACCAGCTACTGTGTGTGCAAACCTGGTAAAGACCTATAGTAAACGTTTGACCTCTGTTATTGCCAACAAAGGTTATGTTACAAAGTATTGAGTTGTATTTTTGTTATTGACCAAATACTTATTTTCCACCCTGATTTACGAATAAATTCTTTACAAATCCTACCATGTGGATTCATGGATTTTTTTTTCACATTCTGTCTCTCACAGTTGAAGTGTACCTCTGGTGCAAATTACTGACCTCTGTCATCATTTTAGGTGGGGGAACTTGCACAATCGGTGGCTGACTAAATACTTTTTTGCCCCACTGTATACATTTTATTGTATCTCATGATTAAGAATTACTCTCTTTGGCTCAATGAGCAACAAACAAATTTATAAAATAAGAAGAAAAAAGATTGTGAAAAAGCAAACAGTCAGATTTCCAATGCACCACAGAGCCACATTTGCAAAACACATGGCCAAACAGCGGGAGCAGCAGGAAGAACTGCAGAATCGAATCGAGCGTAGGATGGATTGAGAACCTGGCAGCTCGGATCTGGTCCCGGCCGCCACCCCAACTGGCGTTCCCCGAAGCCGTGGAAGTGGAGGAGGTCCTGACTGTTCCGGTGCCCGTCGTCGGGTGGGAGCGGCTGGTGCCTGGCAGCCTTATACGTGTAGTAGAAATCAGGTCATGAGGCCTGTTTGTTGTTGCTAATTTAAGCTGCTTTTATAAGATTTTATAGTTTCACAGGATGTTCTACTTCCATATATGAATGTATGTGATTGTCATTGTAGCAGGTTGAAAAAGCTACATGTTTATTTTTGTAAGAAAACGGGATCGTCTAGTGGTGACGTGTGTGCCAAACGACCAGAACTGGTGTCCAAAGTCTCAGGGAAGGCTGCATTGAGTGCGTCATCCAGGGAGCCCAGGTCACAGTCAAAACGTCAAGATGGCCACTGTTACCCCACGGCGGTTGTTGATAGTAAAGATCCAGAAAAGACTTTGTGATTTGAGTGTGAGCCAGCTGCGCACTGTTGTTTCTTCAGTGGAGGATGGCAGTATGACTCGCAATCTTGATGGCTTAAGTCAGGGGTGTCAAACTCAAATACACAGTGGGCCAAAATTCAAAACTGGAACAAGGTCGCGGGCTAACATTAATATTTATTGAAAAAAAATCTTCCTCCAGATTTAAGAATGAATCTCTTCTTATGGACTCAAACAAGTTTTGCTGAAAAACTGAATATGGAACGAGCAAAGCTTAATACTAAACAATATATATATTAGCTGTATAATACCAGTAGGCCAGCTCTAATAATAATTTGGTATGGCTTCGCGGGCCAAATGTAATTAGGCTGCGGGCCAAATTTGGCCCGCGGGCCAGAGTTTGACACCTATGGCTTAAGTGAACCAGAACTGTATGACCTGATCGTTGAGTACATCAGAGGTGAAAAGTTAAGAGCGTTGGAGGATGAAGGTATGGCCCAGCTCTTGCTCCTCGACGACATCGAGAGTGACCTGCTGTCAACGGACGTCGGAGGGGCTGGAGATCATCTGGCCGTGCCGCTTGAGATGGAAGATATTCCTAACCAGCAGCAGGAGTGCCCTACTTGACCCCACACATCCTGACAGACACCTGGCTATGCCAGCTGACCACATCCCCTAACACAGACTCTCACACACAGCCCATTCTACCGCAGGACAGAGACATCTCCACCTTTCCCTCATCCATGCTAAGAGACACTGATACGCCCACCAAGAACTTCAACATCCCAGCTTCAGTGTCACTGGCGCCTAGTGTTGCTGGGGTTTCCCCTGGCAGGGTGAGTCGTCCGTCCAGAGGATATGACCAAGTTTTGAGTCTCAGTGATGTGGCAGCTTTGTTTCCACGCAGAGAATTCAAGTTGCATGGTGGACAAATTTCAGATCTTGGCTCGGATATGTCCTACAGTAGTCTGTGCAAACAAATTGATGAGGGGTTACAAGAAGGGTTTACTGAGTGTGAAATAATCAGAACCTTGCTAAAGACAATGAAGCCTGGTACTCTCAAGGAAATGTTAACCAACAAAGATGATTTGACAGTTGATGGTTTGAAGAAACTTCTCCGCTCTCATATTCGAGACAAGAATAGCGCTGAACTCTTTCAAGAGCTAAGTAATGCTAAGCAGCAAGACAAAGAGAGTGCACAGCAGTTTTTGTACAGAATTATAGGGTTAAAACAGCGTGTACTATTTGAGTCACGACAGCCTGGTGCAGACTTTAGCTATGACAAAAAGCTTGTGCAGGGCACATTTCTTCACACACTTTATCAAGGGTTCAATGAAAAAAATAACTATGTGAGACAAGACCTCAAACCTTTTCTTAATGACTTGCAGGTTAGTGACGACTTTTTGCTTGAACAGATTACAAAGTCCATCAGCGAGGAAGCTGAGAGACTGAGGCGACTGGGTACAGCATCTAAAATCAGACCTGTGACTGTAAGTGCCGCTCAGCTTGCTAACACGGACTTGACTGAGCAAGCGAAGGTTAACACTGAGCTACAGGCTAACCGTGCAGCTATTAGAGAACTGACTGCCCAAGTGTCTTCATTGACTAGACAGCTAACTAAAGTGGTGAGCCAGACTGATAGTGTGGCATCTGGAGACTCCTGCTCGCCCCTGAACCACCCTCCAACACCTCCAGCTGAGAACCGGGGCAGATGTGGTGATTGTGTACAGCAAGGCAAAGTGAGCTGCCCCCCACTGCTTTGCGTGTGGCCAGCCAGGACACCGGGCTATTGGCTGCCTGCGGCGTAAGGTGTCGGGAAACGGGGTGAGGTCACTGGAGAGGGGCTGCCAGTGACCGAACAAGCCGAGGAGTCCCCAGCACACACCAGTTTTGCTAAGACTTCAAGTGTGGTGAGATCAAATGTACCCAGTCCTGCACCACCAGCGAAACCCACTGCACAGCTTATTGGGAACAGATGTATGGTCTCATGTGCCATCAATGGAGTACCACTTAAGATGCTGCTTGATTCAGGGGCCCAAGTGACTATGGTATCAAGAGCATGGATAGAGAAAAACATCCCCCACATTAAGATCAAGCCACTTGAGTCCCTCCTTTCAGACCAGCCTCTGGAAATAGCGGCAGCTAATGGTACAGACGTTCCATTTGATGGTTGGGCAGACACGGAACTTCAAATTCAGAGTGTGAACTATGGGCATGTCGCCATACAAGTGCCAGTGCTTATCAGTCAGCACAACCTTAACTGTCTTATTTTAGGCAGCAACGTAATAGCTGAAATCCTAAAAACCAATAAAGAACAGAGAGGTGGGGCTGACCTGTCTGCGCTCCTCAAAGAAGCTTTAAGTGTCAGCAGCAGTGCAGTAGATGCTCTAGTTTCAGCACTTCAGATGCCCACCCCTGATGAAATAGATCCTGAGTGTAGTGTGAGAACAGGAAAAAAAGGTGTAATGATTCCTGCAGGACAGATTTGTGAAGTAAAGTGTAGAGTCAGAGAATGGCCAAGAGGTGGCCCACGACTCTTCCAACCAAATCTAGAGAACAGCTGCCCTGAGGGTTTGGAGTTGTTCCCAGCTTTGGTAGATGTCCCCAGTGGGTTGACAAAAATTGTTAAGATTCCCATTCAGAATCCTACCAAACATGACATTTTTCTCTCCAAAAGAACAGTCTTAGGTACATTGGAAGAGGTGACTGAAGTAAAACCTGTCAAGTATCTCTCTGCTGACGCAGGGTCATCAGCCCATACAAATGTAAAAGTGTGTTCAGTTCAGCTAGGTAACGAAAAGCATCAGACAGAAGTCAATGAAGGTCAGAGATGGCATCCACCTGTTGATTTGTCCTACCTGACAGAGGGTAGTTAGAGACATGTTGTATGAACAGTCAGATGTTTTTGCCCAAAGTGACTCTGACATTGGTTGCATCCCAAGCTTGCAGTTGAAAATTAATCTGAAAGACGATACGCCTGTCCAGACATCCTACAATTCGGTCCCCAAACCTTTGTATAAAGAGGTAAAAGAATATGTTCAGAATTTGCTGGACAACGGCTGGATCAGAAAGTCCACATCACCCTACTCATCTCCGGTGGTGTGTGTCCGAAAGAAAGACAAAAGCTTACGCTTGTGTATTGACTTTCGGGGCCTTAACCGTAAAACCATTGCTGACCGCTACCCACTACCACGCATCCAAGACCTGCTGGATAATTTGGGGGGCTATTCATGGTTTTCAATACTCGACCAGGGTAGTGCGTACCACCAGGGCTTTGTTGATGAAAGATCAAGACACCTGACAGCATTCAGCACGCCTTGGGGGTTGTACGAGTGGATCTGCCTCCCATTTGGCCTTACCAACGCCCCAGCAGCATTTCAGAGATGCATGGAGGGGGTCCTTGATGGTCTGAGGGATGAGTGCTGCTCACCATATTTAGATGATGTGCTTTGCTTTTCCAAGACTTTTCATGACCATGTTGATGATCTGATGCATGTGCTTTGCCGCCTGCGAGAGCATGGTGTGAAGCTACGTCCCAAAAAATGTGAACTGTTTAAGCGTCAGGTCAGGTATGTTGGGCGCTTGGTGACCACTGAAGGTGTCCAGATAGACCCAAAAGATCTCGAAGCAGTGGAACATTTGAGAGACAGAGAGCCAAAGAACATGGGAGAGGTCAGAGCACTCTAGGGTTTCTAGGGTATTACAGGACGTTCATTCAGGACTTTTCTAGAATAGCGAGGCCACTGTTTAAGCTTATTGAGAGTCCCAGTGATCCTAGCCTGCAATGTAGCTCAACTAGAGCCAAAATCAAGTTAAAGCGCACAAATGGTGGTCAGCTTCCTTCCAAAACACCAGTGCAATGGACAGCAGAACATCGTACTGTGGTGTCACGTCTGGTGGATATGTTAACCCGTCCACCTGTCCTGGCTTACCCAGATTTCAGTTTGCCCTTCGTTCTACACACAGATGCATCAAATGAAGGCCTGGGGGCTGTGCTTTATCAGCAACAGGGGGAAAAGCTCTGTGTCATTGCTTATGGTTCCAGGACACTCACGCCTGCTGAGAAAAATTACCATCTCCATTCTGGCAAGCTTGAATTCCTTGCCCTGAAGTGGGCAATTTGTGATAAATTTAGGGATTACCTCTACTATGCACCCACTTTCACAGTGTACACAGATAATAATCCCCTCACATACATCTTGAGCACAGCAAAGTTAAACGCTGTGGGACATCGGTGGGTGGGCGAATTAGCTGACTTCCATTTCACTGTAAAGTATAGACCAGGCAAGTCCAACGCAGACACTGACACGCTCTCCCGCTATCCATTGCCACTCCAGGAACACCTCATGGAGTATACTGAGACACTGTCCCCAGAAGTGGTTTCTGCAATCTGGCAAGGAGACAAAGCCATGAGAGACGGTGATGTACCATGGGTGGCTGCACTGCACTGTGTTGACGACACACCCCCTGAAGGTGCCCCTGTCATCACCCCAGAAAACATCAGGGCTGCGCAGAGGGAGGACCCCCCTATCTGTGAGGTGATAAATCTGAAAAAGAGTAGATGGAGTCCTAATAGTAAAGATAAGAGACAGCTAGGACAAGAGACACGTAGGCTAGTACATGAATGGAACAGACTTGTACTTGAGGAAGGAATACTGTACAGACAGACTGGACAAAGAAAACAGCTGATTCTACCCAGTAAGCTTAAGCAAACTGTACGGAAACACCTGCATGATGATATGGGACATGTTGGTGCTGACAAAGTCATTCAGTTAGCAAGGGAGAGGTTTTACTGGCCTTTTATGCAGTGTGAAATTGAGGACTATGTCATTCGCCAGTGCCCTTGTATCAAACAGAAACGGCCAAGTGTCCCAGAGAGAGCACCAATGGGCTCGATAACAACCAGTGCCCCCTTTGAACTCATTTCGGTTGACTATTTACATCTAGAACCAAGTAAAGGTGGCTTTGAGTACATTTTAGTCTTGGTAGATCACTTTACCCGTTTTGCCCAAGCTTACCCGACTAAGAATAAATCTGGCAAAACAGCAGCTGAGAAAATCTTTCTTGACTTTATCCCGCGTTTCGTGTACCCTGAAAAGCAGCATCATGACCAAGGCCGGGAGTTTGAGAACAACCTTTTCCAAAGACTCAAACAGCTGGCAGGAATAGGCCACTCTCGAACAACCCCCTACCACCCACAGGGAAATCCTGTTGAGCGTCTAAATAGAACACTTCTACAAATGCTACGGACTCTTCATGAGGAGAAAAGGGCAGAATGGAAGGATCATTTGCCCCATATAGTCCATGCATATAACTGCACAAGACATGAGGCAACAGGCTATTCACCTTTCTTCCTCCTTTATGGAAGAGCCCCACGCTTGCCTGTTGATCTGCTTTTTGATTTAAAACCTGAAAAAGAGTCACAGTCCAGACAGGAGTATGCACAAAAGTGGGCTGCACGCATGCAGGAAGCCTATAAAATTGCTTCAGAAAACAGTGCAAAGTCCTCTGCAAAGGGGAAAAAGCATTATGATCAGCACATCAAAGGCATCGCACTGCAACCAGGAGATCGAGTGCTTGTCAGAAACCTCTCCGAGCGGGGTGGTCCAGGCAAACTCCGTGCCTACTGGGAAAAGAAAATTCACAGAGTTGTTGAGAAGATTGGAGATGGACCTGTATATAGGGTACAATCAGAAACAGGAGACAAAACCTTTCGTGTCCTGCATCGAAACCTCCTGCTGCTTGTGACTGATTTGCCGGTAGAGCAAGATCAGCAGGGACGTCAGAAAAGACAAACACAAAGACTGGGAGAGACAAACCCCAATGAAACAGTGGAACATGAGTCTGATCATTCGGATGAAGAGGAAGGGTACACATACAGCCTGAGAACTATACCTGTGTATCAGTGGAGGAGAGTTAACCCCAAAAGGCCTCAGCCGAGACCACACAGTGAACTGAGAGCTGTAGCTCCTGAGTTTCAGCCAATAAGACACGAAATGGAATCAGTGGAAGTGCAGCAGGGAAGTGCAGTCCCACCAGCTGTATCTACAGAACCAGCAGATTTCCCAATGCCTGTTGTTTCATCACCAACTGTGGAAACCCAGGAGGAACCTGCAACTGAGGATCTTATGGAGGACACAGGGTCGGAGAGCTGTGTGGATAACAGGGACCCTGCCCCAGAGACACCAGAATGGGATGTGCCACCAATACGGAGGTCGACCAGAGCTGTGAAACCGAAAGAGGTTTTTACATATAGCCAAATGGGACAGCCTTCATATCAGCTCTGGAGACCTGGAGCAAACATGATGCTTGCATATGTTCCCTGCCACATGTCACTTTACCCAGCTGTTCCTGACTGTTATTACCTCACACCAGTATGGACATGTTAGACTGGTGACCAAAAGACCTTTTGACATTACTCCTGGAACTAATAGTTTTGACTATTAGACTTTAAAGACTTTGGGCAAACGCCATGAAGTGTGTTAGTTTGGTTCCAGATGTCCGGAGCCATCTCTTAAAGCAGGGGAGAGTGTAGCAGGTTGAAAAAGCTACATGTTTATTTTTGTAAGAAAACCAAATACCCCCTTATTTTTTGTTTATTATTGTGACTTATTTTGACATTGTTATGTGTTGTTATATTGGTTATATTTCATTATGCCAGTAGATGGTGCTCTTGCACTGCTGTGGAACTACCAGAGAGACTAGCTATAGGCTCTGCGTATGCGCAGCTCAGAAATAAATGAGCTCCAGCCTGAGCAAGACGCTAACTTCGGTGTCCTCTCTATTAATCCACAGGTACTGACAAACAAACTTTTATGTTACCGAACTGGTTCTAAATGTCATGTAAGTTGAGTAACAACTGTTCGGCTATATTTTGAGATGAGAGTGATGATGTTGTTTTGTGGTATTTTGTTGTAATGAGTATTAGTGTATCATCGGCATAATGCTTTAATGCTACGTAGCACTATAAGTATATGCTATGACAGTGGCAACCTGCGACTTCCGAAAATGTGTTGTAGTGTTTGTTTTAGTGTTAGCCAAGCAGTACTGAGTACATGTATTAAGGGGAAAGCTTTTTGTTGGTGAAACAATGTTTGCAGTCGTCTGCCGCCATGTTGGTTGCGTTCAGGAGACGCCATGTTCAAAAGTAATAGCGTATATGGCGCGAATGTGGGGAAAGGTTGTGTGAATGTGAGATGGGTTATTTTGGTATGTTGTTATGCTTTGGCCGTGAGTGTTTTGTTTAAGTGTGAGTATGTAAAGTCATTTTGAATTAGTTTGTATTTATTTTGCTTTTGAGAGAATGCTTTTTGTAACTTTATTTTTGTTTATGAACTCTGTTATTTTATGGGAAGAATGCATGGTCTAGTGTGATTTGTATTGTGTATATGTGGAGAAATAAATGAGCTCCAGCCTGAGCAAGACGCTAACTTCGATGTCCTCTCTATTAATCCACAGTTTGCTCATATTTGGCTACGCAGTGCTCTCTAGCCTGTGTGCCGCTTGCTGCCGGTCCAGATTCCCCTAGGTCTGGTGCCGGTAACATCATCAAATCTGAATCAGCATGAAAACGGATGCTGATTGCTGTTAAAGCTGTAACAGTATCAATTTATACCTCGATCCTTTGCACAGTGGTAATATTAGTGGATTTAAATCTTATGTGTAATTTATTTTAAAAACAGCGTCAAGTCAAAAAGCCAACCTGGACTGATGCAGAACCTGAGACACATATGGTTTGATTGGCTCGCTTCACCATGTTCTTGAATACAGGGTCACCGTAGTCAAATCTGCTTCTGTACACAATAGAGGAGATAATGTTGGCTGTTGCGTAAGTTATTGGAAGAGCTGTATCAAAAGCATTTCCTGTAAATTGACACACAAGGGGGGGGGGGAAATCTAAAATAAATAAATTCGTACACGGGCTAACAGAAATGCACAAAATTTAGAGGTGTGCTAAAAAATTTTAAAAAATCCTTTAAGTTGAAGTTCAGGGTTCAAAACTGCTTCAGCACACAATGTCATCACTTACATGTACACACACTATCGCCATACCTTTATGCTCTTCAATCACTTGAATCAGATAACCACACTCCTCCAGGATTTTATCCTGAGAAAGTCTTTTGCCCATCCCAAAGTCTTTGAGGGTGGTGAGGGCAAAACGTCTCAGCTCTTTCCACGATTCTCCATTTGCAAACAAAATTCCTACAAAACATAAGGTATAATGCATGTCTGCTCCAGCCTAGCAGCCAGAGCCTGACATTCATCAGTTCAGCAGAGGCACAAATGAACAATCAGGCTTGTAGCGCAGACCTTTGTCTGTTTCAGCAGTAGTCTCTGTGACAGAGTTCTCAATTTTGCATTCATGCCTTAACTCAAATAAAGAACTGACAGTATGTGTTTCATGTAATTTTGTATTTCAGCGTGTACTTCTCGGGCTCCACAGCTGAGGTCCTACTTTATCATATTTATCATTTCAAAGTTTGTTTGTTTTTTCCTGTGTTAATTCTCTTTCACATCACCAATCGGGTAAGAGGTCAGATGACTGCTGTCGTTATCAACTCGATATGTCAGTCCAGGATTTCCCAATCATGTGCTGATTATTTCAAACATGGATAAGTCTGAAGGCAGCAGAGTGACGACTTTTACAAAGCAAGAAAAAAAGATAATTACAAAATAAATATAAAGCATCAAACCACCTCAACCAACCACTGATTCTGAGTTGGATAAGCAAGGGAAAGTGACTTTAGCTGGTAATATAACATGCTAATGTGTGTTAAATGTAAAATCCACAAAGTAAAACATTGATAAAGGGATTTGCTGTTGAGCGATCTGTCAGGTCAGTGAGAGTGAAGGGGGCTGTTGCTCAATCTGATCTTAACCAAGCAAAACAGCAAAGATCAGAGCAAAAAAATAAAATAAAATCAGCATTTCTTCAAAAAGAAAATCATCTGTTTTTAAGGTTTTCAACCGTAATTCTACGGGTCTTTAATTTTTTATTTCAGAGTCATTTTATCACTTTTGATCTGACGTTTCCATCTGTGTCATTGGTGAAATGTTATTATAAAGCCAACTATCAACTGAACTCAAAGTACAACACAATGTTGTCACAAACAGCAGAACTTACTCTCATGGTAGACATCGAGAACAAAGGAATATGCACCACTAAACCTTTAAAATATTATTTTGAAATATTATTTTTCTGATTGAAAAGAAACCTGGACTTCAAGATATTGGTCAGCTGTTGCAAAACATGAGGAAACATGCTGTTAATTGTGTAGCCTGTTTCGATCATGTTTTCTTATATCTCTAGTGATCACAAATAACAAAACCTGCAATTTCCCTGGGCTAACACAGATTTATGAACATGAAATTAAACTTAATAAACCACAATATAAAGAATCTTACCATGACCTCGGTTTATATCATTAAGTATCGGGGAGATGTTGCGCTCTCCAAACTCCTCTGCATAGTTGACCAGTGCCTCTCTGACTGTCTCATATCCAGCCAGGACCACGACTTTGTTGGTTCCAAAGTAAAGAGTAAATACAGAGCCATATTCCTTTGAAAGCTGGAAGAATCATTCAAAATAATAATAATTAAATAGCATGTTACGTTCCCCTAACATTTCACAGGAGACCCTGCTAGGGCCATAACATAGCATTAGGTATTGTAATATGTTTAAACTGGCTTCTTTTGATTCAGATCTTGAGAAGAGTTATTTTACCTCACACAGCGTTTTGTGGGGTCTCTTGGGATCTAATTGCAACAGGTTACCAAGCAGGGGCAGAGGTCTCGGTCCTGGGGCTTCATACATACAAAGTTAATTTAAAGACAAGGACTTTAATGAGCCAAGGCTGACATAAATGTGTTTTATCTACTTTCTAATCCATTTATCATAAATGTAACAAAGTGTTTAGAAAGTTAGCACATACATGTAACTTTTCTTCTTTTTTATGCATCCATCTATAGAACGCTGCATGTTATATTCTAAATCTGCCTGTTCTCTTTCAGAAACCTGCCTGCAGAAAATGAACCTAAAGTATGTAATGCAAGGATGTAATCACTTTCAAGATGGAGAAAGCATAAAGTTTGACTTTAAGTGACAGTTATGGACACTTAATATGATAAGGAGATTTTGCAGGTCATTAATCAATGTATAAAACTACAATAAAATGTACTTTTAGTGACACAGGACACAAACATGGAAGCAAGATCTATAATTATGATTATTTATAATAATCATTGCACTAATAAATCATTGCAATTTCTTTAACCATAAAGAATAACTAAATCCATCAGGACAATATCACATCAATGCACTGAACTCACTATGTTATCCCTCTAACAGCCTCCACATGTTCTCACTGTAATTTCCCCCTCATGAATGAATTTATGCTGCACTAATTTGAATGTGTCCCTCCAGAGATTTATAATTGCGAAACCGGTTCACCTTGTACACGCTGACTCCACAGACAAGGTACGAAAATATATCAGGCTACGTCAATAGCGGTAGGTCGTCAGGGTTTCTACTCCACGGCCGTATTTCATACGGTTCCACATTTCCAATGTACGCTATTTTCTGCAAGTACCGTCTCTTTGCATCCGGACGCAACCTGTCTCTGTACCGTCCCTTTTCTTTTAAACTGCTTTTAAGCATGTTTCTAGCAACCGTCCTTCCAGCACAGTGTGTTTGCTTTGATTCGTGACCCAGATATATGGCGCCGCGCTCCCACAATACATTGCGGCATTATGTCAACTCCAAAGCCCTACCGTTGAGTCCCTTCCAGTATTTCAGACAATCCCTTTCCGTCAAGAGCCACTTGTTAATTTGTTGCGGACTTGTGATTTGCACTTCCCAGCCACTGTAAGGAACACTATCAGACACTCTGATCGATGTCAATAAACATGTGCGCACTTAGTGCAGACTTCCCCAAGCTACAGTGGAAACTATCAAAAAGAAAAAGAGATCCTAATAGAACAAAGATTCATGTTCCAAGCCATCAAGTATTTCACTTGAGGAAACTTTTATCCTCTCCAAAATCACCTGGGTTATTTGGTGGATTCTTAAGAATTTGCTAAACAAAAGACTTGCCTTATAGAAAGGGGCCCATTTTAAGGCATACCGAGACACAAAGTCTGAAAGAATATGTATCCCCTGCAACTTTTAGAAGGAAAGACTAATCTTCTCCAAAATCATCCATATTCGGTGCTTCCCCCTCTTCTTTGTGCTTCCAAGAATGGGATCACAATTTCTTCACGACACCTTACTTATGTCTGTGAAGGTTCTCAGTCATCCAGGTCATCGTAGTCAAAGGAGCTTGCAAAGAAAAGCGTCTGGACTTCTTTAAGTTACTTGAAGACGTTTCACCTCTCATCCGAGAAGCTTCTTCAGTTCTAAGGTCAAATGGTGGAGAGTCTGAACTTACGTCTGAACAGACTTAACAATGTGGTGTATGCTGTACAGTGCAGCGAGGAATGCCCAGACCTCTACATTGGAGAGACCAAACAGCCACTTCACAAGCGCATGGCACAACACAGAAGAGCCACCTCCACAGGACAAGACTCAGCAGTCCATCTGCATCTTAAGGATAAAGGACACTCTTTCGAGGATGCCAATGTTCACATTTTGGACAGAGAGGACAGATGGTTTGAAAGAGGAGTGAAAGAAGCCATCTATGTCCACTGTGAGCGACCATCTTTGAACAGAGGCGGGGGTTTACGACACCAACTCTCTGCCATCTATAATCCAGTTTTGAGATCCCTTCCCAGACGCCTTAACGCCCACTCACATCCTGGGCCATCTGATCCCAGGAATTCGCATGATAAGGTGGGGCCAGGTTTCACAATGAACACACCCGAAACTCTGGCTGATTGGGACCCACACCCAGTTCCACACCTTGGCTCAGGCGATTAGAGGATCATCAGGGGGTCCTTTTGTCCCTCTGTGGGGGGTTACTCCCACTAGGTTTATATCTGGGACTCTCCACCATTTGACCTTAGAACTGAAGAAGCTTCTCGGATGAGAGGTGAAACGTCTTCAAGTAACTTAAAGAAGTCCAGACGCTTTTCTTTGCAAGCTCCTTTGACGACGCCTTACTTACTTTAACCTCACTTTCACCATTGCACTTTAGTACAGAAAAAGAAACTTATTTTCTTTGTGGGTGTGTTTCGGTGCAAATGGGAAGGAGTTATAGTTCTTAGTTATAGTTTATAGGCTGTGATAAGTGCTGTTATGAATTTTCAATTAATTGTATTACAACCATCATATGACTCCCTGAGCAAGTGCTTTGGCAACAGTAGGAAGGAAAAACCCGCTTTTAACAGGAAGAACAACTAATGTGGTCAAGGATGTTACCTGGGTATTAACTACTAAACATAGACACAGCATAGGTAAATTTAAAAAAAGAAATTAAAAGGTTGCACCAATGGAAAAGGTAAAGCCTTTAAAAAATTACTGTCTAAAAAACAAAACAAAACAAATTCTAACTAAAGTCTGGTCAACCATAAATCTGACTGTTAATGGCTTGGACTGTGAGTGTTCATTATAGAGCTTAGTTTCCTCCAAAGGTTTGTTGCACTAAAATAGCTGGCTAAGCAGATTTAAATATTGAATAAATTAGAGTACAATGTAAGAATACCTATCTAAACCTGATCCAACATGCTGTATTTTTACATGCCATTTGTAGTATCTTCACTGTTTTGGTAAAAGTGTGTCTTCTTTATGTTCATGATGTGTTTCACTGCGTGCAAAAAGCAAACTGAAAAGCTAAAGACTTTCGTTTATTGCCATTTTAGATCCGTTATTGAAAATGCACAATTCCAAATGTATCTGCAGAAAACAACATTTTTCACAATTCTCCTGCAATTGAAAGAATAAACCTCTAACAAATTACTCTCTAAAAAATAACAGTGAAAAACAAAAATACTGATATGATCTGTTAATCATTCAAACAAAGTTCTGGTTGGTAATCAAAAATTTGAATGACTCCACTCATTCTGTCAATTATACTTTGATTTTACTTGTTAGAAGTGACTGGCATCGGTCGGCCTGCCCGTGATGTTGTGTTCTCGGAATTTCGAGGGTTAATCATCACCTGGGACGAGGGTTATTGGAGGACACGGGGTGTTTATTCTCTACTCGGGCACGGACGAAAAGAAGAGGAGAAAACCACCCACTCAACTTTCATTGTACCTGGATCAGCTGTTCACTGTTTTTACCACTTTGTAAATAAACCACACTGTTTATTTGCAAGGAGCTCCGCTGTCGAGTCCGCTCTTTCTCGTCCTAACTAACCTGTTTATCCTGCACTAACCTACAGCAAGGAAATACAGCAGCTGGACCTTTAGCTAGCAACACACTTTGAGACAAACTGCACACAAACACTTTGTGTGTTTGTGATGTTTGTTGAGCTGAGAGGAAAGCTGCACTGGAAATTAACTGACACTTAAAAACAATCACTTTTAATCCCTGACTTTGACACATGTCATCTTTTTTTATCCACTGGTGATTAATAAACAAACAAAGGTCTGCAGTCTCCAAAAGTTGATTCTGTTTATCTGAAAGTAGCGTTTTCAGTGGGAGAAACGTTTCGTCTCTCATCCAAGTGACTTCTTCAGTGTCAGCTGACTGCAGGTTTCTCCAATCTAATTAACAGTACATTTGCATAATGACTGAAACCAGCCCAGTGAAGGAACAATGGGCTGGGAGGTCCACAGTGACAAGATAATAACGAGATAATGATTCCCCCCAAATGCATTATAGCCAAAGTAATGAGCCTGTTTTGAAAACGTAATAAGTAGAAAGTACAGATATTTGCTTGAAACTGTAGGGAGTAAAACTAAAAAGTAGTCAGAAAAATCTGTTCCCTTGACATCTGCCTTTGCCTGTTGTTCAGAATGCTGACATCTGTTTGATGCTATTGCTTATGCTATTGTCACAAGTAAATGCTATAATGTCAAGTTCCATGTGTCTCTCACTGGCGACTGACAGCACACAGCATATGAGATGAAGGAGGGGTGGTGAATCCCACAGCTGGTGTGAGATCCAGTTCATCCTCTGTGATTCCAGGTGGAGGAGTGAAACGAAAGCGCTGAATGAGGGAGGTGAAGAAGAGGAAGAGCTCCATCTTAGCCAGACCTTCTCCGAGACACATCCTGCGACCTGCAAGAGCAGTTTACACTCATTTAAATCCAATCACGTCTGTGGAAGTGTACATTTTATCAAAGTTGTCATACCTGCAGAAAAGGGCATGAAGGCATCTCTCCTGACAAATTGACCCTTTTTGTCCAGAAAATGTGAAGGGTTAAAAGTGTGTGGGCTCTCCCATTCACTCTCATCATACAGGACAGAGGTGAGAAGGGGAAACACAATAGTTCCCTGTGGGAAACCAAGAAGATTTCTCATGTAGATGTACATCTACAGAACTAGTTCAGGTTATCAGAAGTGAATCAAGATGTTAAAATATATTTAGGTACAGCAGCTGACCTTTTTGATAAAGTATCCCTTGAAGGTGACATCTTGGCTAGTTTGGTGAGGAAGAGACATGGGAGCAATATTCGCCAGTCTCTGAGTCTCGTGAATGACTGCATCAGTGTACGGCAGGTTTTTCCGGTCATCTACACAAACTTGTCGGCTTCCTACTACCCGGCTCAGCTCCTCGTGGACCTGCTCTGCAGAGACAAAATAAAGAAACGCATTTGTCCACATTAGTTTTAACAGATCTGCTAAAATGTGTAAAAAAAAAAAGTTTAAATCCAAAATATACACAGAATATTGTTATGGTGCACATTGTTTGCATCTGACATGTGTATTTATTTACCACTGACTGGTAGTAACAAAGACAAAACTCCTAATTTTTTGCCTTATCTCTCTGATATCACATGCTGACATGTCAGTAAACCCATAACTGAAGTCCTTGGTCTTGTACCCCAACAGGACACTGAACTCTATTTATGTGTTATTACCATACATAATGAGACTTGCATGTCTTGTCCAGTTCCTTACCCTGTATGTGTGGGTATTTAGCCATTAACAGCAAACCCCATCTCAGTGTGGCTGCTGTGGTGTCAGTGCCAGCAGCAAACAGGTTGCTCACTGTGAATGTCAAGTTCTCCTCATTGTAGTGAGTATCCAAAACACAGGAGTCCTAAAAGAAGTAACACTCACATTGCTTATTGCTATCAAACCTAAAGTGTAAATAATATTATCATAATTTTAAAAAACACATATTGTCTTACTTCTTCTTTCTGTTTCACAATCAGAAAACAGTCCACAAGCCCTCGGCACAGTCCGGGCTCCAGAGTCTCTTTCAGATGATTAATTAAATTCTTTATATCTGTGACAGCCATCTCAACATTTTTTAACACCACCTGGCGATTTTTTATCCAACCGAACAGCCGAGGAAACATGTTAAAAAGCTGTGGAAAAAACAGTAAAACAAAGCTTATTCCAAGTAAATACACGTAATTATCAGAAATAAAATGAAATACACTTTACTTTGTCATATGACACAGTTTACATACTTAAAAATGTCAATATAGTATTATTACACAATTTTTCACTAAATCCTGGTTTTCATTTTTGTGAAAGCACCAATGACTTAACTTATTTCAGAATTTCTCTCACAGAAATCATTGAAATCACAATTAACAAAGTTACTGTTGCTGTGCATCTAAAGATATCTTATATTTTCAGGTAGCGTTACCATGTATTCTCTTAATGACTGTGAGTGCATATTGTGTCATATACAGTGGGGCAAAAAAGTATTTAGTCAGCCACCGATTGTGCAAGTTCCCCCACTTAAAATGATGACAGAGGTCAGTAATTTGCACCAGAGGTACACTTCAACTGTGAGAGACAGAATGTGAAAAAAAAAATCCATGAATCCACATGGTAGGATTTGTAAAGAATTTATTCGTAAATCAGGGTGGAAAATAAGTATTTGGTCACCTCAAACATGGAAGATCTCTGGCTCTCACAGACCTGTAACGTCTTCTGTAAGAAGCTTTTCTGTCCCCCACTCGTTACCTGTATGAATGGCACCAGTTTGAACTCATCATCTGTATAAAAGACACCTGTCCACAGCCTCAAACAGTCAGACTCCAAACTCCGCCATGGCCAAGACCAAAGAGCTTTCGAAGGACACCAGGAAAAGTATTGTAGACCTGCACCAGACTGGGAAGAGTGAATCTACAATAGGCAAGCAGCTTGGTGTGAAAAAATCAACTGTGGGAGCAATCATCAGAAAATGGAAGACATACAAGACCACTGATAATCTCCCTCGATCTGGGGCTCCACGCAAGATCTCATCCCGTGGGGTCAAAATGATCATGAGAACGGTGAGCAAAGATCCCAGAACCACACGGGGGGACCTGGTGAATGACCTGCAGAGAGCTGGGACCAAAGTAACAAAGGTCACCATCAGTAACACACTACAACGGCAGGGAATCAAATCCCGCAGTGCCAGACGTGTTCCGCTGCTGAAGCCAGTGCATGTCCAGGCCCGTCTGAAGTTTGCCAGAGAGCACATGGATGATACAGCAGAGGATTGGGAGAATGTCATGTGGTCAGATGAAACCAAAGTAGAACTTTTTGGTATAAACTCAACTCGTCGTGTTTGGAGGAAGAAGAATACTGAGTTGCATCCCAAGAACACCATACCTACTGTGAAGCATGGGGGTGGAAACATCATGCTATGGGGCTGTTTTTCTGCCAAGGGGACAGGACGACTGATCCGTGTTAAGGACAGAATGAATGGGGCCATGTATCGTGAGATTTTGAGCCAAAACCTCCTTCCATCAGTGAGAACTTTGAAGATGAAACGAGGCTGGGTCTTCCAACATGACAATGATCCAAAACACACCGCCCGGGCAACAAAGGAGTGGCTCCGTAAGAAGCATTTGAAAGTCCTGGAGTGGCCTAGCCAGTCTCCAGACCTCAACCCCATAGAAAATCTGTGGCGGGAGTTGAAAGTCCGTGTTGCTCGGCGACAGCCCCAAAACATCACTGCTCTCGAGAAGATCTGCATGGAGGAATGGGCCAAAATACCGGCTACTGTGTGTGCAAACCTGGTAAAGACCTATAGTAAACGTTTGACCTCTGTTATTGCCAACAAAGGTTATGTTACAAAGTATTGAGTTGTATTTTTGTTATTGACCAAATACTTATTTTCCACCCTGATTTACGAATAAATTCTTTACAAATCCTACCATGTGGATTCATGGATTTTTTTTTCACATTCTGTCTCTCACAGTTGAAGTGTACCTCTGGTGCAAATTACTGACCTCTGTCATCATTTTAGGTGGGGGAACTTGCACAATCGGTGGCTGACTAAATACTTTTTTGCCCCACTGTATACATTTTATTGTATCTCATGATTAAGAATTACTCTCTTTGGCTCAATGAGCAACAAACAAATTTATAAAATAAGAAGAAAAAAGATTGTGAAAAAGCAAACAGTCAGATTTCCAATGCACCACAGAGCCACATTTGCAAAACACATGGCCAAACAGCGGGAGCAGCAGGAAGAACTGCAGAATCGAATCGAGCGTAGGATGGATTGAGAACCTGGCAGCTCGGATCTGGTCCCGGCCTCTCTATTAATCCACAGGTACTGACAAACAAACTTTTATGTTACCGAACTGGTTCTAAATGTCATGTAAGTTGAGTAACAACTGTTCGGCTATATTTTGAGATGAGAGTGATGATGTTGTTTTGTGGTATTTTGTTGTAATGAGTATTAGTGTATCATCGGCATAATGCTTTAATGCTACGTAGCACTATAAGTATATGCTATGACAGTGGCAACCTGCGACTTCCGAAAATGTGTTGTAGTGTTTGTTTTAGTGTTAGCCAAGCAGTACTGAGTACATGTATTAAGGGGAAAGCTTTTTGTTGGTGAAACAATGTTTGCAGTCGTCTGCCGCCATGTTGGTTGCGTTCAGGAGACGCCATGTTCAAAAGTAATAGCATATATGGCGCGAATGTGGGGAAAGGTTGTGTGAATGTGAGATGGGTTATTTTGGTATGTTGTTATGCTTTGGCCGTGAGTGTTTTGTGTAAGTGTGAGTATGTAAAGTCATTTTGAATTAGTTTGTATTTATTTTGCTTTTGAGAGAATGCTTTTTGTAACTTTATTTTTGTTTATGAACTCTGTTATTTTATGGGAAGAATGCATGGTCTAGTGTGATTTGTATTGTGTATATGTGGAGAAATAAATGAGCTCCAGCCTGAGCAAGACGCTAACTTCGATGTCCTCTCTATTAATCCACAGTTTGCTCATATTTGGCTACGCAGTGCTCTCTAGCCTGTGTGCCGCTTGCTGCCGGTCCAGATTCCCCTAGGTCTGGTGCCGGTAACATCATCAAATCTGAATCAGCATGAAAACAGATGCTGATTGCTGTTAAAGCTGTAACAGTATCAATTTATACCTCGATCCTTTGCACAGTGGTAATATTAGTGGATTTAAATCTTATGTGTAATTTATTTTAAAAACAGCGTCAAGTCAAAAAGCCAACCTGGACTGATGCAGAACCTGAGACACATATGGTTTGATTGGCTCGCTTCACCATGTTCTTGAATACAGGGTCACCGTAGTCAAATCTGCTTCCGTACACAATAGAGGAGATAATGTTGGCTGTTGCGTAAGTTATTGGAAGAGCTGTATCAAAAGCATTTCCTGTAAATTGACACACAAGGGGGGGGAAAAATCTAAAATAAATAAATTCGTACACGGGCTAACAGAAATGCACAAAATTTAGAGGTGTGCTAAAAAAATTTTAAAAATCCTTTAAGTTGAAGTTCAGGGTTCAAAACTGCTTCAGCACACAATGTCATCACTTACATGTACACACACTATCGCCATACCTTTATGCTCTTCAATCACTTGAATCAGATAACCACACTCCTCCAGGATTTTATCCTGAGAAAGTCTTTTGCCCATCCCAAAGTCTTTGAGGGTGGTGAGGGCAAAACGTCTCAGCTCTTTCCACGATTCTCCATTTGCAAACAAAATTCCTACAAAACATAAGGTATAATGCATGTCTGCTCCAGCCTAGCAGCCAGAGCCTGACATTCATCAGTTCAGCAGAGGCACAAATGAACAATCAGGCTTGTAGCGCAGACCTTTGTCTGTTTCAGCAGTAGTCTCTGTGACAGAGTTCTCAATTTTGCATTCATGCCTTAACTCAAATAAAGAACTGACAGTATGTGTTTCATGTAATTTTGTATTTCAGCGTGTACTTCTCGGGCTCCACAGCTGAGGTCCTACTTTATCATATTTATCATTTCAAAGTTTGTTTGTTTTTTCCTGTGTTAATTCTCTTTCACATCACCAATCGGGTAAGAGGTCAGATGACTGTCGTTATCAACTCGATATGTCAGTCCAGGATTTCCCAATCATGTGCTGATTATTTCAAACATGGATAAGTCTGAAGGCAGCAGAGTGACGACTTTTACAAAGCAAGAAAAAAAGATAATTACAAAATAAATATAAAGCATCAAACCACCTCAACCAACCACTGATTCTGAGTTGGATAAGCAAGGGAAAGTGACTTTAGCTGGTAATATAACATGCTAATGTGTGTTAAATGTAAAATCCACAAAGTAAAACATTGATAAAGGGATTTGCTGTTGAGCGATCTGTCAGGTCAGTGAGAGTGAAGGGGGCTGTTGCTCAATCTGATCTTAACCAAGCAAAACAGCAAAGATCAGAGCAAAAAAATAAAATAAAATCAGCATTTCTTCAAAAAGAAAATCATCTGTTTTTAAGGTTTTCAACCGTAATTCTACGGGTCTTTAATTTTTTATTTCAGAGTCATTTTATCACTTTTGATCTGACGTTTCCATCTGTGTCATTGGTGAAATGTTATTATAAAGCCAACTATCAACTGAACTCAAAGTACAACACAATGTTGTCACAAACAGCAGAACTTACTCTCATGGCAGACATCGAGAACAAAGGAATATGCACCACTAAACCTTTAAAATATTATTTTGAAATATTATTTTTCTGATTGAAAAGAAACCTGGACTTCAAGATATTGGTCAGCTGTTGCAAAACATGAGGAAACATGCTGTTAATTGTGTAGCCTGTTTCGATCATGTTTTCTTATATCTCTAGTGATCACAAATAACAAAACCTGCAATTTCCCTGGGCTAACACAGATTTATGAACATGAAATTAAACTTAATAAACCACAATATAAAGAATCTTACCATGACCTCGGTTTATATCATTAAGTATCGGGGAGATGTTGCGCTCTCCAAACTCCTCTGCATAGTTGACCAGTGCCTCTCTGACTGTCTCATATCCAGCCAGGACCACGACTTTGTTGGTTCCAAAGTAAAGAGTAAATACAGAGCCATATTCCTTTGAAAGCTGGAAGAATCATTCAAAATAATAATAATTAAATAGCATGTTACGTTCCCCTAACATTTCACAGGAGACCCTGCTAGGGCCATAACATAGCATTAGGTATTGTAATATGTTTAAACTGGCTTCTTTTGATTCAGATCTTGAGAAGAGTTATTTTACCTCACACAGAGTTTTGTGGGGTCTGTTAAGATCTAATTGCAACAGGTTACCAAGCAGGGGCAGAGGTCTCGGTCCTGGGGGTTCATTTCCTTTTTCCTTAGAGATGAAAATGATAGAAACAAGATAAAGTACAAGCAGGAAAACAACGGCTGCCAGCATTGTGGTGGGACTGAACAAAATGAAAAAGATAAAATCCCCAAAATGTTCCATTCGCTCTGATGTTGATGGTTCTCCTCTGTGCTGTCCTTGCAGGTAACACACTTTGCTTTGTGCCAGACTGCAGGGTGGTGTGGGGGGGGGGGGGGGGGGGGTTGACTGGCTTTGCAAAAAGTAAACACTGCATGGAAGACCGTTAACTCACTCGACGCCGTTTACTAAAATCAGGCTGTTTTCCAATAGCTGATAAAAAGGCCAGGAAGGCTACCAGAGACTCTGATGTCAATAAACAACTCTCCAAAACCACCTGGGTTATCAGGTATACTCTTTTTTTTTTTTTTTTTCTTTCTCATATTTTTATTGAGAGACAAGTGTACAGTGGTTTACAATGACAATACAATCTGTTCCCCTCACATATTTTTTAGTTTTTCTTACATGAACAGATACGATAACACACACACACACAGGCACACCCACACACACGCTTAAATAAACAAACAAGACAAAACCTAATAAGAAACCCAAAACAAACACAAACAACAAACCCCAAAACACACAAAAAAAAAAAGGGGGGGGGGGGGGGAAGAGATATGATATTAATCAGCTGGTAGAGCGTGTAATGACTTGCAATAGTCTACGAAGGGGCCCCAGATACGATAAAATTCTCTGTATTTCCCTTCGCCACAAGGCCTATCTTTTGCAATTTAAGAAATGACATCACATCTCTAAACCAAAAAGAAACTGAAGGTGGCTTTGAAGATTTCCAAAGGAGTAAGATGCAACGTCTAGCCAAAAGTGATGTAAAGGCTAATATTTTGAAGTGTGTAGGGTCGGTTAGACCAGTGTTGACTGGAAGCCCAAAAACAGCTAGAAAAGGGTCCATGCAGATTTGGGTCCCAAGAGCCTTGGAAAGAATAACTGAATACTGACTCCAGAAGCCATGGAGTCTTGGGCACAGAAAGAACATATGGCCTAGGTCACATGGGGTGGCATGACATCTCTCACACTGATCCATCACTTGTGGGTAAATCTCAGACAGACGAGACTTTGAATAGTAAACCCTGTACAACACCTTGAACTGGATAAGTTGTAACCTGGCACAGGACGTACTATAACGGACATTGGATACTGCCTTCTCCCATTGCTGATCCGAAAAAATTACTCCTAACTCCCGCTCCCAAGCCCCCCTAATTTTAGCAACTGAATGGACATTTAAACCCATAAGTTGTTTATATATTAAAGATATAATTGACTTCTTATTGGGTTTAAGGGATAAGAATTCCTCCCACGGTTGGACATTTGGAAGAAGAGGGTAGGAGGGGAAGAGAGCAGAAGTGCAATGCCGTGCCTGAAAATAACGGAATAGATTGGTAGCCGGAAGATTTGTTTCTGAACACAGGTCTAAAAAAGTTAAGAAAGTACCATCTTTATAGAGATCCTTAAACGTATTAATACCATGATGCTTCCACTGTACATAGGTACCATCAATGAGGCCAGGAGTAAACAGATGGTTCTGCGTGATGGGCATGTGTACTGACGCAGAGATGTACTTAAAATGACTCCTGAATTGTGACCAGACCCTTAGACTAGACTGTACCACGGGATTTTGGGTGAAATGAGAAGGCTTAAGTGGTAGTGGAGAGAACAATAAAGCTTCTAAGGATGAGGAAGTGCACGACAGGCGTTCCAGTTTGCACCACAGCAGTTCTTGAGATTCAAGCCAATGGGTCAATTTGTGAACATGAGAGGACCAATAGTAAAATAAAAAGTTAGGCAAGGCAAGACCACCATCAAATGTCAGTCTCTGTAATAATGATTTCCTCACCCTGGGGTGTTTCCCTCCCCACAAAAACGATGTAACTAGCTGGTCTAACTTTTTGAAAAAAGCTTTAGGTAAAAATATAGGAATACTCTGAAACAGAAATAACAATCGAGGCAAAATGTTCATCTTTACAGCATTGATCCGACCAATTAGGGACAAAGGTAGCGATTTCCATCTCTGAAAATCCGATTGAATTTGAGTCATTAAAGGGGAGAAATTGGAAGAGTATAGAGAAGACAAAGTACGAGTCACGTTAACTCCCAAATACTTAAAGCCGGCAGGGCTAAGTCTAAAAGGAATGTCAGATTGTTTACGTGTAAGACTTAAAGAATTTATGGGGAAACATTCACTTTTAAGAAGATTTATTTTGTAACCTGACAGAGAGCCGAATTTGTTTAATAGAGACACAATCGATGGTATGCTAGATAAGGGATCAGAAACATATAGAAGCAGGTCATCTGCATATAAAGACAATTTTACGTCAAGGCCTGACCGGGAAATACCACGAAAATGAGGAAGAGCCTTCAAAGCTATAGATAGGGGTTCAATTACAATAGCAAAAAGTAGGGGGGACAGGGGGCAACCCTGTCTCGTGCCGCGTGACAATGAGAAGTAGCCAGAGGAAACACCATTTGTATAGACACTGGCTTGGGGTGCCTTGTACAACAGTCGAATCCATGAAATGAATCTGTCCTTGAAACCAAATCTTTGCAAGACCGCAAAGAGAAAGTTCCACTCCACACGATCGAAAGCTTTCTCAGCATCAAGTGAGATAACTACTTCTGAATTAGTGGTCGAGTGTTGGGAAAGAATGACATTCAAAAGCGTGCAGACATTAAAGAACAGCTGGCGGCCTTTAATAAAGCCATTCTGTTCATCTGAAATAATAGTAGGAAGAACCTTTTCAAGGCGAATTGCTAAATTTTAGCCAAGACTTTAACATCAACATTCAGCAGTGAAATAGGCCTATACGAGGTGCAAGACGTAGGATCCTTACCCTTCTTTAAGAGAACAGTAATTAGTGCTTGAGACAATGTAGGGGGCAATAGACCACGTACAAAAGATTCATTATACACTGAAAGAAGTAGTGGGGCTAACTTGTCTACAAATGTTTTTAAAAATTCAACTGAAAACCCATCAGGTCCTGGTGCCTTACTATTGTGCATGGTCTTGATTGCATGCACAATTTCATCCAACCTAAAAGGGGCATCTAATTGTTCAGCTATAACAGGATCGACAGTGGGCATTATAAGACCGTTAAAAAAGGAATCCATCTCAGAGGCGTCAGCAGCAGATTCAGATTCATATAGGGAGGAATAATACGTCTTAAACACCTCGTTGACTTCCTTTGAATCAGAGACCAAGTTGCCTGCCGCATCTTTAATTTGAGAAATTAATCGAGAAGAGGCCTGACGTTTTAACTGATGGGCCAAAAGCCTTCTGGGCTTATCACCATGTTCATAATAAGTCGCACGCGCACGAAGTAAGAGACGTTCAGCATCTGCCGTAGAAAGTAAATCAAATTCGGTCTGCAAGTCAAGTCGTCTTTTATGCAAATCAGGAGTGGGACTGTCAACAACCTGTCTATCTATGTCACAAATTTGTGTAGTCAAAGTTTGAAGTTTGGCTTTGTGGCTTTTAGTGGAATGGGCAGAGAAAGAAATTATTTGCCCACGCACATATGCCTTAAGAGATAAGATAAGATAAGATAACCTTTATTAGTCCCACACGTGGGAAATTTGTTTTGTCACAGCAGGAAGTGGACAGTGCAAAAGTTATGAGGCAAAAATTAGAATACAATAAGAATAAATACAGTACACAACTGTACAGAATAGAATAAAATAAAATACTATATACAGTAGAATAAAATAAAATAAATATACAATAAGATAAAAATAGAATACAAATACAAATACTATATACAACTGAGTAAAAATACAACGATGACAGAAAGGATTATTGCACTTAGTATTATTGCATATGTATGGATGTGTGTGCTTGATCAGTTAAAGTCTTTATTATGGAGTCTGACAGCAGTGGGGAGGAAAGACCTGCGAAATCTCTCCGTCCCACACCGTGGGTGCCGCAGTCTCCCACTGAAGGAGCTGCTCAGTGCTGTCACAGTCTGCTGCATGGGGTGGGAGACGTTGTCCAACAGGGATGACAGCTTAGCCGCCATTCTCCTGTCACTCACCACCTCCACTGGGTCCAGAGGGCATCCTAGAACAGAGCTGGCCCTTCGGATCACCCTGTTCAGTCTCTTCCTGTCCCCAGCAGAGATGCTGCCGCCCCAGCAGACCACACCATAAAAGATAGCAGAAGCCACAACAGAGTCATAGAATTTCTTCAGGAGTGGGCCCTCCACTCCAAACGACCTGAGTCTCCGCAGCAGGTACAGCCTGCTCTGCCCTTTCCTGTAGAGGGCGTCTGAGTTATGAGTCCAGTCCAGTCTATTGTTCAGATGAACACCAAGGTACCTGTAGCTGTCCACAGCCTCAATGTCCATACCTTGGATGTTCAGTGGTTGCAGTGGAGAATGCTTGTGCCTGCGGAAGTCTACCACCAGTTCCTTGGTTTTACTGGCGTTGATCTGGAGGTAGTTCAGCTGGCACCAGTCCACAAAGTCTTGGATCAGACCTCTGTACTCCTTGTCGTCCCCATCAGTGATGAGGCCGACTATTGCAGAGTCATCAGAGAACTTCTGCAGGAAGCACTGGGTGGAATTGTGGGAGAAGTCTGCAGTGTAGATGGTGAAGAGGAACGGAGCCAGAACCGTTCCCTGTGGGGCCCCCGTACTGCAGACGACCCTGTCCGACACACAGCCCTGAGTCCTCACATACTGTGGTCGGTCGGTGAGGTAGTCCAGGATCCAGGTAGTGAGGTGATGGTCCACTCCAGAGTTCACCAGCTTGTCCTTTAGAACCGAGGGAAGAATGGTGTTGAAGGCACTGGAGAAATCAAAGAACATGATTCTCACAGTGCTTCCAGCGGTCTCCAGGTGAGCGAGGGAACGATGTAGGAGGTGAATGACGGCATCATCCGCTCCAATGCCAGGCTGGTAGGCAAACTGAAGTGGGTCCAGTGATGAGCTTATTAGGCGCCGAAGCTGAGCCAGGACCAACCACTCCAGGGTCTTCATCAGGTGGGATGTCAGAGCCACCGGCCTGTAGCTGTTGAGGTCCTTGGGGCGTGAAGTCTTTGGCACTGGTACAACACAGGAGGTTTTCCAGAGCTGTGGGACTCTTCCCAACCTCAGGCTCAGGTTGAAGAGGTGCTCCATCACCCCACACAGTTGGTCCGCGCAGGACCTGACGACCCTCGAGCTGATGCCATCTGGACCCGCTGCCTTCTTGCCATTAATCCTCCTCAGTTCCCTCCTAACCTGGGTGGTTGAGAGAGACAGGCTGGAGCCTTGTGTTGAGTGTGTATTGGATGCTGTTGTTGGGGGTGGGGGGGAGTGAGCAGGGTGAATAGAGGAGGTGTGAAGTGTCTGAGGTGGAACAGCAGCAGTGGGGGTGGGTGAGTCTGCAGCCGATGTTGCAGACTGCCTCATGGCTGAGTCAAATCTGTTGAAGAAATGATTCAGTTCATTTGCCCATCTCACATCCCTCCCAGGCAGAGAGTTCTGCTGTTTGTGGCCCGAGATGGTTCTGAGGCCTCTCCAGACTTCACCAACGTTGTTTTGTTGAAGCTGGTTCTCCATCTTCTGCCTGTAGCTCTCCTTCCCATTCCTTATCAGTCCCCTCAGCTCTCTCTGCACCCTTTTCAACTCTTCTTTGTCTCTGGATTTGAAGGCCCTCCTCTTCTGCTTGAGGACGGTTTTAATTTCTGGGGTAATCCAAGGTTTGTTGTTGGAGAAACACCGTACAGTCCTGGTAGGTACAGTGTTATCCACACAGAAGTTTATATAGTCAGTAATGCATGTAGTAAGGCTGTCGATGTCCTCACCGTGGTCATCACAAATCACCTCCCACACAGTCGACTCAAAACAATCCTTAAGAGCCTCCTCGCTCTCCTCTGACCATCTCTGTACTGTGCGGGTGGCTGGTGGCTCCCTGCGCACTAAGGGCTCATACACAGGGACAAGGTGCACCAGGTTGTGATCAGATCTGCCCAGGGGAGGGAGAGGTGATGAACTGTATGCCTCTTCTGCATTGGCATACAGTAAGTCCAGTGTTTTATTGACTCTGGTTGGGCAGGTCACATACTGGGTGAAGGTGGGCAGTGTGGAGTCCAGTGAGGCATGATTGAAGTCCCCTGATATTATGAGAAGGGCTCTCGGTGATTGTGTTTGCAGTCTGCTGACCACAGAGTGGAGAGAGTCACAGGCTGCATCCGCGTTGGCCGAGGGGGGGACATACGCTGTTATCGCGATAACATGCGAGAACTCCCGGGGCAGGTAGTACGGACGCATGCTAATGGCTAACAGCTCAATGTCTCTGCTGCAGAGTTGCTCTTTTACAGTGATGTGCCCAGGGTTACACCATCTGTCGTTCACAAAAACTGCCAGTCCCCCTCCTTTCCTCTTACCGCTGTCTCTGGTCCTGTCCGCTCGCAGCAGCTGGAATCCCGGTAGTGTCACGCTTGTGTCCGGAGTTAGCGATGTTAGCCACGACTCCGTTAGCATCATGATGCTACATTGCCGGTACTCCCTCTGTGACCAGGTTAGCGACATGAGCTCATCCATCTTATTGGGCAAAGATCTTACGTTTCCAATAATTACAGAAGGAAGAGGGACGATCTGATTTCCTCGTGTCAGCATTGTTCCCACATCATCATAATTAATGTTGTTCCAGGTTCAACATTGCAAGTGACCAATCACCTTCTTGTGACGTCATTCCTTTGCGACTTCGAAATACCCGCCTTCGAGTATTTCGAAATACAAGTGAAGAAGCGAAAAACCGCCGCCTGTCCGCCGAATTTGAAGTCAATTTAGGATACTTTCCTTTAATAAACGGTAAGCATTATACATATGTTCCTCACTTGGCTTGCTGTTTGTTTGCTAGCGATAGGCTACTTGACAACAGCATTAGCTAACCAGTGTTCTCTAGACCAGCGTTCCCCAACTTTTTGGGTGTTTCGTGGCCCGGGGGTTGGGTCAGGCAAAATTGCAGTAGCTTCCCTGATCATTTTACAAACATAAGTGAAGAGAATCTGGACTAAAAGGCCTAGACTTATGGTTGTGTGCTGAATCTATGAATCAAACTATCACCTGGAAACATAATTAACTGGTCCATAGCTGTGAAACTGGACATGAGTTCTTGATTCTATGGAGATTAACAGTAATCCAGAAATTTACAAATTTGTCCCAGGGACATCGCGTAGATGTTGTCCCTGGGACATCGCGTAAATGTTGTCCCTGAGACATCGCGTAAATGTTGTCCCTGGGACATCGCGTAAATGTTGTCCCTGGGACATCGTGTAGATGTTGTCCCTGGGACATCATGTTAAAGTTGCCAGAGACATACCATATGAAAGTTTAGCTTCTTTTAGCCCCTGTTTGTTTTATATTATTTTATATATATATATTTTTTAATATTATATTTAATATTTACATTGTATTGCAAAAAACCCCAAAACAAGTTAAAATGAATTAATGAATATTGACTAATTAAACCTTCGTTATTTTTCCACCAGAAATGGACGACATAATTAGAAGAAGTGTTCTGAATGATGAAAAAAAAAGAACTGGAAAAGACACAACTTTGTGTGCATGTGTCACAATGCCAGGAGGACCCATTCATTGTTGTGTTAGAAAAATTGAACTCATTAACCCTTCATGGACATTATAAATGTTTAAATGTTGCCTCAGGTAAAGACAGGAAAAGAGACTATTACAAATTCAACTGCATCAGAGCTGGGGAAAAAAGTCGAAACAGCTACAGAGCAGTGGGCTGTAAGGCCTATGTTTCATTTAAAGTACTCAAATGTTGGAAAGACCACACAGTCATCGTGCAGCGTACATATGATAAGCATGATGGGCATGATCCTTCGGACCCAAAAGACGCACATTTCAACAATATTTCCAGTGATTTGAGGAGGAAGATTGAGGAACTGCTTTCCCTTGGAACTAAGTCAGCCATCATACTAACCGAATGTCATAAATGGGCCAAAGAACATGGACACAGAGATCTTCACAACAGAGAGCATTTTGTCACACCACGTGACATTGACAGTGTTAGAACCTGCATGATGAGGAAGAAGCACTTTAACTGTGGAGACAGTCAATGTGTACATACCTTACTTAATGGAAAACATCAAGAACATGTTCTCTTCTATCAACCATACACATCTGACCAAGAACTAATGATTGTTTTGCAGACACCTGTAATGAAATCAAACATGGAGAACTATGCAAAACAGTTAGTATTTGTTGACACCACGCACTGCGTTAACCAGTATTCATTTCCCTTATTCACACTTGTTGTAAGAGATGATCATGGGCATGGAGTCCCTGTGGCCTATGCTATTGTCAGCAACGAAAGTCAGAAAACCCTGGAAACTGTTCTTGGAATAGTTTGTGAGCATTTCCCAACTTCCCTGAGGTAAATAATACATTGACAACTATTAATTTTGAAATAATTCCTTTTCAAAAAAGTTATAACATGCCAGAATCTAATGCTATAGCTGCAGCATGGGCTGCAAAAAACTTTCCTTTCCAGTTGTTAAAGTTATTCCTATAGGCTGTATGCAGTATTTTATATATCTACTTGTGAGTTGAAATGTTTAATTTGGCATTGAAGTGGTGCTTTGAGATAGCAAAAACATTTTCATACTGTTTAATCTCATTTAGTGTTTTCTTTTTTTCTGTAGAGCATTTATGGTTGACAAAGACTTTGCGGAAATAAATGCTTTGCAGAAGGTTTTTCCAGAGTCAGCTATCCTTCTATGCTGGTACCATGTCTTGCAGGTAAACCACATTGTTTTCTTTTCACGTTGTCTAAGATGCACCTGAAACACATTTTTACAACAGGGTCCTGTTGTTATGATTTGCCTCATTGTGATATTCACCTACTCAGGTTAATGAATATAAAGGGATAAAATGTTGAGTGACTATGTCCATCCATTTAAGACCACAGTGCACTCATCTTCTGGTGGCTGCTTCCCAAAGCTCTTTTTGACATTTAAAAATATGTTTGCCTGGTTGATTTCTGTAATGCACAGGTCCTCTTGTCCAGTGAGTGACAAAGTTATTTTTGGACGTCAGCTTTCTTTTATGCTTTTTGTACAGCTGCTCCTCTGTCTCTCTCTCCAGATTAACTTTTTTTCTCTTACATTCACAGGCTGTTAATCGATGGCTTTCAAAATCAGAGTCCGGGGTCCATGGGCTTTCTAACACCCAAAAGAGAAATGAAATCATTTCTTTCTTTTGTAAGCTGAAAGCTTGCACATCTGTAAGTGTAATTTGTCTATTTCACATTTTGATTTCTTGATTACACTAAGAGCATAATAACTTTCAGTTGCTAAAAAAAGTTACAGAGAGATACAAAATAGATTTTTGAAACAATTTCTAAAACTGGCTTCTTATCTTGCTTATCAAAACAAGTACTTAAGCTGTGCAGAACATCATTGTGTCACCCACTGTGCAGTAGAACTTGTGAGTGGGATTCTTTCACAGACAGATGCTGAAACCAAATATGCTTATAGGTTTAGTGTTCCTTCTTAGCCATTGTAAGGGAAGAAATAATTGCTTCTTAATACAAAAACACGACATATTATTAATAACTTAAAATTCTTAATGTTATTCAATAAAAGGAAAAGGGCTTCAATACATAATATTAAAGATTTCAATAGGTCTGTTAAATGGATTGAAATATATTCTGTTGCATCCAATTCTCTTAGGAGGACGACTTTAAAGCCACATCAGCAGAGTTCTGCCAGACATTTAAGCAATACCCTTTGGTGTGCCAGTATTTTCAGAAGCACTGGGAAGGCATTGGCCACATGTGGTGTGACTACGGCCGTCGCTTCAGTCACGCTCGTTCTGAAACAAACAATGTGATTGAAAGGTATGATTTATTATTTTGACCTCATTCAATTGTATTGCTGAAAAAAAGATATTATGCTTTAATCCAAGAGGCTAAACTGAGTAGGTTCGTCATGTCATTGCCAGAACAGGTTTTAGGCAAATCCTTTAAATTCTAGCAGCGTTTTTATGTTATCACAACAACAAACAGAGTAGGTGGATTTGCCTAAATCAGCTAAACCGGCACAGAGCATTCCTTTATAAAAGACGTGTGCAATAGGTATTCCAATTTTTAAAAAAATAATACAGTCTTGATTAAAACTTTAAATTCCTTCAATTACAGTTACTAATCATTTCAAATAACTGTTTTTCAGATTTTTCCACCGCCTGAAATACCAGTTTTTATCTGGCTACAAGAATAGGCGTCTGGATGATCTGATTGAAGTGCTCCTAGGGAAGGCCGACGACTACTTCTCAGTCATAAAAACCCTGCAAGATGTGGGCCGCATGAAAAACAGGTTTGCTGACACCTTGTCTCAAGTTTCAGACTCTGCTTCAAGACTGATGGAAAGTGGTTGGGCTCTTAAAATTACAGTCAAGAACAGCCATGGAGTTAATGCATATCAAGTCCCATCTGAGTCAAGAGAAGACATGGTGTATGATGTCTGCCCTGTTGAGTCCTACTGCAACTGTACATATGGCTTACGAGGACTTCTTTGCAAGCATCTAGTGTTACTTGCAAAATTAGCAGAGGCTGACAATGACATCTATCCAAACATGGAAACAGACCTTGGCAAGAATTGCAGTGAAAGAAAGGCATTACTTTGTACACTGTGAGGACTTGAAAGTGATAAAAATGCCAAGTTTGTTTGGAAATCTGTGTTTTTTTGCATCGGCTGAAACACTTCAGTGCACTTGTTGTACGTTCTCTCACTATAACACATGTGCTTGCCTGAAGGTGGCTTGTAGCCATTTTAAAAAAATGAAAAACTCTCTGAAAAGTCCTCTATCAACTTTGAATGACACTCCTGTAGTTGAAAGCACAGACAAAAAATGCACAGAAGATGCAGTTGGAAAACTAAATGCTGTTTTAGACACAGTTAAACAGTGGGCATTCATTCCAGAGGGTATTACTGCAATGATAGATGAACTGCATACAAATGTCTTAAAAACAAAACAAGTAGGCAAAAGTATATGCCAGTACGAAATAAAGATGACAGATAATGCACGCAAAATTAGGCCATTGTATTCTAGCAAGAAACGTTCGGCCAGCATCGACATTCCAACAGTCTGAAAATGAATGTGAACAGTCGATAACCACTGAAAGAGAGACATCCTCTGGAGAAAATGAAAACCTTTTGGAATACAAAACAAAAAAGAGAAGAGTTAAAGCTAAGTATATGCACAAGTAGACTTTTGTGTGACATTTCAAAGGGACTGCATCCATTACTTCTGTTTATTGAAACCTAAAGCTGAATAGCTGTCTTAACTTTCTGCCAAGGAACAGATGAAAAGAAATTGTTTGGTCTCTCAAGCAGTTGTTATTTATGTGTGTTATTCATTACTTTGGCTTGGTTGCTGTTTTTGATACAAATTCATCTGTGCCCATTGTAATATTTTCATATGTTACTATTTTTATATTGCTATGCATTATAAATAAAGGATTACTTATTACTATTAAAGGTCTGCATTTGTAATTGTTGGTATTATTTATAAAATATGCGCTCTTAAGTTTTTTGCTCCATAAAACGATACCTGTCACTTTTTGGACATAGAGTATCAGCTGTTGAGAATCCTGGCTCATACAAAATAGAAGTAAAAGGTTTCAACATCCAGCCTTTTTATGATTAAATACAAAGTGTAATAACAGAGTTATTGGGGTGTGATTTTGTTAATAGTTAGTCTTAAGTATAAGTTTAATAGTAATGAGTAAGAAAATATAGCCAGAATAATGGAATGAGACTAACACCTGACCTCACACTGAGATTTGGTATGAAGTGGCATGTTTGTGCTAATGCTGACATTGGGGCTCAGAGTTCCTCTGTGTGTATATATTTGTGAACGTTAACTTGGCTAATGTCCAAGGGTTTGACTGCTTTCCTGTTGGATTGTATCACAAAGAACAGGGATAAGAGCACCAGTGGCTGTGCACACCCTCATCTCTCTCCTTCACCCGATCATTAGTGTTGGAAACCGGCATTAGCTCAGAGTAGATTAGACTTCAGTATAGTGCAAGTGATTTGATTTTATGATTATTTGATTCAGTTTTTTCTGTGTTCAAGCTCAATTACTTTAATAAAATATGTTGAATTCAAACAAATAAATAAACAAATAAACTGTGGACATTACCCTTTTAAACCTTTCTGAAACAAGACAGGTAAAAACCAGTGTATAAAAGTTTACATAGGTATAAATAGCTCTAACACTTTACTCCAGCCTGGCGTCCACACATGTGGACATCACATTTTGGGTTATTTAGACCAAAATACTAAATCTTGATCAACAAGTGCCTGATATACAGTTATGAGGACATTATACTGCAACTGTTCTATCGAAATTTCAAATTAATGTCCTCATATGTGGCTCTCATTTTTCTCAGAAACAAAAATTAGGTAAAAAAAACAAAACCTGGTAATTCTTTCTTTTTACATTCATCGGGTTCCAATCGGCCCAAATATCAAAGAGAAATTAAAAATGCATGCCATGGAAGATTTCGGGTCTTAGGGGGTTAAAATGACCAGACCCCTCCGGCCTGTTTTCCAGGCCACTAAATTAAACCCAGTCAATTACCAATTGAACAGAATAAAAACCTACGAGGTCCACTAATAGTCCAAAAGTCCAAATCTTTAATAGAAAAGACAGGCAGAACTCAAACAAACAATAATCCAAACGAGGAGCATATATACACACTGGAAAGTAAATAATTATAAGTTATTAAATCAGACTAATTAAATACAGTAAAACTAATAAGGGAAGACGAACACACGGGAAATAAAAATAACAGTGTAAACATACCAAAACTCAAAATAAAACAGGAAAGCTACTACAAACCGAGTGTGACACAATTACATTCATATTGAAACATATGTGATAATTTTCTTTCTTTGTAGCATTTTTAAGATATGTGTTAGAACAGTCATTATGCTGTTTGGATTAGGAACCAATCATTTTTGCCAAATAGTTAACACAAACTTAGAACAACAATGAACAATTTTCAAGATTCTGATTTACAGAACAAACAAAAGTCACAAAAGGTTTCATTATTTAAGAGACAAGATCAAGTTTTTCACACAGGAATGAAATGACAGAATCCAGTGCAGCGGGGCCAAAGGTGTGTGTCAGCAAACTGAAGGTTGAGGAATCAGTCAGTTCCTGTTTAAGATTGTGTTGGATTTTGAGAAGAGTCTGTCTGTTATTAGAAAGTAAGATTAACAATGTTACACCAATAACCCAAATACGGGGAAATGACAAATAATACCAAAAAAGATACAACTTTCATATTGTTTTACTAACTTACTTTGTCATATCAGCACTTGAATGGTCGATGCCTTTACAGACCATGTCTGTTGTGACATCGCAGGCCAATCTTCCGGCAAACCCGAGGGCTAGCTCCCCAGCCTCCTCTTCACTCAGAACACTAAACACTGTTACTTTAGTTTTGGCCTTCTTAGGCCTGTCAAGAATCATTGCGGGCAGTTTGGCTTTACGGCCCTAAAAAAGAAAAAGTGCAAACACCAAAAGAGCAGAGAGAGACACACACACGCGCACAAAGTTAAATGCTTTTGTTTACATGGTGTAATTGTGTATATGTTGCAGCAAATGCACAATTTCCAGCCACATTGTCACTTCATTGATACGAGTAACCCGGATTTATTTCAGGTGACATCAAAATCACGAAATGTATACCTACCCCAATCAAACCTCTGAAAACATGAACTGACATGTTCTCTGCGTTGATTCTGCGCTTGATCTCGTCTTCTGTTATTGTGTAGGTTTTCTTTTTTGAGCTTGGTACAGATAAGCGACCATGCACTCTGTAAACTGTACTAGTTCCTTCTGAATCAGTTTGAAATTCTGTATCTGCATCGATCCTGTCAACATCATCAGCAGCAGCATTATCTGTACTCAGACTTGTGCCGTATACTTCTGCTTCTTTTTCGTTGTCTTCAGTCTGTGTACCTTCATCTCTTTCAGTCTGTGTACCTTCATCTCTGACTGTCAGTCTTCCTATCTCACTGTTACTTGTCGACTTGCTGCAGATGTTCTCTCCCTTAGGAACTTTTCCTTTGTCATTCGCTGCCTGATGCTTTCCCTGATGACATTCTTCACTGGCTACTTCTATTGCTCCTCCTGTATAGCCACCCACTATGCTGCACAACTCCTTTCCCTCTGCTGTGCTGCACTGTGCTGTTACATAAAGAAGAATGATATAAACAGCACTATATCAATTTAATTGTGAAGAGAAATCCCCACAATACGACACAGTTATGTCTAAAATAGTTTTGTGTAAAAACTGGATCTTGAAACGTCCACTTTAATTACACAGTCCTGGTGTGCAAAGGCAAAATTACGAAAAAAAATTTCACTTTAAACATTTTTGGACATTGTTTAGTTATATTGTGACTTACTCTCACAGAAGATACAGATGCCACAAACAGACTTTGAACAACGCATGTGCTTGTATGCACCACATTTCTGGCACTGCACCTGTGAATTAAAAAAAAAAAAAAAAGAAGAAGAAATAAACAAACAAAAAACAAATGAACAAAGTCCATTAAATAAACAATCTATATGGCTAAGGACATGTCATAGTGTACCCGGTCTTTGGCTGCAATCACACACCAGCACTGACTGCACTTCCTAGTTCGATCTGCAAAATATAATTTGTTTAAGTACAAGTTACATTTTCCAATGTTAGAGAAAAAGAAGGCAGCTAATTTTATCTTTACCTATTGAGGAAAATAAGTATTGGCAAAGTCGGGACCTGAGCTTTGTGATTTCAGTGTTGTACTCCTCCACTTGTGTTTTACCGTCAATGAGAGATTGGGCAAACTAATAATTGACGAAGAAAAAAAAAAAAAAAAAAAAGAACAAAAAGAATTAGATTAACAAAGAAATGTTTGTTTGTTTTTAACCCCCCCACCCCCCCGAGAAAAAAAAAAAAAACAGAGCAACCAAAGCAAAGCATTACTGCTGAAATGGTTCAATCTACAAAAAAAATTGAGATTTTACCATCCTGCCTCTAAGGCTTTAAAAACTGAATAGGCAAAAATGTAAACATTACTTATATAGGTTAAAGCTATAGTTTTCAGTACCATTATGACATGCACTCCACATGAGTTCCCATCCTGTTGATGTGGGTGGCTCACATGTGACAAGGTCCACCTCCAGCGCAGCCTCTTGCTGAAGCAAATGAGCTGAGAGATCGCAGTTATTACAAATAAAAAGCATATAGAGAAATCAATAACCACGTTCGGTAATGATTTCAATTAAATTAAATATGTTATGTTAAATATGTTAATTAATTACCTCCAGTTTTTCAACACCGCACTTTTTCTGACCTCCGACTCGCCAAATGAATTCATATAGACTATGGTCCTCTTGGGTATGTCACAAAACTGTTTTGTAAAAAGATGGATATGGTAGGCTTGGGCCTTGAGCTTTCCTAATGAGGGACACTGAAAAGTATCATGCACTAGAGAGAGTGCAAAATCTGTGCAACTTACAAACAAGGTCCAGTGGCTGCCGTTTTCCAGACAGGCTCCAATCAATTTCTCATACATCTGAAAGATGTTTTTCTGGAAATAAAAATAATGTGACAAGTATGTTTTTCTGTCAAGAATGACACTGCAAAACTGCAAAAGCTTGTCAGGTGAGACTTGTAATTAATTCTGCAGATACACAAACATATAGAAAGTGTCATTTTTGGTTTACATTAATTAATTTCTATAGTGTGTACAAAACAAATCAAGACCACAGACTCAACACGCACCACTCAATTTTTGGTGTTCTTTATCAGTTGGCCAAGATAGAAATGTTTTAATCTGTGTGCATTGCTTTTGAACAAGTCTTTACACAGAAAAGGTTTCAGAAAGGTATTTTTCAGGTTCTTCTGACAAGGCTTCAATTTTGGAAAATGCTGTTTGTTTATAGTGGCAACTTATAAACCCTTTGTGATAAGAACATAGTTACCACAGTCCAAGTCATACCTTCAAAAAGTATGCACTTTGTGCTCTTGTGGACCCATCCAAAATTTTTCCAGTGATTTGGCTTGGTATTGGATAAATGTGAGGGAAATTCTATAAAAATAACATAAATACACCTATGTTTTCAAATACATTACAAAAAATGTAAACATGCTATGTCATTATGATCAAACAAGCTTTTCAACATACCTCACACTGCAAATAGATTAGGCCATCTATTACCTTATAAAACAAATAAATAAATACATATAAATAAAAACAGAACTAAGGAATACGATTCATTAAGTAAATTGTACAATAAAGTGTATTTAAAGCAGAATTTAACATTAGTTTTATGACAACATAAAAGGATTTTTATGTCAAGAGGTACCTCATCTGAAATGTTAGTCTGGTCAAACAGGGATTTCAAACTTGAAATACCAATAGAGTTTGGTCCAGCTACTCCCACAAGGTAATCTGTGAGAAAGCATATGCTGTAGTCAACAGATATCATTTTCTTTTTGCATGCTGCAACCATCATCCATTTCAGTCTTCTAGGAGCTTTGTCTGGTTGTAGTTCTTTTTTCTCCTCCTCTCCCCTCATCTATTAATTAAATTGTTTTCTGACCTTCCTAACTGTTTCCGACCTGTCTTCCCAATGTGATGTTTAAGCAATATATGTATGGTCAGAAGGGGGTGAAATTTTCATTGCAGTTGTACGTGTAACATTGCATGTGATAATAAAAGGCTTGATTGGTTGATTATTCAACATGAGTTGACATTTACCTGACATTGTGAAGGAGTCACAGTTTCTGTAAGGGTGTAAGAACATAACATGTGGATTTGTTACACTTCTTTTTCACAAGTTAATAACAATCAATAATTTTCATTCCATTATTTACAAGCTATCACACGATGTCCCAGGGACAACATCTACACGATGTCCCAGGGACAACATTTACACGATGTCCCAGGGACAACATTTACACGATGTCCCAGGGCAAATTCTACATGATGTCCCAGGGACAACATTTACACAATGTCCCAGGGACAACATTTACGCGATGTCCCTGGGACAACATTTACGCGATGTACCAGGACAAATTTGTAAATTTCTGGATTACTGTTAATCTCCATAGAATCAAGAACTCATGTCCAGTTTCACAGCTATGGACCAGTTAATTATGTTTCCAGGTGATAGTTTGATTCATAGATTCAGCACACAACCATAAGTCTAGGCCTTTTAGTCCAGATTCTCTTCACTTATGTTTGTAAAATGATCAGGGAAGCTACTGCAATTTTGCCTGACCCAACCCCCGGGCCACGAAACACCCAAAAAGTTGGGGAACGCTGGTCTAGAGAACACTGGTTAGCTAATGCTGTCGTCAAGTAGCCTATCGCTAGCAAACAAACAGCAAGCCAAGTGAGGAACATAGTGATGGGACGTTCTGTATCGAGGCTTCGGAGCGTGTGTCGAGTAATGGAGGGGGCGTTTCCGCGAAGCGCGTATCGAGGCTTGCTTCATTTATGGGAGGAGCTGAAAATGATGACGTCCGAAGCCTCGCTGCCCGGCTGTACCACGTGACTGGTTCATGAAGTGGTTCGAACTTTGCCGCGAGATATGACAGCGATATAAACCCCTCAGACTTCATTCAAAAATGTGGGTGTTTGATGGAGAGTTGCGGTTAGTGAGAGTTTGGAGACCGTTTGGAGGTTTATGAGAGTGAGGAAAGTCAGGAGAGAATGGAGCCAGCTAAGAAGAGGAGGATGTCCTCCCCTGTGTGGGAACATTTTGATCTTATTCCTCCCAACAAGGTATGTAAATTTCTACAGAAGATGTATTTTCATGATACTGATGGTGCAATACAATTTATGTTGAGCTGTCTTGACTTTTGTACAAGGTGAAGTGTTTTCTATGTGCCAGGGAGCTGGGATATAACAACAACAACACCTTATCCATGCTTAGGCACTACAGAGCTTTGCATGAGAATAAGGGGGACACCGATTGTGGAGCAAGACCAGGTGAGCCATCAAATGCAATGATAATATAGGATGCAGTAATGTTACTAAATGATATAACAATATTATACAACTGTTATAAGTTACGTATGTGATATTTATATTTGTGCTTTATCTTTATTGTCTTTCCTCAGGAGAACAATCTCAAATAGATGAAGACCTGGTCAGCATGGTGATTGAGGACTCCCAGCCATTTAGCATTGTGGAGGACAAAGGATTCAAAAGATTTGTTAAATCATTAAATCCTAGCTATGTTCTCCCCACTAAAAAGGTCATAAAAGCAGTGAAAATTTAGTTTTTACAGAATAAAATGTGAACAGGCAGTGTGTAGCTGTCCATACCTCAACGTTACAAAAGCACAACCACTGTCCACACCCCAACCACACCTCACCTCACAGTAAATGATCATTTCCATTTCAAGCATTTCCAAATAATCATTTCCCATACTGCCACTATAAATATACACAGTATACTGCCATCACTACAATATACATGTTTTACACACTCCTTTTGTTGTTGACATTTACAGGCTGTGTGCAAAATGCCACACTCTTCAAATTCATGCCAGCTATTATTTTTACGTCCTGCTAGAGCAAATGAAGCTTCATGAAGCTTCGCGTTGGGGTGAACCAATTGGATGAAAAGCTTCAGTGCTTCATGGGGCTTCATCTGCCCATCACTAGAGGAACATATGTATAATGCTTACCGTTTATTAAAGGAAAGTATCCTAAATTGACTTCAAATTCGGCGGACAGGCGGCGGTTTTTCGCTTCTTCACTTGTATTTCGAAATAATCGAAGGCGGGTATTTCGAAGTCGCAAAGGAATGACGTCACAAGAAGGTGATTGGTCACTTGCAATGTTGAACCTGGAACAACATTAATTATGATGATGTGGGAACAATGCTGACACGAGGAAATCAGATCGTCCGAAGGAAGAGATGGTCGATAACGTCTCCTTCTCGGGCGACGGCGCTCCTTCCCAGCACGACACCCCCGTCTTTTCCTCCTCAGCTCGCTGGGAATATCGGGTCTGTCCGCCGGCAGTACCGCTGCAGGACTCAGCGCTAACAGCTGATCCTTACTGTAAACAAAGGATCTCTGCTCTGGGTCCCCAGACACGGGTGAAAAAAGTAGAAATAAACTGAGAAAAACGACCAGGACTAGCACAAAACGGTAGAACATGGTTGCAGAGTCTAATTACTAATACGTTAGTTATAAAAAAATTACGAGAAAAAAGATAAGAAAGAAAGAAACTCAGAATGAGCAGAGCTGCTGTAACAGGCTGCCGCACACGGGGGGCGCCGGAAGGGATTCCCAAAGTAATGACCTCGTAACAGTATCGCTGTCGTTAAACACCATAAATTCATCAATTGCGGATTTGATAAAGGTAACAAACCCCTCATCCGAAAGCAACAAAGAGTTAAATCTCCAGGGTGAGGAAAAAGAGGACTGGGCTATGAGCTTGATGTCAACGCTAAGTGGTGCGTGATCGGAAATGACAATAGGATGATATGTAGATGACAGTACTTTTGGAATAAGGGAACCGTCCACAAAAAAATAATCAATCCGCAAAAAGGACTGATGTACCTGAGAAAAGAAAGAGTACGCTCTGGTAGTAGGGTTAGAAAACCTCCAGGGATCTACAAAACCATTCTGAGACATAAACTCTGAAATAGACTTGGACATAGAGGATTGGGTCAGGGTCCAAGGATTCGAGCGATCTAAGGCAGGATCAATAACACAGTTTAAGTCACCACCCAATATCAAAAGATGAGTATCAAGGGAAGGGAGACTACTCAAAAGTGCATCTGTAAAACCTGGATTATCAAAATTTGGCGCATACACATTGACTAAGAGGACGGGTACATTGTACATGGTGCCTACAACAACCAAATATCTCCCGTTTTTGTCAGCTTTAATCTCAGAGGCTGTAAACTGTACCCTTCTGTTTATTAAGATCGCCACCCCCCTGGCTTTTGAATTAAACATTGAATGGAAAGTATGACCCACCCATGGGCACCTGAGCCTAAGATGATCCCGATTTCGCAAATGGGTCTCTTGCAAAAACATTACATCACTCTTTAAACGTTTAAGATGCGAGAATATTTTAGATCGTTTAATTGGGCTATTCATACCTTTGACATTCCAAGTTAAAAATCTAATACCACAATTGCCTAAGGACTGACCTGAAGTACTGGTCATTGCAGAAAGATAAAAGAGAAAATACTTATTTCTTCACCCCCAAAGAAAGAACAAGTGGGAAAAACACACTCACACAAACACACAACGCAAACCCACAACAACAGAAGTACAGCTTCAGAATAAAAATAATAATAACACGTCAAACACACCCTCCCGCCTCCCCCCTGCACAGCAAAAGCCCCCATCCCCAAACGATGGAGACGGCAGTGCACGCTCCCACCCGGAGCAATCTGAACAAAAACGCTCCCGACTACGAAACGAACCGTGTCAAACCAAAGCTCCAACAGAGTTATTTCTCAATAGATTAAAAGGCACAAATAAAATAAAAATAACCCAATTATATTTTACTATTAGACAGGTAAAACAAAACAAGTGTTTGGCAGAGTAACAAACTTAGCTTACCACAATGATGTTTGGATTTGGATCATGCGCTATTTCAAACAAACAAACATTGTCCCGCTATATTTTTTATCGCGTGGTTATTGTCTTAATATATTCCTTGGCCTCATCTGGCGAGACGAAGTTGCGCTGCATTCCTTGATAAGTGATCCGCAGTCTTGCCGGATAGAGGATCCCAAATCGGACTCCCTGGATGCCGCGAAGCTGGCGACGGACCTCATTGAAAGCCGCACGGGCCCGCGCTGTCTTAGCGGTGTGGTCGGGGAACACAGAAATGGTCATATTATTTATCTGCACCCTCTGCAGCTCCCTGGCCTTCTGGAGAATCCTAGCACAGTCCGCGTAATAGTGCAGCTTCACAACCATAGCACGGGGGCGTTCACCGGTGTTAGGTTTGGGGGCCAAAGTTCGGTGGGCTCTGTCTACAAGCGGCTCCTTCCCAAGCTGAAATGCCTCCATCAACAGCACGGACACATCTGTAGCGGACAGGACGTTCTCCTCTGGCACACCAACAATGCGTATATTATTGCGGCGAGACCTGGACTCCAAATCCTCGCATTTATTCTCCAATTTGGCCAACTCCTTTGACATCGCATCCACTTTGGCTTGGAGGTGGACAATATCATCCGTGCATGTGGAGAGAGACTGTTCCATCTCCGTAACTGTGCTCCTGAGGCCAGCGAATTCCTGCCGCATGGTAGTTATATCTGAGGAAAGGTCCGTTTTTAGTTGCTGTATGTCGGACCTGATAGACGTGAGATTCTCCGCAAACGCTGCCGTCAGTTCCTTTTTAAACAGTGCTGAAATTTCTTCACGAAGTTCAGAGAGGAGTTCAGCCTTCGTGAATTTTTCCGTAACGACGAGCGGCGTGTCGGGTGACCCAGGCAGTGGCGAAGTTTTACCACGAGGCGGGGATGCAGTGTTAGCAGCAGGCCGCAAGTTCGGCTGAGAGGTGCTTGCGCTCTTATTAACCTTACGCGACATTGTAAACACAAAAAGCAAAAACAGTCTTGTCTCGGAACTATACAAAAAGAAAAAACCCGTCAAAATGTGCCTGGAAATGCTAGATAATAACTAGACTCTGCAGGAGCTACGCTCGGTGCGACCTACGCCATAGTCACCTAAACCGGAAGTCCATCAGGTATACTCTTAAGTATTTGCTAAACAAATAATTTGCATTATTGAAATGGGCATGTTACGGATTCAAATATTGGGGATGGATACAAGAGGAAAAACCAAAATAACAACACTGGTCGGGCCGGGTCAAGTCAAACGATGATTTTAATGATCACACGCGTGGGAGATGGACACCGTACGCAGACAGCATCAGATCTCAAAATGGTGGAGCATTGATCAAACTCTTATAGCCTCTAGTGGCCCCCATCTAATCATAAAAGCCTAAAAATTCACATTCTTTCTCTCACACGGTGCCTAAGCTACGACCTTGGCTCCCTGTTTATCTGCTCCTGCTGAGATGGGGCAGAAAACTCCAGTATGTTCTGTTCTCTTCTAATCAGACAAATAAGGCGATGACTTTCTGCGAACAGTATTTCTTATAACTCAGCAGTATAATGCATCATAAAACAATATCATTCATTCACAATAAATCAGCAGTCTATGCAAATCAGTTTAACAAATGTAATAGTTATCACCTTCTTCTAATTCAGGAGAATAATGCAAACTAAAACTACATAATAATTCACAATCTTTAATTAAGGGTCTAACATGGCATAAAATAATATTATAATCCCACAGGCACATTTTAAGGCAAGTATAAGTAAAGTAGCCAAAATAAAAAAGTTAAGAGACTGTAGATTATTGGAAATGATAAAAGCTACAAGAGCGTCTCTCAGCATGGGCCCGAAAAATGTTCTGTCAGCCGAGGAAGGAGACGATATTAAGAAGTCGCTGGAGTTTATGACAGAGGAGATTTCTACTGTCAAACTGCAGCAGAAAGCCATCCTGGACCTGGTCGAGGAAGTTAAGGCTCTCCGCATCCAGAACGCCGAGAAGGATCGGCGGCTGGCGTACCTGGAGAACAGAGTGGCGGATTTGGAGCAGTACACCCGGATGAACGATGTTATCATCACGGGGCTTCGCATCAAACCCCGGTCATACGCCCGGGCGGTCGCCACTGACAATGTAGGAGGGCCAGGAGAGGAAGATGTCAACTCCACGGAGCATCAAGTGGTTACCTTTCTACGGTCCAAAGGTGTGGAAGTGGATTATAACAACATTGAGGCTTGCCACCCTCTACCCCGAAAAAATGACAGTGACAAACCAGCCATCATTGTGAGATTTGCAAACAGAAAACAGAAAACAGCACTGTTAAAACAAGGAAAGAAACTGAAAGGATCCGATGTCTTCATGAACGAACATCTGATAAAAAGAAATGCGGACATTGCCAGGAAAGCACGTTACTTGAAGAAACAGGGAAAAATTCAAAATACATGGACCACCAACTGCAAAGTATTCATTAAACTCAATGGAACACCGGAACAAGCCAAAGTGTTGGTCATCAGAAATATGGAAGAGCTGGACAAATACTGAGGTCAACTTACTCTGGAGGTATGAATACACATGTGACGTGACACACAACACAACACATGGCACAGTCCAAAAGAACTTCATCTGCATCCGGCAACAATATCAACATAACTCATTGGAATTCTCTTTATGATAATCTGGAACTGAGAACATTTCGATACACAGACCATAATGTTCTAGACTTAGAAAAGGATATAGACCCAGAAAATAATTTCTTCTACAACATCAGCTGTAACTGCTGCTACTTCACTGATGAACAGTTTAAGCACACCATCAACACGGAAAATAAATTATCAATAATCCATTTTAACAGCAGAAGTCTGTATGCCAACTTCAACAATATAAAGGAATATCTAAATGAGTTGACAAATCCATTTGGAATTATTGCCATTTCTGAAACATGGATCAATGCGGAGAAAGGAATGGACTTTGGACTGGAGGGATATGAAGTGAATTTTGTAAATAGAAGGAACAAGAGTGGAGGGGGAGTAGCTGTGTATGTGGATAAAAACCTAAACTACAAGGTGGTAGAAAGTATGACAACTGTAATTGATAATTTACTAGAATGTATAACAATTGAAATGTATAAGGAAAAAGAAAAAAATTTAATAATTAGCTGTATATATAGAACACCTGGCTCTAGTATTCAAGTATTTAATGACTTCATAGAGGAAATATTCTCTAAAACAAATCAAAAAGTTATGTTTATCTGTGGTGATTTTAATATTGACCTGTTGAATCCAAAAAAGCATAAAATGACCGACGAATTCCTAAACACTATGTACAGTTTGAGTTTACATCCTAAAATAACCAGGCCTAGCAGAATTACACCACATTGTGCCACCTTACTTGACAATATTTTCACTAACAATATGGAAAACAACATTGTGAGCGGATTATTAATTAATGACATCAGTGATCACCTACCAGTTTTTGCAGTTTATGACACTAATTATAAGAAAAATCAGCATGAAGAACAACTGAGATACAGACGTGTAAGGACGGAAGAAACGATGACTGCATTTAAGAACGATCTATTAAATCAGGACTGGGACAATGTGTACAAAGAAGCTGATATTGATATTGCATATGGCATATTTTTAAGAATATTCATGGAGTTGTACGATAAAAACTGTCCAACAATAAAATACAACAGAAAGCACAAATATTCAGATAGACCATGGCTCACTAAGGGTTTACAAAATGCATGTAAAAAGAAAAATACACTCTATAGGGAATACCTAAAACAAAGAACAAAAGATGCTGAAAATAAATATAAAAAATACAAAAATAAGTTGACCAATATTATACGTGTATGTAGAAAGGAGTATTATAGTAAAATATTGAACAACAATAAACATAATATGAAAGGAATATGGGATGTTTTAAACGGTATCATTAAAAATAATTCTGGACAACAAAGTTATCCACAATACTTTATCGATAATGGCAATATTATGGAAAACACTGCTGATAAGGTCAACAGCTTTAATCATTATTTTGTAAATATTGGACCAAAACTGGCAGAACAAATTCCTGAGTCACTGCCATCAGTAGACTGTAGTGAAAACCTGATTGATAGGAACCCTAACTCAATGTTCCTCACATCAGTGGAGGAAAAAGAAATAATTGACATTGTACACATGTGTAAATATAAAACATCTACTGATTGTAATGATATTGACATGAAAATCGTCAAGAAGGTCATTGAAGGAATTGTAGGACCTCTAACATATATTTGCAACTTATCATTTCAGACGGGAAAAGTGCCAAACAAAATGAAAATAGCTAAAGTTGTGCCGCTGTATAAAACCGGGGATAGACGCCACTTCACAAATTACAGGCCTGTTTCTTTACTACCACAATTCTCCAAAATCCTAGAAAACCTGTTTAATAAACGATTAGACAAATTCTTAGATAAATATAAATTACTCTCTGACAGTCAATATGGATTCAGATCAAAAAGATCAACATCTCTGGCATTAATCGAATCAATTGAGGAGATTACGAATGCTATAGATCAGAAACAGTATGCAGCTGGAGTATTTCTGGATCTCAAGAAAGCATTCGACACAATCAATCATGACATATTAATTAATAAACTGGAACGGTATGGGATTAGGGGGGTTGTACTGCAATGGGTGAAAAATTATTTAAGTGACCGGAAACAATTTGTGAAGCTGGGTGTCCATTCCTCATCATGCTTGGACATTGCTTGTGGTGTTCCACAAGGCTCTGTACTGGGTCCAAAATTATTTATTATTTATATAAATGATATTTGTAAGGCATCTGATATATTAAAATTAGTATTATTTGCAGATGACACAAATATTTTTTGTTCTGGGGGGAATCTAAAGGAGCTGCTGGATACAATTACTTCAGAAATGTGCAAAATTAAAAAATGGTTTAACAGGAACAAACTATCGCTAAATCTAAGTAAAACTAAAATTATCTTATTTGGGAATTCCCTTAGAAATGCACAAGTGCAGATTCATGTAGATGGTGTGGAAATTGAAAGAGTACTTGAACATAAGTTTCTTGGTGTGATTATAGATGATAAATTAAACTGGAAGTCTCATATAAATCATATACATAACAAAATTTCAAGAAGTGTCTCAATCTTGAGTAAAGTAAAACACATTCTGGACCACAAATCACTCCACATTCTCTATTGTTCCCTGATTGCACCGTATTTGAATTACTGTGCAGAGGTTTGGGGCAATACTTACAAATGTTCGCTATCATCAATCTTTATATTACAAAAAAGGGCCATAAGGATAATCCATAAAACTGGTTACAGAGATCATACAAATCCACTATTCTTAAAATCAAAAATTCTAAAATTCACAGATCTGGTTCATTTTCTCACAGCACAAATTATATATAAAGCAATAAATAACCTGCTTCCTGACAATATTCTAAAAATGTTTTCTAAAAGGGAACGGGGATACAATTTGAGGGGGGAATTAAATTTAAAACATCCTCGTATCCGTACAACATTAAAAAGTTTTTGCATCTCTGTGTGTGGAGTGAAGCTGTGGAACAGACTAAGTAAAGATATGAAGCAATGTCCAAGCATGGCGCAGTTTAAAAAGCGGTTTAAGGATATGGTTTTTACAGGGTACAGGGAAAAGGTAGAGATTTGATAGGGTGTTCTTGTCTAATATTTTCATGTGTGTGTGCATGCACGGGTTTGTTGGTATGGATATATATATATTGAAGGAAACTGTTTCCAGGGCCTACTCCGTGGATCGGCTTCCTCCGAGGCGTGGACGTCTATCAGCAGAGAATGTACCTTCACCTATCAGCAGAGAATGTCCCTTAGTCTGTAACACAGTCAAATATATTCTCAAGTAATATTCAAGCATGCCATTCAGCGTGTTAGTACGAGCAGCTCGGGAGCAGCTTGGGAGAACAAGAAAACAGAGACTGCTTTAGATTGTCTTCCCAAAGTGACTCAACTTTATTCACAAGTACAACAGTTTATATAGAGGGTAAAATTCATGAGACAGCAGATTATCAGTTTAAACCAGTACAGACCAAGATAAGGCAGCGTCTTCCTGCCCTTGGGTGAAGAAGCATCCTTTGTGTAGTTTATTAGTTCAGCTACAATTGTGATTATCTCAGCGACATATTTTCAAGGCACAAAACGAAGAGTTCTTTCATTAGTGAAATCTGAAACAAACCATTTGGCCTTCAACAGGCGTCTAAAAGATTAAGAAACTAATGTAGCTGAGGGAGTGATCTCTGTGGTATTTCAACCTTGTACCAGCCTGTGATTCTCACACATCAATTCTTGGGTCAAAGAGAAAAATAACTAAAACAAAGGGGCCTTATTGAATGACAGAGTTTTCCTGTATAATGTCACTATAAAACAATATCCAGTAAATGCTACCATGGTACTAAAATACCTAACATATATAATTGTAGGCTGTGTATCCTTGAGGTGTTAATGGGGTTATTGAAAATGTGTATATGTGCGTATGTGTGTATATACGTATGTATGGATAGATAGAAACATATGTGTATATATTTAAAAATAAATAAATAAATTTTAAAAAAAAAATTACACATAACATAATGTAATTGCAAGGAGGTATTTCTGTAGTCTATTGATACTAGATAGTGGAAAAGGGGTGGGATTAAATAAGCTTATGCTTCTTCCTGCTCCTTTTTGAACATGGATGTTATTTGGAGTTGTGGTTGCTCGTTTTCCTTTTGTTTGCTTTGTTCATTTGTCTCTTTTAATTCTATTTTTTTTTATACTTTTTCAACATGTTCAAAATAAAGATTCAATCAATCAATCAATAACACATTTAATAAATTACAGTCTAAGCAAAGAGTTACATAAAGCAGGAATGTATGTCAGAGTTATGAAAGCAAGACCCAAATGCAAGACTTCCTGTAGAGTACAATGTGTTTATTTACAGGGAAGAAAATGACAACAAGTGCAACAATCTTCCGCGTGTGTTTCTCTCTTCGTGTGCTCGCTCCCGTGCATGACTTCTCCAGTGTTCGTGGTGGTTGTCCTTTTCCTTTCAGTAACTATGAACAACATGCTCCACTTCCTCCACTCGTTTCCGCAACACTTTGGATATAAACACACTGCCGTTAATACACGCAATCCCCTCCACTCGAAACACTATCACAAAGTAGCTGGGAACTGAATGATTTCTCACAACGATCCAGCATCGAGTGAAGCTCAGCTCGTCTGTTAAGTAGCTCTTCAGATTAGGCTGATCAGTAACAGGTGAGTTTCATTCACTTTCAGGTGTGGCTGGCTTAACGGCAGGAAACTCTGCGGGCCTGACGTCTCCAGAAACCCCGGACACCGCTGTACACACACACACCCATCAACTCACAAGTGAAAATGAGGGACGGTGAGTGTTGTGTTGGGCTCTTGAATAAAACTCCCGCTCAAGCGATAACGTGGAGCAACAACAATCTTTCTTTAATACAGCTTACTGTCGTGCTGTTTTACATTAGTGATGTTCGATTCGTGAACGAATCGTTCAATACTCGAGAATCACTTTACTGACTCGTGAATCATGATTCACAAGCCCAACTGACTCATCCCTGTTGCTGTTAGCAAACTAATTCCATTAGTAGAAATATATATAGCTTATAATTAAAATTGGGGGGGGGGGGGGGAAACAACAGCCAGTTTCGTAACAAAAGCATTTCTGCTCTGAACTGGAAGAAAAAACCCTGAGTAGAAGCTCACATCAAGAAAATAGCTCCTCGGTTCAGAGTAGCATCGCGCTGCTAACATGCTAACAACACATTTGAGCTACTCACCCCCTCCCTTCCTGTGCTGAATCGTAAGCATAAGCGAATCACTCAGGACTCGCTCACCCCTCCCTCCTGTGCTGAATCATAGAGCGAGCAAACAAATCACTCACTCACCCCCTCCCTCCTGGCTCACAGCTTCTTCTTCTTCTTGGTTGGCAACCAATGTTAAGGCGCATCACCGCCCCCTGGCTCAGAACGCAGTGGACATTTAGATGAGAAAATATATATTTGACACACTTAAGGAAAATACTAATAAAATACAAATAAACAAAATAAATGTTTATTAAGCAATTTTGATAGGAAATTGCTTAATTTTAGAAATGTTTTTGCTCTTTTTTCTCTATAGAATAGTTGTTGTTGTTTTTTTTTAAATCATTCATCTTAGCAGTGGGATTTACATGAAAAGGGAAACAAATTAAGTTTGAGTGAAAATGTAAAATTTTTGCACTCTCTGGTCAACTGACTCAGTGAATCAAATGACTCAAAAATGCGATTCACTTTGGTGAGTGACTCATTAACAATCGATTCAGTAAAAAGAATCAAATTTACCATCACTATTTTACATGCTACCAATTTCCTGTTTAGTGGGTAAGTACTGCCGCCTAGTGGCGCATGATGTACATCAATATAGATTACACCACAGTGAGCAAACACATTCATGGCCACGGCAGGTCGTCAGGCAGGGACGGCAGACCATGACAATATACTGAGCTGATTACTTTTTTTTTTTTTTAACACAAATTCAAATTCTTTTGGGCTTATCAACCCTAAATCTGAACCTTAATGGCTTGGACTGTGAGTGTTCATTATAGAGCTCAGTTTCCGCCACAACTTTGGTTGTTGCTCTAAAATAGCTGGCTAAGAAGATTTAAAGATTATATAAATAAGAGTACAATCTAAGAATACCTATATGATCTAAAGCTTGATCCAACATGCTGTATTTTTACATGCCTTTTGTAATATCTGCACTCTTTTGGTTAAAGTGTGTCTTCTGTATATTCATGATATGTTTAACCGCATGCAAAAACCACACTGAAAATCTAAAGACTTTAGTTTGTTGCAATTGAAAGAATAAACCTCTACCAAATTACTCTCTTAAAATAACAGTGAAAAACAAAAACAGTGACATGATGCACAAATACATTTTGCCGTGTTAATCACCAAAAGCACACATTCAAACAAAGTTCTGGTCGGTGATGAAAATTTTGAATGACAGAACTCATTCTGTGTATTATAATCTCCTTTTACTTGCTAGAAGTGACTGAAATAAAGGGTTCCCTTGTAGAGGTGGTAAAAGTATAGAATTTTGTTCTTAAGTAGAAATACTACTGCTAAAAAAAAAAAACTCCAGTAAAAACTGAATTACTGATTCAACTTCTTTACTCAAGTAAAATTTAAAAAACAAACAAACAAACAAACAAACAAATACAGGCTCTGAAATGTACTCAAAGTATGAAAGTAAAAATAGCTCTTTGGAGGATTTTTCTCTTACCTAGATTGTTTTTCTAAACAGGAAAATGTGTGCAGTCGGGGGTTAATGTGAGATTCAGTAGGTTGGAGAACCCTAAAATTGGTTGCAATACCTCAGTGTGTGGAAAACAATCATAACTCACAATTGGCATGTCTGCTGTGGCAGACGGAGAGGAGTGGAGAAAGATTGGACCCGAATGCAGTCACTGATAACGGACTTGAATTGAGAGTAAGCCTTTATTACGGCAGAGCAGAATACAAACAAAAGCAAAGGGTGGCAATGAGTAAGCTAGCAAAACCTAAACTGGGAGAAACCTAAAAAAAAATAAATAAATAAAGAATAATGACACTAAAGCCCTGCAACATGGGAAATGCAGTTTGCAGACAATCCAGCAACAAACAGGACGACAAAGGGCTTAAATACACAGAGGGATAATGAGGGAATGAGACAGAGGAGGAGGAGAAATCACACACAACGAGACCGGGGAAATAAAACTGAAAACACTAACATAGCACACGAGACTGTAAAAGTCTCTGAGCAGTCGTTACCTTTGAATCTAACCTCTCTTCTTCCTCTCCTGTCCTGTCTTTCTTATCTTTCTCCATCTCTGAGTGAAGTTGGCTCTCTTTCTGTTCTCTCCCTGTGAAATACAGCAGCTGGACCTTTAGCTAGCAACACACTTTGAAACAAACTGCACACAAACACTTTGTGTGTTTGTGATGTTTGTTGAGCTGAGAGGAAAGTTGCATTGGAAATTAACTGACACTTAAAAACATGGTGGCTGTAGCTCAGGTGGCAGAGCAGGTCAGCCACTAATCAGAAAATCGGTGGTTCGATCCCAGGTTGCCTCCTGGCTGCATGCCAGGAGGGTAAGATACTAACCCCATGTTTGCCTACTGGTGGTGGTCAGAGGGCCCGGTGGCGCTAGTGTCCGGCAGCCTCGCCTCTGTCAGTGCGCCCCAGGGCAGCTGTGGCTACAACGTAGCTTGCCATTGCCTGTGTGTGAATGGGTGAATGACTGAATGTTGTGTGAAGCGCTTTGGGGTCCTTAGGGACTGAGTAAAGCGCTATACAAATGCAGGCCATTTAAAAAACAATCACTTTTAATCCCTGACTTTGACACGTGTCGTCTTTTTTTTTTATTTATCCACTGGTGATTAATAAACAAACAAAGGTCCGCAGTGACGAGATAATAACTCCCCCCCGAATGCATTACAGCCAAAGTAATGAGCTTGTTTTGAAAACGTAATAAGTAGAAAGTACAGATATTTGTTTGAAACTGTAGGGAGTAAAACTAAAAAGTAGTCAGAAAAATCAGTTTCCTTGACATCTGCCTTTGTCTGTTGTTCAGAATGCTGACATCTGTTTCCTGTTGGGTTAGGATGATAAAAACAATGTTTATGCTATTGTCACAAGTAAATGCTATAATGTCAAGTTCCATGTGTCTCTTACTGGCGACTGACAGCACACAGCATATGAGATGAAGGAGGGGTGGTGAATCCCACAGCTGGTGTGAGATCCAGTTCATCCTCTGTGATTCCAGGTGGAGGAGTGAAATGAAAGCGCTGAATGAGGGAGGTGAAGAAGAGGAAGAGCTCCATCTTAGCCAGACCTTCTCCGAGACACATCCTGCGACCTGCAAATGCAAAGAGTTTACACTCATTTAAACGAATCATGTCTGCGCTAGTGAGAATTTTCTCAAAAAAGCCTGACAAAGTTGTCATACCTGCAGAAAAGGGCATGAAGGCATCTCTCCTGACAAATTGACCCTTTTTGTCCAGAAAATGTGAAGGGTTAAAAGTGTGTGGGCTCTCCCATTCACTCTCATCATACAGGACAGAGGTGAGAAGGGGAAACACAATAGTTCCCTGTGGGAAACAGAAGATTTCTCATGTAGATGTACATCTACAGAACTAGTTCAGGTTATCAGAAGTAAATCAAGATGTTAAAATATATTTAGGTACAGCAGCTGACCTTTTTGATAAAGTATCCCTTGAAGGTGACATCTTGGCTAGTTTGGTGAGGAACAGACATGGGGACAATATTCGCCAGTCTCTGAGTCTCGTGAATGACTGCATCAGTGTACGGCAGGTTTTTCCGGTCATCTACACAAACTTGTCGGCTTCCTACTACCCGGCTCAGCTCCTCGTGGACCTGCTCTGCAGAGACAAAATAAAGAAACAAATTTGTCCACATTAGTTTTAACAGATCTGCTAAAACGTGTAAAAATAAATAAATAAATAAAAAATCTAAAATTATACACAGAATATTGTTATGGTGCACATTGTTTGCATATGAAATGCTGTGTATTTATTTACCACTGACTGGTAGTGGTGGTGGTTGTTTTGCCTTTTCCCTCTGATATCACCTGCTGACATGTCAGTAAACCCATAACTGAAGTCATTGGTCTTGTAGCCCAACAGGACACTGAACTCTATATATGTATTTATGTGTTATCACCTTATATAAATATCAACTATGTGTGTTGGAAAGGCTGTCGACTGTGTTCGAGAGCCCCCTTGTGGCGAGAGAGTTGAACTATTGAGAACATGGTCCAGAGCATGTAGGTTAAGCTAACACATAGCAAGAGGCACCTTGTAAACTGACTCAACAGTGGACGTCTAGGCATAGTGTGAGTTGTGTGCGTCTCTAAAGAACTGTGAGTAGACATCTTGATTGAATCCTTATTATAATCAGCATTCTGTATATGTTTTGTTTACAGACCACACATATGGGCTCAAATTGTGGGCATAAATATTTTGTACTCTTAAATCAAATGTGTAGTTGTGAACTGAGTTTTGTAAGTGTGTAAGTGTGTTTGTAAAAAAGATTTGTGTTTGTAAAAAAATATTTACACAGTTACAAATTTGTTTGTTAAGGTCTGGTTACAACGGTGGCCCTGAGAAGCCAAACGGACTGCAACTTACACCAGCAATAAGAAAAACGTTGCAAAAGCACACAAAACACAACGGAAATAGGAAACAAGAAAACAAAAATAGGAAAAAAAAAAAAAAAAAAAACCACACACACACACAAGGGAAGTGTTTCTGGGGAGACAACCTGACGGACCAGTTGCAGGAACCGAAAAAATGGTGTGTTTTATCATGATTCATATAATACTGCTGACGTATTTTCAGACTAATAGTTAGGCTAACACACTTACCTCTCATCTTTTCTTTCCTCACAAAACCGATAGATCCTTCACTTCTTCTAAGTGTGTCCCAGCGCAATTCTTAGCATAATTTGGTTCCTGCAACTGGTCCGTCGGGTTATTGTCTCCCCAGAAACACTTCCCTTGTGCTTTTGGAAATCTGTTTTTTCCTATTTCCGTTGTCGTTTTTCCTATTTCCGTTATTTTTTGTGTGCTTTTGCAGCGTTTTTCTTGTTGCTGGTGTTTTCTTAAGTTGCAGTCCGTTTGGCCTCTCAGGCCCACCGTAGAGGTTACAGATACAAAGCAAAAACCTGCGTATTAAACTCTACACTTAAGTTCCCTGGCTATGTGTGACTTTCTTCTTATGAGTAGGAATTTTGTCCCAATTTTTCTGCCTTTCACCTGATTGGTCAATGTCGTGTCAATCATAAATTTAACAATCCAGTCAGAGAATAGATGGGTTTGGGGTGCTTTGCTGAGCTTCAGGTCCTGGAAGGGTAATGCAGTTTGAAGCTGGGGGATCTCTATATGAATATCCTAAGCTAGGTCCCTTAACTTTTGGCAGCTACTGAAAGGATAAAGTTGTGCTATACCAGAAATACCATTATTACTTTAGTATTGAGCCCATACACAGACCCCACCTACGAGTTGTACACCACCCCTGTAAGCCTGTGGTTGCATCACTGTGCTGTTGTGTTAAAGAATAACAGCAAATAAGGAATAACCTTATTTGTGCGTCCTGTGTGTTCTGACCGACACCCCAAGGTGAACACCATTGTTATTCAACCAACGCCTATACAGTCCTGGGTGAAAACCAAATTAACAGTGTGGTATTTCTTATCACCCACATTCTTTTGAGGTGAGACTTGCATGTCTTGTCCAGTTCCTTACCCTGTATGTGTGGGTATTTAGCCATTAACAGCAAACCCCATCTCAGTGTGGCTGCTGTGGTGTCAGTGCCAGCAGCAAACAGGTTGCTCACTGTGAATGTCAAGTTCTCCTCATTGTAGTGAGTATCCAAAACACAGGAGTCCTAAAAGAAATAACACTCACATTGCTTATTGCTATCAAACCTAAAGTGTAAATAATATTATCATAATTTAAAAAAAACAAAAAAAACAACACACAGTCTTACTTCTTCTTTCTGTTTCCGAATCAGAAAACAGTCCACAAGCCCTCGGCACAGTCCAGGCTCCAGAGTCTCTTTCAGATGCTTAATTAAATTCTTTATATCTGTGACAGCCATCTCAACATTTTTTAACATCACCTGGCGATTTTTTATCCAACCGAACAGCCGAGGAAACATGTTAAAAAGCTGCAGGAGAAAAAAAAACAAACAAAAAAAAACAACAACCTTAAAGCTTATTCCAAGTAAATACACTGAATTATTAGAAATAAAATTAAATACATTTTACTTTGTCATATGACACATGTTATAGTTTAAATATTAAAAAAAAAAAAAGATTAAAGTCCACACATTATTATTACACATTGTTTCACCAAATCCTGGTTTTCATTTTTATGAAAGCAGCGATGACTTGACCTATTTTAAAATTCCCCTCACAGAAATAATTTAAATCAAAAATAACAAAGTTACTGTTGCTGTGCATCTAAAGATATCTGATATTTTCAAGTAGCTTTACCATCTAATTTCTTAATGACTATCGGTGCATATCGTGTCATATATACATTTTATTGTATCTCATGATTAAGAATTACTGCCTTTGCATCAATGAGCATTAATAACAATAATAAAAATTAAAAAAAAAAAAGATTGTGAAAAAGCAAATAGTCAGATTTCCAATGCACCACAGAGCCAGATTTGCTAATGGCAGCGCTACAGCTTTGGCTCTAGCCTGTGTTTCTTCACTGAATGTTTAGAGCCTTGTTATTGTAGGGAGTTGTGTATGCCTTCCAGAGAGCCATATCGATGGGGACTTTAGCCCCTGGGATCCCTGTTCAGCCAGGCAGGTCACGAGGTGGAGGCCGGACAACAATCGGCAAAGTCAGATAAGACAGACATGAGATGGATCAGTTATCAGGCCATCCTGACTCCCCGAAAAGCCTTCAGTTGATCCAAAATGCTACAGCGAGAGTATTGACTGCAAGCATATTTCTCCCATATTCGCTTGTCTTCACTGGCTTCCTGTTAAATCCAAAGTTGAATTTAAAATCCTTTCACTTACAAAGTCTTGAACAATCAGGCCCAGTCTAATCTTATAGACCTCATAGGACCACATAGCACTGCTGGTTTACTTGTGGGACCTAGAGTATTCAAAAGTAGAATGGGAGCCTAAGATACGAAGCACGTAGTAAACATCAGGTCATGAGGCCTGTTTGTTGTTGCTAATTTAATTTAATTTATAAGATTTTAGTCTCACAGAATTTTCTACTTCCATATATGAATGTATGTGATCGTGGCCAACTTCACCAACTCATCGAATCTGTCAAAAAGCCAACCTGGACTGATGCAGAACCTGAGACACATATGGTTTGATTGGCTCGCTTCACCATGTTCTTGAATACAGGGTCACCGTAGTCAAATCTGCTTCCGAACACAATAGAGGAGATAATGTTGGCTGTTGCATAATTTATTGGAAGAGCTGTATCAAAAGCATTTCCTGTAAAATTGATACACAAGAAAAAAAAAAATCTAAAATAAATAAATCCATACATGGGCTAACAGACATGCACAATATAACATTTAGAGGTGTGCTAATTTAAAAAAAAATCATTTAAATTGCAGTTCATGGTTCGTGTACTTTTGCCATACCTTTATGATCTTCAATCACTTGAATCAGATAGCCACACTCCTCCAGGATTTTACCCTGAGTAAGTCTTTTGCCCATCCCAAAGTCTTTGAGGGTGGCGAGGGCAAAACGTCTCAGCTCTTTCCACGATTCTCCATTTGCAAACAAAATTCCTACAAAACATAAAATCCTTTATTTTAAAAACTCAATTAACTGATTTTTATGATATGGAAATAGAAACATGCTGACAAGGCTTAAACCACCAGTAAGGAAGGGCTGAAAACAATGAGTATTTTTAACATTTTTAACTTTTGAAGTAGTTTTTGTTTTTGAATATATCACATTTTGTACCCCCCAAAAAGTCAATTCTGTTCATCTGGATGTAGTGTTTTTACTAAATTACAGTACATTTGCATTTGTCTTTTTTTCCCCTAAATAGTTTAAAATTGTACATGTGACTCTATTGTATTGAAATTAGCACCGCTGACTAAAAATGTCAGATTCATGATCATTGGTCAATGAACATTATTTATAAAGCTGGGGAATCTTGCAGTCAGCTGAGACTGTAGAAGTCACTTGGATGAGTGACAAAACGTTTATCCCACAGAAAACGCTGTCGAGATGAACAGGATCAACTTTTTGGGATTTCCTTACCTGGACGATTGAAGCAATTTCATAATAAAAGTGCTGTATTGCATAGTTTACTACACAAACAGGGTCACATCCTCACGGAAGACATTCAACATTAAAGGAATATGTAGCACTAAACTTATATAAACTTTTTTTTTTAATTCTGGATGGAGAGGAAACCTGTATTTCATGAAGTCATGTGAGTCACAGCAGCTATAAGTGCTGTTGGTTATTTCTGAGAAGCCAGGTATCATATGTTGACCGGACTATTTGTGATAGTAAAATGAAACAGAATAAATGGTATTATGAAAGAATTTCATACCATGACCTCTGTTCAGGTCCTTAAATATCGGGGAGACGTTGCGCTCTCCAAACTCCACTGCATAGTTAACCAGTGCCTCTCTGACTGCTTCGTACCCAGCCAAGACCACAACCTTGTTGGTTCCTAAATAAACTGTAAATACTGACCCATATGTCTTTGAAAGCTGGAAGAATAAAAATTAAGCAAAAGACAACTGAAATAGCATTAAATACATTGCAATCTTTCATTAAAGCTGCTCCTTTTGAACGAGAAGACAGCCTGATTTACCTCATGCAGAGTTTTGTAGGGTCTCTTGAGGTCAATTTGCAACAGGTTGCCTAGCAGAGGCAGAGGTCTCGGTCCTGGGGGTTCCTTCCCTCTTTCCTTAGAAATGTAATTGACAGATAGGAGATAAAGAACAAGCAAGAGAACAGCAGCAGCCAGCACGGTGGTGGAACTGGAAAAGTTAAAATCTACAAAAAGTGCCATCTCCGTCTGGTGTCAGTGGTTTTTCTCTGTGTTACTTATGTGAAAACTGCTAGAGCTTCCTTGTAGGGACTCCCATGATAGGTTTAGCATCCATGTTCCCGCCCCTGAGATGCATATCTCATCTGTGCATTAGGTAACTCCCCCAGTGATTTAATTACAGGAACTTGTTTTGCCAGAGCAAGTGAGAGCTGCCTCACCCTTCAAAAAGCCACAGCTATGTTTTTTTAGGGTCAGCAATGTTTCAGTTACCGGGTTGCTATTTATCACACAGAGACATGTAGAAGATTGAGGTCTGTTAGGTGCCACCTCTGTCCCCTGGGGCTCCACCTTGTTTATGCTCATGGTGGCTTTTGGAACATTTTAACACAGTTATCTGATTTAAAAAAATATATCGCTTGCTGTGTGATACAGCTCATCCTTCCTTTGGGATTAATAAAGTATGCTGATTCTGATTCTGATCTAAGTTTGGGGAGTGGAATTCTAATATTTAATTAGTTTGTCGCATAACAATAAGTAAGTAGCAGATACATCCAAACAGTTCATGGGTGGCAGCTTGTTAATGAGGCTCATACAAATATGGTCACTAAAGGCTCCAGAAGACTAACCTGGTGGAGGTCAAAATGCTTACTTGGAAACTAAAGAAGGACCTTACAGTGGTCTCCATTATCCAAATTATGCTGCATATATATATATTCATTCCCCTATGAGGATTGTCACGTGACTCTCCAAACAGGCTGCTGGACATCAGGATGTGCAAACATTAAATTATAAATGTAGCAGGGAAGGAGTATTTCCAGGATTTCTGAAATGGGATGGAACAGGGTGAGCAAGAATGAGAATACGTAATCGAAAATAAAATCAACACAGAAAACAATAGGCATCATTTTCAGGCTCATGTGTAGCCCTGTGGTCTTTAATAATTTTAATTAGTTATATATTGTTGGGTAGTTTGAGTTATAACAATGCAATTAATCTAAAAAGAATAAAAAATAAATAAAAACTTCAAAATAAATGGAACAAAGAGCAAAACATAGTAGCGTAAAAGCTTGAAGTAGCATAAGATTTAAAAAAAAAAAGAAAATACTTAAAGTACTTCATGAATACTCGATTACATTCCTACTGGTCTGTCGCTGCTCTCCTCCAGTGGTGTTGGGCATCGTAAAACACTCGAACACCTGGTGCTATCCACTCTCTCACTCTAGCCTACCTCAGTTCTCCTGCTTCTCTGTGCAGGTATGCCATGATGTCCAGCTTTAGGTTGGCTTAGATTTACATAAACCCATTTCTAACATACATTTGTTTTGTGTGCATTTTGTTTTGGGGGTTTTTGTGGGGCCTAAAGGGAGAGTTAGCTTTCTGGGGATGATGTGGTTGCCCATCCTTGTCTGTCACAGTGTGGTTAATCCAGGAAGAGGTCAACAACAAAATAAACTCAAAACCCTTCACCACTTACCTCTGGTGGCAAAACCATTCAGGACAAATGCTGAACAAACTGAAATATAAAAACAGGATCCCACACTGGGCTTTGCATCCTTTTGCATAGAGCATTATTTAATTTAAAAAGAGTAGCGATACATTTACAGTTGACAAAGTCAGTCCCATGGCATGGTACAGTACAGTACACAATTACAATGATGTAAATTCCCTTTTTAAATTTGATACACCACATTTCAGCGTTAAACATTCTTCAATATCAGCAGCGCAAACCTTTTAAATGTTTATCATTTTTCTACTTGTCTAACAATGCTGTTATTTCAAGTCACACACATAATGAAAGAGGATTTGTGCAAATACACAGAAATTATAATGTAAAAACCTTTGAAAACCTCTAAGCAACACATCTGTGGGGTTTTTAGGAATATCAGTTTCTTGTTTAGCATAAAGAAAGCACTGCGGATATATCAAGCTGTTAATACAGCTGTCAGAGAGCTTTTTGTGTGTAAGACGGTATACATTCATTTCATTTCTCGGAAGTGTTTCTTTGAGGACAGCAATGTCAAGTAAAGGACTCGGTGTGGTTATCCCAGATTGCAACAGCAGGATACTGAGTAAGAATTCGTTTTTGGAGACATTAAAAGTCTTCAATCTGTTTTGCAGACTCTGGGATGAATCCAGGAAGTGGGCTCCCATTTTATCTGTCGCTGTCTTTACACATGCACAGGTGCAGCATGTGAATTGCACAGCTGATGGAAAAAAACAATAAAAGGTCATTGCAGTCTCGGTGTTCTAGGCCAATTTTAATTGAAAGACTTTGAGTTTCACCAGAACAATGGCACGAGTAAAATCTCCAGCGTCACTTTGTGGGTTTTTTCTTTTTTTATAAACAGCTTCGACGTAAGCACTGAAGCTGATATCCACATAGTAACACACTGTTCCTGTACTTTTGTTGGGCAGAAAACTGAATAGTTACCTAACAGGAGCTGAAAATTGAGATGTAGTAAATGCTCTAAGAAGAGACTAAATGTACCCTGTGGATTAATCCTCAGTCTGGACGGCCTTCTATTGTTCACTAGCAGCTCTCTGCTCTCCCAGTTTCGTGCATTTTGCAAGTCCTATTTTAGGCATGCATCCATTAATGATTCCAAAACAGGCTTTAAATGAGTAAATGGTTTTAGTACCATGAACACATCGCATTATGTACATCTGGCAACAACATTAAGAGGCTCTTAAGGAAAAAAACAAAAACAGTCCTTCTTCATAAGGGCGACATAAAGAAACAGGAACCCTCATTTGTTAGATAGGGCTCAAAGGTGTGCGACAGTTACACAATAAAATCAACTGGAGTGGTCCGTTCTCTTGCAATGATTGACAGTCACCGAAATAAATTTATTGGAAGAGCTGTATCAAAAGCATTTCCTGTAAAATTGATACACAAGAAAAAAAAATCTAAAATAAATAAATCCATACATGGGCTAACAGACATGCACAATATAACATTCAGAGGTGTGCTAATTTAAAAAAAAATCATTTAAATTGCAGTTCATGGTTCGTGTACTTTTGCCATACCTTTATGATCTTCAATCACTTGAATCAGATAGCCACACTCCTCCAGGATTTTACCCTGAGTAAGTCTTTTGCCCATCCCAAAGTCTTTGAGGGTGGCGAGGGCAAAACGTCTCAGCTCTTTCCACGATTCTCCATTTGCAAACAAAATTCCTACAAAACATAAGGTATAATGCATGTCTGCTCCAGCCTAGCAGCCAGAGCCTGACATTCATCAGTTCAGCAGAGGCACAAATGAACAATCAGGCTTGTAGCGCAGACCTTTGTCTGTTTCAGCAGTAGTCTCTGTGACAGAGTTCTCAATTTTGCATTCATGCCTTAACTCAAATAAAGAACTGACAGTATGTGTTTCATGTAATTTTGTATTTCAGCGTGTACTTCTCGGGCTCCACAGCTGAGGTCCTACTTTATCATATTTATCATTTCAAAGTTTGTTTGTTTTTTCCTGTGTTAATTCTCTTTCACATCACCAATCGGGTAAGAGGTCAGATGACTGCTGTCGTTATCAACTCGATATGTCAGTCCAGGATTTCCCAATCATGTGCTGATTATTTCAAACATGGATAAGTCTGAAGGCAGCAGAGTGACGACTTTTACAAAGCAAGAAAAAAAGATAATTACAAAATAAATATAAAGCATCAAACCACCTCAACCAACCACTGATTCTGAGTTGGATAAGCAAGGGAAAGTGACTTTAGCTGGTAATATAACATGCTAATGTGTGTTAAATGTAAAATCCACAAAGTAAAACATTGATAAAGGGATTTGCTGTTGAGCGATCTGTCAGGTCAGTGAGAGTGAAGGGGGCTGTTGCTCAATCTGATCTTAACCAAGCAAAACAGCAAAGATCAGAGCAAAAAAATAAAATAAAATCAGCATTTCTTCAAAAAGAAAATCATCTGTTTTTAAGGTTTTCAACCGTAATTCTACGGGTCTTTAATTTTTTATTTCAGAGTCATTTTATCACTTTTGATCTGACGTTTCCATCTGTGTCATTGGTGAAATGTTATTATAAAGCCAACTATCAACTGAACTCAAAGTACAACACAATGTTGTCACAAACAGCAGAACTTACTCTCATGGCAGACATCGAGAACAAAGGAATATGCACCACTAAACCTTTAAAATATTATTTTGAAATATTATTTTTCTGATTGAAAAGAAACCTGGACTTCAAGATATTGGTCAGCTGTTGCAAAACATGAGGAAACATGCTGTTAATTGTGTAGCCTGTTTCGATCATGTTTTCTTATATCTCTAGTGATCACAAATAACAAAACCTGCAATTTCCCTGGGCTAACACAGATTTATGAACATGAAATTAAACTTAATAAACCACAATATAAAGAATCATACCATGACCTCGGTTTATATCATTAAGTATCGGGGAGATGTTGCGCTCTCCAAACTCCTCTGCATAGTTGACCAGTGCCTCTCTGACTGTCTCATATCCAGCCAGGACCACGACTTTGTTGGTTCCAAAGTAAAGAGTAAATACAGAGCCATATTCCTTTGAAAGCTGGAAGAATCATTCAAAATAATAATAATTAAATAGCATGTTACGTTCCCCTAACATTTCACAGGAGACCCTGCTAGGGCCATAACATAGCATTAGGTATTGTAATATGTTTAAACTGGCTTCTTTTGATTCAGATCTTGAGAAGAGTTACCTTACCTCACACAGAGTTTTGTGGGGTCTGTTAAGATCTAATTGCAACAGGTTACCAAGCAGGGGCAGAGGTCTCGGTCCTGGGGGTTCATTTCCTTTTTCCTTAGAGATGAAAATGATAGAAACAAGATAAAGTACAAGCAGGAAAACAACGGCTGCCAGCATTGTGGTGGGACTGAACAAAATGAAAAAGATAAAATCCTCAAAATGTTCCATTTGCTCTGATGTTGATGGTTCTCCTCTGTGCTGTCCTTGCAGGTAACACACTTTTCTTTGTGCCAGACTGCAGGGTGGGGGGGTTGACTGGCTTTGCAAAAAGTAAACACTGCATGGAAGACAGTTAACTCACTCGACGCCGTTTACTAAAATCAGGCTGTTTTCCAATGGCTGATAAAAAGGCCAGGAAGGCTACCAGACACTCTGATGTCAATAAACAACTCTCCAAAATCACCTGGGTTATCAGGTATACTCTTAAGTATTTGCTAAACAAATAATTTGCACTATTGAAATGGGCATGTTACGGATTCAAATATTGGGGATGGATACAAGAGGAAAAACCAAAATAACATCACTGGTCCGGCCGGGTCAAGTCAAACGATGATTTTAATGATCACACGCGTGGGAGATGGACACCGTACGCAGACAGCATCAGATCTCAAAATGGTGGAGCATTGATCAAACTCTTATAGCCTCTAGTGGCCCCCACCTAATCATAAAAGCCTAAAAATTCACATTCTTTCTCTCACACGGCGCCTAAGCTACGACCTTGGCTCCCTGTTTATCTGCTCCTGCTGAGATGGGGCAGAAAACTCCAGTATGTTCTGTTCTCTTCTAGAGACAAATAAGGCGATGACTTTCTGCGAACAGTATTTCTTATAACTCAGCAGTATAATGCATCATAAAACAATATCATTCATTCACAATAAATCAGCAGTCTATGCAAATCAGTTTAACAAATGTAATAGTTATCACCTTCTTCTAATTCAGGAGAATAATGCAAACTAAAACTACATAATAATTCACAATCTTTAATTAAGGGTCTAACATGGCATAAAATAATATTATAATCCCACAGGCACATTTTAAGGCAAGTATAAGTAAAGTAGCCAAAATAAAAAAGTTAAGAGACTGTAGATTATTGGAAATGATAACACATTTAATAAATTACAGTCTAAGCAAAGAGTTACATAAAGCAGGAATGTATGTCAGAGTTATGAAAGCAAGACCCAAATGCAAGACTTCCTGTAGAGTACAATGTGTTTATTTACAGGGAAGAAAATGACAACAAGTGCAACAATCTTCCGCGTGTGTTTCTCTCTTCGTGTGCTCGCTCCCGTGCATGACTTCTCCAGTGTTCGTGGTGGTTGTCCTTTTCCTTTCAGTAACTATGAACAACATGCTCCACTTCCTCCACTCGTTTCCGCAACACTTTGGATATAAACACACTGCCGTTAATACACGCAATCCCCTCCACTCGAAACACTATCACAAAGTAGCTGGGAACTGAATGATTTCTCACAACGATCCAGCATCGAGTGAAGCTCAGCTCGTCTGTTAAGTAGCTCTTCAGATTAGGCTGATCAGTAACAGGTGAGTTTCATTCACTTTCAGGTGTGGCTGGCTTAACGGCAGGAAACTCTGCGGGCCTGACGTCTCCAGAAACCCCGGACACCGCTGTACACACACACACCCATCAACTCACAAGTGAAAATGAGGGACGGTGAGTGTTGTGTTGGGCTCTTGAATAAAACTCCCGCTCAAGCGATAACGTGGAGCAACAACAATCTTTCTTTAATACAGCTTACTGTCGTGCTGTTTTACATTAGTGATGTTCGATTCGTGAACGAATCGTTCAATACTCGAGAATCACTTTACTGACTCGTGAATCATGATTCACAAGCCCAACTGACTCATCCCTGTTGCTGTTAGCAAACTAATTCCATTAGTAGAAATATATCTAGCTTATAATTAAAATTGTGGGGGGGGGGGGGGAGAAACAACAGCCAGTTTCGTAACAAAAGCATTTCTGCTCTGAACTGGAAGAAAAAACCCTGAGTAGAAGCTCACATCAAGAAAATAGCTCCTCGGTTCAGAGTAGCATCGCGCTGCTAACATGCTAACAACACATTTGAGCTACTCACCCCCTCCCTTCCTGTGCTGAATCGTAAGCATAAGCGAATCACTCAGGACTCGCTCACCCCTCCCTCCTGTGCTGAATCATAGAGCGAACGAATCACTCAGGATTCACTAACGCCCTCCCTCCTGTGCTGAATCAAAGAGCGAACGAACGAATCACTCACTCACTCACCCCCTCCCTCCTGTGCTGAATCATAGAGCGAGCAAACAAATCACTCACTCACCCCCTCCCTCCTGGCTCACAGCTTCTTCTTCTTCTTGGTTGGCAACCAATGTTAAGGCGCATCACCGCCCCCTGGCTCAGAACGCAGTGGACATTTAGATGAGAAAATATATATTTGACACACTTAAGGAAAATACTAATAAACAAAATAAATGTTTATTAAGCAATTTTGATAGGAAATTGCTTAATTTTAGAAATGTTTTTGCTCTTTTTTCTCTATAGAATAGTTGTTGTTGTTTTTTTTTAATCATTCATCTTAGCAGTGGGATTTACATGAAAAGGGAAACAAATTAAGTTTGAGTGAAAATGTAAAATTTTTGCACTCTCTGGTCAACTGACTCAGTGAATCAAATGACTCAAAAAAATGCGATTCACTTTGGTGAGTGACTCATTAACACTCGATTCAGTAAAAAGAATCAAATTTACCATCACTATTTTACATGCTACCAATTTCCTGTTTAGTGGGTAAGTACTGCCGCCTAGTGGCGCATGATGTACATCAATATAGATTACACCACAGTGAGCAAACACATTCATGGCCACGGCAGGTCGTCAGGCAGGGACGGCAGACCATGACAATATACTGAGCTGATTACTTTTTTTTTTTTTTTTAACACAAATTCAAATTCTTTTGGGCTTATCAACCCTAAATCTGAACCTTAATGGCTTGGACTGTGAGTGTTCATTATAGAGCTCAGTTTCCGCCACAACTTTGGTTGTTGCTCTAAAATAGCTGGCTAAGAAGATTTAAAGATTATATAAATAAGAGTACAATCTAAGAATACCTATATGATCTAAAGCTTGATCCAACATGCTGTATTTTTACATGCCTTTTGTAATATCTGCACTCTTTTGGTTAAAGTGTGTCTTCTGTATATTCATGATATGTTTAACCGCATGCAAAAACCACACTGAAAATCTAAAGACTTTAGTTTGTTGCAATTGAAAGAATAAACCTCTACCAAATTACTCTCTTAAAATAACAGTGAAAAACAAAAACAGTGACATGATGCACAAATACATTTTGCCGTGTTAATCACCAAAAGCACACATTCAAACAAAGTTCTGGTCGGTGATGAAAATTTTGAATGACAGAACTCATTCTGTGTATTATAATCTCCTTTTACTTGCTAGAAGTGACTGAAATAAAGGGTTCCCTTGTAGAGGTGGTAAAAGTATAGAATTTTGTTCTTAAGTAGAAATACTACTGCTAAAAAAAAAAAACTCCAGTAAAAACTGAATTACTGATTCAACTTCTTTACTCAAGTAAAATTTAAAAAACAAACAAACAAACAAACAAACAAACAAACAAATACAGGCTCTGAAATGTACTCAAAGTATGAAAGTAAAAATAGCTCTTTGGAGGATTTTTCTCTTACCTAGATTGTTTTTCTAAACAGGAAAATGTGTGCAGTCGGGGGTTAATGTGAGATTCAGTAGGTTGGAGAACCCTAAAATTGGTTGCAATACCTCAGTGTGTGGAAAACAATCATAACTCACAATTGGCATGTCTGCTGTGGCAGACGGAGAGGAGTGGAGAAAGATTGGACCCGAATGCAGTCACTGATAACGGACTTGAATTGAGAGTAAGCCTTTATTACGGCAGAGCAGAATACAAACAAAAGCAAAGGGTGGCAATGAGTAAGCTAGCAAAACCTAAACTGGGAGAAACCTAAAAAAAAATAAATAAATAAAGAATAATGACACTAAAGCCCTGCAACATGGGAAATACAGTTTGCAGACAATCCAGCAACAAACAGGATGACAAAGGGCTTAAATACACAGAGGGATAATGAGGGAATGAGACAGAGGAGGAGGAGAAATCACACACAACGAGACCGGGGAAATAAAACTGAAAACACTAACATAGCACACGAGACTGTAAAAGTCTCTGAGCAGTCGTTACCTTTGAATCTAACCTCTCTTCTTCCTCTCCTGTCCTGTCTTTCTTATCTTTCTCCATCTCTGAGTGAAGTTGGCTCTCTTTCTGTTCTCTCCCTGTGAAATACAGCAGCTGGACCTTTAGCTAGCAACACACTTTGAAACAAACTGCACACAAACACTTTGTGTGTTTGTGATGTTTGTTGAGCTGAGAGGAAAGTTGCATTGGAAATTAACTGACACTTAAAAACATGGTGGCTGTAGCTCAGGTGGCAGAGCAGGTCAGCCACTAATCAGAAAATCGGTGGTTCGATCCCAGGTTGCCTCCTGGCTGCATGCCAGGAGGGTAAGATACTAACACCATGTTTGCCTACTGGTGGTGGTCAGAGGGCCCGGTGGCGCTAGTGTCCGGCAGCCTCGCCTCTGTCAGTGCGCCCCAGGGCAGCTGTGGCTACAACGTAGCTTGCCATTGCCTGTGTGTGAATGGGTGAATGACTGAATGTTGTGTGAAGCGCTTTGGGGTCCTTAGGGACTGAGTAAAGCGCTATACAAATGCAGGCCATTTAAAAAACAATCACTTTTAATCCCTGACTTTGACACGTGTCGTCTTTTTTTTTTTTTTTTTATTTATCCACTGGTGATTAATAAACAAACAAAGGTCCGCAGTGACAAGATAATAACTCCCCCCCGAATGCATTACAGCCAAAGTAATGAGCCTGTTTTGAAAACGTAATAAGTAGAAAGTACAGATATTTGCTTGAAACTGTAGGGAGTAAAACTAAAAAGTAGTCAGAAAAATCAGTTTCCTTGACATCTGCCTTTGTCTGTTGTTCAGAATGCTGACATCTGTTTCCTGTTGGGTTAGGATGATAAAAACAATGTTTATGCTATTGTCACAAGTAAATGCTATAATGTCAAGTTCCATGTGTCTCTTACTGGCGACTGACAGCACACAGCATATGAGATGAAGGAGGGGTGGTGAATCCCACAGCTGGTGTGAGATCCAGTTCATCCTCTGTGATTCCAGGTGGAGGAGTGAAATGAAAGCGCTGAATGAGGGAGGTGAAGAAGAGGAAGAGCTCCATCTTAGCCAGACCTTCTCCGAGACACATCCTGCGACCTGCAAATGCAAAGAGTTTACACTCATTTAAACGAATCATGTCTGCGCTAGTGAGAATTTTCTCAAAAAAGCCTGACAAAGTTGTCATACCTGCAGAAAAGGGCATGAAGGCATCTCTCCTGACAAATTGACCCTTTTTGTCCAGAAAATGTGAAGGGTTAAAAGTGTGTGGGCTCTCCCATTCACTCTCATCATACAGGACAGAGGTGAGAAGGGGAAACACAATAGTTCCCTGTGGGAAACCAAGAAGATTTCTCATGTAGATGTACATCTACAGAACTAGTTCAGGTTATCAGAAGTAAATCAAGATGTTAAAATATATTTAGGTACAGCAGCTGACCTTTTTGATAAAGTATCCCTTGAAGGTGACATCTTGGCTAGTTTGGTGAGGAACAGACATGGGGACAATATTCGCCAGTCTCTGAGTCTCGTGAATGACTGCATCAGTGTACGGCAGGTTTTTCCGGTCATCTACACAAACTTGTCGGCTTCCTACTACCCGGCTCAGCTCCTTGTGGACCTGCTCTGCAGAGACAAAATAAAGAAACAAATTTGTCCACATTAGTTTTAACAGATCTGCTAAAACGTGTAAAAATAAATAAATAAATAAAAAATCTAAAATTATACACAGAATATTGTTATGGTGCACATTGTTTGCATATGAAATGCTGTGTATTTATTTACCACTGACTGGTAGTGGTGGTGGTTGTTTTGCCTTTTCCCTCTGATATCACCTGCTGACATGTCAGTAAACCCATAACTGAAGTCATTGGTCTTGTAGCCCAACAGGACACTGAACTCTATATACGTATTTATGTGTTATCACCTTATATAAATATCAACTATGTGTGTTGGAAAGGCTGTCGACTGTGTTCGAGAGCCCCCTTGTGGCGAGAGAGTTGAACTATTGAGAACATGGTCCAGAGCATGTAGGTTAAGCTAACACATAGCAAGAGGCACCTTGTAAACTGACTCAACAGTGGACGTCTAGGCATAGTGTGAGTTGTGTGCGTCTCTAAAGAACTGTGAGTAGACATCTTGATTGAATCCTTATTATAATCAGCATTCTGTATATGTTTTGTTTACAGACCACACATATGGGCATAAATATTTTGTACTCTTAAATCAAATGTGTAGTTGTGAACTGAGTTTTGTAAGTGTGTAAGTGTGTTTGTAAAAAAGATTTGTGTTTGTAAAAAAATATTTACACAGTTACAAATTTGTTTGTTAAGGTCTGGTTACAACGGTGGCCCTGAGAAGCCAAACGGACTGCAACTTACACCAGCAATAAGAAAAACGTTGCAAAAGCACACAAAACACAACGGAAATAGGAAACAAGAAAACAAAAATAGGAAAAAAAAAAAAAAAAAAAAACCACACACACACACACACACACAAGGGAAGTGTTTCTGGGGAGACAACCTGACGGACCAGTTGCAGGAACCGAAAAAATGGTGTGTTTTATCATGATTCATATAATACTGCTGACGTATTTTCAGACTAATAGTTAGGCTAACACACTTACCTCTCATCTTTTCTTTCCTCACAAAACCGATAGATCCTTCACTTCTTCTAAGTGTGTCCCAGCGCAATTCTTAGCATAATTTGGTTCCTGCAACTGGTCCGTCGGGTTATTGTCTCCCCAGAAACACTTCCCTTGTGCTTTTGGAAATCTGTTTTTTCCTATTTCCGTTGTCGTTTTTCCTATTTCCGTTATTTTTTGTGTGCTTTTGCAGCGTTTTTCTTGTTGCTGGTGTTTTCTTAAGTTGCAGTCCGTTTGGCCTCTCAGGCCCACCGTAGAGGTTACAGATACAAAGCAAAAACCTGCGTATTAAACTCTACACTTAAGTTCCCTGGCTATGTGTGACTTTCTTCTTATGAGTAGGAATTTTGTCCCAATTTTTCTGCCTTTCACCTGATTGGTCAATGTCGTGTCAATCATAAATTTAACAATCCAGTCAGAGAATAGATGGGTTTGGGGTGCTTTGCTGAGCTTCAGGTCCTGGAAGGGTAATGCAGTTTGAAGCTGGAGGATCTCTATATGAATATCCTAAGCTAGGTCCCTTAACTTTTGGCAGCTACTGAAAGGATAAAGTTGTGCTATACCAGAAATACCATTATTACTTTAGTATTGAGCCCATACACAGACCCCACCTACGAGTTGTACACCACCCCTGTAAGCCTGTGGTTGCATCACTGTGCTGTTGTGTTAAAGAATAACAGCAAATAAGGAATAACCTTATTTGTGCGTCCTGTGTGTTCTGACCGACACCCCAAGGTGAACACCATTGTTATTCAACCAACGCCTATACAGTCCTGGGTGAAACCCAAATTAACAGTGTGGTATTTCTTATCACCCACATTCTTTTGAGGTGAGACTTGCATGTCTTGTCCAGTTCCTTACCCTGTATGTGTGGGTATTTAGCCATTAACAGCAAACCCCATCTCAGTGTGGCTGCTGTGGTGTCAGTGCCAGCAGCAAACAGGTTGCTCACTGTGAATGTCAAGTTCTCCTCATTGTAGTGAGTATCCAAAACACAGGAGTCCTAAAAGAAATAACACTCACATTGCTTATTGCTATCAAACCTAAAGTGTAAATAATATTATCATAATTTAAAAAAAACAAAAAAAACAACACACAGTCTTACTTCTTCTTTCTGTTTCCGAATCAGAAAACAGTCCACAAGCCCTCGGCACAGTCCAGGCTCCAGAGTCTCTTTCAGATGCTTAATTAAATTCTTTATATCTGTGACAGCCATCTCAACATTTTTTAACATCACCTGGCGATTTTTTATCCAACCGAACAGCCGAGGAAACATGTTAAAAAGCTGCAGGAGAAAAACAAACAAACAAAAAAAAACAACAACCTTAAAGCTTATTCCAAGTAAATACACTGAATTATTAGAAATAAAATTAAATACATTTTACTTTGTCATATGACACATGTTATAGTTTAAATATTAAAAAAAAAAAAGATTAAAGTCCACACATTATTATTACACATTGTTTCACCAAATCCTGGTTTTCATTTTTATGAAAGCAGCGATGACTTGACCTATTTTAAAATTCCCCTCACAGAAATAATTTAAATCAAAAATAACAAAGTTACTGTTGCTGTGCATCTAAAGATATCTGATATTTTCAAGTAGCTTTACCATCTAATTCCTTAATGACTATCGGTGCATATCGTGTCATATATACATTTAATTGTATCTCATGATTAAGAATTACTGCCTTTGCATCAATGAGCATTAATAACAATAATAAAAATTAAAAAAAAAAAAAGCTTGTGAAAAAGCAAATAGTCAGATTTCCAATGCACCACAGAGCCAGATTTGCTAATGGCAGCGCTACAGCTTTGGCTCTAGCCTGTGTTTCTTCACTGAATGTTTAGAGCCTTGTTATTGTAGGGAGTTGTGTATGCCTTCCAGAGAGCCATATCGATGGGGACTTTAGCCCCTGGGATCCCTGTTCAGCCAGGCAGGTCACGAGGTGGAGGCCGGACAACAATCGGCAAAGTCAGATAAGACAGACATGAGATGGATCAGTTATCAGGCCATCCTGACTCCCCGAAAAGCCTTCAGTTGATCCAAAATGCTACAGCGAGAGTATTGACTGCAAGCATATTTCTCCCATATTCGCTTGTCTTCACTGGCTTCCTGTTAAATCCAAAGTTGAATTTAAAATCCTTTCACTTACAAAGTCTTGAACAATCAGGCCCAGTCTAATCTTATAGACCTCATAGGACCACATAGCACTGCTGGTTTACTTGTGGGACCTAGAGTATTCAAAAGTAGAATGGGAGCCTAAGATACGAAGCACGTAGTAAACATCAGGTCATGAGGCCTGTTTGTTGTTGCTAATTTAATTTAATTTATAAGATTTTAGTCTCACAGAATTTTCTACTTCCATATATGAATGTATGTGATCGTGGCCAACTTCACCAACTCATCGAATCTGTCAAAAAGCCAACCTGGACTGATGCAGAACCTGAGACACATATGGTTTGATTGGCTCGCTTCACCATGTTCTTGAATACAGGGTCACCGTAGTCAAATCTGCTTCCGAACACAATAGAGGAGATAATGTTGGCTGTTGCATAATTTATTGGAAGAGCTGTATCAAAAGCATTTCCTGTAAAATTGATACACAAGAAAAAAAAAATCTAAAATAAATAAATCCATACATGGGCTAACAGACATGCACAATATAACATTTAGAGGTGTGCTAATTTAAAAAAAAATCATTTAAATTGCAGTTCATGGTTCGTGTACTTTTGCCATACCTTTATGATCTTCAATCACTTGAATCAGATAGCCACACTCCTCCAGGATTTTACCCTGAGTAAGTCTTTTGCCCATCCCAAAGTCTTTGAGGGTGGCGAGGGCAAAACGTCTCAGCTCTTTCCACGATTCTCCATTTGCAAACAAAATTCCTACAAAACATAAAATCCTTTATTTTAAAAACTCAATTAACTGATTTTTATGATATGGAAATAGAAACATGCTGACAAGGCTTAAACCACCAGTAAGGAAGGGCTGAAAACAATGAGTATTTTTAAAATTTTTAACTTTTGAAGTAGTTTTTGTTTTTGAATATATCACATTTTGTACCCCCCAAAAAGTCAATTCTGTTCATCTGGATGTAGTGTTTTTACTAAATTACAGTACATTTGCATTTGTCTTTTTTTCCCCTAAATAGTTTAAAATTGTACATGTGACTCTATTGTATTGAAATTAGCACCGCTGACTAAAAATGTCAGATTCATGATCATTGGTCAATGAACATTATTTATAAAGCTGGGGAATCTTGCAGTCAGCTGAGACTGTAGAAGTCACTTGGATGAGTGACAAAACGTTTATCCCACAGAAAACGCTGTCGAGATGAACAGGATCAACTTTTTGGGATTTCCTTACCTGGACGATTGAAGCAATTTCATAATAAAAGTGCTGTATTGCATAGTTTACTACACAAACAGGGTCACATCCTCACGGAAGACATTCAACATTAAAGGAATATGTAGCACTAAACTTATATAAACTTTTTTTTTTTAATTCTGGATGGAGAGGAAACCTGTATTTCATGAAGTCATGTGAGTCACAGCAGCTATAAGTGCTGTTGGTTATTTCTGAGAAGCCAGGTATCATATGTTGACCGGACTATTTGTGATAGTAAAATGAAACAGAATAAATGGTATTATGAAAGAATTTCATACCATGACCTCTGTTCAGGTCCTTAAATATCGGGGAGACGTTGCGCTCTCCAAACTCCACTGCATAGTTAACCAGTGCCTCTCTGACTGCTTCGTACCCAGCCAAGACCACAACCTTGTTGGTTCCTAAATAAACTGTAAATACTGACCCATATGTCTTTGAAAGCTGGAAGAATAAAAATTAAGCAAAAGACAACTGAAATAGCATTAAATACATTGCAATCTTTCATTAAAGCTGCTCCTTTTGAACGAGAAGACAGCCTGATTTACCTCATGCAGAGTTTTGTAGGGTCTCTTGAGGTCAATTTGCAACAGGTTGCCTAGCAGAGGCAGAGGTCTCGGTCCTGGGGGTTCCTTCCCTCTTTCCTTAGAAATGTAATTGACAGATAGGAGATAAAGAACAAGCAAGAGAACAGCAGCAGCCAGCACGGTGGTGGAACTGGAAAAGTTAAAATCTACAAAAAGTGCCATCTCCGTCTGGTGTCAGTGGTTTTTCTCTGTGTTACTTATGTGAAAACTGCTAGAGCTTCCTTGTAGGGACTCCCATGATAGGTTTAGCATCCATGTTCCCGCCCCTGAGATGCATATCTCATCTGTGCATTAGGTAACTCCCCCAGTGATTTAATTACAGGAACTTGTTTTGCCAGAGCAAGTGAGAGCTGCCTCACCCTTCAAAAAGCCACAGCTATGTTTTTTTAGGGTCAGCAATGTTTCAGTTACCGGGTTGCTATTTATCACACAGAGACATGTAGAAGATTGAGGTCTGTTAGGCACCACCTCTGTCCCCTGGGGCTCCACCTTGTTTATGCTCATGGTGGCTTTTGGAACATTTTAACACAGTTATCTGATTTAAAAAAATATATCGCTTGCTGTGTGATACAGCTCATCCTTCCTTTGGGATTAATAAAGTATGCTGATTCTGATTCTGATCTAAGTTTGGGGAGTGGAATTCTAATATTTAATTAGTTTGTCGCATAACAATAAGTAAGTAGCAGATACATCCAAACAGTTCATGGGTGGCAGCTTGTTAATGAGGCTCATACAAATATGGTCACTAAAGGCTCCAGAAGACTAACCTGGTGGAGGTCAAAATGCTTACTTGGAAACTAAAGAAGGACCTTACAGTGGTCTCCATTATCCAAATTATGCTGCATATATATATATTCATTCCCCTATGAGGATTGTCACGTGACTCTCCAAACAGGCTGCTGGACATCAGGATGTGCAAACATTAAATTATAAATGTAGCAGGGAAGGAGTATTTCCAGGATTTCTGAAATGGGATGGAACAGGGTGAGCAAGAATGAGAATACGTAATCGGAAATAAAATCAACACAGAAAACAATAGGCATCATTTTCAGGCTCATGTGTAGCCCTGTGGTCTTTAATAATTTTAATTAGTTATATATTGTTGGGTAGTTTGAGTTATAACAATGCAATTAATCTAAAAAGAATAAAAAATAAATAAAAACTTCAAAATAAATGGAACAAAGAGCAAAACATAGTAGCGTTAAAGCTTGAAGTAGCATAAGATTTAAAAAAAAAAAAAGAAAATACTTAAAGTACTTCATGAATACTCGATTACATTCCTACTGGTCTGTCGCTGCTCTCCTCCAGTGGTGTTGGGCATCGTAAAACACTCGAACACCTGGTGCTATCCACTCTCTCACTCTAGCCTACCTCAGTTCTCCTGCTTCTCTGTGCAGGTATGCCATGATGTCCAGCTTTAGGTTGGCTTAGATTTACATAAACCCATTTCTAACATACATTTGTTTTGTGTGCATTTTGTTTTGGGGTTTTTTGTGGGGCCTAAAGGGAGAGTTAGCTTTCTGGGGATGATGTGGTTGCCCATCCTTGTCTGTCACAGTGTGGTTAATCCAGGAAGAGGTCAACAACAAAATAAACTCAAAACCCTTCACCACTTACCTCTGGTGGCAAAACCATTCAGGACAAATGCTGAACAAACTGAAATATAAAAACAGGATCCCACACTGGGCTTTGCATCCTTTTGCATAGAGCATTATTTAATTTAAAAAGAGTAGCGATACATTTAGAGTTGACAAAGTCAGTCCCATGGCATGGTACAGTACAGTACACAATTACAATGATGTAAATTCCCTTTTTAAATTTGATACACCACATTTCAGCGTTAAACATTCTTCAATATCAGCAGCACAAACCTTTTAAATGTTTATCATTTTTCTACTTGTCTAACAATGCTGTTATTTCAAGTCACACACATAATGAAAGAGGATTTGTGCAAATACACAGAAATTATAATGTAAAAACCTTTGAAAACCTCTAAGCAACACATCTGTGGGGTTTTTAGGAATATCAGTTTCTTGTTTAGCATAAAGAAAGCACTGCGGATATATCAAGCTGTTAATACAGCTGTCAGAGAGCTTTTTGTGTGTAAGACGGTATACATTCATTTCATTTCTCGGAAGTGTTTCTTTGAGGACAGCAATGTCAAGTAAAGGACTCGGTGTGGTTATCCCAGATTGCAACAGCAGGATACTGAGTAAGAATTCATTTTGGAGACATTAAAAGTCTTCAATCTGTTTTGCAGACTCTGGGATGAATCCAGGAAGTGGGCTCCCATTTTATCTGTCGCTGTCTTTACACATGCACAGGTGCAGCATGTGAATTGCACAGCTGATGGAAAAAAACAATAAAAGGTCATTGCAGTCTCGGTGTTCTAGGCCAATTTTAATTGAAAGACTTTGAGTTTCACCAGAACAATGGCACGAGTAAAATCTCCAGCGTCACTTTGTGGGTTTTTTCTTTTTTTATAAACAGCTTCGACGTAAGCACTGAAGCTGATATCCACATAGTAACACACTGTTCCTGTACTTTTGTTGGGCAGAAAACTGAATAGTTACCTAACAGGAGCTGAAAATTGAGATGTAGTAAATGCTCTAAGAAGAGACTAAATGTACCCTGTGGATTAATCCTCAGTCTGGACGGCCTTCTATTGTTCACTAGCAGCTCTCTGCTCTCCCAGTTTCGTGCATTTTGCAAGTCCTATTTTAGGCATGCATCCATTAATGATTCCAAAACAGGCTTTAAATGAGTAAATGGTTTTAGTACCATGAACACATCGCATTATGTACATCTGGCAACATTAAGAGGCTCTTAAGGAAAAAAACAAAAACAGTCCTTCTTCATAAGGGCGACATAAAGAAACAGGAACCCTCATTTGTTAGATAGGGCTCAAAGGTGTGCGACAGTTACACAATAAAATCAACTGGAGTGGTCCGTTCTCTTGCAATGATTGACAGTCACCGAAATAAAGCACACATTTTTGAACACACACAAAAAGTAATAAAAATCATAAATAACAAAATGACAGACTGTACACTCAATTAAAACACACAAATAATCCCTGTCACACACATTTCATAGTAGTGGTAGTATCTATTGAGTGATGCAGTTTTCTTTGTTTGACCTCGCTAAAAAGAGTCAGTGTAATCGTGTCGTAATCAGAATCAGTTCTTCTACTTTTAAACAACAGCAAATGGCATGAGTGACCAAAGAAAGACACATCCGGGTGATACAATAAAAGAAACGCTGAAGTTGGTGTTTGCCACTGACCCGCAGAGTGTGTGTTCGTGTTCAAGGTTTAAAAACGGCGCTGGAGATGAACTGTGTTCTCCTCTCCACGCCTGGCGATGTAACCGAGGCAAGTCCCTGCGTAAGGGCCGTGTGCACGTAGTGTAGGAAATGGGCGATGGGATGGACAGATTCTTCACCTAGTTCCTCTCGCTCTGTGTGCAGTGCTGAAACTGGGCAAAGCTAAGGAACACCTGCTCCAGTGATATCTGACTCACGCAGTAGTCTTCAATGTGGTATTTCTCTTTGGCTGCCTCCAAAGTGCCAAACACCTAGATGGGAGTTGAGAAAGAGAGGACATGGAAAAGTGAAGATCACATTTAATACCTTTAATTTGCACACAGTTAAGCAGACAAAAAAAAAGAAATCTACTTTTTCATGCACATCCAAATACCGGTTAGCTTTTATATATACATTTTTTTGTTTTTCAGTATTTTCCAAGGCATTTTGTGCACCATGTATCACAGCAAGTTTGTATGTTAAAGTTATGATATGAATACAGACTTTAAAATTAAAACACGGCAATCAAGACGTGGAAAATGTCAAGTTGAAACCTTGATCAAGTTACAAGAGGACTAGAAAAAACTGACTTAAACAATGTAGTTACTATTTTGTCCAATAGAGGGAGATATAACACAGCACAAGTGCAGGGACTTATTTTTTTTATTTGTGAGCGATCTACTTCAAAGTTGACTCACAGATGACTAAAAACAATAATTTAAAAAAAAAAAAAAAAAGGACAAAAATAAATATAATTTCCATCATTTGTGCATTCATCTTTTTTTCACTTATCCAGGGATAGGTCAGGGGTAAACGTAAGAAAATAGAACATAATACGATCAATTAAAGTATAGACAAACAGATGCTGGGTAAAAGATCAAAAGTAACTGTACCTGTGCCCAGGTTAGTGTTTTGTCAGTCAAATGGTAATGCACCATTCCCTGGTGTTCATCCTTGAGCTGACTTCCTGTTGTGGAAGAAAACTGACAGTTACATTTGCTTTGTTATTCTTTTACTTTGAAAATAATAGCTTAATCTGATGAGCTTATCGTCCCACTTGAGTGTTTCAGTAAACTGTAAATGTGCCGCTTGTGTGTTGTTTACCCTTTTGGAATATTTCGGTTTGACCGCATTGGTCAAATACAGACTCATTAAAAGGATTTAAAAGGCTTCACCACGAAGAAAAGGAACTTCATTGTATAGTTTATTAAGAGTAAGGTCTTTGGATATTATGGCTTCTGTCTTTTGAGAAAGAGTAGCATACATTTTTGTTATTGGATATAGTCATAACACCACCAAGTGGCAGCAAACAGCCACAACAGGTAGAATTTCCTCAACATGCAATGCCATGCTTGAAGCTTAAGATATATATAATTATTTATGATCTTGGTATTTTCAATCCCTGAGAACTTACTTCTAGTAACTCACATTTTTTATGAGAAGTATTTATAGTTAGATTTAGAAATATTGAAACAACTCTTCTATCACGAGGCTCTGACCTGGGAAGGTGCTTTCAATGAAGTCTTTAAATAGCAGCAGGTCGCTGTGCTCCAGTTCAGCTTCTACATGGACTTTAGCCAGCAGCGTGTAGCCACTGCCAAACTTGCTCTTTAGATGTTGGGGACTCCCGAGGCACTTGAACTGACCGTTGACCATCACTGCCAGCCTGGTGCACAGGGCCTCACACTCCTCCATACTGATGAACGAACATATCGGTGGGAAAGTTAGGTAGGTGTAAGCTTAACTAGATGGAGCAAATCAGCTGCTATCTACCATATTCTTTAGCATGTACCTATGAGAAGTGATGATTATAGCCTTGCCAGACTCCCGTGTGCGTGTAACAGCGTCCCACAGCAGCCTCCTGGCAACGGGGTCCATCCCAGTCGAAGGTTCATCGAGGAAGATGACAGGAGGCCCACCAATCAGAGCCATTCCTGCGCTCAGCTTCCGCTTATTACCGCCGCTGCATATGTGCATTACGCCACATTATTAGAAAAACTTTTTCAAGCATTCTTCAGGATAACATGTGTATCCTCCCTCCACCAAAGAGCTACCTACCTGTAGCTGCGGACCAGTTTATCAGCATGAGGCTCCAACAGCAGCGAGCGCAGGACATTCTCCACGCAGCCAGACACGTACTTCTCTGGGATTCCTCTGAGCCGGGCGTACATACTCAGAGTTTCTCTTCCTGTCATGTGGTCCAATACTGCATCAAACTGAGGACAGTACCCTATGCGCTGCTGCACCTGTTATACAGAGATAAATCTTCTTTTTAAATATTTGTGTGTGTTGAAAGCAGTGTAGTTCGCCACTCTAGATTTTGTGGATTCTCCCATCTCCCTCCCTCTTACCTTCTTAATGTCTCTCCGGATGCTGTATCCATCAATGAAGGCATCTCCAGACGTGACGCTCTCATCGCCTGTCAACATCTTGAAAGTCGTGGTCTTTCCTGCTCCATTGAAGCCCAGCAGGCCGAAACACTCCCCTTTTCCTACAGCGAGAGACAGCCTGTCCACAGCCAGGAGACTCTCCCCGCTGCTGTACACCTGTGAAGAGGAGATAACAGTTTTACATGTATTTCAAAATTGGGACACTCAGTCCAAGTATTTAAAAAATAAGTCAAGACCTTTGCAAATAAGCAAAATACAGCTAAGCCACTTACTTTGCTGAGCTCCTGCAGAATGAGGGGGCTACCAACCATAGACTCTACTATCGGCTGGCACTCCAGAACCCGCTTCCTCTCATCGGCAACATCTCGGTCCTCTGGGAGCAGTGCTGTTGCCATGGGTACCTAAAAAACACACCAAAAAATGACATGATATCCACCTGATATTAAAAGGGATCAGATAATTGCATTTCTATGCACACAGTTTCTATGTGAAATAGCTTTCTATGTGCCATTTTGGATAAGACAAGTCCGTTTTAGGTCAGTTACACTGCAGAAACATGTTTCAACTGATTCCCTTAAAAAGAGCATATAGGGTCTTAGGATTTGGTAAGTAGCTATTTTAGGAAACATTGTGCAGCTGTCTTTGCAGTGTGCATCGCTGACATGAGTGGGTCTGTGGGAAACACAACAAAACAATCATTTTAGAGCTGGACCTTCAGAATAACATGCCCATTAATAAAATACTGGCATTATAAGAGAGATGGACAATGGACACCTCGCCATGGTTTAATCTGACCTTTAGCTGAGTGACCTAAAAACAATCTGAAACTGAGCATTTAAAGCAGTCTGAAGCTATAGATGATCAGTATGAGCAAAAACCCATAGTGGCCATAATTAATATATGCATTTATCATTGTAGCAGCGTAAATATGGCAATTTGAGCACAGTCAGTGCTTTCTTACAACAAGCTTCATTCACGTGGCTTTGTCTATGCGTAGGCCCTTTCAATATCTGGCCCAAGGATTCTTTTTCAGGTAGGTTGGAGGAGCCATGTATCAAACTACCAAACTTCTAATTAGTAAAGGTCACGCTCTCTCTTCTGAGCCTCAGCTGCACCCAATACTAATAATATTATCTCCATGGACCACCACAATAGCCATGCATAGTGTCACAGTGCACCCTTGAGAAATTCCGCATGCGCACCACTTCACAAATTCAAACGTAAGCACTAAATATTAAAAATAGAATGTTTTCTGCGATCATTAGTCATAACCCTGACCCGTATACTCAAACATGACATCTTTCAAAAGCCTTTTGTGTCCGACCAGCCTGACACCAGAGTTTACAGCCTTCCACTGCAAAGAAAGATCAGTTAATCTTCAACACGAGAAAAGAGAAAATGACCGAGATTGTGACTGTTTCACAAATGAAATAAATCTTTTTTCTTACAATCACCTAATCACTTTTACTTCTAGTTTTAGCTCTGAGGTGTTTTCTTAAATTAGCAACACAAATGATAATTTCATATGCAATTTTTCAATGTCAAATAATCCCTAAAGTCCAACTGTTCAGCTTTGCATGGATTTTACAGCTCCAAATATTATGTCCTTGTGAGGATGAATGCAGAGGTGGTAATCCATTTTAGAACTACCAAGTGCCTCAAGGGTATCTATTCTGGTGAAGCAGATTAATATACTAATCAATATTTAATTCCTCCAAGACTCAAAACTGTTCCCTTGGAAAAAATAAAAAACACAATTCAAACTGACCGCATTTCAAATGCAACATAATATAGACCACACTAGTAGCAGAAATGTTTGCAAATTAACCATGAAGAAATATTTTAGTCTTTTTAAGCACCCTCTTAATTCATCTACCTTTTTGCTCCTCCTGAACAGTGAGGTGAAAAGTCTCCAGAGAGTGTGGATGCACTGCAGCTCGATGACAAACAGCAGAATGATGAAGACCACACCCTGCACGGAGAAGGCCACGAGAAATCGTCCCACCCCGGGCTCTGACATTGAGAAGTAGTTTCGCTGGTATGTGATGTCTACAAACAGAGAATCACCAGGTTACCTCTGCACTTCACAAGTAAACTTCTGTACTCGCGGCACAAATAAAATAACTTTTAAGAATAAAAATCAAGCGATTAATCTTTTAGGCAGTACTTACTATATTGCTTGCAGATTAATTCAGTCATAAAACTGGAGGTGCAAAACGAGATATATTCATAGTTCTGGTAGAACTGGCTGAAGGACATTCCCAGGCAGTAGTTTGGGAAGATCAGGAACACCTTATCCAGCAAGTGTGACATGTGCTGCAACTCCAACTCTAGACAGGAAATATTATAATAAAAATATATTTAACGGGATGGATTTATTTTTTAAGCATTCTTCATCTTTTTTCCCCACGAGGACCTAAACGAGTGTGTAGAGATCCAGGGTTCTCATCACAAGTACGTCTCACAAACCCACTCCTTTTCACAAAGTTAATCCAGTTTACCAGTAGGAGGTAATAAAACATGATTCTTCACTGACTTCCCACACATACTTAAACTGTCTATTGTATTCAGTGAAGGACAGAGCCAAGCCAGAAGCACTGCTGCTGGGAGATGAGCCCTAATGCCAAAAAGAAGGACTAAGTGATTTTTTAAATACATGAAGTTGGCACATTACATACTGCTGGTTAGAGCAGGGCGATATGGCCAAAAATATTTATCACGATATATATTTGAAAATTTGCGATAACGATATAACTGACGATATAATTGATGCGAGACAAAATACAACTCCACAACATTACTAGCGCAAAAAGAAAACCTTCCATTTATTTTCACTTAAATAAGAAGCTGGTTTTTATGTACATTAAAGCTTTATAAAAATGTAACAGTGCAAATACAAATTCCTTGCTGAAAGTTTAACCAAAAGGCATTTCCAGTAGAAATGGGCTGACATATCCTGAGCATAACCATATATAATATCCACTGAAGTTAAAAAGAGGTGCTTTGCAAAATTAAACTGCAGTATGCAATACGTATTTTTCGGACCATAAGGTGCACGGGATTATAAGGCACATCAAGCGAAACAAAGCAGTCAGATAAATCAAACTTTATTAAACTCATTCTTCTTGCTTCCTCCACTTCTGTACCATTGATTCATTAATGTTGAATTCTCTGGCAGCTGCGCTATTCCCATGTTGTTGCAGTATATTAATGACTAACCTCGTATTGTGGATGGATTATCTCAGTTGTTCTCCTGACTGAAGTTTGGTCTGTTTACAGCACCCTGCCATGCGATTGCATTTGTCTCTAACCATGAGGAACCTTAACGTTAACTTTTATAAGTGGAAAAGTGTTAGTGTTCGTCCTCCAGCTTCCCTGTTTATGTTATGCTAACATAGCTGTGTCGCTAGCGATCACGTAGCACATCATTATATACCAGCTAGCCCAACTTCAGTAACCCTACAAACGTCACTGCTGTTTAGTTTCCTGTCTTCATTTATGTTGGAAGTGATAGCAGAGCTATACGTTTGATTTTTTTCAGAAATCTCTCAGTCAGAACATGCAATATCATGCTTAGGTAACTAGCGAGCTAACTTCCGCTAGCTTCCCGCTAACTTCTAACTCTGTTAAATGTAATAAATTTTGTTTTAATGGATGCCTGGAAGTTAAACTTCATAGTTACACCTGGTAAAGCAGCAATGCTGATCGTTTTATTAAAGTTGCAGTGTTCGTTTGAACTGAAGAATAAGGAGTTTAGGACCCAGATTACTCCCAGATTTAAGAGCATCTTAGTCCGACAAATACGACAATAACGACGGCCGCTTGCATGTTCTGCAAAAAAATGTGCTTTGTCGTGTATCTGACGGACAAACACCAAACCAGTTCCACATCACTGAAGTTGCACCATTTTTACAAACCAATTCTGGTTCATCTGTTTCACTCAACAATCGGCCATGTGCGTATGAAAACAAAGGCACTGCGCATGCGCGTTTTACTCATATTCTATCGCGATATTTCATTTTCCTATTGTTGCCTAACATTATACCGGTATTACCGTGAACGGTATAATATGGCCCAGCCCTACTGCTGGTCTGAGTTTATTAAAAATATTGAGTTTGTTAATGGAAAAAATATTGAGCCGTAAAAGCTCTGGTCACTTTAATAGGTACACCTTGCTAGCAGCCAACACTGTGGTCATAAATTGATGGACATGGTCACCAACAGTCCTCAGGCAGGCTGTGGTGTTTAAATGATGCTCAGTTGATGCTAAGTGGAGCAATAAAATATCCTCCACTTCATTACATCACCAGCAGCCTGAACCGTTGATACAAGGCTGGAAGGATCCATCCTTTCATGTTTACTCTGAATTTTAAACCCAACACACTGAAGGTTATAGCAGAAAATGGGACTCATCAGGCCAGGCAATGTTTTTCTAATCTGCTATTGTCTAATTTTGGTTAGCCCGTGTGAACTACACCCTGACTTTCCTCTTCATAACAGTGGCACCAGATGTGGTCTTCTGCTGATGTAGCAGTCTGTCTGTCACCAACATCAATGCCACATTCAGTCACTTAAATCACCTTTCGTCCCTGTTATGATACTTGTTTTTAACTTTAGCAGGTCGCCTTGAATATGTGTCTGAATGTCTAAATGAACTGAGTTGCTGCCATGTGATTGGCTAATTTAAAATTTGCTCATTTGTAAACAAGTGTACCTAAAAAACAACTAGCAGTATGAAAAAGAGGGGCTGTCGTATTTTGACTGGTGACCATCCATAACCGCTCTCACCTGGGATCGTCAAGATGGTGACAGCCAGAAAGGTAGCAGTGCCTGAGATCATGTTGAAGATGGTGAGGCGCGTATATGCAGTAGCAGCAGTGGAGAAGAGGAAGCTGAGCAGGTACATAAGAGGCACCACAGCCCAGCCGTACAGCAGAAGTAACAACAACACATCTATAAGGTGGTTGTCCTCTAGAAAAGCACTGATTCCAAAAGCCTGGAACACCACCTGAAAGAAATATACACATATATGCATACAACAGATTCACAAAACCCTATATTGAAACCAATCAATCTGCCTTATTATCCTGTCTGAGTATTGCAGTAGTAACAGATGTCATACTGACCAGCATGAGGAGACAAGGCAGCAGGAAGTTGACCAGGTCCCAAAGCAGGGCTGAAAACCAGAAGTTTGCCAGGTAGACGCCGCTGACCTGCTGCACATGCTTGGACTTGATGGAGGACTCTGTTACAAGCAGCAGGGCAAAAGTGCTGGACAGGGAGGCCATCCCATACATCAGGTTGATAGCAATGGCAAACCCTGTCTTACTCCTACATAAAATGGAATGAAAGAGTGCGACGATTACACCACAAGATGGAAAAGAGGTGGGAAAAGGTTGCAGACAGGGCGTCTTTCTATGTCCCAAGTCTTACTGCTATAACATAACTTGAATACAATTTAAATGCCTGATTTATATTTCAGAAACCAGAAATCTTAACCCTGTTAAGACTGGTGTGGTGGTGTGTTGGTCTCTACCAACACTTTAGGGATGATACCCAGCAGCAAAATGTTCCACTGTCTGTGTCTGCCTCATTTGCTGTAGGTGGACAAGCAGTGGAGAGATCATTTTTTCTAAGTCCACAGTGAAAAAAACACCCAAGGTTTTCAGCTACACATGGGTTTAGTCACCCTAAAAGAAAGGAAGCAAATCTGCTTCATGTAACAATGATGTGTCACTTTGGCTCACCCTCATCACTGCAGGGTTATTTTCCAAACAGTAAAGGGTATTAATGAGCTCGACTAGAGAAAAAACACAGCAACACTTTGAATGTTTGAGCCTCGTGACAGTGAAATTAAAAATATTGTAGAGCAACCATCCTGCAACATCAAACACGAGAAAACTGTTTGAAGCTGGAGAGGAGAGATGTTAGTTACTTCATACTGGGAAGTGCTGTGAATTGGTTTCAGCTGTTTACTCACTCACACCTTCTTTGCGTGAAAGGAAAGAGCTTCATTTGAACAGGAGTACACATGTGCTGATTGTTTTTTTTGTTGTTGTTTTTAGAAAAATCTAAAATTCTGATTCAAGGAAAGCCCTAGGTGTACGCATCACATACAAAAATGACTAAATTGAGAAAATCTAACTTCTATCTGTCTAATTTCTGTGATTTTTAAGTTGCTTGGAACTGTGCTCTTAAACTAACTTCTATTAATTAGTCTGAATGTTTGAAGTTTTTGAGACTGAGCAAATACTAGGCTCAGTCTCAACTGATCCAGCATAGAATTGAAAATTTTTAATTAAAAAAAATCAAATTAAAATACTATGAACAACAAGGTTCATCTCATGCACCAACATCCAGAGCAGAGGAAACATTAAACTGGCTCAACTGAAAAACCAGCCAACACTACGTCCTAATTCAGAGCCAGCTAACGGCTCAGTCCCACAAGTCAAAATAGGAAAACAACCTCCTTGCATCTCCAAAAAAAGAAGAAAAATGGTGGCTGCGTGGTGATTATATAGTTTTTTGTTTTTCACATTTTGTGATCGATTGCAAATTGTGGCGACTAAATGGTTGCCTTTAGCTGTTCACTCGTGATTGTACAGGTCGCCTGTGGCAGGAGGCAAAATTACTGCAGTCTGACTTGGACTGACTGCGTTCACTCTCAGGGAGATTGTCGAAGTGTTGCGAATAATCGTTCTAAATCTGCAAACAGATTGCCAGCGTGTTGCCATCTTTGTCAATAAGCACAACTCGAGGGGACTCGACTCATTAGACTTGCTGAAGCACAACTATAATAGTTAAATGGGAATTCCTGTCTATGTATACAGCAACAGATATGTGATTTTCAACAATTTATGACAGTTAATTGCTGTATTAATAGAAACAGAGTGCATGTAATGACCAAATCAAACACTGATGGAAGACTGACTTCAGATATCGTCAAAAGTTGAACTTTTTTTATCTTAATCTGCAGTTGAAAAAAAAATGTGAAAAATCGCAATATGTGTTATTGTGATGCTTCGGATTAACAAAATATTAGAAATCACAATAATATTGAATCCTAAAGGACGTATTGTGATAATATCGCATCATGGGATATCTGCTGATTCCCACTGCTAGCAAATACTACCCCATCCTTTCTCTACTCACTCTGAGAGCTGGTTCTGAGCACTCTCAGACAGGTTGCGTGGCATGGGATAATTGCCTGCCTGGATGGAAGCATTCGGCCCTGCTAGAAGTTTGAACAGGGCATTGTCCACCATCATGAGTGCTGTGGCAGGTGTGTGGTAGCCCTCGTTGTTAAAGTAGGCTGTAGCTTCTGCAAAGTGGTTGCTGCTACCTCGAAAAACAGCGCCCACCACGCAGTGCTCGTTAAAGCTGCCTCCTTCTTCGTCCGCCTGAGTTAGGATGTAATCGTTGAAGTCTACAGGGAGAACGAAGGCTTACGATCAGTAAATACCAAAAGTGAGCAGCAACACCAAGCATTTGTCCTCCTCGTTACGCTTACCAGTAGCATTGGTAAGTTCGCCAAGCTGGGCAGAGAGCTGGGAACCGTATACGCTTGCCCAGGCAGAAGCCAGGGGTCCTGCCCCAGACTGCAGAGAAACGGGAACCCTGGTGGGACCATAGCGACTGAGTCCCAGACTCAGTTTCGGAGCGTCATTATGACTGGGAAGGGTGCGTGCCACAAATAAAGCCACAACAGTGAAGACAAGAGGGACCAGGAACTGAGCCACCATCACCTTCCAGTTTCTCCAGCTGTACAGCGCCCTCTTTAGGAACATGGCATAGAACTGCTGCAGGTGTAGTCTGACCTGTTACAGGAGAAAATGGGAGCTTCAATCAACAGAGCAAATTCGCTAAAAAGACGCTGAGCATCGCTTTTATTCCTCTGTCTTACCCCGGTGTTCAGCTTAATGTTGGAGCAGTCTTCTGAGATGAGTGTGCCGCTGTCTGTGAAGTCAGTGACATCAGTCAAGCCGCTGATGCTGCTGGCATCATCCATGGTCCAGTCATGAGAGCGTCTCTCATGTTGGTACTGCAGGGCTGGCAGCTGGATCGCCTGGATATCCAAACTAGAGTCCACCAGCTTTCCAACTCTGGAAACACAAATAAATCTCATTTTATCCACTGAAAAAAAAAAACAAAGAAAAAACAAAACAAAACACCATTGGTTTTATAGCTGACACAAAAAATAAAAATAAAATTTAGATAGTTTAGATAGTTTAACATTAAATATCAACTGTTTATGATAGAAACATGTATGAGGAGAGAAGAATCTATTCAATCTGTAACATTTTAATTCATTTCAGCACAGTGCGGTGAAGACAGCAGGGAAAAAATATTTCTGGGCCTATTTATAATTCAATAATCAATGAGAGGCTCACAGAGTGCCTTTGTGAGCGTGCAGTTTAGTTTTATATTCTTAATATGCCACTTATCTGTGAAATGTACTTTCACAAGTAAGAAAAAAAAAGAAAAAACACAGAAGTTACATTTTAAAGCTTTTCAACTCAACACCAACTCAATAACAAATTAGCAACAAAATCTCAGGAAAACACTATTAAAAGGTGATTTATTTGTTGTGAATAATTATAGTTTGATAATAATTAATTGGCAGCATTGTGTAATGGAGTTATTACACTCGGCTGTAAAATATGAATGAACGAAAGAAGCTAAACGACCAAACGCTCCAACAGCAGCTTTTCTTTGGTGCAACGTGTCAATGGCCAGAACACGCTGCTGGATTCTCAGTATGAATCATAAATAATGAGGCCTGAACAGCAGCAAATACAAATGTTAAACTCGTGCCAGCTGAAGTAGCACAGCGTAAGCCTTCCGCAGTGGATGCGGTCTTGTGATCGTTGCCACAGATACGCATATTAAATCCAGGGGGAAGAAAAAAATAACTGAATAAGGCGGCTGGGACTGCAGTGGATCAGGAAGAGTTGAGTTTGCAAGCAAATTTTTTTATATTTTATTTCTATCAAAGGTGGCGTCTAAAGTTCCACAAATTCCAAAAACGATTTTCAGTAAAGCGTAAAAGATTCAGGCACTGAACACCCTATACCTACGACTAGAAGCAACTATAACCTTTTCTATCACGTCCATACTGTTTTATATACTAGAAGACATTTAGTCTTACACTACTGCTTGTGAATGTAACACTATCTTACGTTACATAAAAGGAGGAGGAAAGGTCTGCACACCGTTTGGCTCCAAGTGATACCTGACTGATGACGACACTATATAGAGAAATATCATTGTCACGCTTCGATCCATAGTGTCCTATGATTACTCTCTGGACCCATTTTTGCAACAGCATACTCTGTTTTAGATTACATTGGAAGCTGATGACAGGGAAGGAGCAGTGTGTTGTGGAAGGAGGTTCTGATAGCATTCATTTTTTCTGTGCAGGCTCAACTCCTACTGTTGAAAACGTCCGGAAGAAAACCACTTCCTTCTCCAAAATTCACTGAATCTTCATAGACTTTAGAGCAAACATTTGATAGCAAACATAATGTCCCCCATGTGATCAGAGTCAGTTGAACTTAATTAAACCTACTACTTAAGTACGCTCTGAACCAGTTTTATCCCCATCTTCACTAAAATTCTCCCCAGAAAATATTTTATTGCCTTTGTGATCCGTCATTTTAAAGCTTTTAATTTTACAAAAATGGTATTTTTACAGATCAGAGACTAATTTTCTGTGATACCCGAGAGAAAAATGACTTTAAGGGAGAGAAAAACTGTCACTTGTCCTATATTTCCTACCTGAGGAAAACCTCTTCCATAGTAGTTACTGAAGCGCCATAGCTGGCGATGCCCAGCTCCTCTCTGTTCATCTCCAGCTCAGCAAACAGCAATTCAAACCTGATAGAAAGCAACAAAGAGTTTGATTATAAAATTAAAAAAACAAAACAAAACACAGAGCCAAAATTGCTGCTACCTTTATTTAATATAATCATGTCACCAGTAGTCAAGTGAAAATGAGTTACATTTTTAATGAAAAGCTGGCTTGAGTTATTAAATACATTCACTGATTCAATTTGTGGTATTGTATAATCTGTTGACCCATTTCTAACAGTTCAAAGTAATATTTCCATGCTTTTCCCTCACTCCATTTTTTCTTTGTTCTTTTCCTTCCCCATACATACATAATCGTCTGCAATAAAAAGACATGTGAGAGCAGAACAATTTCCTAAATAACTACATTTTATTGCGCATAATGTGTTAAAATACTACAGTTTATTACATCTTTTATTATATGACTATTTTATTATTCAGTTGCTGTTTTTCTTTGTATACTTGAATGAAATAACTCCAATGTCCCTGTATGTCTAACCCCGAGTCTTTCAGTTTTTTCAGTCTAATAGTAGTTGTTCATTTCACCCGGTGTGACTTCTAGCCTGTTGTCTTTCTTACAAAGAGGTCAGTCCGCACGCTGTGTTTTTGTGCGTATGATCAATGCTCACCTGCTGGTGCTTTCTTTGGGAAGAATATAAGAGAGCTCAGCTCCAGCGCTGCTCTCCAGAGTGGCATTGGGAACATACATGTGAACAAGGCGGGTGATCTCGGACACGTTACAAAGAGCATCCTTGACGATCACCATGTGGTATCCAGCACCTGGTTAAAAATATTACATAAGACATTTACAGAATCAGTCCCAAGAATAGTTAAACTGCATGTGAGTTGGTCCACGTGCAGTATTTCTGTTGAAACAAAACAGCAAAATTTCAATGCATGCTTTTGTAATACCACCGCTAGTCTAGGAAAGAAAAACTGCCTTTCAAGAATCCATCTGAGAGTACAGTATGCTTTCACTAACCATATTTATTCTTGAGAAAGAGTGGTGAGCCGCAGCACTGCAGCTCTCCTCCTGCCATGATGGCAATTCGATCACCGAGCAGGTCAGCCTCGTCCATAAAGTGTGTGGTGAGCAGGATGGTGCGGCCGCGTTTCTCCCCTTGCAGAAGGTCCCAGGTGCCACGTCGTGCTGATGGATCCATACCTGATGTGGGCTCATCTAACATGACAACCTGCAGATGGGCAGAAAGGAAAAGAAGGTTTGCAGTAGTCCGCCCATACTTACACATTTTACTCAAATGACTCTAATGTTCTTTGGTTGTTGTTGTTTTTTTAATTCCAGACCTTGGAGTCTCCAATGAGAGCAATCCCAATAGAAAGTTTTCTCTTCATGCCACCAGAGAGGGTCTTGGAACGAGCATGTTGCTTATCCTCGAGGTTTAAGATACGGATTATCCGGTCCACCTCATCTGGAATCTTGTCTTTGGAGTAGCCTTTCAGCTGGATATAAAGTAGACAACAAATGGATCAGGCTGTCATCTGTTTTTTTCTGCAGCTAATTTACGTTAATACAAACTGAGAGGCTGGGAGACAGCAGGAAAGTGCAGAAAATGGAGAAGTTCACTTGCTACTCAACTCATACAAAGTTTTTGTGTGAGGAAAAAGACAAAAAAAAAAAAAGGGTAATAAAAGTACAATAAAAACATGCTTTGTGCTGCTTTTAATGTTTTTAATAAACAAAACCAATTAAACTCACTTTAATGGAATCAGTGTGAACACCTCGTACTATAATGTGTATAACAGCAAGTGGAAACATTAAGCTATAGTGGATGTGTAGTACATAGAGATGTATTTTTACATAAAAGTGCATAAGTGTGTAAATACCTGTGCATAGAACAGCAGGTGCTCTTGTACTGTAAGGTTATCAAACAATACATCGTGCTGGGGACAAAGTCCCAGGCTGCGTCGGATCAGAGCCATGTCCTGACAGATGTCGTAACCACTGATATAAGCCCTGCCGCTGGTGGGAGGAAACAGGCCTGAAACATGAAGGAAGGTAGTTAAATTTTTCATTTAGGGGGCATGTTTAATGTGTGTGCGTGTATTTATTGCTTGTTTACATGTGCATTTAGGCGTCTAACCTGTTAGCATAGACAATGTTGTGGTCTTCCCAGCACCATTGTGTCCTAGCAGGACTGTGATCTGTCCTTCGAACATGTTCACTGTAAGGTCTCGTACGGCCTGACGTGTCTTGTTGCCCACTTTGAATTCCTGTTAAAACGCGTGACATGAGCAGAAATGGAATGCATGAAGCGTAACCTTTTTGTCCATTTACCTTTTAGTAGTAACACTGAGTACTACGGTGGAGTTATTAGTGGCCTTTCTTTTCCACTGGGGCATCTGCAGCGTACGCTAAAGTGGTCATGATTACTCTCTGGATCATAGTGTTTTGCTGCTCACCTTAGCGAGGTGTTTAATCTTTATCCCAGACACGAGTCCAGCAGGTTCTTCTTCTATAAACTCTCCTTTCATGGCCTTTTCAGCATCCTCTTCTTCTTCCTTCTCATTTACCAAAGCCATGCGAGGGGTGCTGCACCAGTATGAAGGCTGCAGAGGAAGACAGTCAGGGAAGACAAGGGGAGTAAACCAGCATTTCTTCCAAAACTTTTACCCCATATTTTCACTATTCATTTCCAGTATATCTAACAGTATAATTTTACTAGGAGAACATCAAATATAGCATCCTATATTAACCACACGGTGTGTGTGTGTAATATAGCACCGTATATTACACACACACACAGTGTGTTCTGACTTATCACTGAATCAGGTAATCATCCACTGACATAAGGAAGGAAGAGGAACACAATCATTCACTTAATCACAAGAAAGAGAGATCGAGCCAACATTATTATTGTTCATGTACACTCTGCATGAAGAGATTGTTTCCCAGCCAAACCACCTCCTGATTCACTTCCTAAAGACCGGAGTCAAACCTCCCCTTTTTACGGAGCAGAAACACCATCTGACACCCACTCACACAATGGACATGGAGGAAAGTGCGTCAACATCTAATCCACACCCTTCTGGCAGTCCCTTAAATTCCTGACAACTGGGAAAAAGGTTAGCAGGAGTTTATTTTTGTGTAGGCGCGCATGTCTATAAAGGCACGCCATTTCGTGATCGCTCATAGTTGTTATATAGATAAACCTTATTTGTTTTGGCTCTAGATACTCAGACATTTCCTGTTATTCTAACTAGCTGAACCCAAGGCTTCCTCTGGTCGACATGTTGAGACCTCTATTTTGGAAACTCTTCTGCCCCCGTATGTGACAACCACTTTCACTGAGAGCAGCTTCATTCTATCAGAGAAAAGCTCTTGGATATAACAGATCTCAACAATTACCACTGACACTCCCTAGTGCTGCCTAACGCCACCCACCTGCAGACTTTGGTAGCATGAAAATACCCGTTTAACTTGGCAGAGCTCATAGCCAGGGAAGTACTAAGGTGAATGTGTTAATGAGCACAGCGTGAAATGTAATAAATCAGACAAATTACGCTGAACTTGCAAAAACAAAATGATCGGCATCGTGTTTGCATTGAACTACATTTGTTGCAGTGTTTCTTTCAAGTTTGAAATACTACTTGGTATTAATGCTGCCAATAAAGGAGAGACAGAAAAGTTTCATAATTTTGGCTCGCAAATAGCCATTCATGCTTATATCCCCTCATCTATTCATCGTTTACTGTCACATCATCAGTAACGCCTTTTTAAAACATACCAGTAAAAAGAAGTACGATGGTAAAGGCACGCCATACTCTCCAGGAAACACCGCCTCCATGTACCAGGCCACCATCCCGTACAGCACAGCATCGAAAAGCAGCAAGCACAGAACCTGAGCCATGGAGAAATCATCGTCCACCGTAACAGCGTCAAACAGGTTTGACCACTGGATTCCTGTACCTGAGGAGCAAGGCACGGACAAAATTAACCTATATTAATATTAAAATTCCATGTTTTCAAAGCTGTGCACAAATAATCACAAATTTTGGGAATGCCACATTGCCGCATCAAAGTCTCACCTTTGCCTTCAAACATTCCTATAAGCTGTGCGCCCATGGCCATGGCCACATTGGAGATAAGGCAAGCTGACACTTTCTGGGAATGGCTCAGTAAGTCGTAGCGCGGCCACAGGAACAAATAAGGCAAATAGCTGAGAAAATAGATGAAGCCCCCCGCTGCTGCCGCCACATTGGCTAAGAACACACAGAAGAGAAAGAAACAGACTCAACAGTCATCTTACAAAATATTAAAAAAAAATAATACACCCAGCACGCCCCTGCGGGCGGTTTATCCTTCAAGCTCGGGTCCTCTACCAGAGGCCTGGGAGCTTGAGGGTCCTGCGCAGTATCTTAGCTGTTCCCAGGACTGCGCTCTTCTGGACAGAGATCTCCGATGTTGTTCCCGGGATCTGCTGGAGCCACTCGCCTAGCTTGGGAGTCACCGCACCTAGTGCTCCGATTACCACGGGGACCACCGTTACCTTCACCCTCCACATCCTCTCGAGCTCTTCTCTGAGCCCTTGGTATTTCTCCAGCTTCTCGTGTTCCTTCTTCCTGATATTGCTGTCATTCGGAACCGCTACATCGATCACTACGCCCGTCTTCTTCTGTTTGTCTACCACCACTATGTCCGGTTGGTTAGCCACCACCATTTTGTCCGTCTGTATCTGGAAGTCCCACAGGATCTTAGCTCGGTCATTCTCCACCACCCTTGGGGGCATCTCCCATTTTGACCTCGGGACTTCCAGGTTATACTCGGCACAGATGTTCCTGTACACTATGCCGGCCACTTGGTTATGGCGTTCCATGTATGCCTTGCCTGCTAGCATCTTGCACCCTGCTGTTATGTGCTGGATTGTCTCTGGGGCATCTTTACACAGCCTGCACCTGGGGTCTTGCCTGGTGTGATAGACCCCAGCCTCTATGGATCTTGTGCTCAGAGCTTGTTCTTGTGCTGCCATGATTAGTGCCTCTGTGCTGTCTTTCAGTCCAGCTTTGTCCAGCCACTGGTAGGATTTCTGGATATCAGCCACCTCCTCTATCTGCCGGTGGTACATACCGTGCAGGGGCCTGTCCTTCCATGATGGTTCCTCGTCTCCCTCCTCTTTCTTGGGTTTCTGCTGCCTGAGGTATTCACTGAGCACTCATATATATATATATATATATATATATATATATATATATATATATATATATATATATATATATATATATATATATATATATATATATATATATATATATATATATTTATATTTATATTTATATTTATTTATTTATTTATTTTTTTAAATAAATATATAAAAACAGTCAGCTATGCAGTCCACTCATGAGTTACCCAAGAGGTACACTGCAAAATGCTACCTGATAAACTCAAACAGACACGTAGACAAGAGCTGACGGAGAAAATAACTGAGAGAAGAACTACATTTGCTGAGAAACCCATTTCTCTGATAGGCAGACGAGCCTGAGTGCAGCTACAAGAAAGCATTAAATAGGACAAAAGAGAGATGAGCAAAATGGGGAAGAAAGCAGAGTAATGCACTTCCATTTGTAGACAGCCTGACAGACCTCATCAAAAACCACTTGTTACAGACAATGTGACATTTTGAGCCTGCTTGGAACATGCATTTACAAAGTACCATCATCTATTCTTAAAAACCACATCACTGGGTATGTGCACACAGCTGCGCGTACAAAGACAGCGAGGGGAGAAAAACAGCCCATCTTTGTTGTTGTTTTGTTTATAAAAATTGCCGTGTAGGTCACTCAAGGATCCTTTTTTTTCTTGCCAATTTTCTGCAAAAGCCTCGTCTCCCCCTTCTTCCTCTACCGCCTCCAAGTCAACACTTAGAACCAAAACCCTTGAACCCAGCTGGGGTTCAATATATAATGATTTCATTGTCTAGGGTCAGAAGGAAAACAACATGACAGAGTTATTTTTATTTTGGGTTTTTTTTTAGTTCAATGAGATTAGTTTTAATGATTTTAATAAGGTTGTCAAATGTTACAATTAGAGCATTGTTCAGAGAGAAAAGGCAGGGCACCTTTTCATGTTCAAGCACCAAATGAAAACTGTCAGGGCAGGTGACTAAGCACATCATATTCATTACTCAGAGCAGAGACGCAGTACATCTGAATGTGAGAGAAGTCAAAACATCAGTGTAAACAACTAAATGGAGGTTTTTAAGGTGTTTCCTTCAATTAAAAGCCTAGGCATTACCGTCATAGAGTTCATGTTTCTTATGAGAGCAAGTGGAAATTGTAAAAAAAATCAAAGTAAAAACAAGCAAATAAGTGCTCTTTGAAAATACTGCAAGACACTGAAGCAGAGAAGCATTTGGAGCTCAAGATACTTCGCTGTAGAAAGCTGAAAGAGGAGGCTGCTAGTCTGAATGAGGAGCTTTGAATGAGGAAGAGAGCAAAGGAAAGGGATCATGGGAAAGGAGAGATTTAAATAGTTTCCTTTATTGGGGAGGTTGTCCAGGCCGAGCAGGCGAGCTTGAATTTCACTCGACTGAAGATGGAAAGAACTGAAAGTGACTTGCTCTTTTTTAAAAGGGAACACAACACTTCTGATCACCAAGAAACGGCAAAAACAAACTAAAAACCATTAAAATATTAAGTGCTATACTCAACCGCTAAAGAAATCCAATTATTCTGTGCAAATCAACAAATAAAACATAGCTTTCTTTTTTACTGCTGTGTGCATTCTGCAGACAAAGTTAAAGGAACAAAGCAGAAACTTTGGTCTCAGAGACACACCGTGCATTTCAGGAAATGAAGTGAAAAGTTCTTTCTCACACATACATTACAAAGCAAGACAGCAGCAGTCAAAAAGAGACATTATTATTATTATATTATCATTTAGAAATGAGTGGAGTGACAGAAACACACACCTCGTGAGAAGAAGGCACTGATCATAAAGCTGAAATTGATAGTGGCCACGGTGAAGACGAGCAGGAAGACGAAGACCAGCGTGGGGTCACTGCTGGTCAGCACCGCTCCGTTGGGGCTCACCTAAAATACGAGATTGGGTCTGAGTAATCACAACATTTATAATCTTTAAACCGAGGGTGTCAAACATAGGCCAGCCAAAGGGTCCCATCCAGCCTAATAGCTGCTTCACAGCTTTTTGGGCTGGAGGGCATCATTTATGGGCTTTTTACTGCATTTTCTACCAGGAAGCAATGTGTCCTGTGTAAGCATAGATCAGCTGTGTCACTTTTACAGCCTTTTGCAGCCTTTCAACTTATAAATGTTTTTATAGGTTATTCTGTATTGGCTTTAGTGGAAAAGCCCACTTGAGATTTAATTGGGATGTATGAGCCTGTTAACTAAAATGAGTTTGATCCCCTTTAAAGAATCAGCTCAGTGCATGAAAATGTGGGCTGCCTTTTCATTTTTGTGAATTGTTTGCCATTTCTCTTTGCCATGCTCATAGCTCAAAATGCAAAGCAGCACTCAATATACAAATAGTAAAATAATGCTTTTTTACCTCAGACACCCAGATGCTCCTCCAGGTCAGACATTATTTTACTAATTTCTCAGATGTGGTTACAACTCTGCCAACAAGACCTCAAACTGCCCCACTGACATGCTGAAATATGCATGAAAGTGGCTGTGATACAACTCCTGGATCAAACCATGAAATTCCTGGCATCTCTTGAGAACTGGATGAACTCAGAATCTCCATTTCTTCCATTTATTTATTTTGTTTTGTTTAGAAACATCAGGACAAGCTCATCATCACCTGAAGCTGACACTTTCGGCGTTTATATACGTTACACTTCTTACCTTTAGTCTGGTATGTGTACCATGGTTTCTTTTGCTATGCTAAAGGCATCACAGGCGGGAATGTGCAGTAAGCAAAGACAGTTTTTTAACACTGGCTCACCTGGATACAGAGGAGCAGAGTAACAAAAAACACCGAAATGGAGAGGAAGAGTAAAAACATGAGGAACCAAGCGCTCCAATGGAGCCAGTTGCTGAGACCCATCATCCTCATGTACTCCTAGAATGCACAAAAAAAAGCACAGGTTAAAAGAGTCTGGCAATTTTATTACTCCTCCAGCTCATACAGAGGCTCGTAAAACATACCTTGAGCTTCCTTTCTTTTTCCTGCACCACAGCTCGTACTATGTTGAGGGAGGTGTAGGTGAAGCTTAGCACCAGTAGTAAGGGCAGCTGGTTCTGAATAGCCAGGATGAAGACGTCATATTTAAAAGCAGGGTAGGGGAACCGTGACATGACCACTCTGATAGGACGCAGCAGGTGCGAGGCAGCGGTTCTGTTGTAAGAGTGCATAATGGCTCGGTCCACTGCATGCTGCACTGCCAGAAAGCCTTCTCTGTAATAACCTTAAAATAAGAAAATAAGCAGGAGCACTTAATAGAATATATTAACACCACCATTACACCATCAGTAATCAGCGTCTATGAAATGACTCAGTGGGCATTTTAAGCCCACTTAAAATGTGACCTGCTCCACAAGGTCAAAGCTTTCCAACCTCCTTCTAGAAGCTGACATGAGAATGGACAAGCAGCCTTGAGTAACAAACTTGAAGCTGCAATCACAAGTTATTATGCACGTGGAGGCTGGAAATCCATATTCATGTGACTCTAAATGATAAAAGCATGTCACTTTTATTATGCTGTCAGAAGGGCTTTGGAGTATACCTCCTCTTTCTATTTTAGCTGCAAACAATTTTTAAGGACAAAAACATTTTAAGGAGAAATAAAAGGCTGCTGGGACACACTGGAAAATGCAACCTCCATTGTTACTGTATTATTTAAACCAGCTGACGGGCAAATGTGAAAATGAGATTAACAGCAACTCATGCCTCCTGAAGGGTTCTTAACGCCTTGAAAATGCCCCATAAGTGATTGGTGGGCACACTGTGCCCTGCCAAAAACTAGATAACGCCGATTATGCTGAGCATGTGCAGGGGTATGGTTGCCATGGAAATGTAGCCTGATCAGGCAGGGCTGTCTCTCCACTCAAAGTCGAAGAATTAAGAGCTTTTTATCAGGCATAATCTCTAAGTAGAAAAATAAATACCTACTATTTTAGGTGTCATTTAAAAATAACATTTTAAAACAGCATTTTAAAACAATAGGAATTCTCACCAGGTGTTCCCCCTTCCTTGAAGTGCTTCTCTCTTGGTCCTGGCAGTTGAAAAAGGGGAAATAGACTGTGTGTGTGCCAGTCTAAGTCATTGTTGGGGTTCAGCTCAGACTTTTCCGAGATCGGGGCGTTGCGTGGCGAAAAAGTAAAGCGCAAGTGGTAGCTCACCTGCATGTCAGAGCGCAAAAAGAGAACAGACGTTAATGAAGAGTAGAGTGATACGCTAAGCAATACACTCAAGTCGTGCAGTGAATTTAACAACTGTAGCACCTCCAGTGGTTTTGTCCTTAACAATTTTTCCATTTTCAAGTAATATATAGCCATTGAGAGATTTCTGTCTGTACTGGTTATTTAATGTCCTTCTGAAAACGACTTGTAGTGGCTTAGCAAACGCCTGACTTTTCACATTCAAAATAATCCAAAGTCCACAGAGCAGCGCTGTTACTGAGATAAAGCGCTATTAATTTGAAGTAATAAACACATACAGTATCCATGATTTCAAACTAAACTTGAACAGGGATTACAAAGATTAACTAAGGATTGTCTGAAATCAAAAGCAGCGCAAGTAGAGGCCAATATCTGAGGAGGAGATCTGTGAGGTCGAAGATTGTGTATTCCTGTTTCAGCCACCCCACTCCAGGTAGCATCACCTGCCTTTATGTCCTCTCGACACCAATTTCAACCACTAGATGGGGCAGACTCAAACTAAGTAATATTAGAAACTGATCTATGTTAAACATAATCATCTTTGGCTCCTACACTCTCACATTTCAGGCATGCTTCCAAAATAAAATGACTGGGTGTGCATCTGAATTTAGTGAGGATGATCTCTGCCTATACAGCTTACTGGGGCTAGCCTTGGAAAAACCCAGGCTTTCAAACCATGTTTTTATTGATATACACTGAGGGGTCAAAACTATCCTAATTTAGGAGTGCTTTGTTTTCAAAATAAAGCGCATATAGAGCTTTTGTACATTAAAGAAAAATAAAAACTAAGGCGAAGCTATGACAGATGTGTGTTTACAGTGCAGTGTGTCTGTTCGCCTGTCCCCAAGTTACCATCCACCCATCTGTCAATGTGTTAGGCTACATCACCATGATAAGGTATTTTTTGAAACAGAAATTTTTCTAAGTTCCTCCATTGACATGAAAACGCAAAAAAAAGAAAGAACTCTCACACGATTCTCAAAAGTGGCAATATAACCGTAACCATGAGGAAATGTTGGCCAATCAGAAGCACAGAAACAATGACATGGCACAGTCTGACATGAGAAAAAGACATAAAAACATACACTTTTAATGTTGCAAGTCAAAGTCTCAGTTTTTCTTCTCTGCACGTAAATACAGAAACACAGCTTTTGAAAATGTTTACCCTGGCTTAACTTTTTCAAAAGCTCCATTTTCAGTGATCTGAAACGTCGTTTATGTCATTATTACTCACAGATGATGCTTACCAAAATACCCGTGAACATGTGGATGTAGCTGTAGTTTCTTGCAAAGAAATGAAAGAATAGCTGACATCTACGAGTGCCTTCCTTTAGCCTAACAGTTCACTGCTTTGATTGTGAATCCCATTATACAAAGAAAGAGAAAACTGCCAGTAAAAGGTGAGCATTAAAGAGATGTGCATGTCTCACGCTTCCTTTTGTCACCTGTATTTTTTTAAGGTTTAATCTGGCAAGCTGTACTGAAGTGATGTGGCTGACACACAGGGAGACAGGCACAGAGGAAGCGTAATCCAGTACGACTGAAGAGACATTTTGTTCTTAAATGATTCACCCTAAAATGTAGGAGTACGTCTCTTGAAGGCTTTACAGTGAGCGATGTGAAGCTTTCAAGCCTTTTAAGCCTGTCAGGCTTTTTCATCAGAGTCAGCTGAAGCTTTTCCTACAGTGCTAGACTGCGTGACCCTCTAAATGCATCTTTCCACCATCAGGTTTCACTATAAAAACTAAAGGTTGTTTGGTCAGACTTTTCAACTACCACCTCTCAACAGGTAAGGCAAATGAATGAATTTCAGGAAGAAGATAAATGTGCCTTAACAGGTACTGCGGGTAAAACGCTGTAAAAACAAAGTAATCTTCTGGAATTGTCTGTCAGTGTGTACGCTGCATTTTACCTGTTGGGGCAGGGGCTCATCATCATGCGTGAAGTGATGCTCAAAAACTACAGCAGCCAGCACATTTCTTGATTGAGGGTCATTCCTCACAAAGTTCTCAAACTGCTCCTCTGTCTCAAAACCACGCACTGGAACAGGGACAAATACACACACACAGACGAAGAACATTAGATGAATTGTGTTTTGGTATTCATCTCATGCACACAGGTGTTTTCACGCCTGTCTCGCTCCTTGACCTTGCGGCTTGCCTTTCTTGCCGACAGGCATGAAATTGCTCACGATGCGGACAGCATACCAAATTCTGTCACAAATATTATTAATAGAACCGATCAGTCCCCCAGAAGACAAGTGTGCACTGGAATATGCTTCTTTTTTTTGGGGGGGGGGGGACACAGATGACAGATCACTTTAAAAAAATTGGAGCAACATGTGGGGTTCAAAACACAAAAAAAGATGTCACAGCACCATAAATAAGACTAAACCACCTTTTCTTATGTAGTTTCACTGTTGATTAAATCGGTTTTATTGCTGAACTCTTTATTGCACTTATCAAGCAAGCATGAAGGTATTCTGCGCCTGGCAAAGAGCGTCAGGATTACACACAGGTCTCGGGGTTAAATCTGGTTCATGATCATAAAATAAACACTTGCACAGAGATAAAGAGGAAGGGCAATCAGCCAAAAGACACAGTTCACATATTCACCTGACATCCTTCACGCTCCTCAAATGGTTACCACTAGTATAACTCAGTAATTCCCATCTAGCAGCATTAGAAATAGATACATGGGAAGATTTTGGGTTAGCTCAGTTGTATTAGTGAAAAATCGGATTATTCGAAGCAAGTAGAGACAGTTTAAAGAGTAAGCGTTAGTTTAGGTGTAGTATTTTTTAAAATGAATCAATAATTAGCCATGTAATAGCCATACTTGTTGGCTAAATTACACTAAACAGTACAAAACAAGTAGCTAAAGGTAATGGTTAGAGTTTGGAACAGTTAGCTGGTTAGTGCAAAGTACTAGAACAGCAGGTTTGTCAATTACCACTTGAAGTGAGAGTGCGAGCCATGACAGTGCAGCTGTGCTGATAGTTTACCACTTAATGGTCTTTGACAAAATTGTAAGGTTTAGGAATTTGGGTTAACTAGCCCTTCAAATCCTCAGGTTTATTCTGGAGTTCAAGTTGAACTCATATAAAAAATAAAATAAAACACCCAGCACGCCCCTGCGGGCGGTTTATCCTTCAAGCTCGGGTCCTCTACCAGAGGCCTGGGAGCTTGAGGGTCCTGCGCAGTATCTTAGCTGTTCCCAGGACTGCGCTCTTCTGGACAGAGATCTCCGATGTTATTCCCGGGATCTGCTGGAGCCACTCGCCTAGCTTGGGAGTCACCGCACCTAGTGCTCCGATTACCACGGGGACCACCACATCCTATTCATGTAGCCCCTTCCGCCGGGGTTACTTGCGTAGTAGCATTCCAACAACGCCCTGTTTTCGTCTCTTGCCCACCGATGCCTTCTTGTTCCAGTAGCCCACTTTTCGTCAGGGTGCCCTGGTTCCTCAACACCTGACGCGGACCTTGTTGATCCGGGCGACGTCCTGTTCCAAAGGCGTGTAGTCTAACCACTACGCTATCCAGCTGCTATGGGATATATATATATATATATATATTTATATTTTTTTTTTAGGGGTGCAACGATATTCGTATCGATATTGAACCGTTCAATACAGTGCTTTCGGTTCGGTACGCATATGTATCGAACAATACAACATTTGTAATTTATTTTATCAACTTTCCTTCTGACGATGCTGTCTGTGTTGAGCGCTCAGTGAATCTGCGTTCGACTACTCCACCTAGGCTGCACTGTCAAGCGCAGATCCACTGAGCGCTCAACACAGACAGCATCATCAGAAGGAAGAGCGCAGGGCAAGCTAGCGAGACAGAAGTTAAGCTCTCCTTGCAACATGGCAAATTGAACCTCCCCCACCCTCATTCAGATCTGGCATTTGGAATTATTTTGGTTTTCATGTGACGTATGACCCTGAAGGTAAGCGCGTCACGGACTAAAGTAAAACAGTATGTTGGATGTGCCACGCAATGCTCAATTACATGGGTGGGAACTAGTGTGTTAGCGCAGTTAGCTCGTTAAGGTGTTGGCCGTCTAACCCCAGGCACAGGCGATCAGGGGTAGCTCGTTAACGGAGATTTTCCGTGTTGTGGCGTTAACGTCATTTCAACGAGATTAACGCTGACAGCACTAGTGGGAACACAACGAATATGTCAAAGGAGCTTGCAAAGAAAAGCGTCTGGACTTCTTTAAGTTTCACCTCTCATCCGAGAGGTGAAACGTCTTCAAGCAACTTAAAGAAGTCCAGACGCTTTTCTTTGCAAGCTCCTTTGACTACGATGACCTGGATGACTGAGAACCTTCACAGACACAACGAATATGACTGCACATTTACACCGACATCATCCTAGTGCAAAGACAAGTGGAAGCAGACAAAAACAACAAGCATGCATGCTACAAACTTTACCCGAGTCATTTAGACAGCCGTTAGCACATGATTCTCCTTATGGGGACCTGATATGTTTAATATTGTGGCGAACTCAGACAAGGAGGAGACGGAGGTGTGGTTTGGTCTTGCTTCCCGTGAGCTAGCCAGGGAGCACAGCCGTTTATTGACAACTGCAGAAGAACACTGCCGCTAGCTAACTGCTCAGCGCGGCAACCGCACAGCAACAACAACAACACACTGACCCCGGAAGGACACACCGTCGCAGCGAGAGGGCGTCACCCGTAACTATGGCAACATAAACAAAGCATAACTGTACAAACAGAACCCCGAACAGCCCTGACCCGCTACATAGCCCCCACCTAACCCCACACAAAGTCCTGCAAATGTCCAGGTGCCTTCTTTTGGCGCAGCGGCCGGTCACGACCGGCGGGGGAAAAGTCACTCGGGTCAGAACATGGGGTACCACCATCATCCCACTTCTGACACCAATGTGGCGAGCTCAGACAAGGGGGAGACAGAGGTGTCGTTTGGTCTTGCTTCCGTGAGCTAGCCAGGGAGCACAGCCGTTTATTGACAACTGCAGAAGAACACTGCCGCTAGCTAACTGCTCAGCGCGGCAACCGCACAGCAACAGCAACAACACACAGGGCGCCCTCTGACCCCGGAAGGACACACCGTTGCAGCGAGAGGGCGTCACCCGTCACTATGGCAACATAAACAAAACATAACTGTACAAACAGAACCCCGAACAGCCCTGACCCGCTACATAGCCCCCACCTAAGGGGTCAGTCGTCCCCAACGACCCCATTACCCCACACAAAGTCCTGCAAATGTCCAGGTGCCTTCTTTTGGCGCACCGGCCAGTCACAACCGGCGGGGGAAAAGTCACTCGGGTCAGAACATGGGGTGCCACCATCATCCCACTTCTGACACCAATGTGGCGAGCTCAGACAAGGAGATGGAGGTGTCGTTTGGTCTTGCTTCCCGTGAGCTAGCCAGGGAGCACAGCCGTTTATTGACAACTGCAGAAGAACACTGCCGCTAGCTAACTGCTCAGCGCGGCAACCGCACAGCAACAGCAACAACAACACACAGGACGCCCTCTGACCCCGGAAGGACACACCGTTGCGAGAGGGCGTCACCCGTCACTATGGCAACATAAACAAAACATAACTGTACAAACAGAACCCTGAACAGCTCTGACCCGCTACAATATGCTGCTGAGAATATAGCCCAGAAGAAGCGCAGGTGCGCATTCGCTGTCCAAAAAAAAAAAAAACAGAGCACAAGATATGAAGTTGCAACGGGTGTTTGCATACATAATATTTTCTGGGAGGACAGACATTTGTTTAGAACTCTTAAAGATGTCGAAGAAGCAAGCTCCTTTAAGCAATTACTTTGGTGTTCCTCCACAAAAGAAACCACAAAAGAAGCACGTATTCTCGGAAAAGTGGTTGCAGGAGGTGAGCTGGCTTCAAACAAATGATGAACGCACAGAGATGTGGTGCGGAATGTGCCGTGAAAATCCCACTCTAGCAGACAAAAACTGTGCTTTTTATATGGACGCAAACTTGCGTTGCAACTTCTTATCTGGTGCGCGTCTTTTATTTTGACAGCGAATGCGCACATGCGGACCACTTATGTGCACCCGTGTAAACAAGGCTGGACTGGGACAAAAAAATCGGCCCGGGCATTTTGACTAGAGACCGGCCCACCAGGATAAAGATTGAAAATGTGACGTCATTCAGGGTTAAAACCGCAAAGGATTCTGGGAACTTGTGGCAAGAGGTACTAGCGCACGCAGGCTTTCAATTGAACTCAGTTACACAGCGATAAAAAGAAACCCAAAAAATGACAAGAAGCTGTTGTATTATTAACTGCAATAGCCGGTCGCATGACAGCCACGGGAAGCCGACGGGTAAAGAGATCGTTTTGTTTTTTTTTATGGGATTAAGTCATTGAAGTCTGTGAAGGTTCTCAGTCATCCAGGTCAACTAAGTCGTTGAAGAGAAATTTTTTAAGCCATGTTTCCGAAGTAAGAGCCGACGGATGGTCTGGATATACCAAATATAACGTCTCAGAACACTCCAGCTCACAGGTTAGTCTGCTCCAAGCATTCCCACAAAGGTCAGAGTTTTGTAGTAGTTAATACGTCATTTTTCTTAACATAATTGGTGATATAGGTTACAAGCAAGTCTGGCGCTGAACAGAAATTGTTGCGCTATGCTCCTTTGTTTATTGTGTTTATTGTGCATAAATAGTGAATTGTCCTGACACAATATTGCGTTTCGCTTCTGTTATTACCATGGTACATTGACAAAAACATAAACAGTTGTTTTGTATCACTAATTGTCCAGTACGATTACAGCATACAATATTATTGTCACTGCTACATTTCTGTAATGCTACCAGAAATTATTTCCACTACTAATTAATTACCGTTGAGCTCAAAGGTTATATTAATAAACGGTTAACGAATGTGTATTTATGAAGACGATTTGTGAGACTGGTAAACTTACCTCTGTTCGTACGATCGTCTTTCGTTCTACACGGTGCATTTCAAGGTCCTGTACCCATCCGTCGGTAAACTGTACCTGGGCTTGTTGCAGTGACCTGAAGTTACTAAACTTCATGAGTGCATGCACTCACTCCAAGAACCGTATAATTATAAATATGAGCGTGGTGAAAGTTGGGCAGCACGCTAATGTCTTTTGTCCACTCTGTGTGCTCGTAAGGGTCTAACCCTTTCACAGTGTTGGGGAGTAACGGAATGCATGTACCGCCGTTACGTATTTAGAATACAAAATATGAGTAACTGTATTCCGTTACAGTTACCGTTTAAAAAGGTGGTATTCAGAATACAGTTACTTTGTTGAAATAAATGGATTACACTGCGGTACTTTCCTGTTTCATATTGTCGCGGGTCAGGACTGTTTGGGTTTTGTTTGACAGCTACGTTCTGTTGTTCCAGGCGGCAGCGTTACGGTTGCCATGGTTACAGGGCGACGCTCTCTCTCTCTTTCTGCGACTGTGTGTTTCCTGGGTGAGAGAGCGCCTTTTCGTTGTTGTTGTTGTGCTAAGCTAACAGGCAGAATGCTACAAGCATAGCTCTAAAGAATGTAGCATCATGGGCAGTATAGTCCGTGTTGCAGGGAGAATGGACTGCCATACACGTTATGTGTCTGTGAGCGCGAGGAGGGAGAAAAAGGGGAGTCGAAAGGTACGAGTTGTCATCGAGGAAAAACGGGAGCTGGAAGCATGTAAATATAATAATAACCACTGCAGCCAAGAAGAGTGCCTGACGAGCGCAGTTGTAAGTAAGCTATTAAGACTCGACTGTACACCGTGTTCGTGTTTTCCTCCGAAAACAATAAGTTCCGTTGGAGCAGTCTTTCAACGCCTCTCTCTGTCTCTGCTAGCAAAGTTGACCCACACAACAAAGTAAAGCTATTTTTCGGCTACGAGCCGATAGGGACCCCGCCGTATTAGTCAGAGGTCCCTCTACTACAGTTCGGAGTCGCGGACCTTCAGTAATAGTAATAAATCACACAGCAATAGTACATTCACGTTGTTGTAAAAAGCACGATAATATATTAAGTAATCCAAAGTATTCAGAATACGTTACTCTCATTGAGTAACGTAACGGAATACGTTACAGAATACATTTTGGGGCATGTATTCTGTATTCTGTAACGGAATACATTTTAAAAGTAACCTTCCCAACACTGCCCTTTCACTCCTTTGATTTTTTCCTCATATCTTTTCTTTGTCCTTTCGTCGAGTCTGTCTTTGTACGGACCGGCATTATTCTCCTTTTGTTTTTGTACATTCCTTTTTGTGTGTCAAAGAAAAAACAAGAAGGCATTGGAACCGGAGAATGAACGTTTTGCGGTGCTGCAAATGCTTGCATTTGATGCGGTACTTGGATTGTTTTGCCACGAGTTCCCGGCATGCAATGCGCGAAAATCACGTGATTGCTAAACAAGGGAGAGGGTGCATCCGGCCTCCTCGGCTGTAATTGGTCCAGCCCAGAGTCGATCATGACCAATTGGCCAATCCAACACCTTTCATTATATATACCCTTCCTAAAAAAAAAAAAAAAAAAAAAATCCATCGGCCCATAAAAACACCATAAAACACGACAGACAGACAGATAGACAGATAGACAGACAGACAGACGGATAGATAGACACATAGACATATATATAGACATATAGACATAGATATACACATATAGACATATAGACACATCTATATCTTATTCTCTGCACCGCTTTACACCCTCTGAAATGCTACTATCTAGTCCCCAAAAAGTCTTGCTGTGATTGGTCAGTTTGTACAATGAAAACCAGGAAATATAGTCAACAAATATCCAGCATAGGTCTTCTCCAAATAGGACTGCACCATATTATATTATCTGCGATAATACCAGCAATATTTCTTACGTGATTTAAATGTGTCATATTGAGGTTGCAATAGCAATAGCTATGTTTATGTTCCCTAGTTCACAATAACAAGACAAGATAACAAGAGCCATGTGTCACCCTATGTTGAAGACTTAGTACCTAGTGCTGTGCGATCATGCAGTTTTTGGTATCAATTCAATAACAAGTAAATACAAGGCCAGTACTGCAAGTATTCGGATCGATCCATGTACCTCTTCCTAAAAAGGAAGCTACTTCAACAACCTCCAACAGAAAACAGTATTTATCCAGTAAAATATGCAAGGAAACTGTTCCAGTTAAAGGTGGAAACAACAAATGTGTTTCACCACTTGGCAAAAAACACACCATCGAGTATGATGCTAGCAGCTGGTGGTGTACAACCCAAAAGTAACCAATGACTCAACCAACCATCACAAGTTTCAGTCCATATGTCAGGAAGAGCAAATGGTGGATTTAAATTAGTGATGCGGTTACATGGTTGAAAACCAGGGCTTTAAGCAGCTGTTTACAAAGATAAAACATCCCGGGAAGAGAATATTTTGCAGTTTTATTATGTGACAATATTGTGCATCTCCTCCAGAATTACAGGAGAACTCTTCGTAGGCTACTCTGTGCTTGCATTTGTCACTGGATATAATGCTGTGTGACTACTAATACACCATAATCCTGTGGCTGCTGCTGCTGGCACCTTGTTTCAATAGATTCACACTACAAATTTGGCAGTCTGTCATCAATGCTCACTGCAAAAGAAAGATGGAAAATTCCCTTTAATTACTTACAAAAGCTGCTGCCTGCATCAATAAAATTTGTCAGAATCATCGAATTTGCAATAATATTGCACATTTTCTTGGAATATCCAGATATAATTTTGAGGCTATATCGCCCACTGCTACTCCTAAGAGCAGTTCACTTTACCAGCATTAGAAAGACTTTCTGTAGCTTCTAGCAAACAGATTGTAACAATAGGATATTAACACGAACGAACACACGGGTATTTCCCTAATGACAGTAAGCCACCCGTTTTCAGTTCCTCAGGTGCATAATATGATGTTTATGTGTCCATGGTGATGCTGAAATGTGAAAAGGCCAGATGTTCAGACTTAACTTGGCAGAAAGAACCATTTTCTTTCTTCTTTTTATAGGAGGGTCTGCTTGGAGCGTGAGAACATGAGACTGAAGGTAAAACAGTGTGTACGAGAGACAACCTCAATAACCCTGAAAACAGATCACTGAGGACATAAAGATGTTGGAATTGCATATTTTCAAAAAACAGTGATTTAACTGATAAAGTAAGATTAGGTTTTATTAATTGTTGTCTTGAGTAAAACTGTTCACTTATGTGTTTAAAGCTTTAAAAGAAGTAGATTATCTGCAAATTTTAAAAAGGGAAGCATTATTCTTAAATGATGACAGGAAGGAAAAATAGTTTTGTAACACACCATTTCACAATATTTTGGAAAATAAACAATTTCATGACCGGAGTCACAAATAATTCCATTATTTATCTCTAATTATTAATTAATGTGTTATCTGTTTAAAAGAATCCCTCATTTTAGGCACAACATTGTAGAATTACAGCAGGAAAAACAAAATATCAGTGATTCAGCCTTGATCACCCCCTCTTCACCTTCCCCTCTGAGTGCTAAGACTAGTTAAATTATTTATTAACAGCTGAGCTTAGATCTCAAATAGCTGTGTTCAGGGAAGCAGTTCCACAGATCTCTGGCTACCTGTGTATCTCTCCGCTCACCTCACACGGCAGCCATTTGCCCGTCGTGCCAATTGTCAGTCAAAATGAAAACAAATATGCAAAAAGCCTGTTTGTACACCTGTCTGTCAGGCTGTCTGCATGTTTATCTGAATAACTGGTCACACAGGGCAGATGTGTGTTAGCGCCTGAGTTTTTAAAAAGACGTGTCCCCGGGGGAGCAGCCATGTGAGCTACAGTGTGTGTCCTTTTCATTTCCTTGTCTAAACTCTAAGCTGACACCGTTTGGTCGTGAGCAGGGTGTGGCCCTTCTGAGGATTGTTTCTGGAAGAACAAGTATTCCCAGGTTTGTCCTCAACTACAAATGGTGTCAGGGCTAAAGGGTTTGTTTTACTGGCAATAAATGTTCCTGCAAACATTTGTTTTTTTACTTCATCTGACAAGAAACTGTACTAAAATAAATACTAAAGGCAGAAACCTGTTAGGTCGGCTCACTATAAAGACTGGAATTATGGGAAAGACGCATTTTAATGTTTATAAGTCGGCTTTAGTTGAGAGGTGAGGGTAGATTTCATGCTCTTTTCCTGTTTTTAGTTCTACGCAAAGCCAAACTAACATGCTGCATTCTGTAACCTTGTGTTTACCAGACAGACAGTGGAGTTGGTATTGATCTAATCTTCAGGAAGGTTTCCCAAAATGTCAAACTATACCTTAATGAGACAAACAGGCTGATGGATGATCACATTCAGAAAGAGCTAAACACAAAGACGGACACGTGAATACCTTCTGATTCAAATCTAGATGTATTTTTACAAAAAAATGCCTTTGATCATCTTTGGTGCCAATCAAATCTTGGCTGTTGACTGATCAACTGCAGATGGAATATATTTTCTGACCTACTTTTCACAGATCTACATTTGGATTAAAATTCCTTCTTAAACAAATCTTTACATGTTATACGACATTCGTTCCCCACCTGAGGATAGGAACAAGCTTCTTTGCACATCCTCTGCCACCTGACGCACCACGCTGGAGTTGCCGGGCACATATGTCAGCTGTAAGTTTTTCCAATCTTTTGGTAGTGTTTCTACTGAGTAGCTCTCATAGATTGTAGCATTTGGGTAATCCTTGAAAGACACCTTCTGGCGCAATACAATGAGGATGCAGGAGAAGAGCAGGGGAAGAAGGATCTCCACCAGAGTTACAAGGATTTGTCGTTTCTGGGGAGCAGAGTGAGGGAGAGTATTAACACTGGTATCAAGTGCATACAGAAACACAAAGTACTGATCATTTTTAATAAAGGCAACACATCTTGGGAAATAAATAAACTCTCCCTTAGGTCATCCAAAATGGAAAAATACTGTGACATTAACATGTACAACCGCTCTGCAAAAACCTCTCTATGATAATGCAAGCTACTAATCATTTGAATCAGGATGGGGTTTGGGGCATCGGTTTATTCCTATTAACCTGTTATGGAGTGAAATGAGACAATTTCACAGCTGAGTGATTGAAGTACAAAGTGCATTGGACAGTTTCAGGACATTAATCTCAATCTCAATATTACACCCTCCCCTTTCAGCAATAAATCCAAATTGCTACTTAGGAGAATGAATGCAAGCACAGAGTAAAATATAGTCATGCAAAAAAGTCAGTGTGAACTGTAGTGTCCCCTTACTGCTCCCATGGGTAGGAAGCAGCCAGATGCTGCTAATAAAATGTACTGGATTAACTGATCATCAGCAAGTATGATCACCTTTGTAACAACAGCAGTTTTGGCAGTTTGCTGGTGTGGAGCAGCAACCTGCCAAAACTGGTTGGCAGGTTGCTGCCGGCTGACAAAGAAAAAAGTCATATGTTGCAATGGCCCAATCAAAGTCCGGACCTCAGCCTGACTGAAATGTTGTAGCAGGCTCTTTGAGAGAGCTGTGCAGAAACAAACACCCACAAACCTCAATGAACTGAAGCAACATTGTAATGAATACACCAGAATTTCTCCACAATGATGTGAGAGACTGATAAAGTCATACAGAAAATGATTACTTTGGGTTACTGCTGCTAAAAGAGGTTCTAAAAACTACTGAATCATGGTGTGTACTTAGTTTCATGACTGCATATAGTTGTGGGAAATCTGTCTTGCTTACACAACTCGCTTGCTTACAAGTTTTAAAAGACTTAACTAGAAAATAATGTCAAAATCAACATGGGGGTGATGACCACAAAATAAAAAACAGGATGAACCAGAAATGTATGGGCTTTGCTGTGGGCTTTAACAGGCCTAAGCTACTGTGTCTGTGAATTTCATTGTAAAAGTCAAATATGATCATATATGAGATTTTGTAAGACAGATTAAATTATATAGTGCGCCTGTGTTCTGCAAACGGAATCAAGGCAACAGCTGGAGCAGCAGGTGAAAGACAAATAGGTGATGGAGAAACAGCCCTCAGAGCACACAAGCTATGCAGCAGAAAGCAAAAGCCATTTCTCAAAATGTGCAGGATTGTGAAATCATCAACTGGTATTAATGTTCAAAAGTGTACAAGAGCTACAGAGCACAATGCACAAACAGAACTGTACCAATAGCCTGTGCCAGTATAAATCAAGCACTCTGTATTGCAAAAATGATTTCCAGTCTTCTGTAAACTGACAGGCCTTGAATGTAATCACATGCTGTTCCCATAAACACAATAGAAAAATTCAGCTGTAATGATTTTTGTCTCATGATCTATGTTGAAAGAAAAAAAAACTGAAATAACTAAAGATATACACCATGACTTCTCCCGAAGACAGCCATATAAGGCTAGGAAACGCATGTGATAGCCACCAATAAGCTGACCAGTCTAGAAACTGTACAAACATATTGTCTATTTCTGAGCTTAAACAGGTTTCAACCCACTGGGTAACATCTTAAGTTCATGAAACTAACTGTTAGTCAGTTTACTGTATTTATGAGCTTTCATATTGCTATCAATTCAGTGCTGTAAATCCAGGCGGCCCCTCTGTAAACACTGCTACTTCTGACAATACACAATGGTGCTGCGAAGAATATCAGCACCTAAAAAGGACATAGAGGCAGGTTAGAAGTGGTACACCTTCTTTTAACTCACCTGCTGAAGATAATTTTTCCACAGCAGTAGTCCAAATTGTTGGAAAATGGCCATTTTGAAGGGTACATAGGACACAGTTCAAGCTGCCTTCTGTTGGAGCTGGAGACAGAAAGAGAGCGAGTCAGGTTTTCATTCCAGATTTACCTTCTACTAAACTGTAATGACTTCTTTCTGAGTTTCTATTTAACAGCAGATTCGAAAAGAGAAGTGAAATTGAGCAATCATCAAAAGCATGATCTTTAATAATTTCTGAGAACCATGAGGAAAACCAAAACAAGAGAAGCTAAAAGGAAATTCCACAAACTGTGATCGGTAATAAATATGAACAGCTATAATAAATACAAAATAGATGATAAGAGTCTAGAAATTTGTTCAGACACCAGAGGGACATGGGCAAAGAGGTGATAAGAAAAAAAACCAGGTCATTTACATTTACATAAATAGTCAATGGAAATTCCCCAATAGGTTATTATAGGAGTAATAAGATCACAGACAGAGAGCTATTTGTGACAGCTCCAAAACACACGAGAATGCGCACATCTGCAATACCACATTTACAAACACACACAGTCCAGAAAGCGCGATCGATAGACATGAACTCCTAAACCAGGATGTCCTCGCAGTCTCACAGTACACTTTTGTCCCATTAGAATCTTATTTCACAGCACAGCACGAATAAAACAGAATAAAACTGACCCTTCTGTGAAGGAACTGGGAACTTGTCTCATTGACTATAATAAGTCAGGGCTCAATTATCGCATTGACCTAGTTCCTTATTAGTATTTTCTGGCAAACAATAACCACGCACAGGGAGTTAAAGACGTGGACCTCCTCGACATCGTCTCTGATTGGCCCATCCCGGGCCTTCTGGCTCTCCCGATTGGTCAATCTTCTTGTCAATCCTTAAAGGGCTCTGATGAATGCAAATAATGCAGCCGAGGGGGAAAAAAGACAGCAATTTCCTACATTTGAGGCACTGACTCATCGACACAGTTACATTTCACACTATTTAATAGTGTAAATAGTACTGTAAATACGCTCAATTACCTCAAAAAGAAAGGTTTCTGCACAACAACTCCACGAACTGCGGTGTCCCTCTTCCTGTCGAGGTGAAAACAGTCCCTCCGTATCGTCTTAAACCGACAACAAAAGCATCTCTTCGGCTCTCTTTGCTTCGCCAGTGCTGTCGATACTCGGTAGCATTAGTGAAGCTATTCGCCGGCAGCCCAGTGCAAGTTTATACCCTCCGGAGTTTGCTGCTTGCTAGCGAGGCGATGACATTGCACCAGCTTCTGGATAAGCCCATGGATATATTGCATGTAAAATACAGCGAGAAACGTCAACAAAAGATATCACGTGACCACATAGGGGTGTCACATGATCCTAATAACTAGGATCGAAAGTCACCGCTGCACATATAACACCAAATATAGATTAGATAATAGTTTTAAATATAGTTTTAGTTGGTATGAGGCTGTATACTGTCCTTATTGTTACTATTTCCTTGTTATTTATTCAGCTTTCTATCAAGACCACTAAACTTTTTTTTTTAAGTAATCCCTGATGAGATCATCTTCCGTCTTTAAGCGCAAAGGCACCGCATTTATATTTATATGTCAGGCTTGAGGAGTACTGCTCCACTATTTTTTTTTTCTTTTCACAGAGTTGGGAAACTTGCAAAAACTGCATAAATAAATATAAAAGTCAGTTTAGGTTAAGATGACAAAAAACAACAACAACAAAAACTTACTACCCAGATGGAGTAACTTCTCTCTTGGATTGTTTATATAATGTCTGCTTCTTCTCCTTTTTTTAATTCATGCTGATGAAATTATTTTGAGGTTACAGCTCACTGACTGAATGTTAAGCTCTGGAGAAGACAAAGATATCTGGAAATGTCTTGGGACCTTTTTTGAACTTTTTGAAGATTTTGATCTAACAGAAATTTGTTTGTTTTGACCATGTAGTGTATCAAACAAGTGGAGCTATTTGCTTTCCTTTTATCTTTATTAAGTGTGTGTGTGTGTGTGTGTGTGTGTGTGTGTGTGTGTGTGTGTGTGTGTGTGTGTGCAGGGGGCATCTTTTGTTTGCTTTTGTGTTTGTATATTTAGCATTAAAAATAATCCAACATACTGTTGGGAAGGACATATATGCTTCTGGTCAGCAGTTTCATACACACATCATGGACGTGAATGTCACTGAAAATTGGGGGTTTTCAGTTCTGTGACCTGTTTCTTTTCCAGGGTGGAATGATTATATGGAACTGTAATGATATACGGGAACTTTGTGCAGAAGTTGGAATTTATTTTGGATTTTCTCTAGTCCACACAGAGCCAAAAGTATACATAAAGGCTCAAATATATACACACTCAAATCTTTCACTAAATGGTGCTGAAGGTTATGAAATGTCTTTAAATGGATAAGTCCTATTAACTCCTTATAGTGATCATGATTGAATACAACTGGTAGTTTCTCTTTGCCAGCATAACAAGGATTTGTTTGACTGCTCTCATTGGATTGACCAACACTCAGAACAAAAGGAAAGTACAAAGAACTCAGTGAAGATCTAAGGAGATTGTAGATTTACACAACTTTCAAATGTCTGTTGGAGCCATTTCTAAACACCTGCAGATTCCAAGACCATAAGTTTAAATAATTGTACAAAAGTTATTTGGATGTGTCAAAAAAATTGCCAAGATCTGAAAGAATAACTAAAATGTCACCTGCAGATGTCAGGAAATTGGTTTGGATTTGCAGAAACCTCCCAGGAACAACCAAAGCTCAAGCCTGCCATGGACTAAGAAGCACCTGCTCCAAAATCGACACCGTTGAGCTTGACTAAAATTTGTAGTTGCTTACATGGACAACCCAAATGTCTTCTGGAGAAAAATTTCATGGTGAGATGAGACACAGTTTGAGCTATTTGTGGGTTAGGGTTACATATTTTAGGTATGTGCCATTGTGGTGAGGCTTTCAAACCTAAGAACACAGTACCAGCTGTGAGGCATGGTGGTGGCAGCATCATGCTCTGGGCTGTTTTGAATGAATAATGAATATATATATATATATATATATATATATATATATATATATATATATGTATATATATATATATATATATATATATATATATATATATATATATATATATATATATATATATATATATATATATATATATGTATATATATATATATATATATATGTGTGTGTGTGTGTGTGTGTGTGGGGGGGGGGGAGACCGGGGATAGTTGTAATGTGGGTCAGTTGTAACTAGAGATGGACCGATCAGATATTACGTATCGGTATCGGTCCGATACTGACCTAAATTACTGGATCGGATATCGGAGAAAAATAAAAAATGTAATCCGATCCATTAAATATCACGAAAGCACCTCACAAAACTTGCAACACGCCGTAACTCACCTCAGAACGTTAGCACGTCGGAGCAGTATGCATCACGTGATAGAGCGCTGTGGCATGCGGGACCTGTTGGTGGTCTGGATAGCATTTGGAGCTTCGCTAGCTACCCGGCATTTCATCTCCAACAAAGTTATCCCCGAGAGAAGTAAAGCAAGTGTGTAAGTCCATCTCTGAATGTTTGTAAAGCATTCCTGCGTTAAGCTTAACAAGCGATATATGGAGCGACTGCCTCTTCTTGCTGCTACTTCAATCATGAAACTGCTTAACGATCAGCTGATCGGCTTTTCTGTCGTGAGTCCATCTCTCTTGTTTGTTTTTGGCCCACTTTGCACCAGAAAGAGGAAACCAGCGGCTGAACAACAGCAGCACGTTTAAGCTTGATCAGCTGTTGTTAGAATTTATTTAATATTACTTTCTACACCAGGAGCTGACGCTGGTCACTGTGCAGGGGCGGATCTAGCAAAGTTTAGCCAGGGGGGCCGATAGGGCATTAACAGGGAAAAGGGGGGCACAAAGACATACTTTTCTTTCTTATTCTCATTTAAAATGTCAAGCTTTTAATAAATAATTATCTGACACCCAAAGTTTTAATTTGATGTAAAATGAATAGAAGTCAATTACTGTATATAGTAACTATTAAGTCTAATTTAAATACCCTAGTAAGCTATAGTACTTTTTCCTTTGGGAAGGTACCATCTGTGCAGTCTGCAATTTTGTTGAAGAAAGATGTTGAATCTATTTAATATTTCTTGAAAAATAATTGATTTCTGTGCATTTTTTTTCACACTGCATCAAATTAAGGTTGATTACGTCGATTAAGCATCATGAGGTGGAGCGTGAGGGGTGGTTCCCTATTTTTTATTTATTTATTTTTGTTGATGCTGGGAGTTGGAACCCTATTAGTTAGGTTGCTTAATATTTACGCTAAGTACTCTTTAACAAGATGGCGCCGAGTATGGCAGCCTCGTCGCGAGCTCCCCCAAGCAACAGCTTTTTTCTGTGTTTAATTTTACTTTTCCTTTATTTTTTCACGAGCAGCACTTGTCTCCTTGTGTACGACCGACAAACCTTACTGGACATAAAAGACGGTCTTTCTTATAACTTTCCGGAGTTCAAGTTTTGCAACACGGACGCTCCGTTTGCAGACCCCCCATTCATCTCACCTGAGACGCCTTTGTTCTCTGGCCCTGGAGGCCGCAAACGCCGACGCAGAGGGAGAAGATCTGGCGTTCTGGTTCGACTGAGACGGCGCACTAACAGACCACCGTTACCCAGTTTATTACTGGCTAATGTGCAGTCTCTGGAGAACAAGCTGTGCGAGCTTCGGGCACGGATCTCATTCCAGCGAGAGATGCGGGACTGCTGCGTGATCTGCCTCACAGAAACCTGGCTATCGGACAAGGTACCGGACTCCGCAATACAACTACCGGGGTTCTCCGTGCATCGCGCGGACAGGTCACAGGATCTTACTGGGAAAAGCAGAGGCGGTGGTGTGTGTTTCATGATCAACAACAGCTGGTGTGATTATGTGAACGTGCACCCAGTCAAATCCTTCTGCTCACCGGACCTGGAGTACCTGATGATTAAGTGCCGGCCATTCTGGCTACCGAGGGAATTTACAGCAGTGATTATTATGGCTGTTTACATTCCCCCACAAGCCGACACTGACCGAGCACTCAGGGAACTGTACAGCGCGATCAGCAGCGAGGAAACCGCACACCCAGAGGCAGCGTTTATCACAGCCGGAGACTTTAATAAGGGAAACCTGAAGAAAGTCTCACCCAAACTCCACCAACACATCCATTTTAACACTCGTGGAGACCGGCTACTCGACCACTGCTACACCTCTTTCCGGGATGCGTACAAAGCCCTCCCCCACGCCCCATTCGGCCAATCAGATCACTGCTCCATCCTGCTCCTGCCCGCCTACAGGCAGAAGCTGAAACAGGAAGCTCCAACCCGGAGGGCGGTGCACTGTTGGACGGACCAATCGGAGTCTGCGCTGCGGGACTGTTTTGATCACGCGGACTGGGAAATGTTTCACGTGGCTGCTAGGGACATTGATGAGTACACAGACTCAGTCTGCGGATTTATCAGGAAATGCGTGGAAGATGTCGTCCCATCCAGAACAGTTAAATCCTTCCCAAATCAAAAACCCTGGATTAACGGAGATGTTCGCGCGGCACTGGCGGCACGGAGCACCGCCTTTGCCTCCGCGAACACATCGGACTACAAACACGCACATTACCAACTCCGGAAGACGATCAAAGCAGCCAAACGTGAGTACAGGGACAGGGTGGAGCAACAGTTTGACAACCCCGACAGACTTTAGAGGGAAAACCAGCACACCGCAGACCACAGCCTCTCTGTGTGAGGATCTAAACGTATTCTACGGTAGATTCGACACAGCGAACACCATGAGACCGGACAGTGTGCGCACCGCGGATGACGTCAGTGCGCACACTGTGTCTGAGGAGGATGTGCGGAAGTGCTTCAGGAAGGTGAACGCACGCAAAGCTACTGGTCCGGACGGGATTCCCGGCCGCGTCCTCAGGTCATGCGCGGCTCAGCTGGCTGGAGTGTTCACGCACATCTTCAACCTTTCCCTCTCTCTGTCTGTAGTCCCAGCCTGCTTCAAAATGGCCACCATCGTCCCTGTACCCAAATCCTCCACCATCTCCTCATTGAACGACTGGCGACCTGTAGCCCTGACCCCCATCGTAAGCAAATGCTTCGAGAAGCTGGTCAGGGACTTCATCTGCTCTGCACTACCCGACTCACTGGACCCTCTACAGTTCGCATACCGCCACAACAGGTCCACTGATGATGCCATAGCCCTGACACTACATACTGCCCTGTCACACCTGGAGAAGAGAGACACGTATGTGAGAATGCTGTTTGTAGATTACAGCTCAGCATTCAATAACATCGTTCCCTCGAAGCTGGACAGGAAACTCCAGGATCTAGGACTGAGCAGCTCCCTCTGCAGCTGGATCCTTAGCTTCCTGTCTGACAGACGCCAAGTGGTCAGACTGGGCAGCATCACCTCATCCCCCATCACACTGAACACTGGTGCTCCACAGGGATGTGTACTGAGCCCTCTCCTGTACTCACTCTACACCTACGACTGCACAGCCACTAACAACTCCAACATCATTGTGAAGTTTGCGGACGACACTACAGTGGTGGGTCTTATCACCAACGGTGATGAGACGGCTTACAGGGAGGAGGTCAGCGCCCTGTCCCACTGGTGTCAAGACAACCATCTCACCCTCAACGTCGCAAAGACAAAGGAGTTGATAGTGGACTTCCGGAGGTGCAGAGAAGTACACACCCCCATCACCATCAACGGCGCTGCTGTGGAGAGAGTGAGCAGCTTCCGGTTCCTTGGCGTACATCTGGCTGAGGATCTTACGTGGTCAGTACACACAAACAAAACAGTGAAGAAGGCGCAGCAGCGCCTCTTCTTTCTCAGGAGACTGAAAAGATTCGGCATGAGCCCCCGCATCCTCAGGACCTTCTATTACTGTGCCATTGAGAGCATCCTCACTGGATGCATCACCACCTGGTATGGCAACAGCACCGCCTACAACTGCAAAGCTCTCCAGCGAGTAGTGCGGTGCTCTGAACGGATAATTGGAGGTGAGCTTCCCTCCCTCCAAGACATCTACAGGAAGCGCTGCCTGAGGAAAGCGGGGAGGATCATCAAGGACTCCAATCACCCCAGCCATAAACTGTTCAGACTGCTTCCATCAGGAAGGAGGTTCTGCAGCATCCGGTCCTGTACCAGCAGACTGAGAGACAGCTTCTTCCATCAGGCCATCAGACTGATGAACACGTCATAGACACCTCAGCTTCACTACTGGAACTTTAACATTATGCACTCCATACTGTACAGTAATGCCACTGTTTTGCACATGTCTCAACTCTGTATATTTTTATATATTTTATTTATTGTTTACTCTATTTAATTTGTAAAATATGTGTACACACACACACACACACACGTAGAAAAATATTTAGTATACACATCCAGAAATGCATATACTATTATATATTGTACATATATTTATTAGTTTCAGATGTAGCCATTCTTGTATTTTGCTTGTTTACATTATTGTATTTTGCACAACTCTGTTGCTTGTGAAGCTCACACACAAGAATTTCACTCACATGTGCTGTACCAATGTACCTGCACATGTGATGTGACAATAAAAGTGATTTGATCTTTAAAATACCAGAATAGGGAGGATGGTGTAGGTTTAAGTTTATTAGATTGATCAGTATTGCTGAACTATGAAATATTTTTTTTGCATACAGGTATAACAGAATAGCTTTAGTGTAGTTGTTGTTTTAAACTTGAGTATGAACTTATACAAAATGCAGCACGATATTTAAAAAAAACAGTTTTGTTGATTAAAAAACACTATATCAGATTCATATCGGTATCGCAGATATCCAAATTTATGATATCGGTATCGGTATCGGACATAAAAAAGTGGTATCGTGCCATCTCTAGTTGTAACACTTCCAATTTCTCCAATCAGGGCTAAGTTTCAAATGATGTGACTCATCCTGTGCATGCCCAATTCAGTTCTGCTATCACATGTGAAAAATCAGCACATTTTGTCAAACACAGACAATTTAACACGAAAAAAAGTAATTTGTATGCCAAAAAGTAAGTTTTTCTACTTTATTTCAATTTCTAATAGCATTATTTGCTTTTCAGTTAAACTCATCAAACTTAAATTGTGTTATTTGTATGTCTATGGGGATATATTCTGTGTAGGTCTTCAGTGCTAATGTTTTAGCCGTTGGCTGTAATGTTAGCTAGTTCATGGCTATAGGAGTCTGGGTCAGTTGTAACAGCAACAGTCTGGGTTATTTGTAACAATAATGCAGATGTTACAACTTACCACACTATTACTTTAACTTGTATTAAACAAGTTGGGGCAGTGACATCAGCAGAGAGAGGTTCACTGGTCGCTTTTGTATATGCGGTTAATGCCATTGACAACACAATTCCTCCACTGTTTGTGTTCCCACACATACATTATGCAGACCACTGTGTCAGAGATGGACCAGTAGGAAGTACTGGTAGTGGAAATAAGTCAGGATGGGTGTAAGAAACAGATTTCCTCATCTTTCTGAAGCACTTTGCAAACCACACCAAGGTAAGCCATGATAAAAAGTAATGGAATTGCGATGCTGGTGAATAACTACATTTTTTCAGCTTCATTGTTATGTTCAAAATTGGTGCACGAGTTGTAGGTTATAATGCCAACTTAGCCAATGAGGCCAAACTCAAGGAAGACCAACCAAAATTAATGAAATATTCAGTTGCAGAAAATTCCATAACTTGTCTTTTTTGGGCAGTTGGAATATGTTCAAAAGCTAAATTTCTGCATTCTGTCACACACACACAGAGCTACATAAATGGCTCTAAGTGCATTCATGTGTTGAATAAACAAAGATTACATGTTAATGTTTTGTTAGTACCCTTATTTCATTGTGTTACATTTCACCCCAGGATATGTTACAACTAACCCAGACTATGGGGTTAATTGTAACATTTCACTCTTTGTGTTTGAGACCATACCATGCAATGGGTAATTGTGCTGCAGAGAAAATAGCTGCACTATTTAATAGCCGAGACATGTAAATACTTTGCATTACATTTTGAATCCTACCTTAAAAGAACTCCAATTTACAAATAATCTTGACAACTCAACTTTTAGTAATAATTGAAGTTCTTCTTAGATCACCTGTAGTTTACACCTTAGGAGCTTTCAAAAAACAGCTATGATAAATATAATAATTACCTCATCACAAGAAAAGGGGCATAAAAAATAATCATGAGCACAAGCATCCTTGGCTCCATTACTAAGTGGGCTGCACCAATGTTTTTTCCTTAAATTCTTTCTGATGTACAGCCTGTTATGATTCAGTGTTATCAGTGTTTGTTTTATGTGTGACTATTCCCAAAAGAGGATGGCTGTGAGTTTTTTCCTTTTCTTTCATGGGGGTGGACACCTGGGCGTGCCTGCTGAGTTGTTGGGTGGAGGTTGTTCCTGCCCTGGGATTGGACAATTGGTTGATCACCTCCAGTATTTAACCACCAGATGACAACCACCTGACCCCTCTCTCCTAGCCTCCACCACCCCAACAAAGAGCCTGTGTTTTTGATTTGTTGTTACATAAAGTGTTTTTACCAATTGACTCGCAAGTTTAACCTCGTGTGTGTGTCTGGCGTTAGAGCTTTGATCTTGTAAATAAATTTGTAAAGAAGCATTTGTGTACCTTTTTTTCCACTGTGTATATATTGTTCACTGCAGCAGCCTGCTAGGCGTGAGAAGCCATTTTTTGTTGATTCAGTTTTCTCCTGTTTTTCTTTTAGAATGTTAGGTAAGTGAACTGTCTTTTGGTTTGATTTCTTTTGTATAGGGAAGCATAGGAACCTTTAGGGAGTTTTGTATATTCTTTTGGCATTGCTCACTGCTGAAGCAAATAAACGGCACTTTAAAGGGTGATCCTGTTTTTTCTTTCTTGAGTAGTGTGTGAGTGGGGGCCAATTTCTTTTGCGTTCAATGCGCACCTAGACTTAGAACGATACAAGCCTTATTACACTGTTATCTACCATCTTTTTTGCTGGGAGCTGGAGTGGGAAAGAATGCAGAACCAACCCAGATCTAGATAATGTGAAATAAGATTTTACTGTGCAAATGTGCAGTGCTTCAAAGGTGACACTTAGACGCGCCATGATGTCTTGATTTATTTGAAAAACAGAAAAAAAAAATAGTAAAAAAAAAAAAAAAAAAGTAGTACATATTCACATCAAATGTCTACTGAGAACACACTAAAAACAATTTCACAAAGAAAACTGCCTTTTTTGGAATGAAGCAAATAAAATTTCAAGTAGTGGCATTTTCTTTGTTCTTTTTTCTCATTTATACATAAAAACACTATGTACATTAAAAAAAAACCAACAAAAAAACAACACAGGCTATAACCAGTCTGAAGTAACAGTTTAAAATGCATTTACAGTCAGTCACAATCCTTTCAACATCATGTACTGGTCCTCCTGAATGTGGGATGAAATTCAGTGAAAACCCCAGAAAGAAAAGACAAAAAACAAAAACTTGTTTAGTGTAAAAAAAACAACAACAAAAAAACAAAAAAAACAACTTCCATTTGCGTCAACGACAGAAACACTAATGCATTAAAAACCACTTTAGTACTGATTGTTCAAGCGTGGAAAGTTGTTACATTGATTGAACCACCCTCCCTTCTGTGATAATTAAAGTGCTAGACCTTATACAGATGGAGAAAGAAAGAAAAGTGAGTAAAGCACTTTTTCACATCATCTTAGAGTTCTGTGTTGCGCTGGGTGCTGTGTCAGGTCTGCGCAAAAATAAGTTACAACCACACAACACCAAACATTTGCACAATAGTTGTTCGGCTGGTGGTTCTTGGTCATTGGCAAAACTTCACAAATGTATAGTGTATGAAAAACCCAACATTTACCACCTGATGTGATTAGTGTGTTACAGGTCTTAACACTGATCAAAACATTAAAACAGAATAAAAATTTATACACAGCACAACTGGTGTATAGTTACAAGACTACAGAGGATGCAGTTCACCAAATGAGTCATTTCACAGCTCTGCTTCTCTGAAGGTAGATGCCCCTGAAACGAGTAAAACAGACACCACCACAGTACCTTTGGCAAAGAACAAAAGTGAACGTGAAGGCAAACAATCATTGACGATCCATTAAGTAGATGACAGTGGTCACCTATGTATGAAATTCACCAAAATACAAGCTTACTTCTTGTACAGACAGTGCATATCAGCAACCAAAACAATACACCCCCCCAAAAAACAAAACATATCCATGAGGTTTCACTTTTTACAACTATCCAGCGTGATCTGAGATAGGTCGTTGTAGGAGACTGTAAAAATAGCTGAAATGGCAACCATTGTACCAGGGTCCTGAGGAAAGGCAAGTTATTTTCCAGTGGTATCAGAGCTGAGTGTGAGTCTCTTTACTGGAGGTATTTAATTGCTGCAAGCCTGTAAACATGTAAATGAAATGTAACACAATAGAAGGCATGTTTCTATTCTATTCATATACAGACGTTCGTCTTTCCCTTACTTCTCCTTGAGCCAAGTCTCTAGATCTTGTGGTGATTGACAGACCAGTGCAGACTGACATGAGTCAGCCTGCAATATTGAAAAGTGCTGGAATTTAATTTTTTTTTTGTGTGTGTGTGTGTTTTCTTAAAGTGTGAAAAGTCTGAGGCCATCAAAATAACCATGGTCTATAGGCTCAGAAACCCTGCACTGGCAGAATACTCTTCTTCCTCCTCTTCTCTCTCCACCTCGCATCCACTGTGAGCCGCTGTGTTCTTCCTTTTTACTTGTTTGCTAGATGTGCCCCGAGGCCTCTGCATGGGAACTAAGAGGCGGAAGCCTGGCTGGGCATTGGAAGAAGCAGCACCCAGAGAAGTGGTAAAGGTCTTGAATGTGCAAGCCCTGAGAGACGATGAGTAGGAGGAGGAGGAGCATGTAGATGAGGGGCTTACACTCTGGACTGAGGAATATCCTGAACTGTGAAGGTCTTTAGAGAGGGAAACGGGCTCTTGGCCTTGGGAATCCTTGTTCACCTCCCTCCTTGCTTCACAGAAGCTGTCCTCATCGCTGGATAGAGCTCGGCAGTGCTCCCCCCTTTCGCCTGCATCAGTAAGCGGATCCAGCTTGATGGATATCATGGAACCTATTGGGGGAAAAAAAGAAAAGTGCTGCTTAGTCATCTCCATTTAAATTATGTCTTACTCAAGATGAACTCAGGCATTATTCTCCTGTTCATATAGTTTAGCTCATTTAAATGCATTAAAGAATTTGAGCCTGCTGGTAATCAGCACTGCATTAAGCGTGCCCTACCCCTCCCTCATACTCACAGTCATCCTCTCTCTCTCCCTCGCTTTCTTCCTCCCTGTCCCCCTCATAACCCGAGCAGGAAGTGTCCAGGCTCCAATCCAGGATGTCGCCCAGCAGCTTCTCCTCCTGATTTGATAGTTCTGCAGTGGGCGTGGCCACAAAGCTGCCTCGGTGCGCCTGCATGCTGTCATCGCGTCTCCTTCGGAAAAACAGTGGGACAAGCAGAGGGGTTGCTGTGAGTCACGGGAACTTCTCGCAGATGGCACAAAAACAAACACCTTCTGGTCAAGATGCTTCACGAGTCAGTTCGCCACAGCACACAGGTGACTCAGCCACGATAAGAGCTGCTAAATGAGCAAGGAAAGAGGCGGGGTGTGTCTCAATTCTCCGCATGTCCTAAATCCCATCACACCAGCACTCTACTAAGCTTGTATTGATTTTCTATATACATCCTGCACATGATGCAAAACTGGGTGCTACACATGCCACATCATGTTACATACTGGAGCTTTAATAGGAACTGTTCCCTGGTCTTTGTTGATGTAGTCAGTACACTTATCTAAAATCATTTGATTGCTCGCACAGGGTACATTGCGCAGCAAATGTTTTTACTGAGTGGCCAATTAATACCGATTTTCACAGTCATAGAAAGAGAAAATAAATGCCACATTACTCACAATTATGTGAGCTAATGATGTGTCTCTACACATTCAGACCCTGCTTACTTCTTGCTATCGCTTGATGGAGAGGCCAGGAAGGTATGGATGTCCGCTGGCTGACCAGTGGGACTGGGAGGCTCCATCTGAGGCACCACCTCAGGAATCTCCAGGATCTGGCAGAGCTCTTTAAAATCCATCACCTTGTTGAAACCATGAAGGGGAGGAAAAAATTTCATTCAGAAAAACCACGGCAAGATATGCCTTAACCATGCCTAACCCTTTTTTATAAAATTAAGACAATTAATAATAATAATACTAGCGCAGTACCTTATCTTTACTGATGTGGTGGTAGGCCTCGTCTTCAAACCGTTGCTTGACACCAGTGAGAGAGACGTGCCTGTAATCTTTGGGAACATCTTGACTGAAACTGAAGACAGACAGGGAGGGGGAAGCAGAGGGGAAAAAAAACAAGACCTGAGTATGATCCAGTTTACTTGCAGCAACACTTCAATCATCTCTTGGGGACAAATCTTGTTACTTGTCCATTTGCGAATTACAGTTTGTTGATACGATGCTCACCTATCAAAGAGACTCACCCCGAGGCACGTTTCTGTGACTCAGTTGCTGATTCACTGGTCACCCACACACACACACACACACACACACACACACACACACACACCCACACACCCACACACACACACACATCCAACCACACACACACATCCAACCACCTCCACACCAATAGTCCAAATGCTTCCCTCTGTCTATAAGACTCTGGCACTCTCTCCACTTTGGTTTTGCTTTAAAACCCTCACGGCCAATCACTTTCTTTGGCCAGAGTCATCAATCAATTCTTGTTATCTTCCAATCGAGGAAAGCACAGTGAGGCAACAGGGAAATACATTTTTGGCTCATCTTCTCCAATGTAGGTTCTGTAAAACTGCTGAGCTGTAAATAAACAGCTGAACAGGCATTTGCTTTATTAATTTGTGAGATCCAATAATAGGAGAGAAACTGGTGAGATTATTGGCCATGGGAGCACGTCAATAGCAATTTTACAGTCTGCTTGTAGTTTTGGAGTTCCATCGACCAATCACGTTTGAGCAGGGTTTAGGTGAATGCAGGTAAATCTCTTTTCTCCGAACATGGACGAACTGTAACAACGAAACCACCAATTATCATAAGTGACAGCTGGGAAACAAAAAAAAAAAAAAACAAACGCATTGATAAAGAATAACCCAAAGACAAAACAGGAAGTTTTTGTCATCTGCTTTCAGTCAGCCCATTAGCCCACTCCTTACTTTGCCAATGCTGATTCCACCCCCCCCCCCCGTTTTTCTTGACTTAGCGTTGCTTCTTGCTTTACCATAACAATTTCTTAAGTACATAAAGAGTTATAAGTCCCTCAGCCGAACAACCTGTAATTAACAACAAGCTACAAGCAAGACGCAGCCTCCAGGGCTGAAAAGTCAAGCCAATAAAGAAGTGCCAAAAACTGCAATCCTTCTAATTGCCACTTAAGTATGACTCCAAAAAACAAGTCATTTCCCACAGGCTGCTCTTGTTAAAATATCACATTTTAAAGTTTAAAAGCAGATTTACTGCCCGCTACAAACTGTTATGGCCTCTATGGATAGTTTCTTCCTTCATCACAACCCTACTGTGGGGAGATTTATTAAAGAAAAAAACAAAAGAAAGAAAAAAAAAAACAAACCCATCCTCCATGCTGGAGTTTGAGGCATAGCAGCAGCATTTGTTATACTAGGCTTCACCTCCACAAACTGCATCTATTAACTGGACTTCTGGACTGTGCTCCAAAAAGAGCATTTTAATAGAACTAACTGACTAAGAATATGGCTCACTATTTAAAAACAGGCCAAGCAAGAAATTTGTGCTTCAGTTTTTTGCGAGTAAGAGTATGATGCATTTAGAAATGCATTCATTCCTAAATGCAATGATGTGAAAACCTCAAAGCCATTTAAAAAAAAAAAAAAAAGAAAAAAAAAAAGGAAGAAAATAAAGAAGAAAGATCCCGTGTGCACAGAGATTTCTCCAGATTCTCAGGATGTTTTGATATTGGATGATTATATGGATTATGATGTACATGGTGAGATATTTTTGAAGTCTCCACAATGTTAAACTGATGAACCTCTGCTCATCTTTACTCATGAGAAACTGTCTCTCAAAGACTCCCCCTTCTCAAACCCAGTCATATTACTGTCCAGATGCCAATTAGCATATTTAATTGTAAAATGTTTCTTTTAAGTACTACTTTAATCTCCAAGCCGTTTGTTGCCCTACATCCAAACTTTTTTGCGCCATGTTGCTGCCAAATTCAAAATGAGCTAATATTTCCATTAAAATTACGCTCCCTCTTTTCTGTGATCTATTCTGAATAAAATATGGGTTTATTTGATTTGAAAATAATTGCATTCTGTTTATTTACATTTTAAGTGCACAATTTTTGGAATTTTAGCAATTTCTGCATACTAAAACCATGATTATGCTGTCTATGCAGACAGGTGGCGCATAGACAGTATATAACATGAACATAGCTATTGTGATGTTACTCGTTGATTTCCGAAGTCCCGTTTTGAAGCCCAAAGGTGAGTATAAACTGTCTGTGAAGCATAAACTGTGCATCTATTGGCTGATGACTTGTTGTTGAAACCTCATTAGCCAATGAGTGTACAGTTTCACGCCATAAATAATCCTCGATTATGAAAGATGGTATGACCAAGATTTACAAAAAAAAAACTTCCTTTTTTTTTAAATTTAATATTATCCCAAAATGTATGACTGAGTCCATCAGACTTGTTTACAGAGGTCAAATCAGAAAGCTGTTTTTCTAGACTTTATTGGATCGAAAGTCTTTCTGCAACTTCAGCTATCACCATCTGGTGGCCTTCAAGCAGAATGCAAGTTTAAGGCATTTCTACATTGGTTTCATTTTTCTGACGTGGAAGCTACGTCCATGTTTTTTTATTGTTTATTGAGCTGGAGACACGATGGCTAAGTAATCATTCCTGTTGTACTACTTTGTCCACCTACTCTGGTACACATGGGGTTAAGTGCATTGTACTGCTAAGTCTCTGTAATGCAAAGACCGAGCTGACTCAGACGTGCAAAGTATAATCAAGGCTTTAAGCAGATTGCTCCTGTGTCGGTGGGGTGAACCAGTAAAGTTTATGCAGTTACATCTGTAGTTCCAATTACATGGATACTAGATAATGCTAAGACTTAATCTGGTTTTATAATTTCAATGTGCACGAGTTCTCTTGGGTTCCTGGAATGTGGAGGGTCCAAGGCTTCAAAGAAGTATAACAGGAATGATAACTCTCATGTTGGGTCTCCAGTTGTCCGTGTCCGTAACCAAGTATAACCCAGGGTTTAGTAGGATCTGCGCTAAGTAACGACTAATCAAATACAGTAGGGTAAAGCAAACAGCACAAAATAGATATGCCCATTTTATATTTCTTATTACACTTGCAGCTTATGATCTGAAGCATTTAAGATGTGCAAGTCACGGCTGCTCTGATGTCATTTGATGTCACACTCTGTGAATCTAACATGGCGTGATGTGAGGGAGTTTAGTTTTGCGTACACACACACACACACACACACACACGCACGCACACACGCAGAAACGTACCATTTGACATAGAGCAGCACTGAAAGGGGAATAATGTCTTGCTTGGAAAAGCCTGTGTAATCTGCCAACAAGGTGGGCCAAAGAGGAGCTGCAGAGAGGAAGAACACAGACATAATTTAAGATGAAGGTAAACTTAACACGAAACTAAACCTGTACATTCTGCTTGTTTGAAAAGACTCTTGAGTTACAGCCTGTTGTTAAAAGGCTGGAACGTTGTACGAGTGTGTATGAGCGAGTGTGTTTACCATAGTGATGTAATGCCCGTGTGAGCAGCAGTGCGGCACAGGCCAGTTTAGCAGGTGGCGGTGTGGCTAGAGCAGAGTAAAGCAGGGACAGCTCGCAGATGTAGCTAAATAGGTGAGTGGTTCGCCTCTCCAGAGGGAGCAGAGAGAACAGGACCTCGCCGTAGTCCAGCAGTGTGGGGCTCTGCAAGAAAGCATAAGCATTAGTCTTTGCATTAAAGAAGGTCGGGAAATACTTCACTGGCACCAAATACTAAACAATACACTAAACAAACGATGCTTGTTGTATTCACCCTGATGTTTCCCTCCAGCACAGAGATGACCTCTCCCATCATTCGAACCAGGTCCTCATATTTGTAGGTGTTGTCTGTCAACCAAACTGCTTCACGTATGGTCAGGATTTCTTTGCTGATGTATCTGAAAAGGAAAAAAAAAGTTACAAAACATTTGCCTTTTAGATAAATAAATAATTCAGAAACGAACAAAAACCATGGTATGTGTGCATCCTTACCTTGTGCAGATGACCATGCAGGCGATTCCTAATAACTGAAGACGAGCTTTGGGGACAGACCGCAAAGTCAAATAACGGTCCACGCAGCCTACAGTCACATGCAGCGTCTGGCTGGTGAAGTCCTTCATTGTGGTCACCTCCACAAGCCAGTCCACCAGGATGTACCTGGAGACAAGCAGACAAAAAATTTAAAATCAGGTGCATCAGGGCAGTGTGCCAAGTTTTAACCATGTAATAATAATCAATATCGTAAACCTTTTAAGAATATAAACTGGGTGGCTTTGGAAAGCAGAAAGTGGCGTTTCTAAAACTTGGTAACAACAATTCAAGTTAACTCAGGGCATCAGACTCGGTCACATCTACCTCAAGTCGATGTGGTAACTTTTATTGCCGGGGTGTGTCATCCCTTTACTAATGTCATTAAAGAAGGGGAGGATAATCAGCACGCAGTGAGTCATCACAGGGACTAGAGATATTCATCAAGAGACAGTAAAATCATGACGTTGCTTCTGTTCGATCTACCTCATGCTGTCCTTGATTCCTTGTTTCAAGATTTCCTGAGATGAGGGCCGTGATGCTGGATTACAGGAGCTGAAGAGCTGGGCGACTAAATCCGAGCAGGCCTTCGACTCCAAACCCAGCGGATTGCCACTGCTGCACACTTTGGCCAAGGACAACTAGGGGAAGAAGACAAAGCACTAAAATAATTACACAAGAAGGCTTGACATCTTGCTGCTATGTAACGCTAGAAAGGCAACAACAAAGTTTAGTACTGTATTAGTTTCCTGATATAATTACAGACCTTGGGATTTAGCTGAGTCATACTTTTGTGATTCAGTGGGGCGAAAAAAAAAGAAAAAAAAGAAAGAGAGAACGTCAACATCTGTCAAGCCCTCTTGACTTTAGTTGATAGCATTTCAATAAGCAACTCCAACTCTGGAGAAATGTAGGCCCGGGTAATAAAAAACTAGAAATGAGAGCTGAAAGGCTTTCAAAAGAAAAGCCATTTGCTGCTTTTTTGTATCACCGCAGGGGAGTACAAAGAGAGAACAAAGCTACAGATTGACAGAGAAAACCGATCACAAGAAACCAACTGAAAGTTGGTGAATTGTCCTCAATCACGCACCTGTGCCTCCCAACATCCTTTCCCAGCATAGTCCCTGAGGGTTCGCACACACTGCAGGTACCTTCCTGGATCTGCGATCTGAAACACATACACCAAAAAAACCGAAAACAAAACCGTAAGCTCATGATTGGAGTCAACGTGAGAATCTTTCTAGAATCTGTAAAGCATTTACTATGTTAGCTGGTTATGTTTGACTGACTGTGTAAATAAGAAATAAATCCCAAACAAACAGCTGTCTTCACCAAAGGCGCATGCTTCTGAGAGTAAATCTCGAAACACGGTAATGAGAGAACCTGACTCACAGCTGCCTTACGGCTGTGCTGCCACATCAGGTATGAGCTCTGTAGACAGCCAGCCTGTGACGACTCCTCCAGCATGGATATGGCTTCTGAACGCTTCTCATCATCCTGGACAAATGAAACACAGTTCCTTAAGGTTAATGATAGCAGTAAAGGTAAACTGTCTGCCGTATGCTGTCTCTGCAACATATGAAGGCTCGTGACATAGTTCTGCTTTGTCACATTGGTAAATAACAAAGCATACTGAAGCTGTGAGTAAGAAGAAACAACAAGGCCTGTAAGACAACAGAAGCTGCATGACAGGGACTTATTCCATCTGTGGTGCTAATGACCAACTGGTCCAACAGCCCCTGTGACATCAGCTCAGTTTTAGGTTTTGGTGAAGGGGTGGGGGTAATAGAAACTGGTCTAACCACACCTGGATTGAGATACAGCCCCCCACAGTCTCACTCACCTCAAACAGCTGCAAAACTTTGGCCAAACAATGCAACAGGGGACCCCTCCTCTCCTGCAGAGAAATCACAAAAGCAGATTGGTAAACAGTTTTGCACATGCAGTGTATGGCACTGTAAATCATAGTCAACTAAGAAGAACAGAAGCCAAGCTTTAGGGACAGGGTGTTCAGGCAGCCTTCCAAATATTACATTTTTATGTAATATTTTGTCTGAATTAATGATTTAAGAGAAACCCCAACTTAATACTTTAAGACCAAATCAGACATCAATGGAGATTAAATTTGCACCCCAGCTGGTCAAACAGGAACTCTGAGCCTACCATGTTGTTAGCGCACTCAGCCTTGAGGTGATCAAACACCACGGCCTTGCAGCAGCTGCCGGTGGGCGACCACGGTGGACGGATGAACACCCAGATGAAGGGATCTGCTGTGTGGGAGCGCAGGCTCTCTGCGAGGCTAAAGAAGTGGGAAGCCTTTCGACCACACACATCTGCTCGGCCCTCGTCACTTAACAATGCTGAAGGCGAGAGAGGATGCACATTTTTAATCAATTAGTTCAATTATTTAAAGGGTTTTCTGTTATCTGTGTTTATATATGACTCCCCATTTAATCTCTGACATGAACCAACCAACAACTTACGTCCTTCATTGTATAAATATGCAATTCCAAGCTTCACAGCAGCTTCAAAATTCCCTTTGTCAGCAGCTCTAAAGGAAGACAAAATTTAAAGTAAAGACTCAAATTGACAAACAACATATATATAAGTACACTTTTGACAGTAGGTGATGTACCTTTCAAAAAGCCATAATGTGTTTGGGGATGGCCACGTGTCTCTGAAACTGACCCTGGCCCAAACACTAGAGTGGTTGTCAACAATGTCCCGCAGCTGAGAGTGAACCTGAAACAGGCATTTAAACAAATAAATAAAAATAATTAGAACCCCAGCAGAGGAGAAATCTCAGGTAATAAAGAGTTTAGCTGTGTCAGAGTGTGCACTTTTACTCACAGCTCGGATAGACAGGAGATCCTCTGCAGAGAGATACTGGAGCACACAGAGAAGAACCTCCTCAGGAAGAGACAGCAAGGTGATCCCAGAAGATCGCTTACGTACCCGCTTCCGTGCTGGAACCGAGTAGCATTTTGAACAACGGCAGTGGACAACTGAAAGAAAAAAAGCAAAGAGGAACTGCATATATTACACATCAAATGTTTTGAATACTTGAGCATCTTTCCCATATTCACCCTGCAAGCAACAGCACTGGGAGGAATGCTTTAAGTGTACACAATCAAAATCACAAATCACTTAAAATTCCACACCTAAGTGCAAGATTGGCTAACTAATTCTCACATTAATGACAAACTAATATTTGCCTTTCATTGAAAGCAGGTCAAGTTGATTTAGACATACAGTGATGCACTCCAAGATGAAGGTTGCATGGCTCCACATTCAAAACTACTAACGTAAGGCATCTACGGGTGGTCTACTCAAACTCTCTGTGAGTGAGTGGGAAAATGTTTAAATTAATGGAAAGATCATCACCTTAAAAGTATTAAAACACATAAAAAGCTAATGTTTTTTTTCTGCAGATGTTAAAAATCTAACGGCGGTGAACTGAGCAGCTGAAGGAGGAAAGTCAAAGTCGATGAGCGCCCAAATTTCCCTCCTGTAAGTTCCACGGCAGTAGTAACGATGAGTTTCAATTAGGTTTCAAATTCGAACTAGTCTAACGCTAAGTATTTATTTTTCAATGACCACAAAATGCTCACAAAGTTAAAAGAAGAGACGTTTTACCTGCATAGATATATTGCCAATATGATTTACCATTACTTCCCGGAGGCTATACCAGTTAACGTTTGTGGTGAGCAGCAGCTAATCACCAATGCTAACTGTGTCAAACTTTAGTGCTCTGAAGTAAGACCGCAAACACTTGTTGCATATTATAGTAATTTCCATATATCGGTGTTATCAAGAACAAGTTGAAAAAAGTACTTACCGCCTGCTTTCATTGCAAGTACAGGGATCACTCCTCAAACAGCGATGTCTTACTGTAGATGCAACTCTTGAGTAGCGATTTATATACGAGACGATGTTGGCTAATGTTACTCACATTCAAATGCTCACACTAATTACTAGAAAACGAAATAGGCAGTGTTACAGTGTTGTTTCCTGTGTCTGTTTTGCTGTGATAGTTGACTAATGTCTCCGTAAGTTGTTAGCTATTGCCTGAATTCAAATCCAAGCACGCGTCCTCACTTATTGGACCCGCCCCAAAAGATGCTCTCTAGGACCGCCCGCGCTCACCGTTTAAACTATACGTTCAATCTGATTGGTCCTCACTGATGATGCCTTTATTTAACATTTTAGCCATTTGATTGGTCAGCGCGAAAAACGCTCGCGACGATTGGTCAGACGGTATAAAACTGTAACATATTAAACGCTCATTGGAGAACGTAACGACATTTCGAAGTACGCGCTCGTTAGTGAAGGTATATAATTGGCTGACCCGATTTAGAAGCATGCCCACCGAACAACCTTTAAACAGTGGACTGTGGGAAATGTAGTTGGATAGAGAATATTTTTTAAAGGTACGGTGTTTAAAGGGACAGGTGCGTAGCGTCAGCTTTGAAGGATGTCAAAAGACATCCCCCAAACATATTGTTAGCCATGGGACTTCATTGTAACTTTTTAATCATCTTCTGTTGTATATATATATATATATATATATATATATATATATATATGTATATATATATATATATATATATATATATATATATATATATATATGTGTGTGTGTGTGTGTGTGTGTGTGTGTGTGTGTGTGTGTACATTAAGCTAGATGTTTCTTTACGTCCTGATATGTAAAATATTTGAAATGACAGAAGATGCCAAGTCAAATCAAAGTTTATTTTTATAGGACATTTAGAACAACCTCAGTTGACCAAAATGTATGGGTCCATATAGGTGTATAGGTTATGCGAAATATTATATAATTAACATTAAACCAGCTCACTAATAAATACACTAATATACACAATAAACTCAATAAAACATCATGAGATAAATCTCAATAGACATAAATAAGACCAACTGTAATAAAAAAAAATGCAATACCCTGCTCAGCAAGAATAAGCAGGCTTTAATGTGTGTTTTAAAATGACTGAGAGTTTGTAATATGATATGTAATATGATTATATTTGTTTGCTAAAACAGAGATGTAACTAAAAGAAATTAGCGACTGGTTCAGCTTCTGAAGCAGCTGCCTTTAATTAGATGACACCCTGATTGTAATTATGATTATTATGTCCCCACTGTTATTTGCTATACTGTCTCAGTTCAATAGTATCTCTTCATTGCTTGTCTTTCTGAAAAGGGTCTTAAGGGAGCAGCGTAACCTCCCAAGAGTAATCATGTGTTCCTTTCAGGCTCTCTATTGATCCACACATCACCTGCTCATCCAATCTAATCATCACTAACAATAGCCAGTGCTCAACATTGCCTCTTACACTCAGTAGGTTCCTTTAAAAAAAAAAAAAAGAGGAAAATGCCTAAATAAGTTTACATGAAACTTTTATGTAATTCACAAAAGCATTAAGACAACACATCTAGGCATTCTTCTTCTATAATCATGAGCTTACAAGTGTTTAAATTGCTCATTTGCTCATTCTTAGGCTATTTAAAACTGGAGGTGCAGGATGATCAAATTATCTTGTAGCGGAGTGACCTCAGAGAGGGCAGGGGCTGTAACATCCACAACTAGATGCAGCAGTTTCCATAGAAACTCAGAGTAATCTTAACCGTTTTCTCAGTAAAACACAAAGTAACCAGGGAGAGGAGATCCAGTGGTGCTTTGAACCTTAACAAAAATAATTAAAGCTAAAGCTCAGTGTGCTCAGAAAACTGCAAGATCTGTCATTTTTATTGGTAGTAAAAAAGTTTATTTATATATGGGAAGTAAATGGGAGATGACTTCACATTTCAGTGACTTAATTTGCAAGCTTTATTGATGAGAAAAAGATTGCTACTATCTGTTTGTAATTTCCAGTGTTGATGATGCCCATACAGAAATACCTAAAACTAAGAACCAGCATTTAGTTTGTGTCACTGTTGGATTATTAAAGTATTCTCAAGTCTTTGAGTGATTAAGCCCAATGTCTTCTCGTCACATTTGTTTCTGTTGCAATAGCTACACACAGACTGCAGCTTAATGTCATTTTGCTTGTGATTTAATCTGACCGTCTGGCCAGGCATGTGTAATTTCATCTACAACTGTCTCCAAAACAGCTCCCATAATATCTGGAGATGAACTGAAATGTAACTCCCTCCTGCTACAAAGGTATTATGTGGAACCAGCCTTAGTCGCTGGCTAATTAAATACACCCAGATTTGTCTTTTGAACAGATGGTGTTGATCCGAAATTTGAATAAAGTATAAATAAAGTCATGGGACACGAGATGTCTCTTTAATGTGTCAAATTGTGCTGTTTGCTTCTTTTTTCTGTTTTGTATGTATTAAACTGAGTTTTATATAATTCAAAGTCTGATAAGGAGCCAAATAGTGCTGAATGTTTTGGTTTGAGGCCAAGTTCTGGATAAAAAGAGGCGGACGACTTGTTTCCGTCTGGTTTCCTGTAATCCGTGCTGACCCTAGCAATCCAGCTGACCACTTCCACCTCGTCTGTACTTTGCCCCTCAATGGCCTACCCACCCTTTTATCAAGACCTAAGCACTGTTCCCTCCACACCCACGCTTTACCAGCTGTAATTTAATTTGATGAAATATGTTTATACCCAGAAATATAAAATTAATTCCTGCAGAACTGTGACTTAATAACAAGTGAGAGTACTTGGCCTACTTTATTCTACTGCCAGTAGGTGGTGTCATTTATTCTGATTGATGTTGGCCAGTCTGTTTTCTTAACAACCAGATTCCTCATCCCCGGGTATCTGAACAAGTCATCCTAGCTGGCAGGGCAACACATGACAGCGCGTCTAAATACAGCATCGAAATTTCAAGCGAAGGCTGTCAACTGAAGACAGGTTTTGCGTTTTGTGAAAAAACAGAGCGACGGTTGTAATTATTGCTCACACTGTTCGAAATAGAGCCAAAACAATGTTGTTCTCCTTTGTATCCACTGTCCACTCTCCACTTGTCTTCTGTATTTTTAGCCCTGTCAGAGATTCTTCCAGATTGACCAGGACAGAGTTGAATGGTGTGACGGTTCACACTATTCTAAATTATTTTCCAAAGCAAACAAGTACAAAGACATACAATGAATGCATAAAGGTTCTTTCTTTTTACCTTTAGGCTATCACAAACAAAGGTGCTTATGTGACATTTGTTTAATACAGTGCTTACATGAACAATTCAAATTTACATATGAGTAGAAATATACAGTACAAATAGAAAAATAATTGTATATACAGCACCAAATATTAGTGGGCACACAAACCAACGTATTTTGTGTCACTCGCTGGAGTGACAAAAAGCATAGGCTGACAGCATGGCTGTCTTCTGGGAGAGGGACATTTTTCCCCGCAGCAGAGAGAGGTAGGTTTTCCCTTTAATCTTTCAGAAGGCAGAAGGGAAATCACTTCACATCTCCAAGAAACAAGAAACAATTTCTGGTCACCTTCCATCATTTTTTTGTTTTTGTTTGTTTGTTTAGTGTCAATATACTGGCACGATATAGCTTTAAAATGAACAACAATGCGGCCAAAGTGTACTACATATATAATGTGGACTATACAGAGGCGAGAGTATAAGCGTATACACGTTACCTATCTTGTTTTTGGCATCCTTTGTTTCCCACAGTAAACTGACGAATAACCATCTTTTTTTCCTCTCTGTGCCACCAAACATCCTTCTCTTCCACATCTGTGACAGGTCCACCACATCTGTCCACAACTCATGCCCATCATTGTTAGAGCAAACCCTAATCCGGGTGAACGGATCTGATAGCAAAGCGAGACAGCCCGTGTAATGTAAATCTTAACTTGTCTTGATCAGAGGATACTAAAACAATGGCCCACCTATAAATACTTTTATGAGCTTTGTGCATTTGACATTTACCTTAAAAAAAATTATAAATGCTTGCAGTATGCCGGTGTTTGCAAACACACTGATCTAAGGTTCAGAGAAGACTTATTCCTCTCCTATTCAATTTAAATTCTCGCCATGGATTCCAGTAATGCATCATGTTCCTCGACAATATTACTGCTTTGTTCAGGATGGCTGATCCTAATCTAACTGCTGGGGCAACTACTCACTGCCACATGTAGTGAAAGGAATGACTTCCCAGGTTCCTTGTTTTTCTCCATTACCTCCTAACTATATTTCTCTTCCTTCATTAGCATGCAAGACAACATCTAAATGCACACTGAGCCGCAAAACATGTCAAAAGAAAAGGGGCCGACTCTTTGCAAGTGTACTGAGGTTGGGCAGGATGACAGATGCAGCCTTGAATTTGGCAAGTTGGCCTTCAAAAGGTCCTCGGTGGGATTGGCATTCGATGTTAACTGTTACCCCTGGGTATACAGACACATTTTCCTTAGCAAGCTTGACTAAACCAGTGGAGACAATCAATGCAACAGTGATCTATAGTAGCTCTCAAAGGTAAAGAAGTGTCACTAAAGTCCTTCGCGTGGAGACAAATTGTCTTCTCTGAAATTGCTATACATTGTATACATTGCACTTACTCCCTGCGGGAGTTACGTTTTGAACCTCATGTTACATTCAGTCACACAAAAGAGAATGATTAAGACAGAGTAAAATGCCATTGTTTATCTCATCCTGTGAGAAAGCACCTATTCACAGATGTGGCGCTGAGCGCAGCTACATTCACTCACTCTTCCTAAAAGAAAATGTGAAGGAAAAGGAAACCCCAGAGCCACTTAGAGCCTACCTATTACTCAATTTTCACTAGAGAACAGCCTTGTATCCTATTTTCACACAGGATTTTGCGACTCACTTTTAATCAACATTTTTTCCACAGCTGGGGGAAAAAATTAAAACAACCAATTCCTTTGGCACAGATAGATAAAGACTGCATGAATGTCTGCGGACTGTGAGGTTGTCGTGTAAGTGTGTGTCTTAATTTGAGCATAATAAGTCTGTCCACACATCTCCTGGGCTATACAACAATGGAAAATGAGTGTGATTAAGTCAGAAGCTGGCAGTGTACAATGAGAAACAGATTTGAAGAGTCCTGTTGGGTAAAGAGAGAAAGCAAAGGGGGGTAACTCTTGGAGTGGGGGAATGTGGCAGAGCTTTTTTCCATGAGTGGTTGCTCAAGGCACCAAACGGGAGGGGCCCTAGGGGAGCAGGATCAGTCAAAGTGTCCCTGCCGTGGCATGTCCCCTATGGCAGTGTCCTTCAATAATCCTGGACTCCTTTGTATGGAGTTGAGGTGTCCCACAAAGACATAGGGATGAGTGTAAATGCTCACTTATTGAAAAGAAAGGCAATCAAGTCAGTCATAATTAGGTCCCCAGTCCTTTGTAATGCGAAGCTGAAGCTACAAAAGGCCTTTCAGGGTATGTCGCTTTACTTAAAATGCTTTCTTGTTTGCCATGGACATGGCCATATGTGCAAATCTCTTTTTCCTTCATTGTGAGGACCAAATTCCAAAAGTCTCTCAGTTGACCTGGATCTTAATTTGAGCACACACAAACACTTTGCACTCCTCCAGCAGGTCCTCTACCCTCTCCAACTGATCGTCCACACAGATGCCAGTAAGATCCAGCAGGACTCAAGTTCCAATCTCTCATTGCGCAAAAAAAAGCCCCCAACACATTGCTGTAGTGTCACAGGACGAGTGAATGACGTTGGCCGCTGACGTGGGTGCGTTGCTTTTTCGGCCGGGTATCAGGTTGCCGTCTTTGGCCCGTTTGTGGCCTCTTGGAGAGTCACCTGTCCTGATACAAGGAATGCTGTGACTGACGTGCCTAGTGACGCCAGCACTGACTCCAGCAGCAGCTCTGCATAGCGTGTTAGGTGTCTGTGTGAGCTCCCGCTGTAACTGCTCGTGCGTAAGTCATCAAAGGCCTGTTAGTGTGTGTAAATATGCATGCAGTGTCCAATGCATATTTTGCACATCTCCTCGGAGGTTGTTTTGACACCGGACACCTGCTGTCTGATGATAAAAGAGCGTGTGAGGCACTGGTGATCTCTCATTGCCAATCCAAAAAAATCTGATGCAGACCTCACAGACTAAACAGATCTTCGGCGTTTATCTGTCCTTTTGACCCAAGCTATCTCCAACATGATTTGAATTCAACTTTGTAACTTCAGAGAATGGAGGGACGTTGCATTGGGAGGTGAAGTGAAGAATTTCTGGCCAAACCTTGAGCTCCCAGCTCTAGGCATGTTCCTCTATCATACCCCTGTGTTCACTCACAGGGGACACTGCTCAGACGTGAATGAGCCCCCCTCTTTCTTTTTCCTTCTCTTCTTCTTGTGGACAGTCCAACAAGCAGTTGCCATCATTAACAGCAAAATACCCATGACGAGTAGCACAACTGACACCACTTTAGTCTGAGGCAGGTCATTATAAGTGTAGGTCACTCCTGTTCCTGCTACACCGATAACTAAAGAGATGATTCCAAATGGAAAGATGCAGCGGTACCAGGACTTCTCCATTCCTCCAGTAGCCTGAGATAGACGCTCCAGAGAGGAGAGCACCTCGGGCACTTTGGCCCCACCAGTCTCTAGCGATTGACCCTCCTGCCCCAAGTTGGTCTGCGGCTGTGGTTGGCAAGCCAAATGGCCTGTTGTACAGCCCATCCTGACTGTGTGGGCTGGCGTATCCTGACAGGATCAGCAGCGTTGGCTTCTGGGATCCTACTTGTAGGTAGCTCTGGCCTGGAGAGACAGAACGAGACAAACGGAGGCGGAAAAAAGGAGAGGAAGGAGAAGGAGGTCTGTATGAGACCAAAGAAACGACTTGAGCAGGTATGGCTTGAACATGTCCGATGAAATCTTCTAAAATCAGCTGAAATCCACTCACACTTTCCTCTTCTCTGCCTCCCTCTCTTGCTGTTTCTCTGTACACTGTCTGCCGGCTCTCTAGTAGCACATTGTACACTCTGCAGAACGTAGTGAGGGGGGCATATATATATAAAGGCTTAAGGAAAGAGGAGGGGCTAGGGAGGAAAAACTGGGAAGTCCAAGTGCTACGATTCGTTAGCTCATTGGTGACATCAAACACTGAAGTAGGGAGAACAGGGGTTGACGAAACACAGGAAGGGGGAGGGGAGGAGAGTTAACTGCTCTCTCTATTCTTCATGCTCCCATCACTGCCTCTCAAATGCAGCATCTTTGTTTTCCTGCAGTATAAAACGTTCCCCATGGGAACGCAGAAGCCTAGTGTTGACTTGAAATTAGACGCGAATGGGAAATCCTTATTTATCTCTATGTTTACTGAAAAAAGAAAAGGGACATTCCCCATATAGATCGCTACAGATGTGTCATCTCTTCATGGGAATCACACAGTCACAGTGATTCCATCCCCATCACGTCAACATGAGTCAGTCATCAATTTATATATATATATATATATATATATATATATATATATATATATATATATATATATATATAAGGGCTCAGAGAAGAGCTTGAGAGGATGTGGAGGGTGAAGGTAACAGTGGTCCCCGTGGTAATCGGAGCACTAGGTGCGGTGACTCCCAAGCTAGGCGAGTGGCTCCAGCAGATCCCGGGAACAACATCGGAGATCTCTGTCCAGAAGAGCGCAGTCCTGGGAACAGCTAAGATACTGCGCAGGACCCTCAAGCTCCCAGGCCTCTGGTAGAGGACCCGAGCTTGAAGGATAAACCGCCCGCAGGGGCGTGCTGGGTGTTTTTATATATATATATATATATATATATATATATATATATATATATATATATATATATATATATATATATATATATATATATATATATATATATATATATATATAGGGCCTCTATTAATGTAAATACAATGATGAAAATATTGACTCGTGGCAGAAATACTCATAAAAAAATACAGGCAGCCTCCACCTTCCCTCCCACACACACATGCACACACACGGCTGGAGCCAGTTCTTTCTGAATGGAAAGCAGCCTAAGTAGTAGTTAATCCCCTTGTATGCTCGCTCTTCCACAAAAAAAAAGAATTAAATAAAATCAATCTAGACACCTTTCATGTCCAACGTTTGCTAATCTTCCTCCTCCACATTTATAAAGCTACGTTTGTGAAGGACACACAAATCTGATTGTCTGTTTTATCTTCAGGCATTACTGGGTTTTCTACGACAGCATGTTAGCCTTTTAATGCTTCCAAGATTTATTTTTTTTATCAGCTCAACTTATTCTTGATAATATGATAATCAGAGATTTTACCAGAATAGAAAATACGTCATGCTCCCTTATAAATGCCAAACAGGCTTCCTTCTGTACAGGACAGCTGCTGTTAAGACCGTGTATGGGTTGTCTTGACAGAAAAATTCAACTTGACTGCCTGATCAGTGGGGGGAAATCAAAAAATATACCCTAATGTTGCCTAACTGATGACTACATTGACTTAACAATCTCGGCTGTAGCTCAATCAGCAACAGCTATTTAGAACAGCCAAAGAGAAATAAAAGAGGGGAAGTGAGGAATGTCTTTGTGAGGAGTGGGGGCGCAGTAGAAAAGAGACGTTCAAGCGCAATGGGCATTTGAAGGACAGAAGTGGATTCTTGGTAGCTCTGTTGGGTTTCTGGGGATTTGTGCTTAGACTCCAGTAAGCGATTAAAAGTGAGATGACTGGAGGAAAAGAAAAAAAAGAGTGGAAGCTCCAAAGTATTTGAACTTTTCCCCTCTGTAAGTGTGTGTGTATGCGTGGCATATGGCAGTAATTTCCATGAAGTTTCACCCACGGACAGTAAAACTGTCTTGCATCTTCCATTATGTGTCACAAAGAGGCGTGAGAAAAATGGGATAAAGGCGTGAGGCATGCATAACCTTGGGAGGACCGGGCCATGCTGGAAGAGTGGAAGAGCTCTGCTGGTGACAGGCAAAGCCAGGCAGCAGCTGATGCATGCAGGTCACAGGAAGGCTGAGCTGCATGAGCACCACTCCCACTAGGAACTATGTACAGTGTTGACCCAAGGATACTTCCATGCCTCCTTTTTTTACCTCCCTCACACACATAGACAAACACAGATCTAAGACTATGTGAGGCCATAAACCAGCAGCACTCTGATCCAGTGCCCTGCAGATGACTGCAATCCAAAAGTAGTTGGACATTTCTGTGTGAACAGGTCTTGTAAACCTGCAAATGTATTCTTCTTTGAACCCAGGAACAGACGTTCAAACCATCAGGCCCTTGTTCTTTTGGACTCATCCAGCCATCTGAGGCTGAAATACTCCTCCTTTTTTCATATAATCATTTTTTTGTCCCTCTCCTCAGGGAAACATGCCATTTCCAGCTTGCAGCATGCTGCGATGCCAGGCACACCTTCTTTATGACTCAGCCGGCTCTGGGTGTGCATGTCTCCCTGTTTGTGTGCGTGCGCATGAAGGGCCGGTGCAGCAGGGCTTCAACACCCACGTCCTGCTGCGAGAACCCAGCGCCACCTGTCGCCCAGTCTGGCACAGCTCCTGCCATCCACCCGTCATCTGTGGGCACGAGCCTCTAAGGCTCCTCCAGGCGCTCCTGAATCTCACGTACAGCCTCATAGCACATTTGATCGTGAATACCATATCACAGAAACACAGTGATGGCCCCATATATGCGATCTAGCAGATGTATGTATGAAAGATTATGCTGGCTCAATATGGGGGATCAAAAACATATGGAAAAACAGTATGGAAGTGTGTGTGTGTGGTGGTGGCACATTTCTTCTTTCTTTTTTATTTAAACACTGAAAATGAATGATATGAAGTGAAACACACAGGTAAACTTGCAAGGGCATCTTTGATTAAAATGTAATTTGGACTCTTTTTTTTCTGTGAATTGAGTGCCACCTGCTGGCAAAATTCACCGAGTGAATATTACACTTCTGAGGCATCAGTTACGATGTGTCAGAATTTAGCAAAAAGGAAAAATTAGAAACAACTCAAACATATAATTTAACCTACAGCTTACATCACAAATACACACACTTAAAGTCACTGTAATATTATGTATCTTTTATTACGTTACTCTGATCAATGGTGATACTTAAAATTGTGCCTGAGGCATTTATTCAGAAGCTGCGTTTAAGAGACAGGATTAATGATCACAGTTTTATACAGTTGTGACATGACATGAGACACTGACATAACACAGCGATGCCACTATTAAAAACAGATTCTTCAAAATAATCATTCGTGATGTTTCAGTTACCATTTTATTAGGTACACCTGTTTATCCATCCATTAATATTTCCATGATATCTTTAGGATCACGAGGTGTAACACAGAGCATCGAACCCCTCCAGCAGAACCTCCTGAACCACAGCTGCCCTCTGAGGCTGTTCACTCAATTCAGTTCCCCCCTTTGTTTTTTTTTAACCATGTCCTTGTTTTGACTATGTCAGAGGGGTTTGATTTCATCAGTGTTGCACCAGATTGCAGCATACCACGAGGCCTTTAATGTATTCATACCTGTTTCTAAACTTACAAACCTATAAGTCAATTTAATGTGCTCATTAGTCATGCAGGCTCAGAGTCCAGGACTATAGCTGGGAAACGTTCCCCTCCTTCACCCAGCAGGGAGTACATGTCTCTGAGTACACTGGGGCTCAGACGTTCAGGCCCAGGTACGACAGCCGAAAACTGAGGGGACAGGGTGTCCAACAGAGCCTGTGGGACATCAGAAAAGACTGTCAGCCAGTTCCTAGCTTCTACTAAAAAAGAACATGCAGGTATGTAAAACTCACGAGGTGCTTTCAGAACACGTCACCTACCTGTTCAAGATCAACCTCTTGTTGCAGCAATGCCACCCTCATCCGCAGCTGCTCAATCTCTTGCAGCTCTGCCTCTGTTGCATATGTTATAGTCAGGGGCAGGGGTGAAGTTCTCCCATCTCCCTGCACACCATTTGCCCCAGTGGGGCAAAAACAACCTCCCTCTGGCCTCCATCGATCCCATGCTTTCCACTCTGACGGAAAAAAAGGTTATTTTTAGAGCGCGAGCAACCATACCCCTAAAACTTTTTTCTTTCTGCTCTGTTGCCTCAGCTTTAAATAGCTAGGCCCTTGCTTAGTGGCATCAGGACAGACAGCTTTAAAACCCCATCGTCATGGGGACGAGGGGGTGAGGGGGGTCTGTTGAGGCCAAGGAAAGGACTGAGCTGGCGCTGAGGGTTCACGGCAGCTCTGCTTTCATTTTCCATACGCCAAGATGGAGAGACTCCATTAGCGCGTTAGCACGCTGCACTCACCATAATCATTTTCTAAATGCTGTTAAAAAGCAATAAAAGATAATTCCCTCCCTGGATATTACAACGCGGTGAAATAAAAATACTAACGTGAGATGCTAGATTGGATGACACCAGACGTGTGGACCTATTCATTACTGGAAACTTCTCTGACACACTGGATTTAGTTGCTACTTGTGCTACATTGGTGCTTTAACGAGTAAACATCAATAAATCTTTGTGAAGGTGTGAATGGAAAATCTCTCGTCATTCAGGTTCTTTATAACTGCATCAGTGGAGGAAATGGAAATGCTGCTGTGCATATTGTAGGTACAGACTCAAACTGGGATGCCCATAGACGATGACCCACATGGAAAAGAAATCGCAAAATGTATGTAACACTGGTTAAACACAGCCAAAAACCATGTCATGATGTCTCCACCAGCATCTCCTTTAGGAAAGTCAGTGCAAAGGAATAAATATTTTTGATAAGGTGTCTTCCAGCTAATGACCACCTGTCTACAAACAAAGATCAATGATCTGCAATTAATGCTGGAGAAACAATTATTTTACAGAAAGGTTTATGATGTTTATTATGCTGCGTACAAACAGGATTCTTACCTTGTTTCACTTGATCTGCAAAATTCTTGAGCTCAGCTGCTGTGAGCTGCAGCCTTTCCAGCGACATACAGGAATCATACTTGTCGCCTGTACTAACTGTAAGAAAGCACATTAAAAAAAGAGAGTTATAATAGAAGCTTACTGAGAAGCAAGTGGAGTTGCATTAAAAGTGTGTTTACAGTCACTCTTAGCGCATGAAAGTTGTTACAGTTATAGAAAAACGTCAACTTCCTGATGGTTCCTGGCAAAGGAAAGTCTTGATTTGTATCAGTCGAAATAGCTCGCACAGTCACTTCCTGCCAACTCCCACATTGTTATTTTGTCACCCACTGACTTATGGAATCAGTCCCTTTCATTTCTCCCGAATTCACATAAAAGCTTCTCTATTACCCAGTCTTAATGTTATCTCTGGCATCTGTTTGGTTAGAGGCTCCCCGCAGAGCTGTTTCAAGTCTTGAGCTTGGTGAATCAACCTGTCCAGCAGAGCCCTGGTCTCATACGGGCTGCCAAATGGCCAATTCCTGGGAAACTAAACAAAGCAAAGGAAAAATGGTGTACAATGAAACACAGGGGTTGTTTAGAGAAATTAATGTATATTAGCTAGAATTTCTCATTAATACACTTGGCTGGTTTTCTAAATTAGAGCATAAATTCCAGTTTAACATGACATCATGGCTGACCCCAGCTGATCCATTTTACCGTAGCTCTCATTCTCTCCATGAAGTGACTCTTCCCAGGCCCAGGGTTCGTCTGTAGGGCAACGGCTTTATCCCACAGTCTGAAGATAATGTACAGAAGGAAACTTTGTGAATAAAGGAAAAATGTACAAGGAGGAATTTTGTTTTTATATTTTTTTGCATTACAATGCATTGTAGGCACCTGCTCTGCTTGCTCTTTAAAGATTTCCATTTTGTTGTTTGCTCAGAAAATATCCTGCTGAAGCAAAGTCAAACAGAATGATTATAATATTACAGAACATGTTTTTGTTTTTTACAAAGCATGGTTATTTTCATAGTGTAATTCTAAAAAACATGCCCATTCTGTTGAGGGAAACTGCATGCTCCTGGCTCATTTGTTTGTGAAGAGGACACTACGTTATTTGAAGAATTTGCAGCGACAGGTGCAGCTTTCCTCAGGTCATCACCACTCAACATATTGCTTCTGATAGTCTTGTTTTTAGAGAGCAAGCTTGTGATGTGATCAGGAGAGACAGACGGCATGACAGCCTGCTGCAGTTTCCTATAAGCCTGGTGATGCAAAGCGCCAGCTGATGAGGCAGGATGGTTTTGGATCGTGTTTCTATTATCTGTTCTTTTGGTCTGTCCGGGGTCGGTGCTAGCTAAAGGTCCCGAGGCTAGTGAGGAGCATACTGATAATCCAGGCCGTCCGTACCCTTTTCTGTCAAGGCTGGCAGATTTAGTGGATGACCTTATCGTTCTTTGGCTTCCTCTAGATGCTGCAGATGAATGTGTGATATCCACAGGCCTAGCACCTAAAGTCCCCGTTTCCTTTCCAGGTTTGGGTATTTTGGATTCTTTTTTAGAAGGTTCTGAGCTGGTGCGCACACGGAGGGCTTTCTCTAGAGCCTTCTCAAGCAGTTCTATGTCTTCCTTATCACATGGGGAGACACCTGTTTATGAAAATAGCAACATGCAAATATGTGGTTACTACTTGGCAAGAGAAAAGAAATGTAAATAAACAAATAGGCTATTTTGTTTTAACTATCAGCACCTTGACAGACAAATAAAAGCTATTTTTTAACTACCTGTAGGAGCAGCACCTGCCAATTCTGTTTCCTCAAAGCTCACCTCGGGTTGGGGTGTTCTGTGGGAAAATACTTCATGTGAACACACACTAAAATTAAAATAAAAGTTTTAAAGTCTTTAAACATTCCAGGACAAAAATGATGTGACACAACAGATGAGCATCAGCCACTGCCATTTTTAAATGTCATCTCATTTGCAGAAAGGCCGCTGGCAGTCAGAATGGATGCTTCATTCATACAGTATATTGCATTGGTGATCTCTGGCAGACATAACTGCTTAATGATGAAACACACTGTTAAAAAAATAGAAGTCCTAGTGTATCTAGGTATGTGCAACTCTCAGAATCTAGTGTAATAGTGCACAAAATTAAAGAGGTTTTACAGGGAGTGCAGAATTATTAGGCAAGTTGTATTTTTGAGGAATAATTTTATTATTGAACAACAACCATGTTCTCAATGAACCCAAAAAACTCATTAATATCAAAGCTGAATGTTTTTGGAAGTAGTTTTTAGTTTGTTTTTAGTTTGAGCTATTTTAGGGGGATATCTGTGTGTGCAGGTGACTATTACTGTGCATAATTATTAGGCAACTTAACAAAAAACAAATATATACCCATTTCAATTATTTATTTTTACCAGTGAAACCAATATAACATCTCCACATTCACAAATATACATTTCTGACATTCAAAAACAAAACAAAAACAAATCAGCGACCAATATAGCCACCTTTCTTTGCAAGGACACTCAAAAGCCTGCCATCCATGGATTCTGTCAGTGTTTTGATCTGTTCACCATCAACATTGCGTGCAGCAGCAACCACAGCCTCCCAGACACTGTTCAGAGAGGTGTACTGTTTTCCCTCCTTGTAAATCTCACATTTGATGATGGACCACAGGTTCTCAATGGGGTTCAGATCAGGTGAACAAGGAGGCCATGTCATTAGTTTTTCTTCTTTTATACCCTTTCTTGCCAGCCACGCTGTGGAGTACTTGGACGCGTGTGATGGAGCATTGTCCTGCATGAAAATCATGTTTTTCTTGAAGGGTGCAGACTTCTTCCTGTACCACTGCTTGAAGAAGGTGTCTTCCAGAAACTGGCAGTAGGACTGGGAGTTGAGCTTGACTCCATCCTCAACCCGAAAAGGCCCCACAAGCTCATCTTTGATGATACCAGCCCAAACCAGTACTCCACCTCCACCTTGCTGGCGTCTGAGTCGGACTGGAGCTCTCTGCCCTTTACCAATCCAGCCACGGGCCCATCAAGACTCACTCTCATGTCATCAGTCCATAAAACCTTAGAAAAATCAGTCTTGAGATATTTCTTGGCCCAGTCTTGACGTTTCAGCTTGTGTGTCTTGTTCAGTGGTGGTCGTCTTTCAGCCTTTCTTACCTTGGCCATGTCTCTGAGTATTGCACACCTTGTGCTTTTGGGCACTCCAGTGATGTTGCAGCTCTGAAATATGGCCAAACTGGTGGCAAGTGGCATCTTGGCAGCTGCACGCTTGACTTTTCTCAGTTCATGGGCAGTTATTTTGCGCCTTGGTTTTTCCACACGCTTCTTGCGACCCTGTTGACTATTTTGAATGAAACGCTTGATTGTTCGATGATCACGCTTCAGAAGCTTTGCAATTTTGAGACTGCTGCATCCCTCTGCAAGATATCTCACTATTTTTGACTTTTCTGAGCCTGTCAAGTCCTTCTTTTGACCCATTTTGCCAAAGGAAAGGACGTTGCCTAATAATTATGCACACCTGATATAGGGTGTTGATGTCATTAGACCACACCCCTTCTCATTACAGAGTTGCACATCACCTAATATGCTTAATTGGTAGTAGGCTTTCGAGCCTATACAGCTTGGAGTAAGACAACATGCGTGAAGAGGATGATGTGGACAAAATACTCATTTGCCTAATAATTCTGCACTCCCTGTATGTCAAATATGACTTTATATTAATCACTTATTTTCCATATGTCTTACTGGCTTTAGGTGTAGGGAAACCCATATGGAAAAGAAATAGGAAAAACTTATAAAAGACTTGCATCAGCTTTAGCTTGCTTCATATAGTGAATCATATAAGGCTTATATGATTTACTCATGAAAGTGGCCACTTTCTCATTACTTTCATAAAGTATCCAAAACATACAAGTTCCATTTATATTATTTTTCAAGGGATCTTATATTTGTTTTCACTCTTGTATGCTTTTCAAACAAGTTTCACACAAGACAGACACAAACTTTATAAGATTTATATATATCTTTTCCATATGGGAATATTAATATTCATTACACAAAAAAGGCATACAAATGATAACAAACCATATTGCGAGTCAACAAAGCCATTATTTAGTCAGTACATTATGATATAATTCAAAGCAAACAATCAACAATTACCGCTTGATATCCAGATGCTGTTTAAAATGAAAGATGACATACACCGATTAAGATTAAATGATATTTTTAAAAACAAAAGATTAGGACCAGTATAAAATGTTGTGTAGCTGTTATGGGTATATGCAGAGATGCTTCAGATGCTTACAGCTCATTTGTAGATGGAATTGACATAAATTGTTTATTGTTTCTTATTTCTTATCTCATTACTTAATATTTATTTTGTCGTTATTCTGAATGAAATGAGTTTAACTATGTAGTTGATTTGATATGCGTTGTTGGGGCAGGTGTCATATAAGCTCATTTACAACAGTAAATAAGTCATGAACTCATTTAGTGTTCTTGAATAGTCCAACAAAACTAAAGAAAAATCAACCAACACACATTTTGAGATAATGTAGAGTAGCTAATACACACACACAGCCGTCTCGTGTAGCAAAAGGCACTGCTGGGATTCGAACCCAGGATCTCCTGTTTACTAGACAGGCGCTTTAACCAACTAAGCCACAGCGCCGGATGGTTAACCAGATCTGTATATAGCCTACGTAAAGAGTCACTCAACTACCGAAGGATTCCCCTACAGATTACTACAAGTGGCACACAAACATCACAATACTTTGGACCTATGTAACTTAAGAGGATTTTTCATAAATGTTTATAGAGAGTCAAAAATCCAGGATACAAACTTCAGACATCGCAGAAACTGGATTTGTTTTTAAATTTGTTATAAGAAGAAAACAGCTTGGGGGGAAAAAGTCAAGCGTGTACTTACAGGCTCTTTAATAATTCTCTGTAGAGTTGAATGCGGTGATTAACCTTAGCTTGTTCCACTTTGCATGACCTGACAGCTTCCTCGACTGCGCACAGCATCGACATTATCGTGTCTGGGTGTATAGCGGTGGTGACCTTCTCTGCCACGACAACACGAAAAACAAAACGTTCACGTACTTGTTTAACACTGATTAATGACTTATTAGAAACAGTAAGACTTGGTCAAAAAGTGCAGAATACGTCGTTGTTAGATCCTCTTTATAATGAAAGCTTTTTTGTACAGACCCGCGAAACACTCGAACCCGACGGATGCGGAAGTCACATTTCTCCCCCTCTGACTAAAGAAGGTCACCGATTAGTAAATATTCAGTAGGTAATCAATGCGATGAAACCTAAGTGACTTTAGGTGAATAGCTAAAGTTTTTATATATATATATATATATATATATATATATATATATATATATATATATATATATATATATATATATATATATATATATATATATATAACCTGTCAGGCAGAAAAAGAAACTTTGAGCATTCGTAGAAACAACGGACTCGCTACTTCTCGCGAGAAGTGTGATGGTTACCAGGGACGCTGTTGTCATCTATACTGCCTATCCGGTTGTTAAGTGATGACGTGACGACTCCTACTTCCGGGCCTAAAGTAGTCTGTTTAATATGGCTTTTGTGTTGTTAACATGTTTAATGTTTTGTATTTTCTTCTATTTAATCTCAAAAAGCTCCTAAAACAGTCAGTGATCACTGTTGACCTCCCTCGGCTTTTATTACCACTAATCATTTATTTAAGCTCAGTTTTTAAAACCTTAGGATGTAACTACAGCCCAGCCCATGCAGCAGTATATGAATGACTAACCTTGTATTGTGGATGGATTATCTGAGTTGTTCTCCTGGCTGAAGTTTGGTCCTTTTACAGCATCCTGCCATGCGATTACATTTGTTCCTGACCACCGAGAACACTCACGTTTGAGTGGAAAAATTTTAGCTTGTTTATTATGCTAACATAGCTGTGTCGCTAGCGGTCACGTAGCACATCATTATATACCAGCTAGCCCAACTTCAGTAACCCTACAAACATCACCGCTGTTTAGTTTTCTGTCTTCGTTTATGCTGGAAGTGATAGCAGAGCTGTACGTTTTAATTTGTTTCCAAAACCCCGCAGTCAGGACATGCTATATTGTATTTAGATAGAAGCTAGCGAGCTAACTCCCTGCTAACTTCTAACTCCGTTAAATGTCATAAATTCCGTTTTCATGGATGCCTGGATGTTAAACTCAATTGTTACACCTGGTAAAGCAGAACGCTGATCATTTTATTTAAGATGAAAGACTTTAGACAGTTTTTCAACTCTCAGTAATGCCATAGTGATGTTTGGACCTGCAGCGGAGTTTAGGTCCAGACACGGCTAGTGACGTCAGACTGAACGACCGGATTAGATTATTGAATTCTTTATTACCACGTTTCTATTCAACAGTACTCACCCAGTCTTAATTTCTCATTTGGTACTCATACAGTTGACTCATAAACATGTCATAATATATGAAAGTTTCAAAAATGAAGAACACTGCTGATTATTTCTGATAACCACAACCATTAAACGTTCCAGTAACATTCCCAAGTAACCTGCTTACACTTACAGCTGTCAGTCTGAGTGAGCCTCATGAGAAATGTCTGGAAAGCAGGTGTAAACAGAGGCAGATTATGAGTAACTGTTGGATAATTTGCTGCTTATGAAGTAAAAATACACATATGAGAACTGAGACATTAAGCACAATCAGATGTTGTTGGAGCCAATAATTCCTCTCATAAAACGTTTATCAAGCTTTGGTGGATTTCATTTATATTTACCAGGTTTGCAGTATTGCGCGTTCTGTTGTAAGGGCATGAATGTCATTACTTGTTTAATTTTTGTTAGTCTATAATACACAATCTTTTGCCACTTTATTAGGTAGAAATATTGTATCAGTGGATGCTTGTGGTGGTGGTTTAATGCTGTGGGACTCATTGAAAGTCTCATTAAAAATCTCTTTCAAGAGAGTCATGGCCAAGAGTGCGATTAGAAATGAGAACATAACACAAAATAATATAATAAGTAAGAAGGAAATGAAACTGACATTCAGTACAAGTGGACACAAATATGTAAGTCATATGCAATAACACATCAAGAGCAACATCAAAAACAGTCACACTGACCAAAAGAGCTACTTTCTCACTCCTTTTAAATGGACTTAAACTCCCCCACTGTAACCAGTTCTGGAAATTTCAGAACCAAGTGAAGATTATTCCAAACGTTTTCCTGCTCTGACTCTTGGGGCAAACATTTAAAATATTGTGAGAACATATACTGTACTACTTGTATTTTTTGCACACATAAATATTCACAAATAACAAGGCATTAGCCCAAGCAAAAAGTTATATACAAAAACCAACTAATGAGGAAGTCTCCAGACATACAGAGATACCTATTTAGCACCAGTATACAGAGAACTTTGATGTGCCAGATTTTCATGGCCTGCAGTAAAACATACAGCACAATGGTAGATGGTATCCAACCTCTTTAGGTACTGGCCACATAAATTCATAATCCAATAAAGGAACAAAAACGTTGCATATACGAAGTGTTTCCTCAAGTGGAGTGACAAACATTTAAAGATGTGACCTTTAAATGATAAATTCTGACCTATAATGATGCCTAAATACTTTTGTGGCCATTTCAATTTCAGCTCCTTCAGTGGTTTTGATTTCAGGAAGTCTGAGCCCTTTAGTACCAACTGAACCTTCTGTGGCATCCATTTATGGCCGCCATCCTCTGATGGTTGCTCCCAGCAGGATAATGCACCAAGTAATAAAGCTCGAATCATCTCAAGCTGGTTTGTTGACCATGACAGGGAGGTCTTTGTCTTAAAAAGCTACCCACGGTCACCAAATCTTAGTCCAATAGGGCACCTCTGGGATGCGGCTCTATTCACATCACAGATGGGCAGCCAATCAATCTGCAGCAATCTGATGCTATCATGTCAACATAAACAAAAGTCTCTGAGGAATGTTTCCAGCACCATGATGAATCTATGACTTAAAGAATTAAGGTATAATTAAGGTTCTTAAGGCTAAAAGAAGGTCTAACCTGGTACTAGGAAGACGTACCTAGTGAAGGGGCTGGTGAGCAGCTGCACCAATACAATATCCCCAGCAATAGAAAAATGAAGAGAAACTTCCACGAATAGACACTACTTTAAATTCATTTATTCCCCTTGTTTGACAGTTATTGTTGCCACTTTACTGACTGAGGAAACTCAGTGAATTTAATTGAACTTTAAAAAGACGCTCATTAGTTTGTAAGTTAAACTTTTTAATAGAGGTCCTAATGAGTGAAAGGAATGGGCTTTTTCTTTTTATTTGATTGACATGTCTTCTTGGTGCGCACCACATTGTTTTTCTTGCTTTTAAAAGCCTGCGCTTGATGTTCCCAGCATGACATTTCACTTTCCGATTAAGTCATGCTCATTTAAATCCCAACAGTTGTGTTATTCTTTTTCTATACTGATCCCAAATTAAGGGGCTTCACACTTCTCTTCATTAACAGGCAGTTTGCCTCGTTAATGCAGGGAAGGAACTAAGAAAACCTAATGATAACTGACAAAGTACGTCCTCATCAAAGAAGGCCATTTTTACTTATTTTTCCCCCACGTATGTCATTGACATGTGAAGCAATGCAGATGTAATGTTTCATTTTTCTGTATTGTTGCCATTTTTAGGACAAACTTAGTAAGTTTTTTAATGTGTGGCAGCCATTTTTAGATCATGCATTAAAACAAATTCCTCTTTGATCGATAATTCAGTCTACCACCCTAGCATTTCATTTTTGTATCTTGCCAGTGTTGAAGTAGGATCTTTGTTGATGCAGTGTGATTTTTTGCCTTTTTTTTTTTGCCCTTGCTGTTGTGTTGTCTGTTTTGTTTTGTTTTCTTTATATCAAAAATCTTAATAAACATATTTTTAAAAAATAAATAAATAAAAATCAGATCCCAGCAGGTACCATGTCAGATAGTGGTAGGGTAAAATGGACTGCGTGCTATATCTCAACCACAAAGGGAATGCACAGGAAAGCAGAGTAGCAAACAAAACTAAGTAGCCGTGAAACAGGCTGAGAGACTTATCAAGCTGTCAGTGCAAAGAAATGTTATGGTTTGTGTGGAAAAATCATTGCAGGGAAGTGAATCATCTTGTTATCCTCCCCACCAGGCTCCTGTGGCTCAGCAGCAGAATGAGGGGGAGAGGCACTCAACTGCCCCCCTGCCAGCCACACATCTGACAATGCAGCCGGCTTGCCAGACTAATATTAGGCTCTGACAATCACATTTGGACAAAAGCACACACACACGTACGTGCCCTCACAGCTACAACATGCAAGTGGGCTTTTAGCCCTTTACTAATGGATCAATCTTCCAGGCAACATTAACAGTCACTTTGTACACTGGACCACTGCTACACTACGGTCAAGGACGGCTACAAGGCACAATCCCGCCCCCCGTTTGGCAAATCTGATCACGCCGCCATCTTCCTCATGCCAAAATACAAACAAAGGCTGAAACAGGAAGTTCCGGTTCAGAGGAAGGTCGCGCGCTGGACGGATCAATCGGTGGCCGCGTTACAGGACGCACTCGATGACGCAGACTGGGGCATGTTCAGAAACAGCTCCGACGATGATGTCAACGTGTTTACGGAAGCGGTTGTGGGATTCATCGGGAAACTAGCGGATGATACCGTGGAGACAAAGACTATCACAACGTTTCCCAACCAGAAGCCGTGGGTGGATAAAACCATCCGCGACGCTCTGAGATCCCGCACCGCTGCCTACAACACGGGACTCATGACGGGGGACATGGACCCGTACAAAGCCGCGTCATATAACGTGCGGAGGGCGGTGAAAGAGGCGAAGCAGCGCTACGGGAGGAAACTAGAGTCACAACTCCAACAGAGTGACTCTAGGAGCCTGTGGCGGGGACTAAGGACAATAACGGACTATAAAGCACCAACAACCGGTATGACGAACGCGGCCGTGACTCTGGCAGACGAGCTGAACACTTTCTATGCTCGCTTCGAGGCTGCAGCTAAGGTCTCCAACAATGCTAGTGTTAGCGGCGCTAACGGCTGCAGACAGGAAGATACTGCCAGCACCGGAAACGTGCTCGTCATCTCCGAGCATGAAGTAAGGAGAGCCTTCAAGAGAGTGAACACCAGGAAAGCAGCAGGACCAGACGGCATCCCAGGTCGTATCCTAAGAGACTGCGCATACCAGCTAGCTCCTGTGTTCACTGAGATATTCAACATCTCTTTATCTCAGTCGGTGATCCCCACATGCTTCAAAGAGTCCATCATTGTTCCTGTCCCGAAGAAACCCCACCCTGCTTCTCTCAACGACTATCGCCCTGTAGCCCTCACCTCAGTAGTGATGAAGTGCTTTGAACGCCTGGTCAGAGACTTCATCATTTCTTCACTACCAGACACACTGGACCCACTACAGTTCGCTTACCGTCCAAATCGTTCCACAGACGATGCCATCTCTCATCTCCTCCACACATCACTCACTCACTTGGACACTAGAAGGGGGAATTATGTTAAAATGCTCTTCATAGACTACAGCTCTGCATTTAACACCATAATTCCCTCCACACTCACCACCAAGCTGGAGCATCTGGGACTCAGCTCATCTATGTGTCAGTGGATCTCCAACTTCCTAACTGGCAGACCACAGGCAGTAAGGATGGGCGGACATGTCTCAGCCTCCACCACTCTCAGCACTGGAGCCCCCCAGGGGTGTGTTCTGAGCCCCCTGCTGTACTCTTTGTACACATATGACTGTGTGGCCACTACCAGCTCCACCACCATCATCAAGTTTGCTGACGACACCGTCGTGGTGGGCCTGATCTCTGATAACAACAAGACGGCCTACCTGAAGGAGATTAGGAATCTGGAGAACTGGTGCCAGAGGAACAACCTCCTTCTAAACGTCAGTAAGACAAAGGAGCTGATAGTGGACTTCAGCACTAAGCAGGAGAGGAACTACCAGACCCCCGTCATCAACGAGTGCCCAGTGGAGAGAGTGGACAGCTTCAAATACCTCGGAGTTCACATCACGCAGGACCTGTCATGGTCCTGTCACATCAACACCGTGGTGAAAAAGGCCCGACAGCGTCTCTACCACCTCAGACGCTTGAGAGACTTCCAACTGCCCTCCAAGGTGCTCAGGAACTTTTACTCGTGCACCATAGAGAGCATCCTGGCGGGAAACATCTTAACCTGGTTCGGGAACAGCACCATGCAGGACAGACGAGCTCTACAGAGGGTTGTGCGGTCAGCTGAGCGCACCATCCGCTCCGAGCTCCCTGACCTGCACTCAATCTACAGCAGGCGGTGCTGGACCAAGGCCAGGAAGATCGTGAAGGACCTCAGCCATCCCAACAACAGACTGTTCTCTCTGTTGAGGTCAGGAAAGCGATTCCGCTCCCTGAAGACCAACACAGAGAGACTGAGGAGGAGCTTCTTCCCGCAGGCGATACGGTCTCTCAATCACACCACCACACAGTACTGACCCACACATATGGTTCTTACACACACACTGGACTTTCTGGACTTTGGTTTTGCACAACACTGGTCACTATATTCTTCATTTCCGGTTAATACTTGTACAGCTGCTGTTATTGTGTATATATTTATTTATATTTAGATTTCTTCATACATTCTTATATAGTTCTATATTGTGTATTGTGTATTTTGTTGTACAGTTATTTTATTTTCAACTTTAATTTATATATTTTATCTTATTCTTCCCAGTTAAATTTACCCTTCATTCTAATTTGTGTTGTACAGTTATTTCATTTTTAACCTTAATTTATATTTTATTCCTTCCTAGTTAAATTTACCCTTTTTAATTTTTCATATTTATTTCCTATCTTATTCATAGCCTTTTCCTTTTTTGTTTTCTTTAGGTCACGAGCAGTTGTCCAAGCATTTCACTACATATCGTACTGTGTATGACTGTGTACGTGACAAATAAAATTTGAATTTGAATTTGAATTTACATATGCATGATGAGTATACACGAAACATCTATGCACAGAAACACCCAAAACGTAATTATCACACTTGGATCTGTTACTGACTGTCATGATCCAGTCAGTCACAGATTGAAGAGGGGGAAGAGGGTGAGGCCCTCATGTTAAACTTCATCTATGGAACAAATGTGTTTGGGACAAGCTGTTGTACCCTCACAGAAAACCATTATGATTTTACCAGTGTATGAGGCCAGTGTTTTATTCAAAAGCCTTGAATTCATAGGTGCATCACCTGAAGCGCCAATAAGGAAGAACATTGAATTGTTCCCACGTCAGATTAGTGGATATTGTGCAGCAAGTCCTGTGAAACTAGAGAACAGCTTGGGTAAAATGGGCACATCACTGAACACCAGCTGATGAGATGATTTAAAAACACTGCCATAAACAATGCCATTACAAGGATAATTGCTGTCAAACCCAGTGATGGTTTTATCAGGTTATGTAACTTGCAATTACTTCATTATGGCCTGATAGAGAGCTACAGATGGTTTTACTAAAATCACGTCCTGATTTGCAACTGGTGTTGCAATTTAAAATGTATTAAAATGAGCATCCATTAAAACTTGGACTACTTTATCTTTTATTCATTCCCAAAGGAACAGTAACAGCAGTAATTGTTGACAAACCATTGCATTTATTTGGTATGAAGGCCATCTTGTGGTTATTCTCTTGTAGCCTTTTGATTTGGTCTTGGTTTTCTCTCTAGGTTCCAATTTCTGTAATTTAGGACTTATGATGTGTCTCATACTATATCTAGCAGTAGAAAAGATTATCCCTAATGTTAAATGACATGCAAACCAGCATGTTTGGTATTCATTACCATGAAAAATTTCCTTGAGGAATAGTATGAACATTGATTTTGCCAGGTGCTGGAGATTGCCTTCTGATGAATCTATATCTTCAACATTTGCAGGAAAGTTTTGGAGATTTTCTATCCTGGTGACACCTACAGGATGATCAGGCTGGCTCTGGGATTTGTTGTTATCCTGACCACTTTCTGCATCATTTACTGGACAGCAGCAGAGCACTTGTCTAACAGACTGATTCAGCTCTGACAGTAAATCTTTCATACCTTACGCAATAGCTCTCTACAGTTTACACATCTGTCTGGCAAGGCATCACCTCATGCTAACAGTTTATTTCAAGACTGTGCTCTCAAAACACCTTACACTCTTACACTTACCCACTGTATGTCCTCTGGTTTTTGCTATGCTGCTTTACTACAGTCAGTAAGCTAGTTTAAATTCTTCTCTTTGACATGTTTTACTTAGCTGTACATTATTATTTCATGCTTTTTTCCCACCTACATCAGACTGACAACCTGTCCTGAATGTACCCTGGCTCTTGGATAGTCCCCAGCCCTCAATGCACCTGAAGTGGATAAGTTGAAGAAAGCAAATGGATGGATGGATTTCTATTTCAGTTCACTTTTTTAAAAGTATTTATTTTCATTCCAGGTTAGTTATTGTTTGGTCATGTCATAGTCTGTTTTGTTAAGCTTGTATTCTGTGTTTGTTTGGGATAAAGTTTATCCTATCTTATTGTCCCTATTGTGACATACTACTGCCCTTTTCTCCATAGTTACATGAATTTCTCAATTATTGGAGTAATAAACAGATAGTTCGACGGGACTAGCTATTTGAAATCTATGATTTAGTTGAAATTCTTCATTATTCAGCTACATCTTTTATTATAGCCAATTTTAATAGTTTTTTCAGTAGCCCTTTCGCTGTGACGAAAAGCCTAATACTATGAAGATACGGAATTTTTTCTGGATAGTTTTTTTTTTTCTGTAGTCCTGTGCGAGAACTACAAATCTTAGAGCATCCGGTAGAGTATCATGTGATCATCGAAGGGGCGGAGTTAAACGTAGTTTCGCTCTGGACCTCCGCACGGTAATTTTGTAGCTGTAGGTAGCTTATCACGGTGCAGAGAAGGTTTGTTGTGGCATTGTAATTTAGCATTATTACATTTTACGAACAGAGACGTGGGCCCCTGGTGTGTGGCAAACCGCTGATTTCTCAAATCTTAAGCGTGTTTTGTGGAAATGTTATGTTAGCTAGCTTACAGCTAACTTGGCTAGCGTTGTTCAGTAAAGTTAGCTGTGGTTGTTAAAGTGATGCTCCCACTGTGGGAAGCTAGAGGACGAACTCTCGGGTTTAACCTTCGTGTGATGATAAAAGGTGGTTTTACAACATGGTCTGTGATTGGAGGGATTCAGCTGATTTAAATCACTTACGAGGCTCTCCTCGTATGGCACTTGCTTGCTCATTGTGCGAGTTATGCTTGGAGTCTCCCGGTAAATGCCAGAAGGCCTGTGCTGTGTTGTTTGAGCTGCTTTTTGTTTGGCTGCATTGATTTAGGTCACACCTGCCTGGATGCTGCTTATCTCTGTAAACCAAGCCAGCACTTGCCCGTCTGTACTGTATCAGTTTTCACTCTGACCCTGTCTTATCTTTCTTTTCTTTTTTTTTGTCTTACAGTAAATCAGGTCAGAGGCTTAAAGCCGCTGGATTTAAGTGGAAAAAGGCTTTATTTCTTTGACCTCCATCATCATTAACTCAGGGACGACAGCCACTGTGAAGAGGTTATTAGCTTCACTCGTTTGCTGATTAACCTCTGTGTCATCTTGGGTAAGAGTTAATTCTGCTGTTATTTAATGTACGTCTAAATATCCAAGGGATATTTATGTTTTGGTGTCGGTAGTATTTGACAGTAAGTCAAACACCATAAACAGACTTAGCTTTATGATTATGGATCTGATATGATTATTACAAACTTATTATTATTATTATTACACACTTATTATTATTATTATTATTATTATTACACACTTTATGGTAAGTTAGGTTTTGTGGACTCTTAACCACTAATCTAGGTAAACTGTTTTTAATAGCGTAATGTATTGGTCTCATTCTATGTCAACTGACCCAGAGCATCCAGCCTGATGATCTCCAATTTCCTTGAAAAACTTCCAGTGATGATAGACTTGAACTTTTGAAATTATTTATTCCTGAAGTCACAGTAGCAGATATTTGGCCTATAAATTAGAATGACATAGTGTAAGTAGTTCTCTAGCTTCAGGGCAGTCAGAGGTGGTCAGGCTGGGAAATGTTCTTAAATTTGGTTATGTCAGTTGTCATGTAAAGATCCATATGGAAAAAATGTCGTTCTGCTCCCAAGATGGTAAATAGCAAATGGATGTACAGCGCTTTTCTATTCTACCTGAGCACTCAAAGCACTTTATACAACTTGCCTCAATCACCTGTTCATACAGGCACTTTTTTCTATGCTTTTTCTACTGAAGTGCTTTCTGTCTAACATTCATGCATATTTAAACGAGAAACTTGGGGTTAGTATCTTCCCTGACGATACTTGGCATTAATACTGGAGCAGCCAGGGATCAAACCACCAACCCTCTGATTAGTAGATTACTTGCTCTCCCTCCTTTTTTAATTTTGTTTTTTCTTTAATATTGTGAGATAGATGACAAAAGGAAAAAAATCATCTGTCAGGAGGAAGGTACAGAAACTACCAGGTTTGATTTGAAGTTGCTTTGTTAAGAGACAGTGCTTGACATTTTTATTCAGGATAGTGAGACAGAACATTTTTCTTGGTAGTGGATGTGTTTCTGAATGTCCTTTTAGCTCTTGTACGCTATTAATTTTGTTTGGATCTCGAGTGCTGCAGTGAGCAATGCAGCTGTACGGCAGCACTCTACCTTGACAGCATATAGATTAAAAATTATGGAGCGTGATAATACTTTTTAATGTGACTATACTGCTTGTTAAATGCTTTGTTCTGATTTTTAGGGTTAAGTAGGTGTCAGGAAACATCATATCAATAAGTCACTGGAGAAGATGGAGACAACAGGGAATGTGTCCAATGGTGCAGGGCCTGTGTATGAGCAGAAAGAAAAGACCCTCAGGTAAAGCTGCTTCCAGTAACATAGTATCTGTGTTAATAAGATTTGAAATGAATAATCCTGCTTCAGTTTTGCCACATACGCAACAAACCAAACTTCCTTTCTTTCTCCAGGCCAGAGGATCTGTCTGAGATGCTGGCAGCAGGGACCAAGCAGATTCACGAAAAGGCTGAGAACACTCAGTTTGTGAAAGATTTCCTCAGGGGTCGCATCCGCAAAGAGCTCTTCAAGGTGAGTGTCAAGAAAAAAGGTAGACGATGTCCTTTTTTTTATATAGAAGACTACTTCACAAAGCAAAGCCTGCAAATAAATGTGTTATAGAAAACTGGTGGAAACAAGAACACAAAGCAGACAGCTCATGTTACGCTTGTGTTTGAAGAAGGGCAGAAAAAGTGGCTTTTACACCAACTTTTCATGTTTGTTTCCCTCAGCTTGGTGCGGTGGCGCTTTACTACACATACACGGCCCTGGAGGAGGAGATTGAAAGAAACAAGGATCACCCCTATTTTGCTCCTCTTTATTTTCCCGCTGAGCTGCATCGCCACGAAGCTCTGGCCCGTGACCTCGAATACTTTTACGGTCCAGAATGGAAGAGCCACGCAAGCTGCTCAAAGGCCACCCAACAATATGTGGACCGCATCCATCAAGTAGGGCAGGAGGACCCAGTTTTGCTGGTTGCACATGCCTACACTCGCTACATGGGGGACCTATCTGGTGGGCAGGTGCTGAAGAAGGTGGCACAGAGAGCCTTGAAGCTGCCGCCCACAGGAGAGGGCTTAGAGTTTTACCAGTTCGATGCCATCCATAGCGCCAAAGCATTCAAGCAGCTGTATCGAAGTCGGATGAATGAGCTGGAACTGGACATGGAAACAAAGAAGAGACTGGTGGACGAGGCTGTGAAGGCTTTTCTGTTCAACATTGAGGTGAGAGGCCAAGCAGAAGATGAGGTTGTTTTCCACTTTGTGGAGTTTTCTGATAGAAGTCTTAAACCTCAGTTGTTGAACAAGTGTGTCTCCAGTTCACCTGTTTATACACAAACGCATTCAAGCACCGTTGGTGGTGGACGTGCAAGGTTCTTCTGTTTCAGTAGTGTAATAAATCGGGGCTCCAGCCATCAACCTTATGAGTTTTGCTTTTTCCAAGTATTTGAATTACTCATAGATGTTTCATCTATCTGTGTTATCCAACAACAAATTGTAGACTTTATATTTCAACCTCACATGCTTCACGTTCGTTCTGGCAGGTGTTTGAGGAGTTAGAAGAGATCGGCAAAACCATCCAGGAGGATGTTTTAGATGCTGGCATGCCCGTTCATGGAGCAATGGGTGGAGACATCAGCAAATGTCCCTACTACAATGCCAAAATGGGTAAGTGTACTGCCTTTGTAAATATATGTAAGTGATACCGTTTCTTGTCACTAACTAAGCTTTTGTCCGGACCTCCTTTGTGTCACAGCGGCATCAGGTGGAACAGCATACGTCCGTCAGCTGGCCATGGCTGCTCTCAGACACCCGACAGGACAGGTCCTGTTTGCTACTTGGTTTGCTGCCTTGGCTGGACTGGTTGCGTGGTATCTGATGTGATCTGTCGCTCCGTCTGCCACTCTGCTGCTGTGTGAAAAGAGGACTGTAACAGGAAGGACAGTAAAGGACACTGAGATCTTTCCACGAGATGTGGACCGTGTCATAGCTTGTGGTCCAAGTTTATTTATTGTTACATATTGCATAATAATGTAAGCTTACAAAAATATGGAACAGTTAAATTCAAGCAAAATGATCTATAGGACCAATATAATTCCATCCATCACGCTAGATTTATTCATCTTTTAAATTCTCTACCTCCTCCTGCATTATCCCTCCAATCTGTGTCCTTCCAGTTGCATTTGGTCGTATCTCGAGACCTCATGTAGATCTCCTATTTTCTTACTGAAGTGACATTTCGTTCCACAACTGTATCTGGCTGTTTAGTATTTATTCCTTAATAATAAATTGAACATAGAGTGAGTTAATTGTGTGATTAGTAAAGTTCGCTGTGCACTTTAGATTTCTACTGAAGCCTTTAGTAAGAAGATTATTTGGAAGTGTAAACTTTGACTCCTCGTATATAATTATCTTTATTTCTGCACAGTAATTCAGTTGCAAAGTTAATGGGAAAACCCAAATTTCATTAATCCATTAAGCTTCAGCTTCAAATATTTCCAAACGGTTTGTTTTTTGAGACGGGCGATAGCAGTTAAAAGCTTGATTAATAATCAGTCTTCACATACTAATAACATATACAGGATATTTTAATCTCTCCTGGTGCATGTTCAATTGTATAATTTCTCTGTTTTCAGAATTATGTGACAGTGCACCTTGTATTTGTTCAACAAAACCAAACAAACCTGCCTGTTGGTTTGATTGCAGAGCTTAACTATCCAATATGAATAATTCACTGTAATAATTCAGCTTTACTGGCAAACGGGAGCCTATATTAGGACAGAGGTGCGTGCGGCTGTTTTAAGAGGAAGATTGTATTTTTGTACTAATGACGCTTCATCCACATTCTTTCATGAGATGAATTTGTGTGAGAATACCTTCAGCAGCTCAGCACTTATTTATGTGTCCATTCGTTCTGGATGCATCAGTATGCATTGTGAATGTACGAAGTGGGATGATCACCTATATTGAGTTTTATTTTGTTTTTTTAAGCACAGAGAAGTGTGTACTGTATGTATTTTGTGGTTGAAGTATAATCTTTATCCTAACACAGTAACGGTATTTTTTAACTTAAAGCACTTGAGGCACAGAGAACCAAAAAAACAAAAAATACTGCACATAAGTGGATGTGCAGTATTTTTTGATGACAGATGGCTTTATGCATCATATATGGAGGACAAATACAGGGATAGGCTGATACGCTCCTGTAGTTTCCACGTAATACCATTTTATAATGCTAGTGTCAAAATGATTCAGTAGTTTTGGACCTATTATCATAGATTAAACGTGGAGTGATTGCCTGAGTCATATGTATTTCTGATTTTCTTGCATTTTCATTGACTCTGCTCTTAATCCTTATCTGTATCTAACTGGAGCTTTACTAGTAACTGGCTAGAGTAATCTCTTTGTATGAGAGTGGGGAAAAACTGTATGTTATGCTTTCAGTAATGAAAAAAGACATGTTTTGTTTTCATGAAGAAATAAAACATTCTTTTTGACTTGTAGTTGTTCCTTTGTTTGTTTGCCTTTTCTATCATACAGCTACAGTAATTATACGATTTTGGGTAAAACATGAGATGGATTTGTTGTATACATTCATTGTCACCTAAAGGTCTAATAACAGATGAATTGTAGGTGCCAGGTTATGTTACTCATAGTGCTGTCCTCCACCACTCCACAAAACGAGAGAAAACAGATGGAGGGTATGCTTGCCTCTTTGGATTTTGAATTAAAGTTTAATGTTGGCACACCTTTGGCTACGTTCACACTGCAGGCGAAAGCGCATCAAATCCGATTTTTTGACACTATGCGACCCATATCCGATCATGGTATGACAGTGTGAACGGCACAAATCCGATATTTTCAAATCCGATGGGTCACTTTCGTATGTGGTACTGAATCCGATACATATCCGATGTTTTAGAAAGCGACTGCTGTTTGAACGGTCATGTCGCATTAAATCCGTCTTTTACATCACTGACACAAGACACACACCAATTATCAGCGCCGGAGAAGACATCGCAAACGCTTCCTGGCCATCCAGCGTAGATGTCAGTGAAACTGTTGGGAAGACAACGTTGGAGAAACGTGAACGTTTTATTTGTACTGTATAATCTGTAGATTCTGACAGAAATCTGCAACTATCCTTTGAAGCACCGCTCCTCTCTAAAACAGCAATAAGGATAATTATTAGGTTATTTACATTATTATGTAAATAACAAAATAACTTAAAGCAAAAATTGGGAAACGAAGTCCGAAGTCTTTATTTTAAGGGCCATCAATCAAACAATATTGTTTGCTGTGGGTCTAAACAGAGCGCGTTATGTGTGACATGTTCTTTTGCGCATGCGGGCCGCTTTGAGCGTTCACACTAGAGCACGTTTGCTGGCACATTTTATTTGTAGTGTGAACAAGCAGACAAAAACATCGGATTTGATCAAAAAATCGGAATTGAGCATTAACACCTGCAGTGTGAACGTAGCCTTTGAGAGATGCTCCTTTATTTTCGCTCATCACCTTTTTGTTGCACAGGGTAATGTAGACACTTTGTGTGGGAAAGAGTTTACTCATTTACACATATAAAACAAAGTGAATGAGCTCATCATTACTCATACATAAGACTAAAAAAGGGTATAAAGAGTCAGAAAAAAGCGAATAATTTCTATAGTTTTGGCTGATTACACGCGCTAAATCCTTCATCGCCATGGAACCCAGGCTCTGCAGGATCTTCTTTCTCATCCTGCTTAAAGTGTGTGTGTGTGTGTTTCTCCAGCAGTAATAGTGTTTTGGTACCCTGCTGTTGTCTTTATGTTTTTGAACCATACAGTATTATCAATGAAGGATAGAGATTGTTGCCTTGGACAGAAACCACCTCTCGTGATTTGATGAAATATTTGCAATTTCACAGGGTTATTATAGAAGATTTGTCAACCCTAAAATCAACACCACAAAGCCTTTCATCTGCCTGTAGAGGACCAGAGCTTGAGAATCACACAAATTCCATCCCTGAGGGGGTATGAGGCAAAATTAAAACTAGATCTGAAAAACAATATAAAAACTACTTTCGGGGGAAAAAATGAACTTGAAAAACAGAGGAACTCTCTTTAGTTTTAGTTTCTGTTAGGTTATAATATTATCTAAAGTTTTTACCAATTATTTCTTACAGCTATGTAGTACAGCTGTTAATACCTGTGCTGACTTTTCTAAATCTTGCCTCTGACAAATGCCCTCCACACAATAAAAAGATGACAATGTCAACAAAAAGTGAAAATGTAAAAGTGCCGGAGCAGTAGCGCTGTAATGCATCTCTGTTTACGGGTGTACCTAATGAAACGATCAGTGCATATACAAAGACATGTTAAACATTAAGGTGCAGACAGAGTCAAAGCATTGTGAACTTTATTTTTTCTGTACTTTACATAAAAGTTTTTTTTTCTGGGCCCTAGCTTTATTAGAGCTGTACAGTATCTCTTCTATATAGCACATTGATGCATTAATGTATGCTCTACAGCTGTTTATGTACATGTGGACTGTGGTTGAGGATTAAAATCAATTTCTCTCTCATAATGCAACATGACAGATCAGAATAAATCAGTTTTCACAGTTTGAACAGTTCAGTTCGATCTTCTATGATAATTCTGAGACTTTTACTTTCCACTGTTGACACACCTCCAGCCCACCACAGCAAACTTTATTTTGATGTTTATCCTGCCAGGACTGGCAGCGCTGAGGAAGCGGAGAAGCCCAAGCATGAAAACACAACTGATGCATACAGAACTGAAAGATTAATAACAGGATTGTTTAACCCTGAATAAAACTTTAGACTGCACCTGAAGTCTTTGTGGATACAATAACTTATTTGTGCGCATGTGGATGCTGTTATCACCGTTATGTTTCTCTTCTGATAAAGAATAGAAAACTAACATTGACATAAGAAATTACAAGTGTTTGCTATCATCATTGCTTCTATGGATGCTCGACAGAGGTCTCTTGTTCCAGGATCCACTTTGGCAGAGGTACAAAGTGCATAATCCTCTTGGTTTTTGATACAGGGCTGGGTAGGTAGGTCTGTAATACTCCATCCAGAACTACAGTTGTCCAAATCCCAGTATTCCTCTTTCCGTTGTCCTCCTACTTGTCTTCTGACACACTGATGGAGGCTCTCAGTTCATGGAAGATCTTTTACCTTGAAAAGGAAGCAAAAAAAAAGAAAAGAAAAAAAAAAGAACTTAAGACAACAAGAAAAACAGCCAAATTGAAAAGATAAGGAGCAGACACCTGATACATCCCTAAACTGGCTAAATGCACTGTGTTCTTATGCGACAGCCACAAACCAGATAACAAAGTATTAAAAAAGTATATTAAAAAAGTTTACTGTTTGTGAACAACAGCACGAGAAAAGGTTCAGTGAGAGATGAACATAAATCAGTAACCAGTCCTACCTGGTTTGTGGCTGTCAGGACGAACTAAATAATTTCCTTAATTTGGAGAAGAAGCCAACTTGTTGATTCAACTCTGCCTTGTTGTCATGTTTTCTTTGCCCTGCCTCAGACCGCCTACCACTGCTGCCCCCACCTGGACAGAGATTGATACTCCATCAGCCAGGTTTATCAACTAGGCAGAAATTCCTTTCTCAATCTTATTTCAGTGGACCAGAAGTACACAGCAAAAACCACAGAAGAAGGTAGAAGTAGGTAATGAAAAAAGCAGGAAACCAGATGAAGCTGTGTACCTGTGGTGGTGGCAGTGACACCATTTACTGTCCCCTCTATGTCCGTCTCATCCTCAGCGTAGCTCATCAACAGAGCTCTTTGCCTATCTGTGAGATTCCTATACAGGAAAACAAGGTTTTAGCTTTATTGTGATTTAATACATTTTTAAATTACACTGCAAGGATGTCAGTGCAGTCTTACTTGGGTATTTTAATTTTGACGTGGATGTAGTGATCTCCAAAGCCATAGCCACTGACTCGAGCAATTCCCTTCCCTGACAGGCGGATCCTCTGGTCTGTCTGGATGCCTGTAGGGATCTAAAGACAAATCCAGTCAATTGTTACACTGAATGTGTTTGAAATGTTGCCCAAAGTTGTTGTTATTCGGGTAACAAGACTTTCTACTTACAGATAAATTCAGAGTTTCATATAGGCCCTGTGTTCTCGCTGTGCCGCCCAGGATGGCTTGCGCTACGGATACGTAAAGGTCAGAGTGGATGTCTGCGCCGTCCCTCCTGAATATGGGACTTTTTTGGACCTGGTCACAATCACACGGCAATCCCATTAAAGAGGCTCAGAAGGAAACCCTTCTGGAAGGTCTGGCTATGAGATTAGCATTAAATAGCAGCAACTGATGCGCAACAAATACCCACCTTAAATGTGATGAAGATCTCCTTCTTTCCAACCGGCATTCTCACGGTCTGACCATCCTCCACTCCTGCAGGGCATAATATGTAGTATCAATTAAAACGACTTTTAACTTGAACAGTGGAACGATCCATCTCAAAGAATAATCCCATTAAGATCAACACCAGCAGGCTTTAAAAGGTACAAGGAGGAGATGTCGCTTACATTTATACTTTAAATTTTTAAGATTAAATGTCTATTTTGTTTTTCTAGACTAAACACCTCAATACAGAGATAAACTATCCTCCAGTCCACAACTATTTAATTATACATTTAGGACAGAGCTAATTAACTTTCTGGCACAAGACCATTTTCAATTTAATATGCATAACTATACGGACAAAAAAGGAGCCAAAATAACCCTGATTACATTACTCGAGTCACATTATGTATTTAACTAGTTAAGAGTAATTTTATCTTTGCATTCTTTCAAATTCTGAGTGATTAAACTATCTTTTACTCAATGTTCATCAGTGAAGCTGCCCTTTTAGGCAATGTTTCAATAACTTTGTGAAACAGCCTATAGCAAAGCTTGCTTTGGCACATGGTCCTGCTCATTAAAAATGAATGCAAACATATCCTTGAGGTATTTGCAGCGTGTAAACAGTAGTCAGATAAACAGACTTGAGTGTGACTGACCTGCAGGCACAGGAACCATCACCGTCTTCTTCTGTTTGGTTTGTCCCGTGCCACGACAAGAGTTGCAGGGGGTGGAAATGACCGTGCCTTTGCCACCGCAGCGCCGACATGTGGAACGCATCACAAATGGGCCAGTATTTACTGTTTCCTATAGCGGGGAAAATTAATGTTTAATAACACACTTGGAAAAAAAAAGAGATAGAAACGAGATGATTGTTGGAGCTCTTACCATGCCAGAACCATTGCAGTTGTGGCAGTGTTGCACCTTAGTGCCTGGCTCGTGGCCTTTACCATCACAGCGCTGGCAGGCTGTTTCGATGTTAACTGACATCTCTTTGTTGACTCCCTTTGCTGCCTGAGTAAATGTCAGCTCCATAATGTACTATGAGAGGGAGGCAAAACAAACAAATAAAACATGTAAGAAGAGGACATTCTGATTGATAAAATAAACTGTTTCAATTAGAATCAGCTAAGGAATCGCTCGTCTTCACTTCACCCTATTTCACAATATCCCTCTAACCTCCTGTGGCTGATCAAATATGGCGCCGAAGTCTCCAAAGCCGCGGCCTCCAGAGAATTCTCCAAAGATTTTGCGGAAGAGCTCCTCTGGATCCACATTGCTGGCATGTCCACTCCAGTAATGCTGTCCTCTACCCGCCTGACCTGCATCAAAGCCCGCTGTGCCATATGTATCATACTGCTTCCTCTTCACTTCATCACTAAGAACCTATGAAGAACAAAGTAAGGTAATAATGGTAAAACCTGGAGATGTTTCATAGGTTTCAATGAGCAAAGCAAATCTAGAGTAGAATTAATGCCCAAAACCAAACCTCATAAGCTTCAGCCAGCTGAGCAAATTTTTCCTTGGCTTGTGGGTCATCTTTGTTGGTGTCAGGGTGATACTTTTTAGCCATCTGAGGGACAGCAAACATGAACACACCGTCAGCTACTGCAAACACTACTGTGCTCAGTTCAAGCTGCATCTCAGGCAGGAACAGACCTGGTAGTAGGCTTTCTTGATCTCCTTCTGCGTTGCTGTGCGAGGTACCCCAAGAACCTGGTAAAAGTCCTGTTTGCTGCTGGCAGGGGCACTTGTGTGAAAGGACTGAGTGTAGACAGCGTTTGGTGGTTTGAGGCCTGGAACTGTTCAGCAGGGTGAAAGGTGTGAGTACAGTTTCAAGACATTTAAAGAGAAATGCAGACAAGTAAAAAGACACCAGATGGAGGACAGCTTTAATGTAAAACTTGGATGCATCTACAACCAAATAACACTAGAGTGTGGATCTGAGAATGTGTGGTTGTTTGTCTCTCCGTTAGCTCTGTGATGGACTGACAATCTGTCCAGGGTGTAGCCTATATCAGCTGGGATAGGCTGTAGCCCCACTGTGATCCTAAGAGGTATGTATGGATAAATGAGATGTCTCTCCAAATGCAGTGGTGCATTTTTAACTAAAAAGTTAAAGTTGTGGCTCATCTGTCCACAAATCCACTGTACAAGAAGTATTGTGGATCATGTTAGATGGTTTCCTCTGTGGGATTATTCCAATAACACAATTCTTGAAAAATAAGATGTGGAATAAAAATGTAAGTAAGCTGTGGATATTTCTGTAGGTGTTTGTGTAACTGTGTCACTAATTAGTGTGTTTAACATTGTTTTCTGCGGTTAGTTAGCGAGTGTAGGTGACAAATAATGCTAAAAGACATGAATGGAAAGCATCCTTAGACTAACCCTAACTGACAGAAGATTCTAGAAACAACACAGATCCCTAAAGCCCCCTCCAAATGTGGAGCATGTGAATTAGTCAAACTGACAGGTCTAATGTTAGTGTTAAGTTACTGACCAGGCCAAAATCTACAGTCTGACAGCAAAATGTAACACCGGCATCGGTCTCCTGCAAACTGAACTTAATGGCTGCAAAGTATGCAAGACTGACTGCATCACATTTGATCAACTTTGAGAGTGCATCATAAAAATGCGCCGGTCTCCAAGCTCGTCTTTTCTTCAGTGTTTGCTTGAGCCGTCATGAGGGCACTTTTATTTAGCTGTCTTACCCTGCGTCATTCGAGTGAACTTCAAAACAATTAGCCTAGAATAGCCTAGCCTAGCCTAGCCTAGCCTAGCTAAGGCTACTACCATATGGCTAACACAGCTCTTACCTGACAGCCCTCTCAATGTCACCGCTTTCCCCACTCCGCCACACACCAGGCTCCCATCGCGCCACAGTTTTTCGGCCCGCAGTGTAGAGAAACTCCGGACTTCTCCATGCCCAGAGCACACAATAGCACTGACAGCTCTCCGCTGTCCTGAAGACACGGCGACTGTAATCCAACGTGAGGAGCAACGAGCAGCCGAGGACGCCATCATTGCTACACTGGCCGCCGCTCCAGACGCTCTGCGCATGTTCGGAAAACAGTGGGCGTCTCCCACTAAACCCCCCCCCCCCCCAAAGATATTCTGTTTAATCCGAGATGTCACTCTCTCAAGAAAATATGAGCTTTGAAAATTTAACTTAAATCACCTTTTCTTTTTTTAAATAAATTCTGCTTAAGAAGTCACATCATATAAATCACGACCGGCTAAAATTATTCAATTTCCCCTGACTTTCCTCTGTATATCGAACATAACAAGTGACAAACGAAAGAGGATGCACACCTTTTGCAACACGGCGTAGCGCGTGAAGACAGCAACAATCCAGAAACAAATCTCCCGCCCTGTCGGACAGCTCCGTGGAGCAAAGCGAGCGAACACTTAAGCGGCAAGGCTGAACTGTCAGCTGTAGAAGGAACCCTCCTTTGCCGAGTACCAGCCACCTCGACACAGACACCCGGAAGGCACGAAAGTCAGTTTGAGAGGGCAGCATGAATCGCTTTAAGACCTCCAAATTCAAAAACACCACTCCGAAAATTGCCAAGAAAGATGTGAGTAGCTTGCGAGCAACAGAATAGGTGCAGATTTGCTAGCTAGCGTTAGCGTTGGTAATTAGCTCTGTGGTGTGCTCTTTTGTGGGGAACGCCTGCGTGTTTGCAAGGGATGTTGAACTTCCTGCATCTGGAAATCTGCACAGCATTCAGAGCAGGAGATGCAAGTGTTCTGTGGGCTCTTAGTGAAGACTGAAATCATTGTGGTTGCACACTGCTGTCAGCCGTGATAGGATGCTGTGGTGATGCACATCACCATACTTGTGTTAAAATAGCTTATTAGCTCTTTGCTGCAGTATTATATGGTTTTGATTGCTCCGATTTTCAGCCAATGGGAAAAAATATAAAATTTCCCCACTGGGAAAGGAAAATAATAATAATAATATAACTACCATATAACTACCACAGTTGCCTCTTTTTCAGTGATAGTAGTCCTGCAGATTGCAATTGTTGACATGTCTGGACTGGACTGCAGTGTCTTGCATACAAATCTGGACCAATTCTTTCTCAACTTTAAACGCCTAAAGCTCTGCTTTGTGAGGTGTATATTATAATGTAATCCCCAGCTTTTTTTTAATTTTATTTTATTTTTAAAGCCGAGGCAATCCTTGGCATGCACAGAAACAGTGGTATCTCTACAAATCTGTGCCCGGGGTTTAAGACAGCAGGTGGTGCTTTGCTCTTGTGAATGTTAAACTAGCCCTTTGCACCGGAGAGCAGATTTAATGTGAAGTCATGTGTCTGTGTGCTGACATTTTATACTCAGTGCAGGGGTGAAATGTTGGTCAAGAGGAGATGCAGGATTATGTGGCTAGAATGAGAAAAGAAAGCAATTTTATGTCAAAGCTACTTCAAATCATAGGCCTGCAGAGGAATTTAAAAAAGGTAGTGAAAGAAAGTGACCAGTGAACATAAAGTTGTCTTTCAGATGATATAACTAGAAGTTTTATAGACTCAGTTATTGTAATAATCAGCATTATATGTGGTTTAGATTGAGGAATTTAAGTTAAGTCATATGTTGTGATTTTGTTTGGGATTGAAACGGCCTCTAGTGTGATGTATTTGCATTTGTTGTCTACCTCGCTTTTGACACAAACATGTCTAGTTTTGTTGCAATAAATGCAAAGAGTGCTTTGAAATGAATGAACAGAGCAGCAATACATCTCTTCTGCAAGGCTGTCGGAGCTGTCAAAGTGCCCTTTAGCGGCTGAATGACCATCAGGATTGCTCTTAGTTTCCTGAATAGCAGCGCAGCAGTACTTACTGGAGCATGCTGTACAGACACACTTTCCTCTAGCTGCTCTTGCCTTGTTAATGTTATGAAAGAGTTTTAAGAGTTCTCTGCTGTGCAAAGCAGGGAGGACTTCCACTTCCTTCCCACTCATGCGTGCATGTGTGTGTGCTCTCTGTCAGATCCTTCCTGTTTATTGCAGCGTTTGCTTTCTTTTTCTTTTTTTTTTATGGTTGTGACAGTGTGTGGCTTAATATTATGAAACAAAGAGGAGATGGTTGTTTGTGGTCTTTTTTGCATTGACTTATGCTTGCGCATTATTAAACCCATGTGTTTCCACTAGGAGTGGATCAACAATGTCCATGCTGGCTCCTTTGCCTCCCAGGGCAACCACATCAAAGCAAGTTCCAAGCTGGTGGCTTTCAATACTGAGCAGGCTGGTAAGACTATAAAGGTTTGGCAGAACAGTAACATTCCCTTATACTGTGCTGTGAAAAGGTATTTGCCCCCTTCCTGATGTCTTTGTAAGGTTTTCCAACCTGGGTTGATTACTGAAACTGAACTCAGCTTTTCAAAAATGTGGTTAATTATAGTTAAATCAGGAGTTAACAAGGGTGGGGTGTTACTTTTCAAATAGGGCCAGATAGGTTTGGATCGATTGTTTTTTCCGCTTCTTAAATAAAATCATCACGTTAAAAATACATTTGAATTTACTCAGGCTTATCTTTGTCAGATAGAAGTATCCACTTTTTACAGTATGAGTCATGTTTATACTGCTGTTACCCAAGTTCAGAATATCAAGATAACATAACCTAAAAATCAAACACAGTTAGAAGGAACATTTTGAATTTTTGAAAGGATAATTCCTGACATTTCCTGTCTGCTGTACGTGTCCACAGGTGGAGGCATGCTGGGCCTGTCTTCAGTCCAACCAGGCTCAGACGGCCAGCGGGCTGTCACCCAGATTTCCTGCCATTCTGGTAGTTTTTTTTTTTTTTTAATCCTTTTGATTGCCTCTTAAACTCTTTAAAAACAGAAATCACATGAGAAATCTACATGATGTTTCTCAGAAGTGAAAGTAGACACATGACCTGGTTCTAATATCTTATGCTAATGTCTATTAATTAATTTTCCTTCTCTCCTGTCAGATCTTGTGACTGACATGGACTTCTCTCCTTTTGATGATAGTCTCCTGGCAACATGCTCAGTAGATGAAACGGTGAGCTGTTCAGTGTCCTACTTCTTTCTGACCTTGTTCGTTCAAATATACTCATAAGCCAACGTTCCATCGTCTCAGGCCTTGTTATTCCTGCCAGGATTTTGAATTGTTTTTCCTATTTAAACGTTTTGAAGACTCCTTTCTCTCAGCCACAGGTGCCCCAGCTTACTGGAATGTGCTGAGCGGGGTCCTGCGTCTTCATACTCAGCAGCTCGGTTTACCTCACAGACCCGTAAAGATATGCAACTTTTGCCGCACACACGAACCAAAGTGATCTGCAATGCCCCGCATCTGCAAAACACTTTCTCTCCTCTTATCTTTTGCCAGCACGTCATATTGTTTCACCAGCTTGGTTGTGCTGAGCAGGGAAAATGTCTGGGAAACGTGATCTCAATTGTGTGTTTTTCCTGACTTAACTAGACTTTATATAAACTCTTTTTCATAAATTTTCATGTAATCTGATATTGATGTTAGAAACATAACATGAGCCCAGACCCCAAATTATTCAACATTTAGAGAAATACATCATTTGACGGCCTGGTTGATGTTACACTTTGATATTTTAATTACATGCTGTTTTGATCTTCTTCACACAGTTTGTTCCCTTTGTGAGGCTAGACAACCACAGCTCCTGCAGTCTTATGGTTGCTTAGCCTAGCCATGACCGGTTGGTGAGGGGAGGGAGAGAGGACAAAAAACACACTGTAGAAGAGAGCCACACAATAATAATACTTAATGATTAAATGCAGAGTCATGTATAAACACATTTAGTGAGTGAGTGAAGAAGAAACCCTCAGTGCATTATGGGAATCCTCCCAGCAGCTTAGGCCTATTGTAGTGTAACTAAGGGAGGATTCAGAATCACCTGATCTAGCCGTATTGTTTGTTTTGCTAAGAGGAGGGAGAGGGGGAGAAAAGGGATGAAGGTTTGTTTTTTCCCTGAAATGGATACAGAGATGGCAGGAAGAGGGAGAAAGAGCCATTATCTTTATTTTTAGTCCTTTCGTGTGCGCAGGTGAAGCTGTGGCGTTTGTGTGATCTGGCGCAGGAGCAGTCCAGCAGTCCAGAGCTGACCCTGCGGCCAGGTCAGGGCAGGCTCGAGCTGGTGCTCTTCCACCCCACCTCCTCTGGCTTGCTGGCTGTTGGCACCACTAAGTCTGCTCAGATTTGGGACACCAACTGCCAGGAAGCACCGCTAGCAGGTAACTACAACCAGCAGCTGAGCACAGTTAAATTTTTTTATTTGAAACAAATCTCAAAATCTTTGTTCGTACATCATGTGCCGTGCTGTTTTTCACATGTAACATTTCAGTCTGTGTCAGTTAGTTGTCAGTAAATGTGCCGCATTTTGTTTCTGTGTGTAACAAAAGTTTATATATGGAGTGGAGTGAAGTGCTTGCCCTTTTTTTGTGTTGGAGACTCTCTCACTGACACTGCCTACGTTTTACAGCCCTGTGGCTCTGTCTAAGTGCTGGAGCAGCAGAGGTAATGTTTTGGTTTGCAATCCTGGCCCCAGTCTCCTTGGATTGGCCTCAGAATATAATCACTATCCTCTGGCCTCACCCCCCCCACCCCCCCCACCCCACACCCCACAAAAAAACAAAAAACAACCCCAACCCACACACATATACTGTGTCCCTCCTTCTCCACCCCCCCATGACAGCTGGCCTGGCTGCTGCTGCTCACTGCTGATCCAACCTGCCACCGTGTCTTTCATCGCCCTCATTTGTAGTTTTCTTTCCATGTGTGGTCAAGGAGCAAGATCTGAATGAGAAAATGTGCATCTAAGTGAGCGTGTGTTTGGGTTCTTGTGTTTATTTGTTTGTTTTTTCGCTCTTCACTTTTACTTTGTGTGGCACTGTCCTAACAAGAGCACCCTTCATTTTTTGGTGTGTGTCATGGTGAAATGATTCACACAAGCTATGCTGTGATCACTTATGGCACTTCAGCTTACACGTGCCATGCTTTGAATTTCTTACATATGCCTACACTGGTGAAAGGTGTAAACCACTCATACTTTTATTGTTGTGTTTTCTGAACACTGTGTGCTTGATTTATGGCCTCATCTCTTCCCTGCATTTTCATGAAGTGACCTCTTTACATTGATGTGTGTGTTTTGTTTTCTTTTTTGTCTTGTCTGTGTTTGTGCTGTCAGTCTGTCCTCGCTTCCCTCTTTCTTTCCAAACCATTTTAACTTTCTTTGTCATTGTTTTGTCACTGTCTAACATTAACATTATTTCCAGTTTCTACCACTTTAAAAGATCCATTGCATGTTTGCAGTTCTAGAGCAGCACGGTGACCAGGTGCAGAGTCTCGGCTGGAAACTCGATGGATCTCTTTTGGCTTCCTCCTGCAAGGTGAGGACAGCTCAACCTGAACAGGATGTTAAGTCTTAGTCAAAACTAAGCCAAAATGCACAAGCACTGTGTAAAAAAAAAAAAAAAAAAACTAAGGAAACCTCACGATTCAGCAGTTTGTAGAACCAGCTGTAGCAGCAATAACTTGAAGTACTTGTTTTTCTTTATCAGTCCCTCACATCATTGTGGAGGAATTTGGCCCACTCAGTTCATTGAGGTTTTATGGGCATTCTCTTATGCACAGCTCTCTTAAGGTAACACCATAGCATTTCAGTCGGGCTGGGGTCTGGACTTTGGCTAGGCCATTGTAACACCTTGGGTCTTTCACCTTGGATCATTGTCCTGTTGCATGATAGAAATTTGGTCAAGCTTCAGCTGTCAGACAGATGGGCTCACATTTGAGTAAGAATACTTTGGTTTACAGAGGAGTCCATGGTTTACTCAATAACTGCAAAATGTCCAGGCCCTGTCACTTCTACACTAGCCCAAAGCATCACCTCTCCACCACTGTGCTTAAAAGTTGGTATCACATGTTCTTGCTGAAATGCCGTGCATGTTCTTTTTAGAGAAGAAAGACAACCCTCCCCATCCCTTTTACTGAACTTTACCATTTAGCATGCTAACTGAGGCCTGTAGAGTCTAAGATAGAGGTCTTGGGTTTTTTGCTGTTTGTCTGAACATTAAAGTCAGTTCACCCCAAGGTCAGTACAGTCTGAATTTACTGGGGCTTTCACTGCTGGTAAAATTGGCACCAATCATGAATGTTTTCCACTTGCGAATACTTTAGTTCACTGAACTGACTTCAGATTGTTTGGAAATGACTCTATAACCAGATTGATGAGCAACAAAAACAGCTTCTGTAAGTTCAGAGAAATTGATGTCCTCTTTGGACTGATCGAGCAAACTGACAAAAGTTCTGCTTTTATGGAGGTGCTCACACTTACTGATGATCAATTAATCAAGTACATTTGATTAGCAGCACGTGGCTGCTACTTACTCTCTTAATTCCTATGCAATCAGTAAAGATGTTTTCAGTTTTTCACATACTGCTTCTGCATTTTGACTTTGTTAAATATATAATAGTGTCACATTAAAATAATATATCGTGTGATGTAATTCATCTGGGGTTGTATTTACTAAATATTAAGACCCTTTTAGGGACAGATTATTTTCATTAAATCCTAATGCATTAAATCATAGACGTACTTTCTTTTTACTGTGACTGTACGTTACAGTGATTTAAAGTGAATGCTGTAACCCTCTAATATATGGACGGAGGGTTGATTGCTCTAGTTGCAGTTGTGGTTTGTGACCACTAGATGCAGTCAGTGTCTCACACTGAGTGCAGAAAGCCCCACTTTGAACATTGCTGCACTTTATCTGTTTATATGAGTTAATTTCAGAAAACTGTTAACACGGGTCAAACTTATAAAAAAGGGTGGGGGTCACATTACACATTAGATCAGAAACTGTTGAGCAGGTCTTTAGAGGGGAAAAGGGGATACATTTAGAAAACCAATTTTATAGCAAAAGATGTAATTTACCGTTTATTAATGTTTTTGGCATCATTATTAACATATTAAAACAGAAGGCCTGTGGAGATTTTCTTCATCAGACTGGAAACTTCAGTCTCTTGGCAATAAAGGCTCTAATAATGGAAACAAGCTGCGTACAAAGGATAAATATATCAAGGCCTTTGTTTTGTCTTGCCCCCACCTGACCCCTGAGCCCCAAACCCAATAAGAAGAATTAGAATCTGGTGAACAGTGCTTGTTTGACATCTCCACTGGGTATGTGGTTTATAGGAAAAGCATGAAATAAACTAAATTAATTGCTCAAGAAAGGAAGTCTGGAAAGCTGTGTCTTTATGGCCAAAGGGTTTTCTGTTTGGGTGTTAATAATTTAGGCAAAGAAAGAAGAAGAAAGGATGTGGTTTAAATCTGTTTAGGAATAGAAGTTTATAAGTTTAGAGGGAATTATTTGATGAGTATATTTTGAATATAGAAAGAGCCCAGGGATCATTTTTTAAATATTATTCTGTTGTACACTGTTTTAACTGTCACATTATGCACTAGAGTAAACTTTACTAAAAGCTCAAATTAAGTGATTGATATGAAAATATGACAAATACTTAATGAGCTTACTTGAGCTTGAGACCAAATAAACTTTGACACAGAAATATGCCACATGCATGTAATTAGCAGGTAACATTGTTGGCCCAGGCTCCCTTTGTTTGTCTTTGCTCTGACAAGTAACAAATTAATCCAGCAGTCATGGATTGTGTCCAAATGATGACATTAAGTTGACAGGATAATAGCCTTCACCGGAGCTAACAAGCCTTTCTGTCCAAAGTGAGACTTAGACGGAAAGAACCAGGCACCTCAGAAACAAGTGTGCAGAGGTGTGGCGGTGGGGTGGGGTGCAAGATCAGAGGCTGTGAGGCCTCTGAGGTTCTTGCCCCATTGGGCTCTGGTGTCATTTAACCAAAAGGCCCCTTTCAGTCTCCCCAATCTAGCTTATTAAAGCAAATAGGGCCTGCCAACATGTGGGTCCAATCTCTCCAGCCCTCCTGTAGGGTAAACACTGCGCACAGGGCTGGGTTGGGGGAAGATGAAGGGGAGACCACCACCCTGAGGAGCAAGAATCATGACAGGCCTCATTTGAACCTGGAGAGATGTGTATTTATGACACACTGTGGAGAAAGGCAGCATTCAGTGCAATGAAACCCACAGGTAGTGTGAGCAGGGATGGAGGTAGGCCCTTGTTTATCTGAATGATGGACGGGCCTGGGTGGTATGCTGTCTGGAAGTGAGGTGTCTGTGGGTTTATGCCCCACGGTTCACCTTGAATTTTGAATTTTATCTGTGCTCTGTCTCCCACAGAGCACAGAATCACTGGTTAAAAGGTTGTGTGATCCCAAACTGCCAGTCACAGTTACACTACACTAGTAACCATGGGAAACAACAAGCTGGCAGGACAGTGTGTTTGATGAGTGAAGTTGGAGTGAGAGAGCAGCCCTCGCCGAAGATTCCCAGCATCTGTGTGTGTGTTTGCACACATGTGAAAGTTGTGTGCAACACACAAGTGGCGAAAACTCATTAACAGCAGCTTGAGAATGAGGCTCCATCACTTTGATTATACAGCAGCTTTCTCAGCACACACACACACAAACACACTCATAAACACACACAAGGCTATCTGGCCACTCTGCATTTATGAGTTTAGGTAAAGTTTATATGTGTTGTTGTTGTCATAGGCTTAACAAGGTGTGTGTGTGTTCGCGTTTGCTTGCTGGAGAACATCTGTATGTGAGAAACCTCTCATTTGTGTATTTGCACAAGCTGGTGTCCTCTTCCATATCTTATGTGAGAGAGTCGGCATGTATGTGTTTGCATTGAAGGTTTAAGGTTTGCATTGAAGGTTTCAGCATTCACAACATAATTCAAATAAATCATGGACATAATTGTTAGGGGCAGCACCAGCTTACTATCTCCCAAAATAAGCTCCACAAATAAATCTTTACCACTTAGAGATAGTTTAGAGCTCATAGATTGGTTTTAGACCAAATCTGGCATTTTGGCAGCAGGTGGGCTGTGGCCCATGTGGGTGTGTTTGTGTGTATGTCTGCCTTCTGAGTCTTTGGCTTAGCCCCAGGTCACAGCGGCCTGAAGACACAGCTTTGGGCCATCATACTCGTGGGTGGGCTTCACTCACACACGAGTGGAGAGGCAGAGAAAGAAGCAGAACGTTAGTTATTACCCTTGTTTACTACTCAAGTTAAAAAAATCGGAAAAATGTAGCTCTTTATTTATATTCTGTTGCACAGAGCTCATCTTTTTGTGACTTTAACTGCATCACAGTTAGCATAGTATATCTTTAAAAGTGCCGATGGTTTTGCCTTTAGAGTATTGCCTGCTGTCAGCTCCTCACGTTAGGCCGTTGCGGTGATCACGGTTGTGCTGCAGACACACATTCACAGTCACAGTTTGATCCCATTAAGCCCCCATTTCCTTCCAATCACATAGGAGCCACTGTGATTGGCTGCTTTGATTGATGCCTAATGCATGTTTGGGCTGGCCGGGGTCACGGCACGGGAGGCCACGGCGAGGTCACTGGGTTGCATTTGCTAACAATGAATCAGTGAGATCACGCTGATGAATAAGGGCACTTTGGAGAGCTTGTGTTGCTCTTTCTTAATTTTACTATAGATATATAGACTTTTTTTAAAAATACTTAAAAAAAAGCCCCTTTCCATTGAGCTTTTTTCCACAGAAGGAAAAAGAGGAAATTACAACACAGACATAATTTTTTTGGTTTTTAAAAAGTCCCAGTTTAAATTGGCCCTCTTAATATTTGTGTCATGTATCAAAAATAATAAAAATTTCTAATATTGCTAATTGACTTACTAAGTCTCTCTTTCTTTAATGCTTGGATAGGATAAGATGATCCGCGTGTTTGATCCCCGAGCCCAGCTGGCACCTGTTCAGGTAAGTCTCCAGTAAAAAGTCATCACAATGCTGCCAAAGGAACAACTGCAGCTGCTCTCTGGGCATTGTAACACTTGTAACTGTGGTCCACTTCTTGCTTTTTTTTGTGGCGTGGGATTTTGTTTACAGTGTAGAAGAAATAGAAAATCATCTCTCTTCAAAGTACCTATTGGTAGAATAACCACCCTGTTCATTGTCACTGTGCTCTACTGCCATTTACTGTAATATAAGCCCCTTTACTTTCCCGCACTCCATCTAGTGACAAACATGTTAACAGTAACCAAGAATGCTCACCACTGGCCACTCACAGTAATTCATCTACTACTGATTTATGGAAGTGCTGCACACGATGTCATCGCTGCTCTTTAATTCCCACGGGTACCCATCCCAGCCCTCATCCCTCCTTTTTTTCCCCTTTCTCCTCCACTGGCAATCAGCTTTGAGCCAATTTTATCCACCAGCAATGAGGGAGTGGAGTGGTAGGGCATTTGTGTGCTAAGGGGATGAGGAAGAAAAGATGAAGTGGGGGAGGCATGAGTGAGTGTTGCGAGAGGCAGCTCAGTATAGTGCAAATAATCTCACACATTTCCACAGTGGACCTCCCAGGCTGATTTAATTACTGGGGTAGTATTGTGCCTGATGGTCTCTTGTTCACATTTGTAAATATAAAGAATCTTGCAAAAACACAACATGAAGCAGCAGCTTTAATATATTATATCACAGAAATACCTGGAAGGCACAGCAGGCTGTATGGAAGTGAAGCATATTTGTGGGTTCATGCACCTGCGAACATGTGAAGACATTTGTATCTGCTCACACTGCACAGTATGTACTCGCCCATGTGTTCTTTATTTGTTTTGAATCTTTCGAGACCTTTATGTAAGGGTTACAGTTTCAGAGGTATGTCTCTGAAGTCAGCGAGGCAGCAAAGGAAAGGGTATGCAGATGATTTTATTTGTGCCACACGTCTTACTGCCTGTATAATGGAGTGAATGGGTGTCTGTTTTCTGAGGTAACATGAGCTGATTCTCTCCAGTCTTTGAACCCAGTTGTTTACATCAGGTGTCTCAGTGTTGATGTCATTTTAGCACACTGCTGTTCTGCAGCCTGTTGGAATTTTCTGCACAGGAGGATTTTCTCCCCAGAAATCCAATGCAGACTTTAAGAAGATGTGTCCAGCAGTGCTATAAATTGCCTGAAAATATGATATTCCAGGCAACTTGGTGCAGCCAAAGGGTGTCATTAGTTTAGATTAAATCAGTGCTGGGTAGTCTGTCTGTCTCAAACAGTGTCTCCAGTAGGAGCCAGTGGTTCCTAGTGGCGGGGATATGCTGCACTAGGACATTTTAGGAATGGGGAGAACCAAATACGTGAAAAGGCAAGGTCTTTGGGTCAGTTTAAAAAAAATTTCCTAAACGAGTACTGCACAGATTTTGCACTTCACATCTATTCTTCCCAGTTCTGCTGCATCTGAATAATCCTGGAGATTCCATCATTTTTTATCCACATACATTTTTTGATTGAGTCTTAGCTCATTTGGTCGATGACCTGATGAGCTCAGTGGATGCAGTCGAGAGGCATCTATCAACAATCCGTTCATTCACAACAATAATTGCTGCTCCTCTCAGAGTATTGTTCAGAACTGAATCAAAGTTACTCACAATGATTACCTGATGTGTCTCTTTTGGGAGTAGGGGTTCAAAATCAAGATTATATTTGCCATTTCACGTTCACATTTTTCCATTTTCACTAGAATGTTTTTAAAGAGTAAGTTTAAAATGCATGGGTAGACTGGTGTCTTTTTTAATGTTTGAATGATTCGTAGATCAGTGTTAAGTGGTTTAACAAACTAAAAAGATTCTTCTGAAAATGGTCAAGTATAAGGCCTGGAATCAAAATAATTTAAAAAGCAGCTTATGGCATGAAAAACTTAAAAAAAAACAGGCAGAGCATTTGCTAAGACTAGAAACGACTGAGTATTATATGGCTAGAAAAAGGCTAAATTATGTCACATTCTCCCTGTGCCACATCTTCCATATTACTTCCTTTATTACAAGAGATAACAAATGCATTGTCAACACTTTTCTATCTAAGCAGTGCAGCTATTGTCAGAGATCTTTATTAATGTAGTAAGCAACCACAGTAGGAGACAGACTGAAGGTTTACTCTTGTTTTTATGCTTGCTTAACTCTCGTTTCTTCTTTTTTATTTTCTGTATAAGATATATAAGAAGCTAATGATAGACTCCTTTAGACTCTTTTTATCCCTCCCTCTCCCAGCTGGTCTGCAACAAAATTGTCAATTCAAAAATGGTTTGTGGCTTTAAAAAAAGTTTTCTTAGACTGCTTGCCGCAAGGACACTCAGAGACCATTGAGCCAAGTCTGCTAGCCTCTCCACCCTCTTTGTTTCTCTCTTTGCTTTCTCTGATTAATGTGTGTCTTTGCCTCGCAGACTACTAATATGTGCAGATATGTGATTCAGCAAACTGAGATTCTCTGTAGTCAGCACATTAATTCACCACCTCAAACCAAGGAGAGCTGGGATCCAGATCAAAGTTATGAGAGGGTTTGCTCTTGCCTTTTTGGTTTTGCATTCTCTCCCTTTCTTCTTTTGCTTCTATAACAGAAAACCAGAAGGTCCTGCTTTGAAAAGCTTTGGTCTGGGCCCTCTGAAGAGTGGGCAGAACCTCACCCATACAGCTTTCAGATGTGTTTCTCTGTCAAAAGAATGGGAGAGCCACTGCCACTCCTATTAGCACCAGATCTGCTGAAGGGTGTGGGTGCTGAATCCTTAACACACTGAAACATGATGAGTGCAGTAATTCTGATGCAGAGAAGAGTGGGAGCCACAAAGCAGTTCGACACCATAAAACATAACATAGCACAACATTTCACATTGCATGAGTGGTTTCGATGAGATTCCACAAAATAGTTTGTTTCTGACATGAAGGCATTTTCAAGCACTTTCTCCACTTTGCATTTTCAATGGTTTGTTGTTGTAGATGTGATGCGATGGCAGGGAACGGCCATTGTGGCCACAAAGTAAACAGAGGGGCAGAGAAATGGCCAAACTATGCGAATTTGTAACCTCACTGGGAGGTCTGTTTTCCTTCCTGCTTGAGCGCCAGTCAGTTGTCTTCATCAGGAGACGCCGCAACTCTTCTCTGAAAAGACTTCTGGGGGAAGGATATTGTAAGAAAGCTGGGGAGCATTAGGGTAAAGCACGAGTTTCTCCAATTTTCAATCCGAATTTCCCTGGAGTAAACAAAGTGAAATGTATACATCTAACAGAAATGTTTTTCTTTTGCCCGAATTTGGAAGGAAGCCGACGTATCATTTGCAACACTCATCTGTGTAGTGCTGATCCAATAAGTGATTGTACTGGCTATTCTCCTCCTCCCTTAAGGACTGCAAAAGAAATTTGTATTTTCCAGGTATTTTTAGGTAGTTAACAGTCACTGGATATATCACAGGAATGAGAAATAACTCAAGGTAAATGCAGGCTTATTGATCGGTTCCTCAAAAAGCAGGTGCGCTCATGTAGATGTAATAATGAGGAGTTATTTGTTATAATGGTGGCTCTTGCGAAAACAAGAACAAGGCTAAAGAGAAATATTAAAAAATTAGAAGAGCAGGAGTGCCATGCAGCTCACCTGCTAAAACCATTAAATGACATGCAGTGTAAAAGCCCCCATCACACTGTCCTAGACGCGGGTCGGCGACTACCAAGGTGGCTACTATTTACTAGGGATGAATTTGTATTCCCCAACCAGTTAGTGTGTGGTTGCTAGAGGTTCATGCCTTTCACTGGGTGAAACCGGTTGCAAAGAGGTTTACGGTTCAGCTGAATTCCACTTTGCATTATACTTTTAAGAACTCATTTGAAAGAGCAGGTCATCAAACGGTCAGAAGGTTGGTGGATTAATTCCTGACCTTTCATATCAAAGAATCAGTAGATACTGAACCCAGAGTTGATCCTCTATGCATCTGTACGTTACCGTGGCGATCTGATGCTATGCAAACCAATGGCAACATGGTTTTCTGTACAGCACTGTATACCTTTTTGCAATAAATTTAATCTTGCAGCTACAGGCAACCTTCAGCAACTCACCATCTGGTCAGCGAATACACAGTTTTCCCTAGCAACCTGTCGTTGCCAGAGGGGCATAGACTGCTGTTTAGGCCACTAGGAGTGAGTGGGGCTTTAGGAAGCAATTTTACAGCAGCTACCAGCCACCTCCAGCTGCAACTTGCCAACCAGTCAATACATAAACACTTTGCTAGGGGGTAGTTGACTGGGACTTCACACGCAAACAATAAGAAAAATAGGAATTAAGAATCCTAAGCAGCAGACAAGCAAAAGTTAGATGAGATAGTTTAAGAGATGGGTTGCAAAGATGGTTTAGGAAACAGCTTCTATTGTGTTATGGGATGAATTCTTTCAAATTAAGTATTTTGTGGAGATCATTCCAGCAAATACAGTATTAGGAACTGTGACACAGGTTTTATTGTGCACCTGATTGGATTTTGCGAGGCACTCCTCATCCTCCACAGCATCCAGAACCATGAGCTGGGACACAGCTGGTGCCTTGGTTCCTCCAAAGGCAGCCTAGTTGAGTGGGGCTTGCTCATCCCTGTGGCCAGCACTGAATTGGGTTCTCCCTTAGCCAGGTGGAGTAAATATAGGCCCTAATTACAGCCCTGCTCCTGCTGTATTTATGGGAAATAAGACTGCACAGGGTAATTAAGGTCTTGGACAGAAAGAGCAGTGTATATACTGCATCTGTAATCAGTGCAAGTGTGTATGTATGTGCACAAGCGACAGTTGTTAGGTAGTTGGCGCACGGAAGACGGGTTCAATTTCAGATTAAATTTTTTCGTTTTTCCTCTGGACATCTTTTATTTTTTTCCAAGTAAAGGGGCTTTTTGATAAACTTCTAGATATCCTTCAACATACGTTTGGGTTTAAGAGTTACAAATAGATTTTTAAATAGTACATCAACCGCCAACTAATGTCATCCGAAGAACATTATATGATTTAAAGCAAAAATCTGTTAACCACACATTCACTGGGCATATAACATATCCTAGTTAAGCCGTCTCGTTTGTGTCGTAAAGCCTTTAAAATGGTAACATATATCAAAATCAACTGAATCTTTGGATTTCTCTCCAGAATTAAATGACACACAGCATGAGCATAGCAAAGTGGTGAATCATCAAGTACCAAACAAACATTTTTTTTTAAAATCTCTTTGCTATTCTTGGTTCTACCCTCCCTGCCATAACATCCCAATACTGGCCTCCTGTTTACAGATGAGTTTCTTTCGCATCTCTTTGTTGCTGGGCCTCCACCCTGTTTTCCTGTACTGAGCTACTCAGTACAAGACTCCTCAAACTCGGCACTCAGGGCACACTGACCTGATCCTAATGGGCCACGTGTCTTTGTGGGCATCTCTGTCTCCTCTCCACTCTCTTGTCTTTTGATCTATCCCCAATGGCTGTGTATTTGCTGAGTGTGTGGTTCTGTATTTGACTTTGTGCCTGTGTGTATACCATGTGTCTTTTAAATTACAGTGCTGAAAATACCCCTCATAGTTTTGGGCCAGTGCTGGCCGTAGAGCTGTCGATCTGTGGTCGCTGGAAGAGGAGGGAGACAGGAAAAGGGAATGGTTTGCTGGACTTGGGGGCCACATTACTCTTTTTCAGCTCGAGCTTCTGCTGCTTGGGGTGAAATTAGAGAGGACCATGGGCTGCCGTGGGTTTGGACTTGAGGAGGGAACACTGGGCAGGGCCAAGGAAAAGCAAAGTGGTTTCAGTGCTATAGCATCTTTTATATCCCGCTATAAATTACACGGAATGAACTCTGTGTTAGCCGTTCTTGTATTTATAATTACAGGCATAATAAACTACACTTGGATGTCCGTCTTATCTGCGTTTCTTTGAATTCTTATAATTGTGAAAAAATAAGAGCGCATATGTGTGTGTGTGTGTTTGGAAAATGTGCGATCACTCTCAGATTACTCATTACAGGCTGAATAAACTACAGGCAGGCATGATGAGCTTAGATTGTGTGTGGACTCTGGCAGGCAGCACAAAGAAGCTCTTTGACTGCTGCAGAATAGTTTAGTTTGTATCACTGATGTCGACCCAAAGGGACAGCCATGAAGGAGAAACACTCAGAGACGTGATGTGAAATGGATGGACTTAATCCGTGCATAAGAAAGAGCGGTTGAGGTGAAATTAACTCACTCTAGTACATTTTATTCCCATAGATTTAATCTTTGTGATGTGTGGATTTTGGATCAACCGTTATTATGGAAGGACTGCAACAATCAGCTGATATCAAATTATGAAATCTGTGTTGTTATAGTTCATTAGTGTGAACACATGCAGAAAGATACTGCAGTGCAGTGACTTGATGCAAAATGTGCAGTCAGCATTTCATATGTTCGTCCATCCATTGATTCATTTTCTTAACAAAATATCCAGTTCAGGGTCGTGGGGAGCTGGAGCCTGTTATTGATCGAGACGCTGGGTGAACCCTGGACAGATCGCTAGTCTATCACATACTAACACTATGGTCAATTTAGAACCTAACATGCATGTCTTTGGACTGCGGGAGGAAGCAGTTGTACCTGGGGAGTACCCACACAGGCACAGGGACAACATGCAAACTCCAACACAAAGGGGCCCCCAGCTGGCTTTCTTACTGTAAGGTGACAGTCCTAAGCACTACACCACTGTGCTACTTCTTTTCTATGTATTGGCTTTAATTTTCCAAATTGAATTTAAGAAGACAATTGCACTTCCAAGTTCAATTAGTTTTTGTTGTATGCTTTTGATAAGAGAGGCGGCTGGTGCTCAGGTCATCTACTAACTGGAAAGTTGGTGGTTTGATCGCTGGCTCCTCCAGTCTGAATGCTAAATATCCTTGGGCAAGATGTTGTCCTGTGACACATCTGTCGAAATGTATGTGAATGTTAGGTAGAAGAAAGTGCTTATATGAGTGGGTGTGAATGATTGAATGAGGCATGTTGTATAAAGCGCTGAGTGCTCAGGTAGAGAGGAAAATCTCTATATAAAAACCAGTCCATTTACCATAAGAACACTTGGCTGTTCAAAGTTGAGTTTCATAGTTCATGTTTGACCTTGGAAGCAGGAGCTGACACGATTATAAAGGAAATCCTATGTTTACTGTTAAATAAATATGATATCACTTGTTTTAGAGGCTGGAGAGGAGTTAGTAGAAACATGATAGAATAAATGTATGTGAGTGAGTAGGAGACAGGTGACAAGATTAGAAGTTAGTATATCGGAGCGAACATTCAGGTTGAGATTTGTGGAGACAGAAAGAGGCAAGGTTGAGATGTGTTGGACATGTGCAGAGAAGCGATAGTGCATATACTGGAGAAAGGATGTTGAACACAGGAGATTCATGGATTTAGTGAAAGGGGACCTGCAGAGGAGTGATAGAGGAGGATACTCGGGACGAGGTAAGACGGAGGCAGGTGACTTGTTGAGTAGCCAAAAGAAGAGAAGGAGGATCCCTGACAAAAAAATATTTTTTTATTAACAATATTTGCCGATATACAACTATGTGATCTTATAAAATTTTAATCTGCCTCAAAATATAATAGAAATATTGACTTTGATTGAAGCAATTTCCTCAAGTCCCCGGCTGTGGAGGCTTAATTTAAAGCCAAACCTCTCGTTAATATTCAATGGAGTATTAAAATATGCATCTAGTGTCAATACAAACTCTCATAGTTTCATAACTGTTCAGTATTCTACCAACAAGTTATTTCTGATTGCAGAAGATCCGTGCTTGCCAGAGAATGAAGTTTCACTTCCCGCAGAATGAAGCTTGTTTAGAGTTCGGAGAATGTCTAATACTAACACCACAGGGATATGGAGGCAACGTTGTGAAATGTGAAATATAATGTCTTTAAAGAACCGGAACTTATTCCAAGAATATGTCACGGGCTTACTCAAAGCTGAGCTCCGAATTCCAGCTACACAAACAGCATAATTTAACTTTAAACTGAGCCAAAAATGCTTCTGTGTTTTAAAAAGTATTTGTCTATATACCAGTATATCTGAACATGGCTGGAACCGGGCAATTTGTGGAGGGAAAAAAATGTTTAAAACGATTTAAGGGACAGGCTTTCATGTGCTGTTAAACAGCTTTTTAGTGCTAAATGTTTTCAACATCAATTTCTCATCCTGAATATAAACGTGCCATATCAGAAATATTCCTGTTTACCTTCCCACAGCGTCTTCAGAACATCCTCTTTTTCAGTAAGTGTGCAGCAGACTGCACACAGTGGTGCGGTTGAACAAATATTCACATTTTACATGTAATGCCAGTGAAGACTGTTATACGTACATTAGTTTTATTTTCTTTATCGCAACACATCTTCACTGTTTGTATAAGTTATGCTACAGATTCAAGACTCTATACAGTTGTTATATGTTACAATCTGCCAAAGTCAAGCTGCCTGTTAGTACGCTGATCCAACCTTTGACCTCCTAGGGGCTGTCGTATTTTGTCGCTGGTGCACACATAATTCCATGTGATGTTTCTGTCCTACTCCTGTGGTTTGTCTTTATGTGAATACTCACCGTCCTCCTCAATCAGTATCATGCACAGTATTTTGTGCTTGTATCTTTTCTCCATCAGACCCTGCTGAGTTCAGGACCTTGTAATGGCCAGTGGTTAACTCAGCCCAGATGTTGTGCCCCCTCCCCCGTTTTCCTCTTTCTTTCCTTTTCTCTCTCAATCTCTGCTCCCTGTGTTACTGGCTGCCGCCCCGCTGCCAGTCTTAGTTACTTTCAGGGAAACTGAGGAGACTCTTTCCTAATGAGGAGTTTTTCTATCCAGGCAGCTCAGCTAAACAGTGGCAGAAAATGTGGCTGTTCTATTAGCAGAATTGGATGGAAAACGTCTCAGTTATGATTACTTTACCAGTGCTTAGTTTGTGACCTACAGTCTCTTCTCTATGCGCATTGACTCTTTGTAAGCTACGTGATGTCTCAAAGCATGAGGGGTTGGGGGGAGTAGCGGGGCCAAAGGTTTGAGGGGGTGTTAGCTCCATTAACAATCCAGATTTGTGTTTGTGGGTGTGTTTTTCAGAGGACAGGGGGTAAAAGAGTGGATGCCAGCTGGCAGCACCGAAGCCCTTTGCTCACATGTGTGTGTTGTTTGTGGAGCGGAGGCCCCATTAGTGTGCTGGCTGCTCTGAGACTCCCATTTTCCAAGTAATGAAGACTCTGTGCACACATGTGGGTCACACCTGGAGCCAAAAATAGTTGATGATTAGCTCTTTTTTTTTCCTTGTCTTTTTTTCCCCTGCCGCATCCTGAGATAATGGATCCACCGCCATGGGAATTGGCTTCTTTTTTAGCTTGTCTGTCATTTTTTCTCTGAATCTGCGTTTTCTTTGATTTGAGGGCAGGCTAAGAAGAAAGAGTTGGAAAACAGGGATCAGTTCACATGGGAATCGGTCGCTTCATCATTATTTTTAAATGGGATAGAAAAATATAATGAACCGACATCAGCGCCGTTTCAGGATCTTATAAGCTCCAATTTTACTTCACCTCAGTTTGCCCTCATTATCTCTGCTTTAGTTTTCAGCATGACCTTAATTGCCTATTTTGCTGTTTTACTTATATGATGCATTTAAAAAATACAGATTTTTTTTTTTCTGTGTTCTGTTTAAAATTGGAAAAAGCATGCTGCTCCTGGAGGAATTACAGGAGAAGGGAGAAGTCTGCTTTGGAGGTAGAGCAGCAGAATGTGATGTGAATGAGCAGGTGTGTGATGCTGCGTGTGAATTGACCTGAGGATTAGTTATTATTTGGGTTGCACTTTCCTTGTGTGGAGTGGGTTCTCTTTGGACCTCCTTCGGGCTCCACGAGGAGTGCATGAAAGATGTATTGCTGTATGCATTCAATGACATCTACAATAGAAATCACCACATCTGGAGAGCCTGTGAAATGCCAAACAGCATAAGCAGAAGCTGACCTGTCAGATTGTGATGAGACTTGCATCCATATGCTGTGCAGTAGACCTCCACTGTAGAAGGAGAGAGCAGGAACTGAAAGACATCTGAGGCCAGCCTCAGAGTGCCCTCAGGAAATAAAGAACAGCGTGGGCTCTGTCCAAAACTAGGCTTGTTGATCTTAGTTTGACGAAATGGTGGCGATATTTCACATAAAAAATACAGCCTGTGTTTTCTCTCTATGATATCTTTAATCACATAATTCAAGTGGAAAGCACTTGAATTCATTTCATTAGCTATGTAATCACTACAATGTGATTTACATGATAAACAGTAATGTAACTAAAATTATTTCAACAATTTCCCATGTTATATTGAATATACAAAGCTCCTTTAAGACTTCGATATATAAAGTTCTGCAATAAGGAATGTCAAACTCATTATATTGTGAAAAAGATAAACAGTTTATGCAGTGATTATGTCATTATTGTATAATTGCAGATAATTGGCAAAATAACAGTATAGATCAAGCTGAATAATAGTGTTGTTTTACTAAAATGTGTCATATCATACCAATAAATCACTGGTGGAATCCAAATGGGAAAATGTAAGTGTTATACATCATTTGCAGCAGCTTTAAAACCACCTTTGTAATAATGTATACAGGAGCTCTTAAAACAGGCTCAACTTGATCACTGGCAGCAGGTCTTTTGGGTTTTTTGAGCGGTAGGGTGGGGTCTCTGTGGATCAGTCGTGACCTGCATGGCACATCCCCTCGGATGCTTCAGTGGATGGTGGATATGGGTTGTTTGGAGACTGTGATTGTCTCTTTGATGTGTTCCTTCAGTTGCTCCAAAGCAGTTTTTGTGGTGCAGCAGGGCACATGTTCCTGCTGGGCAAGGCTACAGCCACTGGGGATCGTCATTGCCATGAAGGGGCAGCTGTTTTTTTAACAATGTTTCAGCGGGTGGCATGTGAGACTGTGACATCTCTGTGCACATTTTTAGGCTGTTTTCCGTATTGCATAAACTTAACTATAGCTATTCAGCACAAGCCCCAGAGGACTTGCAACTTGTGTTTTAATTCAAAAAGGATTGCTTTGAGATGGTTTTGTACTGTTGGGCAGAGGTTTCTGCTGTTAGCATCAATAAAATTCTTGCTTTAAACCACATAGCAGTGGTATTTTTGCAAAAAAAATAAAGATTTAGATGTTCAGTATTGAAAAATTTCCCAAAATATTCACCTTAATCTCCAAGGGGATGCACATGCAGAATGGCCTCTATTCCAGTGCTATTACACTGATTCTGAGCATTGGACACAGGTGTGCATACCTGCATAGGTGCTAAATGTTTTTCCTCTCCAAGGCCAAAGTATGTAATGAGTTCTTAACAGTGGAAACTATTGAGCATGGAGAGAGGAGGGTGGTGGCGGCGGGGGCTGAAATTCTGGCTCACACAAGTCTTTTAAATGCTACATCCTTTTCCAACAAAAGCAAGCCTGGGTCATCTTTTACTAATTGAGTCTCATAAGACAACAGGTTCTGCTGCAATTTGTGGTTTCATGCAAGAGCTAAATGGAAATTTTCCTGGAGTGAAGCTGCTGAGTGTTAGAAGGCATGTTGTAATTGGGAGAGGAGAATGAGCTGTTTGTTAGCATAGCAAAGACGAGGTAATTAATCAGTGTGTCACTCAGCTTCCCCATGCTTGGGTGTTTCACATGCAGTGTGCAAGAGGTCAACACTTGGGCAATAGCCATTGAAATTAAATCCAGTGTTTAAAAGATATAAGCCTGGTTGGGATTTTATACACTTGCCTCATCTCATTGTCCCTTTAGGCTAGCACCTGCTGTGGCCATTATAATCCCATTAAACTACTTGTTCTCATATTTATTGTGATCTTTTTTTCCTGTAATATCAATAATTTCACAGGTCTTTGAAATCAATACAGGAAAGCTCCAATACCTAACTTTAATTACTGAATATAAACAATCATTTTGGAACGGAAGCAATTAAAGGAACAGCCTCCAGTATTTACACAGGGTAAAGGATTCCTGGAGTATAATGACACGGACGTGAAAATGACATGCTTTGCACACGTGTGCCTCTCGATTGACTCTCAGCGCTCGCAACTCATGCTTCTATGCAAAGGCATGGGGGTATACTTTGAAGATGTGAAGCCTCTATGATGTGGTTTCAGAGAGGGAGTGCAGCCAGCCAACTGTATCCGTCGCAGCTATGAAAGAGCCATAAATGACAACAGGCACTAAAGGGCTGGGTCAGGCTACAAAGACTGAGCAGCCTCGTGGGGTCTTCAACAGTGTTGGCATGATTAATTGTGTAGGCTCCGGCTCAGTCAGAAACGCTCTTCTATTTTTTTGCACATGAAAAAAAAAAGAAAACAAAAGAATTGTCTCTTTGTTATTGTGGCTCAGGTCTGGCGTGCAGATTCTCATCACCCCGAGTGTTGGCAGTTCTTGCTGTCATCAGCAAGATCATTCCTCCCTCTGTCATTTGTGCCCTATCCTGACCCATGAATCTCTGGTTGGATTTAAAAGACTGAGCCACTAAGTCCATCTCTGTAATAGTCATTGCTTGAACCTTAACCACAATAACCATCAAAAACCCTGGAGATCACCAAACATACACTTGAAATCTCCTCTGGCTGGATTTTGCTTCTTTTGGACTGAAAGACTGATTTGGGGAATTTACTGGTCCCGTTAATCAAGATAGTTCCAGGAACCAGCTAAGTCTGTATGGTGTGCTGAGCCAAGGAAAACTTCTGTGACCTTGGATGGTTTTCCCAGAGGGAGGCCCCTGCTAGTAGGCACACTGTTGGTATCGTCAGAGTGGTGCGATTGGGTCCAGTATGTTGTCCCGGGATCCTGGAAAGTGGTGAGCATAGCGAAGGCTGGTGCTGTTGGCTGCTGGATTTCTAGCAGTGGCCAAATGCCCCAATTAGCAGCCTGGCTCATATATACAGTTTTTGCACCACTTAAGTGTTTAATTTCTTCGGCAGATAAAGTGATTTGTTCACATAGCCCAGACCAAAAATCACAATCTAAATCTAAAGCTGCCTTGGAGTTGAGCTTCTGATAGATTTTTATGACATTCTAGTGTATGATTCATGGCTTTATTATACAACTCTATTATCTTAGATAGAATTTAACTGATCCCTTTTCTAGATGCTGTGAGAGTATGCTTAATCCATCAGTCACCCATGTTTAGGCAGCTGTGATCTCCGGGTTTGCAGTGGTCTAAAATAAGCAATTAAATAAGTTCAGTGCCTTAAATATTTTGAGTAAATGAATCTTAGATTACATGTGAAGTTTTAACAGGACTCTGTGGATTCCTGTGAAAAGTATACCTTTACTGCTTCCATAGGAATTAAGATGGTAAGCAGTAGTAGAAGTATTGCTAATGAAATGCATTCAATTAATTGATCATCAGTAAATGTGAGCACCTCTACAAAACCACAAGTTTTTGGCAGTTTGGTGGTAGTTAATACAATGTTGAGGAGGTAAGACGTTTCCAAATAATTTAAAATCTATTGTTCTACAGCAAAAAAGATTGTTAACAAATGGAAGCATTGAGGACAGTTACCAATCTTCCAGTGTCCCAGCAAATGCATATCAAGGTCAGACCATGTAATGCAATGCTACATTTCAGACACTACAGTCCTCAGTTAGCATGTTCAGAAACATCAGAATCAGAGTACTTTATTCATTCATTTGTGAAGTTGCTTTTGAGTAAACCAATAGACGTCTGAAGCAGTTTTCCTTGAACAGACAAGACCAAAGTGGAAATATTTGATTATAATGCACAGCATTATGTTTGGTTAAAGCCAAACACAGCTTATCAGCACAACCACGTCATACCAACTAAAGCTTGGGCTAATTTTTGGTCATGCAACAAGACGATGAGCCGAAACACAGCAATAAATCGACTACAGAATAACTGAAAAATAAAGGAATCAAGGTGCTGCAATGGCTCAGTGAAAGTTCAGACCTCAACCCGACTGAAATGCTGTGGCGGGACCTTAAGAGAAATAAATGCCCACCGACCTCAAAGAACTGAAGCAATATTGTAAAGAAGAGCAGGCCAAAATTCCTCCTTCAGTGACATTTAGTCTCTATGATTTATTTTCTTTTTCCTGAAACGAAAAGCAAAAAAAGCAAAACTAAAAACAACATGCATCGCAGCATTGCACCTGCTATCTCACATTGAAGGAACTCTAGGACATATGATGTATATTCAGAATGTGGGGCATGTGTAGGATGAAACTGAGAAAACACGTCTTTGATCCCCCTAAGATTGATGTTTCCAGTGTAAAGGTGGACTATGTGCCTTTTCCTCATGATTCATTTCCCATTTCTACTCATCTCTCTCTTAAGCTCTCCACACTTTCTCATCTATTAGAAAGTAAAAGTGGATGCATTTAAAAGGGAGAAGAAAATCTAAACATCTGGCTTAAAGAAAAGACTTCTGTATATTCCATTGTAGCTGGATGCTATTTATATATCTATATATTTATCTATATATAGATATATATATGTAAACTTGGGGAAAGTCCAGTGTGTAGAACCTCCCCAGGGGCTGCAGGCCTTGCCTGTTGTCTGCAGAGTAGACGTGGCCCCTTAGCTGTGCTCATTGTCGTGTTGGCTCACATCTCAGTTCATCTTGAGCGGGACATTTCATTTGCTGACACAGGGGAAATGAGACAGGCGGAAAAATTGACTGTAGGCAAGTCAAAAACGAAAAAATAAGAATGTCTGTGTGGTAAATTGTAAAAGTTAATGCTATTAGTAAGCTCTGTAGCTGCATTTTATTGTTGGAAAATAATCTGGCCCACTGTGTGTAAGAATTTTAGGATCAAAATGTGAACCCACGAGCATTAAAGATTGACAGCAAGCAGGATTGTTTTGGTTCTTTGACGCTGATCAGTCTGCAAGGCTCTAAAATAGATGCGAGTTGTTTTAATCACAATAGTGTCAACACCAAAAAAATTCTATATGCATTGTGAATTCAGGAAACATTTCAATTACATGGAAATGGGGTCATATTATGGATTTATGCTGTTACAGCTGGATTTACACTGTTGTCCACCTGCTGACCCTGCACATTAATTTTCATTTTCAGGAAGGGAGACAGCAGAAAAGGCAGTGTGCAAAAATAAGAAAAGGGACTGTGTCTTCCTGACTTTGGAGAATTGAACAAAAAAAAAAAAATAGTATGGTTCCAATTAACAGAGAAAAAGCGGCGGTAGGCGGCAGAGGAAATGAAAGCATAAAACGGCTGGTTTGATTACCATCTTCCACCCACCCCCCGACCCACCCCAACTCTCTTCTTCGTCTTACCTCCCCCTCTGTCCTATTTCTAGTAGAAGCTTCTGTGGAGTCCGAGTTACATTTAAGACAGCAAATCCCGACCTAAAACACAAGTTAAATGGCCCGTGAAGGCAGAAAAGGATGATGAAAACCGAGCAATCGCTAAAAGACTAATTAGCCACAGATGAAAAGACTGAGAGGGAGTCTGTTTTAAGGGTGATGAAAGCAACGAGGCAAGGAGTTATTGATTAGAGGAGTGGAAATAAAAATAAAAGAAGGCCGATTCTTTGGGGAAAGAAAATGAGGAGCAGGTTGCAGCTGCAATCATGTGATGCAGTGCTGGCAATAGAGAAGCTGATCTGGCTTTGTACGTCATTTTTACATCATTTATAAACTATTAAAACAAATGAATGAGTGTACGTTATGGTTCTGGCAGGTGGATTTTGTTACCTTTAGTCAGAGTTGTACCATGTTAAATACACTACTTTGCAAAAGCCTTTGACGCACTCCTCTTTTCCTGATATTTTGATTCAAGAAGTAAATGTTCTTGTAATTTCTACAGTGGTATTGAGCAATTGTTTTCCAGGCTTTCTAACGGTCTTTAAAAGTTTTTCTTTTTTTTACATTGATTGCTTTAGCACTCATTTTCTGTCCAAACCTGGTATTTAACTAACCCTAACCTATGAATAATTCAAGCATAACAAAGGGACCTAACTCAAAGGATGAATCAGGATGAATAATCTATAAATAACAGACAAGTTAAGAAAGACCCGATTTTGAATTGTATCTTTAGGCGCTTTGTTACTAGCAGAAAATATCAACAATAACACAGTTTGACAGGCATAAAATATTTTTGCACCAGCGATTTCCAAAGACTATTAACCAAAAACTTGTTCTATCTTAGCATTGCGTGCAGTGTATCCTAAACAGATAGGAGGAAACTGGGCAAATGGAGGACAGAAGAAGAAGTGAAAGGAAGACAAAACTTTCTACAGCAGAAATAACCTTATCTGAAAGTCTTGTCCTTAAAAAATAGTAAACAATGCAGCAAAGACCTGACAGATGTATCAGGCTCATCAAGAAGCCAATCTTAAGGAAGGGAAATGGGAAGAAAAGGCTGAGGTATGCCAAATTACACAAGAACTGGAGTGAAAATCAGCAACGACGTGTCTTGTGGAGCAATGAATCCAAATGTCATAGTTTTGGTTTAAACTATCATCAATTGGTACGGAGGAGGGCAGGAAAGAGGTACGACAGTCGGCATCCAAAGTCAGCTGGAGGCTCTGTCGTGAGTTGTGGCTGGTGATTGAAATCTTGTTAAAACTGATGAAATTATAAACATCAAAAAGTACTGTCAGGTTTTGATCCATCATACAGTACCATAGAAAACGGCTGATTGGCAACAGCTTCATTTTCAGCATGATAATGATCCCAAACACACTGCCAATGCAGAAAGTTACAAGAATACGTGATAAATGTGGTCAGACCAAATACTAACCTTTAAGCTTGTTACAATTGTACAAATAGTTTTGGCCTTGTAAACTGTATTTCCATGTATTTTTGCATGTTTTATTAAATCTCTGCACCCATTTCCCATTTTCTTAGCACAATTTAATGAAATTAGGGGTGGTCCAAGACGTTTGTACAATACTGTAAATCTTGTAAGGCAGTTAATGATAGGATTTTCCAAAATTTTCAAATATTATTTAATATAGAGTACACGTAAGATCCCTTTTTTTTAATTTGAGGAAGCTGAGCAGCAGCAGATGATTGACACCTACCAACTTTAAGCCCACATTATCAGACTGGACAGTGTCAACACACTGTTATAAGACAGGATGAAATGAGTACTTATTCTTCCAGTACATTAAATTAAATTCTTGACTGCTGGCGCTCATTGTTGAATACACTCCCATTGAGCTGATATAGAGAACATTGAAAAACTGAACAGAAAGAGGGGCTGTGAAATAGAGGGATGGAGAGATTGTGATAGTTCCCATATGTGCATACAGACACCTGATATTCATCCTGGTGGGTGAATCAACATTCTCGGTGAGTGACACAGATGTGCACACCGTCTGCTCAAGTTCAAAAGTTAAATAGCTGAGGGAGAAGGACAGAAGGAGATGGAATGATCTTCATTTGTTTATATTGAGAGAGGATATTTAATAGACCCATAAAAGCATAATTGGCCAGACTGCTGACTGGCACTTTCCTGTTGCCTGTAAAGTGTTTAACCTCGGTGTAAACCCTGCCTGCTGTCACTTCAGTTTGAATTGCATTATCACTGCCAACAATTCTTTCATCCTTTCTTTTTATCCTTCTTGGGCATTCCTTCTTTATTGTTATTAGACTGAATTCATTATTTTTATGATTTAGTCTTTAAAATATTTGCCCTGATCTTGATGCGGACGCTTTATTCTTTTCCCAGATGTGATGTCATTTCCTTTACTTCCTTTACTCTGTCATTCGAGCAGGTGTAACTGATCCCCTGTGCATATTTTGTAAATTCATGAAGTGTCTCTCACTTTTTCTCAGCTTATCTGTGATTCCATCCTTTGTTTGGCTTTTAAGGAAACATTTGTCTTGTTTTCCTTTTTTTCTTTTCTGTTACCTCTCTCTTTTTCGCCTCATTTTCAAATGTGTCGTGGTCGATTAGTCAGATATCTGTAAGGTTTAGCTGTGAGCAGGAGAAAGCCTAGGTGAATGGGATTTCAGACAGATTTATGACCCCAGTGGAGAGATACTGTTTGGCAGCATGTATATACACACTCACAAGGTCCAGATGTTGTGTCCTCTGGCCGCCCTCCGGCATCAGTAGTATTGTAGCCCTCTCATGGCTGTGCTACTCTTCCTTAAACTGAAACACTGTTTACTGGGAAAAGGTGAATGGAGCTCAGAAAAACCTCCTAATACTCAGTTGTGCAGGGGCTCCAGTTGCCAGCTGGAGCCACGATGACAGCTTCATTGAGGGGCTCAAAGTTGCACGTGCTTTCAGATCTGCACGTGCCTTCAGATCTGGGTGAAGGATGAGATGTTGCCGTGATATCTGCAGAGAGACTTCAGGCTGGTTTATAAGCCCTGCCTGGCTGCCTCATTGATGGCCTGTCTGCAGTGGCAAAGCTAAGCTGTTCCTCTCCAGATGTGGCTCACAAAGGTGAAATGTTGTTTTTTTTTCTTTAAAAAGAATTATGTCTTTTCCTCCTTCCTACTCCACAAGCAGTTCTAAAAATAGGACAGAAATTTATGGTGGTATGAAATGAGGGTCTTGTACAATTGGCTTCTTAGTATCACTAGCAACATAGATCTAGGGCTTGTGGATGGTATAAAGAGATATGTTTCTTTCTTCTTTCCTTTATTGCCACCATAAGCTTGAAGTCTCTAAACAGCTATTCATGATCTGTAATTGCTACAAACTTTAAGGTTTCCGTGCGGATGAACTTATCATCCTCATTCGTGACAGATTAACTAAAGAGGCTGTTCCCATCAGCCTCAGATGTACTCGGTGTCAGTTTTGGAAATAATAGTGTGTTAATCAGAGACTGTATTTAAAAGGTGGATGTAGCCACAGTGACATCAATCAAATGTGAATCCACTTTTTAAAGTCTTAACTTTATGTTCAATTCAATTTTATTTATATAGCGCCAAATCATAACAGTGGTCAAGGCGCTTTGTATTGTAAGGGAAAGGCCCTAAAATAGTACAGAGAAAGCCCCATCCATCAAACAATCCGCTTTGAGCAACCACTTGGCGGCAGTGAGAAGGAAAATCTCGCTTTTCACAGGCAGAAATCTCCAGCAGAACCAGGCTCTGGGAGGGGTTACCATCTACCTATAGATGTTGGGTGTAGTGAGATTTATGTAAATGTATGACAGTTATCAGCCAAACCACACTAGCTATGTTAGCATATCATCTAAGTCACACTGACTGGTTTATCAAGGTAAATCTAAAGATTTTAGAGAACAACAAAATGCTTAAATTTACTCACATGCTTCTTGGTTGGCTGTTAGTCTAGTTAACTGCCCCACAATCCAAATTACTTTGAGTTTCTCGGGAAGGGCATCTTTATTAGAGCCTCTAATATCTCTACAGTGGATATTAAAAGCATGGACACCACTGTTAAGATGAAAGGCTTTCATGATGTTAAAAAATAAGGCCACAATAAATAATTTCAAAACTTTTCCACCTTTAATGTGACCTTTAGCAGAAATGCCACTATGTACGATTTGACTGAAAAACAAACACATCTGTTTGGGTGGAGAAAAAAGCACAATAAGCGGTCTGTATAAGTGCGCACACCCTTAAACTAATACTTTAAGTACCTTATGATTTAATCAGTATTCAGTGACATTCATTCAGCGGCGTTCCCCTGGACGAGCTGGGTGAGGTGTCCTGGAAGAACGAGTTTTGGGCTTCTTTACTTAGACTGCTGACCTCAACACATGGACCAAATTATTTGATAGATTATTAAAGTATTAAAGAGTATTAAAAGTTCACCAAAAATGCACCTACCAGTTGTTAACGTGTTTAATTCTGGCCCTGATTTTGGTGTTTTAACAGCGAGGGTAACTGGGATTTATCTGCTTTTGCAAAAAAGTATTCAAGCCGTTTTTGACTAATGCTAAATTTAGATTGTAAATAGAGTGAACACCAAATCTCATAAATCAACATAAACATTTACTTTAAGCGTGTCAGGTCAGAGCCATGCCGTGCCCAGTACAGGTCCACAGGAATGGCAACAAGCCTGCAGACTTGGCCTTCTTCACGGGTGATGCTTTTCTCACTTATTGCAAATATGATTGGGGGGGAAAAAGCTGACCTCACATTAACAAAGTCATCTGGTGCTCAGCCATGGATTAGCATAACTAACTATGATAAAAAAGTGATGATGATGCTGTATTTAGTCTGTTTACTCTTGCATGTAATTAGAACACAATTGGAATCTCCATCTGTTTTTGAGAATTGTGACTCACAAAACACATGTGGCTCCTAAAAGCAGTTTGAGTGTTAAACAGAGCCCGCATGCTTTAAATGGACTTCGCTCAGCTTGTTCTTAGTTTGGTCAGAGTTCCTCACCAATGCTTTACCCCTGGAAGGAAATCAGCCAGTGGTGATGGTGATGAACGGCTCAGTGGCAATGACTTCTTTTCATGTCTGTTTACACGGCACTAGCTTTAGCTTTTCTCCTTCCTTGCTCTTTTCTGATGTATTGCTTCTTTCGAATGCCTGTGTTTACTCTGGACCTCTGCTGTACATCTGAGGATGGACTTATCAAGGCAAATATGAGCTCTGTTACCTGCATGAGGTACACCATCTGACTACAGGCTGAAAAATGATCCCAGTCTCAGCTTAAGTGTTTATTCAATCCAGGACTTATTATCAACTTTGTCAGTACAACTTTGGTAGTGTTGCTTTAGAAATATGTTTGAGGGCCAGGTCAGTAGTATATTTTCTAAACCCTCTTAGTGGATGAAGCTATCTGGGAGCATACCAGGAGCCAGAGCGCATCTGTATAACATACAGGTGGTGTTAGATAAAACAATGAAACAGACAAAGACATATCACCCCTGAGAGTGGTGCAGAAGTGAACGTTTGATCATGACGTGTGCAGATGTAGCTTTGTCAACAATAATTTTGTTTGAACTGCCAGTGTGGCCAACAAGAATACCTTCAACTGACTGCTGAAGATTTATAGGTTGTTCCATTTTACTGAGGAAGGTGATTGCAGCACAGGAGTCTTGGCCGAAACTTCAATTCATATTTATGTTACAACATTAATGACTGGAAAGTAGGCATCTTGCCAATCTAGCTTTGTCAGTTATCAAGCTCAACGTCACTTATTGTTTGGTTACAGCGGCGTCAGGTTTTTGCAGGATATAATTTTAGATCTCCAACATGTGGTTAGTCACCGCCCTGAGTGGTTGCCAATCAGGAAATGACTCATCCTAAAATCAGCATCTGATTTCTGTAGGTCAATATCTGCTTAACAAGAGGTCTGTATTACTCTTGCTTAAGCTGAAACTGTTTAGTCTGAAAAAGTGAAAAGCTCAGCAGATAACACTAAGATGAACTGCGGTGGATCCAGCCAGCAAGCTCTGATGACATCTTCATAGAAAGTCTTAAAGCCGCACATTCCTTCAGATCTGGGTGAAGGATGACATCATGTTGATGTGTTTAATAATATTAAAAGATATCTGCAGACAGAATCCAGGCTGGTTTACATGCCCTGCTTGGCTGCCTTGTGGTGAAGTCCTGAGGGTTACTACAATGACTAAACAAAGTTTTTCTGCACCAGATGTTGTTTACAAAGGTCCAATATTTGATCTACCAAAAAGAACTGTGTCTTTCTGTCCTTCCCACTTAGCAGGCAGGTCTAAAAGTAGGGTAGAGGTTCATGAAGGTATGATTTAAGATTCATGGTGGATGGTCTAAAAACATATCAAAAATCTTGCTGACCTTTAGGTGTTTCTGTCTTATTTCTTTGGTGCCATCACAAGATTTTGTTGCTATTAACAGCTATTGTTGTGAAGGTTATAAAATTTACTGCAGACAGGAAGGTTTGGATTTAGATGATCTCATCATCCCCCTGCGTCTGGTTAAGGTATAGCTGCTCAATTGTCCCCCTGTGGCATCACCAGAGGGGGTTAACATTAGAGATTAAAGTGCACTCTCCATAATGTGCAATGGGCAGATATCAGCTGAACAGCTAAAACAGCAGGTGAAGTTGAAGAATTTAGAGGTATTTCTCTTTTTTCATTATTCCATTTCATGGGAGTCTTGAGCCTTGGTTGTTTTTCTTGAACTTCCTCAATAATATCCTCTCATATGGAGGGTGACAGCTTGGGTCTTCTTCCAGACCTTTGCAAAGTGGTGACACGTCAGTGTAACTATTTGAACTGATGCTGTTGGATTCTGCAGTTCTTTAGAAATACTACAATTCTCCTTCTTAGAGTTTCCCAGAACTCCTTGGACTTCCCCATTGTTCTGAGTATTGGTCAATCCAGTGAAAATTGTCAAACAAATCTTTTTTATGCTGGCAAAGGGAGGCTACCAGTTGTAGTAGGCAACAAGAAGTTAATAGGCCTTGGCCATGTCAAGTTAAAAGATATAGAATTTTCAGAATGACTTATTCAAAGATTTAAGTGAGTTTATGTATATATTTTAACCCCCAAAAGTGTTTTTTAAAGTATTAAAGATATATACGGTACAATCATTCCACCCTGGAACAAAAGAAAAGGAAAAGTTCAAAGGCATAATTAAAAGTCCCCAAATTACCAAGACATTCATGCCCATGATACGTGTATATAAACTTCTGACCACAACTGTAACCTACTTAACAAGATAAGACACAATTACACGATCCCTTTGGGGAAGGGAGTGAACTTTTAAGATTCCTATTCAGTGAAATAAATAAAACAAGCATCAATTCCAGTAAATGACCACACTTATCCTTTCTTTTTTCGGTCCAAAGAACTGTGCCCTGAGCTACCAAAGTGTGTCAGTCATAGTTTGGAAACAGGCACAGTAACATGTGCCTGGAGAGGATTTGGAAGGAATCGGCAGGGATGAAATGCTTACTTGAAACATTTATAAACCATATCTTCAATTTCTTCCTCTGAGCAGTCATTTCTGAAACCACCAGAATCAGACTGTGTCAAGAACAACATCAGAAAGGGGGAGGGGGAAAAAGGAAGTGGGATTTGAGTTTGAAGTGATAGGTCCCACATATGTTTGTCCTTCCCTACTCAAATTTGCAAAACTCTTTCTAAACTGCCTTTTATTGTTATGTGTTCATCCCTGTTTGACCAACTGTGGGCTTCAGCTGCAGATTTATCATTGCCCAGCATATATATGGAGGTTGTATAGTGCCAGGCCCTATTACCCTCTGACCTCCAGTGAGATCAGGGGTGCAACATGGCAGCTTAAATTCTCCCCATTTGTTTTTACAATTTGTCATCTGTGACTATTTAACGGTTGCACAAGAATGAGGCTGCATGCTCTGTAGGGAGGTTGTTAGAATTGAGTCCTAGAAAACAAGCCTCTGTCTTCTTGCCATACACAGAAGTTCAGCCGTGTTCCTCGGGGTTAGTATGTCCATAAAGAAGACAGCATTAATTTTGTGAGGCATATTGGGCTGAGGGGCTCACAGCTCCTGTTCCATGGAAATCTCATCACTGGCTCCCATTCCTTATGCTTAAAGCTCAGTGTAACTTTAGTATTACTACACAGATATTGGGGGAATTGCTGACTGAGAGTGGCTGTGAGACTTTACTTGTATTACCTGTCCTGATGGATAGGCTCTTAATAAGTGATTTTAACACTTGAAAGTAGCTGATGGATATTCTGTGAATGAGCTTAGTTTATCTCGTCTCAGCTCTTTTGTCAATAATCACAGCACATGCCATATGAAGTGAGTCAGTAGAAACTCTGTGTTTAACACAATACACACAAAATCCTGCTCAATTACATGCACTCTTCTGCCTTCTCCTCTTTAATATGTTGTCTTTACAGATTGCCACATTCCTTACATTTCAACACTCCCTGTTGTTTTTAGGCATTACTTCTGACAATGTGTGTCATTTGTATTTCGAGACCACCCGGTAAACTCGGCCCGGTTGTGCTGTTTCTGCGCATATTCCCCATGGAAACTGTGCAACAAAGACTCATGAATACACCAGTAGTGTCACAGTTTAGGAACCTTAGCTGCACTCAAGGCAGAAGTCCCCTTGTCTGCTACATCAACAATAACAAGCTCTCCTTTCATGGGGCAAGTCCTGTTCTGTCCAGCCACGGGGATGTGAGGCACCTGTGAATCCTGTCTGTAGTCCTTCCCCTTTCTTCTTTTTGCTGCAAATCATACACTCATCACTTCCCAAGTTATCTTGAGCTAGACCTGGAGGTTATATGTAAAGTTGGGGGTTTCTCTAATGGGCTGAATGGTTGAGAGATGACGTCAGAGCGCTAGATGATTTCTTTAAAGAAGGTGATTTGTATGTTAAACTTAGGGAAAGCTATAATTTGAAATGATCTGATAATTTTTGGAAATACATATAAATTAAAGATTGTATAGGAAGTAACATCCAGGTGCATCTATGTGCCAACATTCCTATAGTCAGTACATGCAGGTTTTGGATTGTATTGATCAGTGATTGAAGTGTGACTTCCCCCATGTCACCAAGGATCTCCTCAGGTACCTTACCACAGTTGAATAAGTCTGTAATGAGAGTATTGATGTGGTTCGAGCCCTGAAGCTTTGGAAAGAATCGACAACTCTGACACTAAAAATTTTTGCTAAACAAATGATGGACATCCTTGTGAGAAGATGTTTGGAAGGCTTAATTGTAAAAATGTAAAAATGAGGTCAAGCAGCAATGGGGACAATTTTTTTATAAGTTGTTGTGATCCCAATAGTATCTCCTAGATGTTTGATACTTGACTATTACTCAATAACTTGTTGTACAAATTATCTCATACACCTCACTCCATGTCTGCGTCTTTGAGCGGCCTTATTCATTCCTTTTGTTTTGATGTTTTTGCGTTTAATTCAATAAAAATTCTTAATTATAAAGTTTGGGTTTCACCACTGAGACTTTAACTTTCAGGAAAAATGACGTGTTTTGTCTTCTTGTGATGCCGATTGGAAAGTCAAGTAATCTATTTATTTTTTTGTATTATTTTTCCCATAGAGTGCCAAGAGTCTTCAAAGCAACAAGGATTCACGGATCCTGTGGACCAAAGATGATCTTTTACTGACCACTGGCTTTGATACGGTGAGAAAGTGTGAAGCCAACTTGTTATACTTGGTACAGTGTTTGTCACTGTAAGAATTACAGAATCAGTGCCTCTTTGTACAGTAAGATGTATAAAACTTACACCAAAAACACGAGACACCGCAGGCAGGAAATTGTTTTATTCATGCATTTAAAAAATATATATATTATTCCAAAATTCCCAATCACACAAGAGGAAATGGTGATTGGCATGACCAAAACTATTCCAACTGTGTGCAATAAATTTGCAATCAGGTGCCGTCTTGTTGCGTTAAGATGCTGGTAAAGCAGCCGATTTAAAAAAAAAAAAAAAGACTGATTGGAGTTTGCTATGTGTTTGCCATTGAATTGGGTCCAGATGCCTATTTCCTGCAATTTATGATAACACAGTGATAACTGTGATAAATCAGTGAAAAGTACTGCCGACTCCTTCAATCTGTTTCACATTAATTACATTCAGAGTCTAGCCAGAACCTCATAGATTTGATATGGAAATTCAGAAAATCCTCCACAAGCAGGGACTTAGCTGCATGTGTGCTTGGCAACATTGGATTAGTGTAGAATACAATCAGTAATAGTGCCAATTGATTCCCCACTGGCATAAAGATACATCGCAGACGAGTTGCGCTCCTCTGTGTGAGTGATTGCAGTCAGTCTGAGTTAAGACTGATTGTTTGGAGAGAGGTTACCTCCCACCCGATGACCTGTGCAATCATCCTGCAATCAAAATTGAAAATTAGCATCACATAGCGCTGTAATATGTGACAATTTCAAAAACACCTCTTAGGTTCATATAAAAAAAGTAACTTATTTGACCCCTTTTGGCGTGCTCTGTCTCTGTTCGGAGTACTCAGTGTCTTACTTTGTTGTTTGTTTAGATGCGTAGTCGTGAGGCGAGACTTTGGGACAGCAGGAAGCTGACCTCTTCGCTCGGCTCTGTTTCGCTCGGCACTTCCAGTGGGTGAGTACAGCATCAGTTTGTGTCCATAACTGACTCACACAGCCATGACACTGACCTTCTCACTTTTAAGTGTTTGTCTGTGAGTGAGAGTTTACGAGGTCATGTGTTGCAGTACAACGGTGTATCTGTGTGTGCATATCATGTAGGTGGGCATATTAGTGTGTAGCTGGCACATATGCAATGATATATGGCCAGACAGGCATGTGGACCTCCCAGAGTTTTTACACTGTTCCTCCACATTCTTGCTGTTTCCGGGAATGTCGCAGACAGATTCGTGTACTGTCTCAGTGGAGCAAAGCGTGTGCACATGTGTGCTGAGCGTCGCTCTCTCTACGACTGCTGCAAAAGGGTCAGGAAGCAGCAGCAGACACACTGACACTTCCTCCCTCAGCTCGCTGCTTGTCATTTCTCCAGCCGCTCAGTTTATTTTCCCAAACACGGCTGCCGAGGACCGGAGGACAGCAGGAGCGTGGCTGGGCTCCAGAGGGGAGACAAGGGGAATAGAAGGATGGAGGAAGAAAGAGAAAAGAGGAGGTGGGAGTGAGGATTCCTTTGTTAGATTGAGCTCATGCATTGTAGTGTTGTTATGAACAGGCTGGCCTTCCAAGTCATTCCACTCATAAAGTGACTGGACTTTGTCGGGTCATGCTGTAGTCTGTGGTGGATGAAGTAAATTTATTATCATTATTATTACTGCAAAAAGCATTTTTCTTGCCATATGTGAAATGGCCACGGCAGGACAGATTCAACATTTGTTCTTCTGGCACTGCTATTCAGACTGGGTGTCCATGTGTGGCTGCACCAGAACGTGTGAAGCTTTATGGCCTAGTTTTTTATTAGACAAAACACTACCAGAGGGAAGCGGTCTCTGTGGAATGTCATAGTTTTTGTTTTCTTCCAGTGAATGAGAGGAGTTAATACAGCAAGGTCCCTAAGTACCAGCCTCTGCTCTCCCTCCCTCTGCCCTCGTGCTCGCCACTCGTCTCCATTTCCTCTATTTCCTCTTTCATTTGATTGAGACAGATAGTTGCATGTCTGAGTGCCTCTTCGCAATCATCCCATTGTTTGGTGCCTGTGCACTTTTCTTGGAATTAGGGGATACGTGATGCCACAGATGCCAGTGTTTACTTCCTGTTACCAAAACTGGTAATTTGTTTTGTGAGATCCATGATACAAGTCATACAAGTCAAGTCAAGCTCACCCAAAAAACCAGAAAACCAGAACAACTCAAAGATAATGGACAAACAGCGTGAGGACGGTCACTAATCTGAGGACAAGCTGTTAAGCCTTCCGACTCTCATCTTACTCAGCCAGTGTCTGTTTTTTTTTTTTATGAGCCTCCCTTCACCCCCCCCCCCTTTTTTTTTTAAACTGACAGAGAAACGGCTCATCTTGCATTTATTAAATTCATTAGATTTAATTTGAGACAAGCCTTTTGGTTTCCTGGTTTTTGATAGTAGTTCAGTTTTAATGCTGTGATTTTTCCATTGGACCTAATTGCAAGGTTTGGAGCTGTCCCATCCGCAGTATTTTGGATGTCCTGTATTAAATCACTTCAATCATGCTATCATATGCCGAGATGTGTGTCAGAGAGCTTTTACTCGCAAGGCCACATCCCTTCCAGATGTCTGTACACCAGCACTGATATAAAAGAAACAGACATTTAACCGAGAGACGAGACCTCATCATTTACTGCTTTTCAATATTGCCGTCTCACTCTTACACAGCTTAAAAAATGATATACAGTTTTTTCTCGTGCCTTTTTTCCCCTCAAAATACTCTAAGTTATTACTAGAAGATAACTGTTTGTACAGCCAAGTTTCCAGAAAAGAGTGGCACTGAAAAAAATGTATAAGGATAACAAAGAAACCACAACTGCACCCACACAATTGCCAAACATTAGTATCGGGTTGTGCGCCTATTAGTGAAACTTCGTGTTTATTAACTTCTCATGCCAGCTTATCCCCATTTTTCTCTTGATATTTTTCACAACCTTCACTCTTATTTTTTTAAATGTATTTTTAACTACGGCCCTTGCCGGACTTTTGACCCAAGCTGCCGTTACAGGCCGAGTCTCCATTGTATTTGGTTATTCTCTGCAGTGGGATACATCAGTGTCAAAAACAAACAATGCTTCAGGAGTCAAATTGAGGGGAAAATGCAGTGATTACTTTCTATTCAGCCATATCCATGTAAGCACTAGCCAACCTCTTTATCAAACTAAACTACTAGATGTAGTCTGCAATCAGTATTTACTGATAATAGAAAGGGCTGGCTGGTTTCTACTTAATGGCCAAGGTCAAAATGTTGCTGACTGCCTATTTGTCTCACTGTCTTTTTTTTTAACCTGTGTCTTATTTTGTAAGTAGTGGAAAAAGATTTTTGTTCTCATTTCAGACACTGTGTCCATGTCTGTGTAATATTTTTAGCACGAGTGCTTAAATTAAACATCAATCAGCCTGTTCCCGACAGGAACAAACTGTCTTTAACCTCCTTTCCCCCCTCTACTTCTTTTTGTTTTAACTGAGCATTGCATTAGTGTTTTACCAAGCAGCTATGGCAAAGACAAAATGCACTAATCAAAAGGGGATATTGTCTTAATTTTTCTCTGCACCTAATAGATTGAAAACAAGTGACCAAGGAAACTCAAAGTCAAACATCCATAGAAGGGCACTTCCTCCTTGTCGCTTTAAGCCTGAGGTGCATATAAAGATGGATTTGTTCATGTTTTCCTGCCTGTTTTTAATTAAAACAGCTGCGGTAAACATGGTGTGTAATTGAAGCAGTGAGCTGGCTTGTATCAGGTTAGCTTTGCTTGTAGACAGCATTCAGTAGAACTGTTTTCTTTGGACTGTCACAACATAAAGAGGCCCAGGATCATGAGCCAGTAAAATAGAGTTGTGGGTGGAATATAATTTGGATGGAGAATAATGGGCTGGAAATGTTTATTTTTTGGTCGGGGTTGAAATGGAGAATGAAAAAAGTGAGGGGTGATGAGTCTGAGAGGAGCATTTTGAACTATGTTAAGGTGGCTATTACTGCAAGTCTGTTTTCCATGCAAGCTGTAGAGCTGCACAACGAGGAACTGTGCGGGTCTGTGTGCACTGCTCTCTCCCTCATATTCTTCCCCCTATAAACCAGAATTATAATAATGAGTTTAATTGGGTCTTTAAGCCAGCTGCAATCAGTGAACTTTATAGCTGGGCACGATTGCTACCAGCTTGTTGTGTAAATGCTTGAGACGTCACGATAATTATGCATCCTCCCCCCACTTCAGCAGCTAAACATACTTTGACCACACTTACACAGCCGCCTCTCGCTGATGTTTGCTTGCATACTAGCTTGTAATCGGGTCTAAAGATGACAGTCAGTTCTCCAGGGGTTACTCGGTTAGCATTCAGCTTGACAGAACTGCAGTCTCAGGAGAATTTCAGGCTGTGACCTCCTCTAACTGTTCTCGGTCCCTATCAGTGTTACCCTCCTCTCCTAATGGACACAAACACCATACATTTGCATGCATGCTCATTTAGACCTTCTGTTATTTTGGTGTCTCTTAATGTCTGGCTAGAGGCTGATTTAAGTAGATCACTGTGACCTGCCTGTTGATTGGGAAGGACATATGTTTGCCCCTGGAGAGCCAGCCTCACTGCTTTTACAACCAGTCACAGGTTATACTAAGGACTTGCCCTCTGAGGCAAGCGCTGCTGACAGACTGTGCTGTTAACTGATGGAGAGAGGCTTTTGTTGTGGATGATAGGAGTACTCCTAGTGCGCTGCCTGTACTCTTGCGCTCCTTATTGACTGTGTGGGCCGTGCCTGAGCGCAGGGCCCAGTCAGTAGGTGTATAATTGAGCCAAATTCCCTTTAATCAGATAGATTGAGAAGAGGCCTGCGCCCCATAAGAGAACGAGCCTTTTATACAGAACAGTCACTCCTTTCTCTTGCAGCGGCCCGGGCTCTCCAAAATCAGTCCCAGATGATGGCTTTCCTGTGGGTATTAGGTGCAGCTGCAGGGCCGTTTACCAAACCAGAGCGAAAAAAAATACCACTAAATGTTTGAATGATAGTCTGACCTTTCTCCGTTCTAGGAGTTCACCTTCTAAGAAAAAAAAAAAATAGAGCTTTGCTGTTTGGGTCCAGCTCAAACACAACTGTTTGAGGTGCAGGAAAAGGCAAAACTACAGTCTTCTTCAGGTGATCTGCAGGGTCAAGGCTCACCAGTACGGCTGTGGGGGATGGTATAGGGTAAAGATGTGGCCGCACGCACTCGGTCAGCATTCTGACAGTTGAAACATGGCATCTGAAATCTGTTAGCCATTTAGGGTTTCAGTTTGTGATTAAGTGGAGAAGGAGTTTGACCAGAAGAAGAGGATGAAAAAGGAGGAGGGAGCTTTGAAATCCCCTCTTTTCTTTTCTTTTTTTTGGTGAATATATCATTACTCTATGAACCTTTATTGGCTGCATGTGTAAGTTCATATGCTAATCCTAAACTTCTTTTGCTCTTAGTTTGAGAAATTCCCCCTTGTGATTAACTCAAAGACGGAAAAAAAAAGGTCTACCGTCAGCTGTTATCCTTCAACGAATCTTTATCCTTACCTGACCGCCTCCGAGACCTTCTGTCTATTACTATCTGTACCCCTTACTCATCTACCTCTCCATTACGGATAGATGAAATGGAAACGGAGAGCCGGGTTTTTGAAGGTGCTCGTGTCTGGGCTTCTAATTTAGTATTTTTTCTTTTTAGAGCCAGACCTAATGGAGCTGCTCAGAAGCGGTAAAAGCAGATGGAAATATGTGAAGCGTTTGGCGGGGGATATTTAATATAATTCACAGAGGGATTTTGATTTCATCCCGCAGGTATGTGCTCAGCACTCCAGGGATCAGAAGGACCCTTTTGTGTGAACTCACCACAGAAGGAAAAATAAAAAGTCTCTCACTCCCACCTTAGGCTGCCTCCTTTCACCCTCTTTCCCTCCTGTTTTCTTTCATGTACCTTTGTATTTCTTTAGTTTCTTTTATACTTTACATTAATGGTATGGAAATGGAGATTACTAGTCGCAGGAAGTCACTCTGCATTAAATTGCACTTGAGGACGTCCTAATGTTGTTAAGGTATTTAAACAAATGGTTTGGTACTAGAAGGCTGAAGCCTCCCCCCAATTTGTCTCAGTTATGAGGCTCGAGACCGTGTCAGACTTCACTTTCAAACCTTAACAAAAGCAGCAGCAGAGTTGCACTTGCAGCTGTGGGTATTGTTTTTCTCCAGCATCTGGAAAATTGTCTTTCTTTTCCCTTTATTGGAAATGCACTCACAATAACAGTTAGGATCTTTGCTGCTCACACTGCTCAGGATTATTTTAGCACTTGTTTCTTTGCTCTGTGGGTTAGATATCCAGTAGCTGAGGAATAAATACACTGCTAGTATCAATGAAGGGAACTGTAATAATTTGATGGAGATCTTCTAAACTTAAGCAGCTAGTTCTATATGTATCGTTTTTCCTTCCTTTTCTTTTACCTGTGTTTTACTTATTTCCTTTACTGTGCTCTTTTTTTTTTTAAACCCGATTTGTCTACCATCTGTTAATGCCTTTGAAATTTGTATTCTAGTTTAACCCCCTCTTTTTGGACCCAAGTGCCTTTCAACAAATCCATGTGTTTTCTAAGACTCGTGATTGCGCCTTTCACGAGACTCAAGAACCGTCGTGCGGTACAGAGCTCCCGTTTTTAAAATCATGCCTTGGTTCTGGACGCCAGTCACCTCCTGGATAAATGCCACCTCTCTCTGCTGTGGTAAGAAGACCAATCTGAGTGATGGAGAGAAGTGTGTTTCTCATTAGTACATGGTTTCCTCTGCCTCGCACCCTGCCCACACCCACCCTGCAGGCTGGCCTCTAACTCCTGCCTCTGAGACTGGAGCCTGTCATTGTGCGCCTAATAGTCTTGCAAAAAAGAACAGAGGTAAGAAGGGAATGACAGACAGCTCAGGATATGGATGAACAAAGACATGCAGGAGTTGAGTCATGGCCACGTAATTTATATGTTATGTGCGTTCTTCTACATGCACAGGAGAGATGAAAATAGATAAACTTACACAGCCTGAGAAAAGAGCAGAATAAAATTTGTGGTACTTCTTATCTTTAGTTTAGTTAAAAGCTGATGAAGCATCTAACACAATCCATAAATTTTGTATAAATTTTAATAAAGTGTCACCTTTCAGCATTAATTCAAAGCGGTTTACGTCCATGGTAGTGAGTCTTCCTTTATAATTCTCACAATATAGTTGGCTGGGCTAAATATAAAAGCAACAAAGAACCAAAAAATGTTTGTCCTCCATTGAGCTGTTTTGTCCAATAAGGTTCCTTGTGGCTGAGCAGATCAGACGTTTTTGTACAAATCTGAACTCGTCTGAAGCTGAAACTTGTCAACTAAACACTACAGTCATTGTTTTATTAATTTCAGCCAACGAAAATGTGTCAACCAAATACTGGAAGCCAGATATGATAGCCAACAGTGATGCCACAGCTGATCTCATAATATCTGAAATGGTGATGTTTCCCATGTGTAAATAGTCTGTATACTCTCTGCACAGCCATCAGCCACATCTGGACCTTCAAAAAAACCAGCCCAACTTTCCTTCCTTATTTTTAAAGCCTGTTTAAGCGAGCAGACTTTTCCTATAATTTAATAGCGAGAGCAGGCTAGGTGGATTGTCTCCTCATTGTATTCTCTTTTATGGTCAGGTTTCCATGATAGAAACCAGCAATCTGCATCCTGCCATTGGCAGGTCTGCTGCCTAAGAGGAGAACTCACAGAAAACAGAAGGAAATTCAATAAAAAAAAATTTCCCTCTGTTTCTCGAGTTTTCTCAACGCTCTCTGATTGGCTGGTGGCAGGTGGGCCACATGTGCTTCTGGCTGATATCTCTCCCCATGTGGGCCCTATTTGTCTGCCCACAGCATGGAAACATGTCAGTGTCAGCGAGGCAGGAGTAATATGCCATGCATAGTTTAATAGGAAAAGTGCTGAAGCCTGCTGCTGCTCACTGACTATTTGTGTGCGCAGTCTCATCTTTTAATTGTGTTTATTCACAGAGTCAGCCATGCATACATAAATGATGTGTACACGTATGCACATGTTACTGAGTAGTAGGTGGACAACAGAGAGGAAAATAGCGGCGAAGGGTCTGAACTCCATCGCTGCCTGTCAGATTTCACTCGTCTCTATGGAAATGTTATGACAACAAAGCTGCTCTGCACCTGCGTGGCCCCTTTGTTTTCCTGTTCAGAGTTGTGTGTCTGCATCTGGGCAAGTGCACTTGGCCTAAGAAGATTAAAAAAAAAAAAAAAACCCGTCAAGATGTAATTGGTGGTGGGAGAGCGGAGGAGGTGGTGGTGGCCAGGAAATAATTTCACCATTGTGCAAAGCATACTGGAGGAACTGATGAAGAAAAGGTGGAGGACCCTCAGGGTCTGTGCACTCTTGAAGAAACCTCTGTGGACTTTCCTGCTTTAACACTGACTGAGAGTCCTCTGTATGAGGCCAGCTAACATTATTTCAGGAAGGTCAATTAGTCAGCCGGCTATTGTATGCATGCTTTGTGTTAGACCGCAGAGGGAGAGGACTAAAAGGCTGGGGACTAGTGGGAGGTAGAGTCTTGTTTTGTGCCTTTGTTCTCCTTTTTTTTAACAAAAAACGAAAAAATAAAAACTAAAACATTTTCCCTTTGGAAACAAAGGATGGTAAGAAAAGTGGACTTTATCTTAATTGTTGGATTTGTAGCTGTTTTTAATTTACAGAATGCTCAAACAGCTAGTTTAAAATGGTAATCAGCTATTTTAATTGAACACCTACTGAATAATTGTGGAAACTGCTGAAATCATTGTTGCAAGCAACCAGACCTACATGGATGATTGTTACAGTGTGGTTTGCTTGCTTTGAGTCTGTAGAGTTCCTCATCCGTGTCATCCATTCAATCTCGTCTGTGTGCTGGGACACAGGGTGCTGTAATGGGGGTTCTGTTACTCTTCAAGTTTACAGTGCTTTGCATGCATGCATGCATGTTTGTGTTGCACAGGTGTCTCTCACAGCAGCCCAACCATGAGATGGAGGGGCTGCATTCCTACTGGGAAGCTGGACTGGGCAGCCAAAAACACACGTGTGGATTCACAAGCGATGTGACTTGCTGTCGTACACATTCACAGGTCTAGACGTGTCGGCCATTTCTTTGCCTTTTTCATTGCACGCAGACCTTTTCCAAACAGCATTCATGATCACTCAGCAGGTTTTGACAGGTGGAGTGACATAAACGTAATCTTCCATGCCTTTCTTCTGCTATACGTTCATGCACTATTTGGCCTTTTTTGGTCAAAGTTAAAACAGCATGTATTGCACTTCTTCATTTTCTGTCTTTGTTTTATGTTTTTACTGCAGTTTAATTCAGACCAGTCACTACAACATGACTGCAGTGATGACCCTAATGTGCTGTCTCTTATAGACATACAGTGTTGTGGAGAAGTATTTGCCCCCTTACCTGAGTAGGCGTATTTGTCACATTTAAATGTTACAGATCGTCAAAGAGTTTTAAATTATAATTTTATTTATTAAGGGGAGAAGATGTCCAAACCTACCTAAATTCAGACACATTGGTGCGTTTTTAAGCATGAACGGTCTGCTTAAGGTCATCCCAAAGCATAACAATTGGATCTAAGTCTGGATTTGGACTAAATCACTTCAAAACCTTCTTTTTTTTTTGTTTTAGCCATTCAGAGGTGGACTTGCTGGTGTTTTTCAGATCATGCTCCCAAGTTGTCTTGAGCTTCAGGGCATTGACTGATAGCCTTACTTTCTCCTTCAGGATTTTCTGGTAGAGAACAGAATTCATGGTTCCATCAATGAGAAAGTCATCCAAGTCCTGAAGCAAAAAAACAGCCCCAGACCATCACACTACCACCACCATGTTTGACTGTTGGTGTGATATCCTTTTTATAAAATTAGCTGTTGAAATGTTAGTTTTATGCCAGATGTAACGAGTTTTGAACTTTCCAAAACTTAGACATTTGTCTCATCAGTCCATCAAATACTTTCTCCAAATTCTCAGGGATCATAACAATATTTTTGGCAAATGTGAGACGAGCATTTGTTTTCTATTCTATGGTCAGCTGTGGTTTTCTCCTGTCCCATGGATGCCATTTTTGCTCAGTCTCTTTCTTATTGTTGACCTCTACTAAGGGAAGCGAGGCCTGCAGTTCTTTAGATATTGTTCTGGATTCTTTTGTGACCTCCCGGAAAGGTTCACCACTATTCCATTTTCTCTATTTGTGGATAAATGCTTTAACCGTCATTCGCTGGACTATTAAAGCTTCAGAAATGGCTTTGTAACCATTTCCAGGCTGATAGACGTCAATGACCTTTTTTGTTTGTTTCAACTGTAGTAGTGTGTTGCTTTTTGAGATATTTTAGCTTACTTCACTTTGTGTGATAAATTCTGTTTATTAAATAATTTCTTAGTTAAGGTAGTTAAAGTAATCAGACCTAGGTCTGGCTAATAAACTTGAACTAAGCTTTCCAAAAGGTCAATCATAGTTGATTCATGATTTAACAACTTGCAAGTTTGGATAGTGTTTTAACGCTATCTTCAACTTTCGTCTTTTATTTTCTGTCTCTTTAATCTCCAGGAAATCGTTCATGTAATGTGTTTATCAGCTGAAAGTCATTTTATAGCTGCAGTGCCCTCACAGTTTTGTACCCAAATGTTTACTGTATCCTGCTGTTTTTTCGTTTCCACTGGTTTTCTTAGTGTGACAGCTGGGTAGATTGGCTCTTGGAGTGATAGTAAAAGAGCAAATTCATTACAAAGCACGTTAGATAAAAACATTTGACCAAAAGACCAGCTTTTATAAAGAAGGAGGCCCCATTATTGGAAAAACTTTTAGGGGCTGCTTGTTCTTTAGTGTCCATAGGGACAAAACTCGGGAGCTGCTGGGCCTTTCAGTCTAACCTACTTGGTTGGTGTTCCAGGGGAAGAAACCTTTCATTAGCACTGGACTGAAAAAAACAGACGGTTGATGGACAAATGGCGAGAGACATATATACACATACACACACTACTGAGGTGACTTGTATTATTCTTAACTGTTCTCCACACATCCTGGCCATCATGGTCCACCCACGGTCCACTGCTGATGTGAAGCTGTGGGGATCCACAGCTGTGAGCTGACAGGCTGTGCACTGTCTTCAGTCATCTGCACGCTAACTACTGTGCAAACTAACCACAGTGCTTACAGTGCTCCTAGCCATGTCTTCTAAACTTTTCTGCACATTTACAAATAACAGCAAACATTTGTCAGTTGCACTTGTTTTAAACTGAGGTTTTTGATTGAGATATCTTATAAATGATACTCCTGCTATGCTGAGTTTTTGTTTCTGGAAAAGTTTATACTTCCTTCTTACTTGCAGTAGTATCTTTCTTCTGTCTGCCTGAAGGGGATTGCTAATGGACAATATGCTGGAAGGCAGGCTTAATAGCCGTTCTACGAAAAAATAGAAAAAACAGCTTGAGGAAGCTCAAATCCTTACTGGCGCCTCACCTGTACACACCCGGCCAGTCAGTGTGTAAAATGTAACTGACTATAACTGGGAATCGAGTTGACTGAAAAATATTCGTCAGATTCTGCATCTCTCAATTCTGCTTTTACCGTGGGGACAGGAAGTCTCAAATATTCTTAGATGACCTGACAAGTATTTTCAAATTTCCTAGCGCCTTAAAGGTCAGTCCTTCTTATTCTGCCAAAGCTTTATCATCTATGATCAACACTTGATTTCTTAGAAAAACGGAGTCACTATTTAGTCCTCAAATTCCTCTACCTAGTGTTTCAAGGCACATCTGAAACAAAGATTTATGGCACACTAGATCTAGGGTCATTTTAACTTAACTTGTGTATCTGTACACCGCCGCTTGTGTATCCCAGACCTGGCATGTTTGTGTTATTAACATGCACTCTCTCTTTTAAATAAATAAATGAAAGAAATAGAAAAAACAGAGAGAGAAAAGAAAAAAAAACATGCACACTGACTGCTGAGATGGAGTTGGCATTGCCTGCTCTGCTCCAAACCTTTAGTGGGTTTGTTTAAATTATATCCCTTACGAGGGAAAATATGTAGTGGTTGAACTAGAGGACCCCCCCTTCTTCCAGATTTCTGTCTGCTGTCGTTTACTTTTTTCAGTAGCACACCATCCGTCTTCCAGACCCTCTTCAAAGTCTTCTGGTCTTTCGCTTCATGGCTTCCTCTTGCTCGCAGTATTCAACTCATACTTTTATGAAGTTGTTCCCCTCTTTGGTCTCATCATATTCATATAGTCCTGATTTGTCCATCCATTGCCTCTCACTTCTCTATCTCAACTCTCTGGTTTTATGTCTCTAAAGCTGCCTTCCCTCAATCCTTGCCCTCCCCTCTCATCCTCCCCACAGTTATGCTATTTTCTACTGTGCGTGGTTGATACATTTAGCTTGTGGTTGTTCGGGAAGTAATGGCTATAATGGCTACATCAATTGCCGGGGGGGGGGGGGGGGGGGGGGGGCTCTGCTGCATTGCTACCTTCCCTTAGCCACAGCGGAGTCTCTGCAGACTGATGCAGACTTTCCACTAGGGTGAACCCATCGACTTGGGGTGCCTACTGGGGCTCGCTGCCGCCACTGACACGCCCCCAGGCCACAGCCCGGGCTGGCAGGCACCCACAGAGGCACGCGGCGTCAGCCTGCCTAGCGGACGTTCTTGTTTGTGTTTGTCTTGTGTGGTGGTGAGTTTCTCACTGTGCTGCAGTGACCGTAGCACCACCCAGCTGCCTCATACCAGGATATGTCCCTGCACACCCTGGTCAGGCCCTGTGGGCCGTAAGTAACCTTTTCCTACTCGAACTACACAGAGGTTGACTGTAACTCTTGGTACACATCCTGAAGTAATGAATGGCTCTACTCAAGACACGATACTGGTGGTTTTTATGTTTTTACTCATTTACACCCTGCCTTAAGCCATTTTTATTTTCTTGGGCTCCCTTTCTTCTTTGGCTTACATAGCACCGTAATACTAGAGTCACGGTAGGAGAAACAGAGGTTGGAGTCCACAACAAAACCATGAACAGTGAACTTAATGTCTTGTTGCCTTTTGAAATGGTTGCTTCACAGATGGAAACCTGGTCTGTGACACTCCACAGTTAGTTGCCATCAGTTGCTGTTTTATTGTTACAAAAAGGTGCATCAGAGACGAGTTGGGCTCATCGACACAGACCGACTCTGTTAATCTGTCTGTTTAGAAATTAGATGGCAATTGTTTGCAGGTTTTTACCAATCTGTCTGAGAGTGATTGTATTCAGACTCAGCTGCTGTTTGACTTTTACTCTACTATGACTGAATTTGATCTGTCTTTGATTTACCTCATTTTGGGGAATTTCCACTGGGTATTGTTGATGTTCATATAGGAATAACCTGCTATATTTTATACTGATTGTATTTTGAACTTAAAATAATCACAATCAGTGTTGTGTTATGTCTGTCATCAGTTAGCACGGACTACCGTCTCAATAAATATGTTTAATATGAATGCCACCAGTTTTCCCAGTTTTATTTAATCTGTAAAAATTGCAGAAAAGAAAAATCAGTAAGTATAAACAGGCTTGTAACATCATAACTCCAGATATATAAAATGATGTCTTTGTGTGTGTTTATCCTTGTTAAATCCAGAGTATTTAGGATATATTAACTTCTAATTGCCAGATAATAGTCTGCAAAATGCCTCATCCTGCTCTGCTATTCCTTCACCATGTCACTGCTAATCAGCTCTCTGACACCTGTGACTGTCCAGACCCCTGCTGCAGACAGAATTAGCAGATCAACATTTTTGAGTGTAATGACCCACTCCGATTTACCCCCCTTAATCTGAGTGTTGTTAGTCATTTAGAACAAACAGGTGTTTGTTGCATGGAAGCTGATGAACCATGCAAGGGTCAGAGTTCAGTGGCCTCCACCCTGTAGTGACAGGATCATTTGGGATAGCCATTATGTTCTGCCAGTGAGTGTTTGTGTTTGGCCTGGAAGTGGATGCGTGTTTGGAGCAGATGGAATTAGTGTGACTAATATGGATTACTGAAATCGGCCTTTGCACCAGAAAACATTAGGGCGGAACACTCCGCATGGTAAGATCATACACATGCGCATGCAGTTTGAGCTGTAATTGTTTAATACATTTCTAAGTGATCACCAGAATAAAAGCATTGAATGAATGTATGGTTATATGTGGTTTTTAGTCTAAAGTGATTTGAGTGGTTAGTAAGTATGCCACACTGTTCCAGTCCACCCTAACCAGCATCCTTGAAAACAATATGTTCAGAGAGCTTTTGTGTAATATTTCCAAAATTCTTTATGAAATGTTAAAAAAATTACTTGCTTCATTTAATCCACTTAACATTTAGGGAGGGACTCCATAATTCAAGAGCTACATACTTTAAGTCATTGTGTCTGACACAGAAACGGTGAGTGCTTATAGTGTTGAAAAGGATTACAGCACATAATGTGTGAACGTCGTCACCCTCCATATATGTTTAAACACACACATATTTCTGAAATAACTTTAATCTGTCGGTAATTACTTATACCAAACATTCGAATGCCAGTCATTATTTTCCCTTAATGAACTTAAACTTTTCTTTTCACTCCCTTGTGCGGATGATATGCCCACCCACATTTCAGCATAGCTCGGCTCAGTTTGAGATTACACAGGAGCTTCAGCTACAAACAATGTGGAATCTGCAGATGTGTATACATAGCACGGCTGTGATGCAAGTAAAGTTTGAAAGTTACACAGGATGTGTACACAGCAGCTTTTGATGAATGTCTGCTGGTGTCACAAGGTTATATATCAGTGACTCGAATGCTTGACCCCGAGGCTTTTGGAGATTTTGATGCCTGTCGCCGTGCTTCTCTTTGTCATTGTGTTTTTATAGTGCAGGTATTGATATGAATATTAAATGTTAAGATAAATGTTTATGCATATCTGGGAACTGATGATATGAGCGGGGGGGAGAAGATGTTTTGCAAGTCACACCACACACTGTTTGCACTCCAAAACCAAAACACATCACAAACAATTGTTAAATTACTATTTCAGCCTCATCTGATGTTTCAGTCTTTTTTGTTTGTACGATATGTTTCTTATACTCAGTCAGTGAAGCTGTACTTATCTCGTGAAACACACAAGTAAATTTTTTTAAATCACCACTGCAGATTTGGCCAAACAGGCAGAAGATCCTCTCCCACTGGTGACCCCCACTTTCACCACAATGCATTTTTTGCCTCCTTTTTGTGACTAAATGAGAGTTTCAGTAACTTTGTGCGATCTTAGAAACAAGAGTCTCTTTGCAATATGTGAATCTTATCTTGAGAGATTGAACACTGATTTTTCTTCTTCTTTTCTTTTCTTTTTTTTGCCTTTTTGTGGTTGTTTGTAATACTCACTCTACTCTCAGTTTAAGAGCTAAGTGCTTTGTAAGAGTATTAACAGCACAACAGACAGTTCAACTAAATAAATAACCAAGAGGGCCATTTAATGTCACTCGCTTTGTCAGATTTCAGCTGTCAGTGTTGAGGCACTGGAGTTTTGGACTATGCTGGCTCTGTGAACATCTGTGGTTAGACCTTCATCATTTTTCATCACAGCTTTTCTTAAAAGGGGCATGTGAGGTTAGTAACCTTACTAAGGTCCAGCTTGAGAACTCGTGCTATTAATTAATTAGAGCTTAGTGCCATGATGGTTATAGCTAGTTATATTTTTAACAAAGGGAGGCCCAAAAAACTGTTTCCTTGCATGAGTTTCATCTACAGTAATTGAATTTAGTGTTTACAACTATTTAAGACCTCCTGCACCCTTTTCACCCTCTATGACCTCCTCACCATCTGCTACAACCTCATCTCATTAATACCATATTACTCATTTGCTTATGTTTTTGTAAATAAATAAAATCTCCCCAGCCTCCATCCCTCCATTCCTTTCAAATGAGAACCACACTTGGGTTGCTTTCCAAGGGTGATAGGCGGTACTTTTTAGGTGCTCCCTGCTGGCTGTTGGGCACAGAGAAACACACATGCACATACTCAACACCTCCACAACTTCAGCTTCTCAGACCCCGCATCAGTCGATTTCCAAAGACGGATAAATTTATCAGTTCTTGTGGCCTTGCTTGGACTTAGCCAGAAACAGCAGACCCCCTCCCCTCGCATTTCATCAGTGCTCCACCTCTTTAATTTCCTCTAATTCTTTCCATCCTCTGCTTTTTATATTGCAGCACTCGTTGGCTCATCACTCCTCATTTCTGGTTTTCTCATTTCTGTTTAGATTTTTCTTCGAGTCTTTAGACACCTTGCTAGCTTGTGAAAAACCACACAGAAATCTTGTCTGCCAAACGCCAGAGCAACGTAAAATGCCTGAATGAAGCAATAATGAAGAAAATTAATAAAGGAAAAGTTTATTTCATTTCACACTTGTCACAACAACTTGAATAGTTGAGTTGAGAACGTTTCGATTGAACAGCAGCACCAGCAGCTGCTTGCTATTGTTTGGGGAACATAGATTTTTCCCTCTTTTATGCTCACGTGACTGAGATCTGAGGTCAAATGAACATGTGAATGTGAAAAAGTACTATTCTTTCCATAAGTTATGAATTAAATTAAGAGTTAAAATGCTTGCAGCCCTAGGGTATTGCTTTATGTAAATCCATATTTAAATCAATGTAGAGCCCCCATTTGCCTCTGTTGTACATTAACTGCCAGCTTGCATTGTCCATCCACTGTAGAAATGATATGGAGGATCAGTGAGCGCTCTCCTGCGAGGGTGAGACGATGACTGAAAGAGACACAAATGCATGCCTTGCATGGACAGAAATATCTGTACTCGGGAAATCAGGCTGCCATTTGTTTTTATTTCTAATAATTCACCGAACAGCACGTGAAATGAATCACATGTGTGCCTGCTGATGTATTTTGCCAAGAACTAACCAAAGTCAAATTCTTCCTTTGCTTTCTTTCCCTGTTTTTCTTTCTTTCTGACTTTCCCTTCTTTCTCTCCTCGTTGCTTTTTTTTTTTTGGTCAGAGCAGCAGCTAGGCCATCTGCTGGAACAGGCATACAGTAGTATGGCATGAGAGAAACCAGTGGCACACCAGCCTTCATCTGTTATTAGTACTTTTCAGGAAGATTTAGAGGAGGGAAATGTGGAATGTGAGGCAGGAGAAGAAGCGTGCAGAGAGCCATAAAACTAGAGCTGGAGAACCTGGATCCAAAAAACAAAGTGGTCGTGTGTTTTCCCTGCTCAGCTTTTCTTTTCCCCCTTTGCTCTTTTACTCTCTTCTGCCACAATTTTATTTTGTACCACACACCAACATCACAAGGAACGAAATACAGCTCAGCAATACTACGAATCTCTCTCCTCTGATAAGGAAAAAACACAGTTTGTGTGTGCTGATGAGCATTACTAAAGCAGTAACCTTTGCACCAGTATAGATGTTCTTATACTGAAGATATCAGTCATCTATTTATCTGCTTTTTCTTTGCTGGTTATAATAGGCTGAATGCTTCATCTTATGATTTTTGTCAATAATTTCATTTCCTCAACTGCTGACTGTAAATAATCTAGACTGATGTCCGAGAGATGGTTGGAGGTTACTGGGAGGTCAGATGTGTCGTGTGGGCAGTGGGGATATTTGGAAAATTGAAAACTGAGCGGCAGAGAGAGGGGAGAGAAACGACCGAAAAGGTCAATTGAATTAAAGATTGTAAAGTGCCGAGGGAAGGCAAATGCTGCCTGCAGCCACATGACCCCGTGCTCCAACACTCTGTCATTGGCTGCCTCTTCTTAACCCTGAATGTGGAAACTAATTAGAAAGAAAAAATAGGGAATGCGGGGAAAAGAAAGGCCAAGAAAAGGAATAGAAGAGGGAAAAAAGATAACTTTATGTAGATTTGTGTGTGTGTGTGTGTGTGTGTGTGTGTGTGTGTGTGTGTGTGCGCGCGTGTGTGTGTGTGTGTGTGTGTGTGTGTGTGTGTGTGTGTGTGTGTGTGTGTGTGTGAGTCTCTTGAAATTACAAAACTACAGTAGGGACCACTGAGCAGGGTGGGCTGAGTGAGTGTCAAAACTGGCTCTTGTCCAGGAACCAGATTTCCTTTAAAGCCAGGGGGAAAAAAGAGGAACTGTTCTACAGTAGGAAAGGAGAGAACCCACACACAGAAACTTCCTTTGTTCCACCTCTTCCTATTTACTTACATATCCAATTCTCAAACCTTGAGTCACTGCAGCTTGCACATATACAGTAATAATTATTTGTACAAAAGACGGTAAGTCCCTTTACACCTTAAAAAAAAGTGTGTCTATAGCAGTTTGGATAAATATTGAGAACCTCAAAAAAACATGGTGGCTAAAACTGCTTTAAAAGGACAAAAAACAGTTAAAACCCACTAACCTCTAGGTTCCTGCATTATTTCCTCTGTTTTTTTTCACCAGGAAGTTTGTGCCATCTGAGCAAATTGATATAATAGTGCCTGCATGACAGGAGTGGTGCTGTTTTATGTGTTTGTGTTGTTAGCGTGGGACCAACCGCTCACAGCTATGGGCCAGTTTGCTTTTGTTTGTGGGTGTGGGGGTGTGTGCTTGCATCCTGCATCAATCCCCATACCAACATCCTACCTATAAAACACATGGGTGGGCAGTTCTGTTTATTGTACGGGTTAGCAAACAACGCTTACTTATTTAGTGAGTCAGTCATAATGGTTAAATCCATTTATTACCTTCCTCTGCCTGTTTTCAATCATAATCTTTATTTCCATTTTGCCTTCAGCACACTGCTGGCAAGGAAGAATTACAAGACCTCTCGTGCACTGAAAGACGACATTAAACAGTTATAAATGTTTGTTTTGGGTAGTGGATTATGGCTGGATTCAGCAGACAGAATTCAATAGTTTGTAGAAGGGGTTGCACGGTCAATGTTTTTCCACTTACTATCCGATACAGATACCCTGGTTTGAGATATCTGCCAGTACTCGGTACCAATCCGATAATGGTGTCATATGAATAGGCTATAATTCTCATTATGAAGAAGAGAATGGGAATCATTGTTTTATGTTCAAGGAAACATCAGGCTCAGCTTAAAGATTACCTTGCAAGATAAAATGTAGGCAAGCAAAAACCTTAGAACATACCTTAAAGATAAAGAATGAAAAGAAACTAAATCTATTAAGTTAAAAAAAACAGGATTCACCTTATTACCCAATCTAGTTTTTAACCCAAAACAAATGCTCTACCAAAGACATAACAGAGAGAGCTTCTTCAAACGTCTGACCTTGAAGTCAGTTTATCTCTAAATGGTAAATGGACTCAGAGTTCAGTATCTTGTTCAACGACGCTTTGACATGTAGACTAGAGTGAAAGATGTCAAAGATATTGCCAAAACTGAATGATGAAAAACACATTTTTCCAGTTCAGTTTGAAGTAGTTGATGTCTGGTGAAATTGGTAACAAAGAGGGTGCTGCACAAAAAAGCTCCTTGCAGTCGCCTTGTTCGTTGCCAGAACGCTGTACTAGGAATGTACAGTATTCACCGACTTGACTCACAAACACACACCAAGCTGTACTGAAACTTGAAAATGTGAAATACAAACCAGTAAGGTTGTGCCCCACTCTGAGCGCAACCTTACTGAAACTTGAAAATGTGAAATACAAACCAGTAAGGTTGTGCCCCACTCTGAGCGCAACCTTTACTTTGAGGACGAATGATCTCCTCTATGTGACCATTTCACCTAGCAACAGCCCGCAACCACTCACCAACAGGTTGTGACCAGAGGTTGTTATAGGGGGTCTCTGATAGGTCTCTAGGTCTATGTGACTGAGGCTGAACCTACATAATATGTCTGTCATCACCAGCCATTTTATTAGGTACGTCTTAATACTAGGTTTTACTGCCTTTTGTCTTTAGAACTGCATTAAATCCTTTTTAAATCATAGATTCACTATGTTGCCATCTATATTGCTCTGTGTTTACATTATAGCATAGCTTTCCTGTTCTACCTATTCCCAATGGTGCCCTATGGGTTTAATTATAGTGAACGTACTGTCATGTTCAAGACCATTCTGACATAATATGAGCTTTGTGAGATGGTTCTTTATCCTGCTGGAAGTAGAAGATGAAAATGGTGTTCATAAAGGGATGGTGATGGTACTACTTAATAATCAAAAAGCTAATAACAATAATACTTGGATTACTGATGCTCAAAGTGTGATTAAAAATTCTCCACACTAAGCTGCACCTGAAGTGCTGATCCAATTACATTTTGACGTGCTTATGCAAAATCCTCACTCTGAATATTACAGCAGAGACTTGGATGACAGGAGTGGCACTTTGTGGTGTTTGTATTGCTGTAGCCACTCTACTTGTGTTCAGACTGAAGCAAAAGTGTGATCATAAACAAACAGAGCTTCTTTTAATTTAATAATACTAGTGGCCATATAGCTAGGAATATGATTGGTGAATGACAATGGCAACAAAAAGTTGGCAGGCACACGCTAAGTGTTGTTTGCCAATAAGGTGGCATAGACTGATTGTAAATGTTAAGGCAGCTATAGACCATTAAGAATAATAAACACCAGCAAAAATGTATAGAAAGAAATACAAAAAGGATGATTTGTATTTTTGGATATTCATTTAATGATATCACTTTTTCCACTTGTACAAAGATGTTCACAGAGTAAAAAATAAACAACACATAATAGCAAAGGGTTTCCCAAAGTAAACAGGGAAAAATTAACAATCACATCGAAAATACTTGTGGTGATCTTCAATATTTTATATTTTACAGAAAAAAATATTCCAGTTTTATCACATGATCGTCGGTTCTCCAGACGCTTACGTTAGCATAGAGTTGTTAGCTGTACACTGGAAATACTTTAGGTAACTTTACAGACATTCACAGAGGTGTCTTTGGTGTGTTTGCCTTTAAGTGGAGTTGCTTAAGTACCTCCGCAGGCATGTGGGCACATAAAGGGGTTAACTGATACAGGTGTTTGTGCAAGACAGAACATGTGCTTGCATTATCGCTGATGATGACAGATCTGCACACACACATACACACACACACATACGCATCCACACATACACGCACCTGCACCCCCTCATGCACCTCTCATTAATTTGCTTTGGAGCTTACTGACCTGTCTGTAATAATAGCAGTCATGCAGTGGATCTCTGCTAGTCTCACAACAATATAAACACTCTGTTAGCTGCATTCTGGCTTGTGCCTGTTCATAGTCTCGTTTAGTACGAATGAGCAAAACCGGGATCCTGCTTGCCAAAGAGAAATTGTGCATAGCGTTACATGCAGGCTATTTTTTAATCAAGGGAAACACAATACACATCCACTGTTTGCTTTACTTTTTGTCAGCCAGGCCGGTTAGTATGTTTTAAGTGTATTTTGGTTGAGGGATAAAACGGTGACTATAAACCATAAATAAGGTATCCGAAGTTTTGCTGCGTATTGTCAAGTGTTTTACTGTAATTACCTGTGAAACAGAGGGGGATATGTCAACTGCTCCACTCTGTACTTTTTCTAATCCTGCTTACCTCCTCTCTTTGTGGTGGCAAAGCAGGCTGAGGGCTCCAGTATGGAGAAGGGGGATTTAGTCTTGACTCTGTCCAGACTCACATCTACTTAGACTGTCTGATATTCTGGGGGCAAAGCTCTTTGATTGACTTTACTGGTACCAATGAGTTTTAATCTTCAAAGATTTTAATCTGCTGTTTTGTCTGTTAGTCACAAGAGGTGGGGAGGAGGGTGCTGAGGGCTGTTAACAGTCACAATGTTGCACAATTTTTAAAAAATAATAGACACAGATATAAAAAAAAAAAGCATGACAAACATACATAACAAAGTCTTAGAGCCAGATAAAACAATAAAGGCATCAGTTTTTTCTTTGCACAACTTCATTTAGTGTCTTAAAGGTCATTCACAGCAAGCAAGCACTGATCCCGTTGTGGGGTAGTACTGATGAGTTACACTCAGCAAAAAAAAATTGCTGACTGTTTTAGTTGGGCTGGTGTGATCGGGAAAGGCAGCACAACCCCATTTTAGTCCACACCCCTTTATGGACAGATAAAGGAGAGCATGAGGTGATTCTGTCTCTTAACCCTGTTTTCAGTCAATGACAAAAAAAACACGAGTTCCAGCATCATATCACACCATGGGGCCTGACTGCATTCAAGCAAATATGCAGCCTTTAAATGGAGTGAAAAGCACATTTTATGCTTTTTGAAGTCCAAAAGCAAATTCTGAACTTGTTTAACGTCTGCTTAGACAACGAAATAACCAGGAAGTTCAATATATGTCCATCTTCCTGTTTCCTGGTTGGTCAGCTGACACTTTGTTGTCCACTTTCACAACGGCAGTAGCTGCTCCTTTTTTCTTTTTCTTTTTTTTACTTAGGAGGGCAAAGTTGAACATTTAAAAATCCTCATTGGGATTAGAGTAGTGAAAAAGGCAGTTGTCAAAAGCAGGAAGGCTTATGTAAAGATATGTTGTTATTTGACATACAGTGATCCTGTAGTAGTAAAACCTCATATTCCTGATTTCCACTCTGAACAGCAGGTTCTGGGATCATAAGTTGCAACTGCTTTTGAGGCAGGGGCCCATTGTCTAAGCCAGCTTTAACTCCATCCAACTCTAGCTGGGAGGGATCACAGTCAAGGTCTAGGTTGCCCTTGGTCCTCTTCCTGCGAAGATAGCATACCACTCCCACTGCTACTGCTATCAGTATAAGAAGTAGCAGGATCACAATTGCAGGGGCCAGCACTTTGGTTAGCTTTGGATCCTCAACCAGTGGAATAGTGCCTCTAAGGATTCGAGGGGCTGTATGGACCTCGGTGCAGACGCTGTCTATGCCATTGGGGGACCTTAATGGACTGGCACACACCATGTAGGTGGAGTTAGGATTCAGGCCGTTAAGTGTGTACTCCAGCAAGGTTGGAGGGAGATTGAATTGAATTTGTCTGCGATCTGGTCCAGAGAGATTGCGGTAGGTTAAACGGATTCCATGGATGTTAGGCTGCTTTTCAGTGTAGCGATGAAAGTCCAGGAGGACAGAAGTTCCGGTTATCTCACGCAAGCTGATGTCGAGTGTGTCTGCAGTGACAGTTGGTATGTGGGGTTCTGCATCAGGTGGTGAAGGTGGGTGATGGTTTTGGATTTCACAGTACATGCCAGAGGTACCAGGTGGACAGGTGCACATTACCTGACCACGTTGGTCCAAATGACAAGTACCCCCATTCAGACAGTTGTGAGAGGGACAGAAATTCTCCTCGTCTGGGTTTATGCTGCTACTGGGGGACGCAGGAACAGGGGGGTCCGGAGAATCACCTTCTTTTTCAGTGGGGTTGTCACTGGCCCGAGGAGCGGGAATTACCTTAGTAGTTGTTGGGAAGGTAGTGACTAGAGCAGGCTGGGTGGTAGTTGTTTTTACAGTACTAGTGGTGACAGTGGTTGTGGTAGGACAGCCAAAATCTCTATGATCCAGTCTTTCTAATACCTTTCCAGCATTGATAGGTGGGAAATGGCAGCGGGTCTCCTCTGTTTTCTCAAGGGTGATGCTCTGGGTTCTGAGCCATCTCGGGAACCATGCTAAGTTGCAGAGGCAGTTGAAGGGATTTTGTGCAAGTGTGAGCTTTCTGAGGTGGGGGAATAGCTGGGAGAACTCTTCAGGGAGGCCCTGCAGACTGAGGCTGCTTATGTCCAACTCCTGCAGCTCCCCAAGGTTCTGCAGGTCCTGAACCTTAACAGGACCCATTGGGTTTCCAGCCAGGCTAAGGTGAATCAGCCCTGGGGTCTCTTTAAGCACTGAGGGAAAAGACTCGATTTCGTTTTCTGAGATGTCCAATTCATGGAGATTCTTCAGACCAGTTATGAGCTCCTCATTCAGACTGGTAAGCCCCACACCTCCCAATTTGAGTGACTCGAGGTTTGGGGTCTGAAGGTCTGAAGGACCCAAAGTGGGTAAAGTATTAAAGCGAAGGTCCAGCAACAGCAGATGAGACATTGATAGGGTTGGAAGGGATGTCAACTGGTTCCCCTGCAGTTTGAGTTCAATTAGGTGCTCCAAGCCATTAAAGGCTGCAGGGTGGATAGTCTTGATGTGATTACTATATAAATAAAGACGCTCAAGCAGTTTCATACCGTGGAAGCATTCCTCTGAAATGTGAGTGATCTGGTTGGATGACAAGTCCAGGTTTCGCAAAGAAATCAGAGGTTCAAACACCCGATTGGGAAGATGGGTTAGTTTATTTTGACTGAGATCCAGCATGTCCAGGTTCTGTAGTCCATTAAAGTCCTCAGCTGTCAAGCCTTCAATCCCATTGGAAAACAGGTAGAGGCTTTTTGTGACTGGGTCCACTCCCTTTGGCATGGTAGAGGAACGTCTTTGGAAACAAAAAATGGATCCTGAAGAACAGCTGCAATCTACTGGGCATTCGCTAGAAAAGATGCCATCAGGAAGGATGAGGAGAAACACAAAGGGGATCACAGGAATGTGAAAGATCTTCATGGTGCTGACTCTCTCCATGCTCAGCCTGAAACACGATAACATAAAAAAAACCCTATTAGTCAACTGTATAAACATTCATAGTAATAAAGAATAAGTACTGACCGGTAAATAGGATACAACAGCAGTATATAAACATTTTATGGCCTTTGTCATCAGTCACATACATTTAAGGGCATGTAGAACAACAGAGATTTTCCAAATTGGCTTGAGTGAGTTATTGATTCACAGCGTGCTCTTTACTGAATTTCATGAAGCCAGATTACTATCAAAGGCTTTAACTATGTGCAGCCAGTGATCAAAGGTGGTCAAACAATAGGGCTGTGTCCATGACCTCAGTCTCGAGCCTGATGCCATACTCTGTGAAAAGCTGACATAATGGCACCCTGCCACACTTTTCTGGCTAAAAGACATTGCCTATGTAATAGTCTGTGCAGCAAGATATATGCAGTGATCTCACAGTTTTAAATTTGGATCTAGACTGCCAACACAGCACCGTACACTCTGTGGGATTAAAGTTAACAGTCCTCCCTATGCTAATGACTGGCACTGAAGCCTGTCAACCACACGCTATTTGTCTGCAACAAAGTGTGTTTCTCTGTTTCTCAAGAGCCAGTGAAACAGACGAATGTCCTTTGAACAATTAAATCCATGCCTGAGTATCTTCAGTTTAATATAACCATGTCACCTTTGTGTGTCTGTGTGTATAATGTATGCCACGCTACACCCGATTGTGAAGAATTGGCCATATGACTCACACTTCCCGTGTTGTTGATACACAGCCTGCCAACTAGTTATATATGTCTAATAAACGTCTTCAACTGGGTTTGAAGGAGGAGTTCTGCTGATGATGAGAGTAGAACATCAATAAGATATATTACAGTGATTCAAAGCCAAAATGAGCCCAGGCCTTAAAACAAATACACTGGAAGTGTCAACACAGTGCTTGAAAGAACTCAAAGGAGAAGAGGGATGTGAAGAGGCATAGAGGACTGAATGTAAATAGAGAAGTCAGACAGCCTTGGAGAACGAGGCAACACTATCCACCTTCGATGATTTTAGCAGTCAACTTTATTTAATATCACTATTTAATTTTAGTTACTTGAAAAAGTGGTTTTAGGGCTTTAAATGATGCAGTTGTTATTTGCACTACACAAACACTGTTCTTACACTGCTTAACTGGGGTCACTCCTCATTTCACCAAAATAGCCAAATAAATTATTGTGTGTTTTATTTTTTGATTCTATTCTTTTTTTTTTCTTCTTTTTTCCCCCAAACTTACATGTTAATATGTGAAAAATATCTAAGAACTTTTCAATATCATGCTCTGGTCTTTCTTTTCACTTTTTAATAAAACATGCACAAAAAAAGTCATTGTATCCAATGTCTGAACTTGGAGAGGAGATCAAGGCAGCTACATCAGTGAGCCAGAGGAAGGGCGAGTATCATCTCATCACACCACAGCTATGGCATTTATTTTCCTTCCCTTTTGGCATACTTTTCTTTCCGCTCCTCCTTGAAATTGCAACCTCCTTGGAAAGAGTTCCCCATCTCTTATTTTCCTTCTCCAGTGTATAAACTAAAAGCAACTATGGCATAGGCTTGAGCTCCCACTGCCAACTCTTTCCAACAAGGCAGAACTATTGTTCTGTTCAGCCAAATGTTAATGACATGAACCTGCTCAAACCTTACATGTTTATTAAGCAAAACAGCTAGCGGGTTTTTAGAGTCTGCACCTGCTAACAGGATGGAAACACTGTCCAGCTTTGTCAGCCATGCAGAAAGTTAGACGCCTTCTGTGCTGGAAAATCTCGTGCTGAAAGCAAACATGACATAAGCTTGCTGGCGACTATAACTAAATACACACACTCACTTAAACAGGTGATATAGTTTATTTTCACCTGTTCAGAAATTCATATTCTACTCAACAAATACTTGAGTCACAACTCCAAAGGCCAGATATAGTCTTGGAGACTCATTTTTTGAGACCAGGCTCAGAAATTATGGATGCATAGATGAAAAAAGGGGAAAAGAAAGTGTAGCTGCTGTGCTGCATATGTGTGTAGAGAAAGGAAAAATAAAAGGATTTGGGAAGATAAACAGGAGATAAAGAGGATAGGGAGAATCAAACAACAGCTGGAATGCATGCAGATGGTTTCAGGTTTTCATAGCATCACAGTGCAGGGTGCTGCATTTTAGTTTCAGGCCATGATATCGCGTGTGTATTAGAGAGGGTACACACACGTTATTTTAACCTTCTTCAAAATGTAGAAAAAGTATATTGAGTGTTAGAAGTTGTCCAAAAAAATGTTCTTATTTCTTCTGGACATAGCGGAACTTCACTTTGTTACAACATATCAGGGCCAGACACGGGTATAGGGGTCCGCTGCCAGAATATACAACAACATCAAGGCAGCTTTGAGAGAAGAGTAAGCTATGCAGATAAAACTGTGAATATTTTTCTTAGAAACTCATCGTGGCGATTCTACCGTAGCTCCCCGGGGCAACGTGTTTATTTGAGCGTGCCTCATTCCAAAGTGGGCCAGGCACATCTGATAACCCAATGGAGGAGAAACTGTGGTGGAGGTGGATGGGGAGGAATTTACCCAGCGAATATAGCCAGATCACAGATAAACTGTAGCTTGATAGTTTAGATTTGCCTGCTTTCTTTCCCTTCAAATGTGTGGCTTATGCAGATCGGAGGTTAAGATAAGGTGCAGTTGTGGCGTCAGTGCAGCATTGATCCAATATGCTCTGGTACTGACTGCCTCCTGTGAGTGGAGGTGGAGGGCTGAAAGAGAGATTAAAATTTTGAGGAATGGCCCTCCCCCCTCCCTTTTAGCCTTCTTTCTCTCTCCTTGAGTTGTAATTTCCTTTTCTCTCCCCTGTGCATTTGAGATATTTCTGAGACAGACAGCCGGTGAGTTTGAAAAAGTAAGGAAGCTTATTTTAGGTTTATGAACCGACAATGGATTGAATTAATGTGACCTTGTCTGTCTGTCACGCGATAATCGTGCTTACTTCTGTGGGGTTTTTATGCATGAGTTCAGGTTTCTGGTCCATACTAGAAGAAGACATGTTGGCTGATTAATACACAGTATCACCCAAGAGCCTGAAACAGTAAGAGGAAAGCACACACACACACAAAAAAGAAAAAACAGACTTTGGGAACATCTTTGCATAATAATAGTGGGGAAAGCATTGCCTAAGAGCCTTAGAAAGAAAAATCAACGGAAGGAACAAAAGCATTTTCCCCTCTCCCCCCCTCTCACTTCTTATCCAGGTTTTTCTTTCTTTTCAAGATAAGGAAGAAAAGAAAACACAAGCAGCAGTGAAGACGAGAGCGGGTTTCTGTCAGCAGGGGCACCAGGGTGAATAAGGCCTGGCTTTGAAGTGGGCTTCAACAATTAAATCCTGGCTGGATGAGTGTCAAGAGTTTTTATCTTTAGAGCCGAAGGCCAACACTGAGGGGTAATGAAGGCAACAAGAAAGTTGTGGTGTGTATGAGTTTAGGCTGGTCACACGTCATTGTGCATAATTTGGCAAGCCGGGTCAGAGAGCAACATGCCAAGTTACTGTAAGAGGATAAGACTGCTCAATGCAGAGCGTAGGCTTCCAATAAAAAAATTCCTTATCTTTTAAGGGAACAATGCTTGTGGTATGCACATTAGAGTATCATCTACGTAGGTATGCACAGGCCTGCTGGCTCTGCGGTGCCCTAATATAATATTTACTATTTCTGCAAGCTGAGCTAACATATTATAGCTGGTTCATACTCGATTTCATATTAGTCATACATAATAATCCTTTCCAGTGTCAATCTTTTCCCTCTCTGTTTTTGCAGCTTTTCCATCTATGAGAAGGCAAAAGCCCACACACTCCAAACACACTCATGTTCTTGTCCCTTTCCACTGTCAGCAGTGTCCCAGATGGATGTTGTTATCCACAATCCTGTGGGGCTATCCATCAACGTGACAAAAGGGTCAAGAGATAATTAGAAATGAAGCTGAAGGGGGGAAAAAACACTTATGTAGAATATTTGATGATGACAAGATTGCATGTAATGTAGCTCTGGAGAGACATGAAAACATCTGTTCAGACACCAGAAACACAAAGCTTAAAGTATGAATTCAAACAATGTCAGCTATGTTAACGCAAGACTGCCATCACAGCGTGAAATGCAGGAAATATTTGTTTATAAGCCAACACGTTTTTTGTTTGTCATTTTGATGCTGGTTGTACCTGTTGAACTATGGTAGATAAGAAAACACATTTTTACGGTGGCACGAGGAGCGCAGCACTTGATGTCATCAACGCTCAGTGAAGGGATGCTCAGAGGTTTTAGGATCATAACAGGATAGCAAGATTTTCTGCTTACACAAAAGCCATTGGCTGTTTTCTTTCATCATTGTGTGCTGTCAGCGCAAATAATGGTAAAATTGTAACGAGGCAAGAAAGGATTAGGTGTCTCTTAAGATCAAGGCTCAGCTGCATTAAAATCTAAGTGAAGCCAGTCGTAACTTTGTTAAAAAGACAGATCACATTCCAAAATATGCTCTGCTAATGCAGCACTTACATCAAGGTCAATCAAGAAGACAGAAAACAAACACGCCAGGCGGAAGGGAGGGGAATGTGAAACAAGAGAAGAATGATCGTTTTACTGAGTTTGTCACTGGTAATACTCCTCTTGAAGCCACAGTATCACTGCTGTGCTTTGTAGTGGTACAGAGGGGGTTAGGCTCTGTAGCAGTTTTACAAACAAAGCTTCCTACTGATTTCAGCCTTACCACAAGAAAAAAGGGAATTAATTCACCCATTGTACATCTGCTTCTGCTAGTGCTGAATGATGGGGCTGATGTTTTCATAAACGGGCAGGTTGTAGTTGGTCCGCTTCCTAATAACAGATCAATGATGCACTTTTCTCAACTTTCTACACTTTAAGCGTTCTATACTGTGATTTATATCTCAACTAGCCGCTTCAATATCGGTGTTAAAGGCGGCTCTTTTCATCTGCGGATTTATAGGTCGAAACGTGCCTGCATATTACGACAATGTGAAGCAATAATTAGAGCCTGCAGCTGGAGAACTTGAAAGAGAGCAATAATATACAGTCCAGGGGTGAATGGGAGGGTAGTAGAATAGTAACACTCACATAAAACTGTGTATATCTTCAGCACTGTGGGGCAGCTCTGTGTTTGAGTAGTTACATTTTGGATTTCGGTGTAACACATCTGTTTTAATGTGCTAAGAATGAAGTTGCAAAATACAGTTGCAAGGGAGACTGAGGAGGCTAGCGTGGCCAGTTCAGCAGGGCTTAGGTGGTGTGGCAACTTCAGATCAAATTATGTTAAAACCAGGGCTCTAAGCACTGGTAGGAAAAATTTATACTCATTGCAGCATCCTTGATATATAGGCAAAACAATTTGTGCATAAACACGACACCAACTTCAAGCCTATTTTCTGTCATTTACAAACCATTACATTTTTTAGGTTATATTACACATGGCTACAAGGGTCAGTATAAGATAATTACGGATTATTTTCATCTATGAATCATGCAAAGCTATTCTAGCAGAGTCCAACAATGAGAATGTGTGAAGCTGAATATGAGAATAATAGTGGCCCGCCACTGACTCCAGTGGCAGAAGAAAGAAAACTAAAGATGCTATATAAATAAAGACAGCAAATGCTAGCACAGAAGAGTCTGAAAGCCAAACAGTATTTCTTCCATTCATCTGGTTATATAGCATCAGTCCATGGAACAATAAAACCAATGAGCCAATGAAGCATAGAGTGTCTCCTGGCGGTCAGAGGTCAGGCTCTGTTTCCACTTCTCTTGCTATTCTGTTGTTGTCTGTTGTAACTCTGGCCCAGACAGCATAGATAAAAGGCCTTGTTCGACACAGGTACACACCCAGCTCCAGTTACACCCGTGTCTACCTGAGCCTTATAAGTCCTCATCTTCACAACAGGTGTTTTCTCTCCTCCTCCAGGGCAGCATGAAACCCAAAACCTCAGGAGTGTGTCTGAGTAAATGTTGTTACCTGCGCCAAACTTCCAGCCTTTACCGGCTGCGCACTCCTACCTAAGCGGAGGCGAGAGGGGAAAGGAAACAAGCAGAGGTGGGCAGCCAGGCAGCCAAAACCAGACGAGCTGGATCTCTGCAGTAGCATGTGTGCAGTCTAGTTGTGCCTCCTCTGAGCTTTAGAGCATAGAGGTCATCTACTACGAGTTCCAAAAGGAAATGTGGGCCATTTCCTTTTGTTTTATTGCTATAGGATATGACTGATGGTGTAGTAGACGCTAGACCCAATTTTGTTTTCATAAAAGCTCACATGAGAGGAGACACAGGATGCACTGACGGAGGCTGTGTCTTCTATTATCTTCTTATTCTGTGTCTCAGACACAGGGTCCACTTGTTTTGTCTCGACTTTGACGCCAGTCTCTCATCAGCGCACCCTGCCCTGTGACCTTTGGGGACAGACAGACAGTCAGAGGTCTCACATACGCATCTATCTGCTATCCTCACCATGGGAAACTCACATTACACAGATACAGCAGATTTCAGTTCACCAACGACAACCTGTGCTTTGATCTGTTTTGTTATTTCTCCTTGGTGTTTACTCCTGCAGTGTTTCTTGTTCCCTTGGTCTTTTCTCTGTTGGTCTTTTCAGTCAGACACAACAGCAAACCACTCCATTGAAGAAGTCACTGCCTGAGTCCAAGAGTACTAAATCACCAGGAAACAGTAAATATGACATCCTTGTGTCACAAAAAACTGGACTTTCTCCAAGTCTGGGCTTGTGCCTTCATATCCTGTGTATGGCTAACCACGCCTCTACCCAGAATCAAAACTTCATTGTGCTTTCTGGCACGCTGACCCTGTTTGCAGTTGTCCACACATCTGTGGAGTGTGTGTGGTAGAAACGCCCATAGCAAGCTGTGACTGACAGCAGGTAGTGATTCAGAATGACTTCTATTGACAGTCCTCAAAACACCTGACATAACAGGACGGTGCGTCTGTGTGTTGCATGTGTGGTAAGTTTTGCGGTTTAAAGCGACTGGGTGGACCTGTTCTATCAGTGAGCCTAAAATAATGTGCACACTTTGACACTCTGTCTGCTCCAGTAGCATTCATTTGACTCCGGTATGACAAATGCTAGTTTGTCCCCTGGCCACTATGACCTTTATCTACCTGAAACCAGCCAGCCTGCATTTTTTTTCCATAGTACAAATCACTTTAGTTTCCTGGTAAGTCTCCTTTAAAGCATAGGCCAGAATTAACATAAACCACTCTTAAGCTTTGCTTTTATTAAAAGATCAGGGTATGGTCCTACTTTGTGGACAGCTGTTGACACTGTTTTCATCTTTATCCTGTTTGTATGATTCAGGCACAAAGCAGGATTATGAGTGCCTCCAGGTCAGACTGACTGACAGGCTGGCAATCCTTGTTAGACAAACAAAGCCACACGTACTGACGAAGCGCTCGTATATTATCCATCCGCCTGTCTGTGTCATCTTTCTTCTTATTGTTTGAACCGTTGTAGCTGCTACTGTTTATCTGAGTATCTACTCTAACCCCCCCCTGCCACACACACACACACACACACACACACACACACACACACACACACACACACACACACACACACACACACACACACACACACACACAAATACAGCATTATAACAGAAGGTGCTCTTGTTTAACACGTCACACAAATATCTCTGAAATTCCCCGTCTCAGCCTTGTGATTTTTGCGCCCCGCACTCTACTTGCTCCTCTGTTTGCCCCTTTTGCTTCCCTCAGGTTTGTTCATGTCGCTGACAGGAACACAACTGGAATCTGATGAAGGCATGTCTTCTCCACTTGCCACAACAGCCCTGGGAGGCCTCATGGCTGCTATGTAGCAGCCTACATGCTCATTAGACTAATGAGAGCTCCGGGCTAAAGTAATGGGGATGGTAAACAGAAGCTTAAGGGGAGCAGTAGTGCTGACAGGTAAATATCAGCTTCTTTAATAAAAATGCAGTTTAGGATTTAGACTACGTTCAGCATGCAGACTTGGAAATATACATTTAAACACACAGCACATGACAGTTTTATCATTTGACTGTGTCAACACATCTTTCACCTGTCTGCAATAATACAACAAGATGAGCACTACAGGACATTTCTCTCAATGAGATGTACAGAGGTCAAAGAGATAACAGGTCTTATTTGGTATTTAAGCTACATCTTAAAAGGGAGTTTGCCTTCTCTAACTGCTCAACTATGACAATATAGAAAATGAGAGAGGCGATGGGAAAAGAGCCGAGTGAATTACTGATAAATTGTCTATTTTAGCTTTGAGCTAAGCCGCTGATTTGGTAGTCTCTGCTGTCGAGTGAGTGGCAGATTGAATCACGTTCACTTGTCAGTATTATTAATTCTTTGTTACGTAAAGATAGTGGCAGTAGTGCAGCTGTCCTGCTTTTTCTTCTGTATCAGAAACATCACTCGGAGGCAGGCACCATACCTGTTTTTCTGGGCCCTAACCCTACACCCCTACCTTTTCCACAAGTTACCGTTTGTTATTTTTCTAGTTATTCTTCTCTGCAGTCTTTTCCTTTTAAAAAAACAAAACAGAAAAACAACTTAGACATGTGCCACACACAAGATAAATGTGAACTGGAGATCGTCGGTGCTGATTACAATGTCACAAAGGAATTTATTGTGAAACTGCTGCCTGTGTCGGCACCGCGCCAGCGCTGGGGAGCCTGGCTGGCAAATCAACAGTCAGGCGGCACAGTTTTCCCAACCCCCAAGGTTGACATGCCTTTCCTCCGTAGCCTCAGGTGCCCTGTGACTTGTTTATTAAGAAATTACAACCAGTGTTTTTTAAGGGTATTCAAACTGGTCTCTTGGAAATCTGAGTTCATTAACTATGTAATCCTTTTCATAATTTGCTAGAGAACCAGCCCCCCCATTCAATATCATTCCTTAAATATAATGCATTACATCTCAATTATTACTTCATAATCTCCACTGCAATGTCTGGAAATTAAATTTAAAAAAATCCACAGACACACAATAGGATGCTGTGAGCCAGCATTTTATCACCACACTGACATGCTACGCTACCTGTGCCAACAGCTGATTAAACAGGTGAGCTCTGCCATGTTAGAGACTGTAAAGACCTCATTCAGCAACAGTCTATTAAGACATCAACAGTGACCCACAACTCAGCAGGCTGCCCACAGCAGGTGTGCGTTTCCTAACACTTAAACAAGATGAAGGAGGGGAGACGAGGAGGGTAATGACAGCAGAGGAGGTGTAAATAAGTGAGCCTTTAGCCTGCTTTTCCCTAGAGGCTGTCAGTATGCACAATTCAGGATACATTTCTGCCGAATGCTGCAATCTATCTTAAATGATGGATTGTATAGAAGGCCATCAAAATCAGTGTACAGTATACCTCTTATAATGTGAAAATAAATCAGCTGATCTCATTTGTATGTCAAAGAGAAATAAGTAGAAACCAGTGGATGGTTCACATTCAAATTAGAGTGTGATTTATGACCCAGATCTTGGCATTTGGTATAAAAGATGTGTGTTTCTGTAGGTCTGTGTTCGGTTAGTCAAAGCCAGAGAAGACCCAACATTCAGTAAAAGAGAGAAGACATAAATGGTTCTTTGTTATCGTAGCAATTTGTCTACATTGAGAGCAGTTTACTGATTCTCATCGACACAGTCGTTCAGGCTAGTCATTAAGTGAGTCAAGCAGATTCCTGAGCTGACCTGTAACATAGGGAACAATGCTTACCTGTGTAAGTGTTTGCTCACACGTGTGTGTGATCTGGCTATACATATGGTTGAGTCACGGTATATAAATATCCCGGAACACCTTTGTTTGCTCTTACATGTTTGCTTTTAGGTAAAAATATTAACAATATTAAGTGACTCTTGCCGCGGTGTCAAGAGTGCACTAACTTGTGGCATTTCTGGACATTCAAAGCACACCCAGACATTTGGCTTGAATTCAGCCCCTCGTTATGTACGTACACCCATATTTTACCTCGTATTGAAGAGCGTGTAGGTGTGGCTAGACGTGTGTAGTGTTACAGTAAATGCTTAAGAAAAAGGCAGGAAAAACAAGCATGCAGGATGTCAGCGTATGCTGCAGTCAAAGGCAGTGTTGATGTTAAAACTTCAGGATCATGGCATTAATGGAGTCAGTGTGTGTTTTAACACTGAAGCATTGACTGCATAGCAAATACTTTACAGCGAGCGAGTCGAAACCTCGACCTGAGGAATGTCTGCATGTTCTACAAGCCAAAAGCAGCAGGAGAAGAACTCAGTTTCACCAGTCTTCTCGGCTCATCTCTGTTTTCCCTGAGATGGACGAGGTGGGGGAGGCAATTAGTGAAAGTAGCGATGTGCGTCCAGATGCTCAAGGCTATGCCATATCCTGTGTGTGTGTGTATCTTTACAAGCCCACACAGTTCCTGTTACAGCTCATTGAGAACTAGCACGACACAGGCTGGATGGAGAATGAGAGGTCAGAAGGAGCGTGTAGGTGAATCCTGCTCTGTCAGACAGTAAAACAAGACAAGCCGACTAGACTCTTGATACAGCAACACATTAAAAAGCTGCAGATTGACTATTCTAATGGCCAGTCTGAAGTTTAGCGCTCATTGTTTTTGATAGACTGCATACCGACAGGATTGTGTTCATTTTTTGTCTGTTTATATCTGGATTTCCTGAGAGGGGTGACTCCACTGATCAGGACAAAAACTTTTAAATGATAAAACAGATATTCTTCTTTTTCATGTGCAATACTTTAAGATTATTGTTGGAATATCATCACGATGGTGTCACCAGACTTTGAGGGGATTTGAAAGTAATGCCAAAACAGCAGAAACCATGTAGGTTACTAAGAAAATGTTTTCAACAAACACAGGGTCATTATTCTACCTTTTTCTCCAGCAACCAGACCGGCATGCTAAACTTCAAACTTCCTCCATTCCCCCCTTTCCTTCTCCCTCTGTCTGAAACTCTACACAGCCTCACTGTATCTATTAAATGCCGTGTGTGCTAAGAGAGGCGCTCTTGTTCTCCTGCCAGTCTTGTTAAGAGGCTCAGAGCTGTGTGAAAGGATCCCATTGAGGGAGCAGAGTGTTATGGTTAACATGGTAAAGACCGCCAACTGCGTGCCGTTTGAGTTTCTTGGTGCAAATATTCACAGGGCTGTATTATTTAGCCCGTGCCAAAAATACTACATTACTTTTCTGTCTATTTTTTCTTCTTGTATAATAACTTAAGCTATCTTTGCACCTTGGTATCAAGTAAAACGACCACATCTTTCAGATATAATTAAAACTCACCCCATGAAGATGCTTCCACTATTCTTCTTCAGGTCTTCTTTCCCTGTAAGGAACACAAGAGTTGTAAAAACAAGCCAGAGAGGTGTTGCAATATTTTTCTGAGTGCCTCTTTTCTACTTATTTGGAATCCAGCCCCCTTTCATGTCTTGTCAAAAGCACATAAGTGAAACAGGAAGTTTTTTTCCTGTTAATTGGGTAAATTCCACCCGAGTGTGGGAGCACGCCGAGCAATGGCAGAGCCGTGTGGCAACAACACGAAAATGATGGAGTGCCAGAGGAAGAATGCGGGCCGACCACTCTTTCTCCATCATCTCCTACTACAGATGGACTGTAGTATCGGTCCATCTGCCATAAACTGCAGTTGTGTACTGTACGCAGAATTGTGCAGCATGTTGTTATTCAATCAAATGGTTTTTATTTCTATTTCAGAGCAAAATTAGGCTTTCCACTGTAAGCCAAGAACAGCTTTTCATTTTATGATATCAGCTGGCAAAAGCTGACCGCGCTTTCTTCATTTCTTTCTTAATGGTGAACATTGCTTTAGCCATAACCACAGCACAATTTGTGCGTGCGTTCATGTTCGTGCTGCTTTCTGTGACTATTATCTGGTATCAGATGTTATTTCTGAATGTGATTACAGGATCATAAACATTAGTTGGTTTGGGGAAAAACCTAAAGAGTGCCTGATGGATGTTTTATTTGTGAGAGGCATTTAGCCAAAAGCACTTTCAACATTCTTTTCTATTGGCAAACTGTTGTTTTTTTTTTTCTTTTTCATTGATATAATGCTGTTCTAAAATGGTTTCTGAGATAATTACCTAAGAAACACAGCATGCCCTTTCTTTCTCTGTGTACTGTACAGCATTGTATATCTGTCCGCGGAGCATAAACCGGCCTGACTCTTCCAGAAAGTTCCCGCTAAGCAGCCATTTTTCATATATCTAAGCTCTGAGTCACAGTCTGTGGATGCGAAAAACAGAGTGACTACAAAACCACGTGTTATACCTGGCTTGTGTGACTCCTGAAACCTGACTTCACTTTGCGTGTAGCATATCTCTGAGCAGCCACATGCTTCCTTCATGTCAAGGGTGTAGTGTTTATATCTGAAAATAACCTGTTGCACTGCAGGGCTGGCTTTGGCACGCTGACCTGTGTTGAGGCCCGTGCTGCGCTCTGCATCCATGTGTTTATTTGTCTGTGGGACTGCTACACAGAAGCTTTTTTGTGAACGTACGTGTGCGGTCAGTGGGTGTTTTTCCCTGTGATTTGCATACATTCGCACAGGTAAATCCAGCAGTGGCTGAGCGAGCGCTTCTTGCATGAGTGGCTGCTAAGTTAAGTACGGGGACTCCTTTCTGCTGACACAACCCACGGATCTGTTACCCGAGGTCACTGTATCCCGCTCTCAGACAGTCCTTCAGCTGAACTGTAAATGTTTTTGCTTTCAAAGTGGAACTAGACACCCTAAAATAGATACAAATTGTCTTTTACCGCTAAACGTCTTACATGACTGCAAAAGACTAAACTGCTAACAACAGTGTCCTGGTCTTGGTTTCCCTTAATAGCTTAAACAATCTCTTCCACTATTGTCTCAAAGACATTCGGTCTTTAATTAGTGCAGACTGCATGCTACCAAAACATTTGTAGTATCTTTTAACCTGCTTTGTACCTCTTATTTTCTCTCTTTTCGCTATTATTGGCTTACTTTGATATTCAATCTCTCTCTGACTCCCTCTGTCCTTTTTTGGGAGCACTGATACGTTTTAGCTTTTCTCTCCACTGTAATTTTCTTCCTTCCTCTGTGTTCATCTGTTCAACATAAATATCACCTCACCCTCGTCGCCTCTGTTTCTCCTTCTCTCTCTTTCTTTCTCCCTCCCTCTCTTCTCCTTCCCATCTGGTTTAAACTCTCGTACGATAGGAGGGAGCTGAGCAGCTTGACAATAACACTGGAACCGTTTTGTTGTGGAGTAATCACGTAAAACTGAAAACAGTTGGTTAGCTCAATGTATGTTCAATATGAACTGAAAGATTGCAGCTCAGAACATCAGTCCAAGCTAAACTGCTAAAAGAATTGGGTGGAATAAATAAACAGGTGCCTTTTACTTGGATGGCTGGCATTTAATGTGACACTCTTGGAAGCTTCTTCTTGGGTAAATCTGTACCAGTGACAAGTTGCGACTTGTCATTGATACAGATTTGTCACTGTCACAACTGCCTTTCGGTTCATGCAGGCTGATGCACGATCGTCTTCAGGCATATGTGCATGCATGCTCAGATGTTTCTGAGTAAGGCTCAGGCTTCTGGCTCTTTATCAGGGTGGACAGCGCCAGATAACAACACTATCTGTGTCTGCTGGTAGCCGTGTAAATAGACCTTAAGGAAAACGGGACCCGGCGGACTAAAGCACTGTCTGGTGCGATGAAAGAGAGCAACTGTGTGCATACGTGTCACCTTGTAAGCGACACACGCTTACATGAAAATGTGAGTGACCACTTTCTATGGTCTCACACACTTGGTGACCCAGCTGCGAGCAGACGAACACTAACCCAAAGGTACATGCACTTCTTAGTGAAACATTAACAACTGACATTAAACTTAATGCTTTGTGTCAAAGTTTGTTATTAATACCCCAAATTTTCATTTGGCGGCAAATAATTTAGCCCTGTGCTTGTGTGCGCGTGTGCATTTGCCCTTGCTTTTGCTCTTGCCCAGTAAAATCTGGTTCAGGGCTCATTTCCTAATTACAGTGCTGGCCAGAAGTAATTACAACCTTAGATTAAGAGCCGTTTCTCCTTTTTTTATAGGTTCACTGAAATGCAGCAATTTGTGGTGACTTGGGACGAGCATCCTCCTTCTCATCCTCTCTCTCTCTCTGTTACTCTCCATCTGCCTCTCTCTCGCTCTCTCTCGCTCTCTACTCCATTGGAATTTGGGGGATTTTATTTTTTGCCTCTTTGCAGATTTTCCACTCAAGTGAGAAGGTTAAAAAAATAGCGCAGTTAATCACATGAGCGGTTCATTTCAAACAAGAGATAGGGAAAAACTGTGAAATATGACTTTAGTGGGCCTGCGTGTCTCTGTGGACATATGGACACGGAGGACAGCAGTTATTTGGGGTTTGCACTCAATCCGGGGCACTCCAAAGCCCGCAGATCCCTTTGCATGTGTGTGTCTATTTATGCAAGGTTTTGAAGTGGTTCTTCTGAACGCATCATTTGGATGCATCGGCAAGCTCTTCTTCAATTTAGCTTGGCAGGCGTATGGGCTGGGGTTTGCCCTCCACATACCGCTGGTTCAGCATTGATGTTTGAGGCTGAGGCCTTTGAAGCCAGGGGTTTTATTTAAGACGCCTCTTATAACGGAGGAGCTCCAGCTCTTAGTTGTCAACCAGAGAGCAGAATCCCCCCACCCCCTGCTGAGAAGCACCTGAAAAGGGGTACCCGGAAGGAGGATTTGCACTCCTTGAATCGCTCACACAGACTCCTTGCTAATTGCGATGAGACTCCAGCTTCACGTGTTCTCCAGAAAAATAAACACACGCACACATATTTGCACACTTACTCCAACTTTCTGTCCTGTCGACTCTCCTTTCCCTCCCTGCTGCGTAACTGCCCCGCTCTTGTCCTCCTTTTGTACCTCTACCCCCCATATCTCTCCACTCTTCCCTTCCCTAGGCCTCCTCGCCTCACGTACCTGACTTTTAACCCTCTAATCCCTCTGATACAGAGGGAAGGGTGATTCAGCCACTGCTGCTAATTGGCATAAAAAAAAGATAAATCCTTCCCTTCTTAAACAGTTTGGAGAAAGAAAAGAATTATTCATTATAATAATCAGTAGATTTATAGGCAGCAGATGCTACTGTAAGATGTCCAGCTCATCTTTTTGTCTCGTCTCAAAACAAAAAACTTAAAGATCACCAACTGTCAGTCATCATCTGCAGCAGATTTAGACATCAGTGCTCTTTCCCTCTCGAGCTCTTTTGCACAGATAATGAAACACTGGCCTTGATTTTGTAAAAGAAAAAAAAAACCCCAGAAGTAATAAAAATAACAGATAAAGGTACAGGCTGACACAACGTTGGTAACCAGATCTTGATGGGTCCTGTGGTTTCAACATCACTGTCACAGTGGTGTGACAGCAGGCCTGTGCTTAATTGTATAAATTAGATTCTAGAACAAAGGGGTCGCCTTAGTCATGCTTCCCCATCCACAGTCAGACACTTAAGGGGAATAAATATACCGGAAAGTGGAGCACGGATAATCAGTCCGAGGTTATTATGTATCCCGTGCACAACTGCAAGTCTTTGACTTAAATTTTTACATCACAGAAGACATGCAGCTTCCTTGTTTATCTCTTCCTGTAATCATCCTTCTTTCATCACTGAGACGGTTGTGTCAACAAGTTACTTTCTAGGTCTAACAGTCACTGAAACATGAAGCGTCAAGTCTCTACATGTTTTTAGTCTTACTTAACATATTAAAAAATTCAAGCACACTTCTGCATTCTGTAGTATTCCAAGCTGTGCCCACAAACAGTCTGTTGCGCTGTTGTCTTGCCATCTCTTCCACACATTATCCTCAAAGTTCTCCACATTAGTGGAGGATAATTGGTCTCCTGTGGCTGCTCTGCAATTTCTGTTGGCCTAATATAAACAGATTACAACTATTTTATACTGTCAGAAACACATTAGCTTCTCCTGTAGTGTAATTATAGTCTGTGAGGAAACACTTGGTGGTAATAGAGAGGCTTTTGGGGCAGTTTGTGCTGCTTATTTGGCCTTGGGACGGATCGGGTGATTTGCAGCATCTGTTTGTGTGGGCCTTATAAATGATGCTCATCTGAGGACTGAATTTAGGATTCAAGTGATGAGATATACTGTGATTTATTAGATTAGATTTTTTTTTTTTTTGATCAGGTGAGTATTTGGAACTATTCACATAATAAAACAGAGATGAAAGAAAGCTGGTGAGATTGACGTTAGTATGTTTAATTTGGCACATTATTTGGAAAGGTGAGATCATATTTTCAGACACAGACACACTGAGATTTGTCTAAACCTGCTGATCCTGTCACTTGATTGGATGCTGGTTTATTGGTGGGCTTGATCACTGTGAGATTTAATCTTTCAGGAATGTGACCCCATGGCTCACTGCTCTGCTGCACACTTGCAGTAGATTTCTACCTTTCCGCACATCTGCGCAACTGTTTCATTTTTTATGTCTCTGCACCGAAATGCCTTCAGCTAAAAGTCAAATTGCGCAGAATGTTAAAAATAATAATGAAGTTATGTAATCCCTTTTAATAACAGTAGCAGCATTTGATGGACAGCCCAATTATTAGTAGCCTATTGCAACGGGGCTTCAGTAAGCTTTTTACTGGCAGCTGGCTTTTGGCGTTATACAAATGAAACATGGTTGTGTTTTAATCTACGGAATTACTCAAAATCTGAGGTTTAATCAGCGCATGCTTCATAATGTTGCTCCTATGAAACATAGCCCTTACTTCCTCGACAGTTTGTGCTTCACATTGAAAGCAATGACCGTCCAAATGCTAAAATAACCAAATGTACTAAATTTGCAACTTTGAGTGGTGTGCGTATTGGAGCCGTTTCAGCGCTCGTGTCCTGCTGAACTTGGTGTTGTGGGACGTCCCCTTGTGTGGTTCCAAAAACAGCTGTCCTCTGCGGTGGACACCGCTCGGTGCGGTGTAGACATTCGGCACGGCTCTTGCATGCTGCACGGCGTCCTGCGGTCCAACACCAGCCCGCCTCATTACCGTCCCGGCGGCTCTTTTTGCACCGCGCACACGCTCGCGTTTTCTGTTTTCTGGGTTTGTTTGGTTTATTTACGCGCTTTCCAAATATAAAGGAACTCGCGTTTTGTTGTCTGGAGAATTAATGGAGCCCACATCTCCAATAAACCTGTTGAATCCAATGACTCAGCGGCGCATCTATGCAAATAACCCATTTAAAAAAATTTTTTAATTCAGATTTCCACTTAGTTGCTGTGCATTTACAGGAGAAACAGGTTCGTGTTTAACGCACTGTACATTACAAGCAAAACGCGTTTTTGCAAAGCAGACACGAGTCTGTTGAATTATTTGAGCGAGTTTTTGTTAAGAAAGTTGTCACAGGAGAGAAAAAACTCGGTACCACTGTCAGCTTGTGCTCAAAAGAGGAAATAAAGCCGACAAACAGCTGGAGTGTTTTTTTCTGTTATACATTCATTTTATTCTGACAGTCAGTCGATTCAGATGTTTTTAAAATGATCATTTACTTAACCCCGTTTGTCAATATATCCCTGTTCACGCGTCTTTACGCTGGACTCGATCATGCCGAAAGTGTTTTAGAGCTAAAACACACACACACATACACACACACACACACACACAAAACAAAACAAAACAATATTCACTCTACCATTTAAAATATAAGTAAGTATAAGTAAGTCAACTCTTACCCGTAACTTCGGAAAAGTGAAGCTGGAAGCGCAGTCGCGCTTGTGTCTTTATCCAAGAAGAGCACTTCAACGATATAACTCCAAACCTGGTAGTTTCCCTGCGTGCGTTCTCGGAAAAAGAGACCTTTCTGTGAACGTATGAAACTTACAAGGAACGGTCTTCATGAAATCCTTGGAGGGGTACCCCTGCCTCCATGTCAAGGAATGCGTTCAAGTACCAACTCCCTGGACAAAAAGCGCTTTATTGGTGAGCACAGAGGAGAGTTTAAAGCGGAGGAATGGGAGGGGCGAGGCGCGCTGCAGTTGGGCGCACTCCTGCGCTGAGCGGAGAGCAACAAACATCTCACCTTGCAGCTTTGCAGAGTGCGAAGGAGAGAAATTCCAGGCTCTTTTCAGCTCACTATTTCTTAATTCCTACCTGCGTGACCTGTTTTGAGCAAGATACATTACTGATCTTACTATTTACTTTTACAAAAAGTTAGTCGCATTTCCTTTGAGGGACCATTAACTTTGCCTCAGAGCACTGTTTGTGGCTTTCTCTGCAAGAAATAAGCAAACTGATACAGGTTTTTGCTTGGATACAGAGAATGGTGAGAGCAGTCAATCAAAGTGACCAGTTGATCCCCAATTAACCTTCTGCATAAATAGGGAGTGCCTGCAAGATTAAAAATAGAGTGGACCAGAACAGGTTTGATTAGAAAGATTGAAAGTTAAAAGTCATGGATAATCTGAATGGAGATTAGCAATGATCAGAAGGTGGAGAAAGTTATACTGTTTTAGTGTGTCTAGCAGCTGAAGTTGTTGCCTTATGGAAGAACCCATCGGAGAAATGGCCAAAGCCTAATCAGATGGAAAAGGCTGGGGGTTAAAAAGTGATCTATGGCATATTCAACTTCACATTAAATGAGAATAATATGTTAGTAACTGTTTCTTTCATTTGTTCTTATGCTTCATCTGTTCATTCACTTATGGGGGACAGCCAGTTGCCTCCACAGTGTACGTGCGGTTTACATTAGCTCATATGGTTGCTTTCGTTGACGGAGATGTCTTCAAGCTGAGAAAGCTATCAAATACTTCCTAACTCCAGTGACAAACTACCCGTTGGCAGCTGGGAGCCTATTTCAATGCCAGCCTTTCCCAACAAGGTGCAGTAAGGCGATAGCTCTCTGGAACTGTGTCACCACCGGTGTGTGCTTTTGGCCTCATGTCACAGAATTACACAGATCCCTGAAGCATACAGTGGCTGATTTTTATCAGCACGTTGCTGCTTTTTCTCTTAATGTTGGCAAGAAATTGTAAAAGATCATTTGAGCCAGGTTTAATTCCTCATGGCTGAAGGCAGAGACACTCCAACAAGAGAATTATTCAACTAGCAGACCTCTCTGTAGCCTTACACTATTGCACGTGTCTCCTTAAACCACCCCCAAACCTAAGTATCTTCTGAGCAATGGGTGCTTTAGTTAGCCACTTGTTGAGCCATGCTTGCGTTTTTCTTTTCTTTTTCTTTTTACCATTTACTGTGTGATAGCAGTCTCCACTTTGCCTGTGGCTCATGAATTTCTCTCGCTCATTTTCCTCCATGTAACGCACAGGCTTCCATCTGCAAAGCATTACAGTAAATGACAGGAATAGAGAAATGATTTCACACACGTTCCGCATGGGCCAGATGCAGCTCCAGAGTCACTGCCGCAACTAAGTCTCATGTGGTAGGAAGAAATAAAGAAGGAGTAAATAAGTCTTACCCTGCTGCATTTTAGTGCATATGTTTGAGGTTCACAAAGTCAGTGCCTCTGCCCTGGTGCTGTATTATCGTTTATATTTGTCATTCAGCTCATGTGTGTTGGTCCGGCATCTCCAGATTTGACTCTCATAATTTTTTATGCTTTGTTTTTACAACTTGCAGCAACCAGCTGGAGTAATCATAAATATTACCTCATCCTCACCAGGACCATGCTGCTTTTTTCACAGCTTTTATTTGAAGGAGTCCATAATGCATATTCTTAGTAATAATAACTTTATTATTATTTTATTATATGTGTGGAAATTCTTAATATTGAAAATGTTATTATGTTTTTCGTGTGTCATTTGTATGTAGCTAAAGACTTTAAAATCCTTCTTTCCTATAACTACCCTCTGTAATATCAGTTCTGGGGCTGAGGCTGTTTAGTGGATTTGTTACCAAAATCTACATTTCTACTTAAGCTAATAAAGCATTTAACTGTATAATATTTATTACTTATATAATATGATTTAAGCTTTTCTGACTTTAAGTATATTCTAGCCTCTTAGTTAAAAAGTAACAAATATCTGCTGTCAACAGATATTATCCAGTCTCATCAAACACTGCTTGAATAGTAGAATAGTCTATTTTTGGCCGTCTTCACATAGTTTCCTGGTTAAATGTCCCAAGCAGCAATGCGTTCCTGTAATCTGTTTCACATATTTGCACATATTTAGCGGACAGGCATTTGGTCAGGGGTGTAAATCAAAGTGGCGGTAACAGGATTCTGCGTGCCATCAGCACGTTGCGCTCCTAATCACCAGGGCTCAGTAAAAGATGGTGAGGCAGCCTATAACACTGCCCAGGGGAACCAATAAAACACTGGTTTGGTGCTCAGCCAGTTCTGCAGCCTGCTAGGGGTTTAATGCTTGAGGCACTTAGTCATACAGCACCATGCTTGTTTTTTTAGTTGTTTTTTTTTTTAAGGACTTAACTGAAAATTTCTTCTTGTCAGTTTTCATAAAAGATGCGCTCTTTAATTTTCTTGTAGCTCACTTCACTGTTATTCTCCTCGAATCCTCTTTTCCGTCTCATTTGGTCCTCTGAATATGTGGCTGCACAGAGTCAACCAGACTGTCCCCACCCTGTAGTGAAGCAGATGTTAACAATTACATCTGCTTCATCTTTTTGGTCTTCATTCGTCTTTTATTTATTTATTTTCTTGCCTCCATGATACGTGGTAACCTTTAAAGTCTCTATTTCATGTTTAACTTTGACCAAACACTGTATTTAACTGTAGATCTTAGCTAACACAGGATTAACTGTTTGGCATAATTATCCAAAATAGAAATATGACAATTTAAAGTAAAATTAACATGATTGTGAGGACAGTGGGTGTTCCATAGCACACAGACAGCTGTATGAGAAACACTTTTGTCTCAAAGGCACATAATACCACAGTCTCTAGTTTGGGTTCCTGGGTTTTTTGATGCTATGGCGAGGCTTCTGTCCATCGATTCGCAAATCACAAGAATTACTATTCCTTCTAGTATTGGTTAGATTTTAGTGAAACTTGCGCACACTGATGTGCTTAAGATCGAGGTGTAGGTCTTGTAATATGATGCAGATGATATATGGCAACTCATTTTACATTTTAGGCCGCATATAGCCCACTTAAATCTTGTGTGGGTCGAATCAGTGAAGGTCCCCTTCCTCTAGGTGGCCTTGTGTTTCTAAATATCACGTTACTTTGGACCTTTGACGTCTTCTTCAAGTTCAAACGTTCATAAAATGCCTTTTTTCTTAAAACACTTGTTTTAAATTCATCTGCCTGTCTTTGTATTGGCAACTTTTAGGAAGTGATCGTCTTATAAGGAAATTCTAAATATCACATCCAAACATTTTGTCACATTTGACCTCTGATCTCACTTTTACATTTACATCTGCCTTTCTTTCAAATTGATCTTTCTGTGTTAACGTCTCGGTTCCTTGTTCGTCTTCGGTGCTGGTCCTCATGTCAGTATTAGTTCTCTTCATTATTTCCCATTTTTACTTTGAATTCTGGGTTTTCTTTCATGTCTTGCATTAGTTTTGCTTTCTGTCGGTTTGATTGCTTTGATTTACTTTCACCTGTGTTGGTTATGTCCACCTGTGTCTCGGCCTCCTCCTGTCTACTCCCTAATCAGCACATTTTGTGTATACGTGTGTCATTTGTCTTTTGTGTCCCCTTAGGTTGATCTTTTTGCTGCTTGACCTCCTCTTGGACTCTTTCCATCTTTTGTTTCTTTACCGCCACCCATTAAAGCCTTGTTTTATTTCTTATTCTGCCTGCTTGAGTCCTTGCGACACAAAAATGTTATCAGAAAGGCTAAACTGAGTGTAAACTGTCTTCTACCTTCCTTTCTTCTTACTGACCTCAGTTTTCATGAGTTGAATGGGTCTTAATAATACACGTACATTCCCGTAAATATCAGTGTTTAATGTCAATTACATTTTAAGGGCCAGTTCCTTTATTCCTAAAGAAAGCTAAAAGGGATTAGAGTTGGATATTTGTTGGCTTGTTTGGCTTATTATATGTTGTTTGTGCTTGCTTTGCTGTAATTATAGGTTTGTTCTGCATGTGCAACAACAGTTATTTTTCTTGTGGAAAATTACCCCCTTTGCTTTTTTCCCATTTTTCTTGCTCACTACACTCTTGTCTAGTGTAGGCTTATTGAATATATATAATATAATGATCAGGTTAATTTTGTTATACTACATAAAGCACAAAGATGATGAGATATTTACACCAAATGCTGTAAGACCCTTTAAACCCATCTCCACATTTGTCCTGGACAAACAGACCCCCACTAGGACCCGAGCATAGACAGACCACATAACCTTTGTCGTTTCTCTTCCTTTGTTTGTCTCTATAATGCACTCCTGCTTTTCTTCTTCTTCTCTTTTTCCTCTGCTGCAAAAACGTTTCTGCCCCTCTCTGAGCCTGGTTCTCACGAAGGTCTCTTCCTGTTAAAAGGGAGTTTTTCCTTCCCACCATTGCCAAGTCCTTGCTCATAGTGGACCAGCTACTGTGAATTGGTGCTTATAATATCATTGAACTGAAGTGAAACTACAAAGGCCTAACCTTCATTGTCACGTCTGCAGATCTTTGCCAACACACAAACGTGTGCCTCGGTTTGAGGTGTTCATGTTTTGTTGTTCACAGCATGCCTGTGGCTTTTTACTTTTAGGAGCTTTTTGGGACAAAAAAACCCAAGAAAAGCATCCTTGGAGCAAACACGGGACAACAATGAGTGAGAATGAGAGCATGGTAACCACAAAATGACATTTCACTTATTCACTCATTCCACGTGTTGTCAGCCGGCACAACAAAATGCTGTCTTTTAAACAAACAAAGCTAGCTTTATGATCTCTCTTTTTTTTTTCTTTTGGCTCCAAAAACAGTGTCCATCAAATTTTAGAGAGTAACACTGATGGCACATTTTGTAACCAAACAATGCAGCTATGCACATTTGCTAAACCATTTGTCATAATTTTCAAGATTTTTCCCTGTGACAAATCTCTGGTCACACAAAGTGTGAATATTAATTTGCTTTTCTCTGGCTATTCCTTCAACGTTATTTTGTTACACAAGTGTTTCAGGAATGCCTAACATCTGTTACTTTTTGAAATTTTGAAAAGCACAAAAGCTGCATTACTTTCCTAGGACAGCGTGGGAATGATTAGTCGTTAATTTTCCATCCTCTGTCTCATTGAGAGGTTGAGGAGATTATGTCCTTCTTTAGTGTTTAGTGTATGTGCATAAATATTTGCAACTCTGTACATTTGCGTTTTGTGCACATGCACGCCATCCTCCTCTGTCCACAACTACATGTCTTCCCGTCACACATAAATGCGCTTTGACGGGAGTGTATGTGTGGGCTGCCTAGAGACAGGCTGGGACCTCCTCTTAAGGCTTGAGCTGCCTTTCTTCCCACAGCACCCGGCAGGAGGATGTCCATGGGAAGTATAGTGCCGTGCAGAGGGGAAGAAACCTGGAAAAGAAGAGGGAGTACCTCAGAACATGCATGGTTAATTAGTGGCTGCTATGGGAACTTGAAAGGGACAGAGAAATATGGTCAACACAGCGTGCAGCAAAGAAGCAGAAGTTGTCACTATTTGTGTAAGTGCAAACACATAATGCTAACATTAGATACACCATATCAGATAAAAGTGAAGTGTCGTCTGTTTCCACCCATCCTCTCTTGCGAGGTCTAAACATTATATGTCAGTGTGTTCCTCATAAAGCTGTCTTCCTTAGAGGAACCTTTCACACATAAATTATTATTGTGTGTTGTGCCGTCCATCGTTGGTTAATCAGGCCCAGTATGGCTCAAGGAACAGTGCGTATCCTGAATTTTACTTATTGTTTAGGGTTTTAAAAAAGGGCTTGGGTGGTTACACAAAATATATTTTTACCCTTTCTCATGTTTTTGTTTTTGCTTTTTTTTGGGGGGGGGGGGGGGGGGGGGGATTAAAAAGCTGTGCTACTAAATCTTGCCTTTGGGAACACAGACAGGATGTCATAAAGAAAATTTAAAAATGGCTCCTGTTTTTCATATATTTATTATTTTGTTTTTAATACTTTTTATGATTGTGATTTGGGGCTTTTTCTCATTTCCATATGGTCTGGTTATTCCCTTTTGGTCTCGTTGGAGCTAGTTATGTCAACATAAAAAGCCCTCAACACAAAGACCTCAAGAATCCCAACACTGAACTTTTAGTGATTGCAGGAGCTGTTTGTTTCACACAGAGGAGGGCGAGACAGCAAATACACGGAGACCTACAGAGGTCAGACCATAGTTCACTTTGAGGTTTACTAGTCTGTTGACTTTGTGCACGCTAGCACTTCTCATTAAGGAGCGAGACAGAAATGGCAGACAGCACAGCTGGTTCATTCCTGCCTTAGAGCTGGACAAACCATTAGAGCGCATTTTATTGTAGAAAGGATAAAAACAATCTTGGCTTTACTAACGTACATTATCAAGCTGATTGAGAACATGCTTCCTTTAGCATCTGTGTGGTTTGTATTTTTATAGGTATTATTTACCCTTCAAGGTCTTTGGTGCCGTGTCAGCTTGTGGTATCTTGCATTTGTAGACAGTGCACTTGTTACTAGTTATCTGTTCCCTTGAGTTAAAATTGAGGGATTTTTGCAGGGGCTGAGGGTTAAGAGCCAAGGTAGAGAGACTGAGTGGCCTGTATATAAAAAGATAGACATCCACTGTGAGTCTTGCTTTAAAGGATTGATCTCAGCATTTTGGCTTCTGTCATCTAAAATGGGACCCAGAGGTGGCCATATTTAGATATTTTAAATATGAATATTTTACTGTGAGTCTGTGTGGATTTCCTCATTTGCTCACTTTGCTCACTTTTAGACACAGTCTCAAAATACCGATTAGAGGAACTGCAGGTTTTCAGTTACGCAGCAGCTTAGTTTTTCTTTCCTGGAGGTTGCTTCTTAGGATTTAGAGGGACCTGTCCCTGGGTTAGTCTAAGACAGTAAGATTTTTGTTTATCCTAAAATGTAGTATTTCCTTCTTTATTTGTTTAGGTTGGGTTTTTTTTATTAGTTTTTTTGTATATCTGTGTCTTTCTTCTTTAGAGACTAGAGGGTTTTTTTATTGCCTTACACTGCAATTCCCCTTCAGCTCTACCAAGCATATTAGCAAGTTTGAACTTGATTTGATTCCCTGGTTTGTAACTTCGTTAGGCAAGCTGTTATTGTTCTCATTAGACACTTTATTCATTACAGCTGATGGCTGTTTTCAGTTGGCAGTTAAAGAGCCAAATACTTTCCTCGGAGTTTGGTGGAGACCTAAAAGAAAGCAAAGGGGGTGGTGAATATTTGATCTTTTTTGGCATTTGACATTAATCACGACTCTTATCACTAGCTGATAACATCACCCTGTGTGTGTTGTAATTAGAGAAGTGTTTGCTAAGCTAGCCACGTCAACTTAAAAGCTAGTTTGTCAGTGTTGTGTTAATAGTGTCTTATGTTACAAAAACAATCCATTAACCCAGGTTTAAAAAAATGATATAATATGCAAATGTGCACATAAACACTTCCCTTCAACTCCAACTGTCTGTCCTGCATTCCTTCTGTGCTCACTTCCTTCTACCTCTCAGACAGATTTTCAGCTTGCGCATTGGTATGCCAGGTATTGAGTAGCAACAGCATGCCTGTGGTTAAGTGCAGGAATGACTGAAGCTTAGCTATATTATGTTCACTATGACAATTGCAGGATTGGTACTATGGCAGAAACTCTTTCAGAATGCAGAGAGCAGCAAAGGTCTGATCAGGTCATCCTGGTGCTTGCACATGCATAATTTCCACTAAAAGATGGTGTTTAAGCATCTTAATTTGTTTTTTGTTTTTGCAATATTGACTTTGCTTACATCTAATTATTCCAGCTTCTGATTTAACAACTTGCTTTGTTAGATTTTTCTTTTCAAATAAATACATTGTGAGAAAACATCAATGTTTAATATCTCCACAGACTAAAAGTCCACCCCTCTGATTCATAGCGGGTCAAATCCCGTAAAGTCCACCGAGCACAGAGAGAGGGTTTGTCAGTATTATTCTTTCACCTCCTCTTCTTCTGTTTAATGCCTTTCACAGTACTGGGTAAATCTTTCAGTGTTGTACCCTACATTTTTTATTATCCCACCATCTTTCCATGCCCAGATGCAAACTGTGTGGTCTTACCTTCGCGCTGTGTTTCTAAACTACTGCGGCAGCGTTGCTACACACTCTCTCAGCCACTGAGTCTGAAGCCCTTGTTGCATTTTTTTTTGTTGTTGCTATTCTTTGACCAGGCAGTCACATGAGTAATTTAGCTAAAAATGACCTGACTAGTTAAATAAAAGACTAAAAACAAACACGCACGCACAGATAACAGGTGTTCGCTCAGCTGCGACGCTGATACCATCAAGAGATGGATGCAAAGGACTCGACATTGAGAAAAGGTCAAGAGGTTGATTAAATGAAAAGAGAGAGCCAGGCTCACGTCCCCGTGGCTGTCGGGTTTTAGAAGAAGGGCCCAAGCCGCAACTGTTATTTTGGATTTTGTTTCTGTTCACTTCATGACAATCCGGCCACCTTCGTGTTTGCAGGGCCCATCTGAGTCTGATTCAGTGCAACTTGAGCACCACTTAGCTTTATCCTCTGGAAGAATATGCATGTGCTGTGTTAACAAATTGCTCAAAGCTGCTTTGTCATGTAGCGGATGGAAACGAGCCCCACTGTTCCTTTTACCACAAACTGTTATGTTTATACATCTCATTAAACTTTTTTTGTGTGCGTGTTACTGGAAAACTATCCGTCAGTAATTGTTTCAGTGATTAGGTGGTCAAAAAATGTGGTTTCTCCGTTGACCAGACAGAGATGGTGGAACAAGAGAAGAAAAATGTGTTTTGATGTGTGCGGATGGGGGCAGAAATCGGAGCCGGTCTGCTCGTACCAGCAGCTCATCAAGGCTATTGAGTCAAGGCTATGGTGTCTTCTGTAACAATCTCTCGGGTTCTCTTTGGAGCGGGTATCGCTTCATTCTAACTCTCCCAGATGTTGCGTTATGAGCTCAAAGCATTCTTGGACACACACAAGTATGTGGACATGCATAACTATTGTGATTTACTACAAAAATGTGATAGCGATCTTATCTTTTACTTCTCTCTCTCGCTGACTCTCTGCTCTCCCTCCCTCAGTCTTTCGCCGTGTCTCATAATAAATCTGTTGTTCTGTGAGTTTTTTATAGTGTTTTACGGTGCTTATTCCTGCTTCTATCATTAAAGCAGAAGATTTAGTGTGGGCGTGCTGGACCTGCTAAAGGTAAAACACAGAATTTCGTCAGAGGGTCACGGTTAGTGCAGCCAAGCTAAGTCTTGAGGCTGTTAGACCGACCCCCAACGATGTGGTTAGGGATTTTTAAACCAAACCTTGTGTGTAAATTTTTCAGAAAAGATCACACTTGTCGTTTTGAAAACAATCCTTTTCTGTACTCCTGAATGTTTTTTTTTTCTTTTTAGAGATTTAGGATTGTTATCCAACAGGACTGGAATTTCTGCTTTTGAGATATGAGAGAGATTGGTGGCGGGAATAGAAGCGATAAAGGTGGTGATTCAGATTGAGCAGAAAGAGCAAGTATGGACACAGTCATATGAATGTGTGGGTGTGTGTGTGTGTGCATGATACAAAGACTCGGATCCACAACAGTTGTGTGCCAGAGACGGACAGAATGAGACTGATAAACTCGCTGATAATTCAAGAGTTGAAGACACCACAGAGTCAAAACATGTGAATGTGGATCCTTGAAAGGTGCTCCGCTCAACGCCTCAAGAATGTTTCGTCTTGTGAAGAAGGTTTGAAGAAGTTGTTTTAGGGTTTATGTTTCTCCCTTTATTTTTCTTCTTCCTTCTCTCGAGTTGACCCCTTTAACTCATCTGCACACAAGCACCTACTCGGGCTTGTAGGAAAAACAAATATTAAGCAGTCGTGTTTTGCGTACATAAATCACTGGCTTTTATGGTTTTAGCATTCCCAATAATGCAGACTTGGCCGGCCATGAGCGGGTGTCTCGCATACACTCAGACATATACACTAAGGTGAGTATGTTCTGGAGGTTTGAGTCAGCAGTTATGAGCTGTTCTTCCAGACCATTAGCCTTGAAGAAAATCAGAGATTTCCAAACTGTCGGCTGGGCTGCTGCTGTCAAGCACCAGAATGTCCTTCTGAGACTGACCACAGTCTGTTTAGCTGGACAATATTTTAACAGGGCTGTAAGTCCTTCATCAAGGCCATTATTGGTGGATTGTGTTTTTATATTAGACTTTACTGAGCGCTGCAGTGTGTGTAGCGTAAACCAGCAACAGTTCGGGGCACATGTGGTCTTTCCACACCAGGAAAAATAGATTAGAGTGGACCTACGTCGCCAGTGTGATTCCTGTTTGAAATGTACATTTCAGCTATGGCTCTGGTATGCAGAATAATTACTGTGCACTGCGTGATGTCGATGGGTGATTGCAAGCATGCCATTCTAATTATCTGGTTTTATTTTCAAAACCAGAAGATATTTTCATTTCTTTTCATTTTTGAGTCAGAAAATAGCAAAAACGAAGTGGATTTACAAAGACACCGATACAGATTATATGCAGCTTGCCTTGTGTTACCTGCTGAGATATACCGTAGTTTTGTAAATATCATTTGTTTTAGTTGTATTCTATTCATTTTGGCTAATTATTATTAATCTCTGTGTGTTTTTTCTATCACACAACATGAATCGCGACAGGTTTAGAGGAAGGCTGCCTCTCCCCGAGCCTGGCTCTACGGGACGTTTCTTCCTGCGTTGTGCTTGCTCACAGGGGATCGTCTGATTGTTGGGGTTTTCTCTGTTTTCTTTGTAGTATTGTAGGATCTTTATCTTACCTTAAAAAGGCACCTTGTGCTTTGAGACTGATAAATAACACTGAATTTGATAATTCAGTGAGTGTAATTATTTCTTCAGATAATTTTTAGCTTTGAAACTAAAGCAAGTCTCCACATTTCCTTGTTTCAGTGTATTTGTTGATCGAATAATGTCTTTCAGATATTACTATTGTCCAATAATCTATCAACTTCAAGTCAAGAGTGCAAAACAGTTCCACACTTCCTCTTTAACATGTGTACTGTATTTTGTGTTTAGCGTTTAAATTACAACCATGACAAGAGCAGGAGTTTTCTCAGGTAACCTAACAGCAGAGAGGGTCATAGCGGTCGTGACCCTCACCCTTTTGCTGTCTGTCTTATGTGCCACGTCCTCTCCTCTCTGCTCTGCTCTGAGGCAGTCACAACTACCAACTGGTTCCCAGGCCCTGAGCGACAGGTCACGCTATGGTCGTCTAGCCTGGGCCCTTGATGCTGAACCCCGAGGTTAACGCGGAATACATCCTTTCAGGGGCGCTGCGATCATCATCTCACCTACTGCACCTACCAGCTTTTTAGAGATGTAGAGACACAACACACAAACATGTCTCGGTAATGAAAGTAGCTATTTATTTCCTCTAGCACGCTAGTCTTAATTCCTAAAGTGTGTTTCATGCAAATGAGCATTTTAAGTATTTGTGTTTCCCATTAGTGCATCCTTATTTCTCCCTCATGCCCACCCACATCCTACAACAAGCCCATTCCCACTGAGCACTGACAATCAAGAGGCTGAGCCCTCCCACCAGTTTATGACCAGTGACCTGACTGTTTTATAACTGAGCAAGTCTGGACCAGTTTTCCACACATTTGTGTGTTTTTGTGCTGACATGAGCATCTGTCATTTTTCAGATAGTATTTTTTTTTAATTTATCTTAGAAAAGCATCTGTATGCGTTTCATCATTTTAGTGTACATATCTGTTCAGCCCGATTAAGCCCCCTCGTCCTTAATCGGCCCTTCGTCCCCTCCAGTGAAAATAAAGATTGGGCTTTTCATTCTTCATGTCAACATTATGTAAAGCAGATGTAATGCCGATCATGTGGTCATGCAGCATTCTGTTAAGTTGCCTCGAGATGTGTTGAAGCTGCGTTGCAATGGGCTATTTTTCTGCACGTGTTTGGTGTTTTGCAGAGATGCGTTATGTGGCGGCAGCAATATTAGTAGCAGTGTTGCAGGTCTTGCTGTTTCTGCCTGCGGAAATGGATTAAGTGAGCGATTGGCCGCACCGATTTGGGTAGCCTGTGTCGGTATGAAGATAATTTGGAATGCTAATGAAGCGTTATTCTGTTTCTTGAGGACACGAAGAAAAATACTGTGGAAGCTTCTGCATTTTTTTCCATTTGGCAACTTTGCGTGTGGTTATATGTGGAATTGGATGGTGGGTGTCATAAGGGTCACTGCAGACCTGTTGACATCGGATTCAGTGAGTTTAATTAAATCGTGGTCCATGTACGTGTGTGTGTGTGTGTGTGTGTGTGTGTGTGTGTGTGTGTTGGTCCAGAGGATGGGGGCCCGATGGAGAAAGCAGAGAGCAGGCGCTTGGCAGCCCATCTGAGGGGTTCGTCACTGGGGCTCACACACGGCCACAGCTGGCCTCTCCACTGACAATCCTGGCTTTTCTCCCCCTCTCAGGAACGCACTGCGTCAACTCTAATTCCTTTCTAATGAACTGGCTACTGAAGGTAGCTAGGCAGGCAGACCCGGCACACTTATTAAAAGCACATAGTGGAAACTAAACACATACTCAGTGGAAAAAATATGTCACACTTTTGTACATTTCAGTTTTCAGCAGGATGTCTGTGCAGCTTGGCTCAAGCACCCGTTGAGAAACTTCAAACTCATAATGTCTTTGAACCTGCAGTCAGCTCAAGCAGAGCTGTATCTTTAGATTTTAAACCATATGAGAACCTACCGTTTGTCTCATTGTGAAGTTTTTTATCGCCTACAATTGAGCCACAAAGACTCCTTTGTCTGATATGATCTGATGATCCGTGCGGTTTACACTTATTCACTGGTTCAGTTCAATTTTCTAGTCCAAATAAAGATAGTATCTCCATATACCATACCTTATGCATGGAACAATGATGTACATGTCTTTGGGAGGTCTGAAAATACTTCTGGAAATCACAAACAAACCAGATTAACCAGAATAATCAAGCCACAAATAGATTTTAGAGTAAATAGCATTGATTTTTAAATTACAACTGTACTTTTCAACATGCATAAAGAGTCAAAGATGTTAATGGCTGCAGACATGACTGTAGAATGCACTATCCAATCAAAGTGTGCTGGAAGATGCCACTCTGACACAAATCACCTACCTAAGCCTATTTTTCTAATGCTGCAACGTTAATTTGTATCGTCCCTGTTGTATAAATAAATAAAATGCAAATATAAAACATTGTTACAGCCTGTCGTGGTAGCTTCCTTGCAGTTGCCTCTTTCAGTTGACAGAGTGCATCACTGGATCATGAAAAAGAGATGAATCTTCAAAGATGAGTCCACTCCTTGATGGATCAGATCAGTTTTGATGGCCTGATGGGAGACTTACACAGAGATAGTAACGTGGTTTTAATGCTGTGGTCTATCGGTGCAGTGCTGTATTTAGTATAAGAAGGTCGGAGCTGAAACTTTGGTTTCCTCTTGTGGGAATGAGATAAATTTGGACAGTTTTACGTGAGGACAGTTGAATGTATTTCAGTTAAAGGCTAGTACAACTATGATACAGAGTGAGTCGAGTGGCCTCACTGTGACCCTTTGCTTTTACTTCTGTGGTGCAGCCTGTGGATCCTCTGTTGCTGCTAATGGAAACTGCTAAGCACATTGAGACAACACAAAGCGCATAGGTTTGATTGCTGTGTCAGTTTACAAAGGTGACAGAGTTCATCAGCTTTGATGTATTGTTTATTTGCCTGCGTCTGGCACCCTTGATGGATCGTGATGCTATAGTTTGAAAGCATTTGTCTGTTCCAAAGCTTTTGTTGACTTTTTAGGTGATCTTTTCCATGATTATCCATTTTCACTTGGATTATCTCCTATGAAAAGTATTCCCTTTTCTTTAATTTCACATACTTCGTTAGCAGTACATTATAAACCAACCTCGAATTTTCCATCCTGGAGACAAGCTTACAGCTTCTGTGAATCCCATTTAATATCAGTGGATTATTCCACTCCAGTCCCTTCATTATCGAGGTAATGTTAGCACCCGCAGCGCAAGTGTGCATAAAACCATTAGCTGTGTCCAACTCATTTACACAAAAGTAATAACACTAGAACAGGAAGGTTGTGCCCTTTCACAGAAAGCAATAAAGAGAGGAAGAGGGCAAGGTTATCAGGAGAACAAGTAGATATTCTGCCGGTCATATGAACTGTCTTCATCAGATAGTGAAAATAACTGAAAAGCATGTGCTTATATGGTCACACTTTTAGATGGGAGATACAGCTCTTAGTTACAGCCAGATGGTTATCACACCAGATATTTTTACAAATCAATTTTATACTACAGTACATATGCCACATTATTAATCTACTTTATGTCTGTACATGTGAGAACAGATAGAATAAAGTCAAAAGTACAATTAAAACCTAGTTGAAGGTTTTACGGTCATTACAGCTGTAACTTTACAGCCATACAAGCGATGGTATCTATTTTGCTCTATGTGAAACTCAGAACAATATCAGATGTCATGAACCTTTTCCCAGATATTCATAGTGACCAGGGGACAACTAATGTAGAATCGCTGATCCATCGAGGACAAGACAAGATGATAGTTTATTAAATTTAAATGAAATTTGTAGATTGTTTCGGTGGAGTTTAATAAACTGCTTGCTATCTAAAATATAACGGGACACCAGAGTATATTCTCGAGCATCTTTAATCTCTTTTCAACTTTAATCTCAGCCAAACAGATTTACTCAGGAACAAATAAAATACTAAAAAAGCCAAACAATAACATTTTTAAGTTATCTAAGTGACTCATATATCATGTTTAACCTGAGTAGCGAAAGACGGCGGTGGGTTTGAAGACGATTTGCGGGGAGTCCGGTGTTCTCACGGGCTCTAGTTAGCCTTGCCCCCGGCTCGCTATCGAGCTAGTGGGTAAAGAAAACGTCGGAGCGCTTTTGAAAATATTTGGTGTCTTGATAAACTGAGCAGATATTTGAGGTTTACACAGCTACATTCTTGCCTAAACGTTTATTTTGTGACCCAGAAAGAATAATGAGAGTAATATTAAAACTAACTAGCTGCCGCCATTGTTGTAAACTGCGCTATGAATTCTGGGAGACAGCTTCTTCTTCTTCGGGGTTTAACGGCAGCTGGCATCCTTGTACATGCAGTGCTGCCATCTTCTGTTTCAGTCCGTTATTACACTCTTAAATCCTACTACTTATTCCTGCGTCTTTTGGGATCTTACAAAGCTTCAAACGACGCGTCGACTATTAAATTAGTCGTCGACGATTTTCATAGTCGACGTAATCGTGACTAGTCGACTAATCGTGGCAGCCCTAAATGCTACCCAGAAAGAGGAGGCCTTTGAGGAATATGAAGCCAGCTCAGTTTTTGACATTCAAAGCTCTGAATGTGACTGCCTTTTGTTCTGGGGAGGCCAGTCCATGACTGATAGGGTTCCATTGTGTGTTTTTCTATCCAGGCATGCTTTCACTGCATGAGCGGTGTGTTTGGGATCATTGTCATGCTGAAAAATGAAGCTGTTGTCTATCAGATGGTTTCCAGATGGTACTGAGTGATGGATTAAAAATCTGATGGTACATTTCTGCGTTCATATTTCCATCAATATTGACAAGATTCCCAAACCTACTGGCTAAAATATAGCCCCAAACCATGTCAGAGTCTCCACCGTGTTTTACAGATGGCTGTAGACACTCACTGTTGTATTCAAAATTTGAATACATCGCTTTATAAGATATGTTGACACTGATTTTCAGTCGTTCTTGTATAATTTGGCATGACTCAGTCCTTTCTCCCCATTTCCCTTCCTTAAGAATGGCTTCTTGACAGCCACACTTCAGTGAAAAGTAGTTGGATCAACAGATCCATCTCTCAGATTTGCTGGGGAGACCACGTTCATGCTTCAAAATCAGTGATTCAAAACTGCTAAAATGTGCTCTGACCTATCCCAAGAGTCTTTGTGGCCAAATAGTCCGATAGATAGCTGACCAGCAGGATTGCAGTGAATCAGTCAGATACAGATGGACAAGCTGAAGCTTTCAGTCTGTAGAGGCAGGTGGGCTGATAAAGTGGGCTGATTGAGGGTGAAGGGTCTGTTGATCTGTGAACTCAGAGATAGCGCTGCACCCATCACTCCCACTGACGGGGATGACATAACCAGGACACTGATAAAGAAGATGGGAGTAGGGCGGATGGTGTGAATAAAAGGCAGGTTATATTGTATACAAACATTACAGTGGACACTCTCCACTGCTGTGACTCAAGATAAAGTCAAAATGGCTTTTTTCTGGTGGAACTTGGTGAACTCTGAGTGTTCTCGTCATGAAAAGTAGTATTTTATAGGTCTAGCACATGGTTACAAGCATACAGCATCCTCTACAATTAGCCTCTCACTTCAAGTGAAGAAGAATACTTAAACAAGGACAAAAGGAGAACCCTTTTATAGAAGGATTAACAGCAGCGAGAGGGCGAATTTCAATAAAATAGTTAATAGTTCGAGTGTTTGTCCATCCAGTCTGAATAAGACTACAACAACTGAGCTGGTTTCATATTCCTCAAAGGCATCCTCTTTCTGGCTAGCTCTTACCTGTCATCTGGAGCTTATTGAGCTGTCTACTGTGTGTGTGTTTTTGTGCACGTGTGTGTTTATAGCAGTAAGGTTAGCCAAGCTTTAAGGCCGTGATCTCACACGACAGAGAAAGGTCCCTTTGAGTGATACAGATCTGGTCGTAGCTCAACCCATAACATTATACCTCCACAGGCTGCTTCCATTAGCTCCACCTATACTCTTTATACTGTAACAGTACTGTGTGTGTCTGATAGCATCAGTGTGACTGGATGTGCCTGCACACTCACAAGCATTGTGTGGGTGTGCATTTTCATATTTCCGAAGAACATACGGTACAAGAACATGCACCTCAGTGTGCTACTGAAAGGACTGTGTGTGTGTGTGTGTGTGTGTGTGTGTGTGTGTGTGTGTGTGTGTGTGTGTGTGTGTGTGTGTGTGTGTGTGTGTGTGTGTGTGTGTTTTTGGCGTGCACAAGATTTGGGAAGTGCATATAATTGGGCACCTGCAGCTAAAGTTGGAAAGAAACTTCAGGGTTGATGGAGTTCAACCAAGCAAAAATGTCCAGTCACTGAACATTAAGAATGGGCACAGCAATCAATTCACACACACACACACACACACACACACACACACACACACACACACACACACACACACACACACACACACACACACACACAATTTCTGCACTTGTCTTTCATCCACATGTCTGCTTGTCTGGCCCTCCATTAGCCAGTTATTCCAATAAAATACACTATCTCATACATTATCAAATGACAGCACATTCTCACAATAATACTATACCTGTGCTGATTCTGACTCACACACTCGCACACACAGACTCACTCACACAGATGCAGGCTGGGGTAATATACCCATCATATCTGCTGGTGATGAAGGCTGCTGTCATGGGGCAGAAGGTTGTTTTATGATGGTTCATTTGGGCCTGCGTGAGGCAGCAGTGTGAGGCGATGGCAGACGAGACAGGAGGCGTGCTCTCTGTGCTCTGCTTTGTGTAAACTCTGACAGGAGCAGAGTCCCAGTGACAGACTGAAGCCAGGGGGATTTGGGAGCACCGGGCGGCTCGTTGCAAATCATTGCAAGAGTTTGAAAGGTGTTAAGATGTTAGTGGGTGTAGATGCGACTGAGAAGAGTCTGGCAAAAGTTAAATCTTTCAAGGCGGGGTTGCTGAATTGTCATGTTTTCCAGCTGATATTATAATAACTCGTAATAAGTTTTCTCGTTTGGTTTTCTCTTTTTCTTTCTCTTCTGCAGTATTATTTGATGGCTAATTAGTGCATGTGGTTTTAACTTGGAAGCACACACCCAGCACTGGAAAGGTCTTATGTCTGGATTAGCATGTCTGGCTGCGTTCACTGCTACACTCGCACCTCTCCTGAATGAGCCCTGTAATTGTTTTCCTTTCATTCATAATCAGCCTGTGTGATCAGGATCTGCATAACAAGCTCAGTCCTCGCACTTAGCCCGGTGTGAGTCTAACTGCACTGTGTCATTAATAATACATGTATGCATACATCATTAAGCTGCGTAATTAGCCTGTGTATCTTGTAAATCTGTGTGTGTAAATATGCACATGCATGCTTTGCGTGAGTTTTCCTGTGTGGGAAAATGCTCTTGTGGTGAGGTGGAGCATGAAATACGACAGTAAACACAGGCCGCTATCAGTGATAAAGCTCCGCTCCTGTTATGTGGATGTTTGACTTGTACTTTTACTGTGAGAACACCAGAGATAAGACCTCAGAAAAACTGAAGGCAATTTGGAGAAATAATTGGGGATTGTGGAGGACAAAGCGAGCTCACGGTTGTAAGCAAGGTTGTGTTTTTGAATGAGGAAGGCTTGAACGGGTGAGGGACAGGAGGACAGGCAGCGAGAGGGATGTGGGAATGGAGGTGTTTAGGGTCTCCCTGTGGAGCGTCTCGGATATGGGAACACGGAGTCGGCCTAATGAAGCGTGGCCGCCCCTCGCTGACTTAACAGGCCTGAGATACAGGCAGGGATGTTGGGGGAACAGAGAAGTCACAGGTCTGATACTCGTCCAGTTTTTGATACAGAAAGAAAGAAAGAGCATAAGAGGATGAGAAGAGCAGGGAACACTCGTTAAAAAAAAGACTTACACCTACTGAATAAACATTTAAGGAACAAAACATTAAAATGACAGTTACGTTGTTCTGGAGGGAGACGACTGATCTTAAAAGGTTTTAAAAGATTATGTTCCTTGATGTGCGCTGGGTCATTTCTGCCGTTGTGGCTTTTGCGAAGCAGCTGATATTTCAACAGGTTTAAGAGCTGAATACTTTGTATGGGAAGAAAATCATAGTGGACTCTTAGCTATTGACGTCATGGGGTTCAATGTTGGGACCGGCAATTTTGTGGTGCCATGGCGGTGCCAGCTTTTTGGCACAAGGAGCAATGCTTTTATTTATTGAATTTTTGCATGAAACTAGTTATAGATTAGAAAGTAGCAGCGCATCAGAGGAAATGGGTGAGTAATATAAAGTGGGTGTGTGATCACCTGTTTGATAGCACTGCAAACCAAGTTTCTTAGCTAAACTGTTAAAGTCTGTGGCCGTCAAACTCCATTCTCAAATTCATCCAAAATACATTCTTTCTCTGGAACCTCTCGCGCATGTACACACGATAAACCCTCGCGTGTCTCCGTTCCCTGTCACTTAAGATACCCAAACTAAGTCTGTCATTATGCTGTCATAGTTGAAGCATTACATCACCAGTCTGTCAGTCTCAGTTGGTGTGCAGGCAGCCAAGTGGCGTTCCCCTGGAATAGCACCATTACACAAAGTCTTCATCATAAACCAATCCTTCGGACTGCCTCTCCACTTCAATCAGACTATCCGTGGTCTGTAATGGGAAGCGGTTGGATCAGCCAGCACTCCCTGTCCTCTTGTCCCGTCTGTGACCGGCCCTGGAAGCTAAACTGGAAATGGAGATTTAAGAGCAGACACCGAGGTGGAGAACAGGAGATGTTTGTCAGCATTGCCAGTGTTTGCGCAAATGTTTCCTGTTTGGTCACCACATCCAATTGTCCTTTCCTTGCTGATTAAAATGGCTTGCTCAGTTTCCGCAGCCCTCAATCTTCTTCACTCAAATCATGAGAGAAGGCAGGTGACTGTGGGCTTGTTTTCAGCGTGCATGGGTGAAAGGTCAAGGTTGAACTAGAAAGTTTGAACAAAACATTAATGAAAAAGTGTTGATAATAAAAGCTGGATTTGGAGATTTAAAAAAATCTTTTTAATCTAACAAATCATAATGTTGATAAACTACGAAACTTGTTCCCAGTTCCAGTTCTCCTCCCCGCTCACCTCCAGTAATGTTTTGCATTTTTAAATAACATTTGGAATGTCTGGCATTTGCCTCATGGTCTCCTCTCCTCTCATTACTTATCGTCACAACCTTGTTGGTTTTAATGCAGTAACAAGTCATGTTATTATTAAATTTATTTTACCAGGAAGTCCCACTGAGAGCAAAACCTGGCCACAGTTACAACTATATAACAGAAGTGTCTCTAAAAAGTTGCAAATGCAACAAAAATATAAATTCACAATATAAAAAATACAAACGCATATTTTAAAAAAACTTCCAAATATTAAACAGCTTCTCAAAAGAAACATCTGCAAGAAAGTCTCCATCACTGCATTCCTTATTATGCTTTTAAATTCACCAACAAATTTAGGCTTTTCTGTAAATTATTCCATGTTCAACATGAATAGTGAGAAAATACTGGTTTCTCGGATCTCTCAGAGCCGTAGCTAGCCTCAGGACTCTACTGCCTCCTTTACCAAATAAATGGGCATACTACACCATCTAGTGGCAGCTCACTAATGCTTAAACCCAAAGAGGACTTGAGTGTATATAATTTTGAATGACAAGCCACTCTCTGCTGAGCCAAAGGCAGAGGATTGCCATAGCAGGTAGCTCCCCCTGCTTTGTTGTAGCAGAATCTTACGCCTTCCTGACCCAACCCTGAAAGGATTTGAACCAGCGCCCTTTCATTTACCAAGCAAATGTGTATATCATTTTGAATGTCAGCTTCTAATGTCTCTTTCTCTCTTGTCTCTTTTCTTTCAGGACACTGATCCCACTATTTGATGAGGACACAGGTCTGCTTCTACTGGCTGGCATGGTAAAAATATATGCTTGAATATTAAATTTGTTGTTATTGGTTATGTTTTTAAATATCAGCTGGAATGACCACACCATTAACATCACCTCTCTGATTCTTATGCAGGGAAACACTGGGATCGATTGCTTTGAAGTCTCTTCCTCCGAGCCTTTCCTCTCTCAAGGTGAAGCTCTGTTTGTTATCTGTCTGTACAGATGTCACAACCAGTCGTCTTTCCTAGTATCCTGATCCATCTCTTCTTCTAATTCTCACATCCATAGTCAGCCACTGTCTGACGGATACCTCAACAAAAGGCGTTGCCCTGGTCCCCAAGCTTGCCTTGGATGTGATGTCCTGCGAAGTTGTGCGTGTGCTTCAGCTGACAGACAGCTGCATCCTGCCGATCAGCTATCAGGTCCCTCGCAAGGTGTGTAGATGCACAGCAATACTTACAGCTCGCAAATAAAGGTGATGGACTTATTTTAAGTTCTCCGTGTTCATTTTTTGTCTTCCAGAATTCAGGTCACGAGTTTCATGACGACCTTTACCCATACACGGTGGGCACAACCCCAGCCATGTCTGCTGAGGAGTGGTGGAAGGGAGGGAACAAGCAGGTACGTGATCCCTATTTTCAAAAAGCTTAATCCAGTCTTCACGCTGCACAGGAAGCTCAAGCTGTTCGTTTTATTGTAGGTGGAGAGAATTAGCCTGCACCCAGACAAACGTCCCAAACAAAAGGCAGCACCAGCAAAACAGACACCTGCAAAAAAGGAAGTGGCCAGTGGAGGGAGCAAGGAGGTGAGATGCACAATTATTCAAAAGATGGGCAAAATCTCCCAATTTAAACTTGATTTTCTTTTTAAAATACCAGTGGATTGAGGATAGTAATCCCATCTCTCTTCCCCACAGGATCAAGCTCGCGACTGCTCTACCTCCAGCAGTCCTTTGAGCACTCCCAGCAGCAGCGCCGCACCATCTCGCTCTCCTTCCTCCACCTCCGGCCTCTCCTCAGGCTTTGTTCCCAGCCCCAGTCCCAGCCAGACTGCCAAGGCTTTCCAAAACCTGATGGGTAAAAACAAATTAAAAAACACAAACGCACACTCTTAATTTCTCCTTACCCATGTTGGCGTTTTATCTTTCTTTACACAGTAAGCTGTTAATATTGAATTATTGTTATTTTTTTATTCAGGGCCAACTTCCAAGTTCCGTCATATCCAGGGAACAGTCATGCACCGGGACACGCACATCACCAACATTCGTGGCCTCAACCTGACCACACCTGGCGAGTGTGACGGTTTCTGTGTCAACCGCCAACGTGTGGCAGTGCCCCTCGCCATCTCCGGGGGACAGATTGCCGTATTTGAGGTACAGCAGCAGAAGAAAAATAGAGGGATGTTGTTTAATAAAACTGCAGATCCCGTTTTCCCCTGTAGTTAGTTATATTGAGAAATTAGACATTTGTGTGCTGTATCTATGTGTGTGAGTATTTTTAATCCTTTCCTCAGCGCTCCCAGCCTGGCAAACTTCCAGATACAGCCCTGCCCACCATCCAAAACTCTGTCAATGTGGCTGACTTTGCTTGGGACCCCTTTGACACACATAGACTTGCTGTCGGTGAGTGCATATGCACTTTAGGGTAAATTGGAAGTGTCTCAGTATGTATTTAACCTGCTTGTCTCTCTCTCTGTGCATGCTAGCTGGTGATGATGCTAAGATCCGGGTTTGGCAAGTACCAGAAGGCGGGTTGAAAGAGACCCTAACTGAACCTAAGATCATCATGCAAGGTAGAGTTTTATTTATTGCAAGTTAGAAGGTATGCAGATGTTTGTACTGCGTGTTCCCTTGCAATACACTTTGCATTCCCTCCAATCTGTAGTTTACAGAAAAAGAGAGATGATCTGAGAGTGCGTGTGGTGCATTTCTCTACTGAAAAGGCAGAACTTTAGCCAAACTGCCACTGACTGCGAGCAGTCAGTTAGTAGAGAGCCTGGTGAAGGAGGTCCTAACTGCAGTCATACCAGTTATTTTGTGCTTTGGTTACATTGTGATGTTATCGACGGTACCTGAGATTGCATCAAAGTTAAAGTGAGGACATTTAAGTTTGAGTTTCAAAAGTAGTTCAAAAAGAAATTCGCACCACGCTCCTTAACAACATTACAGACAATACTGACTTCTGAGGCGACACTTTGCAGGCCACACAGAGAAAATCTACTCCATCACGTTCCACCCTCTGGCCAGTGGACTCCTGGTTTCTTCATCATATGATCTCACAGTCAGACTGTGGAACCTAGAGACCGGAAAACAAGTCAAAGTTCTCGATGGACACCAGGACCAGGTGAGTGATCAAGAAGTACATGAGGTTAAATACAGAAACACTTTGTGATTTCATTCTGTGTTTAAGAAGCCAAAGAAAATGATGCCGTATGTGCAGACTGTCTGCACCTATTTGGATATCTGGATCAGTTTCCATACAATGTCCTGATGAAAACCTGATCATCTTAAAATTCCTGATTTCTTCTTCATCTTCTCTTGTGCTCCTCTTTGTGGATCTCATCAGGTGTTTGGCATGGCGTGGAGCCCAGATGGGAAGCTTCTGGCTACAGTTTGCAAGGATGGGAAAGTTCGTATCTACGATCCTCGCAAATCCACTTCACCTGTGCAGGTGTGTATCACCAACTTTCTAGAAATGATTTGTGTTTTGTGAAAATAGGACAAATCCACACATCTGAGCCTCGTTTTTGAATTCTAGTACACTAAGAAACAGACTCCTACAACATATCGACTTGTTGTGCTCATTTCCAGCTCTATATTTGATATTCTTGGGCTCTACTACAGTAGTTTCACATGATTTACAGCTCAAAGAAATGCTTGCATGTATTTTCACCAGGTGCTCAGATTTCCTTAAAGCCATTAAGTCGTTAAGTCTGCCTATCTGGGGACACCGACAGACACTTAAATGCTAATTTCGCTCTTCTTTCAGGAGGGCCCGGGGCCTGAGGGCCACAGGGGAGCTCGTGTGGTGTGGGTCTGTGATGGCAAGTACTTGCTGGTGTCTGGATTTGACAGGTACTGCAAATGTCAGAGAGTTTTTAAGCAGGCAGGTTGTTGGAGCACCAACGAGAAAGTCACAGGAGAACTTGTCTACTCACTCTTTTCCTTCTTCTACAGTCGCAGTGAGAGAGGACTGTACCTGTACTCTGCTAGCTCCCTGTCCTCTGGGGCCGTATCCAGTGTTCCTGTAAACGTCTCCCCTTCCACACTGATCCCATACTATGACCCCGACACCAGTGTCGTCATCCTAACTGGAAAAGTGAGCACACAAACAGAAATATTTACTCTCCATAGCCATTGTTCCATGAAATAAGATTTAACCTGACTGTGTTTCTTTGTCAGGGTGACACCAGAGTGTACATTTATGAGATCGTCCCTGAAGATCCATATTTTATTGAGTGCAGCAGTTTCAATTCTCCCGAACCACATAAGGTGTCACAATCGCTCCCTTTATGTTTCATTCATTGTTTTCCGCTTCTTTTTAAGTTAACTGGATATCGTTGAACTAAATCAAAATGTTTCCTGTTTGCAGGGTTTGGCCTTTCTGCCTAAGACTGAGTGCAATGTTCGCGATGTGGAGGTAGCTGTTGGACTGATGCTCACCAAGACAACCATAGAGCCAGTGGCCTTCAAAGTGCCAAGGGTCAAGGTGAGCCAACTGCATCACCTTGTGGCCAACTTGGAACATTACATGCTTTCCCCTCCTGATGCTTTTTCTAAAAAGTAACTGTAGCTCTTATTAGACGCTGTATACCTAATTGTGTATGGCTTTTTTGTGTCTCCAGAAAGAGTTTTTCCAGGATGATGTGTACTCAGACACAGCGGTGTGGTGGGAACCAGCACTTACTGGCTCTGCCTGGCTCTCCGGCTCCAACGACCAACACAAAAAGATCAGCTTGAAGCCTAAAGACATGACGCCAGGTGCAGGCAACGACACAAAACATATACACACATGCCCTTATCTAGCATGCCTGTCACTCCAAATCAAGATTCTTACATCTACAGTCTGCGTGTCAGCACTAGACATGTCTTGGTATGTTTATTCCCCATCCTCTAGTGAGTGAGGCCCCCAAAGAGGCTCCAGTGAGGAAATACCTTCCCTCATCTGTTTACCTGGAGGAAAAAACTGATGAACAGAAGAAAGACGAGGTGAAAAGAAGCTCAAATACTGTATACTTTTATTTCGAATAGATCTCCAAAGTTTAAGTATTTAATACTTATTCAGTACGTAATAAATTATTAATAAATGTGTGTGTGATCCAGCTTCTGAATGCCATGGTGGCTAAGCTGGGAAATATGGATGACCCACTACCACAAGAGTCCTATGAGGGGGTGGATGAAGATGAGTGGGTAAGTGAATGTGATCAAAATATGAATGTGTGACTTTGATGTTTCTTTCTTTCTGAATAAATACTGATTGGTTCAAAAATGCTGATGTTGAACTAACAGGAACACATTTAATCAGTCAGTCAACCTCAAGGAGCATCAATCTCTGCAGTTAGGAAGCGTAAACCACTGTTTCACTTGTTTTGGCTCAAATTAAAGTGACAACAGGTGCACTGTGCAACATTGTGTAACACACCCTCAACACTGGAAACTGTGCTGAGAGGCACGGCAAACAATCGGGAGAAGCCGGACAACCTGAGCAACCTGAACGAGCTGCAGGTGCCGTCTTGTGTTACCAGTAATGACAGCGCAAAACTTGAGAAAAATCAGTCAGGAGTTGATAAGGAGAGCACCGTGGTGTGTCGGCACCACCTGCAAAACCATTCCCTTTTAGGCCACTATAACTCTCATCTGATTGAGCATGTGTGGGTCAAAAGGCTGCAGAGGCCTGCGTGTCATTTTCTGTCATTCCTTCCTATCCACTCTCTACTGTCCTGTGCAATAAAGGCTAAAAATGATAAAAACATCCCCTTTTTAAGGATGTCTTGTTGTTTTCTCTCCAGCGCACCTGTTTTCACTTTAATTTGCACCAAAGCAGATGCGATGCACAATGAGTCACAATAGTTTATGCATCCTAACTGGATAGATTGCTATCGCTGAAGTTTAACTGACTTTGTGTTACACTGTGACAGTCAGGTGTTCCGCTGTTTTTAGCATGGTGTTGAAGAGGTAAATTCGGATTTCTATTCCCTTGCAGCTGACCCAGAAAGCTTTATGACCAATAAACATGGATGTTCTGTCAACACTTTTTTAAATGCATTAAATAGTTTGCTGTGATTACTGTCAGACAGAAGGGTCAGTAGAGACTGAAGGTAAGTTGCAAGCCAGGGTTGTACTTTTGCTAACTTTTGTTTCTTTGTCATTTAGGACGATTAATGGGGATGTGCCTTTGGTCCAGTCGCTGTGCCAACAGCAGATAGAGGAGAACAGCTCCAGTGTTATATTGCCAGTCACTTCATCGGTGTACATCTCAGCCTACTGAGCACACACAGATTGCTGCATCATTACTGCACAATAACTCCATCATTTTTTGAAAAAAAAACAACTCCTTATCTTCTGTACAACCTTCTGGTTTCAGTACTGTATGCATGATATCATCTGTTGATCTCTATATCATCAAATTTGATTTTTTGAAATCATTCTGGGTTAAAAACATTTTTTTGTGTGCATAAAGAAATAATATCACTCTTTTCACAGTATTAATGGGAAGAAATCACCATCCAGTACAGCAATATTTATCAGGATATACAATGAAGCCATCTCAGTCATATTGCTTTAGAACAATCATAGGAACAATAATAGTGCTATATGCTACATTACCAGTTAACTCTGAGTGCTCAAAACCAGGCCGACCCGTGGTTTACTCTCACATCAAGCAAGTTTTAAATATCACACATGTACTTTTCATCTGTTTTTCTCTCTGTGTGATCATGGTTTGATAATGTGATACACGCTGGCAGTATCCTGAAGTACAAAAAAAAAGAAAAGAAAATGTTTGTTTAGGTTTACATGTCAAAAAACAACCTGTACCTACACAGTGGACCACTGCTTGTATTTTATACTGGCCAGTCATGGCAGCGTGCTCAGCTCTGCAATAAAAAATGTTATATGGCAAAAAAAAAAAAAAGATTTTTACGTCACCCAGCTGATAAAACCAATTGTCTTCCTGTTAAGTTGGGTTAAATCCACACGCTCACACATGCACAAGCACAAGTTTAGCAGCAAAAATCCACGCTGAGGATAAAACAGGTTCGCCAGTTTTCATGTTTAGCCATGAGCTGGAGTTTCTATTTACAGCAACATTACGTTATCTTCTCTTTATTAGCTGATATTTGCCTCAGAAGCCATTCTAGCATAATTAGGTGCCAGGTACATATGATTCAATTTATGGCCAGTAGTAGTCTCATAGTTGGCGATCAAAGGTCAATACAAATAAACCACTTGCTTTTGAGTTTTAAGACAGGGCTTTATATACTTAAGGATGATTGTGTCTTTCTTTTTATTTATCGGGCAGATTAACTTTTAATTTAGACTCTTGTCGGTGTTCTGACTGTTTCGGGGATCTCCCTCATTAAATGAGCTAATTTTAGTATCTAATTTTTCCTACTAGCAACTTATGATGGTGTTAATTAGACAACAGTACAGTATTAATAATAATTTACAATGCAGCCGTCATGTAGTTTCTTTGTAGAGCTACAGCGGTACCTTCAGTAATTCAGGCTTGATCTCACAAAGTTTGTTTACAACCTCTGATGGGCCGAAATGTTTACTTTGCTTAGGTGTCGTCAGGTTTTTTGTGATGTATACTGTAAGTGCTTGTGATTCTCAAAGGCCATACTTTTTCTTCCTACTTTTGGATCAGATAAACTTGCCTTCCATTTGTTTTTATACAGTGAGTAAAGGTTTGTTTTGTTTCTGTCTTACTTTTTTCAACATTGTCTTTAAATAAACACCTTTTAAACTCATTTCTGCTTGTCTCTGTATGACTAAGAAAACTAGTCGATATGTGATTTTTTTTTTTTAAATCCCCACTAACATTTGGTTTAATGTCCCTTAGCAAGGTTTCGTTTCCATCAATAAGTTTCTGGGATAATTCTAGCTGAATTTTTGACCACTGTACTTGGCAGAATTGGTAGAGTTAGTTTAAATTGGACTTTTAAACTTTTAAATCTAATCCACAAATATAAATAGCTTTGAGATTTGGGTTTTGGGAAGGCCATTCCAGAAGTTTAATGTTAGCCTACTTTATCCTGATATGAGTTTGGAAGCATTATCCTGTTGGAACGCCCAGTAAAAGAAATCATTAAAAGCCCCAAGTACCATAAAATTCATGCCCATGATGGTTAACAGTAGCTGCAGTTAAACTGTATTTGCAGCTTCAGTTCATTATAACTTCATATGTACTTTATTTTGTTTGGCCTGACTTTTTCCGTCCTGTGTTAATTCACATCACCATTTTTTCTTGTGAGTCAAACAGTTTATAAGCTGCGTTTTTCAACATAGTTATTTTTTTAGCACTTAAGTTATTGAATTCTTTTATTGCTAATTATACAGTGTCAAGGAACATTTACCAACATATTTATTTTAATCAGTAGAGTTTAGTCATGTATACTCGTTTAATTTTATCGTCTTACTGTTTTGAATGAAAACTGCACTTTGACTTCCCGACCAGCAGGTGTCAGTGTTCAATTTTTCTCCGTCCAGCCGAGCCGTCTTCAATTTGATATTGTCGACTCTTCCTTGAACTCTGACCTGTCTGTAACCTTCAGCGTGCATGTGAAAACAGAAGAGACGTGCTGTTAGCTGAAGCTTTATTAATATTATTATTGTTGTTATTATTATATCATGGTAAGAGTACATTTGATACTTTTTGTGTTAATGTGCCAACACTGTTAGAGACTGCGGTTATTCCGGAAGCTTCCCTTGTGTGTTTGTCGCACATAAGACGTAAGACAGCTGTGCCTCCTCTTCACTGAGAGGTCTTTAATTTGATCTAGGGTTAAATTTAAACAGTTTTTAGTAAAGTCACATCCAGAAAGGATGTAGACGTGTGTGGAAAGCGTGTCGCTGTTTACAGATGTAATGCAGGTGTTGTTGACTGTAAAGTCACTTCTGGGTGTTTTTTGTGATTAACTCCGTCATTCCTGATGTTTTTTTTTCTCCTGTTGTAGGCTAAATATCTCGCACAAATCGTGGTGATGGGAGTTCAGGTGGTGGGACGTGCATTCGCTCGTGCTTTGCGACAAGAATACGCAGGTATGACCCGGAGTTAGTCGATTATTCGATTCTTGCGCAGAATACATTGTTACAAAGTACTAACCTAGTTTAACACCTGGCATAAGGTAATATAAGAAGTATCAGTTTACTTTCAGTAATATAGGGCCACACCCTGGCTGTAAGGTAAATTGTGCACACCATTATAGTTTTAGTTACCTTAGAAGCACATTTTGTAATTTTCAGACAAATGTTGCACACAAAGTCACAAGTCTGATCAGCTTTTTTTTTTTTAATCACCATTACATGTTCACTGGCCTCATGTCTGCCTTTAATTCTTCATGGCATAGGTTCACGAAGCTGCTGTAAATATTCCTCAGATCAGTTCTCTATTGGATTTAGATCTGAGGACTGTTGGAAGCAGGGAGGGATGGACATGGTCAGCAACAATACTAAATTAGCAGCCGGTGTTGTCTTCTGCTGCTGTAGCTCACCTGCTTCAAGCTTTGATGTGTCCTCTGCCTACCTTAGATCTAATGAGTGATTCTTTGAATTACTGTTGCTTTCCTGTCAGCTCAAAGCAGTCTTCCCATTCTCAATGTTGATGGCCTCGGGCATCAGCCAAGTACTTTCACCTAGACATCAGCCTGGATATTTTCTCATTTTTTAACATTCTCCGTAAACCCTACGTATGGTTATGTGCGAAAATCATAGTAGATCAGCATGCAATATTTGAACTTCAGCATGTCATCTTGACCACATCTGCATGTCTCAGTGCATTGAGTTGTTGCCATGTAATTGGCTGATTAGATAGATCCTGGCGTTAATTAATGGGAACTAATGTATCCAAGTGGCAGGTACTGTAGGTGTATGTGTGTCTGTGTGCATGTGAATCACATTTGTTTTTGTTGTGTTTTGCTACACAGCCAGTCAAGCTGCAGCGCAGGCCAGGGGCCGTTCGGGTCAGGAGTCGGCCGCAGCCTCCAGCATCACTGGAATTAGTTTGCAAGAGGCCCAGCAGATCCTCAATATCTCCAAACTTAGCCCTGAAGAGATTCAGAAGGTACAGTCACACTAGTGATCCTTTTAGATCCTTTTAAGGTTGAAATTGGTCTGGAGATCTTAGAAGCTTTTTTTTTTTTAAATACCATCTGATGTGGAAGCTTTTTACTCTTACACAGTTATTAAAACAAATACAGTAGTTTGGTTAGTTTACCGTCAAAGACTGCATGGAAGGTAAACCATCTCTAAAGTGGTCATCAAGTAATGGAATTTTTTTTTTAGCGTTTGCTTAACACTAGAACACTAACATCGGGTATATTTTACATGACAATTCCCATCAACAATACATGGCAAGCTGAAGTACTTTTCTTTTACTTCTGAATCTCTGATGTCATGTCACTGATGTGATTTGATAGAATATTTGGTTAAAAAGTGTGTGTTTCTGCTGGGAATAATTAAATGGAGTCAGATGCTGTCACTAGAATACTAATACTGAAGCATTTCTCTTCACCAGAACTACGAGCACCTTTTTAAAGTCAATGACAAGTCAGTGGGCGGTTCCTTTTACCTACAGTCAAAAGTAAGTGCTCTAAACGTGCATTCACTTTCACTTTCCAGACATTTTTTTAAATGTGTACAGTTAAGGCAGCATGAACATAAAAATTGGTACATTGTTTTTGCTTGTCTAAAGATGAAATCAGCACCAAAAAATAAATAAATAATTAAAAAGTACAATTTTATACCTGTAGGTGTCAGAGTTTTGAGTCTCAAACTCAGATCTTTCTTCTGCCAGATATTGTGAAGACAGAACTAGCTGTTCTAAAAGGTTTTTTAAACTGTTGCAAAAGGCATTTTCACCCTTTTTTTGCTGTTCTCTTGGGTTCTGATGATGCAACGACGAATCCAAACAAACCAAAAGGAATCTCTACCAAGAGGCTGAGAACATTCGCTCCACTTATTGGTCAGATGTGTCTGAGAACTGAGGAAGTATCGAAATAAAAGATATATATCATGTCAATTTAAAGTGGCACAACATCAGAGTTGGCATTTGCTCATAATGGTGGAAATGATAGAAATACACCAAAACCATAACTTTGCTCTTTGTGTTGAATTTCCGCTCATTCACACTTTGCTTGGGGAAAACACTCAGCAGAATAAAGTAGTTCATGTTGATCATGTAGCACAGATCATGTGACGGTTGCAGGTTTCAGTGCCCTGCCTTCTTCCACAATACAAAGTTAACTGGTCATACGAGCTGTTTAGTTCCTGAGGGAAAACTAACCAGTCTGATCAGACTGAACTAAAGAGTGATGATGTTAAATGACTCTGATGCTGACAGATTCCCTCAGAAACTGTTTATTCTCAGAGATGCTGTTTGTGTTCAAAATACCTGTTTTAATATATTTTTTAATTAAATTATAAATACACTGTTTACTATATTAATCATTCACATTGAGTGAATCCTCTCCATGGTGAGCGCACAGTGCTGTGGGAAAGTATTTTCCCTCTTCCTCATTTTTTTGTTTTTGGTTTTTTGTGTACTTGTAACTTCCAAAACTTTTATCTTCTATTTTTCTGTTCCCTAAACTTTTAAAATTTCTAGATTAACATGCAAAAGATAGATAATATCGATCTATCTTTGCTTATTTTCTCTGAATTTTTAACTTGAAGGCATCAAAATGTGTCCGTTCCAGTTACGATGCAAACGGTTGTAGTGGCAACTTGATTTAAAAACTCCACTATGTTCACAAGAAAAAAAGAATTGCCACAGGCTAAAGACAGAAAAGTCACTGTGGGGCAGATTTCACTGGCTGACTGGTCGGATCGGACCAAAGTCCATGTTTGAAAGCTCAGTGTTTTTTTCGCTCTCAGGACCAGCCTGATAGTTTCTATGACAGATGTGCAAATACAAACTTCTCACTCCTATTTTAGTCTTCTCATTGAATATCAAGTAACACGTGGGTGGAGTCGACTCTTTGTAATGAGTAATGTTTGACGTTCAGTCAGTTGCTCTGTACTTCCTCTTTACTGTGACTAATTTGTATTTTAAAAACATTGAAGTCACCTCTTTCTCTTTGTCATCACTGTTATTGTTTGTGTGTAGGTGGTGCGAGCAAAAGAGCGTCTGGACGAGGAACTAAGTATACAGAAAAAAGAAGAAAAGCAGCAATCACAGCAGAACACGGAAACATGAAGGACAAAGCGATGCCCGGTCTTTCCTCTCCCCATCCTCTGTAAATTATAACCCAATTAAAAGTCTTCTCCTTTTCTCTAGTTTTGACTTTGTGACACTTTTTTTTCCAAGCAATGAGGTGCAAAAAAGGAAACTATAATTCTAAACATACAATTTTAGCTTATGTGCTGAATTTAACTGCATCGAGTTGAATGTTAATCAGGTTATTCTGGGTGGGTTTTCACCTGTTTTAATGTATATGTGAGATAGAAATGAAAATGCACACAGAAGTATCAAATGCAGCTTTATTAAACATTTTTTTGTTTTCATTGACATTATTATCAATATCGTAATAAAATTCCTCTAAAACAGGAGCACGCCGCTATGTTGTACCAATTGGAGACTTTTACAACTCTAAAATTCTGCATGTTCGACCATAGAACATGACGCCAGGAAAAAAAATATATATTTTCATATAATCATTTTCTTTTTCATAGTGTATAACTTCTATATTTACCTATAATAATAAAAAGGCACTTGGAAAAATTAAAATACTGACATAATATCTCACAAATGTGCAAAAAAACAGAACTTGGAACAGGCCTTGCGTGGCCTTAGTCTTATCATTAACCCTTTGTGCAACGCCGTAGCGCTTTCGGTCAGCGGCACCCCTTTTACCCTGACCCGACTCGCTGACAGCTTTTTGCCCTGGATTTCAGCTCCACGCGTCTCAACGTGAAGTGTTAAAATCTGCAGGAACGCGTACCACTTTTTCTTTTTATGCTATATGAAAAATAAGATTTTAGAATTCAGACATTTTAGCGACTCCGAATGACTTTTTACAATGACTTTGTTCCCAAAAACAACCGACGAATAACGCACTACGCTGAGAAAAGACGTGACAGCATCACCTTATCTACACTCGCTATAAAGGGGGGAGGGGGGCAGTTTATTACAGGCTGAGCTCAAAGGGTTAATGGATCGTACAGCTTATTTAATATTAAAGATGGGTGGACCCTGGAAGGATCCGTGTCAGTATCGTCCAGACTTCTGCAGCCACGCAGAGTCTCTGTCCCTGGCTTCGACCAGCAAGAGGAAGAGACAGACAGGGGAGGTGGAGGAGGAAGAGGAGAGCCGCAGCATCTGTGGGTTTCACTGTTGCCATGGAAACCGTGTCTAGCCTACTTAACACCTGTTTTGGTGACATCACACGCCAGGATTGTCCACTCAAAGAGCGAGAAATTCTTTTCAATTCAATGCCCACCCGGACTCCAAAGACAGGCCAATGGTGTGTGTGTGTGTGGTGTTTTTTGGGGGGGGGGGGGGTCTCTGAGATAATAATGACTAACAAAATTACTGAGGCAGAAACACAGGTAGGCTGTGAATCCTGGTGGACCTGTGGGCAGCACAAACTCAGGCACGGGGGTTTATACTTCTTTTGTTTGCTGTGAAAGTGGCCTTTTTACTATCCCTGTCAAAACAAGAAAAGCTTTTTGGCCGGGAGGTGGGGGAGTTGAGCCTGTAGGTTTAATCGATAAAAAAAGAAAAGAAAGAAAAAAGCCCAGAGAGCAGCTAGAGTTCAGTGGCCTAGTTTTCTGCAGGCTGGTATGCCTCTGAGTGGCTGCCACATTGGGCACAGCACAGCGACTTCAGAGCTGAGAGGGCCGTTTGCTGGGGTAGGTGGCCAGATGGAGAGTGGCTGCGCTGCACAGCCATCCTCCACTGGCATACAGCCTCTGCTCTCATCTCTCCCCGTCCCTTGTCTATTCATTTATTCATTCAGCCAAGCCTTTCTCTTTGCTCTCACGCTCTCTCAGTGCTGCCCAACATTTCACAGTCAGATGTTTTCCTTTTTGTTGTTTTTTTGTTTCGGATACTCTCTCAATAAAGACATTTATTATGCTCACACTCCCTCAGTGGCACACACCGGTGTGTTTGTCTTGGAGGACTGTAATGTCAAAGCAGTGGTTCCAACCTTTTGGCTTAAGACAAAAGGGATCAAATCTGCAGTTATGGCCTCGAAATCAGGGTTGCCAGGTTTTGGTAGAATCTGTAAAGTTTTGGAAGTGCTGCCTCTTGTTTGTTCTGCATGAAAATTGCACACATCATTCATTTGAACCCAAACCTACTGAACAGATTACAGATCACTGTGTCTGCCACCTTGTCTTTTTGCACAGTGTATGGTCTTAGTCTTAATATATGTTCAGCAGATCCCCCAAACACTGATACCGTTCCTTACAACACGGTTTCATTTTAACTCTAAGAAATTTAACAGCGTCGCCCTTTACATATCAATAAAGACGTTGTTTGACGATCATTAGAGCAGGTTCTATGTTTTTTTCCAAGGGTAGCCTTGGTAAGCTGTATAGGCAGAGCTCACTTCTGATTCAAACCCAGTCATTTTGCTCTGGAAGCAGATCTGCAATATGACAGAAAAGACTCAGATCAAAGAGAAACAAAGGTTACCCATAGAAGGCATCCAAGGGGGAGGAGTTAAGGAGTTTGTGACACTGTATAGGAAACCACACTGAGGACTTAACTGTCTCTGTGAGGTTACGCTCGGGAAAGGCAGTGTGTTAAAGTACATGATAACATACTACAATGGAAAAAATTGGCCATAGGTGTGAACAGTGGTCTGTCTCTCTGTTAGCCCTGTGACAGACTGGTGAGCTGTCCTTTTGCCCAGTAAAAGCTGGGATACACGCCAGCACCCCTACTAATCCTGAAGAGGATGGATGGGTGGATGGCAGCACTAGATGATAGAGATCACTTGAATTATTAAAATGATCCTGAGGGGCAAAAGAATCACACTGGATTCATTATTCTAGAAAGACTAAAGATTATTCACATATAGGTCTAATGGCAAAATAACGGGCTGGCAAACAGACTTAGTGTCATCCACTGATCTACTGAAGCATTTTTAAAGTTTTTAAAAATTATTACCCGACCCTTCAGATTTATAATAATATCCCTTTTGTCTCCCAGATGTCAGATTGGGGACCACTGCTGCTGGAAAACCAACCAAAGCTCTCCCTCTCTTCGACTCTTCGACCTCTCGAAAGACTCATCCTCGACAGCAGAAAGCTGATTTGCAGAGAAGCCATGACAGAACACAAGAAGCATCTTCAACATTAGAAAAAATGTCTCGTCTGAACAACAGCAAAACAAAAAGAGAGAGAAAAAAAACACGAAACAGCAATAACTAAATGTATCGCCCCCTTGGATAAAGTGATGAAAAAAGGAGACAGCCAATGAAGCGGAAGGAGAGGGGAGAGATGGAGGAGTGAAGAGAGAGGAGGGCTGGGGTTTATGTCAGTCTCTTGAGGGAATGTTCCTTGTGTTATGATCCTCCTCTCCCGCTCCTCGACCTCTCTCTTCTGTGCACGCAGCAATCAAAGTCAGTGTCACGGACAATTACTGAGCGACAGGCGTCTGGAAGGACCCACAGCAGGAAAAAAAACCGGACTGAGAGCAAAACAACTGATCAAAGAACCGTGTAACATTTCATAAGAACACACAAGGGATATAGTTTGTGATAAGTGCATGTCGACAGCTTTATCAAACCATGAGAAGTTTCCCAGAAGTTAAATGAGTCTTTTTTTGTTGTTGTTTTGTCCATTTTTGCCCCTTTGGACAGAGTAAATTGAGGCAGTTTGCAATAGTGTGGCTTCATATTCAGTCCAGCTGTATGTGGCACTGAGTGCACAACACCCCCCCGCCCAAACACACCTCCACCCCTCCTCTGTGGCACAATGTGAACATCCCGCTTGCAGTTTTCCAGGTACTTTTGGCACAGCGTGAAAACTTGTTGAACTCAGGACAAATATTCGACCGACGGCTCCGGGTTGGACCTCGACTGGACGACCACCTGTTTTTCACAGCTGGTTTTGGGTCGGGTTACTTAAAAAAAAAAAAAAAAATACAAGACAGTAGTGTTTATCGCCACAGTGGCCCTTTCATACGCAAGATGGCCGTGTTGATTCAATTACGAGAAAGCAGCTGGACAATCCAAGAGAAAAAAACAGTGCTAGTTCTGTAAAAGGCAAGCAGGATGTCGTGTGTGTCACGTCCTACTAGGAGGGGGGTTGGAGGGTGTCGGCTACACCACAGTGCCTTAAATCTCACTTGAAAATCGATTGGTGATTGCCAGGTGATGTAACACCGTTTGTCTATGTTATGTCCTCAGTTTGCTCCGTGCCCCTAAAAGCCCCTAGTCTGCACACCTCGTACACATTCTGGTGGACTAGGCTGGTCTGTGTTGGTCACCCTCTCCCCAAACTGGGGACAGATTGTCAATAGTTAGCAGCAGTTTTGAGGTTTCGATACTATAGCCAGTTGACGCTATTATTCGCTGTGTTTAATGGTCTCGTCACCCCGCACAAATACATTTGAGTTCACTTGCTTTGGTTTGGCAAGCTTGTCTGGATCATATTAATCACAGCGTCCTGCGAGAAATAGGTCAAAACTTTAAAGTGATTTGAGAATCCCCCTGTTTGCCTAAATGTGAGCGCGTCACTTATTTTGTGTGTGTGTGTGTGTGTGTGTGTGTGTGTGTGTGTGTGTGTGTGTGTGTGTGTGTGTGTGTGTGTGTGTATCTCACTGCGAAGCTGGAGGCACACTGTCAAAGTACAGTCTTATAAAAACTTGTCAATGAAGGAGGACTTTTGTAAGAACACAGAGCACTAAGACTGTCACTTTCATGGTCCTTGTCCATAGAAACAGCAAACAGGAATGAGTAGAGTATAAAATAAGAGAGGAAAGAGGAGCCTGTTGTAAGGCCTTAGCCATACAAGTTTCCTGAACAGAGCATTTGGGCCTCAAGTTTAGTTTTTTGCCAACAATGCGATAGCCTTCCGTTGCACGCTCATTCTTGTGAGGTGTAGTATTTTCACTTGTTTTGCTGATTGCCGATTTGATAAGTATGCTTTTATTCTTTAAGTGTCTCTATCCCAATGCATTGCCTGGATTTGATTGTGCGAGCCAATCCCTATCACCTTTGACTGCCCAGACCCTCACTATGGCATTGACCCTCCCAGCCCGACCCCCTGAGCTCTTCTGGAATGTGTGTTAGTAAAACGTGTGTGTGTGTGTGTGTGTGTGTGTGTGTGTGTGTGTGTGTGTGTGTGTGTGTATCAGTTGACCACAGCTGGCTTGAGCACCACAGTGCCTGGGGGGATGACGACCCAGGACAAAGGATCATGAGACCCTCCTGTGGAGAGGTTCAGGGCCCCCCCAGTCACCTCATTCTCTGCCTCCTCTCCTTTGCACTCGGATGCGGGCCCCAGAACCGGCACCATCGGCAGGCCCAGGGCCGAGGAGGGAAACGCGGGGGAGAGAAGATGGGACTTTGTGAGACCCAGCGGGGAGCCGTTGAAAGAGAGGATGGATGTTCCTCCCAAGCTGCCAGGAGGGGAGTTGGCACAGCCCAGTGTGCTGAGGTCCAGGGGCCGAGAACTGAGTGGGGACAGGGGCAGGCTTCCACCCAGGCCCTGCAGAGCATGGCCTCCCAGGAGAGCAGCCGCTGCCCCTGGGATTATAATGTGGGCTCCACTCACATAGGACAACTCTGAATCTTTCCCACCACCACTAGTAAACCCCCCGCTCTGACTTCCCTTTAACAGGGAGCCCACTCCACCTGAGGAGCCCTGCTCCTGAGTCACAAAGTGGCCGTGGGCTTTGATGTGCTTGCGGAGAGAGCTGGGATCTGTGTAGCGCTTCAAGCAGCCCACCATCTTGCAGTAGTAGGGCTTGTCCACATAGTGCGTGCGTGTGTGTTTGAAGCGGTCGCTGGAGTTGGAGTAGCGCTTGTTGCAACCCTCATACGGACAAATGTAGGGCTTTTCACCTGCAGGGGGAGAGATGATACAGATGTTTAGATTCATTCAGAAAATCTTAAAAATCTACTCCACAAAAACAAAAGCCTTTGTAGGAATTAAGTAGAGACTTTATATGAAGGATTTCACAGCCTCAAGCTGAATGTTTTTGCAGTCATCGTCTTAGTTTTTTGAAACCAAACAGCTGTTATCTATTGACTCTCCAATCACAAGTCAGCCAATGAGCACAGCTCGGTTTAGCCTGCTTTCTTACTCTAATGGAGATCGCCATTTACAAAATGTCATGTTTTATTTAATATGACTCGATAGAAGCCATCAAAAACACAAGCTGACTATTATAAAGAACTTCCTTATTAATTTTTACTTTACAGTTTAATTGTATAGCAAACACTGCCTCAGATATCCGTCAGTACTCACTGGGCTCTGACCACTGACCTGTGTGTGAGCGGTTGTGTATCTTGAGATTCTCCAGGCGCGAGAAGCTCTTGTTGCAGGTGGGACAGCGATGGGGTTTCTCATTAGTGTGAGTGCGAATGTGGATGAGCATTTTGTACCTGCGGCACACACAAACGAAAAAGCTTTAAATCTATTTCTCACTTGTTGAATTTCCCCCCTCAGAGACAAAATGAACCGTTTTCAACTCACCTAGCATTAAACCCTCTCCCTTTGCGAGCACAGCCCTCCCAGTGGCAGCAGTACCCAGAATCCTTTTCAGGTTTGACGTGGAAGTCGTTAACGTGGTCCACCAGGTCTTGCAGGGAGTCAAACAGCAGATGGCACTAAGGGAGGGAAAAGCATTTGAATATAATCTTGTGACAATGCAGTTGTTTTGATTTGATTCAAACTTCCCTGCAAGGGCATCAGAAAAAGCTTTACCTTCTTCCAACGACAGGCTAGCTGTTCATCTGCTGAAAGATCTGGAGAGGATCTCTTGTCACTAGTCTGGCCAATGAACATAGAGGATGGAAGGTGAAGTCCTGTCCCATGTCCTATTGGCACAAAGAACTGGAAGGCCTGTGAGATATGAGAATTCTGGTAAAAACAAACCAAAAAAAAAAGAGGGAAAACAGCAACAGAGTTATTAAACTGCTGCACAAGCTTTACTGTATATCATAAAACCCAGAAAATGAAAGGATATATGTAAATAACACTCAGCTGCCACTGTCCATAGTTATGATCGTATAAGGGTGAAACCTTCTGTTTAGTACTAGCTGTTGCACTTCCAGCTTTAAAGCTGTGGAGTGCGCTGCATTGGAAAAGCAGACAGGTGCTGATGGACGGACTGACTGACAAAGTAAAAGTGTCGCTTTTTATCAATGGAGTACTGAACTGCAGATTCATGTCCTTCCCTTCAAAAAAAATCCCTTCCACTTTTCCTCTAGTAGTTTCCCGCTGTGCACTACAAAACCTCCCTACATCCCTGAGCTCGGCATGAGAGATGTAAGATTCGCTGGATCTCAGCTGGGGCTCAAAGATCTAATGCACCAGCTCACCCACACACACTCATACACACACAGTTTATCTTAGCTCGAGGAGAGAACGGGAAGGATGAAATGCTGCGTTTACAAAGAGCCACACAGGTACACGGAGATTTCAAGGGGAGCACAGACGGAGAAAAAGGGCGTACAGAGAGATCACAGTCTTCAGTGTTAGAATGCGCAGGTGACAAATTTCATAAAATGACGCCGTTTCCCTGCACTGAGCTGCAGCTCTGTGTGCAAAAAGTGTGTGAGCTACTTTGTAAGAGGTCTTATTTTTGGGTGTGACGGTAAGATAGACTGATAGTCTCCAATCTATGTCCACAGGGATAAGTTAAGTGTGTGCTGCGGTGGGTTTGGGTTGGAGGGATGTGAGACTCAATAAGATGTGGGGCGACTGAATGGCCCCAGCCAGCATGCCTCAATTCAATTGCGTGGGAATTGAATTAGGCGGCGTGAGGTCTGCATGTCTTAAATCCGATTATAAATGTACACACCAACATCCATACACACACACACATCATGCCAGCAGGGCCACTGAGTCCAAGTTGCACAGACAAAGGTATTTGTTGGGGACACAAGAGGTGTTTGATAAGACTTTACCCCCTCACTCTGCCACTCTGTCTCACACAGAGGCCTCCCACCCTTTCCATAGCCTGATTCCCTTATGTGAGTGTGACACAACCCGATGTTGTTCCTGATTTGCTGACCCTAGCAGGCTGACTCACTCCTAGCTGTCGACAGGAAAGTGTGCTCACTCACCGCTGCAGTGAGAGACGGTGTTCATTTTAACAACAACTTGGAGGTGAACGAAGAAAAGAGTATGAGAGTATGAGAAAATGTGGATTTGGAGCACTTATGTGTGCTTGTCAGAGTGTGTGTGTGTGTGAATTTGAGCTCTGATATACTCACGCCTGAAGGGATGTAGTTTCCGTTGGTCATTTCTGGAGAGCTTGGGGTGTGGCGGGAGGATGGAGACATGCTCAGGTCCACTGCAGGGGGGGTGGGAGTGTCTGTTCGATCATGAGGGACCACCTGCACGCCTATGAAAACACAACACAGGGACACTAGCCTCAGTGTGTCCACTTAAACATAGAAACAGTTGTGTTGTGGTTTGTTATTACTCACCTGTGTGTGGAGATGCTGGTGAGGCAGGCTCTATGACTGCTGTCCCATCATCTGCCATGTGGAGCTGGCGAGCATGTTTGGGGTGCAGCGGTGAGAGAGGAGGATTGCGCGCCCCTCTGTCCTTCCCGTTGGCCCTCCGAGGAAGCTTCAGGTCCAGAGGCTCGTCCAGCGACAGCATGATCGCAGACCTCCCTCCTGCAAGTGCGTGCAAGCTCGGCGTTAATATACACCTGCAGTACTGCGCACGTAAATGTTGTTGAAAGTATCTCCCTTTCCACGATCCCACTGGGGAAGAAATACCTTAAACATTGCCGAACCGACCACAATCATAAACTGAAACACCGAGTGAGCCAAAGAATAATAAACACACAGACACACACACACACACACACACTGAGGGCCCAGTGACCCCTCTTCTTTTTTTTTCTTCGACCTTTACGAACACTCATCCTGAGGAATGTCTACAATCCAATCCAGATGGTCACCCCCACCACTAGCCTGACTTCTTTCCACCCCTTGGCCACTCTTTCGCTCCGTCACATCACCCCCACCCCTGAGACCGTGCACCTTCAGACACCGTAGACCTTTGAGACCAAACCCTGAAGGTCTTTAAGTTCAGCTGTACCCACTGCATTTATCTCCTCCCTCCTCTAAAAACACTGACCTCTGGACCCAGACTGGGGGCTGTGGGCATGACTCTTCTTCTAACTCTCATTATGACTCAGGAACTGGACACCTCCATGAAGCCCATTGTTATATTTATGAGTTCAAATCCTTAACAATAACTTCCTAAATAAAAAATCACATTCTTTTGACTAAATGAATTAGGAATTCTATCGTGGTCCAGACAGTTTTTGTGGCTTCAGTTCATTTTCTAAATTCCCTGGTGTGCAGCTCAATAGCAACTTGGACTGGCCACAGGCAGGTGGTGTACAGTAAGGGACAAAGAGTTTCTGTCCTAAGGAGACTAAGGTAATTCAACAGCTGTAAACTCCTGCTGTTCACCATACGGTGGTGGCCATTGCTCTGTTTTTTTTGTTTTTTTGCTGTGGCCTACTGGGAAGAAGGTGTAGACAAACTTATCAAGAGCGCTGACTCTGCGCTGACTCTGCGGCCGGGTATGAAAGCTGTCGGAGCTGAAATCAGTTATGATAAACCCTGCACACCCACTCCAAACCCTGAGGTTGTTTGGTCTTTATCATATTACTACAGTCATAGATTGAATGGAAGTGATGGACTTGTCCACAAACGTTGGCGAGCTACACTCTGAGCTGTACTGAAAGCATAAATGGAGACCATTCGCCCTCAAAGTCCAAGTTGCACCTTATGAAACAAGCTGGCTGCTGCGCTGAGGCACAGCTTTTACTCTAGCAACACTTTTTTTATTTCACTTTACCAAATTGTACTACTGCTCGGCTAGTAGTTAGCAACTATTTGCAGACATATGTGAAAAACTACAGTAACTTTAGTAATCTGCAAACAACCAAAGCAATCACTAAGAAGTTTTTGGTACATTGCCCTCTTTGAATCTGATTTCCCCCACCGAGAGCAGGCAACCTCCAGGAACCACTGCTATCCAGTCAGGGAATACATATTTTTCACTAGTAACCGATGGCTGTATCACGTCTATTATGTCTAACTGTCATCCACATGACATCTGTGAGAAACCTCAGTACACCCCCATTTTATGATAAACGCTTAATTTTAGAGTTCCAAATGTGTTCTGGAGTATTTTTAATTCTACTGTTTCCTACTCACGTTTGGGTTTGAGTGAGTGAAATTCTGGCAGTTTATCAGTATGTTATTTTGCATTAATTGGCAAAAATCTGTGTCACCCATGCAGTCTATGTGAGGGATGTCAAACATAAGGTCCAGGGGCCAGAATCAGCCCGGCAAAGAAACCAATCTGACCCACAGAACGGCTCGGGAAAATCTACGTTTTATAGCTTTTCTAAGTGACAGAACTCCAGCATGGCCATGGCTACAATAAAGTGATTAATTAATAAACAATTAAATGACAGAAAGTTCCTGGTTTTACACTATCTACTATAGAAAGTGCTGAAAAAAGACTGTTTCTGTTAATTAATAAAAACTTTCAGGTTTATATTACAGGGCAGTCTGGCCAATAAGCTACCAGAACTACTACTTCTTTCTGTAATTGTCCACATTCATGTCTTAGAATTTCAAATTCAAATTCAAATTCAAATTTTATTTGTCACACACACACAACCATACACAGTATGACATGGGGGTGAAATGCTTGTAGCTGTACAATGCCCGACCATTAAATGACAGAAGAAAAGTTTTACAATATTTACAATTTACTACAAAAATTTACAAATTAACTTAGGAATTTACAGTAAAGAATGTGCAAATAGCAGAAGAGATTATAAAGATAAGGATTATAAATTATAGGAATTATAGGATTATAGGAAATGTGTGGTGGTGCGTGTGGTGACGTGTGTGAGAGTCCAGTCTTATAGTGACGTGTTGGGAGAGTCCAGTCCTACACCTGGTTCAGGCCCCGAATAGCCTGGGGGAAGAAGCTCCTCTTCATTCTCTCTGTTTTGGCCTTAAGGGAGCGGAAGCGCTTCCCAGACCTCAACAGTGAGAAGAGTCCATTGTTGGGATGGGAGAGGTCCATCATAATCTTCCTAGCTTTGGACTTGCACCGCTTGGTGTAGATGGACAGCAGGTCAGGGAGCTCTGATTGAATGATGCGTTCTGCCGAGCGCACCACCCTTTGCAGATCTCGTCTGTCCTGCTTGGTGCTGTTCCCAAACCAGGTGCAGATGTTTGCCGTCAGGACGCTCTCTATGGTGCAGGAGTAGAAGTTCTTGAGCACCTTCAGTGGCAGATGGAAATCTCTAAGTCTTCTGAGGAAGAAGAGACGCTGACGGGCTTTCTTAACCAGGGTGTTGATGTGACAGGACCATGACAGGTCCTGAGTGATGTGGACACCCAGGTATCGGAAACTGTCCACTCTCTCCACTGGCGTGCCACTGATGATGAGGGGTTTGTAATTCCTCGCCTGCTTTGTAGTGAAGTCCACGATCAGCTCCTTAGTCTTGCTGATGTTTAGGAGGAGGTTATTCTCCTGGCACCAGGTCTCCAGGTTCCTAATCTCCTCCAGGTAGGCCGTCTCGATGTTGTCGGAGATCAGGCCCACAACAGCAGTGTCGTCAGCAAACTTGACAATGGAGGTGGTGTCGGATGTGGCTACACAGTCATAAGTGTACAGTGAGTACAGCAGGGGGCTTAAAACACAGCCCTGAGGCACTCCAGTGCTGAGTGAGATGGAGGGGGAGACTTGTTTTCCTACCCTCACTGATTGGGGTCTGTCTGTGAGGAAGTTGAGGATCCACTGACACAGTGATGAGCTGAGTCCTAGATCCGTCAACTTGGTGAAAAGCTTAGAGGGAATTATTGTGTTGAATGCTGAACTGTAGTCCACGAACAGCATCCTAACATAATTCCCTCTGCCAGTGTCCAGGTGACTCAGGGATGTGTGGAGCAGGTGAGATATGGCATCGTCTGTGGAACGATTAGTCCGGTAAGCAAACTGAAGTGAGTCGATGGTGGGAGGAAGTGAAGAAGTGATGTGATCTCTCATCAGTCTTTCAAAACACTTCATCACAATTGAAGTCAGTGCTACTGGACGGTAAGCCCAAAGCCCAAAGAGTTGTGCACACCGATTTCTTTCCTTTTCTCAGGAGCAGCATTTCTTTATCACGTAGAAAGACTGAGATGTTTTATTAAAATTGCACTTCTTTTTCTTTTATTAAGATATTTTGGGGATTAATTAAACTTGTTTACACTGACAGAAAGGAGACTTTCGCAGGTCTGGCCCACTTAAAAATGACTTTCTCATCCCTGGTCTACAGATTCAGTATGCTGACCAAAGTTGCTGGCATTAGCTGACAGCTAATAATCCCAGCCTGCCATGTAAATGTTTTCATTGCTAGAGTGGCAGCTACAAAGCTAAAGGGACTATCATTTACATACAGTCTATGCCATACAATTTTGAATGTTTAAGCCAAGCTATCCTCTGAACATAAAGTCCTAGGATTCAGTGCTTCTCTACACAAACATCTTCTCCATCTGTACAGTTGCAGTTTTATAATTTCTTATTTTAAGTGTCTATAAAGTGTATACCATATGCACACAGATTCTTTCTGATATACATGCTTGCTCACACATGCATACAAGCAATTGCTCAAACTGTAATTTCAAAAATTATCCATCTGTTCCCCCTCTCCTTCGCACACATGCCGAGACAAACTCATAGAAGGGATGGCTAGTCGTGAATGGTGGGCTTTCAGTGCAACTGGCTAGCAGCCACATGAGAAGCCCTTGTTTCTGGGAGGCATGGAGCAGGGAGGTCACCAGGTTCGCCATCCCAACGAGGGATCGCCAACAGCTCACACACACACAAATACAGACACACAGCCAGGGGGTTGGGAGGGGTGTAAAGACTCAATCAGCCATAGATAAGAGGATGATAGTTCACACACGTACTGATGCAAACAGAAGAAGGCACTGTATGAGAGCAGCGTCATCGGTGAGATGAGCTGTGATGCATGAAGAGACACCCATTTTCCTCACATGCACATAAAAACACATCTTACAACAATTCTTTGGGAAAAAAAATCCAAAGTCCAGCATCAGTAGGTAAATAAAATATTACCTCCTATAAGCAAACTAATAATAAAAAAAAAACCCAGACAATCATGCATTCTGCTTTAAAATAAGCTCTTTGTGTACATTGTCCAGAATATAGTGAACCACACAACCAATGAACACATGAAAAATGTGAAGCTGTTAAATGACTCGCATGATTTCTTGGGTTAAAGAAATGTTGGTGTCGCAGTAAAACACAGAACCTGAGATTTTGCGTGTTAGTCCTTAACCGGCTGTATGCTTCTCGCTTCACCAGTGCAGACCTCCGAACGAGGAGATTCACTTATTATTGTTTTCAATCACACGGTTATTGTAAATTATATGGTGACACATAATGAATGTTGCTAACAATAAAGGCGGGATTTTACTGGTAATTGCTGTCAAGTGGAGTTGTCATTAACTGTGAAAATAAACATTTAAAAAATCTCATAGTGAATATGAGCATCTGCTGCAGTTAATACTACTCCCATTCTCTGCTGTACTGGGTGGCTATGACTAACTTGCTGTAACTCCTACCACACATGCTTGCCAAGAAATTTTTTGGCTTTATTGTTCGGCCAAAGTAGCAGAAAATCGCCTGTCATCCACTTTAAATTCGTAAAAGCCCTCACCCCGAGGCGCAGACCAGGAATCAGCTTAACCTTTCTATAAATCCTGCTCAATCTTATGCAGGGACCCATCGGCATTATGGTCCATGCAATGAGGAATGGATATGGAATTTCTGAATCCATATAACATTGGCATAGAATTTGGTTTGGCACCTGATGTCAAGCAGAGAGCTACTACCAGGTTCTCCACCCACTAAAGATCTTCCCTGCTGGCTGCTCCTTGTGCATACCATTACACTAAACAGAATGTAATGATTTTGCAAATCTCATAAACCCACTGACACTAGAACATACTAAACATATAAAATGTCTACACTGAGAAAATGCACCATTTAAAACATATGTCAGCTCATTTTGAATTTGATGGCAACAGCATAGGTCAAAAAAAGTGCCGGGGGCAACAAAAGGCTGGAAAAGGAAGGGGTAGTAAAAAGAAACAGCTTGACTAATGTTTTAGAACTAATTATGTTCACTGGCAACAGACTGAATATAAAAACAGCATCTTAGAGAGACAAGAGTTGCTCAAAATAAATAATATCGTCAAAAGATTCAGAAAATTTGGAGAAATCTCTGTGCGCAAGGGAAAAGACCAAAAATCTTCAGGCCTTGAGGCAATACTGCATTAACACCAGGCATGACTCTGTCATGTAAATCATTGCATGGGCTCAAAAAACTTCCAGAAGTTATTGTCTTTTAACACAGTTCACCGTACTATGACCAAATGTAGGTTAGAGCTCTATCACGCGATGAAGAAGCCATATATAGCTCAGTATAGGGATAGCTCAGTAGGTAAAGTGGTCGCCCCATGATCGGAAGGTCGGCGGTTCGAATCCACTTAACGGCTACCCTGAGGTACCCCTGAGCAAGGTACCGTCCCTACACACTGCTCCCCGGGCGCCTGCTTAGTGGGCTGCCCACTGCTTCACTGAGTGAATGGGTCAAATGCAGAGAAAAACAAGTAATTTCCCCATGGGGATCAATAAAGTATCTATTATTATTATTATTATTATATGTGAACCAGAAACACCGCTGTCTTCTTCGGGCCAAAGCTCATTTAAAATGGACTGAGGTAAAGTGGAAAACTGTTCTGTAGTCAGACGAATTGAAATTGGAAATTATTTTTGGAAAACATTGACCCTCTCTCTTCTGGCTAAGAGAGGGACCACCCGGCTTGAGATCAACACTCAGTTCAAAAACCTGGATCTGTGATGGTACTGAGTAGCACTTGCTCCAATGGAATTGGCAGCTCGTGCATCTGGAAGGGCACCATCAGTGCTGAAAGGTACATACAGATTTTAAAGAATTACATTCTCCCACCCTCACTACGTCTTTTTCAGGGAAGGCCTTGCATATTTCAGCAAAACCACATACTGCAATTATTACAGCAGCATGGCTTCATAGTGGCCTCCGTGCCCGACTGGCCTGCCCGCAGCCCAGACCTTTCACCAGCTGAAAACATTTGATGCATCATGAAATGAAAAAGCAGACACAGGACTGTTGAGCAGCTAGAATCCTAAATCAGACAAGAACAGGACGACATTCCTCTCCCAACAGTCCATCAGCTGGTTTCTTTAGCTCCCAGACGTCCATAGCCTGTTGTTAAAAGAAGAGGGGATGCTACGCATCCACGGACCATTCCCAACTTTTTTGAGATGTTGCAGTAACATCAAATTCAAAATAACCTGATATATTCTGTTTTTATTGATACATTAGACAATGTCCCAAGTTTTTCATTACACACACACACACACACACACACAAAATGGACTATGCAGTTCATTTTCTCCAATTTATTAAGCACGCCTCTGCATCAGCCCCCAGCCCACTCAAACAACAGCTAGCCAAGAAAAGTGTTGTTTCCATGCATCCATTCGCTTCCGCTTGTCCTTTTCAGGGTCGCTAGAGCCTATCCCAGCTGTCATAGGGCAAGAGGCGGGGTACACCCTGGACAGGTCGCCAGTCTGTCGCAGGGCCAACACACAGGGACAGACAACCATTCGCACTCACATTCATTCGCACATTCACACCTAGTGACAATTTGGATTATCCAATTAACCTATCCCCACAAGCTGCATGTCTTTGGACGGTGGGAGGAAGCCGGAGTACCCGGAGAGAACCCACGCAAACACGGGGAGAACATGCAAACTCCACACAGAAAGACCCCGGCCTGATGTTGGAATTGAACTCAGGACCTTCTTGCTGTGCGGCAACAGTGCTAACCACCGTGCCACCGTGCTGCCCTGTTTCCATGCACAATATATCTGCTGCATGTTGAGAAAATGCCACTTTTTTTTCCCAAAAGAGCATTACTGTCCAGTCTTTTCTTGCTTTTAAATTCCAAATAAATAAATAAGTGTTCAACATTAAGTTGTAGGGTTTTTTTTTTAATTATTCGGTTTACATGTGTCCACTGAACTACAGCTTTAATTTCTTTGAGATGAATGAGGAAAAATATCATTTTAATCAGCAGCAAGCTGATAAAAAAAATAACTGATCAATGTCTGCACATGTGTCATTTGTAGGCTTAAAGCTCCATTGGCTTTTATTCATTATCAGCCTGGGGCAATTATGTTCATTGCTATGAGTAAACGGTAATACCTGAAGGCCTTATAAAAGAAAGGGGCCCCTAAGTAAACAATGTGACAAATATTTAAAACAAGATTCACCTAAAAGTTTCTTGGACTTCCTAATGACAGCGAGCTAAACAATAACTACAAAGCCTAGAGCAATCCATACCTCACTGATGTGATCCCAGAGGTGCTACACCTGCTTTGTACTTTTTTTAACCCAGACAGACAGGAGAAGTGTGGACATGCAGTAAAAGTGCAGCCGGCAGACAGTCAAATCTGGAAATTGGCTGCAGAGGGCATTTCCCCCCTACTTTACTACTCATTCATCAGGTTACTGGACTTGACAAGTATAACTCTTGATGAATGTGCTGAATTTCACCTCAACCTGCCTTCGTGATTGTTCCTTAATGGAGAAATAGTAGAGTGGCTGGGAAGTGACTCACAGAGTGTGGATCTTGGACAGGATTTACGGGATCTTGACTCCACGCTCAGTCACTGAGAGGGGGGGCTTGTGGGAAAAATGAGACAGAGAAAGGGTGCCTAACAGAAAGAGTGATACTGAGGTGGAAAGAGTACGGTGCTCTGTGTGCACGTCTGTGTGATATGCGAGGATTTGTATAAAGCCTAATGGCGGATGGCTGTGAAGTTTGGGGAAGGGGTGTTGGCTGGCCCCCATGCAGACTTCCTCGCTCAGTCGTGGGGGTCAACAGTGTCTCTGAAAGGAGGCATTGTCCCTCTTTGGGCCTTCTCCTCTCGCTCTAGCAGAGTAAACACTGACTACAGCAGCTGAGCGGGAGAGAGAGCGGAGCAGAGGGATGACCGAGGGGGCCACAGCGAGGATATACGAGGGTGAGGAGGAAGTGGAGGAGGAAGCGTGCTAAAAAGGAGGCTTGTGCATGTCCTCTTTAACAACCCTTGTGACTTACTCCCCTGTATAACCCTTCCACCTGAGTCTTACTCTGCTGACCTTGCTTTGATAAAGTATGAGTATGTGTGTGTTCAGGGGTGAACCTGGGTCGAGACTGGAGGGTGTGAGAAAGACGGCACGGTTACTTATAGGGTGAAATAGTGCAAGGGGACTTCAGGTCAAAGGAGGGCTATGTGTTTCAACACCCCTGTGCTCTGAGGCTAGGCTCACATGGATCATTGCTGACCCCACTCTGACCGACTGATCTTTACCCTAATCTGATCTGGTGAGGATTGCGTTTCAGCTCAGTCTGCTTGGTCTGATGGTGCAGATACGCGCCAATAAAACGCATCAGAAAACATTATAATTGTGCAGTATAAGATGATTATTTTACAGTTTATAAAATCGCATTGTGCAATATTTTGTTGTCACAGTGTGGGTTTCAGAGAGTGAGGGAATGTGTTTGTGTGTGCGTACACATTTTGTGAAACCCCCTCCGAGTTTGGCTGTAACTTAATCTCCCTCCTGCTGTGACCCTGGGAGGTGGTCTGTAGGAGGCAAGCCAGTTCTCCCCGGGGCTCTTTGCTCTCTTTTTTCTCTCCGTTCTCTTATATACACACACACACGCACGCACGCATGTGCGCACACACACACATATATGCACACGCACACATGTGAAGAGAACACAGAGAGAGCAAAAAAGCATGATGAGAAAGATAGCTTCTAGTGACCGATGGCGTTAAGCTAAACAATGCCATTTAAGCCAATATTAAACTGGCAATAAATATATAAGTAAAATCAGAGACGTCATTTACACATATTTCAAAATACCATTATGAATATATTTGAGCGAATACAGCTTTATTTAAAACAATTTCATTCGTAATTAAAAAAAGATTTAACATTAACACGTATAAAGTGCAAACGTTTAGCCACCACGCATTTCTTGCCACTTTGCTTCCAAGTTTCCAGACATTATTGTAGTTTTGTAAGTGGTCTTGAGGAATAGTTCTCTAGGCTTTCTGAAGTTCCTTTAAAGTTTTGTCATAGCTGTCACGAAAACACAAAATGCCAAATATGACACAGTTTCACGGGCATGAAAGGTTTTTTTAAACAACCAAAAAGGTGATTCCCAAAGAGCTATTAGCCAAAAGGTTGGCATAACTTGGAGTGGTGTGTAGCGCAATCTTGTCCTAAAAAAAAAGCAAACTATCTAGAGCAGTATCTGAAAGTCATTTCCTTAGGAAATTGAAAAAAAAAACAATGACACAGGACCTGAGAGATGCATCTGGTCCTTGTGTTGATTCAACTACTGTTCACCGAAGCCCCATCAGAAATGGTCTCAGTGGAAGAGTCAAGAAGTCATTCTTAAGGAAGGGAAACAGGGAGGGAAAACACGGTGAAGGCTCTGTCATAGTTTGGAGCTGCATTTCAGTCAGTGGTGTTGAGGATATTGTCAAAATTGCTGAAACTATGAAAAGTACCGTCAGATTTTGATCGACCGTGCAGTAGCATCTGGAAAGCATCTGACTGGGAATGGCTTTATTTTTTGCATGACAATGATCCCCAACACACTCCCAATGCAGTAAAAGCCTACCTGGATTTAAAAGAAGAAGAATCGCACACACTCACACACACAATGGCTTCCCCAGAGCCTGGACCTCAACATTATTAAAGCAACGTGAGATCATCATAGCAGAGAATGGAACAAAAAAGGCGACCAACATCCAAAGAATGAATGTCCTTCAAGAAGCCTGGAGAACTAGTCCTGCAAACGACTTAAAGAAATTACAATGAAGCTTGGCTGAGAGAGTTCAGGCTGTTTTGAAGAATAAAGATGATTTTACCAAATACTGACTTTCAAACTCATTAGAACTATAAGCACAAATATACTGCATTTCCATGTATGTTTGCACTTGTTTGTTGAATAAATCACTGCACTTATTTTCTTAGCAAAACATAAATAAATGATGAGTGCTTCAAGACTTTAGCACAGCACTATGTCTATAGAGTAGAATGGAATAGATTATTTGAAGATGCACGTGGAAGAGTATGCATGCAGTAAGGAGTCTTCTTATGTGTATGCGCATATATCAGTTGATAGAACATAATCAGAGCCAGTATAGTCCACTCAGAAATCCAAAAACGTTTTATAGCACGGTGTGGTTAAATCACATTTTAAACAGAACAATTATGGGGTTACTGAGACCTAAATGTGGACTTTCTGCCATCACAAAGCAAACACAACGGCTGCCTGGCACATTTAATGAACTAAAGGTCAGTAACTCTCTTAGTAAATGTGTTTCTAGGTTTTCTGTGGCTTGGCGCTGATGTGTAGCGACCCACAGCTGCAGCACCAGTCATGTTGAAACCTGCAGGACTTTATATCCAACAGGTGAGGGTGTGGTGTGACCTCTGACCCCTGTTCAACATCTGTGACCCAGGCCTAGAGGAAATAAACAATACCCTCACATTTTCAAGCAAACGAGCGCAGTACTCTAAACAACTGTGACTCCAATCTGCAGTTTTCCTCAAGAGTCAGATTTACATGGATTTGTGTCAAAGGTGAGATCAATTCGAGAAGGATGCGACAAAGGCGTTTTCGTTCATCATCAGCTGAGCCGCGTTAAAGGCCGATGATTCGAATCTTTGCATTTAGAGACGCACGAAAAACAGACCCAAAAATGGTCACTCTTTCCCTCACACTTGTCTCATCGCCGACGTTGCTCGAAGTAATAACCGCAAGTGACCCCACCTCTGCTGACACATACAACCCCCCCCCCCCCCCCCCCCCCCGTTTAAGCCCCTGATGGATCACTCAACACACAAACACACACACAGGAGAGGGTTTTTTTTCCCCTGCTTCTGTCCTCTTCAGCCAGCCACCTCCTCAAACAGGAAACCTCAGTTTCCACTCCTCCTCCTACTCCTCTGGGCCCCATATTCCCCTTTTCTTCTTATATTTATTTCTTCATTATTTGCTTTTTTTGCTCTTCTTACATTTACTGCTTCGTTATCCCTTTATGTTAATATTCCACCTTCACTCTTATCACATTTAATGTTATGTTTTATGCTCTAGCTTCTGTGAAGCACTTTGTGATAGTATCTTGAAAGGTGCTATATAAATAAAATTTTACTTTACTTTACTTACATTCCTCTGATTGAATACTACACAAGATTCTGCTTTAAATACTGCAAAGCCAATTCCTGTATTAAAACATTTTATTTAAAAAAACATGTGCATAATAAGGATTTCAAAAAGTTTTACTGGTGTCTCCAATTTTTCATATTTTTCCTTCAAACCTTTACCTCTTGTCTTTGACTCTACTGCAAAAAGGCACACAGGATCTTACACAGGATTATGTAATAGCAGCAAGCATGGAGCCACAAGGGAAGGGCTATTGAGGAAAAACTATTTTTGCTGGAGTCACAGTGGCTGGAATATATATAGGGGGGGGGGGGGGGGGGGGGGGGGGGGGGGGGGGCACACATGTGTTAACATGCTTCAGGGAAGAATAAGCACAAAATTGCCACTTGCTCTTTTGAGGGTTTTAAAAAGACATTAGGCATACATCATCTACAAATAAAAGACAGGGAAGAGATAAAAGGTGCCGACATAGAGAAGAAGAAAGAGGCCCGAGACACAACAGAGCAGAGGCGAAAAGAGCAAGGGAAAGAAAGAAGGAGAAAAGGAAGGGATAGATGGAGTGAAGGAGGGAGAGGGTGCAACAGGAAACTTCTCAGCGAGCTACTGATGGCCTCCAGCCAGAGCATTCAGACACTCAGGAATTCCAGGCAGAAGGCAGGGAGGGAGGGAAGGTGCCAGGAGGGAGGCACTGAACGAGGAGGGCGGGTCGCACTTGTGGTTTGTTGTCAAAAGGCGACTGCTACAACAGAAGGGACGAGCACACACTTACAGTGGTGTTTCTTGTGATGTAAAGCTTTTGGTTAATAAAAGCATTTTTTTTCTTTATCACTGCAGTGTAAACTTGACTTATAATTTCACTGTAGAGCAGTTGCACAAAGTTGTGATCACTATAAAGAAATGCAATACCATCTATTATATAAGTATTTTCTGCTCTTCTCTGTTTTGCATTATAATAATTCTTATTTCTTTAGCAATACAGCTGCTGGTGAGACACCAACTTTTATAAACATTAATAATTTGGTCGTTTATTTAGCAATCCAACTGAGGTTGCAAAAGGGGAATGTGGCATATAAATATATATAGAGATATAATAATAATAGCCAATATTGGGAAATGGTGGCTGGGTGGTGCTTAGCACTGTTGCCTTACAAGAAGAAGGTTGTGGTTTGCATCCAAAGTGGAGCCTTTCTCAGTCAAGTTTGGAGGTTATCCCCGTCTCTGGGTTCTCTTCCAGTATTCTGCTTCCTCCCACAGTCCAAAGACAAGCATTGGTTTGGGTTAACTAGTGATTTTAAATTGGCTGTAGGTGTAAACGGCCGTTTCTCTCTGTCTGTGTTAGGCCTACAACCTGTCCAAGGGTGCAGCTTGTCTCTTACCTGCTCCCCCAGTTATTTGATCCCTTAGAGGAAACTACCAGGTATTTACCGTAGTTTCATGTTACAGACTTGCACTTTAGACCTGTAGGATATGCACTAATGATGTTTATATGCACTCATAATGCCTGGGGTTAATTTAGAAAGTGTGTTATTATCACATAGTTTATCCACTAGAGAGGTTTTGATGTCAATGTTTATAATCGCTTTAATCTCTGATTTATTCCCCATAGATGTACAGAATCTGTGGGATAACAGCAGCTTTATGGTTTCCATTTGTAGTCTGATTAGAATTGGTCAAATACATTTCATGGCTTATTCAGGCGGAAAGTCCGGTATAGAGGAAAAGTGGAGCACATTAGAGGGGTTTTTTAATTTCATTTCATCTATTTATTTATTTTTACAGTGAAAGTGTAAGGTCTTGCCCCCTGACATCAGTTATCTGTTACTAGAAGCTATGGGTTGATGTGCTGTGTATGTTTAATTTGAATCAACACACTCCACCAGGCTGCGTATGGAGCAGTAACAGCACTCAGACCAGACCTGACAACAAAGCAGCAATTCCACTTAGTCTGCCATATAGTGAGATTAGGCCTCGAATGATCTATAAAAAGCCATTTGACTGAGATTTCACAATGTGTCTGTAAGCCTTATGGCCCGCTAAACCAGGGATTGTGGCAGTCTTGGTTAGGTGAGGAGTGATGAGAGTGGGTGAATAGAAGGAAAGAGAATAGAGGTATGTTAAAAAAGTATATAGAACTGCTTTAATTTGCCAGTTACTCTTGTATCAGTGTCTCACAATATTATGTATGGTTTTTTTTATGTAGTAAGATGGAAAAAATAAAGGAAGAGGCAGGTAAAGCAGGAGACAACTGCTACATATTGGCGCGAGGCTAGGAACCTTCCTACCCGGCTATAGTTTATGAGCTGTTGTATGACATGAACTGTACGTGACTGTGAGCCCACGTGTAGCAGCATGTGTTTTGAGTCACTGGATTGTTTTTCTCCCACCTATTCCCCATTCACAATCAGATGGGCCACATAAGGTTTTAATTAACAGTTTAAATGTATATCGTAGCATCAGGACAGCAATCAGTGCTAACAAGCTACCCCCCCCCCCCAAACGAGGACATCTACTCTGGCTGTTTGATGAATGTTTAAGCGGTGAACCCATCCGACGCTAATGCTTAAGGCACTTCACACAGCGGTACCGCAGGCTTTGAAGAGCGGTGAGTAATCTTACAATAACGCAGGGCATTTCACAACATTTGGCATCTGGTGATGCACCAGTGGGGCAATAGCAACCAGTGAACTCAGCTCTACTGCCATCCGTGAGAAGAGAAGAGAAGAGAAGATCTGAATATCTGATTGGCATCCCCACCCAGGCTTACTTTGACCTCCACAGTAACTCTGCTGGGCCCGTCTCCCCTCTGCAGCCTACCGACTGCATTCCCTCCAGCCCTCACTCCTCATCTCCTCTTTGCTCTCACATACTTCCACATAAACAAAACATGCCTCATCTCCATTCCCTCTTGACTTGCTCTTCACTTTTTACATCTATATACTCAGCGTCTGTCATCGCTCTCTCCCCTTCTTTTCCCTCTCATTTGTTGACTTCTCTCACGACTCTTTATCTCTCTTTTCCCTGCTGCCCCCCCTTCAGTCCATTCCTGTGGCCGCTCCCCACAGGCAGTGATGCAATCCTCTGACTCCTGTGCGCAATCACAGGGTCTGGAGTTGGAGCACCAGCCAAGCAGGGGCGTCACCACACCACACTCAGTAGGAAAGCAACGGCGGAGGAAAGAAGGGAGGTGGGGAGACGAAAGAAAGGAAGGAATGAAGCCAATGAGAGAGGAAGTTAAAACAGCCCGACACTGTGTGAGCTCTGGGTGATAGAAGAAGGAAAAAAACAAAACAGCTATGATAAAAGTGAGCATTTATGTTTCCCAAAGCAAAAGTTTGGGTGATTTTTTGCTTGCGTGCGTTCAGCTGTGTATCCTCTTTCGAGCACACTAAATTACATCTACTGAAGGAACTTCTGAAATAATTTAATTTATCAAACATCGGGACTCTCCACCCCCACACCCATCCTCACATCAGCCTACTAACCAGCTGCGGCTGTTTTGCTGGGATTTACTGAAAAGGGTCTGTATTTCGGAAGTGACGGTTCTTTGCTACTCCCACACTAGATGCTGTCATTCCAGCTGACTCACACAAACATTAGCATTATTCTAACAGCCAGACGTGCGATATGACATTTAAGCGAAGGAGCGAATTTCATTGTTTGATTTGGAAGTCTGCATTTCTCTCAAAGTAAACCTCCTTTCCTCTTCATTTCCTTGGTGGGGCAGTGCAGATGAAATATGTTAATACTATGTATATACAACAGACGTGGAGTGAAATTCTTTCCACTAAAAGTCTGAATCGTATAGCACTTTAAAGTAACTAAAAAGATTTAAACTTATGTTATGAATTAAAAAAAAATGATTCCACGAGCGCGTGGACCCACATCTGCTTTACCAACTGTGCCGAGGCAGACCTCCCCTAAAGGCAGCAGAAATGAGCGCAAGGTCAGGATAGGAATGCAAAGCACTGGCACCTGCCTAAATCTTTAAATTAGCAGGTTGTCTCAGCAACACACACACACACACACACACACACACACACACACACACACACACACACACACACACACACACACACAAGCTATTGTTGACCACTCCCTAAAACCCAGCTCAGGATTTAAGCCTAAAGAGAAATGACTTCAGCTCAAAGCCAACAGGTGTGTACACTAAAATTTGAGGATGTATGAAAGTATATACTTAAATTACGATGAGAGCTTTAAACTCTTTTCAAAACATCTCAGAGTGCATAAAACGTCTTCAGCTGAACTCTCAACGGGACAAGTTATTTTCTCACTGGTAACATCCCAGAATAAAGCATCTGAGTAAGAAAGCATGGGAAAGTCAGAGAACCCCCTCTTTCCCTTTCTCCTCTACAAAGTTCAAAACAGTCAGAGGGCATTTTATTAGGGTTGATACTTATAGAAACTGAGGCACATTAAGAAGAACTGAATTACTTTTAGCACCGGTGGATCTGTCCCTGTGGTCTATTGATTCATCAAGGATTGGGGTGCGAATTATAGTATGCATCCACACAGTGCGGCCACACACAGACATACCGACTGTCCGGCTCTTGGGTACGAACCCATGCACGAGTGAGCTGCATGCTTAGCTGTGTGCTGTGGAGTTCAGACCAGTTCAGAGCGCTGTGGTACCGCTCCAGCTTTTGGGAGGGGTTCGTCTGTCTCACAGTCATTTCCTGGACGGGAATATTATAGCACCACACGCATGAGAAACAAACCCCTTTCTTTTTACACACTGACTCCAGCCACTTTCATTTGCTTGCAACTCAATAGAGAAATCCCTGGGAAGTAGGTCTTCTTATTCAATAGCCTCGGTAATATGATTCCAACAACAACTTTATGCAACGCGGCCTCCTGTAGGCTCGAGGCGAGGCACGGAGTCGGTGGGCGCTCTCTTTATTTTGCAGGCTTACGTCTGCTGCACCTTTAACTTTTAAACTCCTTCACCCCTGTCGCTTTCTCTCAAGCGGGGCTGGGCGACACCTGTGCACCAACTGTACTGAATGGCAATAACAAAGAAGGCGGGGCACGGGCCCAGATGTGCTCTGGGAGTGTCTCCACTGGTGCGGCTTTGTTAGCATGTGGGTCTATACGTGTGCACGAATGTGTTCATGTACAAAGAGGAGGGACAGAAGAGGGGCTTTGCTTTCCAAGCCAAAGCATAATGAAAAGGAAGGAAAACAGGAAGAGGGAGAAATGCACAACAGCAGAGAGCAATTAGTAGACTAAGTGACGTGATGCATGTTTTCATGTTATGGACAGCAGCAGCACTGTTGTGGAGCTCCTGCTTCTTTAAATCTCAGTGTACCCCCAACTCCCAGACTGTCTGCTATACCTCCATTTTAGCCCTTCTTCGTCCCTCTCCAGTGATCGCACGTATACATGTAGGCACAAAGCTTGTGTTGTCTTTTCCTTGTGAGGCTCTGCCAACTTAATGGCAGCCCTGTGTTCTCCCTCCTCACATGGAGCGCCTGTTTTCTCTGAGTAACCCGCCGCCCCATGTCTCCTCCCACCATGGCTGGCAATATGACAAGGTCAATATGACAGTCTTTTCTCTCCCTCTCTCTTTTTCTACCTTTGTCTCCCACCCCTCTCCTTTTTTCTCTGTATTTCTGTGTTCTAGCTCAACTGGTGACAGGCTCCACCCTGCAGCTTTCATCTTTTTTTCCCTTTTTTTTTTTTTTGAAGCTCCATCCAAGAGTGGGAAGCAGGGAAAAAGAGAGCAGAGAGACAGATGCAAAGGGACAGATGGAGGGTGACTGAGATGGCGACAGACAGGGTTGAGCATAATGCTGTAAAATGGAACAGCACTAAACTCTCGATTTAAATTTAAATTTGCAATCAGCTCCAACTGATTGCACGACTTGGACGCCCAAGTCGTGCAATCAGTTGGAGCTGAGCGTCAGAAAGATCTGGTGCCGATTCCTCCTCTCGTTTTGGCGAAACGAGAGATCGAACGGCGAAGAACCAAATAAATGTGTTGTGGAACAAACCGCACATCGGCAGCCTGAGAAAGAGTCTCAGTTAGAGCTGAAGGTCAAGAAAATAGCCATGCTCTTGCATCTGAATCAATGCCAACACTTTAGAATCAGATAAGGAATGGCAAAGTCAACTATGACTGACAGCACCGATTATTAAAGACACGAGCAAACAAAGAGCGAGTACGCGGCTTTCAGATGGCGACCATCAATAGTTAAGATGGCCACTGAAGCCAATTCACTTTTAGCGAGCAAATAAAAACAGTGAGGCTGTTTCACAGAAGCGTCTGAGGTCAGAATTAGTCTCAAAAAGCAGCCTCAAACTTAAAACATTCCCAAATTACATAAGGCTCCCTGGTAAGAGGGAAAAAAAGGGAAAACAACCACGGTACATATGAATTAAATTAGTGCTGGCAACATCTCCACAACACCACAGAGAAGGTACAAACACTAAGAGGCCAAACTTTCCCCCCCTCTAACTCTCTCTCTTTTACTGCATGTATAAGATGGAGAATGTCTTATGTAATGTACACGAAGCTGGGAGCTCATGGAAAGTGGGAGACAAAAAACGTAAGGGAAGGACGGAGGAAGAGAAGGGAATAGAAGCCGAGTTGAACGCGAGGAGGAAATGGCGTCTCAGGGAATTAGGGATGGAGGGGAAGAGGGTGGTAGGAGGGAGGGGGGTGAAGGGGGCAAAGTCTGGAAGCTAGCTGACAGGATTGGATATGCCCAGACAGAGAGCCAGGCCCAGGCCCAGACTTGAGAGCCTTATGTGAATCTTAGAAATGCCTCACCCATCTCTCTCCCTCACCCCCTTCTCTTAAAAAGAAAAAAAAAGAAACCCTCACAATTCCTCCCTTCCCAGTCCGATACTCCTCAGCCATACTCACGGGCAGAGCTCCTCCCTTTCTTTTCTCCTCAAACAAGCAAACACACAAAGTCAAACTGGACTGCACATATGACAGAATCCAGGGTGTTGACCGAGCAAGTAATAATAACATAAACCAGCTGCGGCTCCACTTCAACCACAATACTTTGGGTATATTACTGTACAACTGGCAGATCCCTTAACTCAGCTTTCTGATCCCTTAAAGGGTCAAACTAGATCTACTTTTACTTTCATTTGCAAGTTAAACAGTAACAATGAAGCTGGAAATGGACCAAAAGTACAAAAAGTAAAAAGGAAAGGAGAATAAAAGGGAAAAAAAGAGAGCGTCTTCCTCTAAAATCTCCCATGTCTTAGCTCTCTTTCTCTATCTTTCCTCATCAGCAGTGCCCTGCCCCAGACATGGTCTGCATATTGTCTGCAAGGCTTTGCGAGCTGAAATTCTCTCATGATAGAAATACTGAGCAGGGAGTGCAGAAGGCGCTTTAAAGAGAATGGGAAGAGGTAGGGCGGGGTGGTTGGAGTGAAGCACTGAGTTGTCTGTGTTTATTTTGGAAATGCAGGACTGCACACTTGCAGCAGAGGAACTGACCCTAAACTTCACCGATCCTCACAGAAAAAGCCAAACCCGAGCACTCATTTAGGATGTCCCACACAGGTGATTTAAGAAAAGGGTAGACCATATATCCCCTCGGGGCAGGGGGCTGAGGGGTAGTTTAACCCACCCTGGGGACACAGGAATGGTCTGCTCGAGGAGGAAGCAGTGAGGCCGTGAGGTGATTAGTGGTTACAGTTTAACTGGAGAAAAATGCACGGTGCGTGAGCCCCAGCCAGCCTGGGAGCAAAGCGGTATGCACTGGTCTTTTTCAGTTTTCAAACTAGAATGAGTCAAGTCACTGTATGCACTTTGTCTATTCTTAATGCATGGGTCCAAGAGTGTGACCCATACAGACACATCAGTCTGCAGCGCTCCAAAATATGTCTGTGTCATTCAGCAAGCACGTGGCAATGATTAAGAATAAAAGATTTGATTCGTCTGGAAGTGATTTACTATTATATACAAGTTTATCTACATTCAGGTATTGAGATTTACATACAATGTTCAGCTTGACGCTACAAGAGAGGACTTTACTAACCAGTGGATGATGCCAAAGTGGTTTTATCCACCCTTTATGTACAGTTAGTGGTAAGCAATTGAATGATTACATTGCCTTAGCGTTTTGGCAATAATTTAATTAATTAATGAAAACAGGCAACTCATTCATTGCGACTTATCTTCAAATAGGCACAGCGTTCTTAGAAATGTATCCAAAAACTGACCATCCTCTCTTCTCCGCCTAGCTTCAGTACAAAGACATTTCTTCTGGCACAACACTTGCATCTCCTCGATCACTGGTAACGAGCTTGAATGCACGACCCCGCCAAACGCGTTCGAGACGTGACATTTCCCTAATGCATGAAGCACGAGGCTGTTCATCTGATTAGCGTTAACTCTCTACAAATGCAAACCCCAGAAAGGACAGGCTCTGCCATGGGAAATCTCAAGTGCTGCAGCTCTTATCCCTGGGAAGATAAACGCAAGTGTGTATCAGGTGCCTTGTTTTCACTGCATGCTGCCTCATTCACTGACCACTGTAATCCTCCCTCCCCTGCTGCTGAGTTGCCTTTCAGCTCGCCTGTAATCCCTAGCAGCTACGGAGCCCCACTGTGATATTAATTCGAACACTCAACTTGGCTTTACCAAGCAGGTTTGTGCAACTTACATCCCACCCACTTACTGGTAGCAATCCTTGCCCTCCGCACAGTGTTTTTTCCCCTCTTAAGTAGCAAACATATTGTTGTGGTTTTACATGAAACTGTGAAAAAAAACCAACTTGCTTCTGCCACCTTTTAGACTTTAGATGAGGATTTCTTTGGCGGCAATGCAAAAAGCACAATGTAACAATCAAATCTATGGTGTCCATTTGTATTGGGCCTCGTTTAAGGTATTAAGCACAAGTGCACCCTGGGTTCCCACCATCTCTCTATCACAAACCTCGTGGTAATGCTGACGCAGGAGTACGCCTTTGAGTTCCACCTTTTCCACCATAAAACAGCTGCCGTTCCCTCACAGTTTGGACCAAAACTGAATGATGTCACGGTTGCGGTGCAATCCCAAGACACATGGAAAATTGAGGAGGGGGTGAATACCACACCCATGATCTGATTTTAGAGACTGGCACGGTGGACAGCCTTAATAGTACATATCCTCTGAGGAACCAACTACAGCAGCCAAAGGCTGTCAGACCTATAACTCTGGCTAGCACTCGGTGCAAGTTGTTGCTCCCAGCAGCAGTCCAGTTCCCTACATATGGCCAAGTATGAATTAAGGGAAGGAAAAGGAAATATACAGCAAGAAAATTACACACACACATCCTGTGAGCGTGGAATGCCACCACAAAGATGCACAGCTGGAGCTCTGTGGACATCTGGCTTTATGGTGGAGATGAGAGACTTTTCTCTGCAATGACTAAATGTTGTGGGAGAGAGTCGTTGCCTGAATAGCGATGGTGATAAATGCCTTTCCGTCTGACCACAGTCTTTCTCTCGGATGGATGTTATGGTTGACCTGCGGCTGAACTGATCATCAGCTGACTGGATAAACAATGCAGCCAGTGGGCTGTGGATGTGAGGAGCACCTGTGCTCACAGTTCTGAGAAGGTTTATGGATTACATAGTGGGGGCCTCAGGGAGGGAGCAAAAGGAGTCTCTCCCTGTGCAGAAAGCCTCTACGGCCTCTTTCGCTCCTTCCCCACATTCTTTGAGAGAGGTCCAGTGGGCCTGTGGCCAGACCTCCTCTCTCCACATGCTGCCTGTGTGACGGTTTTTCTCATGCACCAACACACTATATTGTTCACAGAACACCTCACAGTCACCTTGGAAATATACAGTCATCCAGCTCTTATCCCAGCCCCTGAGTGTGCCTCGTTCTGCTTGTGGCCTAATGCGTTTTAATGATCAGGCCTTATTACCCTCCAGCGTAGGCCTTGTTAGGTCTGCCTTGGCAGGGCAGAGCTCGGCTCTCTCTCTCTCCTGGCATCTTCTGGAACAATGGGACCAGGGGAGGCAGCCAATGGGGAGAAGGTCCATCCCAGGCCCAGTCCCAGTGTGCACACAATTAGGCTTAGGAACAGTGGAATTGCTTAATTGGAGGAAAATAGGGCTTTATCTAGGTTTCTCTGCCAGGGCTCATCCTTGCCCCCTTTGCTACATGCTTGGTCGCATCTAACTCAGAACTGGATGGAAAAAAATGACACAATGGCAGGCATATAAAAAGACCTAAAAGAGGTCTTAAGATCATAGTTATGGGCAAAATATTCCATTTAATCACAGCACATTTTATACCCAGTTGCAGCAAGATGAAAAGTTTAAGTGAGAAAATAAGTTTAAAAAAAAAGAAGAAGTATTTTCTCATCTTCGTTATTTACCAATAACAAACATCACCGGTTTACGTATCACTCACAAGCATGGAGACGTTGAACTCTCTATCAGATGCGGTGGCAAACATCAGAGAGCTTCTATCAGGGAGGCTCTGTCTTGCACAACAGCTGGCTGAGCGGTGATGCATGCCTCTATATAGGGCGAGATTTGTGACACTGCTCTAAAAATGTCTCTCTCGGGGTCTGTGGAGGGGGATGCTGGATTAAGAACGGATGCAGACACGCGGAAAAGGTCGGTGACGCGGTTTGTGGGTGAATGGCACAAAACCCGGCGATGGCACGCTCGCCTCCACCGGCCTGTTGGCTGTGACAGAGCGGGGAGTCCTGGCTGCAGGATTTTCGGCGCACCGCTGGAGAGAGTCCCCGAAAATAGGTCACTGCCCTGTTTGAACTCGCGCAAATTTTCCTCACAAAGCAGGAGCGCACTCACACCAGCGTGACCACGCAAGACAAGTGGGCACAACACACAGAACTGACGTCTCAGATAGGGTTGCCTTTGGCTTACCTTGAAGCGAGAATGCCGTGGATGTGGTCGAGATATCTCCGGCTTGGTCCCGATCTCTGCTGTGCAAACTTCGCACGCAAAGTCCCGTGGCTCTAACGGCGTCTGTGTCAAGAAGACCCCTCGTCAGTTTGTTGCTTTTTCTACGTTAAAAACGAAATAAACAGCTGTCATGTCTTGGGAAAATAGAACTAGGTGTCTGGAGAGGCGGTCCGTTTGCAGACCATTGTCAGGATTATTTCTAAGCATTGAAAAGCAAACATAAGCCTTAAAACGCAGCGTGTGTGACAGCTGCTCGTTTAAATAAAGGCTTGTCTACGAGGATGACAGCCTTGTTTGTGGTCGTGGGGTGATATTTTGCATGTTATCCCGACACTGGAAACCCGTCAAAAAAGTGCAAACACCCAGAGATCCTTAGCCTGAACTGTTCCCGCTGAGGAAAAAACAACGAAGACCACTTGCTTGTGCTGTGCATCAAAAGCGCATAGGTGATTTCTTCCTAAATTCAAAGCGCATCGCTTAATGGAAACGCTGGTCAAGTACAGGGGTTCCTATGGGTGGTCTTGCTTCTCCAAAGAGGGGGCGGGGGTGAAGGGGTGGGAGGGCACCAAGTGGTGGTGGTGGATAGGATAGATAGGGCGGGTTGGCGACGGGATGTGGGGTAGAGGGAGAGGATCGTCTCTAGCTTCTTCGGTGATTTTCCAGATGCAGAGGTAGGGCTGTTTTTGGTTTCTTTTCGCGCAGTGATCCCCGTGTGCCTTCTGCCTGATTTTTTTTCTCTCTCCTCCCTCTCCGCACTCGGGGAGACGCTGAGTGCTGATGGAAGTCTCCCCCACGACCGTCTGACGCGCACAGACAGCCGCCCGGAGCCCAGCCAGCCCGTCAGGACCAGCCCAGAGTCTGCCAGCTCAGCGCATGCTTACTGCTCCGCCCATCCACCATAGGCAGTCCCAGGCTCCTCTCCAAACTAACCCTCTCTCTCCGTGTCCTCACGGTCATCTCTCCGCCCCTGCTCCCCGCCAACAACAGGCCATCGCGCAGGGTGACACCTCTCTTGTTTACAGTTTAAAATGTTCTCTTCTTCTTCAGTTTTGTCTCTTTGCTCGTATTAGCCACTAACTCAGCCCCGACAGGCTGCTCCGAAAAGACGGAAAACGCCGTTACGTAATTTAAAAGTTCAGTCTCGAGAAGAGCAGGCGATCCTTCTGCAAGACAAACGCACATTTTCACCACACGAGCCAAAACATCCCGTACTTGGCTCGTACACTGCACTGTCGTTAGAAATGTCAGTAATTATAAGGATGCATTACTGTAGCGGTAATTAGACAAAGCTGGTTATAGCAAATGCAGTCTGTGAGGTAATTAACAGACAGATTATCCTTTTTAAAAGCTTAGCTGTGAGCACCATTTTTACCTTAAAGTGTTTATTTTTTTAATTTCATATTTTGATAATCAATGAATCAGTAAACAGAACAGGATTTGCTGCCCCCTCTCCCTTTTTTGTTGTTGGTACACTGTCGCCATAAGTTGTAAGAAAAACACATCAAACATATTTTAAACCTTTATTTGTTTATTTATTTACAAACTTTTCAGTTGCTGCATCTACAGTAGAAATTCACTACATTGCCTAGTTTGTCATATTTGGCTGAATCCTCATATAATTTAGTGCATTCTTCGGGACAAAAGAAAGAAGAAAACAAAACAAAAACAACCCCCTCTTGTTTTTGTCATTTGGATGGAAATTACACACCAATATTATGATTTGAGCACATAAACAGTGTGAAAATGTCACCAACCAGCAATTTCACCTTCTGGAACAGTTCCCTGGGCCATTTACTCCTCTTTGAGGTTTCACATAACCCATTTGTTTCTCACAGTAATGGTAAGACTACAATTACACGGTTGAATTTGGGAAACAAAATGTCAGCGTGTTAGATTTTAAAATTTAAATGTCAAAAAAAGAGAAGTGATTGCTTGTCTTGTATTTTGTGGTATCAGCACGTTACAGACAAAGCCAGTGGCACCACAGTGATAGTGTGTGTGTTTGGAATGTAAATAAAGGGTAACCTGGAGTGATGTGGCCAATGCCGAGCTGTAAGTTACTGTAATATATTAGGATTAAAAGCCTTTTATTGTCATTATAAATGTATAAGTCAGATGCAAAGAAAAAATGAATATCATACAATAATTTGTACAGTAAATGTAAAAAAGTGGTACATAACAACATTACTAAATAACCAATGTAGATAAAAGGGATCTAAGAGGTAATGTGTCATTTCCAAGGTGCAAATATTTTGCTGTATATGTATCAGTGTGTACACCACTGTTTTCTGGTCTTATAGGCTTTTATATATGTTCTAACTTTTAAAGGAATTCACGTTTGTAAAATAACTAGCAGCACAGATACCAACTCAAACAGAAGTCTCTGTCATAATCAATGCAACTTTTTTTTCTAACTTTTTTTCCTGATAGGTTTCTGTCCGGCCCATCTTGTGCCATCTAATGTGTGAGGTGTGCAATATGGCAGTGACTCGCCCTGGGTTTTCCTTTTACAACCACCAGGGGGCGTAAAGTTACCGGGTGGAAGGTGAAATAGCCTCCGGAGCCTTACATTTACTGCGAGAAAGTAAAAAATAAAAACAGTAATCTAACACTTCTATTAAAAATAAATAAAATGCATAATAAATAAATAAATAATGGGACTGAATGGAGTATTTGTACCATCAGTGTTGTAAAACATTAAAACTCCATCTAGCCTATCTTCATGTTATTGGAAAGTAATAAGCGGGGGCCTAAATAATAATGTCTGTGGAGTTTAAATCGTCTGCTATATCTGGAGGCATTACGATCTGATTCGGGATTCATGAACAAATGAATATTCCAGATAATATAAAGATGATTCAATGATGATGATGATTCAATATTCAAAGATGAACAATGTAGGCTTTATGAATGAAAGGTAAAGAGGGGGTTTGTTTCTTGGAAGCATTTGTAATTTGGTGAAACGGTGCTAAGACGCACTTGTCCAGAAGAGGGCTGCTTTAAAAATCACTGCCACGGTTTCCAGCACTGATCTCCCACAGATGTATTCCTCTATTCTCCTGTAAACGCCCGACAGCGTGCAGCCGCACCTGTGGGTAATTACTAAAAATGCGCCATCGTGAAAAGATATAAAGCTGCTGCTGCTGCGGCTCAAAATTCCGGATCAAATCCACTGCTCCCGTCCTGTGACTTCACTCCATGCATGCTCCATATAGCCTCTGTTTAACAGATTAGATCAGGTTACTGTAATTTAGCCTCCCGTGCTTCCACTGTGGGTCTGTCACACCCAAAATGGTGAACAACATTAACATTCAGTGTGTGTGTGTGTGTGTGTGTGTGTGTGTGTGTCCCTAAAAGCCCTCCCCGGTGCGCTGTTGCTGTGCAGCGTTGCCAGCTCGTCAGCTGATCCCTCTTGTTCCCTTATCGCAGCTGTTGGATTGTCCACCCCTGTAGTATTCCCGCTCTTTATTTGCTCATGAGCCCGAGCTGTCACGGTGCACTGACATTTGGGTTATAAAATAAGAATTTAAAATAATGTTGTTGTTGTTTTGTTTTTTTTAAGCCTATTTATGTTGAAATCATAGCCCCTCTCTACATAAAGTATATTTAAACCGATTCAAGCCATGTGACGGGAAACCATTAATGATTCAGCCCAGCTCTGTGACGGCAGATCTGATCACAGATCAGCTGTAAATGCCCCCCCAGGTTTAAACATTTCAAGCTCCCTCCGCGGCTCTCCACATGTGTCGGTGTATTTCTGCGCTAAATAGTCCTTTGTTTACGCGCAGTCCTCCTCCTCCCCCCCTCTCTCTCTCTCTGCGGAAGGAGGCTTTTGGTAGTGCAGTGTGTGACTCCTACCAGCTGTTTCCCGCCTTGAAAGCCATCCGATCAGCTGCGCACACACACACAGACACACACACGGTCATGCAGAGGGAGAAAGCAAAGGGGAGGGAGAAAGAGAGAGAGAGGTAGAGCGCCACACACAACGAGGGAACCCCATCAGCTGGAAGTCGAGTAACATTACAACTCTCAGCAGCCTCAAAGTACTACATTACACGGACGAGGCATTCATATCTCCTCTGTGGATTTAACCCGCATCGGATCACGGGGGATTTTTACCCACTAACGTCATCATTTTTCCCTTTTTATACCACGGAGACTGTTTGCTGCTTTTCTTTTTTTCCCCTTAAAAAACTGCTGGTGGTGGGGAGGGGGGGCACCAAACTGGCGAGAGGCGAGCATGGAGTATTTCATGGTACCAACTCAGAAGGTGCCCTCCTTGCAACATTTCAGGAAAACGGAGAAAGAAGTGATTGGTGGTCTTTGTAGGTGTGTATGCCACGCGCGTTTCACCCGACATGCTGTGCCTGTTATTATTTTTATTGTTATTATTATTATTATCACCGTCATCATCACTATTATCACCATCAAGTCATCTGCTGAGAGCACCGCGCACTTAGCGATGTCGGTTTTGGGCAACACGCTTGGTCTGATGTGTTATTGTGTACACGACCCTCTCACGCGGAGCTGCGGGCATTAATTAACATCAAACGGCGAGATCAAGGGGCGACCGAGCACGCGGGGGGCTCCCGCTGTGTCCACGGCGTCCTCTGCGTGCTTTTATTTTGCATCTTTGACTGCGAAATCGATGTATTTTGTGGCTAACAAACATAAACCACGTGGTTCCGTGCACACCACGCTGCTACTCGCTCAGCGCATCCCCGACCTATTTGTGCTTAAATAATCCCTCACCCGTGGCCTATGTGTACTTAAATTTACACGAGAAAGGGAAAGTTGAGCTAGCGGGCGTCGCGGTGTGTGAAGGGGTCTATTTTCGCCTCGCACATTCGTGGGGGTTGACGATTTCGCTCGCAGGGAGCCGAAGTTTATTGTGGGTAGTGCGGCCATGCTTGTGGCTTGTGCAAAAAAGTGATGGAGGTGGGGGGAGTGGATGAGAGAGGGGGTGAGAGGGTCTGGCGTTTGTTTCCTGTTTATGGCGCCCTGTTTTCATTCACTCCAAACGTTAAAAAAGCACTGCTGTTGTCTTATTCGCCCCTGTTTTAGGCGGCGGTGGTTTAAATGGCGTTTCTGCGCTTCCCGTTGACGCTATCGAGCCGCCTCCACTGCGTCGTTTCATCCCGCACCTCTGCCATGCTGCCTGCCGCATTGTTGTAATGGCGGAGGACACGAAAGTCTGCTCGGAGCGCGAAGGTGGTGTCGGGCACTGTGAGGACGGAGGAAGTGTGTTTGGGGGACGTTAAAATACGTTTCCCGTTGGATTTGTTCGGTAAAAGGAGACATTTGGCTTTTCGCGGGGAGGCAGGAAAATTAAAAGTGGCGTTATTAATAAGGGGGTGTGCGTATGTCGCGGAAGGCCCGTCGATACGTCCGCAGCCCTGTTTGAAGAAGGAGGCGGAGGGATCTGCGACTGTTGCTCCTGCTGCTGGTAGTGACATGGGCAGTCTGGGAAATGTAGTCCGCTTTTCTGCGGGGAATTGGTGCACCGCAAGGAAAGCCGGAACTTTACCCAGACAAACTTTAAATGCTTTTACAATTTAAAATAAAGCGGAAATTGGCACATTTTTTCTTTAAACTTTGACTCCGTGAGCACACTCTAAAGTCCTTATCACTCAAATATAACTTAATAAAAACCAGAATGACTAAAATTTGTATCAGTTCTTGTTGTAAAGTCACATTTATTCAGCAATAAAATACACAGTTCGTTATTAATTAGCTTTTTTAAATCCCTGGATCTGTCAAATATAACAGTTTTTAAAAAAATGATGATCACTGTTATAGTTTTATTGTTACATTTTATCTGCACAACAGTTTTAAAACTCATGTCCAGGTTGTTATATTTGAGACATTTTGGCAGTCTTGCTGGAAAAGCAACTTGTGATTATTAATGTATTTGTAGAAACCGTAGAATTTGAAGACAAAGTTAGAAAGGCAAGGTTGAGATGGTTTGGGCATGTGCAGAGGAAGAAGAGTGGATAGGTTGGAGATGAAAGATGGACCTCCCAGTTGAGCAGATTGCATACAGAGGGTTGGAGTGACAAGAGAGGTTGCTAAGGGTTGGATGTGATGGAGGCAATCGAAAAATGATGTTGAAGATATTTGTGGAACCATATTTCAATTTGATCAGTTTTAATCAGCCTGTTGGTTGAGCTTTGTTTAGTTTCTTGGGTAATAATTTAAGCCTAAACTCACTCTAATTCAGGCTCTAAAGTGGCCTGCGTTTGTAAAGTTCAGGCTCAGTTGGTCATGTTTTGGCAGTGGATCTGTTTGTTGGATGTGCTGCTGCAGTGCTACACGTGTGTGTGTGTGTGCGTGTCTGTGTATACACACATAGACACTGCTTTTCTAATCTGCGTCTGCACAATTGTTCCCAATGTTTGCACTAAGGCAGCTGAGTCAGTACAGATAAGAGCTTGGTTTCAGAGAGGGTCCCATAGATAGTGTTTGATACTGAGGATGTTAGAGGAAATTCACTTAGAATTCCCCCTCAAACTGAATTTAACCATGTGGAATGCACTGATTCACAGTTTAAATATTGGAATGTTCATAATAAACTATATGCTGCTGCAACATTGACATATCTTCTAACACGTGCTAACAATTCAAATAAACAGAACTTGTGATCTTTCATAGGTTTGTAACAATTTCAGTTATTAGCAATGATACATGTAGTTGCTAGTGAGCTGAAAGGACAAAGCCGCTGTAAATACCTGTGTAATCACAGGAACGGGCCAGTCATTTCTGCTCTTTGGTGGTGATATAAATACACACTTTAAAGAGTCAGCTCACATAAAAACAAAACAAACAAAAAAACAGTTGATGTCAAGGGGAGCAAATGCTGTCAGCTTTTTGCTTTTCCTCCTGTGTCCAGATAATTTCTTATGTAATGCAGTTCTGGTATATGTAAACTTAACTCAGCTGCAGGTTTACTGCATTGGTGAAGAGTGGAGCAAACTGTGCCTTGGCATAAACTGTTTTTATTGGAACTATTTCTTGGGTATAAAGTAGTTCCAACAAAAACCATCAGGAGAGGCTTGCCTGTGCTTGCAATTAGTTTACTAACTTGACCACTAATAATTTCCCCACACTAAACCTTGAGATGTTTTTGAAGTGAAATGAAGGAAAGTGCTAACGGAAGTACGAGAAGAAAGAGCAAATTGAGGAAATCTGGGCTGACCAAAAAAAAAAAAGATTTGATTAGCATTCGCAGCAACAAGTTTACTTGTGGCCACTGAGTGTGCCATCAGCACCATATTAGTAAATGTTTTTTGTTTTAACACAGATTGGTTTATTTTTAAGTCTTCTTAAACTGTACATTTTCCCTAATAGCTTTCCTGCCTCTCCCTTCTTCCCCTAGCCTGGCCAACATTCCTCTGACCCCAGAAACAGCCCGGGACCAAGAGAGGCGAATCCGTAGAGAGATCGCCAACAGCAACGAGCGTCGGCGTATGCAGAGCATCAATGCTGGATTCCAGTCACTTAAAACACTCATCCCACACAGCGATGGAGAGAAACTCAGCAAGGTGGGTCATAAACAGTGATTTAAATTAGATGATGAGTTAGCTGGAGCTGGAAGGGTCTGAACTTGCTTTCATAACCAAACTGTAATGTTGTTCTTCAGGCTGCCATCCTGCAACAGACGGCAGAGTACATTTTTACTTTGGAGCAGGAGAAGACACGTTTATTGCAGCAGAACAGTCAGCTCAAACGAATCATACAGGTAAACCAGTGCGCTGCCCATGCAGACTGTTTGCAAAGGAGTTAGCTGTCTTTTCACTATCATCATTTCACTATCATCAATCTTAGCATTCATCTAAAGCACATCTCACATTTCTGTTTGCGCTCTCTAGGAGTTAAGTGGTTCCTCCCCCAAGAGGAGGCGTGCAGAGGAGAAAGATGAAGGGATTGGCTCACCAGACATCCTGGAGGAGGAGAAAACCGAGGACTTAAGAAGGGAGATGATCGAGTTGAGACAGCAGCTGGAGAAAGAACGTTCAGCCAGGATGAATCTAGAAGAACAGGTGACGACAATAACGCAGTTTCAAGAGTTTGAAATTCCACCGACTGCTGTGGTTTGAACTTTTCAGAAATATTATCCTATTTTTTGCATCTTAGATGCGGTCCATGGATGCCCAGTTGTACCCAGAGAAGCTGAAGGCAATCACCCAGCAGTTCCAGGAGCAGCAGGCCCAACCGCAGAGCCTTGTCCGTCTGCAGCAGCACAAACAGCTGGAGAGGGACCTCACTCCAGCCCACAGCCCACAGGTTGAAACATCTGCATATCACTGACTGATATACTTTAAAGATGTATGCTTTTTACTGATATAGAAAAATCCCCTCTGTTTCAGTGTTTCAATAAAACCTAATGAATTTAAACCGTTTTTGACACAGAGGATTAGTAAATCAAATCAAGAGTAAAAATCTGGCCTTTTAGACAAATTTTTAGCTTTGAGGTAAATATTTTTGGATTTGTCGATGGAATGATAGGATAAAAAATTTAGACCTTTTGTCGTCATTGTTCAGCTCAGCGTTTCCTTTCCCCCTCTGTTCATCCTTTTAACATATACAGAGGCCATGTGCAGCAAGCTCTTGAATTTGACACACAAAAAAGTGTTTATTTTTGGCTCATTAGCCTAAACTCATCAGCTGGCAGGCACCAGATTTCCCCCCCTTCCCCCTCCCTAGCATGTAAATTTTTTATGGACTTTGAGTCAATTATGTCAAAGTGTGTTGCGTTTTCTAAAAATACACACACACACACACACACACACACACACACAGCTAGACTAGTCTCAGAGTCTACCGTAGATTTCACAAAGACATGTGGACAAGGACATGACAGTCCTGTCCATGTCCACAGTTAGAGCTGTCAGCAGCTCAGACAGATTTACAGTGTGTTAAATGAGCCGCTCACACGTCTTTCTGCCGGTGCCGTCTCCAGCCCTGATAGCTGCAGCGTCCTGTTACTGCAGGCTTACCCTAACTGAACATGATGCCAAATCAATCATCGCCTGATGTCTGCCCTATCCGCTCCTTGTGGCAGCTGGGCTTTTGCAGTAAAAGATGATTGACGCCCTTTACATTAGTCATATGACACTTTGTGACTCCATAAGCAGAGCTGTGTAATGTAACCTCAAGTCAATATCAGTATGAATTTGCAGAATTACAGCAACACTGAATTACCCCGGGGGGGGAAGCTAATTCAGGTGTGATTTACTGTATTGTTACCATCATGACTACTGAACAGTCTAGGACTGCATTGCATGACTCATTTTAATATTGCATTTTAACTTGTTATCATGTTAACATCTCAAAAAAAATTGTGATAGGGTCATGTTTAGCACTATGCAGCATCTTCTCTTTTTTTAACAGTCCATAAACATCTGGGAACTGAGGTGATCAGGGGCTAGACTTCTGGGAAAGAATGTTGTCCTATTTTTGTTTGATATAAGAATTTAGCTGCTCAGTAGTCCTATCTCTTCTTTGTCATAGTTTTCATTTCATAATGTCAATTGAGCTCAATTTAGGGTTTTTATATAAAGCACTAAATCACAACAGTCCCCACAAGTCACTTTATACTGTAGGGTAAAGACTCTATAGTATTCGAAAGAAACAATCAAACATACCTCTATGAGCAAGCTCCAAGAAGTTGAACTTAATTCTTCTCAGTATTAATTTTATGTTTTTATAAAATGCTGCAGGCAAGCGTAGATGTTAGGTGATTGAAATGTGAACTATGCGCCAACTTCATCACTACTTGATCAACAAAAAACAAGTGTAAACAATCTGCATTACTTTTGCGAAACACTTGTCACTTGTCTCCTTATGTGTGGAAAGTTCTCACCTGCAAGAGAAGAATACAAATCCAGCAGTGATACTGAGTTGAAGCGCTCTGCCAGTAGTGAATTAGACTGCAGGTCAATGAGTTCAAGCTCAACATCACTGGATCCATTATTCAAACTGCAAGTGAAGGGAGCTGAAATCATGTGCATTTCACTCTCAAGTGTTTTGAAGTCTTCAAATCACCTTGAAAACTCATTATGCAGGGCTCCTAACATGGACAAGTACCAGCTGAGGGGATCAGCTGATGGTATGGCTTCTTTCACTGTTGACATGTAAGTGAGAATGGTGTTCCCAAATCGGCTTGAAAGAAACTGCAACTTTCTTATGAAACCTTTTTATGAAGCTTTACATTTCATGTGCAAATTGGCCCTGTCTTGCAGTTTGGTATTTAGTTCATTCATTAGTGCAGTCATATAAATAACAAATGTAAGACTGTATTCCGTTCTCCTGAAGAGCGCTCTGAATTATCCTTGCCTTTCTTCACATAAAACTCTTAAATTTTTACTCTCAAGTGCGACACTCTTACCCAAGCTGAGCCACCTGACAGCTGTGTGGTAGCCTATGTCACCATTTTCAGTCTCGCGTCCCTCCAAAAGTCTAACAAACGGTGCTCTTGCCCACATCAAGTTAAATATTTCAACAATGATATGGTTAATTTTTAGCACCTACTTACACAACACCTCCTGGTGTATAATACAATGCAGAGATACCTATTTCAGTTCTGGGATCATTTCAGTCCCTTTTTCTTGCATCCACTTCAGAAGGCTGACATTTTCCCTGTCAGATTAGATTTTTTTTACTCGGGGTATGCTAGCACAGCACAGTCCACAAAACACTCTTTTATAAACTCCCCAAGAGAAATTGGCTTAATGTTTTTTTTATGATTTGATGAGACTCTTCCATCCCTAGATCTGTAAAGCCTGGTAAAAGGTCTTTGTCGTTTTGTAGCTTTTTTTTTTTTAGCAAAGGTTCAACTGTCTGTTCCCACTCTGCATAGGTTCTTGTATTTCTCTAATGAAGAGCTAAAAAATTTCAAAGTTTTTCTAACTTTTAATTGAGCTTTGGCCGAAAGAGGACTGCAGTCTTTCACTATTATGTTCACATGTGCCTCTTTTTTGAGTGAATGAGCTTCAACATGCATTTCTGGTTAGCATCGTAAACCGTTCACAGACAGTGATTTCTGGAAGTGTTTCTGACCCCATGCAGTGATTTCCATGACAAAATCACATCTGTTTTTAATGCACTGCTGCCCAGGAGCCTGAATATTACAAGTGTTCAGTATTGATTTTTGGGCTTGTCTTCTTTGCGCACAGAGATTTCTCCAGAATCTCAGAATCTTTTGATCATATTTTGTACTGTAGATGATGAAATATTCAAAGTCTTTTTCAGTTTAACATTGAGGAACATTTTTTTGATGATTTTGCAGTTTTCTGCAGATTGGTGATCCTCTGCAAAGATTCTGACCCTCTAACATGCTCTTTAATATACTCAGTCATACTACTGACCTGCTGCAAATTAACCTAATTATTTTAAAATGCTCCTCCAAGTTTTCTTTTTTATAAAACCACTTACTTTTATTATTGCTCCTGTCCCAACTTTTTTGAGGTAGTTTTTGCCATGAAAATCAAAATGACCTTAATTGTCTCAGTTTATTAAACAACTGATATGATATATTCTCTTCTCCTTTGCATTTTACACAGGATCCTAACTTATTTGGAGTTGGGGTTGTATTTTTGTATTACTGCTAACGTTATTTACAAATTTAATATATGTTAATAGTAAACGGTGCAGGTTAAAAATGTGCCTTCAGTGCACTGAGGTTGCAGAAGTGATGACATGAGAATAATAAACGGTGATTGCACCTTTCTACCAGGTGTTGGCCCCTGCTACTCCCCCAGCCCCTACACACCACGCTACAGTCATTGTTCCTGCACCTGTCCAGACTCCTCAGTCCCACCATGTTACTGTGGTAGCCATGGGCCCAGCATCAGTTATCAACACAGTTTCCACATCTCGACAGAACCTGGATACCATCGTTCAGGTAAGGCACAAAATCCTGCCTCATATCCCACCACTAGAGGGGGGTGTTGTCGCTGACATCTGTTGCCTCTGTGTTTCCCTCAGGCAATCCAGCACATCGAGGGCACCCAGGGGAAGGGTGGCGCCGGGGAGGAAGAGCAGAGGAGGGCGGTCATCGTCACTTCAGGACGTGTCCTCTCTGACGCGGCAGGCTCAGACACAGCCTCAAACAGCGACGGGCCGGACGACTGTTCACTGCCTTGAGTTCATCCCTGACGTCTTACGTACCATACACTCACATGCACGCACACACCTACACACAAGCCCCAAGCGGAGCAGGGCTACAGGAGCCTACAAACTCACAGCGCTGTTGTTCGGTGGAAAAGTCTGCTAGTTAGATTGAAGCACTTGTTTTGTTTTCTTAATCAATACACGTCATGTTGTACCGTGATAGGCAGCCCTTATGGTTTACACTTAGACACTCACACATGCAGCCTCTTCTGTTTTTTTTCCTTTCCTCTGCTTATGTCTAGCGCCGATCCTTCATTCACTCACTTACACAAGCTTTCTTCGTTAAACTATAGAAAGACAAATAGAGCGACTACTTCACTGACTATAAATGCTCTGTTTTACTGGATACTAGAACTTTCGAATGTCAACTAAACATTTCCATTAACTACCAGGACTGTTATCTCTCTGTGCGCCCCTGAAGTCGAAAAAGGAGACAAAGTCAATGAAGAGCCCATTGGTGTGGCGTCAAAACCCCCGCACCAGAGCAATTTTTTTTCCCGCCCCTAAGCTGAACATCCTTTAAACCTTCCTCGGTTCCCGATCCAACTGAGCTGTATGGAGAGACACTGTGAGGAAAAAAAAGACTGTCCTAAAGTTCCACCTTTTAGGCTTTGTGTTGAGAGAATGTGTTATTTTACTTTTGTGAAGTCGACCTTTTCATGCTGTGTTTTTCTTAAGAGTCCTCTAACAACAGGTTGATGAGAATTTCAAAGCTGTTTTTCATGGCTGACTGGTGCTCACAGGAAATGAAGCGAAGCTCGAAAAGAGAGTGCACTTACTGGTTCAAAACGCTATTTTATTTTTCTTCTCATGTTGTTTGTTTGTTGCCATTTTTGCTGGGCTGGGATCCCAGTAAACCCACATATCTTGACCCACATGACTTATTCTGTTTACTCGTGGTCTGACCAAAAAAAAAGTTTTTAAATTTCTTTTTTTAAATTTCACATTTCCTGACATCTTCCCTTTCTGAGTTTAAAAACACATGGCTTTTAAAATAAGCTACTCTTTGGGCCCCTGTCGAGTAACTGTCACATATGTGTCTCTTTTAGTGTTTTGAATCAGCGAGGCTTAGCGGTGCTCCGGACTCTGGTAGTCTGCAGCAGACCCGCTTTTGCCTTGAAATTCTTGCACGTGCAAATATAACTTGAATACAATCACTTGTTTGCTCGATCTTAAGAGCTTGTTCTATTTAGCCCCTTCCAGTGTAGTTTGCTTGTTTGTTTTTTTGTTTGTTTGTTTTGGGATATGTATCAAAGCAGAATATGCTTAAAATATGAGGAAAATGCCCAGTCTATATGCATTTCTTTATATTGAATATTTATCCTTTAGTGCGTTTTCTGTAAAATGTACCATGTTTTTTGTTTTTGTTTTGTTTTGTTGTTTTTTTTTGTACACATTTCTGCTTACATTTTTATTTGTTCTGTTGCCGGGAACTCTTGGTTGACGGACAGATTGACAAAGACATGTAGCGGAGAGAGGCTGCAGCATGCCTTACTAATAGCAGGTGCAGGGAGGCACTGTGAAGCCAGCCTTAACACAGCCCTGGGGTTGAGGGAAGTTTTATTTTTTTATTATTATTATTTTTTCTCTTACCTGCGTCATTTGGTAGCCGCTGGAACCCCTTTTTGTTTCGAGCTATCAGATCAATCCAGCTGGTTTGTGTTGGAATACTGTATATTCCCAGTCATACTTTGTTTTTATTTTACTATGCTTTTTTAAAAACAGGTTGCATTGATATGGTCCTGAAAGAGTATTCAAAATGCGATTTCTGGTTACTAGTAGATTTTATTATATTTTAGCCCCTTAAAGCCAGTTGATTGGCAAAAATATATATACACACAAATATATATATATGTATATATATATATATATATATAGCCACAAAGAGACGTCAGCATTCCATAAATGTCCTTTAACAGTTCATTTTTCAGAAGATTAGTTGCATCTTTGACGCATCCCTCCTCACCCCTTGCGTCAGTGCATAGATGGAGCTTCGAACCGCTGCACAGATAAATCGCGGAATTGCCCTTTAAAGAAAAAACTATTGATGTCAGCTGCACTGCAATAAGCAGAATTAAATGATGGGTTGTTTGCGAGTGCTTCTCTTGATAGGAAAGGGGATTCCTGGATATGGAAAAAGTTTGCATGCTCTTCTGTTTGTGGAGCTTGCTTTCCTTATTTTTTGCCGTCTGTTTGCATTTGATCACTTTCCCCTAAATCCCAGACATGGTTTATTTCCATCTACGTTTTACGCTCTGGGTCGAGTGTTAGGAAGCATACGCGGACATATCAGGTGGTCGGAGAAGTGGGGTTGGCTTTGAGGGGGTTCCACTAAATAGGGTCAAGATTACAAAGCACTTACTGTACTATATAGGAGTTTGCTTCTTTCTTGTTTTTTGTTTGTTTGTTTTTTTTATATGAAGGAGCATCTCCTCATTTGAAGCTCTTGAAGTTGAGTAAAAACCGCACAGCTGTGTATCCCCCCTTTCCCTCCATGTCCAGTCCTCCTACATCTTGTCCTGTCACATTCTTTTGCAGTTTTTATGCTGTCTTTGTTTATCTGTTGACAAGTCTGAGCTCTCTTCTCATTTTTCCGCTTGTTCTCCTTCCTCTACCCATTTTTTTTATTTTTTTTGTTAGACCCATCAATGGATATGGTCATCAAGAAGCTATTTTTTTTTTTTTTTTTTTTTTTAAAGAGAAACGTTTTGGGGATAAAGAGGCTCGTGCCTTTGTAAAGACAGAATAATAAAGTTTGTACTTTGTTTTGTAAACACTGGGCTTTCTGTGTGTCTTTTCTGTTTCTCTGGTAACAGTTATTCTAACACAAATAGTGACATAACCAGCTGAATTTGATTCATTTCCAGTTCTGTTTGGCTGTTACTCAAGCAGTCGAGTTGATGCACAAGTGTCTGTTCCTGATTGGTGGATGGGCTGTTCAAGCCTCCCTCCCTCCCCTGCTCAGTTGCTCATGGCTAAATTAAGACTGACCACCTTCTCTGTAACAGTTAAAATTTACACCAGGGACGGTAGACTGCATCTCCCGTTGTCATCCTGTCTCTTGCCTCTTGTTCACACGCTCGCACATCTTGTAGAGATACTGCTGGTTTTGGTGTCTGGGGTCAGCTGTTCGTGTCATATCAGGATGTTCTCAGTCATTTAGTTAATAACCAAAATCAGGAACGTCTACAACAAAAGTTGAATGTGGTATTTATTTCAAATGTCATTGACACGTTGAGAGCATGGGTACACCCTAGATCAGGGGTGTCAAACATAAGGCCTGGGGGCCAGAATCAGTCCGGCAAAGTCTCCAATTCAGCCCCACCTGCTGTGGAAAATGTGATGGGCATAAATTTTGCTGTTTTCTGTGGTCCCCTGCTCACCCACTGAGCCTAACTGACACCCATATTAAGAAACAGAAGACTTGGATTAGGTGACTCTTTCTCACTTATTGTTTAGATATGAAAGTTGCTGTATAATTTCTCATATTATAAAGTCTGTAAATGTCCTCATACTCTCCTCCTGTGCCTCAGGTCACCAGCTAGACTTCCTCAGACTCCTCTGATGGCATCATCATCCTCCCAGATTGCTTTGACAAGCTGGTTTCGGCCAAGCCAAAAGTAAAACAGGAGGAAGAGGAGGGTTTCCAGCACGAACTTGTGCAGGGATGCCCTCCGAGAGAGAGGCAAGAGTTGACAGAGGTGGTTCACCGGCAAACACTGGGCCTCCACCCATCACTCGAATCAACACCACCATGGACCAGGTGCTGTGTGCCTCACAATCTGTGGATGATGTGACGTTGTTCTCCCTGGGAATCAGGGCTCCTATTTTCTGGACCCCAGCTTCTCCCATCAGCCTCCTTTAATCACCAAAAAGTCCAAAGGGAGAAGCTTTATAAATGAGCTTAGGTTATAAATGCTTTGGTGTGAGAAATTAGTGCAATCTGTTACCAAGCAAATACAGCGTCAGTATCTGCGATACTAAGTACCGGTACTTTTCACTAATACAGACACTTTATGTAAGGGAGAGCGACGTGCTCAATCTGCATACTTTTTAATCACGACTAAAGATGCAATTTTTATGATTGTGAATTAGTTAACACAACAAAACACACCTTCCACAGTTTTTCTAATGGAGTATAAAACTGAAAATTAAAACTGCTTAAGGGCTAAAAATGTTCTGAAAAGCCAGCACACATGTATCATGGTGTTATAAAGCTATCTGGATACTTTGGGGGGTTACGGGGTCAAAGCCCAGTAAAAAGAACAAGAAGCGCATATTTAAGATTTCTTGCATACTGTTATTTCAGACATTGAGATGTGGAATGTGCACAAAACTGTCCAAACAGATCACCTTTCAGATGCAGGCAGGGTTTTCTTTACTGCTTTTCAGGTGACACCTGCACGGCAGTTCGAGGGTTTTAGAGACAAGTTGTGTTTTTTGTGGTTTTAGAGCAGTTAGAATGGAAAACATCCGCGCCACCTATCATCATCTTTGCCAACCTGCATTTCTACTCATTCTGATTTAACCGTCAACTGCAAGCTAGAAAATGTCTTCAAACTGTTACTTAAATGACTTATTTAGGGTGAGAAGAAATAAAAGCATAAGGAATGAATAAAGGAGGAGTCGAGAGCATGGGTAGAGGAGGGAGAGGTAAAAATTAAAGAGTTGGACAAAAGATGAAGGAGGAGAAGGCTACACTTGTCCAAGCTTAACTTCTTTTAGGAAAAACTTGAAACGCGCTTTTTCTCTTCAGAGTTCCTGCAGAATTTATCCCATGCTTGAAGGTTTTTCATCTCAGCGATCATATCTGAATTCTGATCAAGTATCTTACACCGTCTTCTACTGCTCTTCATATTTCTCTTTCTGTAATTTCTTTGTCTTCATTCACGTTTTTGTTCATTTCTTCTTCCATGTCTTTTGGTTTCCATCTGTCGTTGCTTCTCCTCCTCCGTTTCAGTGTTTTCTCTTCTGTACTCTGTTTTATACTCCTTGCAAATGCACATTTTTGCTCACCATTTCGTGGATACTACACTACATCACTTTGCATACTTTCTCCAAGTTTTACTTCTTTTCCTCAATTTCAATATTTCAAAATATAAAATACTTGCAGTGCCCCATATTTTGTCTCAAAGTCTTGGAGAATATGCTGCAACCCTAAAGTCAAAGTCCTGTGCTATTGCATATGTGCATAGTGGTTTGAAATTTTTTCAGCCTTTCGCTTGCAAAGCAATCAGGAAAACAAAACAAGAGCACATGCAGTAGTTTTACTCACAAGCCCTTGAGTAGCCAGTGGCAAAGCTGGACAATGTGCTAGTGAAGGAAACAATGAAGGAGTGCTGCAGCAGCTGGCAGCAACCAAAAACCCTCTTGAGAGATGTCAAGAGACATCTGCAGACATCTGGGTTCCTCTATGCTCCATCAAAAACTCCAAGGACAGCCCCCTGGTCAATAACTTTAGCCAGCGTACACAAATATCTCTCAGTCCACTCACATTATGAAGCCCGTTAAAAAACACTAGAACCACCAAAGTGGGTCATTTTGGCCCTTTTGCATTTTAAAAATCACATAACTCTGTTAAAATTTAAAAAAATTGTCTTTTCCTAAAAATCGGATCACAGTATTCATCAAATAGTGAATCTTGGGGTGTGTGGGATTGAAAAGCCCATTGTTCATCAGTGCTGTTGGTTTCAGTCATTGTGCAAATGTACTGTTTATAAGTTTGGGGAAACCTGCAGTCAGCTGAGACTGAAGAAGTCACCTGGATGAGTGATGAAATGTTTCCAGATTAACAGAATCAACTTTTTGGGAAACCATAGCCCCCAACTACTCCCCAGCACCAGTGAACTATCTGAGGATTAATGCTGTTTTCCGCTCTAAAATGAACACGCTGTAATGTTTGGACATGCTTCCCGAGTCATTTGGAAAAGGCATGCTTGGGTAAGAAACTTCTGCCATATTTGGGGATTAATTTACAGTGGAGATGTTGATTCCTGAGGAATTGTGAGATTATGTTCGCCACACTACATCTGCCTGAGTGTGATAAAGCAGTAATCCGCCCAGCCTTTAGCTGTGCCAGGGATTCAAGTCTGACTCAGGGGTCCTCATGCTTCCGACATACCCTCTCTGCAGCTCTCTCATCCCCTCACACTCTCTTTTGGTGATTACTTTAACCAATACGGCAGCCAAGTAAGTCTTCCTTACCAGAGTAAGAGTCTGACAGTTCCCTTCAATGCTTCAGTGCAGCACATTTAAGCCTACTAAATCTAGAAATTCATGGAGATGGGTTAGTAAAGCTGTTACAGTCATTATTTTCTTTTGTTTCAAATTTGATAATGCTTTAGTTAAATAAGAGGAAGACAGTCTCTTTAGACACAGCTGTACTATTCATTCAAATTGCAGCAAATACTCCAGCTCTTGGCTGACACAGCTTTGTTATTTGGTTTAGACAAGCAAACTGCAGTTCCTTAATTAGTGAACTTCCTGGGAGAGGTGCTAGTCTCGTAATTATGGTGTTTTGGTCGGATCATAGCAGAGCAGCACCTATATTTTTTCCCTGTTTGCAGCTTTTGTGCTGAGCAATGCTAACTAACTAACAGATAAGAGATTCCTGTTGCTCTATTAATCAAGTACTCACCAAGAAAAGGAATGCATAGGTCCCAGTTTGAGCTACTTCAATGCATTTGGCATTTATCCACTATGAGAATAATTTAAAAAAAGAAGAATTATATTACTTAATATCTGTGAAAATCTTATTCACATAAAAAATGTGGCTATTTCAAGTCTCTGGCATTAATTATGTGATATATATTGTTAGTGAGGAGTTGAGTGAATTTGCTATGGAGGATAGAGCCAACTCTTGTGCACTTATGACGAGGCCTGAGCTGCAGCCTCCCGCTAAAAAGAAGAAGAAAGAGTCAGCTGCTTGCACATGTAGAGTCCCTGTGGCACGATAGACTCCTGTAACACCTCGAGCACACACAGATCTCAGCCCCTCCACCAGCTGGCCATCTCTGTATCCCACCTCTTCTCTCTCTCTGTGCACTTTAACCTTCCTGCCTTGGTATATATAGTCTGTGTGACTATCAGAGTTCTCCTGGCAGCCATCATGAAGGGTGCAGTCTCGATCTGTTTCCTCTCTCTGCTGCTTTTGCAGGCCACAGCAGGTAAGATTCAGAAGCAATTTGGTAAAACTTGCTGTTTTAGGTGAGCTGGTGCACCGTGGGCGTGAGAAATGTTTGTGTACAAGTACCGCTGATGATTGAAATGGTGATGTGGCATAAGTTTAGAAGCAGGGTTAATGAATGGTTAATAAATAGCACCATATTTGACTGCTTTGTCAGCTTGATACTTCAATGGTTCCTCAAAGATTCAGAGGATGGCCAGAAATGGCCTGTCATATTATTGAAAACAGGCTGTCCTGTAGGTTTTTGTGTCTATTGTAGGGTCAGTTTGGCCACAAATGGCACTGGCTTTTAGAGGCAGAGTACAGCACCACCCAAGGATAAGGATAGACAGACAGAAATGTTACCCCAGCCTTTCTTTACCACCAGGCTAAGCTATTTAAATCTGTCCCAGTTTATAGTTAAAAAGCTGGCACGTGTTACAGAGTTGTGGATTTACCTGTCTCTTTCTAATGCTCTTCATTATTAAATCAAATGTTTCATGGCATACTGGAACAGCCGTCACTTTTCATGTATGAACAAATCGCGTTTGGGCGAGTTTCTGAAGTTCGGGATTATTCAAAGCCGTTCGGCCTCCACTGTGGACTGACAGCATGTCAGCTGTCCTAATGCACGGCACCAGCTGATGGAAAGTCTTAGTCTAACCAAGGAGACGGGAACGGCCACGTGGGAGCCTGAATGGACGCTGAGCTTTTTCTGCACGCGCTAATTCGGTCTGTTTGCTTCATTCTTCGGTTTCACCTGCTACAGTCTGAAGAATGACAACCATAACACCAAAACAACATACATCCTAACTATATCAAAGGGCACCCATGGAGCTGAATGTCACAGCGAGCTGATCACCCATAACTGTGCCCAGATTACCCATTCTAAAAATGCGGACTGGTCTCTGGGGCTGGACTAGCGCGGGTATTGTTACCCTTGTCTGTCACCCCTGTCCGTCCTTGGGGTGGCGTTCAGCTCCACAGCCGGGACCCAGGCCTCCATATTCCAAGCTGCTGTCAGGTGTCTAAGATTGGATGGGCTCCTGAAACCCAACCCCAAATCCCCCCCCCCCCCCCCCCTCTCCCTACAGCTCCTCCCTCCCTCTTCTAGACCCTCTACCCTCCCCATCCCTCCTGAATCGTCACCCCTCCCAGTTCCATGCTTCCCTTTAGACACACTGCACAGCTGCTGCACTGTCACAATCACAATTTATTCCCAGCAGTTGGCCTTTTAGGGACATGCATTCTCCAGGCTGGAGGGGCCGGGCCGTGGCTTGCAGCTCAAGCTTTCGAAGAGCCCTTTTTTGCAGGCTCGTGCAGATGTCTTACGGTGGCCCCCTGTCTGTGAATATTTTCCACAGGCATACTGTGTATTGATTTTTGCTGCAGAGCTAAAAAGGACTTTATGTTGAAATACCCCCAGGGTATGGCAACACTGAGTCATGAACTCTTTTTGTCCCGGTGTGTAATTATGGTGTTTTTATTTGGTTCAGTCAACTCTCAGGAATTCCACTGAACTCTACAGGATGGACACGAAGGTGTAACCGCCCTCGAAAGCAATGTGGTGTTAATATGCTATCATTTTATCACAGGCTGCCTAGCATACAGATTTATTAATCCACCAGAAAATCTTATATCCTTTTAAAAAAAATACACCTGAAGGCTGCATCAGGGCTGACATATTAACACAGAAACTGATCATGTCAAATCTTATGGAAAAAGCCTAAAGCGGCTGATTGCATGGCCAGCATTGATCGCCTTAGCTGATTGATTGGAGTATCCACATTTTGATATAAAGCAAGAACACCAAATGATGCAAGTCATCTTTTAAGCTTAGATATCACTCGGCTGATGTGCAGCAATGTGAACATCTTATAAACCAACAGTAATTTTTTTCTCACCTGACATTAACATGCAGTCATTAAAAAGCTAAAACTTTTCACGAGCTATGTTTTTGGCGGCGTAAACAAGCTGCTGGAAGTTGCAGGTTTCTTATGTGGATGTGACACTGCTCAGTGTTGGCATGTACTGAGAAACATAGGCTCTGTAGGCAGAGAATGTTTTGTGTGAATGGCTACGATTGACCATTCAAGGACTACAATTGTGTTTGTTACATTATAGCAAACTTTTGGGTAAACTGTGAAGAGGCTTAAAATTTCACTTTACTATCTAAAGTACCTTGAGATTGGTAAAATTGTAGTGAATTAAAACAGCCGCTAGTGCAAATGTAGAAAGATTACTTGTCTAACAGGCAGCGCTCAGAACTTGAGAGTCAGCAAAAAGGACAAAAGTGCTATGTGTAGAATATTTCTGCCCACATTAAATAAGCACTAACAGTTCTTCAGCCGTTTTGGTCCTTCAGACTATTTCTTCACACTGCTGTGTTTATAGTTGGTGGCAATACTATCCATCCTCACTCAGTAAAAATATCTTTGGCCTCCTCACTTTGCAGAGGGGAGACACTGAAAGTTAAAGGAGCACGGTCTCCATGTGATTCTCCTCTAATGGCACGCAGGACATCCCTAGGCTGGACGTAGTGCAAGGGACACGCCAGTCATACTCGGTGACTTTATTACACACGCTTCCTTAAGACGAGCCGCGCAGCCCCAAGGGCACCTGACGTCCTTTCCTGGCTCTAAAACAGGCGAGCAGGGACTGAGGCATCAGATCAACACTCCAGCGTAAAGCGCCTTTGCCCTCGAACCTTTCTTTGAGCCTGTCCCTACCCTTGATGCAACCCCCCCCGGTACTGTTTGGTGGCTTGTTCATTATTGTATGACATAGTAAAACTAATGAAAAAAAAAGAAAAGCAATAACAGTGATAATTGCTAAGTGATAAACACTCAATTCCATTACTTGTTATATTTTCAGAAATTTAATTAGCGCATACAAGCAAAGCCACGCATTTGTAGCACATTTAAATTTACATGCATCATGCTTTTCACTTGGCTAGCCTGTGTACTACACAGTCAGTTTGTAGGGTGAGGATATCTCTAAAGTCTCCAAACTGACTAACAGTCAAAACCTTAAAATAGGCAGCAGTCATTTTGCCACCCCTCCTCTGTCCATCTTCTGACCCATTGTAGGGCTATTTTTGACTGTGTGGGAGTACGAGCTGCAAGCAGTGCCACCTGTTGCCATCTGTGGTATCTTCTCACCACACCCTGCACAGCTGTGCTCTCGCACCTCTGACCCTCACCGAAGGAGGAAACCGGCATCCTTATAGGCTGGCAGCAGGCTTATTTTCACATTCATCTGCTTTGGTTTAAGTATGTTTCCTGCCTTTCTGAAATGGGCACTAGTGAGAAAGTAGTTTTGCTTAATTGCATTCATGAATTTTAAATGAGAGCGGAGGCACTTTACAAGCCATTGGTCATGTAAACATTTTTTCTTTCTCTTTAAATTTGACTCGAATCATTGCTTCTCGGTGGATCTTTCTGGTGGAAACATTCTGCCTTCAGATTAGGGCTGCTTGTGCAGGATAAATCCTTTAACTGGGGTTTCCAGGGCTGCTACCCTCATCATGTTCACTTTAATTCAATTTACTTCGACTGTGCTGTAAGCATAATATGATCCCGGGGGTTCCACAGTTATACAGATGGTCATTATATACAGGCACATATCAGCACGCACACAATCTCAACAAAGTGATTCTTTGCCCTCAATAAACATGAAGCTATAATTTTGAGTGAAATACGGACTGATGTATTAAAGGTTTATTTATTCAGATAATCAGTCATGAAGGAAAATATGCTTGATATACATTGAAAGCATAGCAGTTACATTTTATCTGTTCAGATTCCATTAAATTGAATATTTTACACTGTACTTATGGAAGAAAATTACATGGAACATTTACATGTAATCAAATTACTTAAAATCAGCATTTTGGGCATAAATATTTATTGAGTGTTTGGAAAAGACCACAACATATATCAGGATAATCAGAGCATAGATTAAAGATGGATTAAATTTATCTTCTTTAGTCAAAATAAATTAACCTTGTGGGTTAATGTAATTAAATAGGAAAGCGAAGCATATTTCAGGCTGGTTTCCAATGGCTGGTAGGTCATAAGAGATCTGCCTATAATTGCCGCAGTGGACGGCTTAGATGTTCAGCGGGATGTACCGACGCCACCAGAATGTTTCTCCAAACTGTGGTGCGGTTGTGTGGCAACGAGCTCAGCGAGGACAGGGTTCAGCTCCCCTGCCACCTTCAGGGTTAATTTTGAGCACTGATGCAAGGCCCACTGTCCACGGGCAACATTACCTCTCTGATCTTTGCGGAGCTCTGTCCTAATTAGGGATCGACTGGATTGGAAGGTGTTAACAAGTTCACAGCCGCTAAGGCCCTCTCGAGGAGCTAGCGTTAAAAGACGTGACTTCTCTGAGTGATGAGTCAAGTTACAGAGGCTTTAGCAATCCCTGTAGTACTGCAGTGATGGCGTGTGGAAGAGATGGGATCTGGTCATCGACAGCCACTTTAGTCCTCAAGTGGAATCACCCTCTCTGCCCTCTGGTGGGTTTCATCAGAGGGCACATCCCCTCTATTTTGCAATATGATCACATTCTATTCAAAACTTGTAACCTGCTCAGATAACCGGAGCAATGTGGCTCAGATTCAAATGCAACCAAGCGGTCATGGATCACAAACAGATGACATCACTTAGTGGTGTTCTAAAGGTCACATGAACAAAAGCAGCTTTGCGCAGGCTGTAGTTGTTGTCAGAGCTAAATCCGATTTATTATAAAGTCGCTGTGGAAAAAAAGTTGCAGAAGGTTTGATGTAATTTGTCTTTAACATGTTTAACATGTGTTCGAATAAACACTTCTTCCCTAAATGCTTGCATTTTTCCAAACTGCCAAACCCAATGAAACAGTGCTCCTTTCGCCTCTATGTGTTTAGTGCATATGTGCACTATATATTATTAAACTTGGCAGAATCAAAAATGAAGAAGTGTATTATATACATGCAAAACACAGTGGTTACGCCGAGCAATATTTTCTTTACTTTCCTGAAATGCAAATAAATAAAATAACCAAACTAAACTAAGATAAAAGTAATGAGCATATAAAAGTAAATAAAATAAAACAGTACTCTCTGTACAAAAGGGTAAAGTGTTGTCACAACATAGGAAGTCGCATGAGTTCACATTACTGCATCTCTGCTTTCATTGTGTTAATCCACTAGAATAAAGACAGGGCACACTTGCCATTAGGAGTTCACACGCAAGAAATGAATGTAATTTTTTATTGTATGGGCTGATTAAGGAAGGCTTTCTGCCTGATACTATGTAGCCACATACAATATATGGGTTAGCAGTGTTGCTCGTACCCTCCTTTTATTCTGGCTACTAACCTTTTGGTTTCTCTTGTTCTTGCGTCGTGCCGGCAGAAACATTACACAGGCTTATTTTTAGCAGGTTGACTCGGTGAGAATCAGCACTGTGTCACTGCCTCCACGCAGCAAAGGAGAAACCTTTCGGGTTTCAGTTAAAGCCCCAGAGATTTGTAATTCCGGGGGTCTTTTGTGGTCGTTTATTGTTTTTGTATGTGCACATACTGAAATGCTCCAATTGGATTTCTGTGATCAGAAAATGCGGGCTGCATTTTTCATGAATGAGAAACATTTATATTGAACTCAGTTCATTTCAGTGAAAGAGTCGATTTACAAGCCTCGAGGCTCATAAATATAAACATAAGTTTGCTTGAGGCTTGTAAACAAACAGGCCTTCGGATGATTTTACTTGTCATTTGATGCAGCGTTGGATTCATCCAAAGCGACGTGCCATTCTGACGCTTGGCCAGAAACACTAGAAGTCATTCACCACATGGCCGGTGGCTTTACTCGAGGCTGTGGCGCAGGATGCTGCAGCAGCACTGCCCTCTGAGGGGGTGATGTTTATCAGATGTTTAAAAGAACATCTGATATGTGACTTTGCTCTGCAGTTTTGGTTTTGACATTTTAAAAAGGAGGCATTTTTAAATATTATTTCTGAAAGAAAGCTTTCTGTTTGAGAGAACATTGCTGATGAATATGGTCTATGGTGACACCAGAGAGTTGGAGGAACTATAGTTGAGTTTTTCAAAGAATATTTAAGTCACCTTCTGATTTTTACTCACTCCACCCACAACTTACAGCCAATCAACTTTCTCAAAAAGTGTGTCAGTATCTGTGAGAAACGCCACTTATTTCACAATAACAGACGGACTGAGAGGATCTTACATTATTCAACACTGTACATGAAATGATGTGTCTGCAGTTCTAGTCTGGAAGTTTTTTTACCTTCCCATTTGAGCACCTCTGCTCTACCCCCAGTCACTTTTTCAGGAGCATTACATAAATGCCAGGATACGATTATTTCTTCACAGACACCAGCTGAGATCAGAGGGTTGTGCCGCCAGCGACTGAACCAACTTTTCATTCTTTTTCTGATCCTCTGTGCAAGTGGTGTTAGTTTTATATAACTGCAATAAAATTGTGTATTTTTACTGAGAAAGTCAGGTAAAGTGCAGGCGATTATATGAGCTTATATTCATTTTTCTCTGTGCTGCTTAAAACATTTTGAACTTATCAGCGCCAGTAAACTGAATTTGCTGGCAGAAGGTATGCATGTAATTGGTTTAAGAACAAGATCAATATTCTGTGCTTTCCACAGTCTTATTTACAACTAAATGATTGCAGTTAATAATTCAACAGGTGCTCCTATATCAGAGTCAATCTTCCACACTCTTAAATACCTTTAAAATTCTTTAACAGTTCTGTTAAGGGGGTGTCTGGTAGCTTGGATGCTCAGACCCATAAGCTCCCAGGGCATGGAAGTGTGAACCAGGAAGACTTCCCAATTGCTGCTATATATATCTTGTGGCAGGTTGGCGTGTGGGAGGCGTTGTGGAAGGGGTCTGTACTGAGGCCTGGGCACACAAGGACAGGCCTCACAGCCTGATGAGCCTGTGATTGGTGGATAAATATAGATGAGAAAAGACAGAGGATTGCACACCATTGTCTCATGTATATTATTGTTGGGAACACTCAGTCCGGCTTTGAGTTCTCCTCCTCGTCTGTTACGAAACCGGGGAAGTCCCTCTCTCTGTCAGTCTGCCTTATCTTTGCTGTTGTTATATAGCCCGCGCTGATGCCAAACACATGTCTTTGTTTATTTTCAGCATTTGCTTTCTAAATTAAGACCTGATTGTACTAAGAGCTGTGATCTAAGTAATCCGACATGTTCAAAAGTGGACATGACTGGTGAGCAAATATTTTCTCTTGGTCATTCTTTCTCTCTTACACACACGCTCATACACGGACATGAAATAAGCTTATAGCTCAGTTAAAATGTGTATATTGACATGCAGGACCTACATCTGAATGTAAATGCTAACTTAGCAACTATATTCCATTTAAAGGGGGGTTGGTTAGAATGTCAATACCTTAGATGGGCTACTATTTAGTTCACTTAACCAACAGTTGGTGTGTCAGTTGAGAGCTTCTACTACATCAAAAAATATTTGCCCTCAATGAATAGTCATGCAAAAAAATGTAATCTAAAAAGGGAATATTTAGATACTAATAACTACAAATCGAAAGTGTTTAGTTGGTGGATTGTGCGGGGGGAGTTTAGGTGCTTTAATTTCCTAACTTGACTTGTTAAAATCTGAAAATACAGCAAAAATCATTGAATTGCTGATTTTATTTTTTTTTGTTTTCTTCCATATAATGCCTTTATACAAGGCTCACATTAAAACATTTTATTTATTTGCATCCACTACAAAATCAGTCAAGTCTTTCTTTTCACTGATCTTTGGCCAGACAGACCGTCATGTAATAGCAAAGCTTTAATAAACATGGCATGGCACCTGTCAACAAACCCAGTGTCTGCTTCTTTATTAAACTGCCGTTGAACAAATCAGACCTCCCATGTTTATTTTCTTAAAATATCAAGCTGGCCATTTAAGGCATACGCTGAGGTCTTGAAACAAACTGAATTTGCTGTTGATGTTTGTGATGTTTCTGCAGAAGAAGAAGAAGATGTTACCTCCGTCCTTAGAGACAGATCTCACATCGATGAGACGCTGCGGCTTGCAATGGAGGAAAAAGCAGGAGACTATGCAGGTGAGGATTGAAGGTGAAAGAGGCATGTTACAAATCTGACTGCTTTAATTTTCTTAATTTTTTTCCACCTGATTTCCCTTTAACACTTTTGGGGGAGCAAACTAAATATGACAAGTCAATAGGATTTTTATGCTATTTAAAACAAACAGTGTATCCAAAGAAAACACTGTTTACCTTATTTACCTTACTAACATCCTTTTGATCATCTCTGGTCTCCTTTTTCTTCAGCGGCTCTGGAGAGGTTGCGGAAGATCTACCATACGTCCATCAAGCCGATGGAGCAGGCCTACAAGTACAACGAACTGAGGCAGCACGAGATCTCAGGTATCACCGAGCTCACCGGCTGCAGCTTCACTTTGCTTCACTTTCTCCTGTTGGTGTGGAGTTTTCTGTTTGAGTTGCTTTAGTAACTGATTTGTTGACTTGTTTGCAAAAACACAGCATCTTTACACCTCCAACTGATGCATTAACAGCAATATGTTCTCCTTTGGAAATTACCTGTAGCCTCTCTTTATATCAGGTTTAAGGGTGGGATTATAAAAGTAAGAAGGGTAGTGTCTTTTTTTACCCCTTCTGTTAAACATTGCACTGTTCCCTGTTTCTTTACAGTGGACTCAACACTCCAAGCTGTACACTGAACTGCCCAGAAAACCCCACTTTCCTACAATGAAATAAAGTTATCGCCCTCTTGTGGCTTTTCAGGCCTGCATGCAAAAAAAAAAAAAAAATCAACTTCTATTTTCAATGCATATGTGCGTTTTAAAGATGGGAGTAAATCCCCCCCCCCCATCACCTGACTACACGGGCATGTCCTCCATCTGTTTGACACTTCGCAGGTCAAATATGGGATTAGACTCCAGCCTGGATCTCCCACCTGTTTATGTACATTTTTACTTTATCCCTCCATGTTGCTTGTAGAAACATCACTCCCTCACTGAGCTTTCCTCCACCTCCTGTTTCCCTTCACTTCTCTATACTCCACCCTCTCCTGTCTTCCACTCATCCCCATCCCCTCCACTCCCTCTTCCACCCCTCATCTAACAGCCTACCCGGGAAGAACCCTGGGGGACTCAGCCACAGGTGGGTGTGGCCAGAGCTTACCTGTGCATGGCAGTGCCTGCAGTGCTCGGCCCTTTCCTTTCAACCCCTTATTTGTCTTCATACATTTGCCCTGAGTGGGTTGCAAAATTTCAAGCACGTTTCACTTTGGACGACACTCGATATGACTGAGGTGTAGTCAAAAGTGATCCATGGGTGAAAGCTTCATTTTACGGAGAGTGAATAAAAAGAGAAGTAAAAACACTCTTAACATACTTTAAGTGTGATAATGTTTAAATTGCACATTATTTAAACTTTTTAAAAAATGACTTACCATTACTTTGTAAAAACAATATATATATATTTATATAAATGGGGTTGCATGTGCAGCTTTGGTTTTAACAAAGGATACAGAGGTTTGAGGAGGGGACACTGGTGGGAGAGGGTGGTCAGTGTTCAGCTAGGAGTGAACTGGTTTACTTTTTCACTTTATTTTTTAATATTATTATTTTTTATCATTTTAAATTCCAGTAGCACCAGGAGTGATGCTTAATGTCTGCTTTTTTGTTTATTCTTTCTCCTTTCCCTTTTTTAATGCTATTTTTCCATCAGTCAGTTGCATTGTAGTACATTGCACCCAGCCACCCAAACACCATGTCCACTCACAACAGCTACGAGACACACAGCTTGTGCTAGACCCGTCGAGTCTCTTTGTCAGAGTATAAAACTTTATCGTGTGTCATGAGATTATGGCTGCTGCATTTTAATGAATTTCCTTTATGCTATTAAACACCCTAACAGCTTTACAACATGTTTCTGTCCTTCCTTCTTAAGTCTTGTAAAATGTGCCCTGTGCTCTGGATTGGCAGTGCTGTTCAGATGTGCTCTTCAGTGAAAAAAATAAATAAACAGATATGCAGGGAGACCTTTCGGATAGATGGTTGATTAGATGACTGGCTAGATGATGATTTCACCACACTGCTGATAATTTAATCAGTGTTGTTTCTTCTTGCCCTAAACAGATGGAGAGATTACCTCCAAGCCCATGGTGCTATTCCTGGGACCGTGGAGTGTAGGAAAGTCCTCCATGATCAATTACCTCCTGGGCTTGCATGACCACCCCTATCAGCTCTACACAGGTACCATAAAGATGTTATTTTTTATTTTGTAAATTAGCAGTAAATAACGTTAAGTTCTGAAATCCAGCGCTGATGGGGGGAAAAAAGGCAAGGTGAAAAGTGCAGTTGTTGCTAAATCTACATCAGATGGGGAGTTGACTGGAGAACTGGGTGCTTTACATCTTACTGAGGTTCAGTGTGTTTTCCCATCTGCTTCTCCTCCACAATGCTAATCTCTTCCTCTCTTCCTCTGTGATGTCCTTCTGCAGGAGCTGAGCCTACTACCTCTGAATTTACAGTTATTATGCACGGGGAAAAGATCCGCTCTGTTGAGGGTATCGTTATGGCGGCTGACAGCTCGCGCTCCTTCTCTCCCCTGGAGAAGTTTGGTCAAAACTTTCTTGAAAAGCTGATTGGTATTGAGATGCCCCACAAGCTTTTGGAGCGTGTGACGTTTGTAGATACACCGGGAATTATTGAGAACCGGAAACAGCAGGAAAGAGGTAAACTCAAGAAGCTCGCTCTCAGGTTTTGATTTTCAGATACCACAAATCAACTGCGTATAGCTCTTTATGACCTGTGCTTTTCTCCCATTTAGGCTATCCTTTCAATGATGTCTGTCAGTGGTTCATTGACCGTGCTGACCTGATCTTTGTCGTGTTTGACCCCACCAAGCTGGATGTTGGTCTGGAGCTAGAGATGCTCTTCAGGCAGTTGAAGGGTCGTGAGTCACAGATTCGCATCATCCTGAACAAGGCTGACAACCTGGCCACCCAGGACTTAATGAGAGTTTACGGAGCGCTCTTCTGGAGCTTAGCTCCCCTCATCAATGTCACTGAGCCTCCCCGTGTCTATGTCAGTTCCTTCTGGCCATATGACTATGCACCTGACACCAGCCGGGAGCTCTTCAAGCGAGAGGAGATCTCTCTTCTGGAGGATCTCAATCAGGTGATCGAAAACCGCATGGAGAATAAGATTGCCTTCATCCGCCAGCACGGTATCCGTGTACGCATCCACGGCTTGCTGGTAGACCGCTACGTCCAGACCTTTAAAGAGAAGATGAGCTTCTTCAGTGATCCCGAGTTAGTCTTCCAGGAAATTGTAGATGACCCAGACAAGTTTTACATTTTCAAATCCATCCTAGCCAAGACCAACGTCAGCAAATTTGACCTGCCTAACCGCGACGCTTACCGTGACTTCTTTGGCATCAACCCTATCACCAACTTCAAGCCTCTGTCAGCTCAGTGCTCCTACATCGGAGGCTGTCTGCTTGATAAGATTGAGAAGGCAATCACCACTGAGTTGCCTGCCCTTCTGAGCAGCATTAACTCTGGCAAGCAGCCTGGCCTGTCCTCCTGCGAGGCCACCGGCTGTGGTGAGAAGCCAAAGAATCGTTACCGAAAGAACTGAGGAACACAAAATACTCTAAAGGTAGAAAGGAGAAGGTGAAGGTGAAGAGAAAGGGTCTGGTCGATGCCAACCCTGCTTTTTGTCAGAACGCTTGTATCACTAATGGAGACAGAGGCGAGAAGATGCTTTTTTCTTTCCTTTTTTTTTTTCTCAGGAGTTTAAGGGGAGGTGCATTTAATGTCCGTAGGATTGAAAGAGATAGCGGGAGGGGTCATCGATAAAGGCAGCTTAAGGATACAAGTGCTGAAGAAATGAGAACATGCCTCTCTCCCTTGCACAACCACTCTGGACTGTCTGGGACTTTGGGATTGGGAAATCAATGATGTGAATAAAAGAGGAAATGGGAAAGATTAAATGAGAAGGAATAAAAAGTTTAAATCCTGAACAAAAAAAGTCAAATACCAGCTCCCTTGTATGTGAATAAAGGAAAAAAGTGGAAACAGAAATGTGTGTTGGACAACTTGTGAGAATTGCATTGCAGCAGGTTAATTCCACACGCTTCAGGAAGCTGTTTTTGAAGTAGCCCCTTGTGTGGGTGCCACACAGAGCTAGACATCCAAACCTTTGCTTTTGAATTAGATTAACACTGCATGTTCGACATCACAAAAGGTGCATGCATTTTCTCTCTGACACAAGCAATAGTCCCTTGTGTTACTGACACCTGCAACACATGTGGCTGTTTTTTTGTTTTGGTTATTTTTCCTCGTAATTTTGTATGCTCGCCAGTCTTGGTTGTTGACAACCTCTGAGAATAGCAGGGGTCAGGGATCAAAGGTCAGAGTCTTCAGTGCAGAGTGGGTGTGTTTACTCTGCTTGTAACTGTTGTTACTCTTTCTTTGTTTTGTTTTGTTTTTTTTTGTTTGAGTCTATAAATTTGCTTTCAGCAGAATTTAAATGCTGTGTTAGCGTTTATTTTCCCCTCAGTGATAAGCTTCTCAGCCCTTTCTTTTAAGTGATCATAAAAAAATAACATATGAATGAGGCTCTAATATATATATATATATATTAGAGAGAGAGATATTTACACACACACACGCACACACCTCTGCTGCAAAATTTTGAAAAGTGCTGCCAAAGTGTGGTCGATCTTTGCAGATTTCCCAGCTTGCAAAAAAAAGAAAATAAAAAAATGTGAGATGGAGGTAAAGGAGGACTCATGAGTTGACCCCTGACCTCTATGGAGAGAAGGAAAGCAGAAGGTAGCTTTTACCGCAAGTTCCTGTGTACTGTGCCTCAATAGATGTCCTAAACACACTTGGACAGTCTGGGCATTGAACAATGGATATTTTGCTTGTTGGCTTCAGCTTTGTGGAGTCTCTGCACACCTTAGCATGTTATTTCTTTTTCTTTGGCTTTATAAGTTGTAAAAGACAAAAGATCAAATGTGTTAGGGTTAGCAGCTTCTGACAGAGCCAGGCTCGTTGCTTCCAGTGTGGGTGCTGAGCTGATTCAGTATATTTTTCCAAATTTTTTACAAGAGTGCTTCATACACAAAGCCCTAAATCGTAAAGAACAGGTAGGTGGTTCTAAGCTAACCCAACAAAAAACTAAAGTTGACTCATGGCCAAGCGCACTTCCTGTTTCCTCCACGTGTCCTGCCTCACTAACACCCCTGCTGCTTTTCCCAACTAAACTCTGAAGCATGATTCAAAAGAATATAGCAAACATAACCTCCAAATAAGCTTAACTTTGATTAACTTTTCAGTTTGAGTGTAAGTGCTGCACAGGGTGTTTAGTATGTTTACACTGCAGATTCAGAACATGGCCACTAGAGAGAGCTGTGTAAAAAGAGGAAAGAAAATGCAGACCACTGGCAAAAGTTTATAGTGGGATTGATCGCTCAGGCTTCGTAACATTAGGTGCTTGCATTTTATTTATTTTTTTGTGTACTTGAGTGTAATTTATCTTCATTTACCTGTGAATTAGATATTGAATGGATGTGCATCCCATTAAAGTAGTTGTTGATTCACTTTTTTTTCCTTTTTAAAAAAAATATTTAAGTTAATCTTGGCCTAATTTTTGCAAGCTTGACCATCAAGAATAAAGATTTCTGATGGACCAAGCAGTGAAACTTTGTGGTTATTCAAATAAAATGATCAATCTTTGGACTCAAACAAGAAAATTTGCTGAGATTACATCTTGGACTTGCACATTTCCTGTTTCTCCATCTTGTCTCCATACATTTGTCTGTATAACGTCTCGCTCTGTTCCTTTTGTCTCTCTTACACCAACATCTGAACAGGTCTGATCTCCCACTTTTTGAAAGCATGCTTTTTGTGTTCCACAGCTGCAATGCACCAACAGTTTGTCGTGACTGTGGGAGTGAGGGGGGGAGGGGGGGCATGTATGTGAGTGTGTCTGTGGATGTGTGTGTGTGATGTAAATTGCCTCAAGTTTTGACACATGCACCAAAATCCCCCTTTATACAGTCATATGAACCCACGTGAGCTTCTCTGTGAGTGAACTCCAACTCTTCTGCGAGCGTTGAAATATTCGCAGAAGATTAAAACTGATACAGTGGTTTATGAATAAATCAAGAGAATTCCAGCTCACCACTTTAAAATCACAGTAAATGTTCTTATTCTCCCAATTAAAGACAGAGTTTTGTTTGTTCCCATGCACGAAGGTGGAATGCAAGAAGGTAGCGCGGTTCCCTCTGGGGGTGCTTTCAAAATACAGCGAAGCTCCTTGCTGACTACAGAGGCCAGCTGCTTAATATTTCTGTCAGGCTGCTGAATAAATAAATAATAGAACATTAAACCTGCAGGTTCTTCATTCAGTTTGGCTGCACACTCTGTAGCCTTCATTTCTCATAGTCTGCCTTAAATGAAGTATTCAGAATTAGATATCAGTGCTCCTATTCTGCTGTTTATTTGAAGATACTCTGTATATATCCAGGTGTCTTCTAATTAAGACTTCTTCTACTCTCATATTAGACTAAATGTAGTGTCCTTAAATGATAAAGTGTTTATTCTATTATTTTTAATGGTATAGAGCAGCAGAAAAGAGAGGAGGGTAGGGGGCTTTGTCACGAACTGAACATATGGAGTTTCGCTGAGTGCCATTAAAAACATACATCCCCACCCCTTCCCTAAAATGCGTGCTCGCTACATTTCACTCTATTGCTTTTTATCAAGTGCGTACACGTTCCTGCACTGTAGCCCTCCCCTCACTCAACCCCTCTTTTCGTCTACTCTGCTCGCAGCGTCAAGTCGATGGTGACCATCAAAACGGAAGAAGAGAGAGGGATTTTCAAAATAGAAGATCGTTAAAAGTAGATTCTTTTAGCGTGTGTAGAGTGAAGCTCCAAATTGGTTGACAAGAGCCTCTAAGGAAACAGTCTCTTATGTATGGAAGCTCGTTTCCGCCAAAAATAAATAATAAATAAATACTAATAATAGGAACAAGAAGAAGAAATAGATACATTAAAACAAGTTTAACATGCTGCTACTGCTACTACTGCACATTCACCCAATGTATATATATATATATATGGTAAATGGCCTGTATTTATATAGCGCTTTACTAGTCCCTAAGGACCCCAAAGCGCTTTACATATCCAGTCATCCACCCATTCACACACACATTCACACACTGGTGATGGCAAGCTACATTGTAGCCACAGCCACCCTGGGGCGCACTGACAGAGGCGAGGCTGCCGGACACTGGCGCCACCGGGCCCTCTGACCACCACCAGTAGGCAACGGGTGAAGTGTCTTGCCCAAGGACACAACGACCGAGACTGTCCAAGCCGGGGCTCGAACCGGCAACCTTCCGATTACAAGGCGAACTCCCAACTCTTGAGCCACAATCGCCCCAATATTTATATATATTGTTTTTCCTCTACCCCCCCCAATTTTTTTGCACATGTCGAGGAGCGTGTCAGGCTACATTTCACTGTGTGTTATACTTGTATAACTATGCATGTGACAAATAAAGAACCTTGAACCTTGAACATAAAACATAAATTTGAAAGATGCCACTTATAGGTAGAAATTTGCGTTTTGCAGTATTATCTTAAGTTTTCAACTTACTAGATCAAACTTATGAGAAAATAACTTAAGAATTTGTTTTATAAACTCTAAATTCTACAATAATAACCTGAGATTTTGACTTATGGATAGCATTTACTTTTCTTTTCTTTCTTTCTTTCTTTCTTTCTTTCTTTCTTTCTTTCTTTCTTTCTTTCTTTCTTTCTTTCTTTCTTTCTTTCTTTTTTTTGTTGAAGCTAAAAAAATTTTTTTTAATTTTATTTAAACACACAAAATAAATCAAACAAACAACAACAACAACAAAATCCCGAAAGAAAATAAAGGGTCTGAATGATTATGGGTTTACTTAAAAACCACAAATTTGTTTGCTGAAGCTTTCTTTTGTAGTTTCATGCTAACAGAGTATTTTAAGGTGACCCTATAAAAAGGTTGTTGTAGAAAGTATGTGTTATATTGACCATGTAATACATGCTAATACATGGATTATTATGACTCTGTGCCTTTTTTTAAACAACTATAAAAGGCACATTTGGGTTTTTATTTTGAAAGGAGAGAGGGGACGTGATATGGTATTTATTCTGGCGTCACTTTCTTTCTTTCTCCCTCTTACACACACACACACACACACACACACACACTTCTCTCGGCTGGACGGCTGGAAGCGCACAGAGACAGAAGATGGTGGCGGCTGCTGCTGCCACCGTGTTGCCCGCTGCGCCTGGATTGCGCGCACAGCGTTTTTGCGCACGTGTAGACGCCGGTGCGGCACACAAATTGTGATCAGATAACCCGGTAATAGGACAATTCTATCTCTCACTGTGGACGGCACAAGGGATGGAAAGGCAGGACGGTGCAGCAGCAGCCCTAATCTAGCCTATCATTTGAATCTTGAATCACCTGGAGGTATGACGATATTCTTTGTATCCTGCCCAATTAATCAAAGTGGCCGTATGAAGGCAGCGCTGTGCTTTAGCCTGTGGGACTGTGCTACTGGGGGGAGTGGGGAGGAGGTGGAGACCTTTTAATTAGCCCTACTTTCTCCGGGGCTTTCGTCGTCTGGCGATTACAGGGGGGACCAAGCTGTCGTGGGCAAACTTTACTTCATATACCAGGAAGGACTGGACTTCACGCTGCCTGCTCCAGGGGTCTGTTTGTCTTCGCAGATTTCCGTCTGAGACACCACACAGCCGGGAATGGTCAGGATATTAAGACAATCTGGATATTTTCCTTCTTGGGGCGCACTGACGATGAATTGGCCACAGTTTGGATGTGAATACCAAAGCAGCGCTAACAAAACACTGATTTAAGACTGGCTGGGCTATAGCCTTGAGAGGCGCGCGAATCTGTGGAGTGGTCATTGCCGTCTGAGCTCTTGCAGTAACGCCGAATAGTTCATTCGCATCGCATCTCGCTCCTGCAGAACTCCGTGCACAAAATATCTGCCGAGTTCGGAGACGCAGTGACTGTGGAGACTCTGGAGTGGAAAGCCAGGCGAGGACGGGGCGCCGTCCATGAGTGTGTTGGCGATTAGGCCCTGCGGCAAGGAGCGTGGGGGTATAAAAATAAAAACTCAAGTGGCATGATCCCTGTATCCGGTGTTAACCTACGCCTTAATTTTAACCGCTGACCTTTTGGATCGACACAGCAAACGACAAAAGCTCGAACCACTGCGTCCGACTGGCCCTGGATGAAGTTTTGCTCAGTCATGTAAACTTCACATGGTTTAGTTCACTTGACATCGACGTGTATGGAAGTACAAGCGTGGGTAACTGAGTGGATAAGCGGAATTGGACACGCACCAGCAATGAAAGCGGGCTGAGCAAACACAGAGTACAAAACAACTTGACAGAATTGAATCTGGGTTTTTTAGACACATTTTGAGAGCACCTTAAAATAACTTATCCTCTCAGTCCTATTTGTGTGTGTATGTGTGTATTTTTCAGCATTTCCCTGTACTCACAGTATTGTGTAATTCTGTCCGTTTGGCCAAATAGTTTCCAATGAATGAAGCAAAGAGCTGGCTGCCTCGGCAGAGGAGGCACTGGGTGAACCTTGCAGTTTCAAGTGCGTCGAGTCAAAACATCGGGAATGTAGAGGAATGCAGGGATTGACGTCAAGAATGGCAGAAATGAACTACTCAGAAACTTTGGATGGTCTGCTGGTGTTTCTGCAGCCAGAGCACAGAGTGTGATTTTTCTCTCAAACTTTTTCCCCAACCCTTCCTTTTTAAAAAAAAAAAATTCTAAAGATTGAACAATCATACTGTGTGGCCACAACTTTTTGCCTTACTTCATTTGTGTTTCCCGAGAAATAACTGTGCCTTCTGCCTAGTTTTTGGGTTTTTTGTAATTTTTTTCTTTTTGATAGATTAGAAGAAAACATGGCATCCCCCCAGCATCAGCAACTGTTGCCTCACAACACAGAAGTGAGCTGTGACTCAAGTGGAGATGGAGGCGTCTCGGTGAGAATTGGCAGTAGTGTCAAACACAAGCATGGAGGCGGGCCGCTGGGTTCAATCGGGGGAGGCTTCATTGGTGGAGCCAAGCACTGCAAGTACAGCATTTCCTCTAGCTGTAGCTCTGGGGAGTCCGGATTGAGGAGGCCGGTGGTCAAGAGTTTTCGTTCTCACAAAAAGATGCCACAGCTTTTTGAGAGATCTGCCGGCCATTTCTGGGACCCAAAGTTTGACTCTTCTATCCTGGAGGAGGCCTGTAGAGAACGGTGTTTCCCTCAGACCCAGAGACGCTTCCGTTTTGTGCTTTTTTACCTCCTAGCAGCTGCTTTACTCTGGGGAGTTTACTTTGCTGCCAACCCTTCCCGCTGTGATAGGGTTGCTTTTCTCGTCCCCACTGCTTCCTTCCTCCTTTTCTGCTTCCTCCTCTTCCTCTTAACGTTTACCAAACTGTACTCTCGCTGCTACAACCAAGCATCTCTGCTCCTCATCCTTGTAACCTTCATACTGACCCTGGCCCCCCAGATTCAGACATCTGGCTTCAAGGACCCTGAGTCTCCAGCACCTACACTTGATGTGGAAGAATTCAGTGGAATAGGGACCACATACAACATGTCATATGAAAAATTTGTGGGAGATAGCAACTGGTGTCCCTGTCTTTCTCCTGTAGGCACCTTCTCCCTTTGCATTGAGGTTCTTCTGTTGCTATATAGCGTCCTCCACGTTCGTCTCTATGCCTCTGTCCTCCTTGGGTTTCTCTACTCCATCTTTTTTGAGAGTTTGGGATGGCTGCAACTGACTCAGGTAGGCGAGAAGTGGAGCTTAGCCGCCCCATCAGATTGGGATACTCTAAGGTGGTTGGGCCCAGCAAAAGCCTTGCTTCATCTCTGCGCTCACGCCATCGGTATGCACCTGTTCATCATGTCTGAGGTGCGGTCGCGGAGCACCTTCCTTAAGGTCGGACAAGCTATCATGCACGGCAAAGACCTGGAAGTGGAGAAAGCCTTGAAGGAACGAATGATCCACTCTGTTATGCCCAGAATCGTGGCTGATGAGCTCATGAAGCAGGGCGATGACGACATAGGTGATCATTCTGTTAAACGTTACTCCACCAGCGGGGCTGCTGCTGCCATCTCCAGCCCTAAAAACAATAAACGCAAGAAAACCTCCATCCCCCGAGGCCAGATCATCTTCAGGCCCTTCAACATGAAACGGATGGAGCCTGTCAGCATCCTTTTTGCAGATATTGTGGGCTTCACCAAAATGTCTGCCAACAAATCTGCTCATGCCCTCGTTGGACTTCTTAATGACTTGTTCGGACGATTTGATAGACTTTGTGAGCTCACCGGCTGTGAAAAGATCAGCACTCTAGGAGACTGTTACTACTGTGTGGCCGGGTGTCCCGAGCCCCGACCAGATCACGCCTATTGCTGTGTGGAGATGGGCCTGGGCATGATTCAGGCTATTGAACAGTTCTGCCAGGAGAAGCGGGAGATGGTGAACATGAGGGTGGGAGTCCACACTGGCACCGTACTGTGCGGCATCCTGGGCATGAAGCGCTTCAAGTTCGACGTTTGGTCAAACGATGTCAACCTGGCCAACCTGATGGAGCAACTAGGCGTTGCTGGGAAGGTGCACCTATCACACGCCACTGCCAAATTCCTGGATGAACGCTACCAGCATGAGGACGGACAGGTCATGGAGAGAATAGGACAGAGTGTGGTGGCTGACCAGCTCAAAGGTAAGTGAGAAGAAATGATAAAGTAGAGTGAAAAACATTTGTTGCTTTTCGATCTGCTTTATTGTAGATTGGCTGTCGGTTCATCGGCATTAAAGTCGATGTGTTCTAATACTTTTACCCTACCCACAGAGGAAATGTGTGCTCACGCCAGCATATTACTATTTCACCCTCCAGGTGAATCAAAGCACTTGTGAGGAAGCATTTGCATTGGTCAAGGTCAGAACGGAGTTTAAGCATCATGTATTATACCTGATGGGCTGGCAGGGCTTTGAGTGTGTTATCAGTGCCCTCTGTGGCACTGGTACTATGTGACTCTATCACAGACAGACGCCATCTTCTTTCCCGTCCTTCCCTGCTCTTTGTTCTCTTCTTCAATTACATTGCCTTCCAGACGTCCTCAGTGTGTTGCGTTCCCGTTACCTTGCCCTGAACCTCTGGGATTGCTTTACAACTTAATGCAACTGTCACCTTTTCTAAAAGAGATTTGCCTGCAGCTATATCCTCAGCCCTCTATCTTGTCTTTTATGCTGCTCGACTGGAGGCTTTTTTTATATGATGCATTTATGCAAAACGCCTCAGTGTGACTAAATGTTGGCTTAACTGCTCTTCTCGTCATTTAAGGCTTTCTGATCCATTATCAGCCATTGTAAGTGAAGTGAAAGTGTCTGACTAAGGTATTGCAGATGGTGTTCATCTGCCCTTTTGAATTAGCATTTTGGGTTTATTTTTGCTTCACTGTGCTGCCTTGAAGGCTGCATGTCAGATTTTGTCCAGTGCATTTTAGGCAGGAATTAGTGTGAGCACAAATTAGCAATTCAAATGTAGACATTAATAATTTGGGCGCATAAATTATCAGTGTATTTATATACACATCATTTCCCCCCAGAGATCAGTGCTGGGATCAGTCAAGGAAAAGGAGCGACTGAAAGTGCCCTTTGTTTACCAGGCGGCAGGGCCGATTTATAGGCCTGCATTTTCCTCTCATCTTTTAGATTAATGAGCGACTACCACTCTTGCTCTTATGCTTCTTTTATTTTTATTCTGAAGATAAATGTCTTATCCAGAGTGCTATCGCCCTATTCGCCTCTTCTTTTCCCCTTATTCATGCCTCCTTTCATGCCTCCATGTATTCACTTCCCCCCATAAGATTTATCTTCATCCTGTAGGTTTCCTATGCCAGTGACAGAGCTGGCTGTCAGGAGAAAGTTGTTCTCCAGCGCTGTAAAATTCCCTCCGCTGTCTAGCTCACTCTGTGTAAATCTCTTGGGTACCACTGCAGCCAAGCATGGATTGTGTCTGAGTCTGGTTCCTGTTGCTTGACTCAGAAGTAAATTTCTCCGACCTAGACAGCGATCGCCGTCTGGCTGTCTTTTATGTATCTTTGAAGCACTTTTTGAGTTAGTGTAATGTTTTAGTTTCTGGGTTTTTTTGCAATTGCACTATAAGTTGGAGGTGGGTTTCTGACCAAAACGTGCCTACTTCCAAGTTTATATCCTCTTATTTATATCGAGCTGCTTTTAATATAAGCTGTTTATGGTTCATTGTAAAAAAAGGAAGGTTCATACGGAGGGCAGCCACGTGTGGACAGTTGAGTTTTACAGCTGCGTCCTGTTCCCTCCTCAGCTCTAAACCTCAGTAGTGAGGAGTTTTAGGAAGAAAGTGATGAAATTGGGGCCGAGTTTGCATCCTGTTCTTGTAAGTAATGCGGATATTACAGTTTATTATGAGCCTCTAATTGTTTTCGTTGCACTTGAGACACCTTTGACAGAAATACCTGCTACTGTGTTTCTAAGGTGACGTGGCGATGCCTGTCTTATCTAGCAAGGAGTCAAAAACCTGAAGGTGTGTTTTTTCTAAGCAAAACAAAATTAAATCTAACAAAATTCAACAATAATCAAATATTAGTCTGTAGAAATGCTGAAAAATATCATGAAATTAGTTTGGTCAAGGCAAAAGTGATGATCTGCAACATCAAGTTGCAAGTCTACCCCTGAAATATTCAGTTTGACTGCCACGAGGAAAAAAAAAGGAGCAAATCCTCACTTTAGAGGACATATAACAATTAAATATATATTGCTCATTACTTTATGGCATTTTTTAGAGGATTTGCGTCTTAATTGCATAATTTAAAAATAGTATTCATAGGCAGTTGGAGCCTTACCATAAATCATAACACGGTTTGCTGGAAGGATATTATGATATGATTCTTCTATAAACAAACATACAGGCTTTTTATCACGTAGCTATCTATGCTTTTTGTTTGTTACTTTTTCTTACTGGAAAAGCTATATTTGGCTCCATTTCCCCAGAAAAGTACCTGCATACGTCTTTCCTTTGTGCGCAATGCAGAATGATGGGACCTGCAGAAGATTATCCCTTTGGAGGAGACTGTCGGTGTGGCCTTGTTATTTTTCTGCTGATGACAGAATCGCCACACAAAACATTGCTCTTCTCTTTTTCAAGAAGCCATTGTTTCCTGGGAAAAAATAACGTTGTTTTTTATTTTTGGCTGATGCTTACTGAGGATTGCACATACTACAGTAAGAATGAAGTTATTGCTTTCATAACCAATTCATGTCTTAATCTCCACAACTTCAACAATATTACATGTGAGCAACTAGTAGTTACAGCTGTCACAAGTAATGCCCACACTGCTTTGGATAGTTAGTGAAAACACTTCTGATAGATACTCTTATAATGAAAAAGATGGAAAATGATTGTTAGTAACAAACCCGCAGGGATTTATCATCTTAAATTGAAGGTCCCTTCAGCTTTATAGAGTTTCTTAGTAATCTTTGGAGCTGTCACAGCTTTTTCAGAAGACGGGAAGGCATGTGTTTTCAACCCAGTAGCTCTAAAAACCTACTGCACAGTGCCTGCTCAGCACCAGAGAGCAGACAGACACAGCAGAGCCAAGTCTAATGACCCACATTCATGGGCTTATTTATATTGGTCAAACTCATGTTGTCGCCATTCACAAAAGATGCAGGTCCAGTCCTGGGGGCACTACATCATGTCCATGTATAGCACTGCCCACAATCCTTCCAAAAGATGCTGGCTCCAGATCTGGATTCAAATGTTAATCGCTTCTAAGCTGGGCCTATCTCTCAAACAGACAAACAATGCCTCCCTGGCAGACAATAACTTTGCTGTATAACTGCTGGGTGTGCAAGTTCACCTCGGTGACTTGACTTGCTGCACAGGTGGTATCCTGTCACGGTACCATGCTGGAATTCACTGGGTGAATAAGAGCAACCCATTTTCTTACAAATGTTTGTAGAGGCAGTCTGCATGCTTAGCTGCTTGAGTTTATACACCTGTGGCCATGGAAGGGTTTGGAACACCTGAATTCAATGATCTGGCTGGGTGAGTGAATACTTTTGGCAAAATATTGAAAGCCAGTGATGTGCTTTCCCTGCTCATGACTGTGAAAGGGTCTGCCTGGGTGTGAAAAACTCTGCAGATGTCTGGGTACCCTCCAAGTTGTTGTGACAACACAAACTGTCCTACACAGCCACCAAACTACAAGAGCACCAACAGTGCGTGTGTCCTCAAACAAAACTCCACCCTACTACATATTAGTACGAAGAGAACAACTACTTGTGTCCAAAAGTACATAAATGAATGTTTTTTTTAAAAAGAAATGAAGCAAAATGAGAAGCAGTTGCTCCACTTCACCTAATTTGAACCTCTGATAGCTCTTTTGTACAATAGGCTCTTACCAAGAATACTCATTACAGCGTTCTCACTAACCAGCTGCCTCGAGGTTTAGCATGTTCGTGACCTTTTAATAAGTCATATTGCTGAGCGAAGCTGTGTCGGGCAGCTACGTACAGCATTACCTTCTCTCACCCTGTTTTCATCTCTGTGCCCTGAGGGAGATTTCTAATTAAGCAAGACTGGGTAATCTCCTTGGCTAAAGTGATTAATGTTAGTAATTCTCCATCGTCATATCTTCCCTCACTGGCCTGTTGTTATCCCGACCACGGAACGCATCGGCCGTCTCCCTGCCAGCCCTTTTTATCACAGCAAATGATATTGATTGCTTATAATGAGGCTGTCATAGCCGTGTGTGTTTGTGATGAGGAAACAAGGGAGACAACAGCAACCAGACAGGGTTTGATGTCGTGTAGATATCAAATGAAAATAACCAGGGTTTGTATGCAGAAGGCAACATGTCTCTTTATTTTGTGAATTTGTAGCACCGCCTTTACCCCTTGCTAAGAATTGATTAGCTACATTACGGTATAATTGATTTTTTTTTAGCAAAGACCAAAACCAATTTGCAAAATGTCTGTGTCTCCAGCTCTATTAATATCCTTTAACATTTACGAGTTATTGACAGTTATTTTTGTTTTGGTTAACTCGTGCACATGTACATATTAGCTTTCCCATGTCTGTACCCCTGTGCTGTTCTATAGGGAGCTACGGTCACTCAGCAAATTGCACAATATTTCCTTTAAGCTCAGTGGAAAATTACTTACAATGGTTTCTACCTGTGACCTTGACTGGGATAAATGAGGCTGGTTTTGTGGTTATGCTTAGAGAAGCAGAGAAAGAGAAATGAAGGTGAGAGAGACGATGAAATGCATTTAGCTTTGGTCCTGTTCTGCTGGGAGAGACCTGGTTTTTGACCAGCGGATATTAGTAGCTTAATGAAAGAAAAGAAAAAAGAAGAAGCAGAGATACATCTCTATTGGCTCACTGTATTTTGCATTCATTGGTTTCAGTTTTGAGCTCTGGAGTGAAGCACACATAAACAAAAATTGTCTAAACACATTAAAACCACTGTATTTTACTGCCAACGCGATGTGGACGTGTGTGTGTGTTTGTTTGCGTGCGTCCACTGCCCTTATACTGCTGTACTTGACAAAAAGTTAAATGGTTTGGCTTTTTCACCCTAATATGTATACGCAGCTGTCTTCTCCCCTTGCCAACAACAAAATACCTGGCATAATTTCTGTCTAGCCTCTTGAATCCAAATCAGTATGCACACATAGCATTCAGCCCTACAATTGAAAGACAGGGGTGGCGAAAGTGAAGTGGGCTGCATTTGAGCGCTTGGTGGGGTTATGAGAGGCATACATAGGGCTATAGACATGCTAGACTGTTGTGGCACAACTGTTAGGAAGGTAAGTGCGTTAAATAAGGGGTAGGTAGTAGTGGACTGAAAGTGGGACAAAACTGCACAGAGGCAGCCAGGGGAAAGCTAAGCTGTTATACAGTTTTACAGTGACCAAGCAGAGGCTAGAGCACCTTGGCTTTGCATGGCAGATGCCAGGTTGGCCTAGGGAGTAATGGCATAATACATCACATTGTTTGATATTGTACAGCACATATTATAGTTCAGCACGGCATGGCACTCTAGCCCCCAGAAATGCAATCTCACCATTTGTCATCCTTGGCCTTATCATACTGAACAAGTCTGCAGAGCCTCAGGGTGTCAAGCTCTGCAAACACAGGTCCATTGTGGCAAGGTTATTGAAGGAATATGATGTGGTGATTAGCTGATTATTTCTTCTTTTTTTTAATTGCAGCAATCATTTCGATAATCTTCTGTGTCACACTGTTACTCTGCAGGATTAAAAAACGAGAAAAAAAGCTCTTTTCGTTCAGGAGAGTTGTGTAAGCAAGGGAACTGCTCGCTGTTTTGACCCAGCAAGCAGTAAAAGATTGAGGAGGAGCTGTAATGAGCTTCTGGATCAAGAGCAGGAAAAGCAGAAAACATACTAATGTAAAAAAAAAAGAGCTCAATGAGCTTTCATTTAAGCTGATACTGTGGGAGATTTTTATTTATGTTCTGAAAATCCATGCATCCCCATTGTGATACGCCTCCTCCTGACAAGTGTCAGAGGACCCTGTAGACCTCTCAGCCCACCTATAGGGGACAGCTGTCCTGTAGACTCAATGCTAAAGTGTCCTACCTCTGTCTGTTGTGACAGAGATGACCCAGGGCGAGGAGGATGAGAGGACCTGATATCAGCAGCACAGCTGTCTCCGTGATAAGACGCTGCACTTGCAAGCAGCTGATATGGCTGAGCCTGTAGAATACCATGTGATGTACCATGTGATGTAGTATGTGGAGTGGAACATGCCTTGTTTCATTTTTAAATTTAAGGTAAGGACGTCAACTCAATAGTTTTGCTTACAAAGTATAATTCGCAGGTAACATTTTAATGGTTACATCGTGGATTTTTAATGCTGTGTACTGTAAAAGCCATCCATATTGACTCGATATAATTATTGCAGAATAAATGTAGTGTTTTGTTGATATTGTTAAGGTGACAAGAGTGACTGCTTGAGTGTTTGTGCGTCATGTTACTAGTATTTCCAGATTTAATTCGCCAAAGTCAGGGATAATTTATCAATTCTTTTTCGTTCCTTGTCTCTGGGAAAGTGGTGGGAAATTTTCCACCTTCTCCTAAAAACCTGTTTTTGAATCACATTGTGTCAAAGTGCTTGATTTGTTCAGTAGGAGTCAAAAATATGAAATGGAGACCTGCTGTCTGTTGCAGGCATTGTCATTTCTGATCATACTGATGTCATTGTAGGATCTGTTTTGGTATAAGACGAGAGCGGGCCTCTGTTTCAGCTGCTTCATTAGCCACCATTAAACTGGAGGCTTAATGAAGGTAAGCTAATGTAGTGGAGCCATGCATTGAACTAATGTGTGGAGGTGTTTGTGGACAGATTTGTCTATAATTAGTCCATAACTCAGGAGGTTGTGAGTAGTGGAGGATGGAGGGAGTGCTGATTTGCAGGACTGTAAACATAACTTTATTGTGTGTTACAACAATGTTCTATAACTATAATGTAAACAGTTTTGATACCTTCTCATACTTTTTGCATTTGGAATATTTATTAATATCCTAAAGTAACAACCTTGTAGAAGACCAGAGATAAAGCTATTTATCTATACTCACAGGTTACTTTGGTACACCTATTCAACTGGTTGCTAATGCAATTATCCGTTTAACCAGTCACGTGGCAGCAACTCGATGCATCTAGGGATGTAGATGTGGTCAAGAGGACGTACTTCAGTTCAAACTGAGCATCAAAATGGTAAAGAAAGGTGATTTAAGTGACTTTGAACATGGTATGGTTGTTGATGCCAGACATGTTGGTCTTAAAGTATTAAAGAAACCGCTGAGCTACTGCTGCACACAACCATCTCTAGGATTAGAGGGAATGCTCCAAAAAAGAGAAAAATATCCAGTGAGCGGCAAATCTCTGTGCTGAAATGCCTTGTTAATGTCAGAGGTCAGAGGAGAATACTCAGACTGCTGTGATAGGAAGGGAACAGTAACTCAAATACCCACTTATTACTGAGGTATGCAGAAGAGTATCTCTGAACGCACAACAAGTCAAAGGTTGGAGCGGGTGGGCCACAGCCACAGAAAACCACACTGTGTGTCATGGATTTATCCTTCCTTGTATTAACAGTTCAGTCTTTTGGTGGTGTAATAGTCTAGGGAATTTTTTTTTTTTTTTTGGGGGGGGGCTTTAGTACCAGCTGAATATTGTTTAAATGCCACAGCCTAACTGAGTATTGTTGCTCCCTTTATGACCACAGTGTACCCATCGTCAGCAGGACAGGGGCACCTCCAGAAATTATTCAGAGGTGCCCATATAGGGGCCACAAATAATATTGGGGTGGTACACCAAAAACAGAATTTTCAGTTTTAAATGTGCTGCTGTCAAATATAGGTCACTTGAAACATATGGCAAAAAAGAGAGAAAGAAAGACTTATATCACTGAAAACAGGTACATATGAAAGCCATATGAAAACAAATCCATAATAATCTGTTTTAATTGATTGATTGATTGAAAACAGATCACCTTCAGATTCTTATCATGGATAAGTAGACAAATCTGCAGCATGTGCTGTCATGTCATTGTAGACCAAAATCCCAGAAGTTTCCAGAACCTTTTTAAATCTGTGCCATGAATAATAACGGCAGTTTTGAAGGCAAAAAGAAGTCCAAACTAGCAAGGTGTACCCAATAAAGTGGCTGGTAACACAATAGCTTGTAATAATGTAAACTTTCTTCAACACAGCCAGAGTTTTTAAAGCAATCTTCTGGCTGTTTTCCATGATTGCATGCAGCAAGCCAATCTGTTACGTGGCAGGAGTTTTCACATATGCAAATGTGCTGAGAAGATCAGTTTGTATATTTCCCTGCATTCAAAATGTTCCCTCCTGCAGCGAAGAAATAATAAAATAGAGCAGAATGGAAGCACGGAAAAGAAATAGCAGCAGAAAAAAGGAGAGGGCATGCAAGAAAGGTATTAAAAAAACGATCCAGTGAGAGACAGACAGATGGATAGATTCCTGTTTTGTTAATGGCTTTTGTGTGTCTGTATTTCATAACACCAACCTGAACACAACACATACGATGAAGACGTTACATCTCCATGCCTGTTAGGAGGAGGATGAGAGAACCAGACTTCCACTTAGTGTGGACAGCTGAACACTCACTGCAGTTATAGTACTTTTTGCCTAAAGTATTATCTGTGTTGGTCTAATATTTCCACGGCCTGGGTGTCAAAGCAAAGACACTAAAATTGACGTCTTGTACGTAATTTGACGAATCCTGCCTGCGACTTCTGGTAGAACATTGCTATTTGACGCCCTGGTATACGCACTCGCACACATGCGCTTTGCTCCAGCTGTGCACCCTGGGCCTGCAAAGGCTAATTGCCATGGCAACGGGCTATTGAAAGAGGTGAGGGTCAGCTGGCTCTTTTTAAATGGAAGGACAGGTGATTTGACAGAGAGAAAGGGTCCAAATTGACTCCATTCAACTGAATTTCTGGCTTTCATATTTCGGTCAAAGCAATGCGAAGACTTATTTTTGTGCGAGTCCAGCAAGAATAAGACAAACACATGCGGCTATACTTTACTGTCTGAGCTCTAAAGGACACCTACGCAAATAGATTACACACTCCGAGGAGCTCAAAAATTCATACACCCTGAAAAAATGGAAAGAAAGTTAAACAAAAAAGAATCTTTCTTTTTTGTCTCTCTGCAGCTGTTGCTATCCCACTGTGTGCTCTGTGTGGTTGTTTATTTAGATCTCTGCTGGTACACTGCGAGTTGTGAGCTGTGTTATCGGCCTAGGCTAGCTTGCCTCGTGGTTCTGCAGACGCTCTGGTGATAAATTGTTATCATGAGTCACCGATGCATCCTAAGCTTCTTCCCCCCCCCCCCCCCTTTGTGTTCAAGGGTACAGAAAATGCCAGCACTCCTTTTTAATAGATGCACACCAGCCTTTACTGACACTGACAGATGGTGCTCACTCTTAAGGTGACACACAACACTCAGTCCACCCACAGCGCACCTCTCAGTCACAAAACACCTACTTTTGCAATTTATTTATTTATTTTTTGGTTTGAGCACGCTAAATGCAATCACCCACACATACAGCCACACCCTTTCCATGTTTGTAGTGCTGTAGTGACTTGTTAGTGTGCACAGCGGGAGTGAGTGTGTGATTTTCATCACGTTTCTCCTCGTACGTTGTGTGAGATTTTTATTTTCATCACGTTTCTCCTCGTACGTTCACGGCTCCTTTGGCTCACGTTAAAATGCTGCTGCAGAGGGAATTTAATCACCACGTTTGGAGAGTTATTTAATTGTTATCTTTGCACTTTTTTTGCACTTTAAATTACTTAAGACTAGAGGTGATCGATCGTTTGCTCTTGTTGCACCTGTGCTGTGGAACAATCTCCCGATTGGCATCCGGGCATCTGATTCTATTCATTCTTTTAAATCACAGCTTAAAACATATCTTTTTAAACTTGCCTTCTCCACCTTTTAATTGCTGGTTTGTTTGTTTGTTTGTTTGTTTGGTTGCTGTGACCTATTGACCTCTTGTATTAATTCCCTCCTATCTTTCTATTGGTGTCTTTTATTATGGTGGTACAGCTTTTATCTTGCTATTACCCATGTGCTGCAGTCATTCTTATTGGTAGCTTTTATCTATGAACATAACTCGTTATTTTTTATTTTTTTTATCCGTTATCAATGTTTGAACCTTTTATTGTTTTATGTAAAGCACTTTGGTATGCCCAAGGCTTTTAAATGTGCTCTATAAATAAAGATTGTTGTTGTTAAATGGCTATATGAATTATGAATGATGAAAGATGACGGGGAGTCGGTGCTTGCTTAAGCCTGCTACCGTACTCAACATGCACGGATTGATGGAGCGCGTTTGTGTGGGCGTGCTGCATGAAGTAAAAAAAAATAAAAAAATGTTTTCCTCCGTTTGAACTTGTGGGCATATTTGGGTTTGTTGTGAATGCACAGCGGTGAAGTTCTTCATTATTAGCAGCTGGTAAATTCACTTTAGAGTGTCTGAGGCCAATTTTAGCTCTCTCCTTTCAGTGGATGCGGAAGTATTTTGAAATGTTTGTCTCTCACACCCTTCCTGTGTTACTGTTAAGGACATTTCTGTAATATTTTTGACCTTCCTCTTGAACCATTTAGGTTTTTTTTTTGTCACCCTTGTCTCACTTTTGTGTAATGATTTTCTGTTGTGTAATTTTGTCTTACATAATTCAGCAGTGATGTGCTTTAACTTTATTCAAAACCTGCAAAATTAAGTTAAAACTGACTGTTATCTTCCAGTTTACGCACAGTATAAAAACATCAGCAAGAGTTTGAGCTGTCACCTGAGAAAGCTTCTTGCCAAAAACAAAATAAATCAGTTTATACTTGAGAAAAAGAACTGTCGATGCTCACAAAGCAGGACATAGATATACAAAAGTGTCAAGAACTGGAGTGAGAAGTATCACCAAGAAATTCAAAGAGAGCCACAGAGTACAGAACAAGCCTGGCAGAATTAGGAAGTGAAAGATTTCAAAGACTCTGGAAAGAAAACTAGTGAGAGATGTGTCTAAAGACTCCAGAACAACTGCCAAGACATGAGTGGATAGCTTAGCCAAGTCAGTAATTGTAGTCTGAAAGAAGACAATCACTGGAACCGTACACAGGAATGGACTGCAAGGCTACAGATAAAAAAAAAGCTCCACTTCTGTTGGAGAGACACCTTCAAGCCAGACTGAAGTATGCAAAGGACAACCTGGAGAAAGATTATAGATACTGGTCATATGACATGAAACTAAAGCTCTTTGGCCACAGAGATGCTGCTTATATTTGGAGAAAGAAGGGAGAGATGTACAACCCAAAGGACAGCATTCCCCACGGTGAAATGTGGTGGTGGAAGCGTTATACTGTGGGGACGCTTCAGTGCATCTGGAACTGGGAATCTCATCAAGGTAGAAGGAATCAGGAAGAATGAAGACTATGTGAAGAAAGCAAATTCTATCGTGTATCCTCATCATTTCATCAGTTGAATTCACGAGGCTTAACCTAACAAAGAAATGTCAAGTTGGTATTTGTTCTGTTTGTCTGATACAGTCATAAATATGAGCTAACATAATGTCAACTGTAAAATCATTTTTGGCTGAGCTAGTACGTCAGCCACAACATTAAAACCAGCTGTCTCAGACTGCAAGGAGGCTGAAACACAGCGATCCAGGTTTGAGTCCGAGCCGCTCTCCCTCCCTGCTTTCCTATGGAGGAGCAAAGAGAATTAAAAAATAATGTTAACAAACAAAAACACCTGCCTAATCTTTAGTAGCTTCACCAGGCCAGAACAACGTCCACAAGACTGGATGTTCCAGCAACACTGCGTCTTTCTAACAGGATAATTAATGTGTAATTAAGTGAGCACCACAGGCACAAAGGAATGAACTATTAGGTTTTGGCCTCACAGGAAATATGACTAAGATCAGTGAAATTAGTATGAAATGTTGTTTTTAACAATACATAACTTCCACTTCACAGTAATAATTTTTTAAGTGTTTAGTGGTGGTGCAGTGACTAGTTTGTATCCACCAGCCAGCTGATGTTTTTTACTGTGGAGTTTGCGTGTTCTCTCCAGGTACTCCTGCTTCCTCCTACAGTCCAATGACACGCACAGAGTTGGGTTAATTAGCGATTCTAAGTCGGCCGTAGGTGTGAATGTGGTGTGAATGGTTGTCTGTCTCTCTCTGTGTGCTAGCCCTGCAACAGACTACCAACCATCCAGGATGGAAGGCTGCCTTTCACCTAGCCCTCCTGCAACCCTGGATTCTATACATGGAAGAAAATGGATACGGAGCAAAAAGCATCACCAATGTTTCCTTAAACTGCCGGTGTTCCTGGTCTCTCTGGTGTATGAACTGATCTCCCAGCCTTAGCTTCAGGTTTTCCCCTTGGCTTTAGTGTGGTACAGTCCTTCTGCATTTATCAGCTGCTCCCCCGTACACATACTTCATAGCCCCAGGGAATTTCTCTGCTGTCACCTTTTAAAGCTGTTGCTGACTTACAGCACATGTGTGTGTTTGTGTGTTAAGTACCTGATATATCCCCAACAGAGGTCATCCCCCTTTGTTTGCTGCATAACTTTCAATAAGTTATGCAGCTTATTACTCTTACTCCATGCTTCTTTTTTTCAGTTTTTCTAACCTCCATCTTGTTGCTGTCTCATTGTTGAGTCAGACTGCTGCAACTGCTGTTTTTCAAATGGCACCTTCATCAACGCTGTGACATTGCAGCAGTGTTTATCTTCGCAGCCTCCGTATCAAACTGTTCCTCTTCACTGAGATGTGAAATGCAACACAACTGTTAATTATGACACTTGTTAAGAGGATGTAGAAGCAAAAGCATACATGACTTTTGTGTTTGTCTCAGGCGGTATACAGTGGAGGGGTTTCTGGGGTAAGCTGAATTTGTAGTTAGCATCCTCATTTACTTTTGCTGTATCACTTGCCTGTTCTAGTCAGAGAGCCCTCAGGGGAGCGGCACAGTGCTCGGCAGAAGATCCAGCAAATTTCCGTCATCAACCCCCAGTGAAGACACCATTAATCAAAATGTTGAGTTAGCAAAGTTTGTGAGACAGCTGGCGCATGAAAGGGAGGGAGAGGTTGGCCTCTGTCGGCTGTTTGCTTTGATCATTTACCCGGAGCCACAAATGTGGTCGCTGTTTAATCAATAGGGGAGCGCTGCTCATAGCTGTGGGTCAATAGCATCTCTGGCTGAGATAGTTCAGCCTGTAACGAAATCGAATTTCAGTTATGAGACTGTCTTCTGACAATTAATTAAATGTGCAATTTTTCATGGATGTTGGCATTTTATTTGTTTTATTTAAGAGAATGGATGAAGAGAACTGAGTTTCAGACAGCATATTTTAGCATCATATTGTGATAAATAGGAGGAACACCATTAGCTCCTAGCACTCAAACAGCACTTTTCACAGCCAGGAGGAGATACTGGAGGAGATACCAGCATGCTCTTGTGGTTTTGGGGATTTTTAGGTTTTCTCTAAGTTTGTATTTTTGATTGTCTTTGCATTATCGTCCTGTATTCTGTATTGCTGTTATTTAGCTTAACGTTATTTCCCTATACCTGATATGCTTTCCTTTTGGTGTTGTTATTTAGTTTTCAGCTTCTATTCGACAGAGCTCCTAGTCTTCTGTTTATAGTGTTCTTCTTGCTCTTCTTGTATTTATTTAATTTTGTACCTTTAGTTCCTTGGTTGCTTTAGTTGGTCATAGGTTTGTTAATCCCCTTTTTAATTCCTGTTCTGTGTATTTGTTTGTCCTTTGTCTCTGTCAAGTTTGCTTCTGTGATATTTTCTTTTCTATTTTGACGGTCTTTGCCGCTCATGTTTTGTATTTAGCTCTGCTTCCCTTGTCTCATCTTCTGTGATTAGTTTCAGCTGTCCACCCACCCGTTTCCTCTCCCCTCATTACCTGGTGTCTATTTATTTGCCTTACCCCCCCCCCCCCCCTCCCCCGAGTTCTTTGTTGCCTGCTGCCTCCTAGTTAGTTGTAGTTTTGGATTCACTATCCTACAGTTGTTTTGTATTTTGTGAAAGCTCACCATTAAAGCTGTTTATGATTTTCAGTTTGTCTCCTGAGGCCTGCATTTTGGGTCTATTTTCTGCCTGCCATGCAGCCGTTTCACGGCAGGTGTGGCGACTTGTGTATTTTAATGACCTGCAGAGCTATGCCATTAGAAGCATGAGCTCCTGGTAGGGACGCTCATGCTGGACAAATCAAAGGGTAAAAGTCAGACAAATTTGAACTACCTCCCCTTGAGGTAAAGGCGTTGATCAGAAAATAAAAACTGGGGATTGCCAAGACCCAGGTGCACTGGCAGGGTACAGGGAGTCATCAATGGCCTATGGTTCTCATAAAGCGAAAGGGCTTAGACAGGCAAACACTGGAGGAGATGGGGAAAGCGTTCCAGGTTAAAAAAATAAAATTAACAAGAAAGATAGTTGTGCCTAAATCTACGCAATTTTTCTCACTGCAGAATATTGGACTTCAAAATGTTTGACTGCAGTCGGGCATTTAGCTTCATTCATCACATTACTGATGTCTTTCCTCCTTGAACACTCGCCTACTCCAAAAAAACTGCCAAAACATCTGCTTTCATAGATGTGCTCACACTTGCTGATGATCAATTAATCAAATGCATTTGGATTAGCGGCACCTGATTGCTACTTATCCTCTTAATTCCTGAAGAAACAGTACCCACTGTGCAGTGTACCCACTGCTTCTGCTCTTTGGTTTCTGTTAAATAAATAATGCCACATTGCAATATGTCATTTTTGTTCATCCGATGTTTATTTCCCTCATTTTAGATCCTGGCATGGGTCAGACGATTTTCTTTTGATATGTGAAACCTTGAAAAGGGGTGTATGTGTGATGGCTGAAAAACTTAAAAAGAGTTAAACAAAAAACGTGTACTGGAAGGCTTGCAGTAGTGTGACTTTTCCTAAAATAAAATAAAAACATGAATCAAGTGCATTATCTGTTGAAACACTTTGGATGGTGCGTTACATCAGTTCACCTACTTAACCTTTAACAATGTTCGTTCGTCAGATTTAAAAAAAAAGAACATTAAAAGCGTTTCCATAAGAAAAGCTTGCACATTTGGCTATTTCTGCAGCGTAGACAGACGTGCTGAATGGCAAAGAAGCCATATGGTCACCATTATGTGAGCAAGAACGAGGGAATTACCTTTCATTGTGTGTGTGTGGGTGAAGTGTGAAATGTGATGAGGTAAAAAGCAGAAGATGGAAAGTGAGGCTGAGCTTTTGGGACGATGTCAGTCGGAGTGCTTCTTTGTGGAGAAGAGTGCTCTACGCTGATGTGGCGATGAGGCAAGCGGATATCGTTGTGAACACAAAAGAACATGGAGGATATTTGGATTTGTGACAGAGAGCGAGAGAGCGGGCAAGTCAAAGAAAGACAGTGAGCTACAGCAAGACTGACAAAAACAGGCAGAAAATACAGGCCACTGTGCAAAGGAAGGGGGGTGTTAAGAATTTTTGAGGGATGTCAACTGTAGCTGCCAGTAGACCGCGGCACCATGGGATTGTCGGGGATGGAGGGACAGAGGCACAGAATACAGAAAGAGTGCGGAGAGCGTAAGAGACAGACACAGCCAAGCGAGAGTCAAGACTTTGGAGAGATGTCAAGTGTTTCTATTGTTGTTTTGAGTGAGCTGTGGTAGGGCCCGACTGAATTCAGGAAAAAAAAGGAAAGCCCAGACCAAATGTGGAAATTTAGTGTTAGTGCCACCCCTGTGTGGAACAAAGAGAAAGGAAAAGGATATTAAGAGATTCCAACGGGAAGAAAGGCCTCAGAATGACTTGTTGTGCTGGGACAGTGTGTTTGTGTGTAAGCAGAGAAGTACTCGGACGTGAGTCTCAGTATAGTGACATATTTTTGTCCTGAACCTGGAAAGCAAATGCTGAGAAGGCCCAGGTGGTGTGCAAGACCTGCTGTTTCTTCCTCATTTTTTTTTTTTTTTTTGAGTACAGGCTTATGTAACTTGTTTTGAGAGGTCACTCTGGTTATCTAGGGTTGAGAAAAACTGTTGATTTAGCTGGGCTTCACTGAGTTTGACGTGTACAAGCAAGGCACAGGTTTATTTGTATCCCCGTCTGCAAAACGTAATGCTTGGCACTGATAATGTGTTGTTGTTGTTGGAAAGACTGGCAATGTGCAACACATGCAGATGAGAGTGATGATTTTGCTTGACATGCTTGCTTATGTATACAGTGGCGGTTCCTGAAAGCAGCAGCCTCGTGAGCAGGACAGTAGAGTGCCCTGTCCTGCATAAAAACTACATTCTGCACTTTTCCAAAGTCTTGAGCCACTCCTGATTTCTCGTATCGTGCTTGAAAGGAGCCAGACTTTATTCAAATTTTTAATTTAGTTTTTAAAGTGGTCTCAAGCAACAGTTCTCCAGGCTTTCTGAAGGTCTTTTAAAGTTTTTCTTTGCACATTGGCTGGTTTTTTTGTTTTTTGTTTTTTTATACTCGTTTTCACTCCACTCATTTCACTGGTTTGTTAGTTTGTTAAGCTTCTTAACGTCGCCTATGAATAATACAAGTGTACAAATGTACACATAACAGAAAACTTAACAAAAATACAATTTAAAATTGATTCTGAGGAACTTTAAAAGCCTGTTGGAAAAACGTAATTTGTTCACAGTCCTTTAGTTGACTCTGTGAGCTATTAGCCAAAACTTGGCATATTTTGTCATTGTGTACATAAAAAAAAAAAAAAAAAAAAAAAAATTGAGGAAAGTGATCGAGTGCAGGATAAAGAAGATTCATCCCAAGCAGCAGCAGGTGAACAGTGTCAGTCATGCTGTTGAGAAAAAAGAAAACTCCAACAAAGACCTGACACAGGACCTGAGAGATGCATCTGACCCTTCAGTTGATCCATCTACTGTTCACTGAAGCCTCGTCAGAAATTGTCTCAGTGGAAGGGTGGCTGTCAAGAACCAAAAAAGGAAGTGCTGTGTGCTCGAAAAGCTTATCTAGAAGTTGCTCTTTGGTAGGGCAGATGCAAACTCAGTCCTATTGACTCTTAAATCTTCATCACGGTCTGATGAAAAGCCTGATAAAGTGCAATATATAATATAAAATATACTTATTGTTTCAATAAATCGCTGCGCTTATTTCCCATTTCCCATAATGAAATCTGGGAAGGCTCAAGACCTTTGCATAGTACATTATATTAAATCGCTAATCAAATGTAATTGTCATGATTCGTTGTGTGGCAGGCGGGAGGAGGACCCAAAATGCAAAACTCACAGACACGGGGATGAACTCAAAAAATCACAGCTTTAATGCTGGAGAGGCAGAACGTAGGAAATACAAAACTAAACTGGGAAAACTAAATTAAAGAGAGACGAGGGCTCATAAATACACAGAGGGGCACACAGGGGGTAAGAGTCACGAAGGGAAAACACTTAGGGAACAACACAACAGGGCAACTCAGGAAACATGGCCTAAGGAACGAAATACAAAAATACAAGGAACTAAGAATACTGGGCCCACATGGCCCAGGACCATGACAGTAATTAAAATCTTTTGAAAAGTTTTACCACCATCTCTGCTTTTGCAGAATTCTTAGATTGCTATTCAGGATATTTTAAGTACTATGTCTTTCTGAATTCTCTCTTATGTCTCTGAAAAAGCAGACTGCATTGATCTGCTTGCAGATCCCAGCGTAACTGAGCACCCATGGGATGCGCCAAAACAAGCCAGGTCCACTGAGGACCAACTAGCAACCCAACTAAACTGCCACTATTCCAGTGCCAGACCTCCCTCTGGAGGGCTAGCATCTGTGCTGCGATGCATCACAGCTGTTTTGGTGGACCGAACGGGCAGATACAATTCTAGAGATGTGGTTTTAGTGTTGTGGCTGATTGGTGCACGTAGTTAATGGAACAATATTTAAAAAACCTGGCCTATATATTATTCAGAAGAGGATGTGTTATTGGCAAAGTCAGCATGTGAAACAGCCCGCTCTCTTTAACCGTCTCTGACATTCTCTGACAGAGGAGGAAGTCTTTCCTACCTTGACATTGGAAATAATTCTGCCTACCTGTCCTTTAAAATCTCAGAAGAAACACTGGCTCAGCACAACTAGAAGGCCACCACTTACTTTCCTTCCCGGTCTCCCATGGATGCTGGGCATAGAGATGTACGCAAATTCACTGTTCTCCTTTACTGACAGATATGACAGCTGAGTCCCTGTGGGATTCCTTATGAAAAATGCATACACGTCATTTATGTTTTCTGACTGAATAGGTTCACTCACAAATTACTTTTTACCCACTACCACCACAAACAAACTCATAGATCTATCCTTTTACATTTTTTTCCTCTTTTTAAACTAATCTCTACCTCTTATGGCTGTCCACTTCACCAGAGCAATGACATTCTTCCAAGCAGCCTGCCATGCCGGAAAGATTTCCTGTTGTTCCTCCTGCCTTTACCGGGGACAGGATGTACAGAATATCTCTGGACGGAGACACAGAGGAAGAAGGAAGGGACGCTTCTTATTGGTAGTGCCAACATGGCATGGAGAACTGCCCAGCCTAGCAGTGCTAGTTACTCTGCACCACCTGTTCGAATGCCCTCCTGCTCAGATACCTGGCCCCGGAAAGTGAACCTGTCATTATGGAAAGATCAGCCGCATGATAGGTTTGTGTGTGTGTATGTGTGTGAGTGTGTGTTTGTGTGCTGATTCCAGTAAATCTGCCAACACTCCTTTCCTCTTTGCTGCCCTTTGTGTTCGGTTGCTTTTAATAAACCTCCCTGGGACTGCAGCATTGGCTTTTGAGTCCCACTTGGGTTGCAAATGGAACTTGAAAGCAAAAGGTGTTGCTTTGTGATAAATGTCCAGAACATTTTATATTTATGGCTACTGTACCTGTTGCATTCATGTGCTATTTTTTTTCCCCAATGTGAATTATCTGTTCTTCTTTTCTACTTTTGTATATCCCAGTGGGGAAGCAGGAGGGGTGTTTTTCTATGATAATGATTTGCCTTTCTTTGGTCCTATTCCCTCTATGTTCTGCTTGTTGCATATAGGACAGTGTAAGAGTGTGTGGCATCTATGCTTTTTGTTACTTAATGTTCGCATTCCAATTTAGTTGTCCTTCTCTTTGCACAGATGGATACATTAAGAGTGCCTGAAATGACCACCGCAGTGTGTTTGTGTGCGTGTGCTCATTCATCGTTTTTTTTTTTCTGCATGTTTTTTTTGGCACACCCAACCTCTGCACTGAGACACTCAGAGGTGGCTATTGTCCCACGAGAGCTTGGACGTGCCATGAAGAGGTGAGAGGAAGGGAGGAGTAGGGCTGATGATGTTATTTGTTTGCAAAGTGTTTTCTCATTTCACCCTCCTCTGTCCTGAACAAAAGGGCTTGGAGAGGGAGATAATGTAACTAGGCTCTCATGGGGAAAGGTTATCTACTGTTCCCTGTCAGCTGATAGCAGAAGACAGGACACTTCAAGTCCCATACCGCCCAGAGGCTGCTGCTAATGATGCTCTTCAATTAACCCAAGGTCATGGGAGATGTAGAAGGGCCAGCACAATCACATACCTGCCTAAGAGACTATCAAACAAATGTACATAGAGTGACAGATGTACTGAAACCTACACAGCAGGAAAGAATCAATTGGATCTCACAGTTTCCTGACCTTTTATCCTGCCACGAGGACTTTAGAGTGCAGCTATACTATGAAGATATTGGACCCTATTAAATGAAGTGAGCTATGTATCCAGCTGCTTATCCGAGCCATACTCTACTGGCTGACAGCGCAATTTCAGCTGCTACAAGGTTAGATGACAGATTGTCCTCAAGTGGTCAGGAGCAGGCACACAAAGCTGCATAAAATCTCGTGTGACCACACTGATAACATACTTGGAAACTTTGCCAGCCTGGGCAGTTTGTTCATCTTGCTCCTCTTCTCTTTTGGCTGATCGGAGGTGTGAGTTGGTTTGTATAATTCTAATGACCTTGAAAGTCAATATTTGATACAAGCACCTTTATTCTTCAACACAGCCTGAACTCACTTAGGCAGCTTTCTTCTAATTTCTTTAAGCAGTCTTCAGGAGTAGTTCTCCAGGCTCCTTTAAAGACATTCATTTATTTATTCATTTATTCTGGGTTCATCACCCCATCAGACCTGTTGTCACCGATTTTCAGTCCAGGACTTTTATAATTTGGCATACCTCAGCCTTTTTTTCTTTTCAACTCTTTCTCTTGTATTTCTATTAATGATCCTTTGGGAATCATGTTGTTGTGGCAAAAATATATTCACAAAAGATATTTTTGTGTCAGGCTGTTAGTAGCAAAGTGCCTAAAGATTTGCTACGTTATCTGTCATATTTAAACACAACACTGGTTCATCCTCTTTAGCTAGGTCCCTTTTTTATGCTTGAATATTTCAGAGGTCAGGGTTAAGTGGCTTAACAAACCAAAAAACATTCCTCTGAAAATGGTTCAAAGACTGGAGTGAAAACGAGTGAAAAAGCAGTCCAAGGAACTATTGCTATAGACCATTTTTTTAAAATTACATTTAAAATTAAAAGTAAGTCTGGCTCCTGGGAAGCAAAATATAAAAAAATAAAATAGAGGCTTAAATTGAAAATGGTAAAGAGACAACTTAGCCACATCAAAACTGAAACATTTTATTCTATTAAAACAAACAAATATTTGAATTTGTGTCACGGTTCTGGGTCATTTTGACCCAGCTTTGTCAGTTTCTTATATTTTGGTATATTTCTATATTATTGATTATTATTCTAGGTTTAGTTCAGTGTCGGTCTGCATCTTTGTAAATTGTTTCTTGCTTCCTGTTTTACTTTGAAGGTCCGTGTCTGGTGTCGGTGTGTTCAGTTTTACCTGCTTCCTGTCTCGTTAAATGGTCTGTCTGTATTTGTATAGCGCTTTACTTGGTCCTAAGGACCCCAAAGCGCTTTACACTATACACAATCATCCCCCCATTCACACACACATTCGCACACTGGTGATGGCAAGCTACATTGTAGCCACAGCCACCCTGGGGCGCACTGACAGAGGCGAGGCTGCCGGACACTGGTGCCACTGGGCCCTCTGACCACCACCAGTAGGCAACGGGTGAAGTGTCTTGCCCAAGGGACAAGTGTCCTTGGGACCGAGACTGTCGGAGCCGGGGCTCGAACCGGCAACCTTCCGATTACAAGACGAACTCCCAACTCTTGAGCCATGATCGTTAGCCCAATCCCTCCCAGCTGTGTCTCCCTGATGTTTTCCATTCCCTGATTACTCCCCCGTGTATATAAGCCCTGTGATTCCTTTGTTCTCTGTTGCGTCGTAAATATCTACTCACCCTTACGCTATGTGTTCTGCTACCTGTTTTGCTTGCTTGTTAGTTTATATTTTCCAGTTTAGTTAGTCTTCTGTTCTATCAGCAGCCTGCAATAAAGCAGTTTATTCCGAGTTCATTTTTGCCTCCGAGAGTCCTGCATTTTGTGTCCTTCCTCTCTGCCTGCCTGCACACAGCCATGACAATTTGATGCTAGAAACACATTTAACAGTGTCGGGATAGGAGCATGTTTGCCTCTGTGTTGCATCACCTCTTCTTTAAATTTCTAAACTAACAGACCATCTGCTCTAGCACAGAAAGAAAAATATGTGTCGCCCTGACTTTTCTGAAGTGGAGTGATAATGGATCGATATTCTTTGCACTGGCAAACCTGCTCTCTCTGCCTTTTATCTTTTCTGTCTAGTAATTTGTTGCTACACACATTTTCTGTCTTGACATACCTCATTATTTTTAATAAGCTTTCACAGTATTTGGGAATAGAGGCTAAATGGTCCAGGGATTTCTGTTAAGATGAATTTGGGTTGGTTCCCATAATATGCAGTTTTATTATTACTCAGCGGGCGCCTTTGCTTTTACTGCGCGATTTGCATTAATTGAGAGTATAAATATATTAATAAATAATGAAAATCTGGCACTCTCTCTAACTCAAAGGCTCCCGATCTGGGTTGTGAAAATGTCAATAAAAAGGCAAGGCAACAATTACACCACATTTCTCCACTCAAAGTCATTTAAGGCATCTTCTACTTTACCTGCGTCACTCCAGGATGACTTGCGGAAGTTGTGAGAACACTGCATGTCACTGGAACTCATTTCTGCTTCAGAGATACTGATGAGAAAGGATAAAAGAAGACAGGAGAAGCAGAAAGAGAAGGGGAAAATAACCTAGTTGACCCATCAGCAGAAGCAGAAGACGGTGTGTCATAATGGGAGGCAGTGTAGGATTTGATTAGCAAACTAATGAAATCAGTCATGCTGCGTGCGAGTGGTGTGTGTGTGTGTTTGTGTCTCTGGATCTGTCTTTGACACACAGTCACTCTCACACACTCACTCTCGCACATTTTCATTTTCGGAGGCAGTAAAAAGCTCTCCTCAGTTTCCTGCTGCCTCTCCTCATCTGCTGTGCCATTCTGCATCACTGATGCGGGGAAATGGTTCATTGTAACTGCTGTTTACCGCTTTCATTTCCCGTCCTTGAATCTCATCCACCTGACTATCCACCCAGCTACAGTGAAGTCATCCATCTATACTTCTGCTTGCTTTGTGTACGTGTGTTTTACTAAGTGTGTAGGCGTTTAGCGATGCTGTTTTTGTGAGTGTCTCATAAACGGTACATCGATCTTTTTGTATGCATTCTTATTTTTGTGTCTTGCTTCTTAATTCGTGTGTTCATCTTAAACTAAGACTTTGTTCCCTTGTGGCATACGTGTGGTTTGTGTGTGTGTGTGTGTGTGTGTGTGTGTGTGTGTGTGTGTGTGTGTGTGTGTGTGTGTGTGTGTGTCAGAGAGTGGAGCCCCAGGGTGGCTTAGCAGAGCCAGTGGCAGGCCTGTCTGAAGTACTTAGTGCATACAATGCTCAGAGCCTGAGGCTGCAGCTTCACTGACAGTTAAATTATGTGGCTAAGCACACAGTTGCAGGTACTAACCTATGCTGCTGACAAACACAGATAACCTGTTAGTGTGGCTATGACGTGTCACAACAGCAAAGAGTTGCATACAAATACACATAACTTGCAGGAGTAATGGAAATGGACATGTTGATAGAGGCAGGAGGAAGCAGGTGTTCAAATATTTGGCTGTTTCATGGTCAGCGGAAAGGAATACATGAACACCCACACTTACATGCACATGCACCCATATTACGCATATATGAAAGATTACATTTCTCATTATGGAGAAAGTGAAGATCAAGAAGGAGAAATGGAATTAATTCAGAAATTGCTATACGGAAATCCTTCCTCGGGCTATGGGGGAATTGGTGAGAAATTCAGTGGTGTGAAAAAGTGTTTGCCCCCTCCCTGATTTCCTATTTTTTTATGTTTGTCACACTTAAATGTTTCAGATCATCAAAAACATTTAAATATTAGACAAATATTAAAACGTAAAATGCTGTTTTCACATGAAGAAGACATGATTGTGGGCAGGAAATGGGACTCTTGAAAGAAGTTTTACTTGTTTGTATATATCAACTGGAAATGATAGATATAGCATTGGGACATTAACCATTACATTGTGACCCACTAGTTTAGGTCTCAAATGTTTCTTTTTGGTTTATTTTGGGGTTTTTTCTAGTTTTGGTAAAAGAAGTAAACTTTTTCAGCCTCTGATGATGTCACTTGGTATCAAAGTGCTAGTCTTTTTCACACTGTGTGTATTGAAATGACAGAAATGCAAAGACCTGCACAAATGCATCAAAAATGATGATAAAGTTTTGTAAACGTGTAGGGAAACAAAAAAGGATCATGTCTGCAAACTTGAATTTTCCAACTTTGCATAATTCTCTGTGGGGATTTATTCTGGCCACAAACCCTCTGCTGACTCCTGAAACAACTCCACAACTGCCTATACTTTTATCCACAAAAGAACAACTAAGCCCAACTCAGGCCTTTTCCAGTTAGATCTGGGAATAAGAACTGATCTGTCAGTGACATCCTCTCTTTATTTGTTTCCATTTCTCTCTTCAGGCCTAAAGACCTATCTGATTTCTGGCAGGAAGATGGAGGCTCATTCCGTCTGTACCTGTTCCCAAATAGGATTAGCTGGGACGGAGCAAGCAGATCCTTGCTGTCCCACGTCCAGAGTGCACACGCCTGATGGAGCCCCTTCGGCCTGCACCCTTCCCCAAGACAGAGCCAAGGTAAGTTGCTGTCTCTAAGGGAATCAGCTTTGTAGTTAAATATATAAGTATATTTTCTTGGGCTCATCTATCATTGTACAGCTATATCACCTGAGGAAGAACACTGAGCTCTATGTTCTGTCACAATCTCTTCGATGTTCATCTTTGCTCTGTGTTTTTGTGTGGGCGTATCAGGAGCTTTGATAAATATTTTCATTTTTCTTTTTGCATGCATTGAGCTTTCTATTGTCTTGTGTTAAAGGAGCTAAAAAACAGAATTGCTTTGATCCACACCATGCAAAACATCCATATTTTTTACATAAGCTTAACCTTGAGCATCTTTGTTAATTTACCGCTTCATATTTGGTGCACTTGTATAAAATATGCTTCTGTTTGCATGGCACCTCAGTGCATATTAAATTCTAAAGAGTATGAATCTAAACAAAAAACACAGAGATATTGTCTAATCATATTAGTTATGCAACAAAAATGCAGGCAGCATTATAGTGCTGATCGCATACAGTTCATAAGTATTTGGCTGGTGACACAAGTTTGGTCATTTTTGACTTTGTGCAACCCCACAGTGGATTAAAAAAAATTAAACAAGCGAAGTGTGACGAGATGCAGACTCCCAGCTTTAATTCATGAGGTTTAACAAACGTAGCCATTTTTATACATAGTTCCCCTTTTTTCAGAGGACGTTTGGATAGTTGTTTCATGGCCAAGTGAGACCCGTCCCAACAAACAGACAAAGCAGATGTAATATCTCAATCTGATTCTAAGTGTTGAGATTTCATTTAGCTGTTAACTGACACTCCATATGAGGTCTGAAGAGATGCAGATGAAAGCGAAGGAGGACCATCATTGGGCTGAAAACCAAAATGAGAAGAGAGAGAGAAAAAGTCAATGGACAATTCAACAATCTGATGCGTTGTTAAAAACACTGAATGCACTGACCAGCTCAGCAACACCAAAAAGTCCTGAAAGACCACACAAGACAATTGAAGTAAAGATAGAATTAATGCCATGGTTAGGAAAAATACTGTTAAAAAATCATATCATTGTCAAAGTCTGTATTCAAAGACACCTTCTTTGGACAGATGAAACCAAGATTAATGAGTGATGAAATGTGTAACTGTGAAATAGACTCTAAAGCAACACCCGGGAGACAACAGCTCACAGTTCAGAGTTTATTGCACTGGAAGGTTTTTTTCACAGGGATAAGTGCTGGAAAGAGTCTCTGGTAACTCAGAACAGCAACTCTAGGAGAGAAGAGATGAGAGTTACTTCCAGTCTACGGCATGGGCGAGCACCAGAGTAATGAGCTAAGTGAATGTTTCAGAGTTGCTTACTTGGGATGGGCGCGGAACGAGCAGTGGGGTGAGCCACTGGTTAGGTGTTGGGGAAAAAAATCTAATTGACAGGAGGGTGAGCAGGCAGGTGGTTCGAGAAGGTGTTGGATATTCTGGAAAATTCTGAAGAATTGGATATTCTTTAATGGCCAAGACAGTCATCTGAGCTTGGCCCAGTAGAGCTTGCTTTTCAGTTACTGAGGACAAAACTGAATACAGAGAGACACATAAACAAGCAGCAGTAAAAGCCTGGCAGAGCATCTCAAGGGAAGAAAAACAGCATGTATTGTAGACCTCAGGCAGTCATTGACCGCAAAGGATTTTCATCCAAATATTAGAACAATCTTTATATTCATAATAATTTTAGTTTGTCTGACTGCGTATAAAAATGGCTGTAATTCCTGAACAGTTAATTCGGTACTTTTGTTAAACGCCTTAAATTAAAACTGAAAGTCTTGGTCCTTTATTTAAAATCCCCTATGGTGGTGTACAGAGGCAAGACTATGAGAACTGTGTCATTGTCCACACGCTTATGGACCTACCTGTGTGTCCATCGCCGATCTTCTCCTTATTTCTGCCTTGAAGGGAAATTTTCACATTTGCCAAAATTGTACCGCCATAACATACTCAGCAAAACCCTTGACACATAATTTTTTTTATTAATTAGCCTCAAAAACCTTTACTGCTGTAGCATAAATTCACCCAAATTAATCATCTGTTTGCACCCCGCGATCTCTGCACAGCTCTTTTATCTCTACCCGGACAGGTGGAGAGTGAAGGTGCAGTAGAGAAAAAAGGAAGGCATGTGAGTGGTAGAAGAGGTAGGGCTGGAAGGTGGGGTTGGCTTCTCATCCCAGTATGGAAATGAGTTAACTCAAGCAGAGGGGACCTTGGAAGTACTGCCAAAACCTGTCTGCCTACCACTGATCACTTCTTCATTTGCAGCTTTTCATCTTCAGCGTAGCTCTCACACAAATCTGGATGAGTCTCACACTGAAGGATAAGACATCTTAGAAAAAAAAAAGCTTAATAACTGTGAGCAGGTGAAAGGATGAAACCTGAACGGCAGGCGTAATCACAAATGTTTCCATGTTTTTAATGTGACAAGTAGGTGTACATTATTTGCCATCTCTTTGTATTTACATTGTTTAAGCTACACAGTACTACTTTATGGCACCTTGTGCTTCTCTGTGTCATGGTCAGTCATAGCACAACAAGTATCACACAGATCTCTCGCTCTCGCAGACACACTCGCCTGAAAATAAAGACCTTGAGCCAGTGCAGACCTCCTACACACAACTTGTTAACTCTTTTATTGCCATCACTGTTTTTTAAACATTGAAACATACTATCATAAGTGTTTCAGAGTTTGTTAGATTAATTTAAAACATGTTAGCGTTCCTGCTTTGCCTTTTAATGGCACATTTTAGCTCTTTTGCCCTCACAGCAAAGCTGCATCACACCGACGTATCTTGTTGTATTTTTATCAGCTCGTATGCTCTGCTTGATCTGCGTCACTTACTTCATGAATTCTCTTCCTTTCTTCTCTACTCCCTTTCCTTCTGTGTCACCCGTCTAATCACCCCACAGTCCCCCTGTCTTTCCTGCAGCGTGGCACTGATAGCAGGGGAGGATCAGGTCCTGGAAGAAGGCATGGTGCACAATGGCTGCCATGACGACCACAAGACCAACAGTGGCAAGGTTAGCTAGTTGATACCACCTTAACAAAACAGAGAAAACAATATTAAACAGTCAAAATGTTATTTGTCTGACTTTCACATTTGGAAAGACTCATAGTCTAGTCTACTTTTTGTCATTATGGTTCTAGCAAATATGGGCACATAGAGATATTTCATTTACACATACCCGGCAGCTAAAAAAGGTCTCAAAAATAGTTCAAAGAAGTAGAACTCTATGGGTCCCAGATGAACTGTGCCACAGAGACAACCATTTAAATTGGTGCAGCTGAAGCACAGCCTGTAACTTTCATATTTCCTATTCAGACTCCTTCATACTATTTCTGACCCATTTCCACAGCCACATCACACGTTCTTCTTTGTAAAGTCGAGTACCTCTTTCACCTCTTCACCTCAGGATGCCTCAAATTTGAAGTGCTCCCCAGTGATTTCTGCAGGCTGCAACCCCAAGGCTTTAAACGGGTTGCTTAGTCCTCGATTAGAAGCTTTGACCAACAGCCAGACGTCACTGTGTGAGATGCTGCAGGAGAAGGAGAAGAAGACATGGAGCGGAGGAGCCATGGGGATGGATCATTCAGCGCTCTTACCTCTGCGATCCAAGAACTTCAGGGAGAGGAGTGATGCTCACTTTGTAGATGTTATCAAAGAAGATAGGTAATCCAGCATTAACAATATGCAGTAGTGGCGTACTGTATAAATACATGGGCACCGAAATGAAGAAGAAATGGTCAGTGCATCATGGGAAGCCTCTCAGCACACTGAGTCTTTAGCAACATAATTAAGGGAGGCTTCAGGCCCACATGATCCAGCCCAAACTATATGCTTTATCAAAAAGGAAAGTTTTTAGCCTTAAAAGTAGAGACAGTGTCTGTCTCCTGAATCCAAACTGTGAGCTGGTTCCACAGACGAGGGCCTGAAAGCTAAAGTCTAATAGTTAAGTGCTCACATTGTGGTAACATAGTACTGTGAGGTCTTTAAGACATGATGTGGCCTGTATATTCAAGGTTTGTGTGTAGAGGAAGCCAATGAAAGGAATCTGGAAATATGCGAGAATATGATCTTCTGGATAAGCAGAACATTTTTCAGGAAGCTTTTAGAAGTAAAGTTAAACAAACAAGTAAAGCTGATCTATTAGGCACTTTTCATAGACTATCACAAAGTGTTATACACAAAATGACTAAAATAAGTAAGAACACTAAGTGCCATAATAGCCAAAAAGGATATAATAAAACACAATCTATTAAGAGCCAATGTAGAGAGTATAAAAGAGGAGTAGTGTTGGCTCCTGATAGACTCCAATCAGATAAATATAATTCAAACCAGTGCAGAGCATTTCCTTTAATGCCAGTGCTGCGTTCTAGTTTAAGTCATAAAATGTTCAACGTCATCAACAGTATTTAATGCAACACTGAAGTCTAAGAGGACAAACACACAGCAATGTCCACAGTCATAGACTTTAAGAAGGTCATTAGTAACCTTTACTAGTGCTTTTTCGGTGCCATGGTGAATTCAAGACTGTATCCATTCCATTTAACCATTCCTCTGCAAATGATCACATAACTGATTTACAACATTCTTTTTGAGAATCTTTTAAATAATATGAATATTGGAAATCTAATTGGATCAACTTTTAAGCAAAGTTAAAGGCCTCTGGTGGGTAGCCAGTTAGTAAAAATAAATAGAGCACTTAATGGTAAGACTTCTTTGAACAGCCTTCTATGAATGGGGTCTAATAAACACACTGATGGCTTGGATGAATTCATTATAAAGTTGGTTAGGAGAGATTAAAAAGCAATAATTGAACAATTAATACATTTTAGCAGCGTTTATAGTTGCTTTAGTTAATGATACATTTGTGGGAAGGCTGTGAACATATGTTTTTTCTTTAACATTAACATCTTATTTGTAAAGCAATGTCTGAATTTCACATTTGTGCTCTCACGTGCACCTCCATTGTCTACAAAATGCTGAGGGTTCCAGTGAATGTGTGAAAATGGCTGAAAGTACTTGTAAAATGTAACTTTGTGTGTCTCTTGCAGTCTCATGAAGGACTATTTTTACAAACCTCCAATAAACAAGCTGAGCCTCACCTTCCTGGAGAAGAGCCTGGAGTCTGCGTACCGGATAAGCTACCAGGAGGAGGTAGGTGTTTGTGTGTGATGAAATGTTGCCTAACATAGTTACCTTTGGTCTAGCTAAGATCTGAGAGTCATTCAGATAAGCACGCATAGTATGCTTGCTTGAATTTCTATATATTTATCTTAGCTTGTTCATGTTTTCCTCTTTGTCTGTGTCTGGTAGCCCGATAGTGCTGCGTTATGACCAGACCGCTCAAGACTGCGGCAAAGGGAAATCACTGCAGGACCTTAGAAGCAGTTTAGTTTTAGGTTGTGATGTCCTCTGCTGGTGTATCATCAGAAGTGCATCTTAAGGACATGGCTGCTGCTGTTGCTACAGTCTCATTAACAAATAATATGTAACTAATCACAAATAAGATTTATTGAAGCTTGTTAAATTTGTAACATTCATTTTTATTTCTTTTTTTCATTCTATTCAAGGGGGATCCAGCTTTTTTTTGTAGTTGCTCTGTGGTTAAATTTCCTAATATACCACCAGTATTAAGACAGATTTCCTCTAACACCTCATTCTTATTTATGAATCCCCTTCACGCTACCTTAATAAGCATATTTTTACGATTATACTCTTTCTTTTTTTCTTTCCTGCCCTCTGTTTCCTCTTTTCCCATCCTCCCAGGTCGAGACCCAAGCAGCGGTGCAGACATTTGCCAGCCCAACATTCAGTTCTTTCCTGGACATGCTCCTGTGCTGTTTAGTATTTCTGGCTCTTTCATTGGCCTGTTTCCTTCAACCGCTTGTTACCCAGCAGAACCCATCCACACCGGCACTCATTCTCACAGCTGTAGCCACAATTTTGGAGGTCCTGGCTCTGCTGATTGCCATACGGTGAGATACTGAATGCAGGAGAGGCTCAAGCCAGTCAGACATTATCAGAAAGTCTTGAACATATTTTATTAAATTAGGAGTGCAATACAAAGAATAGAATAGATTTATATTCCCTGTTAATAAAAACCAAAACTTTGAGCAGCTCTAGGTGGGGCAGCAGTATAAAAATAGACAAGAAATATGGAAATGAACAGATAAACACAGTGAGATAGTATATACAGAAATAATAGTGCAACATGATAGTAGTCGTATGGTACTGTAAGCACACCCTACCACCCTCACCAGCTGTTGTAGTCCTCACCACACTTGTTGACTGATAGAAGTTTGGCCATCAGGGGATGAGAGAGGTGAGTATGCTCTAAGATCCCAACAGACTAACGCCTCTTATGGGCCTTCCCGACTTGGCAGGAGAGGTGTGTGGTCCAGGTGAGGGCAGCCTAGATGTGCACACATCATCTCTACTTCTTTCTCAAGTATGTTGAGAGAAGAATTCTTGGTACGCTTGGATTTTCTGTAATACCTTATCATTGGGGCATTATAGGTTGTTGGCCCTGCGTGAGACTGGTGGCCTGTCAATGCTGTACCCTACCTCTTTCCCCCTTGACCCTGATAAGGATAAGTGGAGGAGAATGGATGGATGGTCCTTATCATTTCCTTGTTCTTTTTAAGAGGGAAGAGATAGTAGAGACAGTGGTACTCTTATCTTCAAGCTGTGTACAACCCATCTGAGGGCTAAGTCCCAAGCTGATTTTTGGAACTTTTAATCAGAGGCTAGAGGAACTGTCTAACGCAAGAATTGAGTGGGTGCTTTGCTCACCTCAAAGTATATTTAAAAGATGACCAGGAGGAGAGACAGAAGAAAAAAATGTTGGCATGGTTAATATTGGACTTACAGGTAAAATCTGTGCAGAAAGAAAATGTATAGACCCTAAAACAAAAAGAGAGAGGAAATGTTTCCATCTATATCATATATAAATCAGCCCTTTAATAATTATATCTGCAGCCAGTTTATTAATCAAGCTGGGATCACATGAGAACACATAAAACTATAAAATCTCTCACATGTCATCTGTATCAGTCATCATTTTCTGGGTTTCTTTTCTCTCCAGGATGGCTTTTTATCTGGACAGTGTGCTGACCTGCACTCGAGTGCTGATGACGGCCATGTCAGGCTGGATAGCACGCCACTTTATAGGAGCTGTCCTGGTGTCCCTGCCTGCTGTGGCAGTATTCTCCCATGTCGCTTGTGACATGCATCACTCCATTCAGGTGAACTAAAATTTCATGTTTATTTTATGCTTTTAAAAAGGGATCTTTAGAGTATTAAATACTGCTACTGTTGTTTGATCAAGTTCTGCTTGTCTTACTTCATCGTTAATTATGTCTTTAACTGCTGTATGCAGTATGTAAGAAGTATTGTAGTTAGTATTGTTTACAGTATGATCTACACCTTTTTGACTGATATTGTGTTCTGTCTCTTGTTTTCCTAGTTTACCATGTTCATCTGCTGTGCTGTCATCATAGCTATTATTCAGTATTGTAACTTCTGCCAGCTCAGCTACTGGATGCGCTCAACACTAGCAACACTGGTGGGACTGGCACTGCTGGCTTTGCTCTTCAGCTCCCCCTGCAGGTATGAGATGCATTTATTTTACTGCGGAGACGTCAATAAAAGGAAGTAATAGTTTTGCTCTTTACAACCCATGCAGTATTTTTTGGCATGGTCATTTGGTCAGTTTACTTAATTATAAAGGATAATGTGATGATGAAAATTTCAAGGAGGGAGGTCCATTCAGTCAGCTTTTGTTTATTTCTCATTCATAATCCATAGAAACACATACATCTCACTTGCACTTAACAATCTTGGTCTCTTCGATAATAAGCTCATGGCGTCATTATACGCTACATGAAGTTTCCGTAAACTTGCTTTCCTGGAATTCACCTACAGATGTGCCTTAAAGTCTGTACATGCATTAAATTTACATAAGAGGATGTTCACTTGTGCATACATCATCAGACATTCCCTATAAATGTCATTGTCTGTCATTTGATCTTTAATAAGATATCCAACATACCTGACCTTGTATTATCTGATGGTTTAAACTCTGGAAATCTTTGGTGTTTGCCCTCTTTGGTTTACAAATCATGACAGTACGCTTGCAGGCATTACATCTGATGTCATGTTCCACAACATAACATAACATGTGAAGGAGCTGCTCTAGACCAGCACTACTAGGACTAAAGAGCACAAGACCATCTCCATAGATAATATGATTGACTAGCAAATTGCCAACCCTGCACCCAGTTTTTACAGTCATCATCACAAAGATTAAACAAACTGGGACAACATTTTTCTTTGCCTAACTCGATTGCTCACTGCAAATGGGGCTGAAATGGTGTCTTTCAACATCTGGTTGCCACTTCAATAAACTCTCACATTGTATTTAGCACCCTTCTTTAACTCAACTTGCAAAATAGGGTGTGAGCGCAATCCCCAAATAGTTGCCACAAGAAGAATTTGTTAGTTTTACAGTGATTTACAAAAGTCGTGCTGTTTTCTAAATGTGGTCAGGTTCATTTCGATATCAAGCGCAAAAATTAAATATCGATGCAATTAACAGTAAACTGTGTGTCTTAAACATTAGTAAATCGGTTTGCATGTTTGATTTAAATGTTCTCCTCCCTATATTTTGCACCCTGAAAAATGAACTCTTGGAAATACATACATAACAGGGTCAGTCGCAAAAATCTCTGCCTCAAAACTTTTGAGGCATCAATGACAAACATAAAAACTAATGAATTCTTTCCTCTTTACAGTTGCGTGCCATTTCATGCTATGAACAAGTATAATGTCCGTGAATTGAAATCATTTTTGATGTTCTTATTTCATGAATTAATGTTGCTTCTGCTTTTTCTCTTTCAGTGTCACTAAGAGTCTGTTTTTCTGGTAAGTATGATTATTGTTGATGTTTTGAAGTGCATTATTACTCACTTCTCATTTCACATTAAAACTGGACAAAAAGCTTCAACTGAATGGGCTCGGTTATTATTCCAACCAAGCTCTTTAATCCATGTCAGCTTCCTGCCTACTTCCTACATTTGTCTCTCACTATCAAATAAAATTAAAGATAAAACAAGACAAAACACACTATGCCTTCACAGATAGTGATAGTGAACTGAGATTGAATGGGTGAAATAAGGACACCAGCCAGACTCTAGGCTCTCTGCCACTGAGGTGCTCTGACTTTCTATTCTGAGCGATGGCAGTTTGATTTTGGTGAGATGCATTGAGTTTATAGCAAATGCTGCATTTGGTTATTTGTAATCGTAACAGCTGCACTATTTCTTAAAGTATTCTAAACTTTCCTTTCCCTCTTTCTTCTCTTTTTTCTCTTTCTTCTCTTTCTCAACCAGGTCTGATGGCCAGAACAACAGCAGCAGCAACAGCAACACCTCCATTGTCATGTCTGACAGCCCACTGGAACTTGACCCACAGACCCACCCACAGGACCTTCTCGGCCGTGAGGCCTGTGTGGCCTTTTTCCTCCTCCTTCTCTTGGTCTGGTTTCTTAACCGTGAATTTGAGGTCAGTTACCGTCTGCATTACCATGGCAATGTGGAAGCTGATCAACACCGCATCAAGATCCAGAACATGAGGGACCAGGCCGACTGGCTGCTACGCAATATCATTCCCATACATGTGGCCGAGCAGCTCAAGGTTACCCAGAGCTACTCCAAGAACCATGACAATGTGGGTGTAATATTTGCCAGTATTGTTAACTTTAGTGAATTTTATGAAGAAAGCTATGAAGGAGGTAAGGAGTGCTATCGTGTTCTCAACGAGCTGATTGGAGACTTTGATGAGCTCCTACGGAAGCCCGTCTTTGCTAATATAGAAAAGATCAAGACCATTGGTGCCACTTACATGGCGGCAGCAGGACTCAACGCTCAGCAGTGTGCAGATGCAGCACATCCTCACGCCCACCTCCGAGCTCTTTTTGAATTTGCCCTTGAAATGATGCGTGTGGTGGATGACTTTAACAAGAACATGTTAGGGTTTGGCTTTAAGCTTCGTATTGGATTTAATCACGGGCCTCTAACAGCAGGCGTAATTGGCACCACCAAGCTTCTTTATGATATCTGGGGCGACACGGTCAACATTGCCAGCCGCATGGATACCACAGGCGTGGAGTGTCGTGTCCAGGTCAGCGAAGAGAGTTACTGTGTTCTTAGCGGCATGGATTACGAGTTTGATTATCGCGGCACAGTTAATGTCAAGGGCAAAGGTCAGATGAAGACCTTCCTTTATCCTAAAAGCAGCGATAGTGGCCCGGTGCCTCAGTACCAGCTCTCAGTCTCTCCAGAGATCCGAGCACAGGTGGATGGCAGCATCGGGCGCTCACCCACTGACGAAATTGCAAGCATGGTCCCTGCAACCAGCACCACTGCAAGCAGTACTAATACTATGGTACCCAGTGCCAGCACTGGTTCCCCTAGTATGACAGGGCTTACTCACGTGAAAGAGGTAGATAGCCGTGAAAGACGTCCCACTGCAGAAACTTCTGCTGCCAGGCGATCAAAGTCTCACACTGGCCTGACATCTGTACATATAACCAATCTTGAAGGACCCCCTTCTTTGTCAGAAAACAAACAACTTATCATCTCAGCCCAGCAGGATACATCCCAAAGGTCAACAAATCCCCTGAAGGATATCAAGAAGGACAATTGCGAGGATGAAACTGGCGGTAATGTTGGCGAGTTAACCAGACTCTAGAAATCGTCAAGTGTGCCGCTTTCATCATCAATCCTCTACCCTTTAAGCTCTCATTCCTTCCAGCTGGCATGTGTAGAATCACTGTACATTTGGTCCTACTTCAGTTGGCGATGGAGGATGTGAAAAGACCCCAAGCTCTCGCCTCACCAGCCAAGAAGCAAGTTGTTTTTTTTGTGTGTGTTTGTGACAATATAGCCATTTTCACACATGCACTGCAGTACATAATTTTTACTAGACATTACCCAATTGAGCTGCATATAGGAGCACAAACATTTGATCAGACTTCAAATTGGCTTTCCACAGTAAGCTCCTTATAGCACAAAGTGTAGGCAATGTCCAGTTGGGCCTGTGTAAAGATAGAAAAGGCACTTATCCTGAGAATTCGTGGCAAAGGATGGACGTTATGTGTCCTGCTTCTTGCACATGCTAAGAAAGCAGCACCTTCATCTAAACCAAAAGGAGTATTTCCAGCAGCGTGAAGTGGACTATCACCTGCAGCATGTGAGAAGGGACAATTGTAGATGTTCTGGTGGGATACATGTGTGAAAACGGCTCACAGTTGGCTGATGTTATCAAGAGTGGAGGGTGGACCACAAAGATGGTCTTAGGCAGTAACGCACAAGAAAAGGGAAAATGTGACAGCTGACTCTGGACCTTCTCTTGCCTGTCGCAGATCCCATTATCTACCATTAACTTATTTGATTATCTTTAAACCTTTAATCTTGATTATTTCTTTCATATGTCTTTTTAAGTGCCTTTAGAGTAGAATATTATGTAGACTAAGCCTTTATAAATAAGGGAATAACAACATAAAGGGAAAATTGTAAATTAGAAAGCTTTTTGGGAAGAAAAGCTTTGCTTTTGTTACAGGTTTACTTTTTAAACTATGTTTTGCTATGATAGTTTTGCCTTTTATTAAAAAGAAAAGCAACAATGTGTAAAACATCACAATATGTGACAAGCGAAGGGCAAAATTATGTACGAGTAAAAAAAAAAATGCACCGCACTAAAATCCTGCAGAGCCTGTGTCCATGTTGTTCTTGAAAACCAGAAAACGCATCAGGAAAGGCACAACGGGAACAAATCGGTACAGGCTAAAGGCAGACGAGGCTGAGCTGTGAGTTGTCGAGTGAGTGTATTGCTCTTATGCAGTGTGTGTCTGTATAGTAAGATCACTTGGGCTTTAATAAGGGGAGGTGCCTATGAGTTACTCAAATGACTGAAACTGCAGGTTTTCAAATAGAAACTTGTTTGCTGATGTGGCAGCTTTTTCTCTGGCCTCAGTTAAGATCTTTGCATTGCCTCAGCACTGAGGCATGATGGTCTAAACTGCATTTAATCAGCATGCTCGCAGCATCATAGGCTAACTGCTACTAGTGTTTGTGCCCTCTGCACATCCAGACTCTTGTAGGAGCTCAAACTATCTAACTGTGTTTAGTGAGTATTTTAATGGGTCCTACAAGATGCTGGCGTACCTATAGAGTGTCTTAAATTGTGTCTTAATTTCTTTTTTTTAGATGGATTAGAGAATAAAACTGCCTGGGTTAGCTATGGATTACACTGTGTGTTAGTTGATTGTGTTTTAGGACATGGATGATCAAAGTGGAATGTCACAATAAAAATGTGTTTAATAGTGTTAATTGTTACACAAAACTTGAACTTTCTATCTGAGGCGTCTTAATCTACTTTCTGTTATCTAAAGGACATTACTGGATGCAAACATCTGGACACTTTTACAGCTTCATACTTTCAGTGACATGAAAACTTTACATAACGGCATTGTAAATGCAAACGGCAGTGCACCAAAAGGTATTTCATAGAAGGGTCTCTGTGCTTTTCGCTTTCCCTTTAATTTTTTCTATCTATAATGTCAGAACAGTTTTCATCTCTCTTGCTGTTACATTTTCTTCCTTCTGCTGTTTAAAAAAAAAAAGGATTGTGTGCTCAGACGTAAAAATGGTTTCACCAGTGCACCATTTCTTGACCTGAACTCAAGTAATAGAACAAGCGTTGCAAATAAAAATAATTCATCATCAAGTAATTTATGTAAGCTGCTGCAGCTAACAACACCTTAATAGTTAAATAGTTTGCTCGCATTGTTTTCTAAGTGTGGAGTTAGGGTAGCTTGTGCCTTTTAAATTTAAACATGTCATATTTTAAAGTTAGTTCTGTTGCTTTTCATTTCTCAAGACACTTAATATTGATCAAAATTTAAAATACTGACGCTTGTGCTTGAATCATTTAATTTGATAAAATATTGAAAGATGAGATTTCAGCAGTGCCTTTTCTTGACATGTATAAGTAAATATAAATATGCCAAATATGTGACATTATTTGGATTTATTGCGGATTTTAAATTCCTTTTTCTCTTTTATTTTATAATGTTATAATAATTTACTTATGCAGTTGGTTTAAATGTAACAACAATGGTTTAAAAGGGAAAATAACCTTCCTTTGCTTATGAGCACACAACCCTTAGCACCATTCCATTTTTTTTTGGTTTTTTTACACTGTAATAAAGGGAATAACCATTACTGTTCATGGTTAAACACTTAATAGTGGTCATAATTCTTGAGTGTTGAGCTACCTTTTTAAATGGAATTTTCCTTAATAATTTTGATAAGCCCTGTTGAATAAGCTGTTTGTTTGTTTTTTACTCTGAACAGGTGAAAATCTGAAAGGTGTGTTGACTCACACATTTGACATGCCTTCTTTTTCCCTTGTGTCACCGCAAACATGAGCGCATCTTTTGATTTGCTGTGATTTAATGAGATGTGAGTGGCATTCTGAATCAGCAGAATGGCACAAATATTAATGCCAAAGAGTGTCATTGCCATCTCTTGGATTTTCTCTTTTTGTTGTCTTCTTAATTTGCAGGTATTTTGTGCACACCTTGTAGTCATCATATACTAACTGGTAAAGGCACTCATTTTTTAATGTGCGGTATGCCTTTATATTGTATAGTATCTGAGCATTTTCTAGAATTTATATAAGCGCATGTATTAGAATATTACTTGTCTTAAGAACTGGGTAATTTTAACAATGTTGGAATAATACTTGCATGTGTGTTTAAAAAAAATGTGTGCATTTGTAAAACTTTGTGATTGTGTGTATTTTGGAAGAGATGCTCCAATCCTAGCAGGAATGTGAACAGTGAGGCTTCAGTTAGTAGAGATTTAAGTTCCTTTTTAATCCAAACTAGCCAAATAAAACTGTGGAGACGTTGCAAGACCTCTCTGGTTGGTAGTATTGAAAAGTAGCCCGCTGTCGATCCCTCTAAGTTTTAAAGGGGGCCTATTATGCTCTTTTCTGGGTCATTATTTAGATTTTTGCACTCTAGTAAAGTAACTTTGGATGATTCACAGTTCTTTATCACCTTTACCCTATGCTATATGGACACATTACACCTACAAGAGCTGCTCAGCCATGTAAACTGATTTCATGAAGCTCCCAGTTTACAGTTTTTGTGCTGATGTTAATGCAAGAAGAGGTTTGGGACTCTGCAGTTACTGAGTCAGCAGTAGAAAGTGTCTGAAACCTGAACTTTGGGCTTAAAGTGAATTTTTTTTTCTTTTGTACATCAACCTCATTATTCAAAACTTTTTGGTTAGTGTGTCTGATATTGTAACATAAAACAATTATATATGAGAGAAAAGAAGAAAAGCATAATGGGTCCACTTCTATGAACTGTTGCTTTCTTTGGATATGTTTTTGTATATAGCACGCTAACAGGTGAAGTTAAATTTAATAATAAATAAAGTCAGTTGCTGGGAAATGTTGTCCTAATGAATTTATAGCCTGTATACTACCAGTGATAGATTGAAACAATAGACGTACATGGTACAAGTTTTTGTTTGTTTGTTTTTTACTTTACACTTACCCTCAAATGTATTTCATAAGCAAACTGTGTACTTTCTAGTCCAATGCATTTAACTGAGTGCAGCTTTTTAATTATATTTCTTAACTGATTATGCTATCCACCAATACAGGCAGCTACAAGATTTCATGCAACTTAAACATTGGTGCATCGATACACATTTATAACAAAGACATAAGCTCGACTGTGTGCTTGGCTAGTACTTCATTGTAGTTTTCTGTTTTCTAGTTAGTTTATATATATATATATATATACACACACACTCATACTCTGAAAGGTGCTTCTTCCCAAAAATTAATCATCTACTTTCACACTTCACAGAGAATCTTCACTTGATTTTTATATAAGTAAGTAGACATAAGTTTGATGGGATAATATGTAAGTTTTTAAAACCTTTCCTGTAAGCACCAATAGTCACATACTGGTTTATCATAGCTTGTGTACTTGATAGTGTATTCGCTAAAAGTAAAGGCTGCTTTATCTGTTTCTATATAACAGTGTATAGCATTGACTCGCGTTTTAGCCTGCGAAATACAAAAAAAAGTTCCATTTCAGGTAGCGACTGTTGGGTGTTTGAAAAGTTTGAAACAGGTAGCTCGTTTTTTCTGTGTAATCCACCCCTAGAGGCAACTTCTCGTACGTCCACATGACGCACGGTGGGGACACAGGTTTACGTCAGGGCGTCAGCGCGCCTCCCCCCTCCCCCCACAGTCTAGCTGGGAAGAAAAAAAAAACTTTTTTGTATCGGAGGAATCAACAGCCGCCATCTTGACGCGGCTCATAGTCTGGATTTCGGGGGGAGCATTAAATTAAAAAACCGATCGGAGCCACACGGAGCGGACTCAAACGGCTTTTTTCGTGCAGAAAATCGAAGCGTGAGCTCTTCCGATTAGAAATAATGCAAATATGTGAGGGCTAAGTGGGGTTTTGTCGTCTCGAAAGCCCTCTGTATATTTGATTTCCCTTTTAGAGAGCGCCGCTTCTCGCCGTATCGCCGTCCCGAGACGCTTTATTTATCGGGAGACAGCGACCAGAAAAATAATCCGTCTCATAGAAAATATTTTTCGAATTTTGATCTTTTTATTTAAGCCAAAAACGGAATTTATGGCTGCTCGTTTCGACTGCGAAAAAAATGATTCTGTGCGGACGTGAAATCGGCGATCTGCGGAGAAAGGGATTCGCTTATGCTTCGTGCCATATTTTATGATTGATTTTTATTTATTTTTCTCGGACTGAAATAATTTTTGGACGTGATTATTGAGGATAATTATGTGGGTGTTGGGTGTTGGATTATCATGGGGTGATCTTAGGTGGCGAAGCGTGGCGCTGTTGCCTATCTTTTGAAATCCTTTTTCTCCAGGCGGCGTTTCGCCAGTCTGCCAGTCAAAGAAAAGGAGGAAAAAACTGTTAAATTGCTCCTTGGCGCCTAACAATACAAGTGACCAGCGACTGCAAACCGGGGGGCGAAGATTTGGACTGATTTCTACTTTTATTCGTCGGTGTCTTTAAGCGCTTGTAATATTTGCCGACGAGGATGGCTGACAATCTTATGGATGTGGGACCCCCCACTGCAAAGCGACCCAAGATCAATTCACCTCCCTCAGGATCAGATGGCCCAGGTAAGGACAGGGCATTGTTTTTAGTGTACCTGTTGTGACGAAGGTGTAGTAGTAGTAATAGTGGTAATCACAGTTTTCAAGCTACACTGCACAGTTTGTGCCCCTCAACAGAAGTGAACGCATCATCTATGTACAGGAAAGCGGTCACTTGAGCGGACTGCAACTTTTCACAGGAAAACAGCACATGGTGATGTTATAGGAATAGTTTGCTTTAATCTATAGATCACAAAATAATGGCTGTAAAAGACAAATGGCGTAAAAGGGGCTCAAGCTCAATGCATTTCCATCACACGAGGTTTTCAGCTGCTCAACAGGCAGAATTTGCTCCCAACTTTTCAACCTTTGTTGGGATAAATGTTAAATGCCTCAATTGTGTTTTATCATCATAATATATCTTAAGATAAGGAAAACTACAGGGCTCTGGCAGCACTGATGAAAATGCTGCCTCGGTGTCTGGAGTTGAATCGCACTTTGTGTCGTGCTCCTTGACACTGGAGCCGTGCAGATTCGTGACAGCACAAGCTGTTGATAAACCTGCTGTTTGACTGAGTGATAGTCGGACTGCCAGTGAAAGATCAGGTCTTCCTCACATGCTGAAATAGGTTTTTTGCTTTAAGTTAGTTTAGAACACGAACTGGACAGCAAACTTTTCTGCTGTTTTTTCTTCTTCAGGGAAGCATATTTGCATATCCTTTCCTGTTGTAAAAAGCTATCATGGGGAAGTCTGAGGCGTTTAGAGGGTAGCCCAATGGTCTGCCTGTTAAGCGGTGAAACCTGAAGAGCAACTTTGCTGATCCTACTCGAGAAAGGACTTTCGAATAAGACGGAAGGACTTTTTTTTCTTTCCTTTACACGGCATGCCTCCTCCTTACAGGTTATGTCACCCTGTGATTTGTGTTTGTGGTTAGGAAAAGAAAACATAACAGTCTATTGGCTTGTTTGATATGATGAGCTTACTTTTTATTTTTGTCCCATTAAAATAAGAAACGAACGCATGACTATAGTAACAATGCAAGGATTGCTTCGCAATTACATGGGGACTTTTTAAACTTGAGGACATCCTTTCTTATTATGTCTCTTTAAGGTACACCTCAAATAGTCCAGTTGTATTGAAAAATACACTTTTGAATCAGAGCTGTGGAAAAGTAATATGCACTATTTTCACTTTGCTGAAAAGCTACTGCTGCAGAAGTACTCTGTATATACTTTCCATCTGTATACAGTGTAGTTGTCTACCAATTTAAGCCTTGATGACGTTAAGGGTTTACTCGTTGTAAGCATCAAAAAAGCATGTAGGGTCTTATTTCAGTGAAGACTTGCATTTCATTGCTGGGTTTGCATTAGTTAATCGATTCCTAATAAGATTCCTAGGTAATGCTAAGAATCTTAATCTTCAGGTGGCTTATTAAGCTGAAGCATCAATTTTCAGGAATATGTTGAGCTGTCAAACTTAGAATGGTGAAATGAGCTGCTCATATATTAAAATGCATGGCACTAAGGTGCTACCAAAGATGTGAAGGGGAAAGAACACAGCATGTTGTGGAGATAAGCAAAAAGAAAAACACCAAAAAATACACTGAGCAGAAATTAGGTGTAGCTTAAGGGGAGTGATAAAACACAGTCGGGGTTAATGTAAAAACTAATCTCCAGGTCGCCTACCCAGAAGGGTAGCGGGAACCTTCAGATGTTTCTAAATCTCCCTGTGGGAAGCACTTAAGTAGAGAATCTCTTTAAGTTTGAAATGCAATTTTTTTTTGGGAATGCTCAATAAGGTTTAAACCCATGTAGGTCACCCACCCAGAAAGGTGACCGAAACATTCGCTGGGCAATAAAGCAGCCCTACCTGGGGCTTCTTCCTCCTCCACTGCAGTTGGAAACTATCTGTTTTAGTTGATGTTCACACAAAATGTATGTTTTTAATAAGCCATTGTAGGATGTTTAGTGTTTTCCACAGGAGCAGTAGAGATGCAGGTAGATGGTTGCGCACCCATGTTTTCTTTAAAGAATTATTAAATGTTATGTTTCAAGAGGTGTCCCTTTGCATGTTTAAGTGGGGCTATATGTTAAAAATAAACAGGGCAATAATGAGCTGCATCTTTCGGATATTTCTGTTCTGCTGGTTGGATTCAGCATAAAGATTTTGCTCAGCAGCCACCGGGGGTTTGTTGCAGGAGCGCATCAAGCATATTTCCACACTCTTTGGGTTCTGCTTAGGGTGGACACCCCTCCCCCTGACCAGGAGGACCACTGCAGCAGTGCTAAACAGCTAACCCTCATATTTCCCTGGTTTAAAGGGAAACATGAGGGTTAGCGGTGTAGCAGGCACACAACTTTTAAATTAAGAGCAAGGCGATCGTCCACTAGTAAATCAATAGAGGAGCGTGTCACTCGTGGTGCAACACTCATTTTCTCTCGGAGACCTCCTCTAGTTTAAATTGTGGCATGCTCGAGGGATAAAGACCAACTGTAAAAAAACGATTGTTCTGTTGCTCGTCAAATAAACGGAATTCATATTAATTCCAAAGTAAATTGTGTGAATGCAGTCCATTCAAATTTCAACGCTAATTACTGACTGATCATTTAAATATTGTGGGGCTTCAGCGTGTTTGTCCAAATCATCCTGACTGTTATTTACACATTATATTGCCGACTGAGTCACCTTGGTAACTATTATTAGTAGTTGGGCCGATAGGAACGACATCACCCTATGCCACATCAAGCCAACTGTGTACAGAGCTGATGTTCACAGGCACAAATTAACAAAAACATCAAATACTGCTAATGTGTGACTTTTTTGTTTTTGTTTTTTCCCCCATGGTGCACTACTCTCTTGTCAGTATGTGCCTGTGGCTTCAGGCCAGTGTCGCTTGTTTTCATTTGTATGACTGAGTGGGCGTGTCAGCACCACAGGCAGTAGCAGCCATCTTCAATCCTACCGCTCACCTAACGGGTTTCTCTCTTCCTCTTTCTGGCCTCGGTGTCTAGGAGACTACCAACTCCTGGGTGTATTGGTAGTGTTCAAGAGTGCTAAAATGTGCTTTTCACCAACCTCTGGATGTGCTGGCTGATGTCTCGTGTGGCGTAATTGGTGGAGATGAGAAGCATGTGTGGCACTGGATCGCTAAAATCCTCTGAGAAAGTATTTTCAGCAGTTTAATTCATTCAGTTCCTTGCCCCAAAATTAATAAAAAAATTTATATTTTGTGATCTTAGATCGTTTTGCCCAGAAATTTTCTTGTCCATTTCTCTAAATGGTTGCGGTTTTTATAAACACACGGCTGCAAATGATTGCAGCCCCAGCTTTACATGTTTCGTGGGCAGCTAATTTTGAACATCTTGAAATCATCATAGTTCTTATAAAACACCATATTAAAACTTTTACAGTTGCAGTGCCACTCAAATGAGTGGAAAACAGCCCACTCGCACGTTTTCTCTTCACATACAACAGTACGTTTCCTATATTTCTTTGTTTCATCAGTTCAGAGGTTTTCTTTGATCATCATACCTAATTAAAAGGGAGCAGATTGTCATATTGGTCTTTTAAACAAGATTTAAATGTATAATTAACATAATAAAAATAATTGGTACAGAATACATTAACAACACACAAACAGTGTTTTGTCAGAGGTCATACAAGATGTTAGTAAGTATCGTGCTCTCACTATGTACCTATAATTTTTATACAAAAAACTTTGGCGTATATTCAAATAGAAATCTTTTAGAAACAAGTTCTGTCACTCTGCAGCCATGTTGGTAACACCTTGGGGCAGTTATTTAGAAATAATAAGAATAAGCCTCTAGGTGTTGTGTGCCATGGGTTTTATGATAACAATGTTACAAAGGAAATGGCAAGAATAAGCAGCCGAATGAACCCATTGTATGTTCTTTGGCCAGTTTTTTGAGTGTGTGCAGTAAATAATTTTTCCCATACACCCCTGTTAAGGTCTTCCCTTTGCATTGCTCACACTCTAAAGCCCCTTTTCCGTTAGTACCTACTCAGATTGACTCGGATCGGCCGGTTTTCCATTATGATCTAGTACTACCTAACCACATGCGTGGTTGTCGTCATTGCAAAGTGTTCGAGCGTACTGCGCCATAATTAATATGCGACATGAACGCTACAAAAAAGGTGGACGTTGAGGCAAGAATATACCTGCAGCTCGGTCTGTGGTGGGTTTTTTTTGGTTTTTTTTTTCCTTCTTGGTACATATTTCCCTTGTTGCCGGGTTTCAAAATTGGCAGTTTTAACTTTCGTGAACTTAGATACTGAGTAGACTCTAATGGAGAAGGGCCCTTGTCCACTAGTAACTACTTGGGTTGACTTGGCACAGCTTGAATTATTTTTTAGGATTTTCCATTAGGTGATGGTACCAGATACTTTTGTAGTGCCTACTCAGCTGGAGTTCCAAGTGATCTGAAAATTTTATGTCAACAGACTGCATACCACGGATTGGCAGAGGTGCCATTTGATGAGTCTTGAGAGTGTCTCCTTCACGGAAATCAAAACCGCCATTTTTAAAAACCCGGAAACGAGCACAAAAAATACTGACAAAAAGCCGAGCAGCAGGTACACCATTACTTCAACATTCTGCTTTATTGTGGCGTTTGTTTGTTTGTTTGTTTGTTTGTTTTTTGTTCTTTTGTGCCTGTCCCGTTTGGCTCTTTTGCCATCAGAATTGTTGTCTAAAGGCAAAGAAAGATGCCCAACGGATTTACTTTACCAAATTGACCATCCCAGCCTTGCCATAATGGTCCATTTGATTCACCTTTTATTGTTTATTTTATTTTCACTTACTGAATATGGGACAGACTTGACTGGGGGAAAGAAGGGGAGAAAGAAAGAGGGAAAGAGAAACAGCTGAGAAGAGGGACGGGGGAGAAGGGCAAAAACCAAAAACCAACAGAATGAGCAGAAAAATAAAAAAAAAGGAAAAAAAATAAAAAAAAATGCATATATCAATCACCTGGGTCACCTGCTGAGAAAGAAAAAAGAAAACAAGCAGAAGAGAACAAGAGTAATAGAATAAACAACATCACAATGATATATGGGAATATGACAGTAAATATTAAATATTAAACATTATTGTGCAGCACATAAGATCAACAGAACACAGTGTGCTTTGAGGTAGGAGCCAAAAAGGGTGTAGTTTGTGGGTGTGATCACCCGTGTGTACACCTGTGAGCATGGACGCGTTTGTTTTTTGTTTTTTTAAAAGGTTCCTTCATGTAATGATCTGCTAGAGGGTGTGGGGGGGCCACAGCCCCGTCCTCCAGGGCATGAAGCAGGTATGGAGGAGATCAAAACTCCAGACATCCAGAGGCCCCCAGAACACAAGAGACCAAGGAAGACCAACAGAGGGGCAGCCGCGCCACTGTCCCAGAAAGAGCTGAGGAGAGTCCCAGATGAGGGCTCACTCAGCAGCCGCGGAGCAGAAGCCAGGGGGAGTTGCAGTGACGCGCCCGTGAGCTCCGCCGGCAGCCAGCCGTGCCTGAGTGACCGAGCCCCAGGCCGAGAGGCCGGGGGCACCCCACCTCCGAAGTGGCCCGAGCAAGCCCCAGGCTCCAGGCCCCGATAAGCGGCCGCCAAGGAGTGAGCCGGTGTGTACCTGGACGCCCACCCCCGGACACAAAGAACCACCAACGCACCGATGTCTGAGGGAGTCCGCCACTGGCAGGGGAAGTGGTGGTAGGGGGAGATATTGTGGCGTTTGTGTCACATACAGATAACGTCATGGGACTTTCGGCTGTGTTGCTATAATGACCCCATGGACATTAGGTGGTAAATGATTGTAATGGAAAACAACCAATACCGGTTTGAGTTTTGTCCAACCTCCTCGCTTTGAGCCAAGTAGGAACTAGTAGACAAAGGCTATATGTGGGATGTCCAAGGCAGCAAGCTGAACTGAACAATGGGCTTTGGCTAAAATTTTCATTTTATTTTATTTTGTTTTATTTTTTAGTCAATGTGTGTGAAGAAGGCAAAATTGCTCCATTTTCCTCATTTATAAAGTCTTGATTTCATTGTTGGTTTATGTCATTTTTTTATTTTATTTTATGTTTGTATTTATTTTTAAAGAGCTGTAGTGGCTTCATAGTGTAGTGGTTTACACAATTCCCTAACATCCGTCATTCAATTCTGCGAGGAGAGACGGATCCCTTTGCAAAAGGCATCCAACGCTACCCGCTGTGGTGACACCTTGTGTTATCTTTTAGTAGCTTTTTTATTAAGGCAGTATTCGCATGTTGTGGTTGCCAGTGCCGCAGCATACACGATACATTTGTCGTCAAACTTGGTGCACTCCAAAGTTTCCTCCCTTTCAGGAGGTTACCTACCTTAAAGGAGGAACTATAGGAAAAGCAGCTTTTCATATCAATGGTCACTAAGTCATAAAAACTGCATTTAGCGAATTATCTGATAATAGAGAAAATTGATAAATGCCAGATAAAAAGTTTGGTAACTGAATAAAACTAAATCTAGAACCTCCTGCAGTTTATACTTCCACTCCACATGTGCAGTTTCACAACGCAACTTTAATTTACAACAAGTCCAACAAAATTGAGGCCTCTCATCAGAGTGTTTGAACAAATGCCATGCTAATTGATGGTGTATGGACAAAGAACAAAGCACAAACGCAGGTCGGTTCCTGCCACAGAACATTGGCTGAAAAGGCACGCAGTGATTGCTGCTACAGTTTAAGTTACCGCAAGAAACTTGTTAACTTGTTGGCGAACTTGGGTTCTAATTCACTCACATGTTGCCTGCATATCTAGATTAGATTAGATTAGATTAGATTAGATTAGATAGAACTTTATTAATCCCTCGGGTGGGTTCCTCTGGGAGATTCGATTTCCAAAAAAAAGCACAGCACCGACAGAAGTTACAGAGTTACAGAATATTTTATATATACACACACACACACATACATATATATATATATATATATATATATATATATATAAAAAAAAATAAATAAATACAGAGACAATATAAATAAAATATACGAAGGGGATAAAAAGAATAAATAGGAATAAAAAATAAAAATACAAGTGAATTGCACATTTCAAGTATTGAGGTCTATTTGCACCATTGACTATTTACAAAAGTGTTGCACAAAAGGTATTTCACAGTGAGGTGAAGAGGCACTACAGCTTAGTTGTTCCCCCCTCCTTTGTCCTCCTGTTTCCCCTCCCTCTCCCCTCCAGAGAGGAGTTAAACAGTTTGATAGCGTGTGGGACAAAGGAGTTTTTAAGTCTGTTAGTTCTTGTCTTTGGGAGAAATATCTATAGCTGATATAGCTCTGCTGTTTATCCAGCGTTAGAAAGACGCCCCATATCCACATTATCATGTTGTTGTTTGACTGCTTTTTGCAGCGTGGCGTTCTTTTCGTGCTGATGTCTTTTTACTGTCTCACATTTTCATTTTTTTCAGAAAAGTCGTCTTTCCTTGTTTCGGCCTTACATGCGTTAGGCACATAACCATGTTGGCTTGGAGTGATTGTGTAGATAACAGCTGAACACATTTTACAGTCTTTACTTCACCCCCTCTGCAATTAAAACAACAATCTTGTGACTTTACTGATTTTGGAAATTATTGCACTTAAATGAAAGGGGGACAAATGCCCACACAGCTTTGAGCCATCTAACGCGAGCTTGCCTGTGATTACCTGTTTTCCAGAAATTGTAATCTCTTCGCAAGAACTAATGACACTGTCTGTATGTCCTGATTTCTAATAAGCATTTCTATTGTGCTATATTCCTTTTTTGATGAGAGGGGACGCTTCAGATCCAGCTCAATTTCTACAACAGATGCTGGAACCATCTTAGCTGGATGCAGCTGCTGTTTATATGACCCAACACATTGGTATAAGTCAAATTTGTTAAGTTTGCAATTAAAACCGTTTTTGGCTATTTTCTCTTTTTCATAAAATGAAGCTGCCAGTAGGGCAGGGCAGTATGACCAAAAATATTTATCACGATATATATTTGAAAATTTGCGATAACGATATAACTGACGATATAATTGACGTGAGAGAAAAAATACTTTACAACTCCACAACTTTATTACTGCAAAAAAACCCATCAATGTATTTTCACTTAAACAAACAGCTGTTTTTTATGTGCATTAAAGCTAAATAAAAATTTAACAGTGAAAATGCTAATTCCTTGCTGACCGTTTAACCAAAAGGCATTTCCAGTGGAATTTGGCCGACATATCCTGAGCATAACCATGTATAATATCCACAAAACTTAAAAAGAGGTTATACACACACACACACACACACACACACACACACACACACACACACACACACACAAACAATATGGTAATACAGTGGGGCAAAAAAGTATTTAGTCAGCCACCGATTGTGCAAGTTCCCCCATCTAAAATGATAACAGAGGTCAGTAATTTGCACCAGAGGTACACTTCAACTGTGAGAGACAGAATGTGAAAAAAAAATCCATGAATCCACATGGTAGGATTTGTAAAGAATTTATTTGTAAATTAGGGTGGAAAATAAGTATTTGGTCAATAACAAAAATACAACTCAATACTTTGTAACATAACCTTTGTTGGCAATAACAGAGGTCAAACGTTTACTATAGGTCTTTACCAGGTTTGCACACACAGTAGCTGGTATTTTGGCCCATTCCTCCATGCAGATCTTCTCGAGAGCAGTGATGTTTTGGGGCTGTCGCCGAGCAACACGGACTTTCATCTCCCGCCTCAGATTTTCTATGGGGTTGAGGTCTGGAGACTGGCTAGGCCACTCCAGGACTTTCAAATGCTTCTTACGGAGCCACTCCTTTGTTGCCCGGGCGGTGTGTTTTGGATCATTGTCATGTTGGAAGACCCAGCCTTGTTTCATCTTCAAAGTTCTCACTGATGGAAGGAGGTTTTGGCTCAAAATCTCACGATACATGGCCCCATTCATTCTGTCCTTAACACGGATCAGTCGTCCTGTCCCCTTGGCAGAAAAACAGCCCCATAGCATGATGTTTCCACCCCCATGCTTCACAGTAGGTATGGTGTTCTTGGGATGCAACTCAGTATTCTTCTTCCTCCAAACACGACGAGTTGAGTTTATACCAAAAAGTTCTACTTTGGTTTCATCTGACCACATGACATTCTCCCAATCCTCTGCTGTATCATCCATGTGCTCTCTGGCAAACTTCAGACGGGCCTGGACATGCACTGGCTTCAGCAGCGGAACACGTCTGGCACTGCGGGATTTGATTCCCTGCCGTTGTAGTGTGTTACTGATGGTGACCTTTGTCACTTTGGTCCCAGCTCTCTGCAGGTCATTCACCAGGTCCCCCCGTGTGGTTCTGGGATCTTTGCTCACCGTTCTCATGATCATTTTGACCCCACGGGATGAGATCTTGCGTGGAGCCCCAGATCGAGGGAGATTATCAGCGGTCTTGTATGTCTTCCATTTTCTGATGATTGCTCCGACAGTTGATTTTTTCACACCAAGCTGCTTGCCTATTGTAGATTCACTCTTCCCAGTCTGGTGCAGGTCTACAATACTTTTCCTGGTGTCCTTCGAAAGCTCTTTGGTCTTGGCCATGGCGGAGTTTGGAGTCTGACTGTTTGAGGCTGTGGACAGGTGTCTTTTATACAGATGATGGGTTCAAAACAGGTGCCATTCATAACAGGTAACGAGTGGGGGACAGAAAAGCTTCTTACAGAAGACGTTACAGGTCTGTGAGAGCCAGAGATTTTCCTTGTTTGAGGTGACCAAATACTTATTTTCCACCCTAATTTACGAATAAATTCTTTACAAATCCTACCATGTGAATTCATGGATTTTTTTTTTTCACATTCTGTCTCTCACAGTTGAAGTGTACCTCTGGTGCAAATTACTGACCTCTGTCATCATTTTAAGTGGGGGAACTTGCACAATCGGTGGCTGACTAAATACTTTTTTGCCCCACTGTATTATGTTGAAGCACGGCACGTATTACTCCACGAGGCTCCTAACTACGGTAGCCATAATTCAATTGTCACAGCCAGTTATTATGAATACAGAATTTGTGAAAAGACGAAATGATTAAAAAAAATAATTCCCCTGCTGTCATGCAAAAACACCCCTTTTGCTTTACAGTGGGATGAAAATGGAGCCTTTGGGGAACAAGATCTTTCTAGAGGAAGTAAAGTTCACAAGTTTATAGTAGGGAAACCTGTTAAAGGATAATTAACAGTTGATTTTGTCTCCATTTCACTCATGGTCTCTTCATTGGTTTGTTTTCGGCAGCATGAAATACTTTGCTTTTAGCGTTGGCTCTCTGTTACACAACCTGTGGCTGCAGTACATGTTTTAAGAGGCATACAAGTCCATCCATCCATCCATTTTCTTAACCGCCTATCCCACCTGTCTGCGGCCAAATTATATTCATTTAATTAGGTTGTTTTTCAAACACTTGCCATACGTAAAGCCTTTCTAATGGTTATAGGGGAGCTTGTGTCCTTGTGCTTTCATCTGGTTTGCAGTGCAAATTAATTACTTAATTACACTTAATTACTTTGATTTTCTCCATACACGTTTATCCAGGTTTCTTATAAATCTAATGTTGCTTTAGTACTGCTGTAATTGCTCAGATTTTTTTTCTTCCTTTGTTGTTAGGAGAAACTGAAGCACTTTACAACTGTCTGCTACCAGATGAAGAGAAATTAAAGATTTTAATGTGACTGCTGAAAACCTTTTGGGTGAATTATAGCCGATCGTAGTCTGTCGTCTCCAGAGAGAATAGTGTGGGATGGTGGGATTCTCTGAATAGTGGTTACTACCATTTCCCACTACTTGGCATGTAGTAGTAGTAGTCTGCTTCAGACCGTACTTTTTATTTTTTGGATATGGTCATCATATTGAAGGTCTTAAGCGAGGCCTGGGTGCTTGCTCTTTGCCTACACCTAGTTCACATAGTTTTCTTGGTCCACCAAGTCTTATTCCTCTAACCTTAAGCTTACCTCCGGTATTTTATTTAATGTTTGTGACTAGAATATTTAAGCTTTTTGTAGTATCTGCCACATATCATTGAGGAACAGGTTTGATTATACTCCAGTCGTAATTACCTAGTGGCCCTAGACATTGAGCCAGGCGTGCGTGCGGGTGTGGTTGTGGTGCTAGTAAAATGTTTATTGGCTGGCGTTCACAGCCACGCTCACGCCCCTACGTTAAGGACCTTGGCATAAATGCGATTTGGACTATAACCTTCATTAATGTTATCTGTGTGTTGAGTATTCATGTTTACTCATTCTTTGCACCACGAGTGCTCTGAGTTTCAGAGCAAAAGCTCCCCTCTGTATGATTTTTTTTTTTTGTACTCAGTGTTACTGTAAGGTCACAGCTGGGGCTGTGTTACTTTATTATTTTACTTTTAAGTTTGCTGTGTGTGAATGTAAACATTGCAGACATGCAAGAGTTCATCTGCAGTTTAATTATTTTCTCTGTTCAGCCTGATTGTTTCTAAACTGAAGGTTAGTCGGTGTGAAATTTCAGAAATGCCCGCTAATTGTCTAAAGTATTCACTCACCTATACAAATCATGGAATTCAGGTGTTCCAATCACTTCCATGGCCACAGTTTTAAAGTCAAGCACCTCGACATGTAGACTACATCTACAAACATATGTGGAAGAATGGATTTCTCAGTGAATTCCGGTGTGGTACCATGATGGGATACCACCTGTGCAACAGTTCAGTGATGAAGTTTTCTCACTACTAGATATTCCACAGTCAGCTGTTAGTGGTATTATAACAAAGTGGAAGCGATTGGGAATGACGGCAACTCAGCCACAAAGTGGTAGTCACATAAAATCAGAGAGCGGGGTTACTGGATGCTGAGGTGCATAGTGTGCACAGGTTGCCAGATTTCTGCAGAGTCAGTTTCTACAGACCTCCAAACTTCATATTTGGAAGAATGGCCATCCAAACCTTACATCACCAGTACAATGCTGAGCGGCAGATGCTGTGAGTAAAGCATGCTGCAGATGATCCGACTATGTAATAATGGAAATGGGGCTTTAGTTTCCAGTAAAAGGAACTCTTATCGCCTCAAAGACATTTTTGACAATTTTATGCTCCCACCTTTGTGGGAACATTTTGGGGATGACCCATTTCTGTTCCAGCATGACTCCTCAGCAGCACATGATGCAAGGTCCAAAAAGACTTGATTGAACATGTTTGGTGTGGAAGAACTTTACTGGCCTGTACTGATTCCTCATGGATCACCTTTGGGATGAATTAGAGCAGAGACTAGGAGCTAGGCCTTCTCATCCAACATGAACATCTGTTCAAATGCACCTCTGGAGATTGGTCTAAAATTCCTAAAAAACACACGCATAAGTTGAAGTTGTGAAAACCCCCTCAAAGGACTCTACATATGCTTAAAAAGGAAAAATGATTAGGTTATTGTTTTGTATTTTTATGGCTCCATAGTCTAGTGATTTTCACGTGCTTCTAACAAGCAAAAGATCCCCTGATCACTCCCAGGAGGGAGACATCAATCTCTTGAGGGTTGTGTCACAAAAGGCATTCGGTGGAAAAATCTGCCAAATGAAAATATGTTGAGCCACCCACTCTGGTAGCCCCTTCTGATTAAGAGAGCAGCTAAAAGTACCTTTTATTGTTCAGTAACTTCCATGAAGACATTGATTCACTCTAAACCACTATGTACTTTCCCCCCATTGTTTTCTGAATGAATGAATATATAAATAAATAAACGAAACATTGCTGATTTCCTTTTTTTTGTTTTTTTTTTGCCTGTCCCGTTTGGCTCTTTTGCCATCAGAATTGTTGTCTAAAGGCAAAGAAAGATGCCCAACGGATTTACTTTACCAAATTGACCATCCCAGCCTTGCCATAATGGTCCATTTGATTCACCTTTTGTTTATTTTATTTTCACTTACTGAATACGGGACAGACTTGATTGGGGGAAAGAAATTGCTGATTACCAATAAAACCTTGGACGATAATGGACGATATTTCTAATGTAAAAGAACAGAGCTTCTATACAGCAGGGCTTGCAAAATTTCAAAATCACTGGTAGCCCTTCGGGCAGGCACTCTTCGGTTTTTGGTAGCCCAAAATAAATTTAAGTAGCCCGAATAAAAAAAGAGATAATTTTTATTGTATAATATTGTAAAGGAAACAAAACATCAATCAAAAAAAATTTGTTAAAACACAAATTACAACAACTGTATAAAAATGGCAATCATCAACTCAAATATCTGGTTTTAAAAGTTTCTGTGAACTTGTAAGAACTGTGTGGAACAGGGGTGGGCAATCCCAGGCCTCGAGGGCCGGTGTCCTACAGGTTTTAGATCTCACCTTGGGTCAACACACCTGAATCACATGATTAGTTCATTACCAGGCCTCTGGAGAACTTCAGGACATGTTGAGGAGCTAATATAGCCATTTAAATCAGCTGTGTTGGTTCAAGGACACATCTAAAACCTGCAGGGACACCGGCCCTCGAGGCCTGGAGTTGCCCACCCCTGGTGTAGAACTTGAATCAGTCTGTGTCAGATTCTGAATCTGAAACTTCCACTGAAGTCACGGATGAGAAAATGCCACTCGACGTTGAGGGCATAGCATCTCCTTCATCGGCTTTCTCTTCCTGTGCATTGCCCTCCATTTCACTGCTCTTTGTTCTTGTCGGGGTTTTATGATCCAGGTGTCTTGAACCTTTCAAGAAAACATCCAGAAATGAATAGACTTGTCAGGGCAAAAAGATTCAACTGTTTCCCCATTAATGGAGAGTTGCATGCAGTCATTTAGTGTTTCAGGGTGTAGAGAGGTACGATGTGTTGTCTTCACTCAGTTCATGCAAGAATATCCTCTCTCACAGATGGCTGTTGATGGAATAAGTGTCAGCATTAATTTCACCACCGCTCTTTATACACAGTTTGTGCGATTGCAAAATGAAAGTGAAAGCAAAAAACAAGCGAAAATTCAAACGTGATTTCAATACATCACATATTGAAAGAGGATCATTGATGCTAATGACATAATTACCCAGCTAAATTTGCAAAAGAATGCAAAAGCACTGACACATTTTTCCTTCCTATGATAGCCCGACGGGCAGGGCTGAGATAGATTTTAGTAGCCCGACTGGAAAAAACGCTAGCCCCGGAACGTCGGGCTAGCGGTTTTGCGTGCCCTGTACAGTCAGCTAATAACTAACTGGTAGCTTATTGACTAATTCTTGTTTTCCTTTCTCTCTTCTTTAGATCTTGTCTCACTGTTTGACCTGGAAAATGACCTTCCTGATGAGCTCATACCCAATGGAGACTTGGTAATGGGAATGTCCTCTAATGGTGGCCCAGGTGCTGGTCCTGGTCTTAACTCAGTGGTTCCTGATGCTGCTGCGAAGCACAAGCAGCTGTCTGAGCTCTTGCGACCGGGAAGCTCAAACAATTTAGGAGGTGGCCTGCCACAAGGAAGCATGGTGGGAAACCAGCTAGGTGGTGTGCATGGTAAAAATACACTAGGGCAGGGATCCCCCAATCACCAGTCTCCCCAGGGCCAGAAGGGAGGTCCAGGACAAGGCAATGGAAGTGCAGGCATGGGCTTCAGCCAGCCTATGGGCCAGGTTCATGGTGGCATGAGCCAGACAGGACAAGTGATTAATGGGGCTATGGGACCAGCAGGGCGAGGGAGACCTGGTCTTGGCATGCAGTACCAGGGCCAGCCCATGCAGGGGACACAAGTGGGTGCTGGAGCTGGAAGCAGTGTGGTGGGAGATGCACTCACACAAGGAGGGCCACAGATGGGTGCGCACAACACGATGAGTGCACAGCAAGCAGGAAACATGAATAAGGTAAGGTTTGAAACTCTGCTCAGCTAACTTGAATACCATATTTTTCAGATCATAAGGCCCGTTAAGCGAAACAAAACAACCAGATAAGTCAAGCTTTACTCAGCTCATTTTTCTTGCTTCCTCCACTTCCGTACCATTGATTCATTAATGTTGAATTCTCTCGCAGCTGCTCTGTTCACATGTTTTTGCAGTATATTAATGACTAACCTCGTGTTGTGAATGGATTATTTTAGCTGTTCTCCTGACTGAAGTTTGGTCCGTTTACAGCATCCTGCCATGCGATTGCATTTGTCGCTAACCCTCACATTAACTTTTGAGTGGAAAAAAGTTATCATTCATCCTCCAGCTTCACTATCGATATAACGATATGTATCAGATGACGATATAAAAACGTCTATCGTTTCATTTTACGCTATTGTTTGTTTCGTGGTGTCGCAAAATAAACTGTTTATGGCAATATTTGCCACTACAATGACCAATTGTAGTGGCAAATATTAATTTCCTAAAGTTCTCTCTTTCTCTTATATTTAATATAACCACACTACGGACGGACAAGTGCCTGTTTTTATGCGTTGTCGTTAGCAACAACGACAGTAAAACATCGCGTGTCCGCTTGTTTATTTTCCACATAAACCTTTCACAATAAAGCTCAAGATCCTGTTGAGACTTTTCAAAATAAACTGAACCATGTGAAAGATTATGCAGTGTTTACGGATGAGAAGCAAAAAAAGAGCCGTCAGAACAGGCTTTTCCCCGCAGCACCCTGTGTAATAAATACTCACAAAGAAAATGGCGGACGTTACAGCGTATGTCTAAAAATGTATAGCTTCATGCATCGGTTAAAACACTCGAATCCAGGTACATGACGTGCAGCTGGAAACACTTCACGCAAGTCGAGCTGCCCGAGATTCACTTGAATTTACAGAAAATGATAAATTTTTGTGATTTATATCGTTATCAGTAGGGCTGCTCAATTAATCGAATTTTAATCACGATTACGATCTGGGCTTTCAACGATCATTAAAAATGACTGAGCCGATTATTAGCCCCTCCCTCATTTAGCCGCGACACCTTAAAGGCCGGTCCGTGAAAATATTGTCGGGCATAAACCGGTCCGTGGCGCAAAAAAGGTTGGAGACCGCTGATTAAGAGGACCCGAGGGAAGCTCGGAAAGCTAAGCAGAAGTTATTTGGAGAGGAGAGTGACTGCCGTTGGCTGAAAAGAGAGGTTAAAAAAACTTCAGTGGTGTTGCACACTATTTTATATTATTTTTTAAAGTCATTGTTAACCCTTTAAAGCCGGTCAGAGCAGCACGCTCCGTTTTGTGTAACTATTTTTTAAATCCCTGTAGAACCTGAACCGTGTAAGCTAGCACAATAATTTGTTTTGCATATGAAACCGGAGGAGTTGTACTTACATCTTATGCCATCAGCTTGTCCTTGGTCACGGTTTCCTTCCACATAAAGTTTTGCAAAAATTGCATAAAAAGCGCTTGCAGGAACAAAAACATAATATTCCAGAAACACGCTTTGCCGATCCGATCAGCTGTTCGTAACACTTCCCACAGTGAAACAGACATCAGCGCGAACTGTCGCATGTCCGCCTTTTCCTGGCCGAAACCGGAAGTGACGTCATTTTCGCGGAAATTGTAGTTTTTTACTTGTAGGCCTTAAAAGCCTATACTGGTCATGTTTGACTTTTCTGAATAGTTGCTGGGATGCTTAGAACTCGAATTGCACTGCTGGAAATAGTTTATTTTGATGCACATGCTGTTTTCTTTGCAAATTTGCATCATAAGATTGTTTTTTTGTTTTTCCTGCAGTATATAAAAATTGGTGTATCTCCAAAATAAAACTATGAAGACACTCAAAATAAGTTTCCTGTTATTGTAAACTATTTTTTGCAACTTTTTTGTATTTAAAGCTTTTAGGGATAAGCCTCTTAAATTTCTCCAAGTAGAAATATATGTAAAAAATACAAAAAACGATTTTCAATTTATTTGTAGTTTATTGCACCTTTTTTGCAATTAATGTAGTTACTATGGACTTAATGCATACATATTATTAAAATATGGGCTATAACAGTTGTATAGCAACTTGAAATGCTCCCACAAATGGCACTACAGCATGTAAAAATATAATATAAGCTCTGGCGGACTTGGTTCTATAGTAGGTCTTAAAGGGTTAAATAAATATCGTCAAATAATCGAGATCTCAATTTCAGTGAAAATAATTGTGATTATCATTTTTGCCATAATCGAGCAGCCCTAGTTATCAGGACGATAGACGTCCTATTTCAGGATATGAGATTTTGGTCATATCGCACAGCCCTAACTGTGTTTATGTTATGCTAACATAGCTGTGTTGCTAGCGATCATGCAGCACATCATTATATACCAGCTAGTCCAAGTCCAACCCTACAAACGTAACTGCTGTTTAGTTTTCTGTCTTCATTTATGCTGGAAGTGACAGCAGAGCTGTACGTTTTAATTTTTTCAGAAATCTCTGTCAGAACATGCTTAAATCATGTTTGGGTAGAAACTAGCGAGCTAACTTCCTGCTAACTTCTAACTCGGTTAAATTTAGCAAATTCTGTTTTCATGGATGCCTGAATGTTAAACTTTATTGTTCCACCTGGTAAAGCAGCAACGCTGATCATTTTATTAAAGATCAAAGAATTTAGACCGTTTTTATCTCTCAATGATGTTGCAGTGTTCGTTTGACTTTGGGACCTGAAGCAGAGTTTACACCCACACTGTTGATTTTTGAGAAAATTAAAGGATTTTAAGTGCGCCTTATAGTGCAAAAAATACAAGTACATACATTCTGAATAGGAATTCGTTGACACAACCAGGGCAAATGTGACGAGACCTGAAAATTGTGTCATCGTACTTCTACAAAGCGAGTCAAAGTTTGTGAATGAAAAATAATTTCCATGATGTGCTGCTGGTGCAGTTGGTTGTGATAATCTTTACTTTCACAGACTTTGAAGTGCTCATTGTGAGAACATGTCTTTCCTTTTGTCTGAGAGCTTTGCGGTTTGACAGGAAACCAGGGTTAAACCAGCAGGCTAGTTCTCACTAAGATTATTTGAACAGACATTGCCACATGAAAAAAAGCCCCTCCTTTCCTCATATAGACACATACGCAGTAATATAGGACTGTTTGTGTTATTTCATTGTTTAACAACGTGCATTGCTTTGAATCTCCCTTATATATTATGTCATTTGTACGAAACTGAAACTGTCACCTTTTGATCGTACTGAGACACCATGATTATGTTTGAGGTGAGGAAATGGGGTAAGAAGAATAGGTCGATTTGAACCAGCTTGTGAGCAGTATGACATGCGATCAAGAAGTTTTGTGATTCGATTTGTAAAAAGGAAAACGTACTGTACCTTATTTCAATATGGCTGCTGTCCTCGCCATAGTTGTCTACTTGTGGACCGAGTGTAGTCTGATCAAATTGTTGTGATTTTTGTGAGGAAAAAGGTTAATTTAAAGTAAGATTTTTTTTTTATTATTATTTTTGTTTCTTTTGTTTGGGCAGATATAGCTAACACAATTTTTAAATATGGAGCAATTTTTTATCTTTTTGACCAAACAATTCATGTGAGCTGCAAGTAACATAGCATGATTATTTGAATTTTTTTTGAAAGAATTAAATTGAATTGCCATCATACAGTAAAGTGGCAATAGACAAAAAAACCTCCACTTTAAAATAATCAGTTAATTTTAGTACAGCATTTTTACATCTCTGATAAACGTTTATTAATCAGACTGTAAATACTTAAAGAAGATAAGAAAATTAGATCCACTGAGAATGAGGGGAAAGAGTCGGTGCTTCGTAAGGCCGCTTTTATGCTCAACACACTCAGCACTGCTGTTTCGGAGTCACTTTAAGTAGCCATGCACCGCTGCCGCTATTGCTAGGTTGACAATATGTCAAGTGTAGAAGCTAAGAGATTAACAGGTTACACATAAGGAGATTTTGACTTCTCAAATCAATGTTTCCGGTTTTGACCTCTTCTCTTCCTAAATCAGCGGTGATGTGGCAGTATTTGTCTCCAGGTGTGTGCGAAGCCACCACTTTTATTATGGTGTCTTTCCTCAACTTTGCTCGACTTGGAAACAAAACTTGTTAGCGCTGAAATGGAAGAAGTTGAAATGTGAAACAAAGCGTTTCTGGACCCTTTAAAAAAACGTTTTCTGCAGAAGTTCTCATGTTTTCCAATTGTTGCTGCAATCTCCCACTAAGCCATCTGGAAATCTTTGTACTCCTATCGTTGAAATTCATGTAGAGACCAAACGGCTCACGCTCTCGTGTCTCCAGCCCAGCTGTGCTGCGCGGGCCAGCTTACAAGCTAAAACAACACCAAAGCGCACTGCACGGAACAACAGAAGCTGTCACGTCATTTTTGGCGCGTGCCACCGTTTGCAGGCAATAACTGCCTGTAATACGTACAGATCATCAAGTGGGAGAATCCATGTGGGAGGCAGAATGTGTGAATGAGAGAGCGGCAGCAGGAAAGCATCTGTGTCTCTCTGTGTGGAGAAGTGGAAGGGGGAGGGGCAGGCAGCAGTGCAGTGCTCTGCTCAGCTGTTGTGCAAGCTTTGTGTTGTCACCTCCCTTTTTTTTTTCCTGGGCAAGCCCTGCCCAGCAGCGAAAGCAAAGCAGACTGCTGCTTTGGCCACCACAGAACAGCGTCAAGCAGAAGCAGCAGAACGGTTCAAGTTGAGGGTATCAAAGGGAACAAAAAGCTAATGTCGGCTGTGGTAATAAATGGTGGTCGGAGCTCTTGATAAGGAAGTATCTGTATGTGTGGCCTTAATGTTGTGTGATCAAGTCTGTAAATTTTGCTCCTGGTGAAGCCTGCCAAGACGCGGGAGATGATTGAAACTGAAATTTCATCAAAAAAAAAAAAGGAAATATTTAATTTTAAGAAATCGAAATAAGCTTCTGGAACACTCTTTTAAGAAGATGTCACACTTGCTGGCTAATAAACGAGTGTTATGTACCTTGAGCTAATTTTCCAATACGCACACAACTTTGGTAACATAGATACTGAAGAGTATTTGTAACCACATGCTTTTGTTCTTGCAGGTGGCACATTAAATTGTCATTTTAATTAGTTCTACTTTCACTTGTTTTCTACAAAACACGTTGTCTGGGCGGCAGTGTTAATCGAAGCTTCAGATTCATTAGTTGTAGTTAGATTACTATAACTTATGGACACGTCAGGATTTTCCAAATCTGCTGCCAACACGTCTCACCAAAAGTTTCCTTCGTTGGCTGGGAAAGCAGGACGGTCTTTCGGTCTCTTCATCCATCTTCATTTTGTTTGGGATCATTTTCTGTGGACGATGGCGCAAATAAATATGGCCAACCGTTTAAAATCAAATGACTGATTGTCCACATAGTGGTATGTGGAGTAATCACTGGTGGGGGAAGGGGTTTAACCAAGAGGAAATGCTGAACTGTGTGTGTCAGTGATTAGTTTGGCTCGCGAGTTTTCATGCAAGGCAGCTAATTTCTGTTTACCTTCAGTCAGACGGAGGACAAATGATTCGTATAAAAATCTGCTGGTTTGAAAAACTGCATGGAGCCCATGCTAGCTCCTTCACACAACAGCATTTACAGCTTTTTTTGTGTCATTCCCTGTTTCCCTGTGTCTCCCCACAGTGGAAGTGAAACATGTGGAGTAGAGTCATAAAGCCAAACACATGGTTGAATTAAACTGGAATTATCCTTTAATGTGATTTTTCTTTATTGGGAAACACTGATGAGAAGACTGACCATCATTTTGTAGACTTTGAAGGATTTGTTTTTTACCTGCGCTTTCAACATAAACAAAAACAACAACGAAACTTTATAACAAGCGGCAGCAGCAGTGCTCCTTTTCTTGAAAGGAGAGTGCTTGAATTTGTTCTGTGTGTTCGTTATCAGATTAACCTCCTACGGTGCCCAGTAGGAAAACTCTTCTTGGGCTCCTGTTGACCTTCATTGGATTTGCAGTGTATGTTACAGTCTATCCCATTTGCAATGAGACACAAGTGAGTGGAGCGGTAAAGGAGCTGTCCACTATGAGGGTATGCTGCACGATAGGTCTTCTAACTAGCCTGCATCCTGTTACTCACTGTAGATGCCGATCCCAGGAGCTCCATTTAGCCAGCAGTATGGCCAGCCTGGGGTGCAACAGATGGGGGCAGCGGGGGTCAACGCCCAACAACTGCAGAACAAGACAGCGATTTCCAACAACCTTCCTCAGTTCCCTGCTGATTTGAAGGGAGCTGGGAGTGTGCCAAACATGGTGAGTGTCCGTCCGTTGTTTAAAAAAATAATAAACGAGGGTAAACGTCCCAGGCTTTAGTTTAAAGTTAGTTTCTGTCCTTGCTGCTACACATTAAATTCTTATTTTAGCTTTTTTACTCTGACACAACTTACTGAGCCCTTCCTGAACTTGTACCTGTTGGCCTGGTTTCAGCTTTTTTTCCACTGTCATCTTCCTGTTGTGGAGATGAGCACCAGGAGCTAAACTTCAGCAAGTCTGTTTCAGCGTACTTACAGGGAAAGTGACTCAGTCCTAGTAGAGCTGTTGCTTTTGACTGGTCAACCACAGCCGTCTGTTGTTGATCATCAAACAGATGTGACGTTGCATCTGGTTTTGTAGGTCAAGCAGGGACAGTAAAAACAGTGTTTGATAAACCGCGTGGTCTGCCTTACAATGCATTTCGTTGCACTTATGGTTATTGAGCATTTCATGTTCTCCGCTGTCTTCTGCATTGCTTTGCACTTTGAGTATGTCAACACCATGAACCAAGTTTAGTTGCAGGAAGTCCCCGGGCTTCGCTGTTGCCTTTTTAAAAAATGCATCCAAATGGTTTAAAGCGCACCTCTTCTAACTTGGTGCTATCCACCCACCCTAATGCGTACTGTGGCTAATTGGGACTTCATAGATGGACCTCTCACTACTGCCACTGGTAAGAGAGGGAGAGAAACATAACAGGAAGTTTATTTCATGCTTCCAGCATGATGGCACAGTAGCATAAGTTTGTTCTCATTGAGCAATGTATGTTAGTCAACCCTTATTACTGACCATAAGTGGACAGCAACCAGGATAAGAGGTTAAACTGTGTGAAATGGTATTTGGAGGGTTCTTTGTTTTTAAACATCTTTGTAGATCTTACAGTCTTTTATAAGATTTTTGGCAGTGTTGGCATGGTAGTTTGTGAGGTCGGGGATGGAGGATGGAACAAAATTTGTTTTCTTTAAAGTATTTAGTGTTGGAAATAAATCAACTGTTGTCCAAATTTAGTGAAGACTTGAGAAAGAAAGGATGACTTTTGCTTTAACTTGGGTTGGGTGTTGAATTTTCCAGTCACAGCACGCCTTAAAGTAAATCTTCTGTAGCATTTTAATAACCTTAATTAGCTTGAGACTATTAATTGGCCTGTTGAAGTTGAGTTGTTTTGATGTAGCGAATGCCAGCTCTAACAGTTTGGATGCAACTCTAGTTTTAATGTTATTTTGATGGACTTCTTTTTTTAAATCCACTTGTGTATAATGTTTCACTTATCTGAGTATCCATTTAACATTAACGGTCGTTACCACTTTTTCCTGTGATTACACTGTATGTCGTCTTTGCTGTTAATGCAGTGTTATATGTGACATACATGACCGACAGTTGCGATGGTGTGTGGGAGCGCATGTGCCCGCACACATGTTCATACCAGCGCAACGGCACTCTTCCAGTTGAGTGTAGATGTACGGGCTACAGTGATCATTCACTTACAAACAAGAAAAAACAGACGGGGCATTTCTTTGGTTTTTTTTTTTTTTTTTTTTTTTTTTTTTTAGTTGGAGTTTAATGTAGCTGTGCACTAGCAGAGATGGTAGGTTAACTCTTGTGTATTTGTTGGTGAAAGAGAGTATGTGTGTGAGGAGGGTTTGCAGTGTGGTGGGGGAAGATGGGTGCGCTAGTTTTTATGTGTGTAAAAACAGATTAAAGTTGGAGGAATTATATCAGTGGGGGGAAAAACTGAAAAGAATAGACTCCGGCAGATGACTTACGGTATTATTGTTTTAACTGTTCTGTCCCCTCATGGTCAGTAAAATTCTTTTTTTTGTGTGTGTGTGGTTAATGCTGGAAATGGGAAATTGTTTCACTTTCTCTCTCTCTCTGTCCGTCTGGTTCTCTCTGAACACGCTAATGTCTGCGACGGAAATATGTAAGCAGAGGCAGACATATTTGTCCCTAAAGTTTTGTCACTATTTTGCATTTTCCCTCATCGTCATTCCAACATTTTGTCATCTCCTTCCAGGAATTTGCTAATATCTGCGATTCCTTACAGTGGGGGCAATAATTATTTGATCCCCTGCTGAATTTGTAGCTTTGCTCACCTATTAGAAAGAAATGTCTCTAATTTTTAGGTAGTTTTATTTTAAATCGAGAAAGAATATCAATCGAAGTCCCAAAAAAATATGACACACAAGTTATAATTTTGTTTGCATGTCAGTGAGTGAAATAAGTATTTGATCGCCAAGCAAAATTTGGAGAATGTGGGAAAACCCTTGCTGGCAAACACATGCGTAAGATGTTTTTGTAGTTGGACACATCTCAAGATTTAGGTCCACTCTTCTTTACAGAAACTTTCTAAATCCTTTAGGTTTCTCAGCTGCTGCTTGGCAACTCAAAGCGTCAGCTGCCTCCACAGATTTTCTGTAAGATTGAGCTCTGGAGACTGGCTAGGCCACTGCATGTTCTTGTAGTTGGTCACCAGGTTTGGCCACATCTCAGGAGGGAATGTTCTTCTTCTTTAGCCCCTCCTTTTTGCCTTGGCAGTATGCTTTGGGTCATTGGTCGTGAATGGGTCTTCTAAGGTTACAATCTTCAGTCTTCTGGCTGTGGGAAGCTTCTCAGTAAAGATTTTATGGTATTGGCCCCTCAGTGTGGTAAACTTGTCCTGTAAACTTAGCAGAAACACAGCCTCAAAGCACAATGTTTCATCCCTGACTGTGGAGAGGTGTTCATTGGGTTATACTTAGCATTTCTCTTCCTTCAAAGATGACAGCTCAAGCTAGCAAATTTAACACGGGCTTGTACATGTGCCTTCTTGAGCAGGTTGTCTTTGAAGGTGCTGATTACAGTTTGATTGATTACAGCATAGTGTGTTGCTAATGGTGTAATGCTTGGTGACTGTGGTTCCAACTGCCTTTAGATCGTTGACAAGCTCCTCTGTATTTTTGGGCTGATCCACCATCTTTTCTCATCATCATCCTCAATCCATGAGGCAAGAGCTTGCATGGAGTTCCTTAACGAGTACGAAGATTTATTTTTCTTCCATTTCTGATTAATCTCACCAAGCTGCTTCTTGATGGGTCTTGCAGCTCATTGCAGCCTTGTGCAGGTCGACAGTCTTGTCTCTGACATTCTTTGACACTCTTTGGCCTTGTCCATGGGGGTACAGACGATAGATTGGGGGGAAAAAAAATGATTCTGTGGAAATCTGCGTTTCATACACTTAAGTTGTAATCAGGAGTATCTGCAAAAGACTCGTTGTAAAGGGAAAAAAACCTGATTATTTATCATATTGAGGTGAAAGTTGTACAAATGTAAAAAACAACTGCAATTAAAAAGTAGCCAGAAATGCATACTGACCTGCAATGACATGTGTAGTTGCATTTCCAGGGAGGTGCACATCAGGTTACCGCGTAGATCACGTTGTGGGGTTTCATACCTATGATAAAGACTTAATTCTAAGGCCAAAAAAATATGCATAGCTTCAGTCAGAGGAATAATATTTTTCCTCTCCTCACGCTATGATCAATCATATATCCACATTTAAGTTTTTGCCTCCCGGGGTTTCACATCTGTGTCTGAGTTTGCACCTCTGTGCGTATCCATCACTAACTTGTGTGCGTATTGTGTGTTTATCACAGATGCCGCAACAGGTAGCATCAATGGTCCCTGCTCCCGGTGGTGTGTCCGCAGGCCCAACGGCCGACCCTGAGAAGCGAAAACTCATTCAGCAGCAGCTGGTCCTGCTGCTGCATGCACACAAGTGCCAGCGGCGGGAGCAGGCCAACGGGGAGATGAGGACCTGCACCCTGCCCCACTGCCGCACCATGAAGAACGTACTTAACCATATGACCCACTGCCAGGCTGGCAAAGCCTGCCACGGTGAGTGAAAGTGATGAGTTTTTAGAGACTGAATTAAAAAATAAATAAAGAGAAGCCTTGGATCTACCCATATGAGCTTTTATGTGACCGTGTTCTTCTAATTTGGTATTTTATCTGCTAACTGCTGCTAATAATCTCATAAAAACGAGATTCAGCTTCTAACAGATGGGTTTACTGTGCCATGTGTTTGCAGCCATAATTAGAGCCTGTGATGTGGGCCTGATGCCATTTCATTTAGCATCTAAACAAAATGGCACCGGGCGTTGATGTCTTGCAAGTTTCATCCAAACGACAATAAACACCTGTTTCTTCAGACTCGCACATATACCATTACCACAATAGTTTTGAGTGAAATTTCAAAAAATAAAAAATATCCATGAAATTTGCCTTTTTGAAAATTACTGACTTAAAATTTTAAAATGTGGCTTTAAAATAAAATGCTGAGGATTACAATTGTGTCACTTTTCGATTTATTGCTTAAATGGAGACAGTTCAATTGTTTCATTAACCAAGCCTCAGTGATTGACATTACCCAACAAAAGTTGAATCTTAAGTTACAAACAAGTTTCTCCTACAGTTTGGTCCGTGTCTGTTAGTCAGTAGCTTCACTCTGACAGTTGTTGGTAGTGATGAAGGCATCCAAGAGTTATAGACTTGGAAATTTGTCATTTTATATTTTTTTTTCTCCATTTAACCAGCACCTGTTCTTCACTGTAGTGTGTAGATATTGGGGTTCAATAGTCTTGCGATTTCTCCTGAATTAACTGTCACCAGCACCTCACTCTATTTTTCCTATTTGTGCTTTATTTTTCTCCAGTTGCACACTGTGCATCATCCAGACAGATCATTTCCCACTGGAAGAACTGTACGCGGCACGACTGTCCGGTGTGCCTGCCTTTGAAAAATGCAAGTGACAAAAGGAATCAGCAGCGTAAGTAACTTCAGCAGCTCCATAATTTTAATCTTAATTATTCATTAAACCCATATGAAAAAACCCCACATGGATTATAAAGCAGATATCTGAAATGCAGGTAACTTTTCAGTAAAGCAGTCATTACTCTGGGATAAGCCTCTCATGTTTGTGGTATAAAGTGGTGCCACCTGCAGGTTGTTTCACTGCCACTTCTCTGCTGGCTCGCAGACTGTGAGGGCTCGAGCTGCAAGAGGATTCCTCTAGAAATACTGGGCCTGTAATGTGACACCCAGGGGAGGGGCTCAGTGGCGCTTTTAACACTGGGGGCAGGTTCTTGGGACAGCATGCTCTCTAATTGGTTAAAAAGCCCTATGACAGATTTAAATCCCCCACAGAGGCAGCATGCTCCCTGTCAGCTATCAACACAGCAGGGAGCAGCACAGGGATGTCAAAGTCCCAAAAAGACTATTTGTAGGGTTTTTTTTTTTTGGTTTTTTTTTTAATTTTCACATAAAAAAAAAACAACAAGTTTTTCATTTTTATGTTTAAAATTGTTATAGTCATATACTAATCTTATTTTTTTTTTTTCTAACAATTTATAGGCTGACATTATTAATACAGGAGAGCATAGAAGCACATCTGAAGCCGCATTTACTCCTCAGTTATTGCAGGCTATTACTTGAGTTAATTCTTTAATATAATATTTATAATGCAAAACCAATTATCATCCTGTTTTCTCCCTACAGCTACGCTAAGTTCATCTGGAGCCAGTCTACAAAATGCCATGAATGCAGTTGGACCTGGCCAGCCCAGTGCAACAGCCATCAGCAGCGCTGCAACACAAATTGACCCCAGCTCCATGCAGAGGGCCTATGAAGCCCTGGGCCTGCCATATGGGAACCAGTCTCCTGCTCAGGTGCAGGGCCAGGGTCCATCTCAGCAAAACCCACAGGGCCCCCAGCACCAGCAGATGCGAAATATGAACCCATTAGGTATGGAATAAAACGAAATGCCAGTTTAGAAGTTTGTGTATAATTGCTTCTGTGCCAGTTTTTCATAAATTCTTCTGTGTTTTTACCAGGCTCTAATCAGATGAATCAGATGGCAGGAAGCATGGGTACCCCCTCCTCAAACCAGACTGGCATGCACTCTGATTCCTCGTTGTCTGCGCTTAGCAGGTAAGACTTTTCATTCCTTCTGCATCACTTGAAACGAGGTCTACTGTACTGCCCTTCCCAAAATAAATTTATGCCTCTCAAGTCAGTCATAAATATGTGTTCTCAGTCTCTTCTGTAATTTTATTTTATTTTATAGAAGATTATTTTTCAGTGTTATTTACAAATTATGTTCAAATTGCGTCCGTCGTACAGTCAGCTGATGCCAGATGGGTCAGTAGTAGGAGGCATGGGAAACCTCCCCGCTGCCACCCCTCTGTCTGCCACAGGGCTAAGGAAGGCCTGGCATGAACATGTTACTCAGGACCTGCGCACCCATCTGGTGCATAAACTGTAAGTGCAACAATAAAACAGCTGTGTTTGTAGATAGATGAGTTCTCATATGGTACAACAGGTTATATTTGCTTATTTTATTTTATTTTATTTTTTTCATCAGAGTACAAGCCATATTCCCAACCCCAGACCCAGCAGCACTGAAGGACCGACGCATGGAGAACCTGGTGGCTTATGCACGCAAGGTTGAGGGTGACATGTATGAGTCGGCTAACAGCAGGGTAACTTGATAAAGCATCTTCACGCTATTCCACCTTCATCCTTTTTGAATATCTTTAAAGCTCTTTGTGCAGCTATCCTTGCGACTGAGATGAAATCATTTTTAAAATATCCCCCCCTTTGTTTGTTTTTTTTTGTTTTTTTGCCTCCTCACTAGGATGAGTACTACCACTTCCTGGCAGAAAAAATTTACAAGATACAAAAGGAACTGGAGGAGAAAAGGCGCTCCCGGCTTCAGAATCAGCCTAGCATGGGACCAGCTGGGCCACAGCAGCCTCAGCCCAACCCCATGGGCCCAGGACAAGCCATTCGACCTCCTAGTTAGTAACTTAAATTCTTAATCAGCCATTGACTGTCCTAAGTTGACAGTACCAAAATACCTTATGTTATAATTACTTTAATGTTTCATCAAATCTCTGTTTTTATCTGAAAGAATCTTTTAAAAGAACCTCGACTTATCCTGTCTTCTCAGATGGACCTACACAGATGCCTAACATGCAAAATCAGATGATGCCCCGCATACCACAAGGTATGTGTTCATCTTCTGGTTTTTGTTTTGTTTTTTGGGGGGGAGGGTAGCACTTGAATTTGCGTCTTTTATTTCTAACATGCTCTAGTGGTTTGTCTGTTGAATGCCACTTTTATTTGTTTCATTTGTCCACACCTGTTAAATTGCTCTGATACAGGATATCAAATTGATCTGGTTAAGTCTCCCTTATATCCCATTTGGTTATGCATTATTAAATTATATTAATTCCCAAGGATCTTAACAAGATATGTACTTGTCCCCCACAGGAATAAATCAGTTTAACCCAATGGCAGTGCAGAATACACAGATGCCTCAGGCACCCATGGGAGCAAGGACTCCCTCCCCCAGGAACCATCCACAGCAGATGAACATGAACTCCATGCCAGCGGTTAGATACACTCCTTTGTTTCGTTTTGTTTTTGTGTTTTGTTTTTCTTTCCCTTTTCTCTTGCCTTGAAGCAGTTATTTTTCTCTGAGCTCACTTGCTTGCTCCCTTAAATTTCTTTTCCCTCTTCTTGACCGTGAAATACGCGAGTCTTTAACTGTATATTTAGTTAATGCTCTGTTACTATTGTCACACGGAAGCATCAATACAAAATGTGTTTCCTGTAGTTCACACAGATCTTGATTCATTTATGAACCAGCTGCTAATGAATAATCTGTACTGAAACTACTGCCCAGGCCTGGGCTTACAGCCGTCCCAGGTGTAGTTTGCGTCTGTATTCTTCTTTGAGTCAGCCGAGGCTGTTAAGTTTACACCACAGGACCTTCAGAAAAATAGCAGGATGCCCTTGTGGTAACTTGCATGTTGGTAGCATTTCCTTTAGAAACAAATGATTTTACCTGGCAGACACCTTCATAATAGGTGTTGTCTGTTGTTTTGATTTATCTATTTGATCTCTTTGACTTTACAGATGGGAATGTCTCCATCAAGGATGCCTCAGACTCAAGGAATTATGGGTAGTCATGCTAATAACATGGTATCTCAGCCAGCCAACCAAGGCCAGTTCCTGCAACAGGGCCAGTTTCCTGTAAGTGCGGGTGGAGCGATGAATGTGAATATAGGTTTGGGACCTGCCATGTCACAGGCTAGTGTCACACAGGTGAGAAAGATGCTGAGGTTTTTTCTTAATTCTCCTAGACTTTTTATTGCACATTGCTTGTTTCTTTTTAAATATACAATCTTTTGTGTGTGACTTTGGTGTCACACGCTTTGTAAATGGTTGGTAAAGTTATTCTAATAGTGCGCACACCTTTGTTCCAACAGCCACAAAACTCTAACCTCCCTCTGAATGCACTGAGCTCCATTGGCTCTCAGCTGCCCTGCGGCCCTACAGCTCAGCCTGCCCTGGGTACCACCCCTCCACCCAGTGCCTCTGCCACCCAGCAGCAGCCGCCGCCACCACCACCGCAGCCACAGCCACACCATACTCCCACCCACTCCCAGATGCTTCCACAGCCCTCCACTCCCGTGTCCACGGGTGGGCCCTCCTCCACCCCAACCCACATACCTAGTGGCCTCCCTCGTCCCCCCTCAGCCTTGGGGACACCACCTGACCCTTCTCACCCTCTCACACCCCTGCAGCCCCAACCTGAGCCCTCCAGCCAGATGCAGCAGCCCTCCTCTGTGCAGGCACAGCACCCCAGCACGCCGGTGAGATACTAGTTTTTCCCTGAAAAGCTACCACAGCTCTTGAATTGCTTATGCCTTTTTCACTTTCCTTTAAAGCACCATCCAGGTGTTTTAACCAAACAATATTTCAAATTTTATTTAATAAAATTTAGCTGTCAATATTTTAATCGCAGGAGGGGAAAAGTTTTTTTTTCTTATAAATCAGAATTATTTTTTAAAAACTGGCAGCACTAAACAGTTTCTGTTTCTGCTTTAAGTTGTCCCATCAAACAGCAGCGAGCATCGATAACAGAGTGCCTACCCCAGGCTCTGTGGCTGAACTGAGTTCCCAGCAGGCCCTGCCTGACATGAGCAGCACTGAAGCCAAAAGTGAAGTAAAAGATGAAGAAGACGACAGCAGCTCTCTGAAGACGCAGAATGATGTAAAAATGGAGGTATGTGCAAACTTTCTCCACCACAAATAAACCAGTTCTGTCAGTAAATCTGTCTTGTGGGATTTCAGTAACTTAATCTAAGGCGTTATGCTTCCATGGGTGTCAAGTGCTTGATGGTTTGCTGTCTTATCAGTGTTGGATAGATGGTTAACAATCATTGTGTTAATATATAATCAGGAGGAAGAAACCAAACCCCCAGTGGTGAAGAAAGAGGAGCCAGATGCAGCAGAACCAAAGCAGGAACCAATGGAAACTGAGGAAAAGAAGCCAGAAGTGAAGACAGAACCCAAAGAAGAGGAGGAAAGTGGGGCCAACAGCACGTCAACTACCACCGCTCAGAGCCGCAAAAAAAGTAATGTTACTATATTTAGATATAAGGTGTAAAAAAATTAGACATAGGATGAAATAGTTTTTTGGTATTTTTCAGCACGCTTGAACACCCAAATGCTTGCTCTTCCTTGGTAGAGTGCTCAAGTTAAAGGTGTTATACTTAAACAGCAGCACAAGGAAAATGGCTTTTTCACTCACTCACCACAACACTTTCACTAAAATATCAATGGATGCTTTTCTGTGTATATAGGAAGTACACTCTTGGCCTCAAAATCTTGTTTAGACCCTTTTAGCACGACGGTCTTTGTGCAAGAGTTTTGCGTGATTGTCCACAAGTCTCATCAGACAGATGAAAAGCTACATGTTAGCTAGCTGTAAATGTTCTATTGTTGAGGGTTGTTTTGCATAGACTATTTAAAATCACTCCACAACATTTCAAAGGAAATAGCCTATCTTTCACAAAAATAGTTGAGCTGTGAGCTGCCCAGCCCCGGAGGCAGGTCGCTGGCCTCAAACCACAAGATTTTTTTCCATCATACTTAACAGGTGGTCCAAGACGCTTCCTCTGAAAAGCCACTTTTGGTCCGAGCCTAACGACTGCTATTGTTGTATTTGTTTGTCCAGAGCATGTTCTTGTCAAAAGCCCTTTCTTTTGTATTCACTGGCAGACTGTAGTTTTGCGTTAATGCTTTAATAGGACAACAAAGAATTTTCTGGCATGTCTCCTGTACATGTTAAACGTATGTGATCTCTAATGGCTGATGCAATCTGGTTCTTATAGTGGAATTCCAATGAGCTGCTGTTTTAATTTAACAGATAAAGTAACTAGTTGTTTGAAGCCTTAGCCACTTGTAGATCATTTTCCTCATGGTGGAGCAATTTATTTATTTGTACATCTTTTTAATCCTTTGCCAGACTTAAAAAAGTATCTAGAGACTATTTTCTGAAGGTTTTTTAAATTCCTGGCATGATGACAGCAAACACTTCAAAAGCATAAAGAGAACTGGGCCCTGGATGTCAGAGGCAGGTTCCACTTGTCACTTCCCAAGAAGGCTGTAATCATTGACACCTAATCGTGATATAAGTGCGATTCCTTTTTTTTTTTTTTTTTTTTTTTTTTTTTTTTGTATTCGTCCCTTTTGTCAATGTTTATCAACAGCATTATCTACTGGCAGCGTTTTTGAAAAAAGAACAGCATTTGCCTTTCAGACATTTTAACATGAAGTCAAATTTTTTTATGGGTATTAGTATTTTGTGTGTATGTGTTTTATTTAAGTATTTAAACTAATTCTGGAGTGGAAATCTATTGAACAAGACACAATTTTATGCCTGCATCACCAGGCATTTAATTTGTAAACCCAGCTGCACGCCACTGATCAGTACTGAGTCCATTTAGTTAAGGAATGTCACGATTCCTTAACTACCGGTAAATGGCTCAGGCTCAGGGGGTTGGGAAGCGTATCCGTAACTGGAAGGTCGCCGGTTCGATCCCTGGGCTCTCTGTCCTGGTCGTTGTGTCCTTGGGCAAGACACTTTACCCTACCGCCTACTGGTGTTGGCTAGAGGGGCCGATGGCGCGATATGGCAGCCTCGCTTCTGTCAGTCTGCCCCAGGGCAGCTGTGGCTACAACTGTAGCTTGCCTTCACCAGTGTGTGAATGCAAGAGTGAATGAATAGTGGCATTGTAAAGCGCTTTGGGTGCCTTGAAAAGCGCTATATAAATCCAATCCATTATTATTATTAATAATTATTTTATTTTTAGACATAGGTATGCTGTTTATGTGTTTTTCCTCATGGGCTTATTCTTGTCTTTAGTTTTCAAGCCAGAGGAACTGAGGCAAGCCCTAATGCCAACACTTGAAGCCCTCTACAAGCAAGACCCAGAGTCCCTGCCTTTTAGACAACCTGTAGATCCAATGCTGTTGGGTATCCCTGTAAGTATACTTAATGATGTGCCTTTACTCAAAGCTTCGAATTGTTATGGGTCATTTGCTCAATCCTGGAATTGCTTCCCTGCTTCTGCTCCTGTAGGACTACTTTGACATAGTAAAGAATCCCATTGACTTATCCACCATCAAGCGCAAGCTGGACACGGGTCAGTACCAGGAACCGTGGCAGTACGTGGAAGATGTGTGGCTCATGTTCAACAACGCGTGGCTGTACAATCGTAAAACATCCCGAGTCTACAAGTACTGCACCAAACTGGCAGAAGTGTTTGAAGCAGAAATCGATCCTGTCATGCAGGGTCTGGGCTACTGCTGTGGTAGGAAGGTAAGATGGCACATCCTGGATAGTCAACACAAGCTACTTAGGGCAGCACACCATTCTGCTTACTGATAAAAGTCACTTACCCTTAGTTTAGTCTTTATTTGGCTGTTGACTTTAGATGAAAGCTGATTGTCACATTTACGTGTACCTTAATGTTTTGTGGTTTTTTTCCCACCCTGCAGTTTGAGTTCTCACCACAGACACTGTGTTGCTATGGCAAACAGTTGTGCACCATCTCGAGGGATAGCACCTACTACAGCTACCAGAACAGGTAAAGGTGCATGCTTTCTCTGCTGAAGGGATTGGCATGGGTAAAGAGGTGAAGAATTAATTATACAAAGTGGGTGTGAAGTTAAACCCTCAAAAGTACAGCATGACTAAAGATCCCACTTCACATTCACCATTCTGAAAAACTATAACCCAGGAATGTGGGAAAAAAACTTTGATCTTAAGTGGGCCGGACCAATAAAACTCCCCTTTTTCTCCTTGTGTGGAAGTTTAACTTCACATTGAATCCCTTAGATACTCAAAAAAGTACGATTCCAATATTTATTGTTGCTGTTTTGTAACACCCCCCCCCCCCCCCCCCCCCCCCCCCCCAAAAAAAAAAAATCTGTCTGATCAATTGCTGTCATTGAGTTATACATGGCCATGGGGAGGTCTTCATCAGCAGGAAAAGCTGTAATACCTATTAAAATACAAGTCTAATACAAGTTTAAAAGTCCCAAATTTATACCTTTTTCGCTGAAGCCAATCTGTGGGCAGGGTTTGAGTTTTTACCTGGCCAATGCTGGTCTCTGGGCCTTATGTTTGACACCCCTGCTCTAAGGACATAATTCTCACCGGCTTTCCTTTATAGGAGTATTGCACCACAGTTTGAGTTGAGTGAGTCATATAATTAGGACAAGCAAAACGCATGATGGGTCCATCCCTCACATCTATCCCTTTAATTTCTTTCTAGGAAATGAGCTCCAAAGCACCCCCTTCTGTGCAGAATATGTTATTGCAGCTTAACATTAGTCCAATGGAACACACTTTAGTTGTAGATAATCAATGCTAAATGCCTCAAGATTTCCCAAATTAGAATTAAAGACTTGGACACTGTTAAAGGGAATTTAGTCATGTTGTTTCTGCTTAAAGGAACCGGCACAATTGTTTTTGCATCATCACTCCGGTCTCTTCTGACATGATCATCCATTCATCAACTCTTAATGCATGTTGCTTCTCATAAATGATTTCAGTGTAAATGTCTTTACCGTTTTGATTTTGCAGCATGCATGTTCGATGACGATGTTGAACACGAATTTGTTGTTGACGACAATCATTTAATGTCCTTAACATAGCATCTGAGCATGTTTCCCCACATTTCTGTTCCACTTTGAATGAGAGTGGCTGAATCATGACCATTTTGACTAACCATGTACCTCTACCTGTGTGTGTGTGTGTGTGTGTGTGTGTGTGTGTGTGTGTGTGTATGTGTGTGTGTCCTTCCGTCTGTCCGCTGCTCATGCTCCATCCTCGGTTGTTGCTGTGTGCTCCGTTCACTCTGCATTCTGCCACCCGTACGCCGGTTTGCCTGTGCTGCTACTGTGTGTGCTGGCTGCAGTTCACCCAAATATGGCCTTATTGCCGACAGGTATCACTACTGTGAGAAGTGCTTCAATGAGATCCAGGGCAACAGTGTGACCCTGGGAGATGACCCGTCACAGCCACAGACGTAAGTTCCTTGGTCCCCGGATGTCTGAATATCACCCCGTGATCATCGTGGAACCATTTGCTTTCTGGCTCTTGTTCTCTGGAAGGGAATAAATAGTCACAGATTTAACATGAAGATCTCTCTTTTTGTGCAGGATGATATCTAAAGATCAGTTTGAAAAGAAGAAAAATGACACGTTGGACCCTGAGCCGTGAGTATTCTCTAGACAGTTTCATTTTGATGTGTGTGACTGCAGTGTTGCTTCTTTGCTGCTTTTTACCGAACAGAAAGAAAAAGCATGTTTTTGTCATCATAGGTATATTGAATGTAAAGACTGTGGACGAAAGATGCATCAGATCTGTGTGCTGCACTATGACGTCATTTGGCCGTCAGGGTGAGTATAGCTTGACTGCTACGCTAGACAAATATCTTCAAGCACATAAAAGAAATGTTTGACCGTCATAGAATTTATATTTGTTAGTTGACACTAAAAATAATTAGATTCTCGTTTCAGTTTTATCTGTGACAACTGTCTGAAGAAGTCTGGTAAAGCAAGAAAGGAAAACAAGTTTTCAGCCAAGAGTAAGTTACATATACAAGTAAAACAACTTCTGACAAAGAATGTCAGTGTTTAAAACATGTCTTTGTGTGTTCGTTAAGGGTTGCAATCCACAAGGTTGGGTTCATACATTGAAGACAGAGTTAATAAGTACTTGAAAAGGCAGAACCACCCTGAAGCTGGTGAGGTGTTTGTGCGAGTGGTTGCCAGCTCTGACAAAACTGTGGAGGTTAAGCCTGGCATGAAGTCTAGGTAAGTGTCACACCTGCTTTACAGCGCTTATTTTTAAAAAATTTTTCCTTTGGAGGGTCCAGATGCATAAAAGCATCTGATAAATCTTCAATAGCATTGTGTTTTCAATCTTTTCAATCACGCGGCTGATTCCACATTTATCTCAGCTAGAAACTGAACTGCATAATGCCTCAGAGAACAGTTTTTGTATTTTGCAGCTCATAGAGTAGAAGGACCGATGAGCTTGTTTCTCCTACAGTATTGGGCAGAATTTAATCAAACTTGGACACCATGGCATGATGACAGCAAACACCAAAATGATCACCATTTTGGGTTATTACCAAATATCCCAAAGGTTTTTTTTTATAGGGACTCATCACTCCAGCTGGACTATTGATTAGGATTTAATCAAATTTAGATACAATAATCACGTAATTGATCACCAAAGGCATATTTTTCATTTTATGAGCAATAACCTGGATCGTTTGCTGAATGCACTGTGTCAGTGATGTGCTAGTTTTAGGAAAATGTTGTTGGATAGCCTTGGCTCAGAAGGTAGAGCATGTCATCTACCAATCGGAGGTTGCTGGTTGGCTGCTCCAGTCTGCATGCCAATGTACCCTTGGCCAAGATACTGAAGCCAGAGTTGCTGTCAGTGTGTTCATTGGAGTGTGGATGTTGGATAGAAAGCACTCAGACAAAGAAAAAAGTGTGTGTTTGTGTGAATGGCTGAATGAGATGTCTCAAGTATAGTAGAAAAGCTCCATATATGACTAACTAGTCCATTTGCCTGTCCATTTGTGTATTTGATGCCTTGTGCAACGTCACAATGTCGATACATAATGCAATTTGTTCAGATATAAACAGAAATCTCCATGTTCATACTTTCATATCAAAGATCTGACTGTGGAAAGGGAATTGGTTCCGGAAAACATCAGAGTTATATTTAATCTTATGAAAATTGATTTACTTTTTTTTTTCTTCTTCTTTTCACAAATGACTTGAGTTTGTCTTTTAAATGCTGTTGTATCCATCCATTCAGTAATGCATTTTAAACTGCCTGTCCAGGTCTGAGCTGTCTGGGCCTCTCAAGCTAGCTGAGAGATACAATCCCTACAGCATGTGCTGGGTTTGTCATACCCAAAGCATCTCATCTAGGTGATACTCAGGAGGCATCCTAGCCAGATGCTTCAACCATCTCAACTGCTTCCACTGGGCTTGAGTAGAGCCTTTATTCCTCCACACCAAAATGACCTCAGCCCAGACACTCTTCGAAGGAGGCTAATTTCCGCCACTTCCTATCACTACTCAGTTATTGCCAATAGGTGATTGTAGGAACATAGATTCACCAGTAAAGTGAAAGCTTTGCCTTTGTGCTCACCTTTAAACAGCATTTACATTACTGTAGATGCTGTGCTTATTTCTCAGTCTCCCACTCCACTCTTCCCTCACTCATGCACAAATCTTTGAGATATTTGCCCTCCTTTGCTTGAGGCAGGCACTTGTTACCAACCTGGAGTGGGAAATCCATCCTTTACCGGGTGGGAACCACGGCATCTGACTTGGAGGCGCTAATCCATGCCAGTTTGTAATGTGCTGCAAACATCCCCACTGGGAGCTGTAGCCCATAGCAGAGTGAAGCCAGCAGAGACATGTTAAGACCAATGAACATGACACCCTGTGCCATTTGGCTACGCCTAGAAATTCTGTTCATAATAGTAATGAACAGAATCGGAGACAAAGGGCAGCCCTGGTGGAAAACAAGCCTACCTTATTGCCAGAAAGATGAACCCAATGACCCATAATCATGAAGCAACCCTTGAGGGGGCACAGTTGAATTGCTTCTTCAAGTCAGCAAAAGTATCTGTAGAGTAGTTGGGGGCAATACCCCACACACATTCATCTATCATCATAGAGGGCACAGAGCTGGTCCAGTGCTCTGCAACCAGGTTGAAAACCACATTACTCCTGTGAATGGAGGTGGACTTTTCTCCACAGGGGAAGGGAAGCTAAAAAGTGTGATTTCCTGTTGAAGTTGATACCTCTGGCTCCCCACGGCCTACAGTGTGGTCAGAGAACTGCTTTCACCTCCCGAGTTATCTGACTTGAGGTTGCTAGATTTTCTTCAAGACTTATGGGAATCTTGTTCCATGGCTCTATGTACCAAACCCCTCCCACACTCGAGTTGGCGTAGTTGGCGGCTAAGAACGCTGTCTTCTGCCAGTACCAGTCAGCTGCTTTCAGAGTTGCACAAGTTAACCAGTCTTGAAAGAATCCCTCCCTTTTGATTGAGAACTCCCTTCACTTATGTCCATCTTCTGCCAGAAGCCATCGTAGGCGGATACTGCGTCAGGCACCAACAACTTTATAATCACAGTTCTGTACATCTGCGTCAGCAATGGAGGTGTGGTACACGGTTCATTCAGACTACATGACCCCAGCTTCCCCAAGGATGCTGTTGACATGCCTCTGCCAGAAGCTCTAAGAGCACCCTGACTATACGTTGAGGTGTACTCGATCTGTCCATTGCTGCTGTTGCTTACACCTTCTCTGTTTCCACAGGTTTGTAGACTCAGGTGAGATGGTGGAAAGCTTCCCCTACAGAACCAAAGCACTTTTTGCATTTGAGGAAATAGACGGGGTGGACGTTTGTTTCTTCGGAATGCACGTCCAGGAGTACGGCTCAGAGTGCCCCTTTCCAAATACCAGGTAACACGGGCAAAATGTTAGAGGCATTGCTCTAAGTTTCCTTTTAGTTTGTGTGCATTATTCTCACATCACATATTCTGTATCTCTTTTTCAGACGGGTTTACATATCATACCTCGACAGTATTCACTTCTTCAGACCGCGTTTGCTAAGGACTGCAGTATACCATGAGATCTTAATAGGATACCTGGAGTATGTGAAAAAACTTGGGTGGGTAAAAAGTAACTTTATGCAGTGTTGCATTTTAGCTCCTTTCAGTCATGTATTGATGCATGTTTAATTCTTCTAAGTGCTAAGTGAGTCATAACTTAATTCCTGACCAGGTATGTGACGGGTCACATTTGGGCCTGCCCACCCAGTGAAGGAGATGACTATATTTTCCACTGCCACCCTCCGGACCAGAAGATCCCCAAGCCCAAAAGGCTTCAAGAGTGGTACAGAAAAATGCTGGACAAGGCTTTTGCTGAAAGAATCATACATGATTACAAGGTCAGAAAATTATACCAGTAAAAATAACTTTGTAACCACCTGTGCATGTTATGTTTCTCAAGACATTCCCAGCTATAATTAACATTTTGAAGTCTGGTGTTGGCGGCAGGCGGTTACCACGCTGTTCAGCTGAACTAACGTAGTTTGCTTTAGGAATATAAATGATTATCTTGTAAGACTCTGGAGTGGCTGATGGGCACATTTACACTGGAATATCAGTGAATTAACATTTATTACCAAACAACTTAGACTTGATGTACACTCTGATGGGAGTGACTCCCCCCCCCCCTCATTTTTCATAAATCCAACTTCCAACTTGACCCAATTAGAAGCTCTTGTTGCCCAATTCCATGATAAGAGCCTTTGTGTGTCTGTGTTCAGGACATTTTCAAGCAGGCAACAGAAGACAGGCTGACCAGTGCCTACGAGCTGCCGTACTTTGAGGGTGACTTTTGGCCTAATGTACTGGAGGAGAGCATCAAGGAGCTGGAGCAGGAAGAGGAAGAAAGGAAAAAGGAGGAGAACACAGCCTCCTCTGAGACAACAGAGGTGAGTTTGATGGATACATGGATTCAGAATATTTTTATTAATGAAAGAAAGCCTCTTCTGATCCCAGAATCAACAGCCCAGTGTTTTAAGTCCTTTGTCTCGCCCCAGATTGTATCATTCTCAACTACCCATTATATAAATGCTTTTGGCTTTCTGGCACTGTATAAACCACTCTGCTTAATTGCATAATCTCATCTTGCCTGTTGTGCAATCTCAACTTCTCTAAATGTCCATGTGTGTCTTTTTACAAGGGAGCCCAAGCTGACAGCAAGAATGCCAAAAAGAAGAATAACAAGAAAACCAACAAAAACAAGAGCAGCGTCAGTCGAGCCAATAAGAAAAAGCCTGGAATGCCAAATGTAGCCAATGATCTGTCCCAGAAGCTCTATGCCACAATGGAGAAACATAAGGAGGTGGGAAACCCTAGCAACTATAACAGATTTTTTTTTTTTTTGTCTCTCCTAAATGAATAAAATTTCATTTCATGTAACATTTCAGTAACTTGACTCTTGTTTTAAAGCTTGGGGAAAAAATTCAGACAAAGCTGGTAGATTGTTGTGTGTGAAATTCTAAGTACAGAGCAGCGTCTCTCTTACTGTGCTGCTTCCTGAGGATAATTGAATTCCACATGAAAATTTTCTTCCACACAAGAGTTATGGAATTTGTCACATTGCACTACACTTCAGCAATGCCTATAGCTAACAGTGTTGCTTCCCCTCCTGCCACCAGGTATTTTTTGTTATCCACCTCCATGCTGGGCCAGTCATTAACACCTTGCCACCCATCATGGACCCTGACCCTCTGCTGACTTGTGACCTGATGGATGGACGTGATGCGTTTCTGACCTTGGCCAGGGACAAGCACTGGGAGTTCAGCTCACTGAGAAGGTGTAAATGGAGCACAATGTGCATGCTGGTGGAGCTGCACAACCAAGGCCAGGACCGCTTTGTGTACACTTGCAATGAGTGCAAGCACCATGTCGAGACTCGCTGGCACTGCACAGTTTGTGAGGTAAGATACAGTTGTGATCATTGACCGTGTTTTAAAAGCAACATCTGCATCGGTTTTGAATTAACACCTAGTTTACATTTTTAACTAAGGTTAATGTCATCTCTCTCCCCTCTCATCAGGACTATGACCTATGCATTAACTGCTACCACACTAAAGGCCATGATCACCAAATGGTGAAGTGGGGTCTGGGCTTGGATGATGACAGCAATGGTCAAGGTGGAGAGGCCTCCAAGAGCCCTCAGGAGAGTCGACGCCTTAGTATCCAGCGCTGTATCCAGTCCCTGGTGCACGCCTGCCAGTGCCGCAATGCCAACTGCTCTTTGCCGTCCTGCCAGAAGATGAAGAGGGTGGTTCAGCACACCAAAGGTTGCAAGCGCAAGACCAATGGTGGCTGTCCTGTGTGCAAGCAGCTCATCGCTTTATGTTGCTATCATGCCAAGCACTGTCAGGAGAACAAGTGTCCCGTGCCCTTCTGTCTCAACATCAAACACAAGCTTCGACAACAGCAGCTGCAGCACAGGCTTCAGCAGGCTCAAATGATGCGTCGCAGAATGGCCACCATGGCTGGAAGGGGTATGCCTATGCCATCTCCACCTACCTTAAATGCCCCAGACACTCCAAATTCTGTGCAGCAGCCTAATACACCCCAGACTCCCCAGCCCATGTCCAACCAGCCCCAACAACAGCAACCACCAAACCCCACCAATATGTCCCAAGGCTTTCCCAGCAACGGCCGCAGCAGTCAGCCTCCAACACCAGTGCCGCAAGGTAAACCGGGGCCTCAGTCATCCCCTCTCCATCAACAGCAGTCACCCATGCCCAACATGCCGCACCAACAGCAGCCTCCACAGCCTCGCCAGCAGCAGCAACCGCAGGAGTCATTGATGGAAGCCCTGAAGGTGGCCAGACAGATCGAGATGTTAGCTAAGTCAAAGCAGCCGCAGCAGCAACAGCAGCAGCAGCAGCAGCAGAAGCAACAGAATTATGCAATGAATGGGATGCCAATGAACCACCCACGCATGATGGGGCCCATGCCAAGCCAAATGCAGATGATGCAGGGGCCACGCGGGCCCCAGGTGATGCAGCAGGGCCAGTGGGGTCCGGGGATGCAGAATCCCCAGGGTCATCAGCCACAGGTTCCTCCTCAACAAGGCCCCATGCCCCCTCAGCAGCCTCAGGGAAACCCAATGCCCCAGCAAGGTCAGCCCATGCAGAGGCCCATGATGCCCCAGCAAGGTCACCAGATGTCTGGGGTCATGCCTACACAGGGCTCCTCACAGCAGGGCATGACACCACAGCGACAAAACATGCCCCGAGGTATGCCGAGTAACATTGCTCCAAGTGCCCTGCGGGAGCTATTGGACACCCTAAAATCACCCAGCTCCCCACAGCAGCAACAGCAGGTCCTGAGCATCCTCAAGTCTAACCCCCACCTCATGGCCGCCTTCATTAAACAGAGGACGGCAAAATACCAAGCCAACCAACCACAGCAGCAGGCCCAACAGCAGAACCCTCAGGCCATGCTAGGATCCCAGCCAGGAATGCACACAATGGTGGGCATGGCAAACCAGGTGCAAAGGCCAGGAATGGCACCTCAACAGCAGCCTCCTCAGCAGGTGGGACCCCAGGGAATGCCATCCATGGGCACCCAAGGCCAGATGGTACCAAACGGAAATCAAATGTTCCGCAGACAGCAAATTCTTAGGCAGCAGCAGTTGCAACAGCAGCAGCTGCTGCTGCAACAGCAACAGCAGCTGCAGCAACAACAGCAGCTGCAGCAACAGCAGCTGCAACAGCAGCAGCAGCTGCAACAGCAGCAGCAGCAGCAGCAGCTGCAGCAACAACAACAGCAGCAGGGAGGTTTGCCTCCAGCCCATGGGCAGTTCCCCCAACAGCAGCCGGGACCAGGAAGCTATATCCGTATGCAGCAGCAGCAGCACATGGCTATGCAAGGAGGTGGGGGGCCTATGGGACCGCTCCCTCCCACATCTCAAATGGGCCAACCTGGGATGGGAATGGATGGACAGCAGAACTTCCAGCAACGCATGCTTCAGCAGCAACAGCATCAGATGATGAAGCAGCAGATGGGCTCTTCGGCACAGGCCAACTCGATGAGTCCACAGCCTCACATGCTCCAAGGCCAAGCCCAGGCAGGAGCTCACCTACCTGGCCAGACAATGGCAAATACCCTGGGAAGCCAGGTACGCTCTCCAGCCCCAGTGCAATCGCCCCGCCCACCTTCGCAGCAGGCACCTCATTCCAGTCCCTCCCCTCGGATACAACCCCAGCCGTCACCTCAGCATGGCGCACTTCACTCCAACTCTCCCCATCCCAGCTTAGGAGGTCCCATGTCAGGGTCCATGGAGCAGGGTCACATGGGAACACCAGAGCAGAGCGCCATGCTCCCGCAGCTTAACACACCAAACCGAGGGGGGTTGAGTAGTGACATGGGTATGGTGGGTGACACGACGGGAGACACACTAGAGAAATTTGTTGAAGGATTGTAGCATTTTGAGACAGAAGAAAGGCATTGTTCTGTTTTCAGCTGCAACATTTTTCTATTTGCTGATGTAAAAAGCTAAAAGAAATCACAAAATAAATTAGTCTTACGAGGCCTACGGACTGTGAACCAAGGACTACTTTTTCAAGTACACAGAGTGATTTAATAATTGCTGTTGAAGAAACAACAAAGACACAATGAATATATTTTTGGTTCAGACCAGCCTTGCAAGATTTTGCCCTGGTCTTTGTGTTTTAATTTGTTTTTCATTTGTTATTCTCTGGTATTGACTTTTTTAAAAAACCTTCTCTAAAAAAAAAAATTTCATTTTATTATTTTTTATTTTGTACGTTTGCAAATTAATATTGTATTTGTGTAAAGAAGACTGTAAAATTATTTGTGTGGGAATTGTTTTTGCCAGGCTTCACCTCTTGCTCAGTTTCTCTGTTCCTGGCTAATTTATTCTAATATGCCATTTTTCAAAAAGGACTGCCTTTAGGAAAGCCTTAATTTCTTTCCTGTTTGCAGAGTCTAAAGGAGATTAACGTATTTGTATAGATCTAGGAACTATTGCACACACCCAAACACAATTTGCAGGTTGAAGGTAAACCTGCGTTGACTCTTCATGTTCACAGGTGCAGGAATGTTCTTTTTACTGGCCTGGGCCCAGTGTTCGTCTTGCAGATGTTCAAAGATTGCTTTGTCTCTCCTTCAGTCTAAAGAAATTCTCATTAAGTCCTAAACCTCTTTCGCCTGTGGTGGGAAATTATCTTGTTTGACTGCTGATTTGTGTTCAGAGAGTTTTGTGCATCATTTTCTCTCGCATTAAACTTGACTTGATGATGAACTATTCTCTAATGTAAATCATGCAGGTGGACAGTACTGTAAATATGCAGAAATGAAATCACTGTACAAATTGGTTCAAATGGCTCATTTCGTACTTATATACCATATTGTTAAATAAACCTGTGTGCCACAGACTCTGCCTCGAATCTTTCTGCATGGGGGAAATTCGTATGTGTTCAGCAGCTGGGCTGATTTTTATTTGCTCAATCATTTCTCTATATTAAAAAATAAATAAATAAAACGATCCATTAGATTTTCATCAGTTGCGTGTGGAAGCTTGTTTGGGCCACTGAAGAATTTGTTTGTTTTGGGTTTTTTTTTTGGTTTTTTTTTTGGGGGGGGGGGGGGGGGGTTGCCCTCCTTAAGTCAAGGTTTCAGGTAAATTCAAATGATCACTGACATTTCAAACTTAGTTGGACATTAACATTTTGAAATGTGTAACCTGAAATTTTGAGAGATGATGAAATTATGAGATGTGTAACTTAAAGTTTTAAACTGATAACCTGAAGTTATTGAGATATGTGAACTGGAATATTGTGAAATGTAACTCAAATTTTGAAATAACCTGAAAATTCGAGGTAAGATTTTGAGAAAACTGAATTTTTATGTAGGTAAGAGGACAAATTGAAATATAAAACTTGAAATTTGGAGATGGGTAATTTGAAATTTTTGTTTTATTTTTTTCCCCCCAGTGGTAACGACAAGCTTTCATAGTTTCCAAGAGTTTATTTTGATGTGAGAACAGGATCAAGAAAAATCTTCACATTTAAAAAATATGAACCATCAGATTTTTGCCATTGACAATTTGAAATGTAACAAATTGTTGCAAAAAAAAAAAAAATGCTGCTTGCATGAACATAACGCACTACTTTTACATTCTGTTTGACCTTGAATTGTAAATTGGGAACAAAGAAAAAAATCTAAATTTTAAGTAATCAGAAAACTCTAATAAATAACCGTACTAAAGATGAATATAAATATATACACATATAATATACACAGGTGATTAGCCGTGTATTATGACATAAAATTATGCACTTACAGTTTAAAGAGCATCCTATTCTCATCAGGCAGATTGCGGTCGGCCTTTTGGCGTCATTATCGCGCGCAGTCGCAGGTCCTTTTTCCGCTGTAGTTCAGCGTGTGTCCCTGTCGGTCAGTTGACCTGTCATTTGTTTCGTCTTTGGGTCCCACCTGAGTGTCAGCATGTCCCGCTGTCTCGCGCTGGCTCGGTTCGCTCTCGGTTCCTCTCAGAGGGCCAGCTCGCGGCTGGTGTCATCTACACGCGGGCTGAGCAGCCGACCTGTCTCGCGCTCCTTGACTGGAGGTAAGCTGTGCTTATTAGCCAGCCAAGTTAGCCTAGCCGCCTAGCTGACAGCACCAAGATTTCAGTTAAATGTAAACTCTGCTTCGGCTAACCTTTGTGGCCATGTTTTATAAACTAACCTGCGGCTCACGTGTCTTACAGTAGAAACCGATTAACGGTTAAAAATGAATTTAAAGCGATTCGCTTATAAATTTTATTGCATGGTTACATCACACTAAACACAATAGATTTCATTTATCGTTTAATATCCCCCATCTTTGAGGAAAGCTTACAGAAGTACCATACCATAAACCCCTGAGAACCGAGGAAAAAAAGTGTCTTTCAGTTGAACCTTTTTGGTAATTTCCTGCCTCTTTGGAGCAAAAAGAGGCCACCCAAACAAATAAGATATAATTGAAAAGGCCAGGATGTTCTCAATTGAGAGGACACCAGGACTTAACGTTACTGTTACACAAACACTTAAAAACACAAAGGTGAGACCCTTATTTTTTTTTTTGAAAGAAGGCTCATGCACACTGCTCAAACGAGTAAATCCATTTCACCTGCTTTGTTTCAAATCAAAATGGCAGCAAGATGGAGCCCCCCTCCCCAAAATAAGCAATGGTTGTGCAGATGTTGACTACAGACCCTTGCTCGGAACTTACTTTTCTCTAGTTTTGCTTTTTGCTGGTGTCTTTGTGAGTCCTGGTAGCATGAGACGTCACCTACAGCCCAACTGCAAAAGCCCGATCCTCTCTATGCTTTAATCTGCTTCTCAGTACACCTGGATACAGGAGTCGAGCTACAGCATTTTGAACAAGCAAGAGATGTGAACGCAGAGCCTGACTAATGCCCAAATATAAGCTAGTGTGATAACTAAGCCTGGATGACACGAAGCCATGAATCACTTTCTTGAAGGTCTGTTTTGCTGTAGGCAGCATTCGGGCATTGTTTGGGTAAACTTGTGGCCTCAGAGGGTTAAGTAGATCCTGATTAGAGAGATGATGAGGGATCTAAAATGCTACTGCTTCCCTGTTAAATGGCCTCACCATCTTTACTTGTCATGCCATCAGGTTTGTCGGTTGGACAGCTGCAGAGGTGGAGCAGTCGCCCCAGGGTGTGGAGTTCGCAGCAGGCCTGCCTTGGCGTTAGCCCACAGTATTATTACAGCACCCAGGAAGCAGAGAAAGAGCCAGAGGAGGAGCCTCTGCACAATATCATCAGTGATACAGAGGCTGTGCAAGGTACTGGGACAGCTGCAGACATATTTCCTATGAAAGCTTGTTCTCAAATTCTGAATGTTGCTCTGCCTTTGATCTTTCAGGTAGTTTCCACAAACATGAGTTTCAGGCTGAAACCAAAAAGCTGCTGGATATTGTCGCCAGGTCCCTGTACTCAGAGAAAGAGGTGATGTAAAGTTGGACAAAAGCTACTATCATTACAGTTTACCTTCACTGCTCTCCTCTGACTGACTTGTCTTTCTTTCAGGTCTTTATCAGGGAGCTCATCTCTAACGGCAGCGACGCACTGGAAAAACTGCGCCACAAATTGATATCAGCAGGTGGTGAAACGGCTCCAATGGAGATCCACCTGCAGAGTGATGCAGCAAAGGGCACCTTCACCATTCAGGTACACCTGTTTACTGACTTTAGAAGTTTTGGACAAGTTTTAGAACAGGAAGAGTAACATTAGATCAGAAAGCGAGTCGTAATCCTAGCAGATCAGCTGAGCTCGGTGCCAGCAAAACACCAGCCGATGGCTCAGCTGTTACCTTTCCATGTATCCAGTCTTAACCAGGATAATTCTAAATTTGTTCAAGCTGCTTTGCAACCCATCTCCACCCCAGGTCCTCCTCTTTTCTTGCATTGTTACTTACTTAAATCAGTAGCATATCTCTGCTTTTTGTCCTGAGATCCATACAGCCAGCTATAAATAACTATAGCAGGTTGTTCCTAGTGCTTCTAGTGCACTTGAAGCCCTGAGATGGTTTACTGCCCCCTGCTGGTAAATGGGATACAACACACTAGGATAGCTTAACTCTTGAGTGACTGATTTCTATATTCAAACAGGACACAGGAATCGGCATGAACAAGGATGAGCTGGTGTCTAACCTGGGCACTATCGCCCGCTCTGGTTCTAAGGTGAGTGCTTCATTGTGACATTACTTATCTGATATAGCGCTCCTGTTTGGCTTTTAAAATGCAGCATCGTGTTTTCTGATGCTCACTCCTTCTGTCATTATTGTAACTTTCTCCCCACTGTAGGCGTTTTTGGACGCTCTTCAGAACCAGGCGGAGGCCAGCAGCACCATCATTGGTCAGTTTGGTGTTGGATTCTACTCCGCCTTCATGGTGTCCGACCGCGTGGACGTGTACACTCGCTCGTCTGAGCCCGATGCACCTGGATACAAGTGGTCCTCAGATGGGTGAGAGCAAAGAGTGGCTGTAGAGAGGTATCCTTGGTTTGAGAAGGGCTGCTGTGAATCAGAAGTGTAATCCTCAATATTTCACATGGTCTCCCTCAGCTCTGGGGTTTTTGAGATTGCTGAAGCCACCGGCGTTCAACAAGGAACAAAAATCGTGCTCCACCTGAAAGACGACTGCAAGGAGTTTTCCTCTGAGGACAGAGTTAAAGGTAAAAGTGCTGTCGCTGCTTTGGTAACTGTAGGACGGCTGCAGTGAGGAGACGTATTCATGCATCAGTACTTATTGTTTCTGTTTCAGAGGTTGTAACAAAGTACAGCAACTTTGTAAGCTTCCCCATCTTTCTGAATGGACGGAGGCTCAACACTCTGCAGGTGAGCTGCTGTTCTTCTGTTTTGGATGCAAAGGTTGTCACTGAATGGTCCAACCTCACAAAATAAATGGCACAATTGTACAGTACTGTGTAAAAGTCTTTAGCCGCCCCTGATTTCTTGATATTTTGCCTCCAAGGAGCCAAACGTTTGCTCCTTGTGTTTGTCCTCGTACCTGACAATTTTAACCAGAATGTTTTTGTTTGTTTGCTTTTTAACCCTGACCTAGGAATTATTTATTAAAAGGCACTAACAAATAGTAAAACTATCGTTATTTCTTTATTTTATTTTACCTTAGTTTGTTGTACAAGTTCCAAAAAAACAATTCAGTTAGATTAAATGTTTTCAAAAGTGTATTTTTTGCCGCTCAGCCCTGAAAGGCTCATGGGGTATTGTCATCACCCGACTGGGTGGACAGGCATGTGGTGTGGACACCTAAGTTTGTGAATTTAATAACTTGAGAAAGAGGTGACGTAGGAGCTTCAAATTGATACCATGGGGTGCATCTACTAAAATACCTGGACGAGTTCAAATCTTGGTGACCTCAACCTGAAAGTCACTGTAAGCTTTCCGAAAATCTGGTGTATGGGATAACTTAAGAACAAGACGACGTAGGATTTTGACATGAATACCATGGGTGTGTCTACTAGGAGGCTGAGGGGTAGCACTGTCAGTCATTAGTATTTATTTAGTTAAGTTGAATTTAACTGTAATAATCTTGGTGTCTGTTTATAACAGACGACTTGGCAAAGAACCCGTTTTATATTGTATTTTGTGGCATTTTGTTGCTAGCATAAAAATCCAAAGACAGCAGGCATAAAATAGTATTTTTGCACCAACAAGCTGATTCCCAAAGACCTCTCAGCCCAAATTTGATATACATCGTAGCTGTGTATGTTGTGCAGTTTCCTTAAAGAATTTTAGGCACCTGGGGAGGTGGGAGACAAAAGAAGAAGTATTAAAGAAATGTAATGATTTAACTGGGTTTTTTTTTTTACCTTTATTTATACAAGTAGTTTCATTTAGACTCAGTGTCTCATTTACAAGAGAGCCCTGTTTCAGACAAACATATTAAAATTACGACAATGAAAATAATAATTTTTAATAATCGCTGTCTGTCTTCCTTCAGGCTTTGTGGATGATGGAGCCGAAGGAGATCAGTGACTGGCAGCACGAGGAGTTCTACCGCTACATCGCTCAGGCTTACGACAAGCCACGCTACACTCTGCACTACCGCGCCGACGCCCCGCTTAACATCAGGAGCATCTTTTATGTCCCCGAAGCGGTGCGGAGTATTTCGCAATGCAAACTTTACTTCAGTTGCTGTTTGGTTGCAAAGCTCTGTGAGAATCTTCATTTAGGAAACCGGCTGGTGTTCAGGTCCAGTACTGATAGATGACGTAAACTTTACAGCTTTATAAATTGTTCTTTAGCGACCTTTCAGCAGTGTTGAGTCGAGGAAGCTGGTTTCCTGTAACGTGTGTGACAAAAGAATGTATTTGCCAACAGAAGCCATCCATGTTCGATGTGAGCAGGGAGATGGGGTCCAGCGTGGCTCTGTACAGCAGGAAGGTCCTGATTCAGACCAAAGCTACTGACATTTTGCCCAAGTGGCTGCGCTTCCTTCGAGGTTTGTTCCTCCTCGAATGCTTCTAGCATGCTCTGTATTTTTTTCTTCACGCAACACTTTGCAGAATGTTTTTGTTTTGTTTTTAGGTGTGGTGGACAGCGAGGACATCCCTCTGAATCTGAGCAGAGAGCTGCTGCAGGAGAGCGCCCTCATCAGGTACACTAGCAGTAATGCAGCTGTTTTAGGAATAAGTTTGGTTTAATGAAGGAAACGTACTGTACTCCATATCTGTATTTTTATTGTGGAACTTACTCTCCATTAATCAAATAACAGTCCCTCATGTCTCAGGCCACATCTGCATACATTTGCATTTTAACGGGGCGATAGTGGCTCAAGAGTTGGGGGTTCGTCTTGTAATCGGAAGGTTGCCGGTTCGAGCCCCGGCTTGGACAGTCTCTGTCGTTGTGTCCTTGGGCAAGACACTTCACCTGTTGCCTACTGGTGGTGGTCAGAGGGCCCGGTGGCGCCAGTGTCCGGCAGCCTCGCCTCTGTCAGTGCGCCCCAGGTGGCTGTGGCTACAATGTAGCTTGTAAAGCGCTATACAAATACAGACCATTTACCATTTTAAAACGGTGTTTTAAAAAAAGGGACTGAATTATCTCCCAACACGGCTGTAACCACGCATCTCATTGACCGCTCACCTTCTTCTGGAAACCGCTCCACACAGAGTTTCGTGACCTCAGAGGAAACGACTATAGTTCGTTACAAAAAAATCTCCTCTAAAATATGCATGTTCAAAATCAAAGCCATGACGGTAACCTGTGCTTTGACTATGCATTAAAATAGACGTTTGACATCACTAGAGCATATCAGCGAGAAGACTGACCCCTTACACTAAAACCGTGCAGTCAATTTTTCCGTTCTTCGCTTGTTCTCCCCTCGATGTTTGCTCATTCCTCTACCGTCTCCTTTCTTTAGGAAGCTTCGTGATGTTCTGCAGCAGAGGGTGATCCGCTTCCTGCTGGACCAGAGCAAAAAGGAGCCAGAGAAGTACAGCAAGTTCTTTGAGGACTACGGCCTCTTCATGAGGGAAGGCATCGTCACCACACAGGAACAAGATGTCAAGGTTTGCACCAGAGCTTTGCATTGAAATGACACAGAACTTTAAAGGTTAGCAGAAACACTTTGAGTCTGAGTCATGCTCCGTGCCCTCGCTCTTTGTAGGAGGATATCGCAAAGCTGCTGAGATTCGAGTCGTCGGCTTTGCCGGCCGGCCAGCAGACCAATCTGATGGAGTACGCGTCCCGCATGAAGGCAGGCACGCGTAACATCTACTACCTGTGTGCCCCCAACAGACATCTCGCAGAGCACTCCCCGTACTACGAAGCCATGAAGCAGAAGGACATGGAGGTAAGACTTGGACTCGAGTTAGCCAGCAGCCGGGTAACCCGAGCTGATCATTATCCTGATTAATCAACAACAGGTGCTGCTTAGAGCTTCACTATAACAAACTGCCGTGTCTCCATTTGCGTGCGTGCACGTATGCAGGTGCTCTTCTGCTACGAGCAGTTCGATGAGCTGACCCTGCTGCATCTCAGAGAGTTTGACAAGAAGAAGCTGATCTCAGTCGAGACCGACATCGTGGTCGATCACTACAAGGAGGAGAAGTATGAAGACAGCAAGCCAGGTGTGCCCGTCTTTCACAAGAGCCTCTCGCTGTTGCAGCTGTAGACTTGACTCCTGCTCATCGTCTTTTCTTCCTCGCAGCATCCGAGCGCCTGACGCAGGAGCAGGCTGACGACCTCATGGCCTGGATGAAGAACTCGCTTGGACCCCGTGTGACTAACATAAAGGTAAGAGAGGAACATTTGCATGCCTGAGATACCTGAAATGACTGTTTCTGAATTCGGCTGATGGGTTCTTGGAGGCTTGTTGGTCGTCTCTATCCGCACCTTCGATCGCTTTGTTTCCTTTCTTTTTTGTCCTTTTTCTTTCTGCACAGTTGTAGATTTGTAAAGTTTTGTGGGAAGAGCGTGAACTTTAGGTCCTGAAGGAGGGTATGATGGGAAAAGTTAAACACTTTTCTAAAGTGCTGGTTAAATCAGATTGGGAGCTGTGGTGAATGATCGGCTGATTTCCTGTCACGGACTCAATTTTAACCGTCGTGTCGGTAAATAAAAACCAATGATGTGGAAGCTTGCTTCCTCTATGTGAACTAAGCAAAGTGTGACTAATTCTGACACAGTTAGGGCGACTCGGACCTTAGTTTTTACGTTCGTAAACAGATTACAAGCCAACATCTTCACAGAAGCTCCAAAGCTTCACGTCAGGAATTTCAGGATGAAATCGGCTTGAAAATGCGATTATTTGTGAGTTTGACTCAGTTTATAATGTGAATACATGAGAGACATCAAAGTTCAGCACAACCAGGCTTTCTTTGGCTCAACAAAACCTAAAACCCCAGGTGGAGAGAACGGGTATCACTACAGGAGTAATCAGCTTTCTGCTTCAGGCTCTGTATGAGGAGTTTTGTGGGTCATGGGACTCTTCTTTCACACAGTGATCAGTATGAGTAGCACCTGCTCTAATCACAGATGTTATCAGAGGGTGATAATGAAATGGTGATTAAAAATCTATAAGGAACATAAAACACACAAAAAGGACGAGACAGTCCGAGCAGAGGACAGAAGATCGTTAATCAGAGGACAGGAAATCACCTGATTGGATTTTTCTCTGTACAGAGTAGTAATAAAAACATTTTAAGTTAATCATTTTAATTGCTTAATTATTATCAGTGCTAATAAGGTGACGGCTGCACATTAAAGGCCTGAAACTTTAAACTACATTTAAACATTTAAGGTGACTGTCACACAGCGTGGGAATCGATTTGGCTGAAAACGATTTGGCACATTAGAATCAGGTTTCACATCATCACCTGTGGTGGCAGACGGCCGCCCCTCGCTGAGCCCGTTTCTGCTGGAGGCTTCTTCCTGTTAAAAGGGAGTTTTCCTTCCCACTGTCGACAGAGTGCTTGCTCACAGGAACTCACCTGATTTTTGGGGTTTTCTCTGTAATTTTGCAGGGTGTTTAACCTTAACTGTTGTTGTGATTTGGTGCTATATGAATAAAACTTTAAGGGAAATGAACATTTACACATTTCCTGCATCATTAAATGGACATTCCAGTAACAATGGGCGTCACAGTTTGTCCTCGGTTTTGGTAACAACCATTTCATGTTAAGCACCTTTAGAAACAGATTTAAACGTCTCTTTGTTACCACCGTGTGCTGTAGTTAATTTTCTCCTCTGGCACTTTAGCTGACGCCTCGTCTGGACACCCACCCGGCCATGATCACAGTGCTGGAAATGGGCGCCGCACGCCACTTCCTCCGCACCCAGCAGCTGGCCCGCACTGCTGAGGAGAGAGCCCAAATACTGCAGCCCACACTGGAGATCAATGCAGGGTGTGTGTGTGGACAAATTGTACTGGGTGGAGAGTGGGAGAAAGTGGGTTTTTGTCCTCTTCTGACTGCGCTCTGCTTTCTCACAGACACGATCTGATCAAGAAGTTGTTCGCACTGAAGGACACAAACTCTGAGCTGGCTGGATTATTACTGGAGCAGGTACTGTGCTCAGTTATTTCATCTCTATTTGCTCTTTGCCCATTTTTTCCATTAATGATTTCTAAACCAAAAAAAAACAAAAAATGCCATATCACAATTTTTAACACTTTCCTTATATTTAGAAGAACAAAAATGAAATGTCAAATGTGTTTTAATGAAAAAATAAAGGCTGCGTTGTAGTGCTGTCAGATACTGCAAATTTTGGTAAATACAGGGCTAATATTGCCAATACCGATACAATAAGCATATTATTATCAGTGTAAAACGTTGCCCAGCCTTTCTCTGCAGGCAGGATGCCATTAGCTTGTTCACTGGAGAGATTTTATGGTAATTTGTTTTAACTGGTAGCAGTGCAGCTTCTATAGTTTTACTTTTATTTTTTCCAGATCTATGACAATGCCATGATCGCAGCCGGCTTGAACGATGATCCTCGACCGATGATTTCCCGCCTCAACGACCTCCTGACCAAAGCTTTAGAGAAGCACTGAGAGCGGCCCGCAGACACACTCTGCTTTGGTGAAAGCGGCCTGTAGACTGGAGCATTCGCAGCAGCTCAATGGTCGATAAAGCCAGAGAACTAGACTTGATAAAGAATACGCCACCTCTTTTCCCCTCTCAAGACTTTCATTTCCACCGGTGCAGCAGGCGTGAAGGCTGAAACAGGAACTGCCTGAAGATTCTCCATAAACACTTCAGTGTCTCTGCGCTTTGTGTTCTTTGGTCCTGCCATTAACAGGACATGAAGGTCATGGTTGCACCGGTCTGTTGTTACAGTGTGACTTTCAGTTAATAGCCAGGCTCATTCTTAATCACATCATGAATACTCCAGGCTTCTCAGTGAGCGCTGGACTCATCTTAAATATCTGATATTTTTCCAAGTTTGGATTTATAAGCTTTATTGGTCTTCCTTTTGGAAATGTGCCACTTCTAAGTTTCCAGATAATCTGGTTTTTCAGAGTAACAACCTCGTCTTTGAGGTACAAATTGTGCAGAAAAACGTTGTCCAGCTCAACCACAAGGACACTTAAGAGTAAATCTTCACCTCTCAGCACATTTGAAATTCAGCCTGGTAGTTTGTAATCTTTCGCTGTTCTCACTTTTTTTTGCTTGAACCATTTTTCTTACGCTCGTTAGTTTTGCGGTGTTAAAATGTTTCTGAGCAGCGGTTTGCGCTCGTACTCTGAGACTCTGCTGCATTCAGGAAGCGGTAAACGTCATTTCAGATAGTGTGAGGATTTATGGAGTCTTGTCAGCAAATAAACACTGATTCAACATAATGCCCGGTTAAAGAAATGAAGCTGTAATCTGGAACTTCTTTAAAATACAATTTTACTGCATTTCAAAGTAACATCTCTGCTGTGAGAGAGAAAATAAGATGAACCTCAGTTTTAAGACTTCATCCTTCTGTGTGCAGTCTGTCTGCACGGCTGTGTGACCGCACAAGTTCAAGTGGTTCTCAGGAGTTTCTATGTCCACCGTTATCAGCACTGTCAGTCCATTTCAACCACATCTGGGCACTTTGACCCATCAGAACTCCCGCCCAGGCTTCCTCTTCTTTTGTGAGCCGTCATCGCGGTCTCACCTCCAGACTGTCCGAGAGCATCGAATCCCAGAGGAGCGTCAGGAGAGCTTATCTATGTTTTCTAAGAAGCGTTGGGCCCACCATTCATCCAAATCTATGGGCACAAAGTCTGAGAAGAAAACAGAAATTAAACCATTAGATACATCTTTGTCCATGGCGTGGATGGTTGAGAATAAATGTCAAAAGGATGAAAAATAAAGAACCACTAAATATTACGCTTTTCTCTTCATCTATAAAATTTTCCTTACCACCTATTCAATACACTACTCCACTGCTGCATTTAGCCCAGTGGTAAAAGGTAATCCACTCAACCTGTGAGCTAAACCATCACAAACTGCAACAACAGCATTTTAAATGAGTCTTCGGTGCCCTCTTGTGGTCACAAGGAGGAACTGCGACGGTGTAGTAAATTCAAAGTAAACGCATTTTTAAATCTCATTTAAAAATAAAAGAAATGAGAAACGTAAAAACTTCAAAAATAAATACTAGCATCTTTTACATCAAGCTGTCTTACATAATGCTACGATATATATTTAACACTGCCGACTTTTATCAGTTACGTCTGCCTGCTGGGAATCTAAAGTGATCATCGCCCTCCGGTGGTCATAAGGCGGAACTGCAACAGCTCAGTCACACCACCACATTAAAAGTTAGAGAACCAACGAGTTGTATTTAATGTATTTTTGACTCATCTTATTCATGAGTTTTGGATTTTGTTCTGGGCTAGAGGTCTTAGTATTATTATGATCACTGTTACATTTAAAAAACCTACAAATACCATGAAAACGTGTGTGAGCTTTGCCTATGCATTGCTATAATAAAATTTTAGAATGAGTCAACAGATTTGACCCGTGACTTTGGGCTATGCTATTTGGCTGTTATAAACCAGTGCGACCTTCTGCACAGGTTGCAACAGTTACAGGCCTGTGAGCTGCAGCTAGATGAAATATGATTGTTACACTTGCACTAAATAAATAAAATCTCAGGACTTTTTTTTGTCACAGTGCGTAAAAAACACAGACTTGGGGTCTGAAGATAACACAAAAAGGAAAAACAGTAGCTATACTCACCGTCCATGTGTGGGCTGGGAGTGGCCTCTTTATAATGCACTGCTTTCTGTGCAGCCTGGCCCACCTCCTGCTCCTGCTGTAGCACCTCCTGCCAGGCTGAAAACACAAGACTTCGGTCAGTAAAGCCACCATGAACACCAAAATGTCCTCTGTCCAGTCCTACACTCCAGGGCCACACCCACAGTGCCTAACAAGTAAAGTCCAGCAACTGTTTCAGAGACATACCTCTGACCAATGTTTGTGTTCCAAACAGTGAAGCACGTGGTCACAAACTGTGTGTGTGTGGTTGTACACTACGATTGAGTTCAACTTTGGCAGCTGTCTCCAGGTCACGACTTTGAGGAGCCCCCAGTGGATACGTTTGATTATACAATTTGTATTTCAGTGAACAGAAAAGAACCAATCCAACCTGAACAGAAAGGCGGTGTCAGGCCTACTTTGTGCCCTTGTCCAGTCAGTGCCAAGGTTACTCAAGTCGTTTATGAGCTGCTGTGACTGAGCTTCAATGCCAACAACAGGACACACAGTGTAAGAACCACTGAGCCAAGTGGGGGATCTCCTGGAGACCTGCTGGGTTTGTGAATGTTAAAAAGAAGCCCAAACTTCAAATCCGGGTCACCAGACCCAACAATCCTGTCAGAACGCTTTGGTGCTCTTCTTTAAAGTGATGCCTAGATTTAAACCCCAAGCCTGAAATTTCATTTCTTTCAGCACATGTGCCAGCGTGGGTCAAGAGGAGATTGATGTGGGCGTGAGAGCATTTTTCTGCTCAGTGCCTATCAGTGTCAGAGCAGCTGTGTGGGTGAGGCCTTGGAGGGAAGAAGGGGCTGGTTAGCATCTTGATAGTAAAACAATGTCATTCACAAAACAGCAAGTGAGGAATGGGTGTAACGGTCTCTCACTTTCTTACCCTCAGAGACAAACTTGACATTTTCTTCATGTGACGGGGTGAAACTCTCTTCGTGATGATTGTGTGCAGGCAGAGCTGGAGCAGGGTGATGGTATTTCTTACCATTCGGACGGTTGAAAACGATCTTTGGAGCGGGAAGTCTGAAAGGGGGACAAGAGAAGTACTGTGTTGATTTCTGCAAGAAAGAAAGTGCTCATTATCATTCCCAAGCAGGAACTTTCTTAAGTGATATCCTATATCCAAGAAAGGCTGGTTAAGCAGGAGTAAGAAGTTACAACAGCTGAATGAGGGACCTTGTGATCCAAGGTCACACACACATGAACAGGGCCAGTCTGCCTGGCTGGTTCAAACCAAAAATCATGAAAACCCAACAGAGTAGGCAGGCCAAGCTCAGAGAAAATCAGAGCGGAGTTTTATTCAATCACCAAGGCATCAGCTGATGAACAATTGCTGCGGTCTCTAGCTGATGACGTCCACAGCTGCTAGGACACAGTCATTCACAATCACAACCAAAAGTATCTGAAAAAACTATAATGCAATCATTTCTTTACAATTGTCTCCTTTCACGACCTGTGCACCTACCCAGGCATATTCCAGGACGTTTGTTTGTGCTTGAAGTCACTGATTTTGCTGTCCAGCTGCTGTGTGGGCCCTGGAGAGCAAGACAAAGAGGATAAAACAACTTGTTATCAGCAGTCCGGAGAGGTGAAAGTGGGTTTTCCGGTGTGCCGTGCTTCATAGTTTAGCCCCACAGTCTCACCTGTGCGTCGCTGCGTGACCAGTTTGCTGGGACCTCTTGTAATTGTGTACATCATGCGCGGGCGGCTTCACCTGTGATCCCCGAGTTCGACACTTTGAAGTGTGAAGCGAAGCACGTACATCCAAGAAGCTCTTCTGATGTGAGAAGCTGATCAATCCACTGTTCGGTAACCTCGTGAAGCAGAGCAGTGCGCCACGCGTAAAAAACACAACAACCCCAAAAACTAGCGACCAGTGCACAGTCAGAGTCCCGTCTCTCCGTGTGCCCCGATCACTCACAAAATGTAAGTCACTTTGGTGCTAAGGTGTCCTGGCCGGCCACAATGTCACATAACCTGAAACAGCGGCAGTCATTCGTAAGACACGAGACGCACACGGTCACCGTCTCGACGTGCCTACACGCCTCCTTTGGCGCTTTAAAGCGACAGCGTCCCCCGAGTGTGAAGTGAGACTTGCAGAGGTGTAATGAAGCTTGTTTCACTAATTTGCCTCAGGTGAGAGCGAAAAGGCAGGATGATTTCACGTTATCGCGATGATTCGGCCTCACTGTGACGAATAAGACACTAAAATCGGGTCAGATGAGTGACGTATATGTGCTTCAACAAGCAGCAAATGCGCCAACGATGTCTGTGTTTACAGTACACACAGGTGCACCAACAGTAACACATCTGTGGGAGTTCTCCCCCAGTTCAATTCTGAGGCTTAAAAGGTTAATTTTGTGCGTTGGTCTGATATTGTTTGCAGCATTTCGCACCATTAGTGCGTCAATTCATGATTGAAATATATTTATTTGCGTCCTGGTTCTCAGTCAGAGTGTAACCAGGTCGATCCCAAGCCCGGGCGGGAGTTCTCGATACCAAGGCCCCTTTTTGTTTCTTCTGTAACCTTTTAAGGGGAAAAAACTTCCAAATCTTTCGATGTCTGTATCTCAGATGTGTTGCAGTTAAAGACAAAACAAATACTGCTGTTTTTGATATATATATATTTTTTTACTTATCTTTACACGAGCACAACTCAAGTGTTCATTAAGAAAGTAAGAAAGCAAACTTTGACCCTGTAAATGAAACTATTAGCAGCAGTTGGACACAGAAACACACCTGAAACATCAGAGGAATAAATATGAGTTACAGTAATGAATGAGATGTTCTGCGTGTGTCACCTCGCATGATTCATGACCCACTTTTTCTCAGATTAAACAAAACCCTCTTTTATTGACACACGCATTAAAACAATATAGAAATATTTGAGTTGGTGCTTCTGCTTGCACTTTTGAATTGTACAATTAACCCATATTATCACTGTCTTACATGCAGCACAGTTTCTTGTGTTTTTGTGCAGCTGCAGGATTAAATAAACATCACATAGCAGTGACATGAGATCTTTTACCATTATGACAATGTCATCATGACAAGCAGTAAATATGATGCCTAAATGTTATGTAACCACTATATACATACATTGTTGTCTCTTTAAAGGTGCAGTAAAACCTGTGGAAGATCAGCAGCACAGCAGGTAGAGAAAATGCTTATCCCTGGTCCAGGTGAGGTGGAGGTGTTACTGCCGGCAGTAGAATAAAGGTGACAAGTCTGCACATGTTCCTTCATGGTGTCGCATGTTTGTATAGCCTGTGTGCCAGCTACAGGTAACTAGAAGAAGAGTCAGATTTTACTGGAAGTTTTCAAAAGGTGGTCTTGAGCAATAGTTCTTTGGGCTTTCTGAAGGTCTTTCAAAGTTTTTGTTTGGACTTTGGCTGCTTTTTCACTCATTTTCAGTCCAGTCCTTGTACCTGATCATTTTCAGGGGAATAATTTCGGTTTGTTTGTTTTTGTTAAAGGACTTAACACTTGACCTATGAATAATTCCTATTGTATGTGTCTACACATAACAGACAACTTTGCAAAGAACCCATTTGAAATTGTGTGTTTAGGCACTTTCTTTCTAGCAGATATAAAAAAGTATTTTTGCACCAACAAGGTGATTCCCAAACAGCCAAAAACTGAAAAATCCCAGCATGGTGTGCAGCCGGTCCTTACAGCATTTGAGGAAGCTGGACAAGTGCAGGATAAAAGAAGATGTAGTAGTTTCTAAAAACTATATATATCTACAGCATCTGCAGATATATATATGAGCAGGAACAGTACATGAACAGTATGTGAAAGTCATCTTCTTAAGACATAGGAAAGAAAATTCAGGTTTGATACAGAACTTGAGAGATGCATCTGAACCTTCAGTTGAGCCGTCTGCTGTTCACTGAACGCTCATCACAAATGGTCTCGGTGGAAGGACGGCGGTCACGGAGCCATTTGTAAGGAAGGGAAAAGAGGAGAAAAGGCGGAGGTATGCTGAACTACACAAGAACTGGACTGAATGATGTGGACAGCATGACAATGATCCAACACACTCCCAATGCAGTAAAAACAACATGGATAACATACAATAGGAAACTATCAATCATGGATCGGCCTCTGCAGAGCTCGAGCCTCAACTTTACTGAAGCGTCTTGACACAAAAGGCAGAAACATCCAAAGAAGAGCTTTGAATGTCCTTCAAGAAGCCTGGGAACTACTCCTGAAGATTACTCAAAGATATATAAAGAAACAAGTGTTAGCTCAAGACTTTTGCACAACACTGTAAACCGGTGTATTTCTGTGGAACTGGTTGCCATCACAGAATTAGCTAGCACCAAACTTCTAGCTTTATTCCATTTTATAATTTATCTTTCAGTATTATCAACACTCTCACTTTATTATATACGATTTTTAGGATTATTAAAAGGAAAAATGACGTGTGTTGCTATTCTTTAAAAATAATCTGCACTGGTTATGAATCTGACTGATCGCCACCTAAAAGTCAGCTCCTTGTGAGGCGCTGCAGCACTTCAGTCGTGACCACTCGTTCTTGTGCCTCTTTGATTTCACTACACACCACGCACGCTCATCATTTTTGCAGCACCGAGCAGGTTTTGAGCTGTGACTGTTCCCATCCCAGGCTGACACTGTTCACTCTGAGGTGTACTGTAATGTCCTGAGATTTCTGAGGGAATTCAAGTTGAAGGGTCACCATTTTGACACAGAGGAGATTTATGGAAGAGCAAGAGGACTTCCTAAGGAGGCTGCCTTGAAGGGGAGATTAACCACTTTAAATCGGGTATGGTTTTTATTTACTTGTACGCAGGAGTAGAAATGAATGATTGCACTTCTTAATTATACCCTTTGTCAAACCAACGAGTTTCTAAGATCTAATTTGGTTATATTGAGAACCTGTAAGTCTGGAAGATTTCTGTGAGTGTGGCTGTGTGGGATCGCTCAATAATGAGGATCACAGTCCTCCAGCAGACTGTCAGTCATGTAGCTGATCTTCAGCAGGTTTTGGTAGTACTCCTTCTCCACAGCAGTGTTAACAGTCCAGCCCACCACCTCCACTCCTCGCTCTGCCCAATACTGAACATAGTCCCTGATTGAAAGGAAAGAGAACAAACTCAATTGTGCAATTCTCACGCAGCAAAAATATTTCAAAAATCGAGAGGTGGCTCGAGACTTTTGCACAGTACTTTTAAACACTAAATATGAAGTTAATCATTTATGAGTAACAGATGAATCAAAACCACCTTCCTGTTGGTCACCGTTGGTCTGCAACAACACAGTCTACGGCAAAATAAACTACCTGTCAACTCTCAATTACCGTGAGATGAAGTCTTTCTGCACAAGAATGGCAGAGATCCCACAAAGTTTCCACAGTACGCGATGGTGGGCCCAGTCCAACAAGACGTCCAGAACACCGGTCCACAACTGGCTCCACGTCGACAGAGAACGAGGCGTGCCGTCTCCAAAACGGCTCAGTCTCCAGGGCCGGTGGGTGAGAGCTGTGATCACGTGGGGGTCAGTCTGACGCATCTGCGGACCAGAAGAGGACAAAGGTCAACACAGTGCAGGTTTTAGTAGTTAGTAGAGCCTTTTATTTCGTTTAAACAAAAACAGTGGATTGAATTCAATCTGTACCGGTGGTGAGCAAGAAAGTCTTGGGTGATAAATCTCAGCAGGGCCCATCACTGCCACACAAAATGACATCACTGCCTCCATAAAACAGAGGCTGATTACGAGAAGCTGAAATCACTCACAGAATTCCTCCTCCTAAACATTATCCTAAACCGTTATGATTGGAGTTGTTTTTGACTGATTTTCATGATTAGTGTAATTCAGGAGTTTTTGAATTACCTTGTAGATGACTTTGGGTTCAAAGGAGGAAACGACGCTGGAGTTGTAAAGCACCGGGAACTTCTTAAACATGTTATGAAGCACTGATACAGCCTGTAAAGCAGGGGAATGAACAACACAAGTACTATAACTGTGCGGTAACGTCAGTCTCTTTCTTTTTTTATTACAATCATTGCATTAGTTCAGCTAGCGTGTAGTTTTTCTCTTTTCTTCGAGAGCCTTGTATGTATGTTGAGTAATGTATCCATAAGCCTGTTAGGTTAGCGCTTAGTGTATGTAGTACCATATCAGGTTGACCTTTGACATCAAAGAAGATGGTCAGCTGGTGCCTGATGCATTCCTCCACAGCTTCCTGCAGAGTTGGAACCTTCTCTACATTAAATCTGTCCCTGCAAATTAAAAGAAACCATTGGAAAACTGACATAACTCCCTGTTCTTACTGGTTACTGGTCTATGAACTACATCTGTGTAAAGCTGGTGGTCAGAAGTTTGCATCAACTCATTTATGCTTACAATGAGCATAAATGTCTCATTGTAAGCATAAATATATGATTTCTTTGAGCTGTTCTTTTTCCAGGATGATTTCACATTACACATCTTTAATGACTTTGAAAGCAAGAAGTGGGTGCACAAGTTTGAATTTATTTTGGATTTTCTCTAATCCACACACGGTCAAAAGTATAGATACACACCCACTAATATTTGGTTAAATGCTCGCAGTAAGTTGCACCTCAAACAGATGCCTTTGGTAGCCATAAACAAGTTTCTTGCTTCTAACTCAAACTGGATATTTGACCACTCCTCTTGACTGAATTGACAATATACAAGTATAACTGGCAGCAAAAGAGCCCCAGAGCTTGATGCTACCACCACCATGCCTGAAATTTGGTATAGTGTTCTCAGGTTTGCAACCACAAGATATTTGACTCATCCGTGTGGAAAGACGCGAGAATAAAGGTGTCATTTTTGGAGCATGATGAGTGTATGTAAGGTTTTTGACCACAACTGTGTACATTCTATTAGTTTTATTCTACGTCTATGAAAAGAGATGCACTATTAAATCATTTTGTTGAAAAATACACATATAGACAAAAATAAGGAGGAAAAAAAGACAAAAAGAGAACCAAAGTTTCTGCATTTCTAAAACTGTGAACTTTTGGTGAAACACACTTCTAAGACTCCACATTGAGCAGCTTATTGTTCACAAACACTTTCCCCTTTTTAATTAGCCTAAACACGCTTGAATCACTGATCAATAGGCAGCCTACTTCATCCTGTGGTGAGCAGCAGCATTGAGTCTCCTGAGCTGAACAAACTGAAGTTTGCTGATTGGTCCAGACCCATTGGTGGTTCGGTCCACGGTCTCATCGTGCATCAGGACTGGGACTCCGTCGGCTGTGAAACTCAGGTCCAGTTCCACTCCGGTGGCCCCGTTCCTACTAGCCTAGAGCAGATGTAATGGGACAGACTGATACAGTGTGAACCAATGTATGATTATATACATGGATGGATGAATTCTGCTGTCCAGAAGACAGATAAGATTTTATCTTTGCTTCATACTCATAAAAAGCTGAAAACCAGCCTGTTGAAATAAAAGAAGCATTTCATCCAGAGGTTTAGGCATCTGGATAGATGCTAGGAAGAGAAGGCATTGTGAGATGGAGAGCAGATCTTCATCATAAAGATGGCAACAGATTATAAACGGCACAGGAGCAGAATCAGGTGCAAGATGAGTCTGACCTACTTCCACTTATTTCTAACCCCCCCAAAAGCAGGTGAAAAACACCAAGAAAACCTGCTTTTACTGCAAAAGTAACAGCGACAGCATGTCTCAGCAATGGCTTTTAACCCAAGGGGCTGTTATTCCAGATAACACCATAATTAAATGTCCCTGCACCTGTCATTTGCTGCAGGTAGATAAGAGACAAGAGGCCTGTGGTTATAAATCAGAGCACTACAGCTCTCACCTCTCTGATCGCTGCCAAGGTGTTCTCCGGAGCGTCGTGGCTTCCTCCGCGGTGCGCCACCACCGGGACGCCGCCGCCTGAGGAGAGAGCGCCGGGCCGCAGGACTCGAGCGGCCCGGTCCGCCGGCACCGGAGGGAAGCGGAACATCACCATGAAGATGTAGAGAAACGCGGTGAGGAGGGTGGCCCAAGTGGCGCTTCTAGTTACCAGTACAACCAGCAGAAACACCACTGAGAAATACACCACCTCATCTCCGATCTGCAGCATGGTGAAAGAACACAGGACGGGATGTTTGTGTCACGACCGGCTGGGTGGATGCAAAAGTCGCTGTTTAGACACGGCATGGATGGAGCTCTGCTATCAGTACGCGGGTGGCTACATGTTGGAGGCAGATCTCAAATAGATGAGCGAGAATCAGCAGATTGTGAAAAGGATGGATACAGGAGCGCTGCTCTTATCAGTGTGGTGCTGCAGAAATCTATAATGTCCTATTTAAAGAATCAGATTTCATGAAATATAACCTGGATTTAAACATCCAATCAAGTCGGTTTGGACAAACATAAGAAAAGCTTGTGCTTTTATTTTGAAGGCAAAAATCACATGACCAGCTCCTCTGACCGGTTTAGTACAAACAGGATATGCACAAACAACCAAACATACACCATTTTGAAAACATTTTTCTTAAAATCAAACATTAGAGCCAAAGGAGTGCAGCCGAGGAATGAATGCAGAACACAGCAAATTAAGGAGACTGTACATGAATAAAAAGAAATTATTAAAAAATCTTTTCTTTTTTTTTTTAAAGAAAATTTAGTCATAAAACTCATAGTACTTTAGAACAATGGTGAGGTAATGAACAGGTCTTGGAAATGTTTTCTACTCTTGCTAAAAAACAAACAAAAACAATTAAATAGACTTCAAAGAACAGAAAGTGAACACTTTTTTCACAGTTAAGGCACAAACATCTGTCCGTTTCTCCGTGTGCAGCGTCACTCCGTGCAGCTTGCTGTGGACTCTGTGGGCAGTGAGCTGATGTGCTGGAGCAGCTGATCGCAGTAGACAGGACTTCGCTGTTTGTCCCGGACAGCCTCCACCTCCTTCTTCAGAAGTGCAGGGTGCACCGAGCTGCCTTTCTTCAGGATTTCTGCGCGCGCGCACACACACACACACACACACACACACACACACACACACACACACACACGTGTTTTCATGATATATCAGTACCTATGACAAAAATGTGACAAATGGGAACGTGCCTTTCTGAAGGTCCTAGAGGCATGGGAATCACAAAAAAATTTGACCCATGCTTCCAGGAACACGCCCATCTGTTGAGATTTTGGCTAGGGTTAAATTTTGGTCAAACCTGAATTTACTGCTACTTATGAGGACACTGTCAGGTTTATGTGACTTATGAGTACCATAAGGTCACACACACTGATATTTCATGTTTAGGTGAATTGTGAAGCCCATGGATACACACATAATTTTCAAGTATACATGACTTATAAGGACCAGGTAAGGGTAGGGTCTGTATTTTCAGCTTGGCTCCTTTTGAGATTACAATATAATAGGCATGGATGCACAATAGTAATGCTCACCAGTCGGGTAACTTCTGACAGAAATATCAGACATTCATGTGTTAATACAACACAGTAAATCTGAGCTGTATAGAGACTTAAAAAGAGACATAGCTCAAAAATGTGGTCAGTCTACTTTTTAAGTCTTAATATTGTATTGCATTAATTTTGCAGTGAATGTTTATGTGAATAAAAACATGGAACATTTTCTGCCTTTCTTATTTTTTAATTACAAAATGCACCCATAATAAACAGATTTATGGGTATAAACAATGCAATGCAGAGACCTGTAATACTGAAATAACTGAGTGACCTGCAATACTGAAATAACTGAGAGTAACAAACTATCTCCCTTGAGTATTAACTTATGATGGCAAAAACCAGGAGAAAGGACTGAGTAACTTAGTCATTACTAACCCAACAGACAAAGTCAAAAATTAAAAAAAAAATAAAAATGAAAATCAAGTTAATTTTAACTGATGCAGCATTCCTGAACCTGCATTTTGTAATTTTATTTATTCATCTTTCTTTTCAATGCTACGATCCTGTTGTGGATGTAATACTTTATGGCAACCCAGTCTCTGCCTTTCAGAGCTGCCGGCTCTGCTTGGATGCAGGAGTCACATTCCTTTTTGCCAGGTACTTTGCAGCTTGTTATGAAATGAAGTAAGTGCCGCTCAACAGCCTTTACTTCATCATCTGTCCACTTGCACCTTGCCTTCCCAGCTGTCATAAATGGAAACAAAAAATATATATCTTAATGCGAATGTAAGATAAGAGAGAAAATATTCTAGTTTCTAATGTGAATACAAAATGTTCTTAAACCTTGCTTTCTACTGGAGCACTTTAAAGGAGCAATAAGCACAATTCATCATACTTAGGTTGAAGGAATTAAAAATGGCTATGTGAATAATTAGAGGTGTAATTTCATCTGGAGTACAGCATGAAGTCACAATCCCTCTCTCTGTGTTGATCTCCAGCCATAGACTTTGGTTTGGTTTACAGGCAGTGCAAAACAGCACACCTAGCAGTGAAAAGATATTGCTTATTGCTCCTTTAAGGATGCTTGGAATGAACCATTTGAAGTGCTGTGTTCTGCTGGGAATCAAATAAGATGAAATGATTTATGATAAAAGCTCTGAATAGTGTCATGCCTGAAAAGAATAAACATGTCCATTGATAACAAGTATATTCACTTAAAACATTTTGTATATGGGTACCTTTACCCTTTCCTGGTGCAGTGTTGCTGATGTTTTTGCTGTCCAGGGTGGTTGAGGCAGAAGCGCCCTCCATATTGTCCAGGGTGGTTGAGGCAGAAGCGCCCTCCATATTGTCCAGGGTGGTTGAGGCAGAAGCGCCCTCCATGTTGTCCAGGGTGGTTGAGGCAGAAGCGCCCTCCATGTTGTCCAGGGTGGTTGAGGCAGAAGCGCCCTCCATATTGTCCAGGGTGGTTGAGGCAGAAGCGCCCTCCATATTGTCCAGGGAAGCTGAGTAAAGTGTGTGGCTTTGGTTCCCAGAATTCTTGGTCCTTGAGCCTTTGAAAAGTAACAGTGAAATATGAGAATTAATGCATTTTTTGTTTGCATTGTAGGCAAAGTCAGCATTGGGCAGTGTGTAATTTTACATTTGATATGAATATTTTACATGTGAACATAATCTACTAATAATACTCATCAATACTCAGGCATCTCCCTAGAAACACATTACTTGCATGCACTACCTCTCAACTTGTGTGCCTAATCTCACAGAAGTGGACCTCCTAATCCTTATATTTAATATTTGCCTTTGTATTGCTTATTTATGCATTTTGCCAGACTTCAATGTATCCAGATCTTTTAGTACCATATTAATGAATGGTGTCTACCATTCTGTCTAATTTATATACTGCTGTCCCTTAAGCCCATCTAACATGACATGAACCTATTAACTGTCTCCAGTCTCATAACTTAAAGATATTATCACACACTGGGCAAGTCAAGATACCTTTGTGTTGTTGAGGGTCAGTGATGGTTTCTCCACTGGAATCATCATCACTTGTAACTGCTTCATCTTGTTGGGGAAAAATAATCAAGACAAAATATTTATATTAGAATCTGCTGAACATTCACAAATGTTATATTCAAAGATAACTATGTTTCAAAAAAAAAAAAGAAAGAAAAAGAATTCACCATCAGGATTGATCACGATGTCATCCAGCCCTTTCCCCTGCAGGTCAGACAGTTTTCCTTTCTCCATTGCAATCAACAGTTTGCTGACTTTTGCAAGCTGCAGGGTACTCTCTGGAAGCCGGTAGAATTCTCGATGGACACGGATGTCGTGTCCGAGAAAGGTGGCAAGTTGATCCATTTCATTTTCTTTTAGATTTAGTACTGTGGACAAAGTGGCAACTTGTTTCCGCAATCTTGTTGAGGTAAGGGCCTCTGGGTACTTTGCACCACATTTATTTGCATACTTGCGAAAGCAGTCAGAGCCTCTGTAATGTGAAAGGACACCTGGGCGTGCAAACAAGTACACATTCTCTGTGTGGACTTGACACTCACTTCTGGCTTTTGCGAGGAGCTCCATTGCAGTGATCATGTCAGGTGTGAGAAGCACAGGTACCATTCTTGATCTTTTACCACGAATCTCAACTCTGTCAAAGTGCTTTGCAAGTTTCCTTTCAAACTCAGTTAGGCCGATCATAATGTCAGGATTCAACTCTGTGCGATTCCGGGATGTAAAAACCTGGAGCTCCATTTTTGAAACTTCTCCTTGCCTTTTTCTGTTAAATAGCACTACCTGCGTCAAAGTCACTTGAGCAAGATTTCCGAAGGTTGTGCTGTTGGGTTTTTCCTCAAGGTCCTTCATGTACATTGCGGACTTAGTAGCAAGAAACTTATGCAGCAGTGACACATCCTGTGTAAATGGCAAAATCTGTGGTTTATTCCATTTGGCTTGTTGAAGTGTGCCCAATGCAGCAGCTGAAATGGACTCTGACCACTTTTTTTCATACAGAGTGGCAAACTGCTTGGCTGACTCTGCAACATCATAGCGATTTGCAATGATGGCTTTACACTGCACAATGCTTGCAACTTTAGCCAAACTGTGTCCCAATTTCAAAGCCAAGGATGGGGTTTTATATGAGTTGCTCTCCTGCTCATAACCAGCAACAGCTCTGACTGCTTGTATGACATGGGGAAAGTTAGTAGGCATAACAAGGTCTTCTGTGCTCTTCAAAGGTGTCATAGCTCTGGCGGTTATCAATAACCTTGCGATCTCTCTCATTTTTTGGCGTATGTAATCATTCCTTTTCTCATTTGGTTTTCTGCCATTGTACAGTGACTCACCAAGGCTAAGAATGTCTCTTTCACTCGTTACTACAAAGGAAATGTCATCCTGATTCATTTCACAAGCAATCTTCCATACAGCTTCATGAACTTGATCAGGTTTCGGTAATTGCAGATGCATCCGTCTTTGCCCAGAGGGAGCTTCCTCATTAAACCTCTGAGGGCACCTTCTCACATGCCTCCAAAGGCAATTTCTTGCATATAGTCCTTGACAAAATTTACAATGACGGTAGTCCTCAGATCCTGTTGCAGTAGTGGGTCTTCGACAAGCAACCATTTCTCCAGCACCAGAAGTTGCCACAGTAGCATTATGGTTAAAGTTTCCCCTCTTCTTAATAGAGCGCAACAAATCTCTTCTTTTGCAGGATCTTTTATCATAACTGAAGGCGCTTGCAACTTCCGGCACATTACCGTGGGCAGATTCAAGGTGCCTTGCCAATTTAGCAATGGCCTTTTTACAATATAGACAGTATTGCTTCTTGTTGTACTTGCTTTGTCTTTCCGTGTTTGGCAAAGGTAGGACTTTTATGGAGCTGTTTTTAGGTGATGTGACCCCTGATGAATCAAAACTGCGGCTTGTTACCGAAGTACTGTGACTGCTACTTCTCAGTGACAAACTAAATGTTGTAGGTTTCTCTGAACTGGTGATCTTCCCACTGTGTCCTGAAGCCGTCTCCAATGCCATGTCATTTAACGTATTTTGGGGAACCACACATTCTGTGATTTTCATGTCCACACTATGGAGACTTGTGTCAGAGGAACTGCCACATGAATCTGGGAAATAGTCTTTATCTTCATAATCCGTACAATCTGAGAATTCATCAGTAGAGATCTGAACGAAAATGGAGAAAAAGCATCTTTGTATTTATTAATAGCTAGAATGTCATTCCCCCTCCAGTAGCAGAACATTCTGCAATCCATGACTTGATGAAAATGCATTCATGTAGTAAATATGCATAATTACATAGCATAAACAATTTGAATGAAGAAGAAAAAGGCAGCTGGCTTACCTGCTCTGAGGTAGCTGTCTGGTGAAAGGTGAGAACTCGAGATTTTTGTCTGGCCTTACATGAAACGTAACAAATTCAATGTTTGTAATTATAATTCATTTGAAAACTAACTCAAAATTATTATGCAATTCAGTATACTGTAAAAAACATTGCTAGTAGGTTAAGAAATGAAAAACAATGCATTGTAACTTAATAGTGAGAATGATTTAACATACATATCACACACTTTGTGTCATGTCATTTTGACATAAAATCTTGGGTGAAAATTCATTTGTGAACCCTGTCAATCATTAATTATATTTGCTGAGATGAAAGGCTGCATTGAGTTCACATATATGTCACAGATACATTAGTGAACATTATTGACAGGAGGATCTGAGTTCCTTATTCTAGATATTATAGAAACTTAACACAGTACAGTTCTGCTACCCAACAATATGAGGACAGTGTAACACACACACTAGAGTTGTTGGTCCAACCATATGAGGACGTATTCTGAAACACACTCATGTTCTTCACAGCTTGAAACAATATGAGGACATGACGACTGAACACATGTAGAGTTCATGTTCCTGACTTCTAACTTGTCCTGCTGTTGTCAATAAAAGCTCTAAACCCAACACTGATGTAAAGCCATCTATTTCCCCAGAAATCCAATCATGTAAACTGATCAGCTTCAGGTTAAATGGACAAAAACATGTGTAAAAGGACAAAAATATTAAATTTAATTGGAATAAAGACCAAATTGATGCTTTAAAGGGAAAGTTTGGACTAACAACTGGTATAGCCAATTTCCTTCTCCTAATGCTAATGTTGATTTTGGGAAACTTTCACTCAAACTGATTGTTTTAATACAATCAAAGTGCATTTCATTTATGCACTAGGCCCAACTGACTCATATACTTGATTCCAAATACAAAAATTTATGCGTAACCTGTTGGAGGAATGAAGTGGATTTGTCACTCACTTCTTGGTCTGTAGGAGGTTGGGACAGGGTCTCAACACTTGGTGTCTGCAACAAAAGACAACAATATAATGTCAGAAACATTCTGTACTACAAATGCTGACTAGCTCATTAACTACAGATCATACTTGTTTCAGTGAACATTATTACAGAAGGATCTGACTTCCTTATGCCAGATTCTATAGAAACTTAACACAGTACAGTTCTGCTACCCAACAATATGAGGACAGTGTAACACACACACACTAGAGTTGTTGGTCCAACCATATGAGGACGTATTCTGAAACACACTCATGTTCTTCACAGCTTGAAACAATATGAGGACATGACGACTGAACACATGTAGAGTTCATGTTCCTGACTTCTAACTTGTCCTGCTGTTGTCAATAAAAGCTCTAAACCCAACACTGATGTAAAGCCATCTATTTCCCCAGAAATCCAATCATGTAAACTGATCAGCTTCAGGTTAAATGGACAAAAACATGTGTAAAAGGACAAAAATATTAAATTTAATTGGAATAAAGACCAAATTGATGCTTTAAAGGGAAAGTTTGGACTAACAACTGGTATAGCTAATTTCCTTCTCCTAATGCTAATGTTGATTTTGGGAAACTTTCACTCAAACTGATTGTTTTAATACAATCAAAGTGCATTTCATTTATGCACTAGGCCCAACTGACTCATATACTTGATTCCAAATACAAAAATTTATGCGTAACCTGTTGGAGGAATGAAGTGGATTTGTCACTCACTTCTTGGTCTGTAGGAGGTTGGGACAGGGTCTCAACACTTGGTGTCTGCAACAAAAGACAACAATATAATGTCAGAAACATTCTGTACTACAAATGCTGACTAGCTCATTAACTACAGATCATACTTGTTTCAGTGAACATTATTACAGAAGGATCTGACTTCCTTATGCCAGATTCTATAGAAACTTAACACAGTACAGTTCTGCTACCCAACAATATGAGGACAGTGTAACACACACACACTAGAGTTGTTGGTCCAACCATATGAGGACGTATTCTGAAACACACTCATGTTCTTCACAGCTTGAAACAATATGAGGACATGACGACTGAACACATGTAGAGTTCATGTTCCTGACTTCTAACTTGTCCTGCTGTTGTCAATAAAAGCTCTAAACCCAACACTGATGTAAAGCCATCTATTTCCCCAGAAATCCAATCATGTAAACTGATCAGCTTCAGGTTAAATGGACAAAAACATGTGTAAAAGGACAAAAATATTAAATTTAATTGGAATAAAGACCAAATTGATGCTTTAAAGGGAAAGTTTGGACTAACAACTGGTATAGCCAATTTCCTTCTCCTAATGCTAATGTTGATTTTGGGAAACTTTCACTCAAACTGATTGTTTTAATACAATCAAAGTGCATTTCATTTATGCACTAGGCCCAACTGACTCATATACTTGATTCCAAATACAAAAATTTATGCGTAACCTGTTGGAGGAATGAAGTGGATTTGTCACTCACTTCTTGGTCTGTAGGAGGTTGGGACAGGGTCACAACACTTGGTGTCTGCAACAAAAGACAACAATATAATGTCAGAAACATTCTGTACTACAAATGCTGACTAGCTCATTAACTACAGATCATACTTGTTTCAGTGAACATTATTACAGAAGGATCTGACTTCCTTATGCCAGATTCTATAGAAACTTAACACAGTACAGTTCTGCTACCCAACAATATGAGGACAGTGTAACACACACACACTAGAGTTGTTGGTCCAACCATATGAGGACGTATTCTGAAACACACTCATGTTCTTCACAGCTTGAAACAATATGAGGACATGACGACTGAACACATGTAGAGTTCATGTTCCTGACTTCTAACTTGTCCTGCTGTTGTCAATAAAAGCTCTAAACCCAACACTGATGTAAAGCCATCTATTTCCCCAGAAATCCAATCATGTAAACTGATCAGCTTCAGGTTAAATGGACAAAAACATGTGTAAAAGGACAAAAATATTAAATTTAATTGGAATAAAGACCAAATTGATGCTTTAAAGGGAAAGTTTGGACTAACAACTGGTATAGCCAATTTCCTTCTCCTAATGCTAATGTTGATTTTGGGAAACTTTCACTCAAACTGATTGTTTTAATACAATCAAAGTGCATTTCATTTATGCACTAGGCCCAACTGACTCATATACTTGATTCCAAATACAAAAATTTATGCGTAACCTGTTGGAGGAATGAAGTGGATTTGTCACTCACTTCTTGGTCTGTAGGAGGTTGGGACAGGGTCTCAACACTTGGTGTCTGCAACAAAAGACAACAATATAATGTCAGAAACATTCTGTACTACAAATGCTGACTAGCTCATTAACTACAGATCATACTTGTTTCAGTGAACATTATTACAGAAGGATCTGACTTCCTTATGCCAGATTCTATAGAAACTTAACACAGTACAGTTCTGCTACCCAACAATATGAGGACAGTGTAACACACACACACTAGAGTTGTTGGTCCAACCATATGAGGACGTATTCTGAAACACACTCATGTTCTTCACAGCTTGAAACAATATGAGGACATGACGACTGAACACATGTAGAGTTCATGTTCCTGACTTCCAACTTGTCCTGCTGTTGTCAATAAAAGCTCTAAACCCAACACTGATGTAAAGCCATCTATTTCCCCAGAAATCCAATCATGTAAACTGATCAGCTTCAGGTTAAATGGACAAAAACATGCGTAAAAGGACAAAAATATTAAATTTAATTGGAATAAAGACCAAATTGATGCTTTAAAGGGAAAGTTTGGACTAACAACTGGTATAGCCAATTTCCTTCTCCTAATGCTAATGTTGATTTTGGGAAACTTTCACTCAAACTGATTGTTTTAATACAATCAAAGTGCATTTCATTTATGCACTAGGCCCAACTGACTCATATACTTGATTCCAAATACAAAAATTTATGCGTAACCTGTTGGAGGAATGAAGTGGATTTGTCACTCACTTCTTGGTCTGTAGGAGGTTGGGACAGGGTCTCAACACTTGGTGTCTGCAACAAAAGACAACAATATAATGTCAGAAACATTCTGTACTACAAATGCTGACTAGCTCATTAACTACAGATCATACTTGTTTCAGTGAACATTATTACAGAAGGATCTGACTTCCTTATGCCAGATTCTATAGAAACTTAACACAGTACAGTTCTGCTACCCAACAATATGAGGACAGTGTAACACACACACACACTAGAGTTGTTGGTCCAACCATATGAGGACGTATTCTGAAACACACTCATGTTCTTCACAGCTTGAAACAATATGAGGACATGACGACTGAACACATGTAGAGTTCATGTTCCTGACTTCTAACTTGTCCTGCTGTTGTCAATAAAAGCTCTAAACCCAACACTGATGTAAAGCCATCTATTTCCCCAGAAATCCAATCATGTAAACTGATCAGCTTCAGGTTAAATGGACAAAAACATCTGTAAAAGGACAAAAATATTACATTTAATTGGAATAAAGACCAAATTGATGCTTTAAAACCCTCGGAGGGTTTAAGTCAAAATAGGGACCCTTTGGATTTTTGATTCTCAATATATCAATCATTTTAAAGACTAGTTGCATGAAACTTGGCCATGAGGTGCATTTTAGGATTATTTTTAAAATTCAATGATCCCCTCTATGGTGTGGTATATAGCAAAGGAGATTCACATAAGTGTTACCTCCTGTGTTCCTCGTACCATTTTGGGTCCCATTGACTCCCATTATAATCACATATTTTCGATATACTGTAATCCTGACATGTGATGATGCCTTTCTCGTGAATACCTAATGGATCTAAGCCTCAGCCTTCAAAATAAAGGAAAAATAGGTTTTGGATCAAATGAGCAAAATATTAGGTACAGCACCACCATAGACATTTTCAGTGGTTTTGAATGCAGGACATGGTTATCTTACTATGCAAAATACATGACAATAAAACAGCTCATCACCATAAAATAGTCTTGATGTAGTGGAACTGATATAACAGAGTGGTGTGAATGTGATTGAGAATATATTTATACTGTGTGTCGGTCGCAAACAAAACAGCCTATAGAGCCGCCTTCTTGAAGTGAACAACGGCAGCCTGCTCCGTTTTTTGTTTTTTTTCCCTTCTCTGAACCTCTGTCAGTGTTATGTTGCTCCACTTTGCACACACTGGCTCTGAGCAAGTGAGTGGAGGGGTGCAAAAGCAGCCACGTGTTTGCAGAGCAGAGGGGGGAGGGGTGCAAAAACAGCCACCTGTTTGCAGAGCAGAGGGGGGAGGGGCAGTTGTTACTCTCTCAGTGGCAAGTCAGCAGAGCTGGGGGAGAGACAGAGAGAGATCCTTTTCTATCTTCTTGGATTCAAGTGCACATTTGAAGTCTGTGAGAATAGTTTGCAGCCTTGTCTTGCGAGTCATTTCTGCACAGACGCCACGAAATGCACAGATGCGCGTACGGACAACACAAAGCACACGGTCAATTTCGGGGAGGCTCTTGCTGAGAAAGAGCAGCAGTGCTCATCGTGCAAACAGCACATTATTATCGTAACTGCTGCAAAGATATATATATTCTGAAACACACTCATGTTCTTCACAGCTTGAAACAATATGAGGACATGACGACTGAACACATGTAGAGTTCATGTTCCTGACTTCTAACTTGTCCTGCTGTTGTCAATAAAAGCTCTAAACCCAACACTGATGTAAAGCCATCTATTTCCCCAGAAATCCAATCATGTAAACTGATCAGCTTCAGGTTAAATGGACAAAAACATGTGTAAAAGGACAAAAATATTAAATTTAATTGGAATAAAGACCAAATTGATGCTTTAAAACCCTCGGAGGGTTTAAGTCAAAATAGGGACCCTTTGGATTTTTGATTCTCAATATATCAATCATTTTAAAGACTAGTTGCATGAAACTTGGCCATGAGGTGCATTTTAGGATTATTTTTAAAATTCAATGATCCCCTCTATGGTGTGGTATATAGCAAAGGAGATTCACATAAGTGTTACCTCCTGTGTTCCTCGTACCATTTTGGGTCCCATTGACTCCCATTATAATCACATATTTTCGATATACTGTAATCCTGACATGTGATGATGCCTTTCTCGTGAATACCTAATGGATCTAAGCCTCAGCCTTCAAAATAAAGGAAAAATAGGTTTTGGATCAAATGAGCAAAATATTAGGTACAGCACCACCATAGACATTTTCAGTGGTTTTGAATGCAGGACATGGTTATCTTACTATGCAAAATACATGACAATAAAACAGCTCACCACCATAAAATAGTCTTGATGTAGTGGAACTGATATAACAGAGTGGTGTGAATGTGATTGAGAATATATTTATACTGTGTGTCGGTCGCAAACAAAACAGCCTATAGAGCCGCCTTCTTGAAGTGAACAACGGCAGCCTGCTCCGTTTTTTGTTTTTTTTCCCTTCTCTGAACCTCTGTCAGTGTTATGTTGCTCCACTTTGCACACACTGGCTCTGAGCAAGTGAGTGGAGGGGTGCAAAAGCAGCCACGTGTTTGCAGAGCAGAGGGGGGAGGGGTGCAAAAACAGCCACCTGTTTGCAGAGCAGAGGGGGGAGGGGCAGTTGTTACTCTCTCAGTGGCAAGTCAGCAGAGCTGGGGGAGAGACAGAGAGAGATCCTTTTCTATCTTCTTGGATTCAAGTGCACATTTGAAGTCTGTGAGAATAGTTTGCAGCCTTGTCTTGCGAGTCATTTCTGCACAGACGCCACGAAATGCACAGATGCGCGTACGGACAACACAAAGCGCACGGTCAATTTCGGGGAGGCTCTTGCTGAGAAAGAGCAGCAGTGCTCATCGTGCAAACAGCACATTATTATCGTAACTGCTGCAAAGATATATATATTCTGAAACACACTCATGTTCTTCACAGCTTGAAACAATATGAGGACATGACGACTGAACACATGTAGAGTTCATGTTCCTGACTTCTAACTTGTCCTGCTGTTGTCAATAAAAGCTCTAAACCCAACACTGATGTAAAGCCATCTATTTCCCCAGAAATCCAATCATGTAAACTGATCAGCTTCAGGTTAAATGGACAAAAACATCTGTAAAAGGACAAAAATATCAAATTTTGTCAATAAAACCCTGCACTGATCTACTCTGGTCTTCATAACTAGAATAATATCTATCTTTTCATCTACTAATATTTAACATTCCCTGTACTGCACAATCTATGAAGAGGATTTACTTACCAGAGCTCGCCATGGCCACATAGATTCTCCATAGTCATAGGTGATTTCACTCTCCGCTTGGATATTTTCAATAGCAAACAAGCAGAGATGAGGTTTATCCTGGACTGCCAGCTGTTTCATCTTGCAGTTTGGGTACTTGTGGTCATCATTAACCAGCCGGCCAAGTGAGTCGTCTTCACGGGAGGCATCAATGCTAAAAGTGAAGAAAAGAACATATGTTTTGTTCACTAAAAACATAATGTTGTAAAGAACAACTGATATTGTATATGCCTTTACTTACCACCATGTGCTATTTTTCCATTTAAAATCAAATAGGAAAGCAGTTTGCTTTTCTGTGTACTTTTTCTGCCGCTTGTCCCGTTCATGTTCTGAGATAAGCTCCCCACGGTACTCGACCACAAAGGATCCCTTTTCAATTGGTTCAGAGGCAAATACACCACGTCCTAATACAAGATGTTCAATAAGTAGCGTTAAGTAATACAATCCAAATCAGGTTTACTGCAGCTGATCAGCCACTGACAAAACATATGCAGAACAAACAATCACAAAATGTTTTAATTGTGAGGGGAACATCTAGATCAGGGGTGCCCAATCCCGGTCCTCGAGAGCTACTGTCCTGCAGCTTTTAGATGCATCCTTGTTCCCACACACCTGAATCAAATGAATGGCTTGTTATCAGGCCTTTGCCAAACATGATGGCATGCTGAAGAGATCAAACCATTTGATTCAGGTGTGTGGGAACAAGGATGCATCTAAAAGCTGCAGGACGGTAGCTCTCGAGGACCGGGATTGGGCACCCCTGATCTAGATGCTTACGTTCAGGGCTGCAACAAATGAGTTGATACAATAAATAAATGCTAATAATAAAAAAAACAATTATTAAAATAGTTGGCAACAAATTTCAAATACATGAAAATATAAAACATTTTTTAATCTAGATGATAGATAGATAGCTAGCTAGCTTTGGGAGGTTCCCTCAGGGAAACTGAAGCAATTGTTATATATTTGTCACGGTCCGGGGCAGCGGCCGTGTGGAGAGTGGAAGGAGGACCCAAAACGCAGCACTTATTCAGGTGTGAGGGTGATTTATTGATAATATCAAACACAAAGTGGAGATGGCAAACAGAACTAAGGACGAAACTAAACTGGGATAAACTACACAGAGGAGTGGGAAACCTGAACATGAAGGGAGAACAGCAGGGAGAGCACGCAGAGGATTACACCAGGTATGAACACAGACGACGCGACGAGGAACAGAGGCAAACACACACTATAAATACACAGAGAGACACTGGGAAGTCACACACAGGTGGGAGACACAGCTGGACCTGATTAACCTGATGAGACAGGGGAACACTAACACCAGGGACCAACAGAGGGAGCACAAACCCAGAACCCAGTGTCTAAAATCCCAAACACAAACCATCCCAAAACAGCCATGAATAATAATGAAAGTAATAACAATAAAGAACATAAACACAAAGTCACCGAGTCATGGTCGCAGGGCCATGACAATATTATTAAATATTATAATAAACATTAGTTGCAGCTCTGGTAATATTCATGCAGTAGCCATAAGGAACAACATATAACATACCTTTATAGTCATTGATCCATTGGGCCTTTAAACAAGTCTTGTCACTTCCAGATAAAATAAAGTGAGCAGCCTCTGCTTCAGGACGAAGTCTGAGTCTTCTTTTTGACATGTTCTTCACTCTCAATCTGCTCAACCTGTACACATCTTCATGAGAAAATGACGAAAAGTCAGCAAGACAAAACCAACCAGTACTTTCTTTACATGGTATTTTAAATAGTATTTTTCTGCCTTAAATCACAATGCATTTGCTAATCAGACTAATATACCAGTGCAAACACTTTGCAAATGTAATGTGACATTAAATTACCTTCACGAATAATTTTAACATGCCAATACACGGACAAATACTGTAAACTGTGCACTTTACTACCATTACTGAAACACTAATGTCATTGATTTGTGCTAAACAGGAAAACATTAATATTATCATTTAAATCCCAGAAAACATATCTTGAAATAAAATGCGTGTTGCAGTAGCCTACACTTAAAAAGAGCTTAGACTGACTGTCTCTGCAGTTGCAGATGCAGAGAGGGCCGCAGGCCCTTTAACTCCAGTGGAAATTTAAAAACAATTAAATTTAACTTCTAATATCTGTTGCTGAAGATAAAGCTAAAGTATATTTATTACCATTTATCATCATGCACCATTTTAACTTTATTCAAATCGATTGTGTGTTGTTTCCATTCCATTTAGCTAACATTAATTAGCTTGTTAAACATACAACTTTACCTCGAAGCGTGCGTGAAATCATGGATATCAAAGGTAAATACATACGTCAAGATAAATCTCTCCTGAGTGCTGAAGGTCCCGGATGTGCCGTTCACGCAGAGCTCCGGCGAGTTTGTATCTTGCCGTGACCAGCAGCTCTTTGGTTGAGGCTTTCGAACAATCAGATGCATCTTTACTCACTTGTTGACCAATCAGAGACGTCGTTCTATGCTCCACTGACGAAATGCTGCATCCTCTCACCAGCCACGGTCTCTCCTCGTCCATTTAACAACAAAAACACAGCAACACGTGCTGTATTTGAGGTAGGAACACTTGAGAACTGTCACAATGTTTTGCAAACTGCTGTTACAGTTAATTTCGTTCCGTTAATTTGTTTGGTTCCTATTCTGAAGTAACACTTAATACACATGGGGTTAGCTTGCTGGTCTAGTTTAAGTTAGCATGGGCATGCTGTTCACTGATAGAGTAAGGCCAAAATTGTCCTGATATTGTCAGTGTGTTATCATAAACATGTCCTAATTTGTCATGAAAAGAAGAGCAGCACCCCTAGACCCCCAAGTGAAAATACAGATAATAGATAAGCAATTTAAGAAAATAAGTATAATGTATATAATAAATGATTTTACTGTCACTTTCCTGGGTCTGTTGACCCAGCGTTTTAAGTTTTAGTTTGTTTGGATGTCGATGTTTGTTTATAAGTTCTTTAGGTTTGCTAAGTTCATTTGTTTATTAGATTACCCTTGTGATGTCTGTTTTATTGGGAAAGTCCTTGTCCTATATGCAATGAGTCTAGTTTTGTTTCCCCTTGTCCCAGCTGTTCCTCATCCCCTCATTATCTCTCTGTGTACTTACAGTGGCTTGCAAAAGTATTCGTCCCTCTTTTCCACATTTTGTCACATTACTGCCACAAACACAAATTGTCATGGTCCTGGGTCGGTGACCTAGCGCTTTTAGTTTATTATCATTTTCTAGTTTATTATTATGATGATGATTATTATTATTGTTTGAGTTCTATGTCTTATATTTGGTCTGCCTCTGAGTCTGTGTCTCTGTCTATGGTGTCACCCCGTCTGTTTGTGAATCTGTCTGTTTAGTTCTGTGTCTTGTTTGGTTCCCCGTGTCTGAGTTTCCTGTTTTATTGTGAAGGTCTCTGTCTGATGTGAGTGTGTTCACTTTACGTTTCCCCTGTCCCGTCAGCTCTGATTCCTCCCAGCCGTATTGCCCTCCTGTCTCTCATCCCCTGATTACTGGTGTGTGTATTTAAGCCCTGTGTGTTCTCCTGCCTGTTGCCGGTTTGTCTGTGTTCCTCCGTGTCAGTCTGTGTTACTCGGTGTCCTGCTGGTCGTCGTCTCGGCCTCTCAGCCCTTTGTCGTATGCTCCCAGGTCTGTTATTTTAGTTCTTCCCAGTTTAGGTGTCTTCAGTTATTTGTCATGCCCCACTGCTTGTTTGCCACTACACCTTGTAAATAAACTTCACTAGCATTTTCATCCACTGCTTGCATCTCGGGTCCTCCTTCCTCCACACCACACGGCTCGCCTTCCCAGCCGTGACACAAATCAATTTTAATGGAATCCAATTGCAGCAAAAGGTGGTTCTACAAAGTATTGACTCAGGGGGCTGAATAATTGCGCACACCCCACTTTTCAGTTATTTATTTGTAAAAAATGTTTGGAATCATGTATGATTTTCGTTCCACTTCTCACGTGTGCACCACTTTGTGTTGGTCTTTCACGTGGAATTCCAATAAAATTGATTCATGTTTGTGGCTGTAATGTGACAAAATGTGGGAAAGTTAAAGGGGGCCGAATACTTTTGCAAGCCACTGTAAGTCCTGTCCTAATTTGTTCAGTGTCAGGTCATCTGTTGTCTTTGGTGCCACGTTTCCATGTTCCAGGTATCTTTGTATCCATGTCAGGTTTCATGGTTTTTTTGTTTTTTGTTTTTTTAATAAAAAATATTTTCCCCAGGTTAGGTTATTGTTTATCTTCACCTCTGCCTTCTGTTTTGTAATCTTTTAATTAAATTAAATTTTATTTATATAGCGCCAAATCACAACAACAATCGCCTGAAGGCGCTTTATATTGTACAGTAGATTGCACAATAATAGATACAGAGGAAAAACCCAACAATCATAGGACCACCTATGAGCAAGCGCTTTGGCGACAGTGGGAAGGAAAAACTCCCTTTTAACAGGAAGAAACCTCTGGCAGAACCAGGCTCAGGGAGCGGCGGGCATCTGCTGTGACTAGTTGGGGTGAGAAAAGGAAGACAGGACAAAGACATGCTGTGGATTAATAACAAGTATGATTCAGTGCAGAGAGGTCTATTAACACACAGTGAGTGAGAAAGGTGACTGGAAAGGAAAAAACTCAGTGCTTCATGGGAATCCCCTGGCAGCCTACATCTACTGCAGCACAACTAAGGGAGGATCCAGGGTCATCTGATCCAGCCCTAACTATATGCTTTAGCAAAAAGGAAAGTTTGAAGCCTAATCTTAAAAGTAGAGATTAATAAACGGCTTGCTTTCTGTTAATATTCAAATTTTCTTTCACGTTCCTTTGTGTCTGCATTTTGGTTCCACTCCTCAAATTCATACATATGTCTAACCGTTTTTCCCCACTCGGCGACACACCCGTCGGGGGTCAAACTCTGGTAATTCTGTTCTCAGACATGTGAAGCTAGAGACACCGGCAACCATAGTCAATTGTCTTCCAGGGGCCAGAGCAGGCGACACTGAAGGAAATTTAAAACTGCTGGCTAAGGGTAAACGTAAATTCAGTAAAATCATAATTCACGTCGGCAGTAATGACACCCGGTTACGCCAATCGGAGGTCACTAAAATCAATATTGAATCGGTGTGTAACTTTGCCAAAACAATGTCGGACTCTGTAGTTTTCTCTGGTCCCCTCCCCAATCAGACCAGGAGTGACATGTTTAGCCGCATGTTCTCCTTAAATTGCTGGCTGTCTGAGTGGTGTCCCAGAAACGATGTGGGCTTCATAGATAATTGGCAAACCTTCTGAAGGAAACCTGGTCTTGTAAGGAGAGACGGCATCCATCCCACTTTGGATGGAGCAGCTCTCATTTCTAGAAATATGGACAAATTAATTAAACCCCCCATAATATGACTATCCAGAGTTGGGACCAGGAAGCAGAGTTGCAGTCTTACACGCCTCTCTGCAGCTTCTCTTCTCCTGTTACCCCCCCCCAAAAAAAAACATCTCCTTTGAGACTGTGTCAGCTCCCAAACAGACGAAAAACAAAATAAAAACCAGCAACAAACAACTTAAACATAAACAATTACAAAGAAAGAACAATCGATTTGCCTTACAGAAACCTGGTTGTAGCAGGATGATTATGTTAGTTTAAATGAATCAACACCCCCGAGTCATTCTAACTACCAGAAACCTCGAAGCACAGGCCGAGGGGGCGGTGTGGCAGCAATTTTTCACACCAGCCTATTAATTAATGAAAGACCAAGACAGACTTTTAATTCATTTGAAAGCCTGATGCTTAACATTGTCCACCCCAGCTGAAAAATTTTAGAAACCAGTCTTATTTGTTATCATCTATTGTCCACCTGGGCCTTACACAGAGTTTCTCTCTGATTTCTCAGACTTTTTATCTGATTTAGTGCTCAGCTCAAATAAAATAATTATTGTGGGTGATTTTAACATCCATGTAGATGCTAAGAATGACAGCCTCAACATGGCATTTAATCTGTTATTAGACTCAATTGGCTTCTCTCAAAATGTAAAAGAACCCACCCACCACTTTAATCACACTCTAGATCTTGTTTTTAACATATGGCATAGAAACTGAACATTTAACAGTGTTTCCTGAAAACCCTCTCCTGTCTGATCATTTCCTGATAACATTTACATTTACAATAATTGATTACACAGCAGTGGAGAGTAGACTTTATCACAGATGTCTTTCTGAAAGCGCTGTAACTATGTTTAAGAATGTAATCCACCCACTGTTATCATCTTCAATGACCTGTACCAACACAGAGCAGAGCAGCTATCTGAACGCTACCCCAACAGAGGTCAATTATCTTGTTAATAATAATTTTACCTCCTCACTACATATGACTCTGATACTGTAGCTCCTGTGAAAACTAAGGTCTCAGATCAGAAGTACCTGACTCTGTGGTATAATTCTCAAACACGTAGCCTAAAGCAGATGACTCGTAAGCTGGAGAGGAAATGGCGTGTCACAAATTTAGAGGATCATCATAATTGGAGAAATATTTTGCTGATTTATAAGAAAGCCCCCCCAAAGCCAGAACATCTTACTATTCATCACTGATTGAAGAAAATAAGAACAACCCCAGGTTTCTCTTCAGCACTGTAGCCAGGCTGACAAACAATCAGAGCACTTTTGAGCCAACCATCGTTAACTAGTAATGACTTCATGAACTTCTTCACAAATAAAATTCTTATCATTAGAGAAAAAATTACCAATAATCATCCCACAGATGTAATATTATCTACAGCTACTTTTAGTACCGTTGATGTTAAGTTACTCTTTTTCTCCAATTGATCTTTCTGAGTTAACTTCTATAATTATTTCCTCCAAACCTCCGTGTCTTTTAGACCCCATTCCTACAAAACTGCTCAAAGAAGTCCTGCCATTAATTAATGCTTCAATCTTAAATATGATCAACCTATCTCTAATAATCGGCTATGTACCACAGGCCTTCAAGCTGGCTGTAGTTAAACCTTTACTCAAAAAGCCATCTCTAGACCCAGCAGTCTTAGCTAATTATAGGCCAATCTCCAACCTTCCTTTCATATCAAAAATCCTTGAAAGAGTAGTTGTCAAACAGCTAACAGATCATCTGCAGAGGAATGGTTTATTTGAAGAGTTTCAGTCAGGTTTCAGAGCTTATCACAGCACAGAAACAGCTTTAGTGAAGGTTACAAATGATCTTCTTATGGCCTCTGACAGTGGACTCATCTCTGTGCTTGTCCTGCTAGGCCTTAGTGCAGCGTTCGATACTGTTGACCATAATATCCTATTAGAGCGATTAGAGCATGCTGTAGGTATTACAGGTACTGCACTCCAGTGGTTTGTATCATATCTATCTAATAGACTACAATTTGTTCATGTAAATGGAGAGTCCTCTTCACCCACTAAGGTCAATTATGGAGTTCCACAGGGTTCAGTGCTAGGACCAATTCTGTTTACATTATACATGCTTCCCCTAGGCAGTATCATTAGAAGACATAGCATACATTTACACTGCTATGCAGATGACACGCAGCTCTGTCCATGAAGCCAGATAACACACACCAATTAGTTAAAGTGCAGGAATGTCTTAAAGACATAAAGACCTGGATGGCCGCTAACTTTCTGCTTCTTAATTCAGATCAAACTGAGGTTATTGTACTCGGCCCTGAAAATCTTAGAAATATGGTATCTAAGCAGATTCTTACCCTGGATGGCATTACCTTGGCCTCCAGTTATACTGTGAGGAACCTTGGAGTCATTTTTGACCAAGACATGTCCTTCAATGCACATATTAAACAAATATGTAAGCCTGCTTTCTTTCATTTGTGCAACATCTCTAAAGTTAGAAATATCCTGTCTCTTAGTGACGCTGAAAAACTAGTTCATGCATTTATTACTTCCAGGCTGGACTACTGTAATTCATTATTATCAGAATGTCCTAAAAACTCCCTGAAAAGCCTTCAGCTAATCCAAAATGCTGCAGCAAGAGTACTGACAGGGACTAGAAAGAGAGAGCAGATTTCTCCTGTTTTGGCTTCCCTTCATTGGCTTCCTGTTAAATCCAGAATTAAATTCAAAATTCTACTCCTCACATACAAGGTCTTAAATAACCAGGCCCCATCTTATCTTAATGACCTTGTAGTACCATATCACCCTATTAGAGCACTTCGCTCTCACTCTGCAGGCCTACTTGTTGTTCCTAGAGTATTTAAAAGTAGAATGGGAGGCAGAGCCTTCAGTTTTCAGGCCCCTTTTCTGTGGAACCAGCTTCCAGTTTGGATTTGGGAGACAGACACTATCTCTACTTTCAAGATTAGGCTTAAAACGTTCCTTTTAGCTGAAGCATATAGTTAGGGCTGGACCAGGTGACCATGAATCCTCCCTTAGTTATGCTGCAATAGACGTAGGCAGCCGGGGATTCCCATGATGCATTGAGTTTTTCCTTTCCAGTCACCTTTATAACTCAGTATGTGTTAATAGACCTCTCTGCATTGAATCATATCTGTTATTAACCTCTGTCTCTCTTCCACAGCATGTCTTTCATCCTGTTTTCCTTCTCTCACCCCAACCAGTCGCAACAGATGGCCGCCCCTCCCTGAGCCTGGTTCTGCCAGAGGTTTCTTCCTGTTAAAAGGGAGTTTTTCATTTCCACTGTTGCCAAAGCGCTTGCTCATAGGGGGTCATACAGTATGATTGTTGGGTTTTTCTCTGTACCTATGAAGCCCCTTGAGGCGACTTTTTTTGTGATTTGGTGCTATATAAATAAAATTGAATTGAAATTGAATTGTACTTCTGTATACTGTGACATTTACAGTTGCTTAGTTAATTAAGTGACTTAATTACTCACTTTTATTTACTAATTGAATTACTAAATGAAGCTGGAATTGTGCATTCTGCAGTTTTTAATAGTGTGTTATTAGTTTTTAAAGAAACAATATGCATTTTATACCATATTGTAAAAAGTATAAGGTAAGTTGAATTTAAAATATAATTAATAAAGTGTTGACTTTTTTCATCAATTCTTGTAGATACACAGAGTCGAGACTGAGCCTGATGATCATACTGAATCAGATGACAGCGGCAGGAATCTCCAAGTTCAACTGCGGATTGCAGATGCAATTATATTAATTCAGATTAATATAAACTCTTCAAGGGTCAAAATCTGCACACACATCATTCTGCATAGTGAAGGTCAGACAATTTGTGCATTGATCTTGAGAAGTAAGACTCATTAATTAATAGTAATATAATTAGACAAATGTTGAAACTTTATATTTCGATACATTTTGTCAACAACAAAAGAAACCAAGCTGTGCAGGCACTGATAACTGAACCTAAAGACCTTCATTTTTGTCAAGATTTGCCTGATTTAACTGTTGTTACCCTTGTTTAGAGTTCACCTTAATATGTATAAAAATGTGAAAAGATTTTGATGTGTGTTAGAATGATTGTTTAATTGGCAAGGTTTGAACGAACAATTTTCAGAAGCCTCAAAATTCATCTGTTACTATTCCACGAATGTTTCAAATAAATTTCACCTCCATTTCAACATTGAATACGACTGTGGACATAAGAGCTAAAAGGTGCTGTCCACGCATGTGTCCGCTAAGCCCCAGAAGGGTATAACCTGGGTCAAATGTGTTATTGTGTCTGACACACCTACAATATGAGGACTCGCAGAGTGACGTCACTGAAAGTGTGTTTAAAGTGTGTTAAGTTCCAAAACTGGCCAGTAGGCGGTGAAACTGAAAGTGAGCAAAAACGCTAAACACACTTAAACACACTTTTTCATAAAATTGTGATGTTTCAGGACTTCCGAGATTTTTGGTTTGGGAGCATGTTGGGAGCCTCTAGAACACTTTAGAAGGCTCAGAAAAATGAGGACCTCAAAAATGTCCTCATTTTTCTGAGCGTCCTCATTTTGTGAGTGTGTTATCATAAAATTGTCCTAAGATGTCATGAAAACAAGTACACACACACACACACACAGAGAGAGAGAGAGAGAGAAACAAATTCAGAAAGATAGCACACATTAAAGTCAGCGTTCTGGATTTGAGCTGAACATCAAATACTTAAAAATTTGGGCCCAAAAATAAACATCTCCCATGATCTTCAATTCCACTCTACACTAAATAACAACAGCGAGCTGATGCTGTCACTCAGTGAGGGGTGACAGTTTTAACAAGCTCAAAGCCACTTATAATATTTGCACCATCATCATACTTAACAACTGGCACACTGTACTTCTCCTAAAGTGCTGCCTCATATTTATCTGTGAACATAAAAATAACTCAGTTTAAAGTTTTAACTACTGGCTGGATGTGTTTTTAAAAGCACTCTGGCTCATCAAGATGCTGCACATCTCACACAAATTGCAGCTAAGGTTTCCTTCCAGCATTTTTCCTGCCAGTAAGAAATTCTGACATTCCCACCCCAAAACGTTTTAGCCAGACCCAAAGCAAAATCTCTTTCCCCCATTCAACTTATAATAAGCTATTTTTAAAAAACCTTTTATGCTTAGGCAGTTTACAAAATCATAATGCACATTTTTGTTCAGTAAATAGTCATAAAAAAGAAAGAAATGCACAGATTTCTGTCAAACAAGGTAACAGATTGATGATGTGCAGGTTTTTTTTTCCGTTTTGTTTTTGCACTTCAAGTTTTTGCAGTAAAGAGTTGACAAGAAAGAGTCGGAGAAGATACTTAGCAACGGACTGCAGGTTGGATTCGAACCCTGGATGCTGTACAGCCATAGGGATTTTCAACCAGTGAGCTAAACTAGCACGCACTGATGCGCAGTTTTAATCTGAAAATTTTCATGGTCTTCCAGATCTCGTTTTCCATAGTCCCCTTAATTTAACAACAACAACAATAATAATAATAATAATAATAATAATAATAATATTTTAGCTAATAAAGGTGGGCGAGGCACTGTTTTTATAGCTTTACAGCCTTTCCTTATTTTATAGGCAAGCAAAGGCTGTAAGTTGACCTTTGAGCTCCAGGTGGATGCCGTCTGTAGAACAACCTAACCACGCATGCACTTTAACTACAAGCTCTGTGGTTTCCACGTCAACAGCACTTTTATGAGTTTTATTGAATTTGTTCTCATGTTCTCTTTTATCAGCTGGAACGCTCACTAAACCTAACCCCCCCCCCAAAAAAAACAGCAACAGTGTAGCAAAATTGCAGGTGTGACCCTGAATCATCTTCATAACCTGTACAAGGTAAGGACAGGCCCAGCCTATCCTGGATGACTCTAGCCACCCTTTCTCAGAGAAGTTTGCCATTAGTCTTGTGAATAGCACGCTATTTATTGCATTTTGCTTGTTGATTGTGTGTTTTTTGCTGACTGTAAATCAAATGACCCTTTTGGAGATAATACAGACCTCCATGACAGCTTTTTTGAACATTCTTATTCGCTTAAAGGACTGAGCACACCAGCAGGTGGCAGCGATCAACTATATTATAGACGCCAAGTGTGCAGATCCTTAAAGAAAAAAAAAAAATCCACCAGGAGGCGATAAGTCACTGTTAAAATCCTCTCCTCCATTGCTCCCACACGCTGTGCTGATTTTCCAGGTATATTGAATTACTTCTATTGCTGTCCCAGTGGGTAAACACTCCACAAACAACAATGCAAAAGCGCTGTTTCAGTGGTGACAGAATATCACTCTGGATGAGTTATTGCATGTAAGCTAATCATTTGATACCCACCTTTGTTCTTCAAGGGGATTGAGGGGATTCTTAGCTTTTGTGTGTCCTGTACTCAGTTGGGATGGATGTGGTGGGGAGAGGCGGGACTTTGAATTAAAAGAGAACAATGATGGCTTGTGAGAAGCAAGTTACGCCCGTGCCAGCAGTGACAGAAGGAGGGATGGGAGTGTTGTCCATCATTCTGTCAGGACATGCTGCAGACATCAAGACAATTCGCAGATATGCGTTTGAAATACAAGAAGCGTAAGAATGGGATCAGCTATTAAAGGAAGAAGTAGAGAGAGATAGAGGGAAAAACAGAGGGTGGGAAAAAGAAAGCTTCAAACAGAGCCATGCATGAGAGGGAGGAATGCTTCCACCAGGATATGGGCTGGTTATGGGTGCTGTCAGATATAGATCACTCAGCGAGACGCGAGGTCGTGTATTCCACAAAGAGTCTCTGAGCACAGTTTGAAGAGCCCGACTCACAACCATATACTTAAACTGCTTGAGGCACATCTGCTGAAAAGAATACGTTCTAATGCTCTTGTGTCATTTATTTCAGCACTTCTAAAACACTTTGGAGCCTCTTGAAAATTTGAGAAATTTCCAAAAACTGTAACATCATTTAGGTACCATTCAAACCATTGGTATTCCAAACCCTTTCAGCCTAAATGCTTCAGACACACGTGACACAATTTTACACAATTGTATCAGAAAATAAATCTGGATTGAAAAGATAACATGGGTGAAGGTGGAATATGTTTATTTTGTTTGTGTAAATGTCCCTCATTTTTTCCATTTATAACAGCAATGTGCAAAAGTCCTGCGCCACCCCTCATTTCTTCAAATTTTGCTTCCAAGGAGCCAGTGTTGTGTCTATAAATAACACACAATTTTAAATTGTATCTTAAGGGAATTTTTTTACTGGCAGCCTGCTGCAAAACAGATAATTTGTTACCATTTCTTTAGTTGAATACATGAAAAATACCAACGATAATGCAGTTTGCCAAAAAGCATTTTTGCATCAACAAGGTGTTTTTACAAAGCGCTATTAGCCTAAAACTCCCTAGATTTCGGCACTGGTGTGCATTGTGTCCTTAATAAATTTGAGGAAACTGGACAAGTGGGGGACAAAAGAAGATGTAATAGGTCTTAAAAAATATCCAGCACAGACCTGACACAGGACCTGAGTGGTGCCTCTGGACCTTTGGGTGAACCATCGGAAAAACTGGAATTATGCGTTTGTACAATCGGATTTTGACCCATCATGTATAGAAAACATGATGGGTCAAGCTATAGCTTCCTTTTTCAGCATGAAAATGATCCCTAATACTGTGCCAATGTGGTAAATGAATACTTGAATTGAAAAAAAAAACAAAACCCACACAATGAAACAAAACTATCACTGTACTTTTTGGCATCAACGATGGATGACCCCAGTGTGAGAGTCACTGGTTTCAGCTGAAATAACTAAACTAGATATTTAAACTTTTAAATATCAATTAAAAGAAAAATCTATTGTCTGTCACAGTATGTTGACCTAAAATCAGCCAATAATGTTAAAGAGGGCTGATGCTTTTTTTATACATTGAAAAGACCAGCAGTTGTTTATAAATTTCATTCAAACAGTCTTTTTTGGTAGTTGTGAGTGCTGCATCAGAGTCTCATGGCCAAGGAAAATGTAGGAACACTTCACCCAGTGTGACTCATCTATCACACAGAGATCTAAGACACGGAGTAAAGACTTAACAGGCTTTGGCTATGCAGGTACTAACTGCTAGCAAAATAAACCCAACAGTGATGTGGGACTTTTCATGGGATTTGTTGCCATTGTGTGAGATACGCAACTGTTTCGTGTCCTGGATAAGTTGAGACAGTAACCACATCCTCAATTATTCATTTCATGATTAAACTGAAACAAACAGAATCAAGGCCATGGACATCTTTCTCTCAGTTTTAAAGAAAGTGAGCAAGATCCAGGCCAGCGCTCTTCCTAATGCTCCACCTCCACAAGTGCGGCTAAACGAACGTCCTAGCCTTGCCAAGAGGAATCCCATTATTTTTTCCACCCACCAAGGAGATCCTTAAAAAAATAAATACAACACAGAAACTGCTCTCAATAAAAAAAAGAAAAGAAAAAACACTGAATGTGGGTGTGCATATAGTAAGTCTCCATCACAGAAACAAACAGTGTCTTTGTAAAGTCCTCTTAAGTGTGAGGCTTCATGGTATTGAGGCTTCGGCGGCATTGGGCGAGTATGAAAATGCTTCTTTTTTAAACCCAGAGAGAGAGAAAGAAAGAGAGGTCCCCTAGCGAGGCCTCCCTCTCGCTCATCACTGGCAAAGGCATCAGCACTCACCTGCGTCCTGTCAGAAGCAATGACAGCTAACATCCATATGAGAGTGGGAGGGAGTGCAAGTCCAGAGGAGCAGAGGCTTGGTTAGACAGTTCAGGAGGGAAAAAAATGTGCTCAGACTTTCCACTGATACGTAAATAAAACACAGCCGTGAAGCCACCGTGGACAACAGAGGGCACGAGGAGGAGGAAGAGAGAATGACAGATAAAAGATGAAGGGATTAAGTGGGATGTGAGGGCAGATGTGAAAAGGTGGCGAGGGGCAGAGTGGTCTGAATGTGGTTTTCATTTCGTGGGAGCGTTGAGAAGAGAGATCCTGAGCAGAGAGGCAAACCACACACACAAACACGCACACACTCCTGTGCGTGTAGGAGGGAGTTAATATACAGACATTAAAGCTCACATATTTAACCTGTGAAATGAACATCTTAGGTGGGGAGGTCTTTATCTGCAACCCCTGAAGCCCAAGAAAAGCCCAGCTCTTAATGGTCTTAAAATACTTTGACAGGGGAAATTGCACATGCTGCTTCTGGTGATAAACTGTGTGGAAAAGAGGGATAATGGTAAGCTTTGGAAAAAGGGAGCAGAGGGTACACTGGCCGACTGCCAGTAGCACAGTCTAACGTTTGATAGAAGACACCCCAAATTCCTCTCATCCCTGTCTGAGTGTTTTGGACACAGGGGGCTGATCTGCAGAGCATCACACCTAAACTCTGCTTTCACCACTGCCTCACACTCACCATCATATTTCTCAGATAATCAAGATCGTAAGATCCGTCGCACATCATCTGAAACCAAACAGCGCACACGCAACTTGAGAACGGTGCGCTTAATGTATCCCAATGAATACAGTAACAGTCTTGCACTATTCTCACAGCATCAGGGACTGTTGATGTCAAGAAAAAAAACAAGCTGTACGAGAGTTTGTCATTGTACGTCAAGAGTTATGGTTTGGATTAAGAGTGCAGACCCAGAAGGAGCTACAGCACATTTCGTTAGCAGTAAAACGTCAAATTTAAATATTTTTTATTTGTTTTAAAAAGCAGGTTGAGGGCATGTTTGCGTCCTGCTATCAACACTCTGTCCTCGTCTCTAAACCCCACCCAGTCTTACCGAGCACTTGGTCCTGCACTGAACTGTCAGGGTCATCCAGGTGCAGGAGCAGCTGCTGAAAGAGAAGCTGCAGATGAGCACCGCAGAGCACAGGGTTGTAGTCTTTGGTCAGGCTGGAAAACCACAGCCCCACAGCCTGCAGGGCCACACCGCGCACCTCCTCGCTGCTATCATCCAGACGCTTTAGAAGCTCTGTGGTAATAAATAAATAAATAAATAAATAAATAAATAAATGTTTTTGACTACATCAGGTTTATAATGAAAAATGTCAGGTACTGACAGGTACTAGAAAGAAAGAACATATTTCACCCATACTGGCTTCTTCCAGGCTCTTTACCTTACAATTTAAAACACCTTAAGGCAACAGTTTTGGTGCGATATAAATAAAAATGACTTGAATCGAGCCTGAACTGCATTCACACAAAATGACAGTGCACACTGTGACTTACCCGGGTAAATCTTATTGAGAGCCTCGTGGTGCAAACTGGTTCCTGTGAGTCTGAGTATGGAACACAGACAGCGACAAGCCAACAGTCGGCTCATCTGAGAGTCCTCCTCCAGGGCCGACAACACCAGGGGATGCATCCTCTCCTCCAGACTGATCAGCTGCGTACAGAACAGGCAGGGGGTCAAACTACATCGTTTCTAAAATGCAAGCCAACCAAGAAAGAAATTCTATCTCTACATAAGATGTCAAAGCCATTTTCATTTAGGGGTCAGTCAGCACCACATGAGGTTTTATTTGCTTAAATTGTGAAACATCAACCTGAAGTATAGCATTTACAGGTTTGGATGAGTTCACAATCACGTTGAGCTCGAGTCCAGCAGGAACTGATGTTTTAATCACACCGGCAGAGAAACAGACTGATGAACAAGGTGAGGCTCCAAGAAGTGATGGCTAAAACCTCTGTCGCCCAGTCTGTTTGCTATCGAAACCATGCAGGCGAAACAATAAAAAAAAAGAGAGCAAGGAAGGGGGGGGGGTCAAAAAGAGGAGGAAAACTTGGCAGAGAAGTGATCCGGCATTACATCAGTGACAATCTGACGGTGCCAAGTGCAACTGGAGCTGCTAATTGTTTTCACAGGGAGCAGAGAGGAAACAATGTCCTTTTAAACGAGTCGCTGTCGAGTCGCCTGTGGAAAACACACATGACTTTCTGTTCTCGCATCGAACTGGATGTGTTGTTCAACTCAAACCCAAAATTTCTCTTTCGAGGCTTTCCGCTCCTGCAATCATGGACACGTACGCCTACGTTCACACCGCCCCACCCCAGATATTTGCAGCTAAAGATGTCTGAAAAGACCAGGTGCTTGAGCTAGTTTAAAATGGTCACTCTGTGCACGCGAGGGCAAGTACTGCCAGATGTGCGGGTGCTTGTGCGAACGCACATACTGTAAACTCGGCACATGCTCCGGCAGGCAGGTGCAAGGGCATGTTCCGGTGACAGTTCCTACATATAACAAGGGCCCAGAACAGTGGAAGCATTGTTCCTCTGGGACAAAGGTATGCGAACCCGATTGCCCCCGCGTACACCTGCTACCTGCCGTGGCCAACTCTTTCAGCCAAGGAGAGAAAGATGGCGGACAATATATTTTCCTAAAAGGCCGAGTGGGACCGTCTATTTTGATGTGAAATGGACAAAACAGAGAATCTGAAGTAAATGTCAAGCCCTGATGGATTACAGGAATGCACTACCACATCTTTTCCTTTACAGAGTCAATAAAAAGAAATTTCCTGCAGATTGGAGATCAAAAGTGCTGGAGGGAGCTCACATCCGGTATGTGCCTCCAGTGCTTATGAGTCACTCTGCACAGGTGGAAACAGAAAAAACTGTGCGCATCATACTATACATGTGATGGATTTGCTGATGTCCTTCAGTAAATACCTGTCCAGGTGTGATGGCACCTCCATGCAGCACTGCCAGCAGACAGCTGAGGGCAGAGGTGCGGACGGCAGCGGCGATGCGGCCTGCGTGCCACACCAGGTTAGGAAGCAGGATGTCACTCAGAAACCTCTCTGAATCGTCATGGAAACACCTGGGATGACGCACAGGAAGGGGGGAAAAAGACACGATAAGTCAGCAGGAGTACAGAGAAAACATCTGCTTTAAGTACAATACAGCAACCGGCCAGCACCGAAACATTTCTGATGATGTGCAAATGTAACATGACATGCAGCATTACAGCTATACCATCAATATCATGGACAGTCCTACACTCGCTGTCGTAACGCAGAAGGGGGAGGAAGGCAGCAGTGGAGAAAAAGCCTGACGCAATGACTAGAACATCTGGGTATCCTCCTTTCACTTCTCTCTGCCTCTGGCATCCATACCACAGTCTGCAATGCCCTTAACTGCAAACCAGCACTGGCCACTAGTTCTTCAGCTTATGCCACTAACCTGTCATATGCCACATGCGTTAAAGTGTTGCAACGATTCCCTGCCAGTAGAGGGGGACTGTGTGTCGCAAATACAGCAAGAATTGTGCAGCTGGATGGGCTCAGTCACCTTAACAGCTCATCACGAGTGATGCCAGAGGATGGAAAGACATATTCCCACATTACAAGGATGATGTCAAGTGGTTAGGGAAGCAAGATTTTGTGTTGTACTTACACATCCGTATGCATGCACACCCGTGCACGCAAGTGCTAGGTAATTTTGACTGTATACCTAATGGCTTTATATGTCCTTGAGCAATCTCTCAGAGGTACAGTGGGGCAAAAAAGTATTTAGTCAGCCACCGATTGTGCAAGTTCCCCCACCTAAAATGATGACAGAGGTCAGTAATTTGCACCAGAGGTACACTTCAACTGTGAGAGACAGAATGTGAAAAAAAAAAAATCCATGAATCCACATGGTAGGATTTGTAAAGAATTTATTCGTAAATCAGGGTGGAAAATAAGTATTTGGTCAATAACAAAAATACAACTCAATACTTTGTAACATAACCTTTGTTGGCAATAACAGAGGTCAAACGTTTACTATAGGTCTTTACCAGGTTTGCACACACAGTAGCTGGTATTTTGGCCCATTCCTCCATGCAGATCTTCTCGAGAGCAGTGATGTTTTGGGGCTGTCGCCGAGCAACACGGACTTTCAACTCCCGCCTCAGATTTTCTATGGGGTTGAGGTCTGGAGACTGGCTAGGCCACTCCAGGACTTTCAAATGCTTCTTACGGAGCCACTCCTTTGTTGCCCGGGCGGTGTGTTTTGGATCATTGTCATGTTGGAAGACCCAGCCTCGTTTCATCTTCAAAGTTCTCACTGATGGAAGGAGGTTTTGGCTCAAAATCTCACGATACATGGCCCCATTCATTCTGTCCTCAACACGGATCAGTCGTCCTGTCCCCTTGGCAGAAAAACAGCCCCATAGCATGATGTTTCCACCCCCATGCTTCACAGTAGGTATGGTGTTCTTGGGATGCAACTCAGTATTCTTCTTCCTCCAAACACGACGAGTTGAGTTCATACCAAAAAGTTCTACTTTGGTTTCATCTGACCACATGACATTCTCCCAATCCTCTGCTGTATCATCCATGTGCTCTCTGGCAAACTTCAGACGGGCCTGGACATGCACTGGCTTCAGCAGCGGAACACGTCTGGCACTGCGGGATTTGATTCCCTGCCGTTGTAGTGTGTTACTGATGGTGACCTTTGTTACTTTGGTCCCAGCTCTCTGCAGGTCATTCACCAGGTCCCCCCGTGTGGTTCTGGGATCTTTGCTCACCGTTCTCATGATCATTTTGACCCCACGGGATGAGATCTTGCGTGGAGCCCCAGATCGAGGGAGATTATCAGTGGTCTTGTATGTCTTCCATTTTCTGATGATTGCTCCCACAGTTGATTTTTTCACACCAAGCTGCTTGCCTATTGTAGATTCACTCTTCCCAGTCTGGTGCAGGTCTACAATACTTTTCCTGGTGTCCTTCGAAAGCTCTTTGGTCTTGGCCATGGCGGAGTTTGGAGTCTGACTGTTTGAGGCTGTGGACAGGTGTCTTTTATACAGATGATGAGTTCAAACAGGTGCCATTCATACAGGTAACAAGTGGGGGACAGAAAAGCTTCTTACAGAAGACGTTACAGGTCTGTGAGAGCCAGAGATTTTCCTTGTTTGAGGTGACCAAATACTTATTTTCCACCCTGATTTACGAATAAATTCTTTACAAATCCTACCATGTGAATTCATGGATTTTTTTTTCAAGGGTTCAAGGTTCAAGGTTCTTTATTTGTCACATGCATAGTTATACAAGTATAACACACAGTGAAATGTAGCCTGACACGCTCCTCGACATGTGCAAAAATTGGGGGGGGGGGGGGGGGGGGGGGGGGGTGTAGAGGAAGAACATATATATATATATATATATATATATATATATATATATATATATATATATATATATATATATATATATATATATATATATATATATATTATATTATATTATATTATATTATATTATATATATATATATATATATATATATATATATATATACACATATAGTATATACACTGGGTGAATGTGCAGTAGTAGCAGCAAGCAGGTGAATTCTGTACATTAATATGAATAGACATCTGACTATTTTACAGGATAGACAATATAAACATATTTAAAATTAAAGGAATTCACATTCTGTCTCTCACAGTTGAAGTGTACCTCTGGTGCAAATTACTGACCTCTGTCATCATTTTAAGTGGGGGAACTTGCACAATCGGTGGCTGACTAAATACTTTTTTGCCCCACTGTAAGTGTCACTCAGAAGACAGCACAGCAGAAAATTGGTCTCAAAGATGGGGAAGGGAACAAGTCTCCTGGGCATCATTGGACAAAGAAATCCACAGTAACATTTCAGCATACATTAAGTGATCCAAAAGGAAAGCTGATCTACTCTGGTCTTTCTTACAAACCCCCATGGTTCCACACGTTACTCAATTACAGGTTTATTTAAATCAGATCAGAGCCTTCAGATGCAGTTGAAAAAAGGTCAAGTGGTTCATTTTCTGGCATGCTCCACATCGCACAACAACTTAAATCAATCATTAATAATGAAAAATGAAACTGAAATTATTTTAATATATATCAATTGGCACATTAACAGAAGTACACTACTGACTGTTTTCCCCCTAAATAAAATCATATGAATTTAACTAGATTTCACTCTATTTTTAATCTGTTTTTCTAGACCACACCTGCAGTCACCCTACATCCCACATTCTGAGAACCACTGGATTAAACAGAAGTGAATTTTGAATCTCATGTGATGCCAAAAGCCATCTTCAGACTGTGCTTTTTTCTGTAGTTGGTCTTATGCAGTGCACAGACCTCAAATAGATTTTGGGTCTTTCAAAATCATCATTGCACATACACAATGTGGACAACAAGATTGGACATCTTAATCTTGAAATCTGGTGTTTTCAGCCCTACTGCAACAAGTGTATAAAAGCAAGGTAGTCATGCAGTCTGCCTTTTCAACCATTTGTCAAAAAAAATAGCTTGTTTGGAAGAGCTCACTGAACTTGAGCATGGTAATGCAACTGGACGCCCCTGTAGCAACAAGTTAGTTTGTACATTTTCTTGCAGCTGAGACATTCCACAATTAAATGTAAGTTCTATCATTGCAATGTGGAAGTGTTTAGGAACCACAGGAACTCGGCCACAAAGTGGCAGACAATGTAAAGCTACAGAGCGGTGTCACTGAGTGCTGAGGAGCAGAATGTGGAAAATTCACCAACTGTCTGCTGACTCAATAACTGCAAACCTCCTCCGGCATTAACATCAGCACAAAAACGTTGCACTGGGAGCTTCATGCCATGGGCTTCCATGGCTGAGGTAGGAAGGTACCCCCCCCCCCCAAAAAAAAAAAAAAAAAAAAAAAAAAAAAAAAAAGGAAGGTACCCCAGCACTTTTGCCCAAATGATGGCGTCATGGTAGAAGGTAGGGCTGTGCGATATGACCAGAATCTCATATCCCGATAAAAGAATTCTATCGTCCGAATAACGATATAAAAATCACAAAAATGTAACATTTTCTGTAAATTCTGTGAATCTCGGGCAGTTCGACTTGCGGGAAGCGTTTCCAGCTGCGCGTCATGTCGGAGTGTTTTAACTCCGAGTGAAACTATACATTTTTAGACATAAGTTGTAAAGGCGGCCGTTTTCTTTGTGAGTATTTATTACACGGCGTGCTGCGGGGAAAAGCCTGTTCTAACGTTTGAGTCTAAGGTTTATTTTTTAGCACCTGGCGGCTCTTTTTTAAAAAATTCTCATCCGTAAATAATCTGCTCTTTCGCGTGATTCCATTTATTTTGGAAAGTCTCAACAGGATCTTAGGACTTTATTGTGAAAGGTTTATGCGGAACATAAATAAGCGGACACGCAATGCTGTTACCGCCGTTGTTGCTAACCACAACGCATAAAAACAGGCACTTGTCCGTCTGTAGTGTGGTTATATAAAATATAAGAGAAAGAGAGAACTTTAAGAAATTAATATAGCCACTACAGTGACCATCAAAACCATGAAAAAATATTGCCGTAAACAGTTTATTTTGCGACACCACAAAACAAACCATAGCGTAAAATGAAACAATAGACGTTTTTATATCGTCATCGATATATATCATTATATCGAACAGCCCTAGTAGAAGGTGTATTGGAAGGTTTTTGGAATTTAGCCATATTATTATGCAATATTCATTTCAACTACCCTGTCATTTGTTTCATTCTATAATGTGTTATTACAGGGTCAATTCTGATAAAAGCACAGCTCAGTTTATTCTTTTTTCATGTTACTAATTTATCTGCAATCAAAAAAAAGATAAGAAACCACATTTGGAACAAGAGAAAGAGCTCATCTCTTTTTCCCTCCCGTTTCATATCTTGAAACCTGACATTAAGACTAAAGACGTATCTATTGCATATCGTTCATGCATGAAAGCACACCGTTGTCTTCCTTGTAACTCAGATTATTTTGTCCAGCCGCATACGGTGGAGAACAGAGGCACACACTTTCATTTCTTACACAACACCTTCTACTTAGATTTCATACTCAGCTTTTTAATCACGACACACAAATCCACATGAAACAAAAGTGTTATGAACGTGTGCGGATGAAAGGCACGTGAACGCACACAAACTTTCCCTTTCAGCTTGTTCCATAGCGGCGCTGTCATTATGCCATTTTGGTTTCAGAACAAAGACGAGAGGTTTTCTCTATGACTATCATTGTGCTCTTGATGACATATAGCGCGTGTGTGGCCTGCAATCTGCCAAGCATCAAGACCAGTCCATAAATCATGAGGGGAGAGGACTTTGGCAGAAGGCAAAGCCCCATATAGGATAATTTAAGTTCACACTATATGAATCTGAAACCTTTTGAAGGTATACCATGATTTCCGTCATACTGAGGGTTTGTGATTACAGGAGATATAGCTCAGGGATGAGTGAACCAGTTAGCAGTGCAGGTGGCCACGTTGGAAGTGAAGAGACAGACTTCTTTTGTGCGATATGCCAAATTATGGATTAAAAAAACAAAAAATCTCACGAAAGCTGAATATCCAACTTCCACATTTTTGGCAAAGATGGCAGAATATTCTGGCTCAAGAAGACCTCCTGTTTATGTGATACTTTTCACTGAAATACATTATGTTGCCTTCTGCTGCCGCTGCCAACTCGAGCCAAAGGGGACTTCTAGTGTGTTCCCATACAAAGATTAGCACTAGTTTCTTCCTCCTATTAACAAAACAAACTTTCTGACTGCAGCTTTAAGATTAGTTACACACGACACAGATGTCTCCGTCTGAGGTTTTCTTTCTGATCGACGGGAGCAGCTGCTGCGAGGATCTCGGGTTTAATGCATTCCATCAGACGCAACCCCGAGCCCATACTGAGGGCTGCACAGCTGAGGGCTCAGAGGGGACCCTGTTGGGGTGGTGTTGGCGTGGGGGGTGGATGTCAGACATCCCTGCTAGACCCCCTCATATCTCCTTAAGCAGTCAATAACCATTCAAATTAGCGACGAGAGATTCAGGCAGCATGCGCCGTTTGCTTCAGGCAAGCTGTGAAGTGATTAATTAATCAGCGTTAGTTGATCTAATACTCCCAATGAGACCATCTGAATTCAAATGGGACTCCCCTGCAGTCTGTATGGTGAGTGAGGAATGTGGTTTATAATTTCAGGATGACTGGGCGTCTTACTGATTTTAGCAGACAACATCACATAACCCTAGCTTCTCTCCATTGGCTTCCTGTTTGTTTTACAATTGATTTTTATGACTTTTTTATTTTAAAAAAAAAAATTAAAGTATGTCTGGGCCTGGTGCCCAGCTATGGAGCAGAAATTATGACCTTGTGGCTTTGGAATTACCTGCCTGAAGAGAAATGTTTTACAGATTCAGAGATTCTTTTAAATCCCCGGTTCTGGCAGAATCGTTTAGACTTTTTTTCATTGTTTTCATCCATTTATTTATTTTTTTGATGGCATTTTGGAGCCTCCTAGGAGAGCCATTTCAGGCATGTCCTGCCAGGAGGAGGCCCCCAGGAAGACCCAGGACTCGCTGGGGAGATTATATCTGTCGGCTGGCTTGGGAACGATTTGGTATCAACCCACTGAGATTGGTGCCCCAAAGACCCTAGCCCAGATAAGCGGTAGAGGGAGCGAGGAAAGATGGATGGATGGCATTTTGCATTTGTCCTTATTATTTTACATGAAGATTTCTGGATGTAAACATAGTGGAAGCTTTCTGATTTATATTTCTTGTCTGTGTGCAGTTTGAGTCGTACTGACTAATCACATTTGACCAGGCCTTGGTTGCATGGCAAGTAAAACTGTCCATGTAGAGAGAAAAAGGAGTACAATTTCACGCAATGATGTTTTACCCACGTAAAAATTATTTTCACTAGTAAACAAAGACCAAGATGTGAAACTGGAAATCTTGGCCTTTGGAATATTAGATAATTTACATTATCTGATATTCCGAATTTCCTGGCCACACTGAAAGCTCCAAAATATTGGCCGTTGCCTCAGACGTTTTCCTGTTGTGTGTCAAAAACACTCTGCAACCTCTGTTTTTATAGGTGTGAATATAAAGCTAATTATCATTACATATGAATCCTATCACCAACCATCTCAAACAACTTCTACAATTACTCATTTTGTGCATGCAGTCCTAATTATGGTTCCTTGTTAGCATGTTTTGAATGAACACAGTGATGTAAAATCCAGAAAGTGTAAACTAAAACTGATTAGTTGGAAATTTAAAGTCTGAACCTCATCCAGAGAAAAGGATGAAAAAGGAAACAGCAAATGAGCGTGCTGTTAAGTGTGAAATATTCATGAACGTCAGACAGAAACATCTCATTCCCGAGTTCTGTTCTTTAGTGTGAACACGTGTCACTCTCACCCCTGAGAATCCAGTGTTTTGTTTGCATCCAGCAGCAACTTTGCAAGCATTGTGAAGATGCTCATCCTCATCTCTGGGTCTCTGTTTGGTTGGAGGCAGTTATGGAGAAGAGGCATTAACTGGCTCAAAAACTCGCCGATCACTGGACCTTTAAAAACACAGACAAAGTTGCATTACTACAAATAACATTTCTTTTTCTGGTCTAATACACTTTTGCACAAAAAGGAGTTGCATGAAACTGTAGATGCTGATTTTGTGTGGCCTGTATTTTAATCACTAGGCCACCATATGCCATAGGCTCCATTTATTTATGCAAGGACAAGGACAAAGCTATTCCAGGTCTACCTGCTACCTTTGTAATGCAGATGTTTGCAAAAGAACTGGGTGAATTTGTGACAGTGGGGACAGTAAGTATTAAAAAAAGGCTCATTGGTGTACCTCAATATGACCTCAAAACACCTCAAAGCCTTCGCCAAAGGCATACTGAATGTTTTTTTTAATCCAGTGATGGCAAAAACATGACTGTACCCATCTGAACTTCAGTATCTCACTTTAATATATAAACTTTGATACACCACCACCTGACACCATGTGAATATGTAAGGGGAAACTCTGTGGATAGACATGCACAGTGGCACTGCACCCTTAAAATGAAAAGGTTTGTATACGGTATAAAGCTAAAAAACAAATTAAAGTAGTGTAATGCGGCTTCAAAACACAATAAAAGTTCATTTCTATGCCATTTAAAATTCAAGCACTGATTTGGAGGGACAGAATATTCAAACTTGATTTTCACATTTTAAAAAAAACTTAGACTGCCTTTATAAAATGTGTGCAACAGTGGAGAGTGGACAAAAAGGTGGGGACAGAGAGTTAGGGGAAGACACGCATCAAAGGTCACCAGATCGAACTCAAACCCCACCTGCTGCCTTGCAACCTATGCTCACCTGCCCACCCTGTGAGCTAAACTGGCGCCCTAGAAACAGATTTCTGATGAACACGAAAAAGCTGCTTTGCGCTGCCATATTTAATCAAATCTCCTGTGTTCTCATACCTTTCCTCAGACCAGCTGACTGTGCGTTCTGCATTTGGAAAGAAAAAAAAAAATAACGCACAGATGCACAATGGAAATTTCAGTGTCCAGAAAGACTGTTGTTCAGCCTAATTCTTGCATTACCAATATAACCATTATCACTACTTCAGCAGTGCTTAAACCTGGATTCTTCATCCAAAGGACTGAAGTTCATTCAGTCTTTCAGTCTTATTTTTACCCAACTACTAAATGCTAAATCCCTCCATAAAAAGCAACAGTGCTGGTTTTACAGAGAAATAATATATTTGCGTTTGTGAATTTTCTCAACAGGACTTTGTCAGGACAAAAAAGAAAAAAAAAGCCCCTGTTTTTTGCTTTGTTCTTACCTTTTTAAAAGGCACTGACCATATTGTTGAGTTATTAAAAACCGTGGACTGGTGAGGCATTAACACTGAGTCAGAGGAAATGAGATGTAAGAAGATCTTTGTGCGCCACTGTTTTTATACAAATGTCTTTTACAGGAAAATGAGAAACTCACCGGGCAAATATCCCCAGTTACATTCATGCCTACGCACGCTTATCCACTTACAGTCTTGCAGCATGTTTACACAGCTATATATAGTGATCTCTCTATGTGTAATGAGCGATAAGTGTCCAAGCCCTGTTTGGACAGACAAACAGAGTTCATGACCTGTTTATACAGACACGAGTGGAGACGGAGGAAATCCTGACATGGCCCGGGGATGCTAGCCAGCGAAATAAAAAGATATGGGAAAACAGGCAGGCCTTTTCCATCCAAAGGGAATTTGTGAATCAATCAAGAATGTGTTATTTAAGCAGAGGGAGCTCAAAATGACTACTGATGTGGCAAGGCAGAAACAGAATATTTTGATTATAAACAATTAAAAAACAGTCAGCATCTATTTTATCCTTTAACAAGAGAGAATGGGAGTGAGAGAGATTGTGAGTAATTGTGCCATACTACATACAAGCAGACATTCTGACACCAGCTGGAGAACAAAAGACTGAGGAGGATATGAGCAGGCAATAATTATTCCTGTCTCTTACAAACACAGATGGAGTGTTTGAAGAGCTGATGAGCAAGCAAAATGACCAATTCTCAGTTGTCATATCAACTACCGTCAATTGTCCAAAAGGGACCCAATTTTCCTGAATCACGTGGACATCAAACACAGTGATAAAACGATAACACGACTGTCTGTTTTGCTGCCCGTAGCAAAGTCCTTGGGATGTGTTAATAGAACATCTGCAAGAATGAAGCGAAGCTTAACCCTGGAAAACATTTTGTGCAGTTCTGCTTTTTATTTCATGCTATTTTGGCTGTGCTGAATTAACATAGCTCATATTTGCAAGACAATATATTTTATTTATTTCTTTTATTTTAGAATTGTTGTCTCAGTTCCTTAAATTAGCTTAAAATGGCTAAGCAACGCAAAAACCTCCACATTTCATCCTCAGCCCCCCCCCCCCCCAAAATGCCCCACTGAAAATACAATTTTTGATCCCGCATTTATCTTGACATCAACTAACAAATTTCTTTATGTTAGGATTTTATTTTGGACCGCTCTTAAATTTTTATATTTGCCCACCAGGTGGCGCTACTTTTTACAATTCAAAGCATGCAGTAAAATTTCAGAGTTTTTTTTCTGTTTCCCTCAAGGATGCCTTGCTACTGAAATCATAAGTGTGTCCAGGTATTGATGTTAAATTATGGTTTGTTTGTGTGTGTGTGTGTGTGTGTGTGTGTGTGTGTGTGTGTGTGTGTGTGTGTGTGTGTGTGTGTGTGTGTGTGTGTGTACCAAGTTTACACATCTTTGTGGGGACCAAAAATTGGAATTTTACTATACTTGTAGGGACCAACAGCCCTTATGGGGACAATCCCCACGAGTTTGAAGGCATTTTTGAGAATCAAAATGTGGTTTAAGTGTCAGGGTTAGAGTTTGGCTAAGGGTTAGGCATTCATTTTTTATAGTTAGGAGTAGGGTAAGCATTATGTCAATTAGATATCCCCAGTAAATGATAAGTAACTTTACAGAGCTTCAAAGATGTCTCAGCAGCAAGAACAAAAAAAAAAGAAAAAAAATAATTGACTTTTTTGAAAATTTGGTTCTTGCTCAGGCAGTTTATGCAGCTGCAGCCATGGTTAGAAGTATGAACAGTACCTCATCCTCCTCTGAGCACTCTGAGGCTGACGTGGAGGCCTCAGAGGTAGAAACAGACGCAGTGACAGGTTGGACCTCTCCATCTCCATATTTTGGTTATCCCCATATTTTGTCTCCCACAAAGACTGCAATGCCCTGCTACATCCCAGGAGCCAGAGGTTTGACCCCAGGACCGACACACCCTGCCACCAGCTATGCACTGGTGCTGACGGATGAAATCCTGCAGCAAATTGTGGTTATGAGAACCTGAAAGGAAGAACTGCTTATATAGAGATGCTCATGTTGGATGGTGTTTATAGGTCAAAAAAAAAAAATCAGTTCCAATCTGCAGGGTGCTGCTGCAAGCCCCTTTCATCAGCAAATGTAAGGGCAGTGTGACCTTTGCACAGACAGAAAGAGAAGAGCTGGCAGCACCACGTGGAACGCATATAATACTTTTACAGACATTTGTTTGTGGAAAGGTGGTATTATTTTCGTTAGGATGAGTTAAAAAAAACAAAAACAAAACAAATCTGACTCTGTATTAAAAATAAAAATGGATGAAAATAAATAAATATAATGACAATATAATCCTTGAAATGTAGTTTATTTTATTAGTTTGTTTGTTTTTTTCAATTAAAAAAAAAGAGTGGAGCTGTGCAAATGATTAATCATCTTTTATACATTTCAGGCTGAAGTAGTTTTAGAAGACTGAGTCATTTAAAGTACAAATTATAATATATAATTTATATAATTTATATATAATATTTCTACAGCAGTTTTTGGGAAAGTGGCATTTTGTCGCTTTAGGGTAAAAAGAGTCCGTTTTTTTAAGGCTCATCTAAAGATTAAAGCATTATTCAATATGAAAACAAAACACACCTTTACACAGACACGCACATGGACACACAAACACTGAGCTTCAAAGTGTCCTTGATCCAGGAGAAGGTCAAGAACAGGCAGCTTTGCTGCTGTTTGATGTAGTGACCTGCACAGGGATCACTGGACTTAGAGTGGACTGGTCAGTAAGTGTGTGAGAGTCTGTGAAAGAGTAAAAGAGAGAGAGCACGTGTGTGAGTGTGTGTGTGAGAGAGAGGGGGGGGGAGAGGATTATGAGGGGGGGGACCCAGCTGCCCAGTCAATTAGAAAGGGAGTAGTGAGATGGAGAAAGAGATGGAGATAAAAGCGTGGTGCAGGGAGGTGGTGATGATAGAGGGTTTTATAGGATAAAGGGGCGCAAAGAGAAGTCTCAGAACCAAACCGAGGGTCACAGCTTTTAACCCTCTGTGTCATCCACATACACACACTCTAACTGCTTTACAAACAGAAGGGAAGACAGAGATGTACAAAAGTCAGGAAGCCAAATTCTCTCCTGTGTGGACAGTCACTCACAGGGATTGATCTTAGACAGTGACAAAGTATGCGCTGCCTTGGGAACTGTCAGGTATTAACTAGCATAATTTTTTTATCCTTAACATTCGACTATCGACATGGATTGTGCCGACAGCACTGACATCAGCTCTGACTGCTGAGATTAGGACCTCTCCAGCTTCTCTCAGGAGGAGTTGGGACCAGCAAGAACCAATGAGAGGTGGTAGGACGTGTTTTCATGATTCCTCCTGCTTCTGTGCATGCAGGACAAAGACAACAATACAAATCAAACTCCCCAAAAACCCAAAGCTATCCCAACTATTTGTGCAGTAAAGCGTATGTGCTGCCTTCAATATGGACTACATGTGAGGGACAAATAACTTTATTCTTAAAATATGATGTAGTATATCATGTCCGAACAAGCTGAAAAATTACTACCACATGAGGTGGACGTGAACCTGCTCAAACTGATGGATGTAGTGATTTTCTTCATGTGGCAATTCGAAGTACCCATGTCTTAAAAACCTTACTGCATATTTTTTTCCTCCACTTTTACCACTGTAGAGTCTATACATGCAAAGACTTCAGCACCTGCAGTATAAAGTGGCTACATCTTGCACACATACAAGCTTCAGCTCTCACCTGATTGTATGACTACGATATGCAGCTGAAGTCTCTCTGGGGAGTAACTGGACCAGGTGTTGACAGAGGCAGACAGCCAGTCCAGCAGCTGGCCCATATGTTGTCTATAGAGCTCCATCACCGAGTCCAAGCCCTGCACCTTACACAAGAACTGCACACTCTCCAACGCCTGAAGAAGAGAGGGGGTAGGTGGAGCAAAATTAAGTCAACATAAGTTTAGACTGCAAGGTTTACTTGAAATCATGAAGTGTCTATAAAAAAATCAAAAATCAAACAACAAACAAACAAAAAAAGCAGAACTGAGCGGGAGTAAGGCTTAGCAAAGATGAGAGAAAAGTGATAAGAGAATTATTTCAGCTGAACAGCTACTGGTTTCCAATAATTTCAGGAATTCGGATGAGACACAAAAGCATCGTGTGAAGCCATGGGAAGAATAACAGAGCAGACATGACAGGGTCTCACACAGACAACCACTCAGAAACTAAAACATAGATACACAGGATGTCACAAAGGCACAGGAACCGCCAGTACATGCACACACACATCAATAAAGCTGAGCTCAGAGGAAAGGGAAAGAATGAAAGAAAAAAGGGATAGTAAATACTTAGCTGAGTTCTTATGGCAGGGAAACAGACCTATGGGGCACTTAATAATTCCCGTTGTAGTCCCTTAGGGATGGACGGGGACAGATACATTGTTTGAGTCACAAATCGGCTCTTTCAGAAGAGAGCCAGACAACCCTGAGCTGTCCGCTGATGGGAAAGACATGCCCCTTTTCTGGGAAAACAAGTTCTTCTTTTCCTCTGGGTCCGGGAATGCCCAAGGCCATTCTCACCATTCCTCTCTTTCTTAATCCATTCCTTCCCATCTCTTCTCTACTCACTGCTCCCTGTGTGAACATACACACTGATGCAGACAGACATAAACACACTGTCACACTGGTGGCCCATGTGGTGTCTGGTGAGCATCTGTGCCAGTTCCTTCCCGCTCCTCTCCCTATCATTACCCTACGATTGGCGACAAGAAGTTAGATGACATGTTGACCTCAGATGCCACTGGCTTCACTTGTCACTGGTCCTGTTTGTGCTTGGCATGTGGAGCCTGACCACAAGATGAGAGGTAATTTATTACCAGGATATGAGATGGCTTTTTTTCACCTGAGAAGGCTTTATGGAACTAAACGGGGCTTCACTTCTGACACAAACCTGTGTCACAAGTGCAACACAACTCATCCCTCTCCACCCCTATTTCTGTCCGTTTCTTTCATTCTCCACCTTTCCCCCGCCTCCTTTCCACAAAGACTGGATTTAAAGTTCCACTCCAAAGGTGCAATTTCAGCTCCCGTGGCTAAGTGGGTAATTATACAGTTTGAGCCCATGTAAATGCTTACATTCCTCGAATAGCTCTCGTGTCATAAAACCTGCTTACCTTTCTAGTAAAAAAAATTAAAAGGGGAAAAACAACAAGTGAAGGGGAAAATTGTGTAATTTCAGAGCAAAATATAGACGAGAGCTGCAGGAAGGATGGATCTGGATCTGTGACTTCATGATGTGGATGTTTTCTCACCTTTTCGCTCAGCTGTGGCTCAGTGGAGAAGCTCTGGACAGCGATGAGCACTTGGAGCAGCTGCAGGCTCCCTGAGCTGCAGTCTGACTCACACTGATGCAGCAGCACATCCACACACGCCAGCAACTGCTCCAAGTACATAACCTGTGAGGCGTGGTAGGAATGCATTATTATTAAGACTGTCTTTTCTTTGTGAATTCTAAGAAGCAATCCCGCTTTTTTAACCTGGTGACATCATTCTGGAACAACTAAATGGCCGCTTGTCTCATGTTTCCTACCAGTAATAACAGATGAACAAGATACACAGTAACACAGAGTGAGAACGTTTTTCCCCTCATCTGAAAACACACAAGTGTGTGTGCGATTGCTGACACTTGTCAGGCAGTGTTGTGGTGAGCTCATGTTTAGACAAAGACCTGCAGGTCAGACTAATTTCCATGCCATCACTGGGACCGTGGCCCTTTTTTCCCCTTGTTTTCACACAGCCTGTCATTAGGGTGTCAAGGGGGTAGAGTTAGAAGGAGAGTGAGGGGTGGAAGGTGTAAGTGTGATTGAGAGTGTGTGATTTTGTATGAGTTGTTAAGAGGAAGAATGCCCTCCAGGTGTTTGCTTTGGTCTGCAGGAAGACCGGTTGGGTTTTGAAATGGTTTTGGTGGTAGTTGGCTGACTAGCACTAGGTGGTGCACTCTCTTTTCCCAAATTTGAATCTTGGGATTAATTTCCAAGCAATCAGGGGTTACAGCAAAGTCATATAGCAATGCAAAAATAGACTAGAACAAACACTTAAACACAACTTGCCTGCTGCACCATACACCGGTCTTTGAATGCATTTCTCATGTCATTGACCAGGGTGGGGGATCCCTTCTTATGACTGAGCTTTTCACTGGGACATACACCCAGCAGGGGCACCAGGGAAGCAGTACTGGAAATAATGCGGCACACACATTCAGATGCTGCATATTAAACATTCGCAGAAAACAACGATTAGGGCTGGCCGAGAGTGAGGGAGCGGAAAAAGTGGTGCGGTGTAATGACTAGGTGGACACCTGGAGCAGGTCAAGATACACCTGGTTTTATTGGTCTGGGCACGTTCCAGGGGCCCTCATCACCTCGCGTGCATCTGTCCACCGCTGGATGCATCACTTACGATACTCCTCTTTAAGAAGCTATACTAGGACCTGGAATTTCTATCCAATGGGGAACCCCACCCCACTCCACCAACAGCTACCGACATTGCTATAGAAACAGAAAAACAAACACTGGGAGTAGATGCAATATCGACCCTTTGCAGTGAGCTGAAAGTTGCTCTTATGCCTTTTTTGCACTCTTTGTCTGCCCTTCAGTTGAGCAGTGAGCGGTACCCAGCTGTCGCTGATGGCAAGGTGCATGCACACAGGAGACTCGCTAATGTATGAAAGTACGCTTGCTTGTTCAGCAGAATAGTTGATGTTGCGACATTGTGAAGCTTCTCCGTGTGCAGACAAGATGAAAAGACCTTTCTTCTAAATCCTGGCTGTGAAACTCACAGAGCTCTTCCAGCTCTAACTATCTTTACCAATCCACACCAGCCCTGCAGACGTGCTGATGTCTCTATCACCATGGCAGCCTAAAACACAGGGACACCACAGCTGTGAAAGGTGTGTATGATATGATCCACTGCGGCCATGTGGGAGTCATAAGAAAACATAAATTTCACATCTGAACACGGTGGCTTCTTTAACCACCCTCTTTCATGTCCGCTCAAGCTCCTGAAATCATCTTCAATTTATAACCAAAAGTTTTTTGTTTTTCCACGAAGCATCTGTCATTTATTTTTGTGAGTCGTCCCACCCCCCCCTTTCTCAAAATAAAGAAAAGAAAACACAGCTGAAAGAGCCTGTGAGGTTATGTCGTGCAGAAGCATCATATATCAGCTCCTTACAGGGCCTTCAAGTCTGCCTACGCTCACTTTGAAGTTTATTTATATTTAATTTCTTAACAGGCTTCATTGTGTTCAAGTCAGACTTCACCTTCTCCTTTTTCTCTGCCTCTTGTTCAGGTGCCACATAACTCTCTGAAGACTGCACTTATATTTTAAAGTCCTTTAAATGTCTATATTTATAAAAAAATTAAGAATAAAATAAGGTTCTGAGTATGCCTTACTTTCTATGCTGCCATTGTGCCTGCAGCTGAACAAACTTTTATCCAATAATAATCAAAAGCAGGTCAATCTAAAAGGTATTTGGCATTTTAGCGCAGAGAGATCACCGGCATCCTGAACGCAGGTGGTCCTGTCTCCGTTGGTGTTATTTACAGCTACACGGAGATCTGGCCCGTCTCCATGCTATGAACTCTGCCTGTTGTCAAAGAATGTTGCAGGTGCTTTGTCTCTGCCACCTCCCCTGAGCAGTGCTCTGTGCTTTGCCCTCAGAAACAGTGGAGGAGACTGACAGAGTAAGATAGATGGAGAGACAGACAGAGAGGAAGCAGAGGTCTCCCTGCATCTGTGCGACAGCATGTGACTGTCCCATCCGGTTAATTCTTTTTCTGGTTGACCCCACCAGACAGCAACGAGGGAGGACAGAAGGAGGTCAGTTTCCGTATTCATTTATCACCAGCCTTGACCAGTCAGGCTTTGAAATTTCAGGGATTCCTTGAATGGCATGGCTGAACTGCAGTCTGGCGCTAGGAGCTCGCCTGGCTATTAAAAAAACAAAAACAAAAAACCAAAGCCTTTGCGTTGCCTTGCCTGCTCAGAGGGGTCACAGCAGTCATCCTGGGGTCACATGAATTAGTGATTTTTTGTTATTATTATCTCAAGGAGGAAATTCTTGCAGGGCACTATGAGAAGGGATGGGGTCATGTAGGTCCATATAGGTAGGCCCGTCGTGCGGTTATCTGGCAGACAACTGTTATTGTGAAAGGGAAACATATTTGGCGCTAGAGGAAAAGAGGCATGGAAATGTCTGCTCCGCACACGATAGGAATTTTCCTCTTATTTACAAAGAAAGCCCAAATGTATTTCAGTCACAGTTCATAGCTGCGATTGAGCAGAGGCGGTGCCATCAAAGTGCAATGCTAGATTTGAAAAACACCATGTGGCCCTGAGTGTCACCTTAACAGACTTGGCATTTTGGAGAATTCCTCCACAGTGAACCTCCTGAACTCACCCCATACAGTAGAGCTATTGAAAAGCCTTGAAGACTTTCACCTTATCATCAAACTTATTTCCATAACGGACAAATTACACCAGAAATATATACAGTAGACGATTGCTGCAAAGTCACTGCCAATAATAAGAGCGCTAAGGTACACAGAGAAAGCAGAAAATGACCCTTTATGACACTGCCAAGATCATCTAACATGACTTTAAGAGAAACAGCTGGTGCACACAGACTAGCTGGGATGGGGAAAATCAAAACATGGCTTCCTGTGAGGGAAGGTAAGCTGTCATCAAAACAAGTGTGATTTTAATGTTTTAACTTTTTCAACGTGTCCCTCCCTTACCAGTAAACTTCATACTGGAAATCAGCTAAAAAACAGTAAGAGAATGTGTTTGTAGTGGGCGAGCAGGAGGTACATGGCATTACTGGAAGAACACTCATACTCAGGTAAATAAGTTCAAAACAGGCCAACCACAACGAAACCCGAGCTTCCCTCTGCTGACCTGTTGATATCCCTGGCACACATCGGGCTGGGCCAGAGCGTTGGCGACCTGCTGGATGTGTGGTTTAAAGAGGGGCCTGGAGCATCCTCCGAGCACGGCAGCCAGGACCATGAGGGGGGCCCAAGGGTGGGAGGAAGAGTGTGGGCTGGCCACGTGATCCAGCAGCAGTTTGAGGAAAACAGGTGGAGGGACAAAGGTCCCTATCAGTTTAGCAGCTGCCAGACACTGAAGGTGGAAACAGAGAGGAAGAGAGTCAAGAGCAGAGACCTGAGGGAGTGTCGAGGATGATGAGTTTTCCACACATCAAAGATCAGCGTAATCCTCATATGCAAACAGGTGCATCCCAAGTCCTTGAGCCCTGATTGGCCCAGTTCAAATATAGAAGCATGTTTAGACTGACATGAAGAATAACTGCTGACTCAGAAGAAACAGTGCTATTTTACAGTATGTGCAGATGTGAAATTTACTGAATTCCACATTTAAAACAATCAAAGAAAAAAATCTTTTAAAAAGTGATGTATAATGTGCTCTACTTCTCTGGTTACTCACATTGTTGACTACGTCCCTCTCACTATCTGTGCAGGCCCGATAGAGGGTCGCCAATAGGGCCGGCAGGTGCTGGATGCAATGGTCCTCGGCGTGGAGCAGCAGCACTGAGAGAAGCTGAGAGGTCTTAACCCGCGTTGGCACCAGCCAATCGGTCACATCGTGTGTGATAGCCGGTACCAGCTTCCCCAGATTTCTCACAACCAGCTCTCTGCAGCCTAACCCTGGACGCTCCACTGCAAGAGAAATTGAAAAATTCACCTAAGCATACTCTGCCACTGTTTGTAATCTGTATTTTCTTTGGAAAAACTCATGTTTTCCGTCTCATTCACTTAGCATTAAGATGGAGAGTTCCAACAGAAAATAGCAGATAATAGAGAGAGATTTGCTTTACAAATTTACTGAACACTCTCCAGGATGCTAGGTTGTGATCAAAAGTATCTCAAATATCACACTAATATAGATATCAAGACCCATAATCGAAAATATTTTCTGTTCAGAGTACATTGCATATGCTTAATTAATTTATGTGTAGTCTACGTGTGAAATCATTTTGTTACGCACATTGTTATGAACTATATGAATCCTTAAAAAGAGCATTTACAGCACAAGAAATGCCACTGATTCACATATTTTCAAAAGTGTGCTGAGTGGGCTCCACATTCTCTAGAAAACCCCCCAAAACCACTTTTTATGACTGAGATTCCGCCAAAAGGGGCTTGTCAGAGCAAGAGTTAACACTTTTCCATATAGCCTTCTACATTTCACTTTTGCTTGTCTTTCTTTTCACTAACCTGCCACCTTATTGCCCTTCTCCTATAGGCACACTAATGAGAGAGGAAGGGAGGACTAAAGGAAGCCAGAGATAAATCAGAGAAACACAACAGGAAAAGACCAAACAAGGCCCTTTCTGGTTGTCTCTCACTGTTTGACAGTGACCTCTTCACACTGGGAGGCCCGGGAGATTTATGATCACAAGACAAAAATGGAAAGAAGGACAGAGAGAAACGTGCTCTTCCTTTCCTGTCGCCAGGCAGAACCAGTATTCATTCATACTGTCCCATGTGGAGCAGTGTACAGGATCTTCTTTTTAAAAATGCAGACTTGTGCAACCGAGCTGTGCACATATTTGTCCTGGCCCTCTAGGCAAACTGCAGGCCAACTATTGTGGCCATGTTTCAGGTTCATATTGCTACCAGGCCCGAGGCAAACACTAATCTTTCCAAGCCAGTACCTGCCTTGACAACAAAGCTGTCATAGACTGCATCATTTCTTCTTACTGTACATTATAACTATGAACAGCTGTAATAAAGAGACAAGATTTAGTGGAGTAGGGTGCAGCTATTACATTTAGCTTTATGCTGACATGCAGCTGCTTTAAGAACTTTGAGTCTAGACAAGAAAGTAAAACTCCATATACAGAAAACTTTCTAATCCCTTGTCTCACCACCTACGCGGAGTCGAGGTTGATGCATTACACCGATGCCACCCACTCCACAGCTTATTCTTGTCTTATTTACTAAGATCCCTTGATCACAAACAACAACAGCTTTTAGAACTACTGAGATGGAGAAAAATGTCAATGTCAAAGTTCACCATTCACTCTAGCTTGAACTCTTTACATTATTTACCAAAATACCCAACTGGATGACCACACTCCTTAAAAATTGTAGCATAGGGAAGAAACAACACCTTCAGACCTTCTGATGGGTAATGTGGAGGTGGAGTGAGAAGGAAGTCCATTTTGTCCTTGATGTCATCTTCATTCTCCTTCTCCCACTGTGCGCCTACCTGCTTCCACAGATCAACGGCTAGAAGTCTGAAAGAGGAAACGGAAAGATGAGAAATGAGAAATAATAGTATGGTCATTGTTGTTTGCACTATATTTCATATACATCTAGGTCCAGTGGATCATATGGCCACAGTCAGACAGTTTATATGTAAATGAAATATGTAAATGAAAGAGTGTAAAAACAGTACTGCATAACCAATTACAGCCATTTTTATACACACTTGAACCTGCATTTGGCAGCTGTACACTAGAACTCTAAATATGAGGAACAAATGATGTTTGTGCAAGTGAAGGGGGTTCTTCATTAGGCTGAAAAACCAAAATAAACATTATCAGCAAGCTGGCAAACACTTCAGAAATGACACTGACATTGTTCAGCTGAAAGGCCATAGAAGTCAACTAAAGCGCACCATGGCAGAATTCTTTCACTGGCTAAGAAAACATCTAACACAAAAACCCTCTTGAGGAGAAAGGTCTATCCTTGTTAAGGTTCCAAGAGCATGAAGCCCACATTAGCCTTTCCAAAAAAAACATCTAAACAGGCCCGCACAGTTCTGAGAAAATAATAATTTGGACACATGAAACCCAGATTAACTTTTACTGGAATGATGGGAAGAGATAAGTATGGAGGAGGAGAGAAACATAATTCAAAGCACACCACATAATCTGTCAAACAAAGTGGAGGTAGCGTTGTGGAATGGGCATGTATGACTACTAGTGTTTAGTAATCATGTGACTGCTGATAGAAGTAGCAGAGTGTATTTTACAGTGTACAGAGCTCTCTGCTCAGAGACTGATCAGACAACGCTTTGCAGTGCGAATGGATGATGAAACAAAGCAAACTGCAAAGCAAACTGCAAAGCAACCTAAGAGTTTCTCACTACAAAGAAATGGGATGTTCTTCAATGACCAAGTCAGGTCACCTGATCTCAACCCAACAGAGCATGCTTTTTCAGTTATTAAATACAGAAACGAATGCAGAGACCCACAAACAAGCAGCAACTGAACATAGCTGTAGTAAAGGTCTGACAATATATCTCAAGGGAAGACACAAAGCATTTGGTGTGTCCATTTGGTGTGTACAGTCAGTGACTCAAGTATTACAAACAAATATAAAATTTGTTAATTTATCAAATTGGAAATAGGAGAATGTGTATAAAAATGACTGTAATTCTTAACCCCCTAAAAAGCCTTGAATTAAAGTTGAAAACATGCACTTCAGCATCATGTTTGAATTAAAAGCCGCTGTGTTTGTGTAAAGAAATTGTGTCATGTAGTTTCTAAACAGGAAATTACACTACAGAATAAAACTGTGGACTTTAACCTTATTTCTGGGATCTCATCATTGATGGTGCTGAGCAGGAGAGGGATGAGTTTGTGAAAATAAGAATATCTGTCTCTGAAGTGCAACAGCCAATCACCGACGACTGCAGTCACAGCTTTTCTCACCTGGATCCAAAGAGAGAATGATAGGGGGGCAAAATTCAGGATCTTCTAAACATAGACAAAATGGTTTTGAGTTTTAGGACAAAAATGTTAATCCATGGTCATGTTATTCCTGGAAGTTTTCCCCCCCAAAAAACTGAACCTGAGGTGAGTCGTCAAACAGTCTCTGCACCAGGTGAGAGAGCACGTCATCCACTTTTTTCCCACTTCCATGCTGAATGACCGCCCCAGTGGCTTCGATGACAGAAACCCGTACCCGAGTGTGCTGATGAGCAATTGTCAACATGAGGGGCTTAATGAGACACTCGGCTTGCATGTGAAAGTGCTCTGAAGAGAGAGAAGGGAAAAGGATTGCAGTCCATTCAATTGTCTAACTGAAAGCTGGATCATGCAGTGATATAATACACAACTTATGATACATTATCAGACCAAGTACAGTGCTGTGAGAAGTATTTGCACTAATCCAGATTTATTTCCTCTTTTTTGGATACTTGTCAAACTTGGATGTTTCAGATCATCAAACAAATTTTAATATCAGACAAAGGTAACCTGAATAAATAGAAAGTGCATTTTAAAATGATAATTTCATTTACTAAGAAAAATAAGTAATTTAGGTAGAAAATTGAGCTTAATCACAGCCAATTAATGATTTAACCAGAAGCAAGCAATTCTTTTTCTCACAGGGCCAGGTAAGTTTAAATTGTTTTCCCCTTAATAAATGAAACCATCATTTACAAACAGCATTGTGCATTTACTCGGGTATTCTTTGTCTAATATTAACATTCATTTGACGATGTGAAACACGTCAGTGTGCCTACGGGATCTGTTCAGGCAAAACAAGCAACTACTGACTGCTCTAGTTGCCCAGCACAAAAACGTCACTCTTGCCATTTAATATAAGTGCGGAGGCACCTGCGCAGTACAGGAAAGAGAGCTGTTGGGCCCCAAACATGTCTGCGTGCTTCGAAACCATGGTAACCAGCTTTCTCCACAGCCACAACAAAACCCATTCACCAACCTGGCACACACTTCGCAAAGTTCACGGTGCACTTGCAGCTTTCACGTTTAACATCGGGGAAAGGGTCTACGATGGTTCTCTGCAGTATGTTGATCACTTCGCTCAGATAGGGTGCTAAATTCTTCCCGCACACTTCCACTATTAGAGTTAGCATTTCCACGGCCGACAGGCGAAGTTCCTCCGCCGGCTCCAGGATCTCCTTCTCCCCAAATCGCTGAGCCAAGCAGGGCATGAGATAAGGCAGCGATTCCTCCGGCTTCGGGACACATCGGATAAACTCTGTCAAAACCGCTATAGTAGTTTCTCTGCATCTTTCCATTGGGTCTGACAGGCATTTAAGGAGAGGCTTGATGAGGGAAGAAAAGACTTCCTGTAAGGCGCTGCTGGACAGTCCTTTATCAACCGTCTCCTTCTTGATCGCCTCCAGAGCTCTTTTTCTTGTCGCCTTGTTGTCTTCGTTCAGACAATTTAAATGTCGGGCGAGTCCTCTCAAAACTTCAGAGGAAGCATGCTCGTCTCCAGTCGCCATCGCCGCCATCTTGGCTGTCGTTATGGCAACCGGCATTCGCACGACAAACAAACGACTGCTTTACGATAGTTTCAGATTCAAAAATATGAAACTTTATTTACATTCGCAAACACAAGACTATCATGGTGGCATCTAGGGCTATTCAGATGTTTTCATATATTATTACAGCAGACAGAAGAGATGTTCCAATACAAACACAAATTAAAGAACAAAAAATAGAAATCAATAAAATAATAATAATAATAATAATAATAAAAAAAAAAACACTAAAACACACACACACACACACACACACACACACACACACACACACACACACACACACACACACAAACACAACCCCCCCCCCCCCCCCCCCCCAATTAAAAGTTCACCAAATTGCCAAAACAGAATGAAAATGACATACACAATGATTTTATTTGAAGTCTCCCAGCTATACAAACTGTATATTCTGTAAATTAGCCAGGTTTGGCTTACAATTAAACTTACAATTGCGGTCAGACACTCATCATGGCCATAAATCTCATGGCTATTTGGAGATTTTAATGACTTCCTTAAACTGTTTGTTTTTCAGTGTTGGAATCCAATACAGTATACATTTATTTAGGATTTTCTCTAATCCATGCAGGTTCAAAAGTATACATACAAGCTCAAATACATACACTTGATAAGTGGTGCTGAAAGTACTGTGTCTTTAATTTGACATGGCCAAAGTCTATTAACTTCTCATCAGTGATCATGATGGACTGCTTATTTCTCTGACCAACACTCAAAACAACGGGAAAATCCACAGAACTCAGTGAAGATCTAAGAAGAATTGTAGATTTGCACAAGTTGGGAAGGTCTCTTGGAGCCAAATCTAAACAACTATGGGCAGAAATCTGTGCCATCAGAAACTGAATTTGAATAAGTTCAATTTGAATTTGAATTGCTCAGATTGAATCTGAATTGTAACTTGAATAAATGCTTTTGAAAACTGAATTTGAATTAGTCTAATTTGAAATTGAATTTATGGTTTGAAAATGATCATCACTAAATTGAAATTGAATTTTATATTTTGAAAATGAATTGATTTGCTTTGAAACTGCATTTTATCCTTTAAAAATTCAGCTCTCGAATAATTTCAGTTTCACTTCTCACCATTCAGTTTCAGTTCTACAATTCAATTTCAGTTCCAAAATTCAGTTTTTTGGAACTTACATCCGGTTCCGGTTCAAGCGCAGATTAATAGAACTACGTTTTACTAGCGGACCGAAAGTGTTACTGACGGGAATCTACAGCATGTTGAGCTGAATTAAGACTTCAGAAGTCATTCGTCATGTCGAATGACCAGCGGATAAACTCTCAGGTTGGTAATAAATGTATTACATGTATAAGAACAAGCGTCATGTTAACAAATGATAGCCATAAGGTAACTTTTGTGCTTATTGTAGCTGTTAGCTAAAAACGCTAATTTAGCGTAGTTTGCCCTGAATTCAGCTTTGACAAACAAATATGATTGACTGTTTCTAGTAGAATTCCAAGGTTGTCATCTTGGACCCTCTCAGAGTACCCCCTCTGTATGCTTGCAGAGACCCCTACAGTAGGGAAACATGCAAAACGGTGTCCAAACCTTTGTATTTTAGCTTTATTTATGTCTTACACAGCATCCCAACTCTGTAGCTAACTTAATAACTTTAGCTAAAGTGAATAGTTAGTCTAATTCATTAGTGCAGCATTACTGGGTCACCTCTGTTTGAAGTGATATAATATGATATACAACTATCACTGAAACAGCAAACTTTGTAAATAAGCAAACAACACTTCTCATTCTCTAAACGTTTGGCCACAGCTGTAGATTACACTATCAGTGCTTGTTCACTCTTGACAATAATTACATTTCTAAATTCTCTTTGTGCATTTACAGGTAAACAATATCTAATATTTTATCTAAATGACTGCTTTGTCTTTTAAAAAGGGTGAAGAGCCTGAGGCCAGTGACAGTCCAGTTCTACTCTAAGTACATCCTTACAGTGGCTCACAGGACAAGGCCACATTCTTGTCCTGCCAGAAGAGAAGAGAAACTTCAGAGTCTTCATGCAGTTCAACCACACCTGTCATATTCCATATGACAGGGGTCTCAAACTCCAGTCCTCGAGGGTCGGTGTCATGCAACTTTTCCATGCCCTCGAGGACTGGAGTTTGAGACCCCTGCCGTATGGTGTTCATGCTGTTTTCTACCACACAGTTACAGCATGTCTGACTGCCTGTTCAGCATGTGCAAAAATATATGATGAGTTTAAGCATGTGATGACTAAGGCCTTCCATTATGGTGTTTGTCATCACATGTCACAGACATCTGGATGATCATTTGGAATAAACAAAAAACTTGTTACTTCATCTTTTATCTTTATTATTATTATTGTTCTTATTTTACACTTTTCATTGTTAGGCATTAGGTTTATTTGTAGTAGTCCTTTCCAACGTCTTTCCCTCTTCCATGTTACTGTGTCAGGATCTATTTGGGTTTGGAAGTGGAACAGAAAGTAAAGAAATCCAAAGTGCCATTAAAACCAGGAGACGTTCTTATATTTCAGAAGAAGGGATTAATTCAAAAGAAATGACCTCAATGCCATATTTTATTTAGGAACCCGAGAGAGCACTTTGCAAAATAACACATTCTTATAATTTCACCCTCAGATGAGCCAAGCTACAACTGTCAGGGAAGGTGATGTAGGTACAGAGCATATGAGAGTGGTTAAGTTAATGTCTCTTGTGTAGATGAAGGCACAATACGGATCAATGGCAAGGCGTAGAGATTCAGTGTCTTCAGTGGACACTCCATTTCTGGCACAAAACACCTGTAAAAGATGGTCGATTTAGGAGGTGACCCGACAACTTCAGCCTGTCAAACATATTAATGGAGCAGTATGCTTTAAAAAAAAAAAAAAAAAAAAAATAATCAAATTAAGCATGCATTCAGTACCCTAAGAATTATTATGGTAGTTAAACACAGTGATAGTTGTATATCACTTCAAACAGAGGTGATCCAGTAATGCTGCACTAATGAATTAGACTAACTATTCACTTTAGCTAAAGTTATCAAGTTAGCTACAGAGTTGGGATGCTGTGCAAGACATAAATAAAGCTAAAATACAAAGGTTTGGACACTGTTTTGCATGTTTCCCTACTGTAGGGGTCTCTGCAAGCATACAGAGGGGGTACTCTGAGAGGGTACAAGATGACAACCTTGGAATTCTACTAGAAACAGTCGATCATATTTGTTTGTCAAAGCTGAATTCAGGGCAAACTACGCTAAATTAGCGTTTTTAGCTAACAGCTACAATAAGCACAAAAGTTACCTTATGGCTATCATTTGTTAACATGACGCTTGTTCTTATACATGTAATACATTTATTACCAACCTGAGAGTTTATCCGCTGGTCATTCGACATGACGAATGACTTCTGAAGTCTTAATTCAGCTCAACATGCTGTAGATTCCCGTCAGTAACACTTTCGGTCCGCTAGTAAAACGTAGTTCTATTAATCTGCGCTTGAACCGGAACCGGATGTAAGTTCCAAAAAACTGAATTTTGGAACTGAAATTGAATTGTAGAACTGAAACTGAATGGTGAGAAGTGAAACTGAAATTATTCGAGAGCTGAATTTTTAAAGGATAAAATGCAGTTTCAAAGCAAATCAATTCATTTTCAAAATATAAATTCAATTTCAATTTAGACTAATTCAAATTCAGTTTTCAAAAGCATTTATTCAAGTTACAATTCAGATTCAATCTGAGCAATTCAAATTCAAATTGAACTTATTCAAATTCAGTTTCTGATGGCACAGATTTCTGCCCAGAGAAATGACCACTTCAATTCACTTCAGTCAATTATGATCAACAAGAAGTATAGGATTCTTACTTCACAAGGAAGGACAATTTACACATATTGAACAATTTAAGTAGGTGTACAGTGGGGCAAAAAAGTATTTAGTCAGCCACCGATTGTGCAAGTTCCCCCACTTAAAATGATGACAGAGGTCAGTAATTTGCACCAGAGGTACACTTCAACTGTGAGAGACAGAATGTGAAAAAAAAATCCATGAATTCACATGGTAGGATTTGTAAAGAATTTATTCGTAAATCAGGGTGGAAAATAAGTATTTGGTCAGCTCAAACAAGGAAAATCTCTGGCTCTCACAGACCTGTAATGTCTTCTGTAAGAAGCTTTTCTGTCTCCCACTCGTTACCTGTATGAATGGCACCTGTTTGAACTCATCATCTGTATAAAAGACACCTGTCCACAGCCTCAAACAGTCAGACTCCAAACTCCACCATGGCCAAGACCAAGACCAAAGAGCTTTCGAAGGACACCAGGAAAAGTATTGTAGACCTGCACCAGACTGGGAAGAGTGAATCTACAATAGGCAAGCAGCTTGGTGTGAAAAAAATCAACTGTGGGAGCAATCATCAGAAAATGGAAGACATACAAGACCACTGATAATCTCCCTCGATCTGGGGCTCCACGCAAGATCTCATCCTGTGGGGTCAAAATGATCATGAGAACGGTGAGCAAAGATCCCAGAACCACACGGGGGGACCTGGTGAATGACCTGCAGAGAGCTGGGACCAAAGTAACAAAGGTCACCATCAGTAACACACTACAACGGCAGGGAATCAAATCCCGCAGTGCCAGACGTGTTCCGCTGCTGAAGCCAGTGCATGTCCAGGCCCGTCTGAAGTTTGCCAGAGAGCACATGGATGATACAGCAGAGGATTGGGAGAATGTCATGTGGTCAGATGAAACCAAAGTAGAACTTTTTGGTATAAACTCAACTCGTCGTGTTTGGAGGAAGAAGAATACTGAGTTGCATCCCAAGAACACCATACCTACTGTGAAGCATGGGGGTGGAAACATCATGCTATGGGGCTGTTTTTCTGCCAAGGGGACAGGACGACTGATCCGTGTTAAGGACAGAATGAATGGGGCCATGTATCGTGAGATTTTGAGCCAAAACCTCCTTCCATCAGTGAGAACTTTGAAGATGAAACGAGGCTGGGTCTTCCAACATGACAATGATCCAAAACACACCGCCCGGGCAACAAAGGAGTGGCTCCGTAAGAAGCATTTGAAAGTCCTGGAGTGGCCTAGCCAGTCTCCAGACCTCAACCCCATAGAAAATCTGTGGTGGGAGTTGAAAGTCCGTGTTGCTCGGCGACAGCCCCAAAACATCACTGCTCTCGAGAAGATCTGCATGGAGGAATGGGCCAAAATACCAGCTACTGTGTGTGCAAACCTGGTAAAGACCTATAGTAAACGTTTGACCTCTGTTATTGCCAACAAAGGTTATGTTACAAAGTATTGAGTTGTATTTTTGTTATTGACCAAATACTTATTTTCCACCCTAATTTACAAATAAATTCTTTACAAATCCTACCATGTGGATTCATGGATTTTTTTTTTTTTTTTTTTTTTTTTTTTTTTTTTTTTTTTCACATTCTGTCTCTCACAGTTGAAGTGTACCTCTGGTGCAAATTACTGACCCCTGTCATCATTTTAGGTGGGGGAACTTGCACAATCGGTGGCTGACTAAATACCTTTTTGCCCCACTGTATGTATATATTTGAGCCTTTATGTATACTTTATGTATACTTTTTGTGGATTTAAAAAAAAACAAAACCTCAAATTAAACTTGTGCACCCAGTTCTTGTTCTCTTCAGTCATTAGAGATGTATAATGTCCAGTCATTCCACCCTGAAAAAGAACAGATCAAAATCCCAAATTACCATGACATTCATGCCCATAATGAGTTTATGTAAACTTCAGACCAGAACTGCTGATAATTAGAAAGCTATTTGTGTAGTGCTTGTGTACACTGGAGTCAAAAGTCAAGAGACATGACAAAGGAAAGACACAGAGAGAGGTGGAGTGAGGTAATTAATTACCTATGTGTTTAACAAAACCGCCCCAACACAATAGATAATATAAACAAGTAAAAGCAAGGTATTATCAGTACTGCGGGTTTGTGAGTGCATAGGATAATCATATCACAAAAATATAATCACAATCATATAATGATATGACAATCATATGGCATGATAATATTTTATTATCAGTAATAATGAAGAATGGTGAACAAGGTGGACAACAAGCAAAAATGCATGATGGAGATGACCTTTTAAAAGTCTGAGAAAATGTGGGCGTTTTATATGAGAATATTCATAATGCAGAACCTTTGACACACTTATAACAGAACCAGGTCGCATTTGTTGGGGGGTTGGGCACAGAGACTAGTGTCTCAGTTTTAGATTAGAATGGTTTCTGAGGCTTTAAATCCAGTGTTATTTAGCCGTAGGACTAATCATGTGGTGGGAAAGCATGCATATACGTCATAAAAATGTGATATTAGGCCTGTAGCTGCAGAGCAGTGAGGGTGTAACCCCAAAGACTATGATGGAGACGTTCATACTTGGAAATGAACGCCTCTAAGTAATACTAATACTACTACTACTACTAATAATAATAATAGCAGCACAGTTCTTTTTTGTGTGGTTATTTCCTCTAAGGGTGTTTAATCTGTAAATGCGCTGCCGCGTGCTCGCTGGCCTCGAGGGAGCGCCGCTGCGGTCGAGGAGATGACAGATTGACGTCATCGAGACTGACGCAGAGCGAGCGAGAGGTAGCGGTGAGGCAGAGGCAGCAACAGCAGCATCCCAGCTAACGAAAGGCACCTCATCAATCTCTTACCAACCAGCGAGGTGTTTTTTCCTCCACATCCTCCACAAATAACGGTAGGGACACGAGCGCGAGCAAGGACTGAACCGTGTCTACGAAATAGCGGTGGGGTGGTTTTAGACCGGGCTCGTGATGCTTTATGCTGTCGCCGTAATTCCCCCTTCGTTGTGGTTTGGTTGTCATTGTAAGGTTAGCAACTCTGGCTGTGTTAGCTGTGTATTGAATGCAGACGAGCAGGTGTTCGGTTTCATCACAAGCGCCACAGTTTACACAGTTAAAATTGTTCCGTGTGGACATCGCTGCTGGTGTATTTGTTGTGAATGAAGCTGCAGCCTGATGTCACCCTCAAAGTCATGCTCGAGTCTGGTTTATTATGCAGAAATAACGATACGGTTAACGTGATTTCCCTTTGAGGAAGTGATTCAGGGTAGTTAACTGTTAGCTAGCTACACCTGCCCAGCTTCCTGTCTTGATTTGAGACGTATTGCACAATTATCTGCAATCAGACATAGGCTACTAGCATTTGTTAGTAGTCATGTGTTGTTATATAATTACCATTGCCTCCACCTGCTGAAGTATTTAGTTTCACAAATAAAGGCACTACTTTCCAGTATTTCAATGTTCAGTCATGTTTATCCGCCACGAAAAATAGGCCGTGTTCCAGTGGACCTCCATTGATAGTAAGTTAAGTTCTGTTAGATGTGTTTACATTAACTTTTTTTTTTATCGGTTTCAATTACATTGATTTCAATTGAACTTTATTTATATAGCACCAAATCACAACAACAGTTGCCTCAAAGCACTTTATATTGCAAAGTAAAGACCCTGCAATGTTAGAGAGGAAACCCCAACAGTTATATGCCCCCCACCCCATGATCAAACATTGGGCGACAGTGGGAAGGAAAAACTTCCTTTTAACAGGGAGAAACTTCTAGCAGAACTGGAGTCAGAGAGGGACAGCCATCTGCTATAACCAGTTGTGGGCAAGGAGAAGAAGTCAGGAAAAAAAACACCGTGGAAGAGTGTAATAATAATAATAATGGTTACATACAAAGTTGTGTATAAACACATAGTGGTGAGGGAAGAAAAAATGCTTAGTGAATCATTGCCCCTAGCCCCCAGCAACCTAGGCCTATTCCAGCAAACTGCTCTGTAGGGGTGATATAGTACTATGAGGTCTTTAAGATAAAGCACGGTCTGATTAATCAAGATCTTCTAACAAACAGACACAAGAGTTACACTTCTTTTCAACCATCTAGAAGCAGATGATAATATCCTCTATCTTTAGAATCTGTAACTTTATATTCTAAACACAAATGTATATTTTTAGGACAAACACTTGAAAATTGTTAGTGGCAGTAATAACAAGATCAGATTGTCTATTTTGGGCAATCTTCTAAATTAAAACATTCTACCTAGTTCTACAACTTATAGATTTGCTTTGTTATTTATACTTATATTTTGTTTAGTAAAGGGAATAAACTGGCAACAGCCTCTGTTGTCACAAAACGTCATACCTTGCTCGCAGGGTTGCCTTTTTGTGCAAGAAGTATAAAAAAAAAACTGGTGAAATTTTAAGTCACCTGCTTCCCACGATCTATTCCCCCTCCAAATCTCTCCCCTGTGTCCGTCATATCTCATTATACACTCCTCATTTTGCCCCTCCTATTTTTCTGCTCTCCTCAGCCCTCTTCTCCCCCCCGCTACATTGTTCTCCCTGCTATCCTCCTCTGGCTTCCCTGCCCTCCTCTCATGGTCCACCCTGTTTCTCTCCCACTGCCACAGAGATAAAAGATAAGATGGCCACCTCCTCCTCCACTCTGGAAGAAGACGAAAGTTTGAAGGGCTGTGAAATTTTCGTGCAGAAGCACAACATCCAGCAGATCCTCAAAGAGTGCATTGTGAACCTCTGCATCGCTAAGCCTGAGCGTCCTATGAAGTTCCTGCGGGAGCATTTTGAAAAGCTGGAGAAGGTTGGTGATGACAAAGTTTTGAGAGTCTCTGTGTCTAATGTGTGGAAACTGTTTTTTTTTTAATGGGGTGACTTTGGGTTAATTGTGATTGTGTTACGTGACATGCACTTTTCCTGCAGTGTAACTCTATTTGTGGATAATAATGATAGTAATGTGGCTGGTTTGAATGAAGTAGTCTTAAGCTGAATCACATAAGGTGGAATTCTTTTTGAAATCAACATCTTCTGTAACTTGCTGGTATTGTATGTGTTTGTGAGGAAAATACACCTTCTTTTTTGGCCTCCTAATTTGTTACATTACATCTGCTCACCCAACGTTTGTACTACTGTATGAATACGTCAGTACCATCCCAGTTAGTTAGAGCATTAAAAACAGACGGTGCCCAAATTATTATCTTGGACTTTTCATTTTCCATCTCATAATAGGAGAATCCATTAGGGAATGCAAGAGGAGCACCCAGTGTCCCGCTTGCAGACTCAGACAGCAGACTTTTTGTATTTGCCCATCTCACTCTCTCAGTCTGTCTGTCTGTCTCTGAGCAGGGAGACAAAAGAGATGGCACATCCATTAAAAGATTAGAGGAGAGTTGGCTGTTTTGAATACAGACAAATGAAAGATCAGAGCTAGAAAACAGGTTAAAACAGGGGGTAATCTTTGTAGCTCAGTCCCTGTAGCTTAAACGCAACGTGACTGCTCAGTGTGTGTGTGTGTGTGTGTGTGTGTATGCATCTGGCACTAGTACAGCAGTAAGATGTTTTTACAAAAAAGTTGCTTCCTTAAGTCTTCCTTTATTTATAAGACGCTTGTTGAGTTAAATTAACTGAACGGAAGCACATAAAAAAGTTCAAATGTTTCAACCCTCTCTGAAGTGTCATACCTCAAATGCAAATGAAGCACTCTCCAAACTAGGGAATATTTTGGAGCATTTAGCTTAAATGGATGTACTTTCTTGGTGTTTGGCTTCGATCATTCGGAGAATCGTGCGTTTGGGCAGTTCATTCATAAGCAGATCATAGGATTTGTGTGTTTGAACAATGGGCTTTACTCTTACAAGTGGTTCATTAAGATGTGTTATTTGGGACTGAAGGCTATTAATGGTGGTCTCAGGAGGGCTTTGCTTTAGAAATGCATTTCCAACAAGAGAAGTTATCGCGAAGACAGATCAGATAGAGCTGATAGTGATTCTCACCATGCTCATGTCCGGGTGAAGGTATCCATCTTTCTTCTGTAGGTATGTATGTGTGTTTGTGTGTGTGTGTTTTGCACTGTCTTTGTAAGAATGACTGGATTACACTTAATTCTAAATGCTTGACTAAGAATTTCCCCTCACATTCAAGAAAATGTCTTGTGTTCAGTTGGTTATTACCCTGGCTTGTTTTTGTTTTTTAAAAATCTCTTTTAATACTATAGTTTTAATCTTTAGGACTGAATCAACAACAATGACAAAGTTCAAGGTCAAGCAGGGCTCTTTAGCTTGTATGTCCTGAAATTGTTGGTGTATTTGCGTCTTAAGAACAAAGAGCAGCAAGTTGAGGTCAAGCAGCGTTAGAGTCAAAACGAGAACACTGTTGATATTAGAGCTGCTGCTGGTGTTGATGGGGACTGTAATGCTGCATAGCCAGAGAGGCAGCATGAATACAAATCAATGTGATAGAGCTCAGCAGAAACAAGCTGTTTGTGCGTCACCTTGTGTGTATCCCATTACAATAACAACCTATCATGTTAAGAAAAGACATACTGCACAGTGTGTAAGAAATAGGGATACATTTGACATGAGTGTTTTGTACATGTTTTACATCATTAATAAGTATGTGATCTAAAGTGCTATTCTTCTTAGAGGGAAAGAAATATGAAAGAGAATTATTGTAATACCTAAATAGTGAGCATAGAAAAGAGGATATAATTAATACAAGCTGTAAAAGTGGCTGGATGGAGTAAATGCATGCAACATGCAGGACTGTATAAATGTATACAGTCATTGTGAATGACAGGAGCCTTGAGGCGGCTGTTGTTGTGATTTGGCGCTATATAAATAAAATTGAATTGAATTGAACTATGCAGTACATATCCATCAAAAGTCTTTATAATAAGTAGGGGTGTGGGTAAGAAATATATACAGCATAATATTGAAATATTTTGAATGAAAATACGTTTTCTTAATTAAATTAAAATACTCTGGGGATATTAAGTGTATGAGATGAGCCTTCTTGTTCAATTATCCTGAGATGATGCTAGTTGGGGAACTATCGAATTGGCTCAACAAAAAGCCATCAAACACTGGGCACACTTAACTTGACAAAGCTACCTTGTAATACTGAGCAAGCTCTGTGCTGAGTCCCAAAAGTAAAAATAGGATAGCAACCTCCTTGCGTTAGCAGAAAAATTGGTGGTTGCTTGGTGATTATATTATACATTCTGGGACTGATTGCAACCTGTGGTAAGTAAATGGTTGCTCATTGCTTGAGTGATCACAAAGCGATTGTACAGGTTGCTTGATAGGAGGCAACCTTTCTGCAAACAATCACAGTCTGACTTGGGTTGGCTGCTATCATCTTCAGAGGGACGGTCCAAGATTTGCAAATAATTATTATCTAATTTATAAATGCAGACTGACTATCAACATGTTGCCATTTTTATCAATAAGTACAACATGACTCAGCAGCCTGCCAGCTGGTTGTAATCTGGTTATATTTCTGTAGAACGGGAAGGCAGCAGAGCACAACTGTAATAGTTAAATGTGAATTTCTGTTAAGTGTGAATTTCTTTCTATGCACACAGCAACATATGTGGTTTTCGATGTTTTATCACAGGTAATTGCTTTATCATCAGAAACAGATTGCATGTAATTACAAACTTGATCGACAAAGTTTAACTTTGAGGGCATTCGCAGTTGAAACAGTATTGTCAGAGCTGTGGGTTACATGCAGCACTTGACCAACTTGCAACCATCTTTGGACTTTTATTATAATATAAGGGAGTAGAAATTTCCCACTGTTCAGTCCTCCCCACTGCAGACCAAGTGTTTTCTGCAGCAAACATCCGATATTATAATTAAAAGCACAATAGCCTGACTGTTCAAATGATTGTAAAACAAAAAAACAATATTTAATTTCTCTTTACATGACAGACGGTTTAATTTTTTGAGGAAAAAGGAAAAGTGCCTCAAAATCAAGAAGATACCAGTGATTTTTACATGTCTTTTACATAAATGTTTTCTGTCAATGTGAACTTTAAATTTTAGATTGTGTTTGTGAGGTTCCTGTGTGGCAATTACAAGGACATGGCCCTGTGATCATTGGTTATCATTGTGTAACTGTGTGCAAGGTCAAAAAAGCATCTTTGTACGGTAACAAGCATATATTTTATTGCTCTAGCTGCAGTAGTTGAATTGTTATGTTGTTGAATGTTGGTCTGTGAAATCACTCGGTGTAAACAAGTGGTTCGAATAAACAAAAAAACTGCAGACTTGCAGTCCTCTTTCGCCGACAGTTGCCCAACATGGTTCCAGTCAAGCCATCCAAATCTGTGCTTGTGCTGTGAGGTCAGTCATTTGTGGAACTGAAACAGGCCATGTTTTGGTGACCCAGTTATCTGAGAGGCTTATTGTGTTTCTTTTCTTCTTGCCCACTGTAACTTTGAGGACAGTATTTCATTCAACAAGCCATATCCATTTAATCGGAATTTAGGGCTGCCTTTCTATGTTTGCTAAAAAATATTCATCTTCATGTTTCAAAGTGGACATTTTTCACAGCAGAAGGCCACAAACAGAGGTAGAATATTTTAAAAGCTAAACAAATACAGAAATTGAAATATTTTTCACCACCTGCAGTGTCTGGTCCCTGATCAGGCAGCCTTTTAGAGCCGAATGCTTTTGCTACAGATAATAGAAAAAAAACAACCTTGCCATGCCATCTTTTGGTATATTTCAGCCTCCCTGATTGCGTGTTTCTTTGTCTTCTCTCACCACCAGTTTGTCAGCACTGCTTGCCTACTAGAGGCGGTAACCTAGGCAACAATAGTGGAGAGAAGGACTGTAGTCGATCCTGTGTTCAATAAGCTCTTTTATTCACAAGTTTATCCCCTTTGTCCTCTAATGTGTCCACTTTTTTTTTCTTCTTGTCTCTGTGCCAATTAGATCACTGGGGTATTCATTCTCCTCTTTTTCCAGACCTCGTCAGACCTAACCTCATATCTGCAGAGGATCAGTTTCATACAGCACAGCAATCTTATCTGGAAAATCTTTTCTCTGTTATCTACTCTCCTCTCTTCTTCTTTGGTGTTGTTTTCTTTCTTTCTTTCTTTCTTTCTTTCTTTCTTTCTTTCTTTCTTTCTTTGAGAATCACACAAAATCATTAGTCTGACAAGTTTGTTTCTGACTTTTGTTTTGAGGTAATAACACATCTTTTGTTCACAGCTGACATTGTGAATGTGGAAATAACAGCCATCTCTCTCCCTTTCATCCTGTCTATTTATGTATGGTAATGATGCCTTTGATCTCTACAATAGTAGCTTTGGATGGTGTTCTCATCTGCCATCTCTATGAGATCAGCTTAGTGTGTAATTGGAGAGAAATGAGCTTAATTTTGGCACATAGTACAAAAAGACAAAAGATTATTTCCATGCCACGTTAGCTGACATTTCCCCCCCCTGTTATTTAACAGAAATAGGTTAGAGTTGTTTCTTGTTAACACAGAAAGCTATTATAAGATTACCAGTCTTTTGACATTAGGGCTCCCAAACAGTGATTAAAAATAATTACTTTCTAATACAATGGGCTGATTGTCCTTTGAGAACCCATAGAGAAGTCTATTTTAGATGGTTAAATGAATGCTGGACTAACCTAGAAATCTCATGAGTCTCCCAGGTTGCAGGTCTGTCTGAAAGCAGCACTTTATAATAGTGCCAGGAGATAATGTGTTAGTGTGAATTTATCACTTAGAATGAAACGGGCAGCTGGAAGCACAGATGTTTTATTGAATTTGTTATGTTGCATCTTCACTTAGCTTAATAGTGTTTTTTTTGTTTTTTGGCATTTTTGGTGCAACTGCTGTTGCTGGTTTTGTTTAACAAACATCCAATATGGAACACCTGGATAGCTTCACTCTTTCTCCTTTACTTTCCATGAGAACATATTTGATGACTTAGGTTGTGTCTCACTCATACTTGTGCAGTTCTTGCTGCAGCCATGTAGAAGTCAGTGCTTTGATCTTTACATAACATGCCACCTGTGCTGGCAACTAAATGTTCAGCACAACGCCAGCCGTGACTCCTCGACTCCATCTGTATGTCTGGCAATCACTCATGCCTTAGCACTGTTCTGTTAACTCTTATTTTCACATCTTATAGCAGTTTCCTTGTTGTGGTTCATTTTTATTGTTATTATATATTTGTTCATTGCAGTGCCTGTTAATTGCAGAACATTTGTGGAATCTTTCCATTAATAGCTTGTTTGGGTATGGTTAGATATGCCCAGCTGCTGTTATTGAAGACTTTTGGGTTATTCTGAGCAATTTGAACATTCATCACATTTATTTTGAAATAGGAAAAATAGTTGACAAACTCCACACTACATACCAATGCTATTTTTTTTTTTTTTTGAGTGATCTGACTCATAACTTGTCTCAGCTTCTGTCTGATTATGTTTACCTCTTTGTTGTTGTTTTTGTGGTAAATCTTGTTGTCAGAATGACTCATCATGCATTTCTACGAAAAAGTATTTGACCTCCTGGTTCATTATTTTTGGCATATTTTTCAGACTTACGTTTCAGATCAGTAAACAAATTTTAACATTAGACAAAGATAACACAAGTTAATACAAAATACAGTTTTTAAATGATGGGATAAAAAGCTTATTAAGGGATAAAAGCTATGAAAACCTACGAATTCTGCCCTCTACCAGAAAATCCAGAAGAAGAATGTTTGGACATCAGTTCATGCCCTGAAGCTCAAGCACACTCTGCAGGAAAATGATCAGAAACACCCCAGCAAGTCCATCTTTTAACAGCTCAGAAAAAACAAAGTGTTCTAGTCAAGTTTTTGCAGCAGAATAGCGGGCTCAAAATTCCTCCACAGTGATGTGACACATTAATTACCAGTTATTGTTAAATACTTGAGTGCAGTTCTTGCTGCCAAGGGTGGCACAATCAGTTAGGGCTGGGTAGGTTTGGATACCTTTTTTTTTCCCCTTAATGAAATAAACACTGATTTTAAAATAGTGTTTTGTATTCATTCGCCTTATCTCTGTGTAATATTAAAATTTGTTTAATAATCTGAAAAATTTAAATGTGACAAATATGTTTGTCGCACACTGTCGTTTTAAAGGGTTCTCCTGTCCCTGTTGCCCCTCATTATTTGATTTTTTTTCTACTTTTCTTCTGTCTTGTATCATCAGACATCTACTCTTGGTAACCCTGCAGAGGACTCATTGAAATAACAATAAATTTAGGTATATTAACCCACTATATTTATTAATTAAATTAACTTTTGTTTTTTAATCTCATCGCAATGAGAGAACAACATCATCCATGTTTGATCTAAGCATGGACAACTTGCCCCTATTTTAAAAGTGTAGTTGCAGCTAACCAGCTAACTTCATCCCTTCCTTTCTTGAGTTCCCTCCTGGTTAGATCATGATTGTGGTCGTCCTTCCCAGTGAATCTCTCTTCACACGTCTGACAAGCTCTCTCTTGCAGCTTGGACTGCATATCGTGATGTTAGTGTTTGTTCAACAGTAGGAGATCTGATTCATTCAGTTTTAACTAGCCTCCAGGCGTAATTGTTTCTTTGGATCTTAGGGCTTCTAACTTGTAAATGTAAATTAAACACAGGCCTTTTAGGCATTAAATTTATGTGTTTTTGATTTGAGCTGTTTTTGGCTGTGTTAATATAAGCTTTGAAACATGCATTAAAACAAAAATCTTTTCTTTTAGCAACAGAAGCTGATTCTGGATTGAGAAGTAATGTGATATTTGTATCTCTTTGCAAAGGGGCTAGTGTTGCGATGATTTTTCATTGCGTCGTCGTCATATGTCAAGTAAAACAAACGTGCCACATCTCCTTCCGTTTGCATTATGAGAGAGAGTTCCTCACTCTCTGTCATTGGATCAGTCAATCAGTTGCTGTCTCCCCTTCCTATGTAAAATGAGAAGGCTTTCAGTGCTGTTGGCTATTCAGCTGTCACCAGAACCTATCATAACAACTCCACCAGTCCCTTCGAAGGGCTCTGATTGACAATTCGTCAGAAGGGTTTGACTGTTTGTTGAGTCTGCTGAAAACATTTAGAGGAGTATTATGAGTAGCTTTGGATCATCTACCCTATCATCTGCTTTCCTTTTTGTTTCTTTTACTTTGCCCCTGCCGTCATTATATTCTTTTTAAGATCAGTCTCCATTTGTGTAATTAAGTTTGATTGCACTAGAAGTGGGTGGATCAAACTAAGTATTGATAATACCAATACCAACACTGATATTTGATTGATACCAGATCTATACTAGCGCAAAAGCCCAGTTTCAAAATACCTAAAAATCTAAAAGTTGTGTTTTTTTTGTGTTAACTAGTTTTATGGAAAGTAAAAGTAGAGTATTAATATTGGCGATACTGTTCCTGTATTCACTTGATATTGGATGGATACAAAGTTCAACCAGCCTAGAAAGTTCAATCCATTTCAGCATCACAAACAATACTATGTGCCATGTGTGTCAAGAAGTTCTAAAGTTTTCCATCATAGGCGTAATTAGTACCTCCAGCTTCTGTGTTCATTTGTCACCACTATGTTAAATGGAGGGTACTCTGTCAGATCAGTCTAGCTTTCGTGCACTCACCTGGACTTAAACCTCCTCCTATCTACCTCACCCTGGTCCCTGACAGGTAAGTCGGACCCCCAGCCCTCACTTTATGATGGTCCTTCTTTGTCTTCTTTTACTGGCCTTTCACCTTCACTTTTCCTCTACCACTTTTCCTCTTTCTGTGAAAGACGTTATTTTCACAAGGCTTACATGCTTATTTCAGTAGTTAGTCAATGTTACATTTAGAAATATGACTTGTGAAGCAGTCATTTCTTTGCTATCACTAAAAATGGCTATCATTACTCAGGATATTGTTTTTCCCCCCAAAGAAAGTCAATTAAATTCAATCAAAAATATATGTATCTCAATTTTTTGTCAATTGACTGGAGTTTTAGCTGCAAAAGATCCAGTTTTTAATTTGGACTTAAGCTGCATAGTTCAGTCTAAAATACTAAGTGTAGTATAAGCTGACGGTGCTAACATACTGGGGCTTAGATGTGCATGCAGTGCTGAAAAAAAAAGGTGTAATGACTCTTTCACTGTTGGGTGTCTTTGTCTGAAAAAATCCAGGAAGAATCAGTAGATATCAGTAGAATCAGTAGAAACATTTATAGGAATGTGCACCTACCCTTGTCTGCTGGAAGGCAGACAAGGGTAGGTGCACAGTATTGCTAAACCAGAAAGAATATCATGAGAAAATTTTGTCACTACTCAGTGATGAAAATACTTATGAGCCCCTGAAACGAGATCCAGGAAGTGGCTACAGGAAGAGGGTGATAGACTATCTGAAGCAGTTAGAACAAGACAAGGCTATTGACCGGACCTTATACCACAGGCTATACCCAGGGGAGTCTACACCAAGTTTGTATGGTTTACCGAAAATACATAAACAAGGTGCACCTTTAAGACTGATTGTCTGCATGATCAACTCTGTCACCTATAACATCTCCAAGTTTCTGGCTTCGATCCTCAACCTGCTGGTGGGCAGCTCTGAACACCACATCCAGAACACCCTGGATTTTGTTGAGAAGGTGAGAGATGTCATTATGGAGACAGATGAAACCATGGTCTCGTACAACGTTACATCTCTCTTCACTTGCATTCCAGTCATGGAAGCGTTGGAGGTAGTTCGTAAGAGATTACAGGATGACACCAACCTCAGCAACAGGACCAATCTCAGCATCGACCAAGTGTGTTTGCTTTTGGAACTGTGTCTTCATTCCACCTACTTCACATACAAGGGTCAGTTCTACAGGCAGAAACATGGGTGTGCCATGGGCTCCCCAGTTTCACCCATCGTGGCCAATTTGTATATGGAAGAAGTGGAAAAGAGGGCTTTGCCATCCTACCCTGGAACACCACCAAGCCATTGGTTCAGATATGTGGATGACACCTGGGTGAAAATCAAATCTCAGGACGTACCACAATTCACGGATCACATTAACTCAGTGGACCGACACATCAAATTCACCAGGGAGGATATGAAAAGTTTGACTCTCATCATCCACTGGAGCACAAACTGGGTGTCATCAGGACGCTACAACACAGAGCGAACACCATCCCCGCAGACACAGTGGCCAGGGAGGAAGAAGAACAGCACATCAAGAAGGCCCTGAGTAAATGTGGTTATCCCAGCTCGACTTTTGTCAAAGCTGGAAAGGCACCTAAAGAAAGCTCCAGCCGATCCAGGAGAGAAGGACAACCGCTGCCTAAGCGAAAACCTGTAGTGATCCCATATGTGTCAGGAGTATCGGAGCAGTTGAGACACATTTTTTCTAAACACCGGGTTTCTGTGGCTTGGTCCACTCCAAGGATCAGGTCCCCCGACACAAACAGAGTAACATAGTGTACGCTGTTAAGTGCCAGGAGGATTGCCAGGATTTATACATCGGGGAAACCAAACAACCTCTGGCGAAGCAGATGGCACGACACAGAAGAGCTACCTCGTCAGGCCAGGACTCGGCAGTCTATTTACACCTACAGGCCAGTGGACACTCTTTCAAGGATGAGGATGTACACATCTTGGACAGGGAGGAACGCTGGTTTGAGCGCGGAGTCAAGGAGCTCATTTAACTGAAAAGGGAAAGACCATCTCTGAATCGAGGAGGGGGCCTAAGGGTACATCTTTCACTATCTTACAATGCTGTGATTGCAGCCATTCCCCAACTCTCTGTGAATGGTACTCATGGCCATTGATCAGTGGGTTTTGGTCAGTGGTTGTTGATCAATGGTCATGAGAATTTGCATAATTAACATTACGGAACTGACCTCCCAGCCCATTGTTCCTTCACTGGACTGGTTTCAGTCATTACGCAAATGTACTGTTTATAAGATTGGGAAAACCTGCAGTCAGCTGAGACTGAAGAAGTCACCTGGATGAGTGACGAAATATTTCTCCCACAAAATGCTACGTCCAGATGAACAGAAACAACTTTTGGAGATTTACTTTCCTGGATGATTGAGAATGCATCAAGACATTTATAGAAATTATTTCAGTGTATAAGCACAATGCTGCTAATCTAGCAGTTTTGCTTTAGAGTTTAGATTTAGTTTTAGGGCTGAGGTCAAAATACCTGTCAGTTCAGGATGATGGGTAGATTTTTAGGGTTAAGATTAGAGAATGAATATAGACAATGAAGAGTTACCGTTTAGACAGCGAGACAAGTTTGTGTGTGCGCTGCAATGATAAATCGAGTAAACATCTTTTCATTGCATTTGCACACCAAATACAGCAGTGAACTTTCTGCCTATTGTACTGTTGTAATGGTGTGAACACAGTGATGAGTAGACTGTTAGCTCCGCTGGTGGATCAGCTCTGCATGCTTCATTACCTGTGTGTGTCTGTGTGTGTCTGTGTGTGCGGCACTTTGCTGTTTTTGGTTCACTCGCATGTTTTCAGTCCCAGCAGTGGCGAGTAAAGCTGTCTGATATCGGACCAAAGGTGGCTAAGGTAATTGCCATGTCTCTTTTTCTCTAACTAATAGTGTTTGTGCAGTTTTTGCAAGAAGCATGATGGGTGGTCTCCCGGATGTGTGATTAATTACTGGTTAGTCAGAGCACTTCAAATCAGGGTTAGTCATATTTTTTTCATGTATACTTGGTGCAGATTGGTTCAGGGAATAAACAAAGCAGTTTGAACTACGTTTAAATGAGTCATCATCTGCAAATTAGTTTGAATTGGAATTGATGATGGCTTTAATAATGATAGGGAGTTTACATGGGACATGTGTGTGTGTGTGTGTGTGTGTGTGTGTGTGTGTGTGTGTGTGTGTGTGTGTGTGTGTGTGTATGTGTGTGTGTGCGCGTGCGCGTGCGTGCGTGCGTGTGTGGGATTGGATTTGTGTCATCTTTTGTCTGTGGCTTCATTCTTTAATCTCTGACCCACACTCACTAATGGAAAGCCCACTTTATAAAGAGCTTTTGTGTCCTGCTTACGCCTGTGTCCTCCGTCTCCTCTCACTGCCCCGTCCTATCTCTCTGGCAAACATCCGCTGATGATGACGCAGGCAGAGCAGAGGAGAAAAGGAGGGAGTGTGAGTCTGATATAGGGCAATAGCACAAAATCTAGAGTAGAAAATGCTATTTATTGGTGAATAAAATTAGCAGATCTGAATGCAGGATATTAATCATGTATTGGTTTGCTTTTTGAATGACAAATGGATTACTATCCTAGATCGAAAAGAAAAATATACTGAAGATGTGTTTTGTTTTGCTGCTGTACATAGCCCTGCGTAGAGTACTTTAGCTGTTTAGCTTGCGTGTTGCTAGAGAAGGGCTCAACATTTGTCTCTTGCAAATGCTTTTAGCTCGCAATGAACTAATGAAACTTGCTGTGTAGGCAGCAAAAGTAGACTTCAAAAGTCATACTAAATGTGTTTCTTCCACCCTTTTAATGGAGCACTGGAATCACAACAATACAAAGACTTGTTGGAGCCAGACACAAAGTCCTCACTTGATTAGTGACCCTCTGACCTAAAAGCACGTGGGCAAAGATTGAAAAACAAAGCAGTACAACTGCAGAACACTTGCACACATAGGGATTGTATGGGATGATTATGCATCCCTGTGGGAATGTTTGAATCCATTCATTGGTGAAAAACTCAAGCACACCATTTGGTCAGAGCAGAAGTCCATCTTGAAGAGTGTCACGTTTTCCCTTGTGTGATCTGATTCACCATAGATGTGCAAGCGAGTGAGCGAAAGCGAGAAGGCGTCAGAACTGGTGTGTACAAAGGTGTGTGAGCCACCGTTCCTTCCTGCTCAGACTCACCAACTATTCAGGATGCTCGCAGTACCCAGTTGTCATAGTGACGGAGTATAGCAAGAGGAGACCGCTCATTGCGCCACCTGATTGTGCGTGCGAGAGAGAGCAAAAGCGAGCGAGAGAGGGAGAGAGAAAGAGGAAAGCAGAGACAGAGAGTTGCGCAGGACCAGTGAAGAGAGAAGCTTTTTGCTGTGATAAGTGTTTTCATCAATAGACTTGTTTTTTGGCTGCTGTGTCGCGGGGATTGCAGACATTTTGTCATTTGCACGCTATCACTTTGTCTCGCACACTACTTGGATTCTCTCCTTACTTGCATGCAGACAGACACACAGCAGTTGCTGTGCTAGAATGGCAAGATGCTGATGCATTGTGGCATGTGTCTCAGGTGTGCATGAGATGGGGATCAGTGTGTGCTGATACCCATGCACACTTTGACTTGATGCCGAGTGCCTCTGACAGGCTACGGGACTCATAGCCGGCCAGGCCAAGGGGCCCTCCATGCCATGGTAAATATCTCTGATTACAAACTTAACTCTAGTTAGCCTCCTGAAGCTAATCTGTGTACCTAATTGAGACTGAAACAAGTAGTGCAATTCCATAAAAACCTTTTTGCAAGGTAAAGGTGCTTGCCCACTGAATTGTTTGAGTGAAAGTGTGTGCATTTAGGTGGCTGTTAGTCACAGACAGCAGCAGATTAACAGTGTTTGCTAGTTCATGATTCTGTCGAGCACGTTTGTGCGTAAGTGTTTGTTTCGGCTCTGTAGAGGATGCAGTGTGTTACCTGATTGCAGATCTCGCCACCTTGATTAAGCTCAGTTTGGAAGCTCTCCTCCCGGAGACTGCCTGTGCATGTGTCTGCAAGGTTATGTGTGTGTTTATGTGTTTGTGGCTGTATGTGTGCTCTGAATCTGCTCTCTGGTTCTGCTTCTCTTCTCCTCCTCCTGCTGGCTGTGTTCCCGCAGGCAGTGACTCTGCGTAAGCAAGAAGCGCATGTATGCGTGTGCACACCGGAGTGTTTTGCTTGCTTTTCTAACTCACGTGTTGGCATGAGATTTGCATCATCGTACTGTTTTGTGAAAGTGAGCAAAACATTAATACGAGTAAGAGGGTAATGGAGTCAGGCAGAAGGGGGAGTCGAATTGGGGGATGTTAGATGAAAGTACACTACATCAAAGGCTGAGTCAAAGTCTGAGCTAATGAATAACCTTGAAAACAACTGTTTAACTAGCTAGTGTTTTCTAAAATTGTATTGTGGATGTGTTGCCGTTCCAGATTTCATGATATTGTGCTGTTGTAATTATTGAAATAGTTTAGGAAGTATGTACAGAGAAGTGCTGACTTGTGATTTGACAGGTTTGAGTCTCCGTTTTCAGCTAATATGACAGTTTTTCACCATTACCTATGCTCTCCATCCCTTTCTGTGGCATTTTCTGTCTCTCTGCTGCAAGTTGTCTCTTGTCCTCTCTCCCCTTGTCGGTTTTTGACTACAGTGAATTGTCAGGAAATTTCTGCTCCCTGCATTCACTAACCTTCTTACTCCTAGCTTACTTCCAGGTCTTTTTTCTTCTTACCTGTCTTCAGATTTGCAGCAATCATTTCATCTGTTAAACATCAGATAATAGTCAAAAATGCATATTACAGTGCACTAAAGTGAAAAGTGCAAAACTCTATTTTTTCTGAAGTCCTTGAAAAGCAAAAGATTAAATCAAATGTCACTTTAAATTTTCATTTTTGTTGGGTGATTGAATCAGGTCATGTTTTGCTCAACACAGTTACAAATAGGCTTGGAAGAGAGACCACCGACGCTCTGAAAAATCTGTTCTTACAGCAGTTCTCTTTCTGTTTATATCTTGTCTGTCTGGTGTTTCTGTACTGCAGTGTGAGAGTGCCACTTCTTGCCACGTTTGCCTGTCTGGAATCTTGTCTCTCTGAGACATCTTTGTTTATTTCCGACTGCACAGTGGCAATGCACTGAACTAGCAAACAGAAGAAAGCCCCAAGTATGTGTGTGTGTGTGTGTATGTGTATATATATATATATATATATATATATATATATATATATAAATAAATAAATAAAAGAAGACGTGTCATAGATATTGTTACTGCACCAAAACATGGGTGGTGAATAATACTGCTGTCAGCTCAGTTCTTACTGTGCTACTAAGTGCATTAATGCATGAAAATCCACAGATTCACACCAGCCATTGTCAGTGTCTGTGCAGGAACGAACAAAGCAGTGGATTTTTGCTACCTTTGCACAAACTGTTTTCCCATTTCCCTCGTCTCAAAGCAGTCTCACATACTAACAAGCGTTCAGTGGTTTGATTGTGTACTTATGCTAACGTGTTAGTCAAGTTTGCAATCAATAATTCATCACCTGCAGAGTGTTCAGCAGTTAAAAGAACAGCCAGCCAGAGGCATCCTGTGTCCCCCTTTGATGTCTCTATTCCTTGTTGTTCATTATCTGAAAGGAGGACAGTACCTGGTTGAGCCTTCTTCGTGCTGCATGGTCAGTTCTGCCAATATTAATATTTGATCCCTTTCATCATACCATGGCAGCCAGGAGTAGGACACTGATGTTTATTCTCTTACAGTGTCTGACCTAAAATTCCACATGATGTTTTGTTAAAATGGTGGTTTGTCAGCTCTCGCTCATGTGATTGTTTTGAAAAGAATAACAAATGCTTTAAGATGATCTTGTTTGTCTTGCTTGAAGTTACTGTAGTCTTTTGGCACTAGTAATAGTATTTGCTGTGTTCCTATGCACATTTTGTTACACATTAAAGAATTTGTCTTGGGTACTCCTTTTTGAAATACCAGCATTTTCTAAAAAAAATATTTAAATAGCCTTGTCCATTTATCTCCCTCTCTTTTTGCTTGCAGCTCAAAAAATCTTTTCTCTTTGCTTTTTGCAGGAAGAATGCAAGCAGATCATGGCACGCCAGAAATCTAACAGCCAGTCAGACTCGCATGACGATGAAGTTTCTCCCCCACCACCCAACCCTGTTGTCAAGGCCCGTCGCCGCAGGGGCGGTGTCAGTGCCGAGGTTTACACCGAGGAGGACGCTGTCAGCTATGTGCGCAAGGTCAGCCTTATGACGGATACATACATTAACATCTGATTGCAGAGACAAACATCTAACGCATAAAGAAGCTGTGTGCACTTTTATACAAAGTCATTAACAGGTTTGCACACAGTTGGCAGCAGGTATGTAGGTTTGTATGTAGAATACAACCAGTTTACTTAAATCTGTCTAGTTTTTCTGTTTTCTAAGCAAAACATCACATTAAACTATGATGCTATGATAGAGTAAAAACAAATGAACAATGAATACCGTTCAGTCAGAAGGTTAGGTGGGGTTTATTATTATTTTTTAATACACACTAGTGTAATCAATAACATTGAAGTTGTTTATTTTCATTCATTTAACACCCACCAAGAAATAGAACATTTCATCAGTGTGAAAGAGGCTAAACGGTGCAATTTTACAAACATTAGTGAAGAGACTTGGAGTTAATTTATTTGCAGCAAAATACTCAAGCGTGTGAGTCATCTATGTCAGTACAGATGCTGAGTACCCAGACTTAATAGCACCTTAAGTATATTAACATTCATACGGAAATCTGGGTTAATGTAGCAGGTGGATTTCTGGGACAAGATTTTTATTTTTCATTTTTTTGTGAATCCTAATAAATCTAAAAGTCAAAATCTTCTTCACATGATGGCTGATGGTTTTGGGATCACATTTCACCACTACTGAATTTTTCTCTCTCCACATGGACTGTTCATCTGCGTGCAATCAAAACTTCCTTATGCACGACTGGTTAATATAACTGAGAGTGGAAGTGGGAACCAGAAAGCTTCCAATTTCAAAGGTCTTGTTCGCATATGAATATGCACATATCTTTGTACACAGATTATGCAGAAAATAGACGTGATTCATACTTAGATTTACTTTGTATCACTGGTTAACACAGTGTGGTTAACAGGTAAAGAGGAAGAGAAAGTTCAGTAGTTGTTTTCTCTTTGTGGACAACAAGAGTTCAAGTTATCAGTCTTCTTACAAACTGCCGTGTATCCATTCCTCCATAATTTATTGAAGCTGGAAGAAGGGATGCTCTTGTGCCAGAAACTGTAACTCACCATTACACACAGACACACACTGTTATACACAGACACACACACACACACCGTTACACACACACACACACACACACACACACACACACACACACACACACACACACACACACACACACACACACCGTTACACACACACACACACACACACTTTAAGTGGTGTAACATTACCATGCTTTTTCAGTTGTAATTAACTTGACACGCCAATAATTGCTGGGTAATGACATAACGGCACGAGCCCCCATCACCACACTGTAATCGCATGCCCAATGGAGCATGCAGTGTGTGTGTTTGTGTGTATGTGTGTATCAGGTGTGTGCAAACACCCACACATGGCTCTGAGGTCTATACCAGACTCTACAGACATGTGTGATGGCAAAAAGCCTGCCTGCATCTCCAGCCTCGTTTTCTTTACACATCCACGTCACGTCAAATCCGCATCAGTAGCATGTACAAAAAAACTAAACAAAAAAAAGACTTTGTGCTGTTACAACTTAGCCTAACACAACAAATCAACCAGAGAAAAGTGATTTTTTGTGTATTTCTTCTTCTGTATTTCTGGCCATTTATGTGCAGTAAGGTGCCATACACACAACACCAAACACACACAGACTCAAAGCCTGTAATACACGCTTACAAATTCCTACATAAATATTTCTATCAGTATTCCAGTGTAAAAAGTAACAGGTGATTTATTTGACAATGTCAGTTAGCGAACTGTGCTCATCTGATTAAAATTGTTTTTGTGTGATATCATTCTTAACAAATTATAAGGTCTGCCAACTTGGCCTGGAGATTGTGTTATGAGAATTGAATTGCGTGTTTCACCGCTAACATCACAGTGCATGTTGATTTTGTTTAAAAAAAAAAAAAACTGCTCTGAAGGTGGAAAGTGTTTTTGTGTTTGCAGCAGATAATTGCTTGCAGGTGTAAATGACTGAACACCAGAGATCCATCTTTTTCTATCTGCCTTTACCTAAATTGTTTGCTTGGACTGAATGATAATTTCTTTCCATTACATTCAAAATGTTAAGCCAGTTAAGCTTTTGGAGTGCAAATGCATCCAGCCGACTGGTAACAGGCTGTATGGAGCGACACTGGATGATCTTCTGGGTGACGGAGCTAGAGATGGATCGGAGGCTGACCTAAAATCGGTGTCCACTTCCAACTGCATTTTCCAGGCCTGACCAGCCTGTTTCTCTTTCTGCCCACTAAGTAGCCAGTTCTAGTTCTAAAATTTGGGTACTTTTTAGTTTGTGTGTGATGTGGTTCTGTGCGTATTTGTGTGCATATTGTGAACAGCACAGTGCGGCTGTCTTCATGTGGAGACATCTGTTGCATTAACTTAATTACAGCTTACCCCCTCCTCTCTCCCACGACAAGAGGGACACACACACACACACACACACACACACACACACACACACACACACACACACACACACACACACATATCACTCCCTCATATCACTCCCTCATATTTATATAAGAAAAAACGTCTTTTTGTTTTACTTTTTGCCATTTGTGCTCTACAGTTAAATGAGCATTAGGACATCCTAGAAGAGAGCTATACAGACGGACTTCTCTCTCCAGCTGCTTTGTTGTGGCTCCAGACTTTACCATTCCATTTTTTTGTGAACACACACACCACAGAGTCTGGGACATGAAAATGCATGTTTTATGAATGAGTTCAGGGCTTTGGTGAATTTTTAAGGCCTGTGTGACATTTTGAGTGCAATCCTTGAACAGATGGGCTTCCCCAAAAATATACAGATGCACGTGTGGGATATTCCTTTCAGAGTTTGCCAGCACTCTGGTCTTTAATTACTTAATTTACTGAGCTTTTGAAGTGGGTTCTGCTTTTTGTTTGTGCTGGTTTGTTTCATGTGTCCACCTGCATGGTGTTGTTAAAGCACACATTCATGTGCTGCCTCTTTCTTTTGCCTTCACAGGTGATTCCAAAAGACTACAAGACCATGACTGCCTTGGCCAAGGCCATCTCCAAGAATGTCCTCTTCGCTCACCTGGATGACAATGAGAGAAGGTACAAAATCTTTCCGTTTGCCCAACATGTGATTCCAGCGACCCAGATGTGTGTTTGAGGTCTGAATGCTTGTTTTTAGGCTGATAAAATCATAAAGAGGCCATTGTTTCAGTCGGGTCTTATGCCCTTGTGGCCACTATGTGCCAGTGTTGTCAGCATCTCATTACCTAAACAGCGGAACATGGACAGATGTGGAAGAGAAGGGGGTGCCGTTATGTGTGGGTAAGGGGCGACTGGATGTGTTTCATTGTGTTGTCGGTTGCCATGGTAAGCGATGTGAGTATCCGTATCATGTTGCGTATATGGGTGGAGTTGCACAGACACAGTGCTCAGTAATCAACGATTCTCCATAGTTGTCTTAAAGAAAAAGAAAGATGCCAGTTTTCTTCTGTCTCCCCCCATTTTATTTTTTTACCATCTGCTCCTACTCAGTGTTATTTCACATTCCCCCTCTCTTCAGACGCCCTTTCACCATCCTTCCATCTGTCCCATATCTGCAGTTCATGGGCTGGGTTTGGCTCAGACAGGGGACGGGGTGTTGTGGGAAAGGGTTTCAGGTGGCCGGCGGGCAGACTCGCCAGGAGGAATAGTGTTTCATTGGCGGGGAGAATCCATTATGTCCCATGAAGAGGAAACACCGAAGCTTTCCTGTTGGCTACAGAGAGCACAGGCCAAACCCAAAACACAGTTTTTCCACTCTTTCGTCAGCTGACAATTTACCGTGCTGCCTTGGCACAGGCACACAGACCTCTGATTGCATGTCAGTGACTCTGAAGGAGCCTCTAGGCGGGCGCAACATGTGATGGAAGTGGACAGTTTGAAAAACCATGCCCATGGATGGCTGATGTGGCAGATTAAAGTTACAACAGAAAAGAAATATCTGGCAGCAGACCATACCCATCAGGTTTTAATATACTTACAGTCTCTTCCCATGCAAAGCAATGTAATGGCATTGTCATCAGCCCATGAAACCATGCATGATGCAGAATTTATTTGACTGGCTGTCATGTTTGCTGTCTCAATATACACAGCAAGCTTAAACCATTAATGGTGTGCACACAGGAATTTGTTGTTGTGGGATTTGTGGGTGAATGTGCAGCAGTGTCTCGGCGAGTGAAAACCTTGTTGGATTTGCTAGATTTTGCAAGGACATGGCAGTTAGCTGGTTTTGTCTGCCCCTAACTTTCTATCCTAGTTGCTTTTACACTGTCCATTCCTCAATTCTGCTCTTCCTCACTCTTCACTTACAGCTAATGATGCTGGACCACTGGCTGGTGGCTTGGTCGCATTGCAGTTGCATTGCGGTTGTTGTGCCTGGAGTGCCGCTGACAGAAATGTGTTGATCTATGCCCAATGTGGTCTTGCAGCATTAATGAAACGCTGCGCAAAGCAAGCAGAAGGCCTGCACACATGACTTGGTCACTTTAGAGTACACTACAAGTTCTCATTGGCAAGGTTTGCCATAAAATCCTCAGTCATCTACCAGACGACTGTACATTCCTTTACAAACAGGCATCAAAGCATAAAATCAAGTTAAACTGAACTTCAGAGTGAAGAATATTTTTTGCTTGTTTGTGCCTTCTGTTGTTGGCATTGATGGAGTGACAGTAAAGTACATCACCCTCGCTTGATGTGCCAGAACTGCCTTGGACTGACGCAGATTAGCAGATGGAGTCCGACTACATCGCCCCCTCTCTGCCTCTCACTCTGTCTTTCTAGCTCTCCTTTCGTTCTGCAAACAGCTGTCCATTTGATTTATCAGACATTGAGCCATTCATGCACATATGGTCTAATGGGGTAGGAAAACTGGGGAAATACACAAATGCTGAAGTTATGTGTCTGTTTTTGACCTGATGGCGTATTTCTCATCATCACGATGTATCAGGTCATCTAATATTACAGGGAGGGCTATATATGTGAAATGTTTTTTCCTTTCATTTTTTTTATAATTATTTTCTTGATCTTAAGTGTTTTTTTTATTTTATTTTGTGCAATAATTTCCTTGAGACCTCCATGAAATGGAGGTGAGCGTGTGAGCGGCACAGAGCGGAGAGAAAAAAAGAGGTGCTGATAGCTGTGTGTGTGTGTGTGTGTGTGTGTGTGTGTGTGTGTGTGTGTGTGTGTGTGTGTGTGTCAAGGAAACAACTTGTGTGATTAGTCACTCAGCAGTTATGTAAGCCGAACACCACACAATTTGTTCCCCCATTAGCACTATATTATGCTATCATCCCCTTCAGTAATGAGTAAAAACAAAAACAATGAAGCCCTCTTTGTTTTTTGCTGCTCTCTCCAGTGCTCTCTTTTTTTCCTCTCATCGCTTTTTTTGTGGCCAATTTTCCCCTTGTTGTCTTGTCCTCCTTCATCCTGTCTCTCATCCATTATCTGTCTCATATAACTTTCTAGAAATTCAGTGAGACTGTGCTGAGCCCTGTGAGCATGTCACTTTTAATAAGCTTAGTAACAGACACTTGTAGACAGGGCTGTTTTATGCCTTATACTTTTTATTCCCATGTTTCCTTTTAAAATGATTCTCTATAACAGTTAAGCACACATATGGTGCTTTAAAAGTCTTTTCCATTTCATTTTACAGAGTGTAGCCAGAAACGGTGAAAAATATGTTTTGTGTATGCTGTATGCATTAAAACATTAGACATTTGTGTTTAGTTAATGAACATATATCATGCCACTTTCTGACCTTTCTCAGATTATATATTACTGAATAGACTAGAAGCTTATGTCTGGATATGCACACCGATTAAGATAAAGGTTATCTGATTGTATTAGATTTATAAGCATTATAACTCATGCGTTTTCATTTTTTTTTCTCCACCAGTGAAGCTAGTCTATTTGTTTTTTGCTGGGGCTGAGATGGGTCTGTATAATTACAGGAATGAGCCAGACAGGAGGACAATGATGCAGGAGGGCATCTTGGGACAAGAAAAATATTACTTAAACTGAAACGGAGCCAGGTTGTGGTCAGCATTCTGGTTATATCCTGTTTTGTAAATGTCTGCTTCCTCAGCTTTCATTCCAAGCTTTTTAAAGATGTCAGGGTAATGCGTGTTTGCGTGTCTGCTGTATTCACAAAGAATGGCAAGAGAAAAGATACTTGTCTTGTCTCTTTTCAGCTTGTCTGGCAGAAGGACCAATGAGAAATCCATCCATAATTCCGACAAATTGCTTCTCCTCCTACAAAATTTAATCAAACTTGCACACAGACTGCTGTCTTCATGGAGCTGACCATATTAAAGATATTCCCCTCTTTGACAGTGTAAAGAAAATCATTATTATCACCATTTTAAAAAAGTAGTCAGAAACTAAAGGTTTAGAGGGAAGTTTGAGCTTCTGGCTTAAAGGGAATTAGTTATACATTGTTTGACCTCATTATTTGAAACTTTAGCCATGTGTAATATGATCATCTAACTGTATAATACAGTAGATCCACTTTAAACCAAAACAACTGAATTTAGTAATAATATGTTATTTTAGATTAAATATGTGTAATTCTTTAAATGAACTACACAGAAAGTTGGAAAAGGGTACCAGGGTTAGGCAAAGGCACACACACGTGCATAACCCGGCTCACAAACTCCACCATCACTGCAAAAATTGACAGGCTTTACATTATTATGAGAAACATGCACACACACACAGACACATGGACATTCACACACACGTGTTACAAGTGCATTCTCCAGCATGCATGTGAGAATGTTTTTCCAGTGTGTCTGCTCCAGCTGGGAGCATGGACTCTTTGATTAACACACCATTCCATATGTCAGCCTTCATGACCTCAAAGTTTTTGAGCTGCACCAGCCATGTGTTTGTGCGGTGCATGCAGTCCATCTTTCCTCAGATGCCTGGAAAAGGAGCCATAACAGGTTTTGCGGCCTCACAGATTTTAACACATGAAAACATTTCTGCGTTATTAAATTGAGGATTTAAAGAGAAATACACAATTTTCTTGCATTTTCATCATTGAAATGTTATGTTTATGCTCATCTTCTAAGGGATCTAAGTTCTGTTTAAAAGTCAGGGAACAGTTTTGAAGATGCTTCTGCTTCTTTAAATTTCACCTTAATAATAGCATGCACTTGAGCTGCCTGGACTCAGAAAACTGCATAACCTGAAAATGTGTGTTGTCACAGCCTGATTTGAGAGTGTTTCAAAGGGCTTATTGTCATGTCAAGGGTGCTTTGCTTTCGCTTTCCTGAAGTGCCCCATGCGTCTGAGGCTATGTGACTATAGAGGAAAGTCCACGCTGGCAAATCACAGGTCACACGTGCAGTTATCCAACTCCTGAAGATCCCAGAAACACTCTTTGATTTGAATTATTTTGCAGTGTTTCACACTTTCCATCATGTTTGTCTTCTTACATTTACCCTTTTGTTAATTCCAGAAATCTCAAAACTGGATTCATCAATACACACTGCCTTTTTCCCCTCCTAAGAAGAGGTTTCCACACTGCTACTAATTCTTGAAAGGTTTATCACCCAAGTGTCATATAGGCAACCTTAACTTATTTTGTAATTTTAGCTTGAAAATTACAAAACAATTCTCATCTTTCAAGAACTATTTGAATTTTCTCCCTCGCCCAAAATGATTGAGGGGTAAAATAATGTGAAGCACACATGGTAAAATGTAGGCGCAGCTGATTTTTTTGTCTGTGTTCACACAGCAGCGCCTGTGAATGCTTTGTGCTACCGTGAAACACTGAAAATCCCCATGAAGCTTGATTTTTGTCTCTAGTACAAAAAGGAGTTACAGTTATTTAAAGAGCACTTGTAAAATAAGCCCGCTGCTGGGCCGATTGATGAGTAGTAGTACCAGTAGTTAAAATAAGTTCAAACATTTTTTATGATGATTTTATGATCTTATGATTTTATTTTATAAATTCTGTGTTTGGTGTGTGGTAACATCTACAAGTGTCTCAGCACTAGCAGAAACTTTCTTTCTTTATCTTACTTTTTTTTTTCTTTTGTATTGTTGTGCATATATAAAATTTTAATGTTATATATATTTATTTCTTGTCTAAATAAATGTAACATTAGTCTAATTCTGAGCAACACCCTTTTTGTGTAAAATAACAGCATACGTCTTATAGCAAGGCTCCCCGCTATCAAAATGCAGCTTTTTGCTGGAAACATCTTAATTTAGCTTTGTACTCTGCTTTAACCCACTGAAATATTATGAGCAGTGTTTGGGAGCACCGAGAGACCAATTCTAAATGAGTGCCACCTTTGAGGAGTGGATCCAAGCCACCTGAGGGTAGTGAACTAACGCTGCTATGACAGATTTTTTTTTTTTTTAATGCAGTGTCAGAATGTTGACCCTGTACATATAGCATTCATGTGAAACACCTGTCTGAATGAAGTACAAAGTCAGGAATGCTTTGTTACTGATAAAAACTGAGTATCTTCTATGTGCTTATCTCTTTGACCTTGGCTGGTCTCTAAAGTAATGTCTAAACCTCTAACACGTTGCTGCCAGCTAGCTCATGGTCAGACCCTTCTATTTGCTACCCATTAGGTACCATGATGACCTCATTATGATGCGTCCCTATAAACGGACATGTGGTTACACAAGATAAGCAAGGAGCAGGTGTATGGTTTCACATTATAGTCAGTCAAACCAGGCCACGTCAGTGCTGGAGCTGTATTGAGTGAAACTATCATCTTATCTTACTATCTACGTCTGATTATTGTGTTTTGGTTTCAGCTAATTTACAGCACTTAGATTAGAATATTTTTCAGATTACATGTTTAAATAGGAAAATATCAGGTTTGATAAGAGAATCAGGTCATACTTTCTTTTGCACCAATTTGGATATGGTCTCAGCCACTCAAGATTACACCGCTTGTATATGCATGTGCCAGTACAGTGTGCATGTAAATACAGCCTGTTTATCCAGGTGTGCCCTCATTTGCCAGCCTATCTTCCCAACACTTCCTCCAGCTAAATGCCCATTGTGAGGCAGTCTTTTAATATAGTAAATCAAAGCACTGTTGGCTATTTAAACAAGTTTTTCTTATCACACTTCCTCCTGAAGAGCTATGATTTGAAATTAGCTTTTTGATAGCAATGGGCCATTTATCTGTTAATGTTGGCCTGTTTATTTTCAGGGTTTTTTTTTTTTCTGCACACCTGGTTAAACGACCTTGATGACCTCCCACTTTCCTGTGTATAAGAACAACAATTAAGAGAAATCACATTAATTCTTAAAGGGGTATCTCAGGAGCCCGTTTTATATTTCCCTTTACACAAACAAAACACACACAAATAGACTCATCAGGTTGTCTACTCCTGCCCACCTCCATTAGTGCAATGCCCTCACACCACAAAATGCTCTCACGGGGACAGTGCACATAGTAGAAACCATGCTCTCTTACTATCCACATAAATAGTCTGGCAGGCATGAGGAAACCCTGTTTATCCCATTTCTTTAGCTGACTTGGCACAGTTTGTAGTATTTTAAAATAACATTGCCATCTGCTAGCAGGAGTTGTTAAATCTTCTCAGGTCAGGACCTGAATGTAATTCAAGCAAAAGCTGCTCTTTATCTCTGATAAGTAGAGAACCAGAAACTGGGGAAAAAAAACAACCTCAAAATGATACTCCAGAACTAAAACTGGTTTACTTCTAACCACAAGAAGCACAACATGCACAACAACAAAACAATAGCAGTTAAAATTTAAGGTTACAATGGGGGGAGAGCACGGTTGTAAAGAGGTGGTGCTTACTTCATCCTGCCTGCTTTAATCCTCAAATTAACTAGTTGAGTAATGAGTTGATGAAGTGACTCATTAGATGGCCTTTGGCCCTTAAACCCTGACCTCTGCACCTTCCCAACCAGCCCCTGCTGATGGACAGGGAACATCTTTAGTCTACGGGCAGTCTTTTTCTGTGTGTGTGTGTGTGTGTGTGTGTGTGTGTGTGTGTGTGTGTGTGTGTGTATGAGAGAAAGAGAGACTCTGTGTGAAGTGAAAAAACTAACAGATAAATTAGCAAGCGACAGAAAACTTAAACATATAAACAAGAGCAGAGGGAAAGGCACTAAAAGGGCCTCAGGGAGCTCTGTCTCCTCTTGTGTTCCAGCGGAAGTTTATTTAAGGCCCGTGTGAATGGACAAAGCAACGGAGAGGATGCAAGAGGAGATAGTGTACTGTCTGACCTAATCAGATGATCATAACTGTCATCGTCATATCTGATAGCTCAGCTGATCTGATGTGGAAATTGGGCTTCGTGCTACAGTGTGTTAATATCTGTTATACACGAAAGATGCTTCTAAAATTACATAGGGTGTTTTGCTAAAATGTGACACACAATTCATCTACACAGTTCCTACATGAGCATCCACTTAGTGAAGCTGAGTATGTTGTTACCACATTGCAGCCCCTAGGGGGTGTTTTTGCCACACAGAGATAAAAGAGGTAATAACAGTCATTGGGCTCATTGCTTTTTTTTCCTCGAACAGATACACCTGTTGTACTGGAAACATACAAGATGTGTGCCTGCCTATAGTCATGCACACTTGTATTAGGTGACCCTAGCGGACTTCCGGGCAGTGTAGGGTAAACAGGATGTAGAATAACGTGCTACGTGGATGACTGTTTGGGAGTCTTCTCACACCCAAATCTCTTTTTCTCAAGATTTTAGAACTATTGAGGAAGTATCCCATTGACTTTGCGTGTCTTTTCCCATGATTGTGAGGACGTGTCTCTTTGTGTGTTCGGGTGAAGAAAAGTGAGGATGTTTGACTGTGTCTATGATTTGTATTTTATGGTGGGCAGTACACAGTGTGAACAAATTAGCAGGTTTGTGTTGTGTGCTGTTTAGTCTGTTTGTTTGAATGTGTTTGTATTTCCTGTCTTGTTGGTCCCCTCATTGACACTCTGTGTGTCTTTATGCTTGTTTTCCCTGAGAGCCTGGTGGTCTTCCGTTTCCCCCCCCCTTTTTCAGAATTCACTACTTTCTCTGTCTTTACGTTTTTCTCTTCCTGTTTTGCTCCCTCTCTCAGTCATGCAGGCTCATTCGCATCTTCTTCTACACTCACATCCATTCCCTCCCCCACATTCATGTGTAGTCTTCTATCTGTCCCCTGCATGGCTTTGTGCTGCTGCCACAATACCAGGGGCCAGGCGATGAGGTCACTCACCACAGGAGACCTGCAGGCCTGACTGAACCCCAACCATCCCCACCACCATCCAACCCTTAGCAAACTAGCAGGCTAGTCTCACCTCCCCCAGCATATCACATCTTTGCTTCAGCTGAGGCAACTTCACCTTTATGCCCATACAAAAACAGTGCACACACTAAAACATATAGTTCGTAGGAAGTCCATATCAGCCAGGCTTTTTGTTTGCATGCTAGCGCAGATAAACATCCAGCTATGCACGTCAGAAAGTGCACACATGCATGCACAAACACAGTTAAACACAGTCATCCGCACAGAAAGCTGGAAACTTCTGTCCTCTCTCATACTCTCTCTGTCTCCCCAACCTTTCCCTTGCTGCCTCTTCCAACCTGGCATCTCTCTCCATCCTTCACTTCATCCAATTCTCATCAAATTCTTCATAAAGTAGTGAGTAATAGAGTAGTAATGGTGTCTAAAGAAAGCTGTGTTCCTTCCAAGATGTACCCCAGAGTCTGTGCAAGACTGTTTTCCAACTCGCATAATTCTTCTCTGCCCTTTCATCTGCTTATAACATCACTGTGAGGATGTTTGTATGATTATGTCTTTTGTGTGTTTGCAGGTGTGTGGAGTTTTTGTGTGCATGTACGTAATGATTACAAAAAACAAAAAACAAAACAAACAAATTTGGGCTGTGCATTTGTGTTTCTTTTCATGCATGAATGCATTACTGCATATCCATGTTTGTGCTGGAGTAAAGTAAAACAGTTATATTTTGGACCTGAGCATCAGTTACATCAAATGTCCACAGTGGAAGAAGCAAGGAGTTGTTTGCAGTGTCTCTGTATGAAATTAGGCTGATAAGTGGTGAAGAGGACCAAAGAAGTTGGCACTTTTAGGCCTCTGTGTGCATACCATAATGATTAACAGTACCTAAGGTCATTTATTATTGTGCACAGTGTCAGGTTTCATTTCATGTGAACACATTCGTAGGGTAAAAGTGGGCTTGTAGATGTCACTGTAGCGAGTGCTTGCCCCTGCTGTGTGGACATGATGTTCCTGCAACCCTTCAGTGCCTTTATAGCTCAGCCATTCCCAAAATACTGCCCACACACTGACCACCACATTGTGACAGAGCAGCCCAGCGCCTTACAGAAGAGGCTCAGTTGGCCCATGGCCTCCTATTGTATACATCCCGTCTGCTTTGTCTATGCTAGTGCGATAGATTCCAGTGCACAGGAACAGACAACAGTCTTGTTATAGTGTGTTAATTCTCCCATGACCTCTTCATTGGTTTGATGGTGTCACTCTCTTTGAGATTTATTTAGACTAGATGCACTTGGCCCATTTGCATGCTTGATAAGCTACAGTATGGGACATCTCATAGAGGTTGTTTAGCATAATTTAAGCCACAGTACAGTGGTTTATCGTTTTAGGAAATATTTTCCTCTAATGATTTAAGATGTGTTAAAATTGCTTTTTTGTACACAATGAGTACTTGAAAAAAATCTGTTGCATGTCATCAATTTACAGCTTGCAAGACTGTATCTTGTATAGCAGTGTAAGGGCAGAAATGAAGACAAATCTGTATGTGCAGTCCTGTAAAAAAGTACGACCCATGATTCAGTAGCTTTTAGAACTACCTTTAGCAGCAGTAACTTGATGCAACTGTTTTCTGTATGACTTTTTCAGTCTCTTACATTATTTTTGCCCACTCTTCTTTACAACATTGCCTCAATTCATTGAGGTTTGTGGGCATTCGTTCATGCAGAGCTCTGCTGCAATGTTCTTTTTAGCGAGAGGAGGCTTTCTGTTGGAGATCCTCCAAACAGGCCGTACTTGTTCAGTCTCTCTCTAATTGTACTGAGGCCTGTAGAGTCTGAGATGGGGCTCTTGGGATTTTTGCAGTTTCTCTTAGCTTTGCACGGTCTGACTTTTTACTGGGACGTCCACTCCTGGGAAGATTATGGTGCACACCTGAATGCTCCAGCACAGCAAACTGCCAAAATGTCTGCTTTTATAGAGGTGCTCACATTTGCTGATGAACAGTTAATGACGTGCATTTGATTAACAGCATCTGGCTGCTACTTACCATGTTTATTCCCATGGAAGCAGTAACAGTGTACTTACAGCTTTGCATAGAGTTTAAAAACTTTCTTTTTCACATGATTTTATTTGAGAGAGAGGAATAGAAGGAGAAAAACAGAGTATATCCGTTCCTAATACAGGAAAAACACTGATAATAAAAATTGAGAATGGTTCATACAATTTCCTGTCAATTTTCAGGACAGAATCCTAAACTGACAAATGTATTTATTTTTTAAATTGTTGATGTCAGCATGTACTCTCTCTCACTTTTGGGTTCCTTTTAGTGTTGATAAATTCTAGGTTGAAAGAACATTTTGTATCTACTCCATTGAATTTGGTGTTTTGATAGCCAGAATGCTTCAAGACAGAAAAGTTGGAATATTAATTTAGGGCATCAAGTAGAGTGCAGAAGAAACCCAATTTCAGCTGCTCCCGTATTCACAAGGGGTCGCCACAGCGGGTCGCTCCACATGTTTGATTTGGCAGATTTTTACACCAGATGCTCTTCCTGCCACAAAACCAAAGGGATTTGTGTCTCCTCCCAGGATTGAAATGGGGATCTTTTGCTTGGTAGGCAGATGTGTGAACCACTAAACTACAGTGCCACTACCAAGTGGAGGATATCAAGGATAATGAGTATTTCTGATTACACATGATTTCCTTATTTGGAAAGTTCAGTGAAAACTCGTATCGAGTGAAGTGTTCTGTTTGTTTCTGGTTAATAATTGTCTAACATTTGTGCATTCCATAGTTTTAGCATATTATATACAAGTTGGTAGGTGGCTGCGCTTTTTACAGCTGGAAAGGCCTTACGTCAGTCAGATGTCAGCTACTGAATGTCTCTCCTCTGAAGCACCCAGTGCACCATGACCTCACTGCCCATTGTGAAGGTAGATAATTATAACCACACACACACTATGGTAAACACCACAGTCCTTCAGTCCTTAGTAGTTCCTTCTTTACTTTTTTCCTCCTAGTGATCTGATCTTGCTTGGGGCCCCCAGGTTGTTTTCAGAGTTTTGTCTCTACTTCATTCATGTGTTCGAGCACGTATATGTAATGTGCAGTGTTGTGTAAACACCTCTCAGGTTTAAACCCCAACAAAGGACCGTTTGCATCCTGATCTGCTTCTCAAATGCTTATCTTGTTTTAGCTCTTGTCTTCTGCAAGGTGGGAGGGACAGAGGAAGGGGAGTGCGAAGGAGAGTGGAAAGGAAAAGACATGCCCGCAGGACAGCGGTGAGCCTTTTGATGTTAGGCAACATGTCAAGATTACATGTGCATGCGTGTATGTGTGTGAGTATTAGAGAAATGGCTCTTGGCTTCTCTGCAAAATGTATAGGGTTATTTTAGCTTTACACTGTATTATTTGTGTGCATTCAGTATAATTACGTGTGTCTGTGCACGCTGGGAGAGGAAAAGAGTACGGCTCACTCTCTCTCTTTCACTCATTCCAGTGACATTTACCCTGTAGACACATCAGAGAGGCAGAGGCTTAGTCCTGTCAGCACCTGATTCAGCCTGACCCTTTTTTCTCTTCAAGTGGAGGAAGAGCTCGCTTTTTCCTGCCCTGTGGCGATGAACAGAGAAAGGGGGCATTAGGCAGGTGTGAAAATCCAGTACTGAAAATGTGAATTGCACTGACAGGATGATGAAACTTAGTTAAAATAAGCAGGGGAGAAAATAAGTTTTAATACAGTGTAGCAGTAGCTCAGTAGCCTAACTGGTATACTGAGAAAATCCAGGAAGGAAAAGAGAGAAAGGGCGAGGCAGCAGGGTTGGACAAGTTTGATGTTTTTAGGCTGACATCATGACTGCATCAGCAGGTGGTATGTGTTGGCTCATCAGGTATGCCTGCAAGACAGCCTGTCACATTTACACACAGTACAATACACACAGTGGGCCATTAAAAGTTTGCCAGGAATTCTCTTCCAGTGCCACCAGAAAACTACCAATATAGTCAGAAATTTAATCGAATGCTAAGTTTTAATCAATTTTCTTAATCCAGCTCAGATTTGGAAAACAAGATGCAGTAAAGAAGGAGAAAAAGCATTTGATATATGACTGCTACTTTCCCCTGGAAATCATTCAGCGTTTTCCTGTAATAAAATAAAAAAAAGTTACAATTATAAACTTTTTGAAGTTTGGGGCATAAATTAACATTGAAGAAACAGCCAAAGTTATACACCCTATTTTCTTCTCACATCTTCCCATCAACTTCTTACTCTTTCTCCTAAGTCTGGTTCTTTCTTCCTCTGCCATGAAACACTGGCTCTCACCTTCCTGATAACAACCCGAGTGTGTATACCTTTGCTCTGTGCGTGCTGGGAGAGAGAGCGTTTGAAGCAGCAGTAATGGAGGGGAAATGAGATTGCTCTACTTTTACACAATTATCACTCGTAGCTCTTAAGACCTTTGGAAATTCTCGTTAAATAGGGTTTGTAAGCACGTATATGAGTATATGTTTGCATGTTTATTTAAAAACAAGTGTGTTAACAAGGTGTTGATTAAGCTTGGTCTGGTAGAAGTCCCAAGTTGTCTGGTACTCCCTGTTTCTGCTGGATGCTTCTCAAAACTCATAAAGAAACTTGACTCTGTGGTTTCTCTCGCTAAACCTTCACATCGCTGTGCAAGAAGAAATAAGGTGAGAGGAAATAACTGGTGCTATTGTAGGTCCCAGGCATGTGAGAAGGTGATAAGGCCATATTGGTCCATCTGAAATGGACATCCACAGTCTGGCAGGGTTTAAGGCGCCAGTTCCAGTTCAGTTAAACCTGATATTTTATCTGACTGACTCAATTAAGTTCAAAGGTTTAAGGAAAGCTACTGTGTCTGTTAGACTTTTCCTCCAGACTGGCTTTTTGTCCCTGTTACCATAGTAACATGGGCTCTTACTTATTTGTTCCTTTTGTCATTTTTTGTGTCAGTTGGGAGAATGACTGCTGGGGTCTAAAGTTGTATAAGGTGGATTTTACAGTAGTTTCCTCTGCTGTGTCCTCGTTCTGTAACTGGACTAATGCACAACTTCTGTTATAAAAATGTAGTTTTCAATGGATTGGATCCAAAGCATGAGCAGTGCAGTTGCATGATGGCACTTTGTATATCACATGTTTGTCAAACACTCTGTGTAGTTTGCTCACTAGCCGAGTATGTTTTTGACAGTTCAGAATCAGAAAAGTTTTGCTCTTATAAAGTAACATTGATGTTCAGTTTGTACTTCACCTACACTGTCAATAAATGTCAAATTGTGTAACATGTCTGAAAGTAAAAAGTAAACACAACTAATTTAAATCATGTTGCCTTACCATGGCATTTGAGTACATTTAAATCCACATAAATTGGATTTAGGAGCCTAAATACATGCTTAGACTTTAACAGTCTGTCTTCAACCCCTTCTTTTTTTCTCTGAGGTGGTCCAATCAGTGCAGGGTGCATAAATGGCAGTTTCCTTCATCAGCATTTCAGTAAAAGTCTGCAGGTCAACCAGATCACCAGCATAAATGCACTGGCCCTTAGGTGGTTAGATTCTCTAGTGTGTACATACTGGGACACGTTTACGTTTTTAAGCAACAGGATGCATTCACGTTTACACCCCTTGTAAACCTGTGGAGCCAGGTGTGAGTTTAACACAGTGGACTGCGTTGCCTCTGTTGGTTTCCACTATTTAAATTGCACGCTATCTGAGTCTTCAAACCATGTGAATGTGAGACTGCACCAGATCTTTAAAATAAAAATATTAGTCTGTTAAATTGTATGGAGAAATGGAGAAAAAAATGAAGGCTTTCTCTCCCCTGTCATCTGCCTTTGGCATCCTCCTCTCCCACATTGTTGACCATCCCTAAGTGCTCATTGCCACTAGCCATGACCTGTTATGTCCATGCATGAATGGCTGGGACCACCTCTGTGCTGTGCTGCAAGGTTTCCGTGTGTACTCAGGTCCAATCATCCCAGTAGGTGTAAAATGTTGAAAAATAATTGTTAAAATTGCAGTGGAAATGTTCAACGTTGCATATAATTTTATGTTTAAGTATTATAGCTTTAAATTTAATATACACTTACATACTATACTACTTATAGTGTAACTTTTATACTATAAATAGAATAAAATCTTTGAGTATGTTTAGCCTGCTCTTGTACTGCCATTCATTACACTTTTGATTTGGTTGGAGGAGATATCTGTGGTTTGTTTTGATCAAATAAGACACAGTTTCCTTAGGAGTCTCAAGGCCAGTGTGAAGAAATTGGCAGCAGCTGGCATGACCTGGTTCTTCCACTTGCTGGTGGTGCTTCGTGATGAATAAGGGAGCGTGCTTGGAGCTTTTATGTCATAAATATTCTCCTTGAATGCTTCATTGCTTTATGATTAATCCTTCCTCATCTCTTCCTTTTTGTCTCTCATTCACTCTCTCATACTGTTGCT